>NC_081829.1:1368333-2729166 GCF_030867095.1 Alligator mississippiensis | reverse complement strand
AAACAGGAGAAAGGGATGGGAGAAGGCAGAGAGAAAGAGTGAAGAGGAAGGAAAGGACAGAGTGAAGATAGAAGGAGCGAGGACGAAGCAAGGTGACAGGGACTCTCTACTGTAAGATCCGGTCTACTGCTGGCAGGGGGCAGCAAGCATCCCGGCTGCCTGTCTCCTTCCCCTACACACACTGCTCCGAGCACCATATCCCTACAAGGGCTGCTGACCTGGATAGCTGCACATGGAGCAGTGATCTGGAAAACATCCCTCCAGCGTTTAGGAGGAGCAAAAAGCTTCCGAGTCCGGACCCGGACACCCCTCCTGCCCAGGAGACACGTGCACGCGGGCTGCCACCTCCCAGACCGTGGGACTCAGAGCTGAAAACAACGGGGGGCTATCTTTTCAGATCATCCGCACCCTGTATTGGCTCCAAGTCAGCCCAGGGCTCATGATCCCCCTCCAACACCCCCCCACCCTTTACCCTGGGGCTGCCTGCCCCGCTCCTCACACTGCCTGCCAGGGTGGATCTGAGCGGGGCTTTCCTGGAGCAGGATTCAAAGTGGAGGATGGAGACATGTTTCCAAGGGTGTGCTTGAGAGCAAGGCTAAATGAAAGCACATGCCCCCTGTTTGGGCCAGGCCAGCACTGGTGAGTCACAGGCTTCATGGGGCGAGGAGAGCAATGATGGGACACAGCAGAGCCAAGCGTGTGGGAAAACTGAACACAGCCCCTGGTACTGAGAGCCAGCAAGAGAGAAATGCTGGAAGGAGCCTGGGGATCCATCCTTGGAGGCACGGCAGAGAAAGCCTGGAGAGGAGGGGTACCTTAAATCCCTTGCAGGAGGAAGCCAAGCAGAGGGGTGCTGGAACAGGCAGGATGCTCCCTTCCTTGTTCAGTGCTCCAAGGAAGTGACTCGCTGCTGCTTGCCACGGGGAGACCCAGCTGCCCTCTTTTGTTATTGGTTTGCAAGCCTTGGCCCAGCCAGGATGAGGTCCCCATTGTGCCCCCGACCCTGCAGAGCTCGCGGGCGGTACAAGGAGGGGAAGGGGCGATGACCCACTCCCCTTCACGGTAAAAGCAGGTCAATAAGAGAGCCGGGATTGGCACCCAGCTCCTCTAATGCATGCAGCAGCTCCCAAACGCTGACAGATAGCACGCCGCCCATTTCAAACGATACCTGAAGTACCACCAGGAAAATGTTCAGTTCAGCCTTAAGTACCACCAGCAAATTTCTGTCATATGAAGTAATCATAATAAGTCTGCTAAAGCGTGCCACTGGTGGTACCCGTACCACAGATTGGGAACCGCTGCCCTAGTGCCAAGGCTACTCCCTCAGCCCCACATGGTTCCCCACCTCTCTGCAATCGGCACGTGCGCCTCCGGCAGGGTCCACAATACACTGGAGTTCGCTGTGTATCTCTGCCTGCAGAGACGGTATTTTTGGCTGTGGAGATACAGGGATCTTGGCTCTCAGGATAGCTGGAGCTGTGATATCAGTAATATCAGTCCATGGAGGTTTTCCTCTGTTTATCTCCACCAGGTTTCAGGTTGTGAGAGCATGGAAAGGTCAGGCTGTGGGCTCCCTCCCCACACCTCCTTCACTTTGAGCAGGGACTGCCAGTTCTGTTCTGCAGGAAGCCGCCGAATTTATATCGGATGTCATCTGTGTGATCCTGAAGCTGGGGAACAGCTGGGCTGGCTCCCAAGCCATGGTGATGGTTATCAGAGTGCTGGATGTGGCAGGCAGCGCATTGCTGAGCGGTGATATAACGTGGCTCAGGTCCCAAGCCACAGCCGCTGGCAGGGGGCGTTCAGCCACACAAGAAGCACAGGAGATGCACGGCGCCTGCAGTGCCATTATACACTGGGCTTAGAAGCAGACGTTGCAGACATGGCAGACCTGGCTGGGCAGGTGGGACTGGACTCCCAGGGAGCTCCCCTTGTACCCAGTCTCCTGGTCTGTATGGAGCTGGCTGCATGCACAGGGGTCAGGGCTCAGCGGGACCCTGATCCCAGGGCATGTTTCAAAGCTTTGGTTGCCAGGCCCTGTGCCAGGGGACTGAGGGCATGTGCCAGCTTGGGCAAGGCTTCCTAGAAGAGGGCACCTGTTCCATCAGGGCGGAAGAGGCCGGACCCAGGAAGGACTCTGGGGCCCAGCTGGGCAGAAGGGTTGCTGGAGAAGGTAAATGGTTTTCGGTGGGTGCAACCAAGGCACTGGCCCAGGGCCCTTGTAGGCTGAGTGATGCCTCTCGTGCAATGTGTGAGTGGGAGGAGGGAGAGACCCACACCTTAGCACCTGCCAGGGGTGACCCCGGACCCGCTCCACCCCTGCCAGCAGGAACGGGCGGTAGAAGCCCTCACTGGGACACAGTCTAGATAAGGCCTGGCAGCAGGTCCTTGGTTTGGTTTGAGTCCAGTTGACGCAGAACTGGTTTATTGAATGAGTCAGGCCCTAAGGAACGGGCTGGCGCTCTGTGCCGTTGGGAGCTCTGTTTGGCGTGGAGGCTGATGAGTTGGCCAAACCGCGGTCCAGTGGGCTATGGTTCTCGGGCAGAACGACAAGCAGAAGCAAAGGCTAATTAGGAAAAGCTCAACAGAGGGTGAATTAGAAACGCTCCCCCCGGTTGCATAAATGCTGTGAGGAACAGTGGTAGCTGTGCGCATCCCCACACCTGCAGCGAGCTAGACACGTACTGCCCTTGTGCTCCATCGAAGCCATCACGTGAGAGGCATGTCATCCAGCAAGCATGTGAGGCTTGTGGTAAATCGGCATGTCAAGCCACGTTTTGGTGGCCAGATGCACGTCGGGTGCCTTCCTCGTGCTTTTCTACTGCCTCAGCGCTGAGTTCAAGGCAATCCTTCTCGGCTCTCTCAAGCTGCCGTAAAATCAAACCCCATCAGGTTTCTACCAGGAAAAGGAAACGAAGTAAAGGGCTTGACAGAAAACTCCCCTCGTTAAGTGCAATGTGTGTGCCCGGTCAGCCGTGGCTGTGCTGAGGGAAACGAGCACTCGCTCCGGAGTGCTATGCTGAAGGTAACAACCTGCTCCCCCGCAGCGAGAAACTCCACCAAGGCCTCCCCTGAGCCCTTCCCAGGCTCCTCCTGGACCCCCACCAGCTAGATCAGCTGGGGGGAAATATTTTCCTGAAGACCAAGTGTTGGGAGAAGGGTTTTAGGCTCATGGTAATCATGCACTCTGCTGGACTTACGGTACAGACCAGGGCTCTCCAGCTTCTCAGTGGCCGGGATCCACACCTCGCATGGGCCACATACCACGTGCACCACAAGGGTGCAAGGCAAGGCCCTACTCATCCCGCCCTGCATAATGTCCCGGGGCAATTGTGCAAGGCCTGACCGGTACAAAACTGCCTGCCTGGGTAATCGGCTCACAAGGCCCAGGCATCGGGGTCCACCTTGTCCCGGCCCCTGCGCGAGCGACGGGGAATTCTGACAAGCGTGGCGGTGCATTGCCTCATGGTTTCTGGTATCACCGTGTCGCCTTCTGCTGCTGAGGCCAGGTCCAAATGGCATCTCCCTGTTGCTATAGGTGCTGGGCCTGACCTGGGCATCAGTCCCAAGTTTCTTTGCACCCTGGGAAGACAGATTCTGGTTTGAACTTCAGTACGTGGACAAAACAGCTCGTAGCAGAGCAGACTCCCACACAGGGGACAGGAAGCTCCCCCAAGTCCCCCTTGGTGACTCCACGAAGTCAACAGATTCCCTGATCTCTGAGAATCCGGTGAGGTCAAATCCCCGTCCCAGGGAGGCCTCGTGCCCCTCCTGGCACCCTGACAATATAGCTCCTGCCAGACAACCCCAGGTCCCACGCCGAGATGGGGGCTCAGAGGCTTGATTATTGCAATGTCCTTCTCTGGCCTTGGCCCTGCTCATGCCCATGCAGGGAGCCAGGGCAAAGACCGTTCTCCCAGCCCATTGCTCTGACCAGGTTTTGTCTCTGCATCCTGCCAGCTGGCTCCCCTCTCTGGCACTACTGACCCAAGCTACTTGTCTTTTCTTGATGGTCCTTCCTGGCTTCTTCACTATCAGCTCTCGCTCTGTTCTGCAAAACTGGCTCGTGCCTCCAATCCGCCTCTGTGCTTTCTCCCATGCAGCCTTCACTCCTAGAAGCAGGTCCCTGGCAATGGCCACCCCGCTACTTAATGCACTGTCCCCTGCATACCTTCACTGGCTGAGACCGGAGGGCAGTCAGGCTGGCGTGTGCTGAGACCACTGACCGTCACACTGACCAGCACCGCTGCATTGTCTCCCTGTACCTGCCTGTGCCCGTGTCCAACCTGTCGTCTCCTATCCCACACCGTAAGCGCTCTGGGGCAGGTCCCGTGCCCCTGCTCGGTGTTGGTGCAGTAGTGCAGAACCCCGCCTGGGGTCGTTAAGCAATGCTCAGTGCAAATAACAATCACAACTTCCCCGTCGGGTCCTGCAGCACTTGGGTGTGGGGAGAACAGCTGAAGCCAGGAGCCTTGGCTGCGACCTGACCAGCTCTTCCCCACCCTCTCTCTGTCTCCAGCTTCTGGTTCCTCATGCCTCCCTGCCACTGTTTTGATGGGCATAGCTCTACGGGCCTCAGGCACAGCAACTGCAGCCAAGGCCACGGGTCTGTGAGCAGGGCAATGCCCGCCCGGGAGGCAAGGACAGGGGTTGCAATGGCAAGCTGGGCTGCAGCCCTGCTGCTGACAAGGTATTACATGCCTGTTTCTGCCACCTCTGTTCATCCGTCTTCGCCCTGCCACGCCACCCTCCCTCCACCTGTGTTCCTGTGCTTAAGCTCCTCTTGTGCTAGTTCCTCTTCCCTGACTAAGCTCCTTAAGCCACTGATCTGGTTAAACCTTAAAAATCAGTTTGTTTTGCCTCGAAAGTTAACGCACCTAATTCACCGGCCTTCCTGCTCCTGGCGTCGAACCTGGTGTAACCACTTCACCCCCTGCGGGACTGAGCTGCACATGTCTTCAGCCATGCAAAGGTAAGGTGGCTCCCAGGGCAGCGGGGGACGTGGCTCCCACTGGAACAGGGTGGGTGCAAGCCAAGCAGCCGCACATCGATGTATGAGGGGGGTGCGGGGCAATGGAAAGTCCCCGGTGCCGATGTAACGCCCACCCCAGAGCAGGCAGCACTTTGTCCTCCCCTTCGCCCCTTATTGAGGTTGACGACCCTGCCACAGTCTCATATACCAGAGCTGGGACTTTTAGATGAGGCTTCTGAGTGTAGACGCAGCAGTCCCAGATTTCCCTTGTGCTTCCCTGCAGAAGGCCCGAGGTTTGCTGCCTGCTGTATGCTCACACCCATGGGTCATTATATCCCATTAGTAGGGGGCCTGCCCGTACAGGCCTATCAGGGAAATGGTCCCACTCCTCAGCAATGTGGCAGGCTCCTCTGGGTACCCGACAACACTTGGCTCTCAGCTCTGGGCTCTCTGCTTCCCCCTCCCCGCTCCCTTGTGCCTTGGCAGAGCTCAGAGCTGATCTGGGGAGCTGAGCGACTTTTCTCCTTCCCGTAATGCGCACGCTTGTTTGAGGAGGGAAGGGCAACGCTCAAACCCCGCGTTCCCCCCGCTGAGCAGGGTTTTGGGAACTTGGATTCTTGCCGTCACTCTCATTCCAGGAAGAGCGAACAGCAGCATCCTTCCAGCAGCACAGAGCCCTCGACGCGGCGGCTCTGAGCCCTGGGCTGAACCGAGAACCGGTGATTTTCCAGCGTTCAGAACCGGCCCAGCCTTGTCCTCTGCCCTGAGTATTTGGCTTAACACCCTTGAGGGCATCTCTTAGAATAGTAGCTGCGCCAGGCAGCCAGGAACTGGATGCCTATCTATTTCAGTCTGGCTGCCCTAATGCAGCCACACTCCCCTGCTCACGCTGTGGCCAGCCGGCCCCTTTCAACAGCCTAGAAGTGGTTTACATTATAGGCATTAGCGCCTGTTGGCAGGAGCTGCTGCCTCGTCCAGAGGAAGTGCTGATGCCAAGAACAAGGAGCTTCACCAGCAAAGATGGTTCTTACGTTCGGAGGGGAGGCTCTGCCCCCCACCCACTCCCCTCTAGCTCCCAGGCACGCGAGACCGCTGCTGGCGAAGGGAGGCAGAACCGGACAGGGCAGCAGGAGGATGACATAAAGACGCTGTGAGTCCAGGGACAGCAGATGCTTCTGCTTCAGTGTCGTGCCTGAGACGACAGATGCCTGCAGCAGTGGGGTTAGCTATTCTGCAGTCTCACCTGGACGCCCCAGTCACGGGAACACAGAGCAGAAAGGGCCGTCAAGACTCGGGGTTCACAGGCATCGGTCACCCAGGGATCCCCTGCATCACGTCTTCGAGTCCTCCCCACACAGTCCTAAGGCCCTAGGTCTGAAAACCTCGGGGCACCTTGATGTGCCACAGGCAAAAGCAGGGGAGAGAAGGACACTGCCAATGCAACAGTAGGGAAAGGCTCAGAGGATCCTAGGTAAAGGAAGGAGCAAGCAACCCCCCAGCCTATGCCAATCTGACCCTGGGGGGATCTGAATCTGTGCCCCTCATGGCCAGGCACTGTACAGACACAGAGCAAAGGGATGCCCCCCTGCCCCATGAAGCCACGTGTAACCTAGGTGTGAGAGGAAAAATGCCATTGCACACAAGAGGCTGGGAAAGCGTGCCAAGAAGCAGTGTGACCCTTTCGCCGGCTGCCCTGGGAGCCCAGCTGGCCCCGAGGGCTCACATACAAAGCCAGTGCAACACATGCAGATTCTGAGGCCCTGTCACCAGTGTGAAACTCAGCTCCAACACGGCACGCGTTCACACTCAGCGCAGTTAGCCAGGAGTGCTGTATCGGCAGGCCTGGGGGCTTTCATCCTTCAGGACAGGTGTCAGGCTGTCTCCAGGTTCGAGGAAGGATTTGCTCCCCTCTCCTGGGGCGCTGTTCCTTCTTGAAGTGCATGGCACCATGCAAAGCCAACCACCCACAGTCCTCTTTCCATGGCACCAGCTGCTCAGGCAGCATGCACAGTGCCCTGGCTTGTTCCAGGGTGCACAGATATGAGTGCAGCTGTGCTGCTTGGGTGGGGTGGGCAGGAAGACAGTGCGCCGAGGAGAAAATGGAAGCCTGTCTAAAAGAGCAAGGGGTGCGTGTGTGTGTGCGTGTGCATATGTGCGGTGGGAACTGGGACAGAGGGTGTGAGCAGGAAGGCAGGCTCGTCTCCGGCCCTGCCAGCGCTGCCCAAACAATAGCGATTCAAACACCCAGCTAAGCACAATTCCCACTCTGTTCAGCAGCAGCAGAGCTGAAGCGCGGTTCTGGCTGGCTATTGTTAGTGCATTAGGACAAGTGCATAGGAAGGCACATGCTGACTGGCTAAACCTCGCCGTGGGTCAGGCTTGGAGCTCTGCTGAATGAGTCTGAGGAGGATCCTGGCTCTGGAAGGCTCTGCCTCTGGGTTGTCCATTGGCTCCCATGCCTTCCCAGTAGCCTCGCGACCAGGGAGGGATGGAGCAGAGGAGCTAAGGGATGCAGACATCAGGAGTTCCCTTGCTAGGCTCTCCCTAGCCCTCCACAGCCTGCCAGCACCAGAGCTGTAACTTGGTCCCAATCACTTGCTCATTAAGTGTTGTCTGAGCAAGAGCATTATGAGCCCCCCTCGTGCCGCAGCTCGTGGACAGCTGGTGGTGCCTGCAGCGAGGGGCAGTCCCTTGGAAAATCCCAACTTTGGTTTAAAAAATCGCATGATCCTTAAAACTAACTCTAGAGGGCTTCTCCTCCTTGATGGCCTTCTGGACACGGAGCTCTTGGAGGTCTCAATTTCAGGCTTTTCTCTGCACGGCTTTATTTCGAAGGCGAATCCCGGGTCTCGCGGGCTTTCGGATCCGATCCTGCCTCTGAGCAAGGCGCCTACCTCCCGCGCGGCGGCTGGGCCCGTTGCCTCGAGTTTCTGAGTGCTTGCAGCAGCCAAATTCCTTGCAAACAGCCTCGGCACCTCTGACGTGTGCACGGAGTGAGGCTGGGGACTATATCAGTCAGTGACAGGCAGGAATGGAATGTACCCGGGGAGCCAAGCCGTGGCCCCTCTCGCCTCTTCCCCTGCACCTCTCCTCTTATGGAGAGGAGCACTAGGGTGGAGCATGGGGGAGCTGCCGGAGCCACTCCTGTTATGGAGAAGCGGGCTGGGGAAGCCCTCTCCTGCCTGTGCTGTCAGCCTGTACTGAGCTTGGCCAGGCCCCCGCCAGCCTTTCAGGTCTGTTTAATGTGGGCTGGGGAGTCCGATGCATCAGTCCCAGTGAGCGATGCTTGCTCTGCCCATCTGAAGGGGGGGAACTTTGCAAGCCTGCATCCCAGCTTGGCCCCGCTGCCCCAGAACCGCTGCATGGGCCTGAGCCTGGGTGCTCAAGTCCGGATCCAGATCCAAGCAGGCTTAAAATGGCAGGTGTTTCTGAGCAGGCCTGGTGCTAGGTTTGTGCAAGGGTCCCACCACTGAGATGCAGCACTGGGTTGGGGCCTCGCAGCTCCTTAACAGCTCGCAGCAACATGCTTGGATTTGTAAGAAGGTGTGAATGAGTCAGCTGGGACCGCAGGGGCGAATTCCGGTAGGCAGGCGTCATTACCCCTGACATGGTCGTTTAATTAGGACGCTGGGTTTAACATCCTGACTCCTGCAGAGCGTGTCCAAGGGGACCCCCAGGGACACGCAGCTATGGGCTCTGTTTTACATGTCCTGCCTTATGCCTTGTCTGGACCTTTCAGCAGCCCAGCCCACCCCCTTGCACTGATCAGTAAGAGCCTGGAAAGAAGAATCCTCCTCTACCCCATGTCCTGCCATACCAAGGTGTCTCCCAGCCAAAGCCTAACCAGGCCAACACAGCTGAGCTCATGAAGCCTAATGAGATCACTGCCGGAGGTGCTATGGCTACAGGTCCCACAGAGAGAGTGTTTCCAGTCATCGGGTCTGCTTCCAAGGAATCAGGTTAAATGAAAGGCGGGCGCCAGAGTGTGTCAGTGCAAGGAACATGAGCAGGAGCCAGGAGCTTTACCTGGAGAAGGAGCTGACAGCGCATCGCGTGAGGCATGGCCTAGACCCGAGTGTGCAGTACTGTGTACCGTTGCCCGCGCCTGTCCCAATCTGGCAGCCTGTAGCCAAAGCCCACAACATGCCCAGCTGGGACCGACTGTGCAGAGGAGCTCAGCTCCTGGCTGAACGTCTGCAGAAGGACTGTGTTTTCACAGCAGGGTCTGGCCCTGGCTGCCCAGAGCTGCTCGACAGCCACCCCTGCCTCCTTCACCTCTTTGACTGCCCCTCTCCGCCTGCCCTTCCACACCTCACTCCCCTTTTCCGTTGCTCCTCCCTTCCCCATTCTCTCTATCACTCTCCCTTTTTACTCTTTTCCTTCCTTTCCTATCTACCCTCCTTCTCCCTCCCCCACTTATTCCCTCTCTTTGATCTGAGCCACTGATCCTGCTCCTGGTCCATGCACACCATCCAGTTGGGAGGAAAAGAGCTACTGGGAGCAGATGATTTGGGTTTCTCCAATAGTTGCTTTGAAGCAGAAACCCCTGATAGTTGGGAGGGGTTCCCTATACAGAAAGGGCTACCTGGCCTGCTCCTGGAGGGGCTGCCTTTACTGAGTGCTGACCAGGGAAGAACGATCCCCTTCATGTTAGGTACCAGGCAGCAGAGGCTCTGCCCCAAGGTACCATACAAATGGCGTGACTGTCTTGGCCCAGCCACTCAGCTGAAGGAAAGTCTCCAGGGAACTATGGGCAGTATAGGGCTTATGACACTCAATGTCAATACCCACCATCAGAGGGAAGTGATATCTCGACCCTGTGGCCTCCTGCTTACATTAGTGTTCATTGCCATTATCCGACTGAAACATCAATTAGGGGAGTGTTGTTGTGACAGCATCACTGCTCGTCATAAGCAAGCATGGATGTTGACTGGGCTGCACCCCGAGGCGTGGCATGAAGTGGGTGGCTGGCTCCTTATGAAGATGGAGAAATACTTTGAAGAAAACCCCAAGAAGTGCTTGCGCTGAGTTTTCCTTGACATAATTGGCCTGGCCTCACCTCACCCCATTCTGACACCTAATTCTCTCTGACCTGTTAAGCTGAAAGTCAAAGCCTCTCCCCAGCTGAAGGTCGGCTTCCAAAATGAAGCCCTGGTTAGGCCAGGAAGAGGTGCTCAGGCTGTGAGTGCACGGAAAGGCACGTGAACATTGGGACTCTGAAGAACCGGGTCTAAACCCCGTTCTGCTGCATGATTTCAGGCAAGTCAGGTTGTCTCTCGCTGCCTCAGTTTGCTCGTCTATAAAAGGGGGACAGCCACATTCTACTTGGTAGATCACCGGGGATGGAAAGCACCATGTAAGCTTGTGTCTACACCGGAGTGTAAGGCAGATGTATGCACGCTAGCTAGCTTGAGTGTCAGTAGCAGTCTAGCCATGGCAGCTTGGAGCAAAACATGGCCTGTAAATCTACCCAGGAAGCTGGGAAAACACAGGTCAGAGGTGCCAAGTACGTGGGGGCCTGAGAGCCCTGGCCCCCCTCGGGAAGATGACTGTCCATCATCCTAGGTGCCCCCAGTAAAAATAAAAATTGGTGCCTATACTCAGGTACTTCATCTATGCCCCATGCCTGTCTGCACTGCACCGCACAGCAGCGTAGTGACTGCCATTAGGCATAAAACTTACATGCTCGCTCGCACTTCCTATGAAGGCTCTGTTGATCCCTGGTTGATGAGAAGAGTTAATTGTTTCAGCATGTTACAGCTTGTGAGCAGTAGGGACTGCTGATGGCTGTTAACTGTGGAGATCATGGAAATTTCTGTGTTATTTTTACAAAGAAGACGTGTGACTTGGTTCCTAGCCCACTCATGTTGTATTGTTATCCATTGGGATTTGTGTTTTTCCCAGGACAGGGAAGGGAGAGATGGCTGTTGGTCACGGAGGCATGGCTGGGTAGGTATGAATGAACTAGCAAGAACTGCCAATGTGTGAACGGAGTTACTTTGGGGACACAGTGAAGAACCCGGACTGGACCGGTCATTCCTCATGACTGCCAGGCCATGGGCACTTTCCAAAATCCCCCTCCCCTGCTGGTTCTGGCCGTGCACGAGTCATGTGAATGCAGCAGAACTGCAACTGGAAACAGAGCACAGAGGGGACTCCGGCTCTCCTCACTGCTGGGGGACTCAGTCCAGGACAGGAGAGGGAAATTGTACTGCCATCGTGCATATGCACGTCAACTTGCCTAATTATTCTACCAGAAAGGCTCCGCATATGCTATTCCAGAGTTAGATGACACATACTGACCTGTTTGGAAACTGCTGTTCCGTGTCATTGCAAATACCTCGCCGGCTGCTTTACATCTGACCTAAACTCCTTCAGATCTGTTGGAAAAGCCACAGTGAGAAGCAAAAGTGCTGAAGCCAGGGATCCAAGCTTGGACCTTGGACCTTTGTAAAGAGAGGGGAAAGGGACGGAGTTTAGCTCCAGGAAGAGGACATGCCCTGAGAGGCGTAACACACCCCACGGAGCTGTGACCTGTGCCTGGCAGGTCTTCCCGAGGGTTACAAAGAACCTGCTGAATGCTCTAACAACTTATTGCCCATATGCCTGACCTCTATCCCGGGGAAGGTCGTAGAAAAGATTATCAAAGAGACGACTCTTAACAGACTAGCCCATGCCAACATCCTGAGGGATAGCCAGCACGGGTTTGTTGCGGTTAGGTCTTGTTTGACCAATCTTATTTCCTTTTATGACCAGGTGACCGATCACCTGGACAAGGGAGAGGAGATTGATGTCATATATCTTGACTTTAAAAAAGCCTTCAATCTGGTATCCCATGATCACCTCCTAGCAAAACTGGCCAACTGCAGCCTCAGCTTCAGCACGACCCGCTGGCTGGGGACTTGGCTCCGCGGTAGGACCCGGAGGGTGGTGGTTGACAGAAGTCAATTGTTGTGGTGCGCTGTGACCAGTAGGGTCCCTCAAGGCTCTGTCCTTGGGCCAACACTATTCAACATCCTCATTAATGATGCGGACATTGGTGTCAGAAGCGGACTGGCCAAGTTTGCTGATGACACCAAACTGTGGGGTAAAGCATCCACACCTGAGGACAGGAGGGTGATCCAGGCTGACCTGGACAGGCTCAGGAAATGGGCGGACGAGAACCTGATGGTGTTTAACACTGAAAAATGCAAGGTTCTCCACCTTGGGAGGAAAGACCTACAGCATGCTTATAGCCTCGGCAGTGCTACGCTGGCTAGCACTATGGACGAAAGGGACTTGGGGGTCACGATTGACCACGAGATGAACATGAGCCTTCAATGCGATGCTGCGGCTAGTAAAGCAACCAAAATGCTGGCTTGCATTCATAGATGCTTCTCAAGCAAATCCCGGGACGTCATTCTCCCCTTGTACTCGGCCTTGGTGAGGCCGCAGCTGGAGTACTGCATCCAGTTTTGGGCTCCACAATTCAAAAAGGAAGTGGAGAAGCTTGAGAGAGTCCAGAGGAGAGCCACGCGCATGATCAGAGGTCAGGGAAGCAGACCTTATGATGAGAGGCTGAGAGCTATGGGACTTCAGCCTGGAAAAGCGCAGGCTCAGGGGTGATTTGGTGGCTGCCTATAAGTTTATCAGGGGTGCTCACCAGGATCTGGGGGAACGTCTGTTCACCAGAGCACCCCAAGGGATAACAAGTTCGAATGGTCACAAACTCCTCCAGGACCGTTTCAGGCTGGACATACAGAAGAACTTCTTTACTGTCCGAGCCCCCAAGGTCTGGAATAGACTGCCGCCGGAGGTGGTTCAAGCACCTACTTTCAACGCCTTCATGAGAAATTTGGATGTGTATCTTGCTGGGATCCTATGACCCCGGCTGACTTCCTGCCCGTGGGGCAGGGGGCTGGACTCGAAGATCTTCCAAGGTCCCTTCCAGCCCTAACGTCTATGAAATCTTATTAAAGCCTCCACTAATCCTTTGCATTAAGGTTCCAGCTATCAATGACTTTTAAAAGGTTAATAAAATGTGACCAACTATATTTTATAACTATTATTCTTATCTGGCTGGTTGCCCCAGCTAGAGCCAGGCAGCGTGGGGCCTGTGTTTGAGTCTCACATGACAGTCCTGCTTAGACCCTGCTCCACACTCGGGGGGTGGGGGGGCCTGTCTGGTTGCTACATGAAACATGCCCGCTTGCCATGGTTAGCAAGGAGATGGCTTCCCAGAGTTCAAGTGATGTTTGTGGCTGTGCTGGGAGACCTTGCTTAAGTAAAGGGAACACACCTTAGCAACCAAGCCCAGCCCCGAAGCCGCATTAGTGAATGCCAGGTTGTAGCCAGAGAAACTCTTTGAATCTTTACGGGAGTTTCTATGGTTGGCACTGAACTGTCACAGGGCAGCAACAAAGGGACAAAGGGAAGAACACAAACAGTACTTGGAGTGTAAAGACAAACTGGTGATGAGTACAGTCACGCTCGAGTCCAACAAAGGCAATGCAGGACCCGGGGTGCACCTCACGTGGCTTGCCCTGGCCACGGCCCCACGTAGCAGCCGTCTCTCCCCACGGGTGGGCAGAAGGTTTCAGAATAAAGCTGAATGAGACAATTCAGACTCTAGGAGCTACAGGCTTCAGGCTCTCTGCAGACTCAGGCAGGTGTCAGGTATACTCACCTCCCATTTTCCAGTGCTTCTTTGAAGAAACTGAGATGCTGGTCTCATCAGACGCCCCTAGGCTCAGTTCCCAAATGCCGGCCATATCCTTCACATGCGCATACCGCACATCCCGAAAAACCCTTTGCCGACGCAATCAACTGCGCACAGAGAGCACAAAGAAAGCCTCTCCCTATGGATTAAGTGTAAAATATTGTCTCCCAAGTTGTCAGAAAGAGACAGTTAATTCCTAGGAAGCAGTTCACCAGTTACTGTTTACACAGCACTCGGAAGCTGCCATGAGGCATAAGAAAACACTAAGGAAAAACTGGGGTCTTTCCAAAAAACACAGGAGAAAAGGGTTACAGATATCCCTTGCCAACATTCATGATTCACTACAGAGAGACCAAGACGGTAAACATAAATATTCAACTATTATATATTAAACTATTAAGTATTAAACCATAGTCATGCCTAAAGTAGGGCATGAATAAGTTGCCAGCTGGCTACAGCGGGAAGGGACAGGCTACAGCCCCTGGTGCCCACTCTCATGACTTTGCTGAGTGCTTCAGCTCCTGGAATCAGGTAATTATAAGAGATTCTCTGTTTCCACGAGAAAAGCAAGTTTCTCATGTTTCAGAGGAAAAGCTTTGGAGAGGGGACCAATGAAGACTCGAAAGAGTAGGAGGCTAATGACAAGGAAGCCCGAAGCTAGTATGTTAAAAGCCTCCTGAGGGTTAAGTTACTCTTGTGATTTTTTGGGGGGTGGGCGGGAGCACTCGGGCTTGGCCTACAATCCATCTGCACTTTCGAAGGTCACTGGTTCTTGTGGATGGTACCGTACAGAGGCCTGGACTTTCTGATCGGGTAAGCCCCCCCACCCAAAAATTAGGTCTTCCTATGTTGATGCCATCTGAGCAGCTCCTTTGGAAAATGTAGCCCCACATCCCTGCCGCAGTCCTTCCCACGGATCGCAACCAGAGAGGCCATGAACAGGGGGCCCTTTGACTTCCATGGGGGATGCAGCTGCTCAGAGCATCTTCATGTCAAACCCAAATGCAGGAGGGAGCGAGCTTGGCAGGATTTCTGGAGAGTGGGAGCTCATACATTGTCCCCTTGGGGCACCAGAAGCGTGAGAGCCGTGACCCTTGCATGCAAACAAAACAGCGGCCCTGAATTGACCAGGAGGGCAGCTCCTGGGGGTCACAGATCCCAGTGCACGCTGCAGCACACAGCGTACTGCATGCTGGACCTCTAATCTCCATCGCCGTCCCTGAGATGAGGGTGGGCGCTGGCTGGGAAGGGGCAAGGGCTGCAGCCCAGACACTTGTTATCACGGCGCACTCCCTGGTCGGCCACAGAATCCCACGTCCTGCGCTCCTTCCTGGCCCTGCTGGATGTCCCAGTATTTTCCACAGCACAGTCACTGGTCCCCGGCCAGGACTAACACTTGCTGTGGTACAGACCTGCCGCCCAGCTAGGCGAGTCCATCACCCTGCCAGACATCCATGGGCCTGAGCCAAGAGAAACAGCTCCAACTCGGAAGGAAGAAAAGCACCACCCTGTAATGCCCAGGGGGCTGGAGCTCTGCAGCAGCGCGACGGCAGCAACAGGAGCCCGCCAGAGTCACCTGCAGTGGCAGTGGCAGTGGCATGGCCTTCTCTGCCACCCTTGCTTGCCCTGCCTGACTCCAGCACAGGAGAGACCCATCTCCCGTCTGCAATGAGCAAACCTCCTTTCGTGGCACGTCTGCTCACAGGCAGGCTGTGGTGTTAGAGGTGGCCACGGGGGCTCTCAGAAGGGTCTCTGCTAGTCCCGCCTGAGACACAGCCTCCCCTATGCCATGGAGCTCCATGGGAACATGGGCAGGCTCCTTATGAAGCTGCTCTCTAGATCTAGCCAGGCCCAGAGCATACAGCCAGGCCATGCACAAGGAAGAGGTGGCTGCGTTGGGACAGTGGTTTTCAACCGGTGGGCTCAGACCCCTCAGTCATCCCGCAGCATCGTGCTGATGCTTCTCCTGAACAGGCAGCAGCAGGCGGCATTGCTGAGAGGCAGAGCAGGGGCAGGGGAGGAGGTGCCTGGGGGTGGAGGGGTGGAGAGGACAGGTATTGTTGGGCTGTGCGGAGGCTGGAGACAGGCTGCAGGATAAAGATGCTCATTGTTCCAGGAGCCGGTGGGAGACAAGGCCCCTCCGATTATTCTGGGATGTATCTGAATACCGGGGATGCTTATGCCAGGCTGGATGCAAAGCCTGGAAGGTCCGTGCATCGCACCCAAAGCTCCAGAAAAAAGGGTATGAGGGTTGATCCCTCTCTCATAAGAAACAGAGGCAGGGAGGAAAGGGAAGCTGAGGGCAAACAGATGAAGTGCCTTATCTCTAACATGGCAGGACAAGTCTGTGGCAGAGCTCGGTTCACTTCTCAGCCCCTTGCCCTAGCCACTCATCCCCTTCTTGCTCCTTCCTCTGTTCCTGCTCCTTTCCCATTTCCTGCTCATAGGTTGCTCAGCCTCGCATCCTCCCCACCGCCACATGCCTGGGCTGTCACTGCAGCTTCAGTTCCCTACTCCAATCGAGGCCACGACCCCCAGCTTTTGCAATGCCCTGCCAGCCCTGTGCTGATTTGAGCCCTGCCACGTGTTAGCGGCATGCCCCGGACACCTTTGGCCATTAACACTAGGAATCCTGGAATCTGAGCGTGCCACAGGCATGGAGGTCGGTGTGCTGGGGGTGCGAAGGGTTGGATGGGAGCAGGCTGCAGCTACTTTTCACTCACAGGCTTTGGTTAATGGGGTCAGATGAGCGAAATGGGGTGACCGACCTATTCTGGGAGCTGAGCAAGAAACCAAAGAGGGTGGAAAACAAGCTTGAACCTGCAATAGCTTTTTGTGGTTTGAACTGGCCCAGGGAAAAAGCCCGGCTCCCTTCAGCTCCCAGTCCCTGCAGAGGGAAGGACTGAACGTACCAGACGTGGCGGGGGCAGGCAAGAAGCATTCAGCGGGATCGGATAGCAGGCAGGTGAAACAGGAAACTCCTGGGTGATATCAGCAAGCTCTAACGAGCCTCTGCAGCCTTCGGTCCACTGCCACCCAGCAGGTACGGGCCAGCCAAGGGTCAAACACTATTAATAGAAAGAGGATGGGGGTGAGGGCAGTCAGGACCCAAATACCAGCAACGCTGAAACCTGCTGAGCCTGGAGTGCTTTTGGGAGGGACAGGGCAGGAATATGGTGGCTTTTGCTTCAGGAGGGTCCTTTTCCTCCTAAGCTGCTTCCCTTGGGTTTCTAGTTGATCCCTCTCCCTGGGCCAGGGCTGGCTTGATAATCCCTTCTGCCCTGCACCTGCTTTCCCTGAGCTGAGGGGCAACTCAAGCTTCCTCCTTGGCCTCTGCCCATCTGCCTCCTGTCCATGGGCAGCAGCAATCGGGTCGCGTGTGCCTGGGTCTCCAGATCCCAGCACCTTCTGTCACAGACTGACCCACCTTCCAGACATAAGTCCTTGCCTTTCCCTTCCCCGCGCTCTCTCCTGCTTTGTCAGCGACGGAGCAGGACAGGGCAGCAGGTGCGTTTCTGCAAGGGCTGCCTGCAGCGCGATGTTTCTGCTGAGCTGGGAGGTGTTCCTGCTCTTCAAATTCGAGCCCTTCCAGCCACAGCCCCAAACCCCCTCACACGGCATTGTCACAGCCCAGCATCACTATCCCCACTTTTCAGATAGAGAGATGAAGGCATGGAGAGGGTGAAATGCAGACGGGGAAGGGATAAAGGCCCTTCCCCCTGCCTTTCTGTTATCCCCAAGGCTTGAAGCCACCACCTGAGCTGCATACGTTCAGCAAAGAAGGATCTAGCGCCCAGAACTGCCATAGCGGCCGCGTTCCCCAGTGCTAGACTTGGCTCCGACTCTGGGGTTGCCTACACTGAAGTCACAGCAGCAGCTGCAGCTCATGTGAAGGTCACTGAGCGAACGAGCTCAGGTGCCAATAGCAATGTAGCACGGAGCAGGCTGCACGGCCTGCCCAAGAAGACGGGCAAACATGGGGGTGAGTGGAGCTAACTGGTGTGTGCCCAAGCGTGTGGCAGTGACTGCAGCACAGATACACCCAGAAGCCACTCGGTCCGGCCAAGCAGCCTGGTAGAAGGGGCCGGCTGACGTGAGAACATGCCTGCGCAAGCCCGCTGGCCTCAAAGGGCGTCTCCAAAACCAGAATTTGCCCCATTGTCTCTGGGGGTGCCGGGAGCTCTCCAAGCTCTTCCCCCCGATCCCTGACTAATCCCTTCACTCATTCCTGTGGCCGGGCTCCCCAGCAGAGAGAAGAGCTGGTGACTAAGCCGCTGGGTGGGATCCCTGCACCTTCCCCCCACCGCAGCGCAGTTCTGCTGCCATCTGTACAGGGTGATCCCACGGCCCGGGAATGGGACAAACAAGCTGAGCAGGGATTCCCCGTCACGTCCAGAGTGACCCAGCCAGGGAGAAGATAGCTCCGTCCCACCAGCCACGGAGGAGGCCGGGGGGAAGAGGCGGAGGTGGAGTGTCCTGGCCAGAGCAGACCCCCTTCTTGGGTTGGCTTAGTCAGGGCAAAGCTTCTCGCAGACACCCATCACTGAGGATGGGGCCGGGTTTGTTTTGGCACCAGAAAAAAAAATCACTGTTCTCAGCACAAAATAGAGAGAATAAAATCTGACAGCTCTGCTGCTCGTACAAACACATAGCTGTGGCTTGGCCAGGGGACTGGGCTGCTGAGATGGGCGAGCGGGGAGAGCCAAAGGGAGCTCCTGGCCCGTGGGGGGGAAGCCAGGAGGTCCCGCACTGCCATGCAAGTGGCCAGGGAAGGCGGCAGGAAAGGACTAGATGATCTCCGGAGGTCTCTTCCAGCCCTGCTTCTCTATGAATCTATGACTCACCCATCCCAGCTTCTCTGGGTTTCTTTTGGCTGTGAAATCTTGGGGCCAGGGACCACCTTTTTGCTCTGTGTTCACACAGGGGGGCTCTAGTCCATGCCCCCTGTTCTACCAGGATACAAGTGATAAATTCTTCCAAGGCAGGAGACTCAACTACTCCTGTCCTCAAAGAACAGGCCCTGGCACCGTGCTAAGTGGGGTCACTTTATTCAATTTATTTTATACCCGTGCCCACTGGGGTGACCTGCCAGGCATGACAACCCAGCCTAGCCAAGCCCTGCTGCTGTGATAAGGTGAGGACACTGCTGTATCAGTGCAATGAACAGACTGGAAGGTGTGTGCACACTGCTGCCCTCAACTAGATGCAGTCAGAACTGCTCAGCCGTGTATCATTAGCCCTGTACTGTGAGAAGATACCGGGGATTCTCCCATAAAATGAGTTACAGTACAGGGGCCTGGGCTTTTGGCATAGGAGACTGTCAGCTGCATCCCTGCTGCTGCCGCAAAGTAATGACCGTGGAGGGCAGCTCAGCTCCATCCAGGAAGCTCCAAGCAGCCACAGTGTTGCTGTGGCAGAACAGATCCAGGACCAGGTGTCCCTTTGCCACGGATGGTGGCACGTTTCTGTGCTGAATCCAGCAGGAGTTTCCAGGCCCAGTCGACAGTGTCCCCCTGCATTCACGGCTCTGTGGATCGGGTCCGTCTGAGTCATGCATTCCTTGGTGTTCATCCCACAGAAAGAGTGGGAACTTCAGTTGAGATGGGGACTCTGAATTGTGCTCATATAAGCAGGTTTGCACTTTCTTCTTCACCAGGGACCAATGATTTGGAGAGAGGGGCAAGGACTCGGCCTATCCACAAGCCAAGCAGCCATGGGAAAGCAAGAGCCAAGGACCTGAGCCCCTTAACAGAAGGAGTATGGGAATCTTAGCAAGCCGAGCCCACGCACTCTAGTGTAAGGGATCCTCTGCACCCGTGCACATCCCTACTTGCTACCAATGTGCATCTGGGTTGGGAGAGTGCATTGGTGTGGCTCCTTCAGGACCTAAGCCCCCAGTACAGACAGCCCGAGACCAGGCCACAGGGAGAGCTCAGCCGTGGCCGATGCATGGACCCCAGCCCCCTCGAGTGTCTCATCATCTCCAGGCCCTGAATGCCACTCCTACCCCGCAGCAGTTCTGTGTCCCACGACTCAGCCCACGTGAGCCACGGGAACCGAAATTCCCCTTCTCTTTTTCACATGTGTTGCTGCTCTGCTCAAATATTTGTTTTGGAAGTGCTCCTTTACCCAGCTCCCCAGCCCTGCAGCCAGCGGAGTCTCCAGCAGGAAAGCTGCCTGCAAGTCAGGCACTGCGGATGGACCCTGTTCAAACCCAGAACTCAGCCTTGCTTAAGAAAAACAACATATGGCAGCGCTGTTCCTCATTAGCGCCGTCCTTTGAGCGGCCTCAGACAGACGGCATTGGATCTGGCCTGTGCGGGGAGCAGGGGCTGCCTCTGCCTCTAACCCCCGGAGCTCCCTCTGGCCCATGTGAGGCTGAAGGCATCCAACCAGCTTCCAGGAGTCATCCCATGCCTGCCATATGCATCCTCCAAACCTTTTGGTGCCACATGCACTGAGGTCTGCGATGCTTTCCCCGAGACACAAATCCCCATCCAGCCACAGCCAGCATCCCTGCCCTAACTGCGCAGCCCCATCCTCTTCTGCATCCCCTCCACCGCTCTGAAATGACGTGGTCTCCCCTTGTAAGTGCCCTCAAGTGCTGCTTGGAGACAGACCCCTCCTTAAAACAGGTGCTCAGACCTGCCTGGCAGGGAGCATTATCTGGCCCAGCTGGAAGGGGGCCTGGTGACTCCGGTCAAAGCAGACAGAGCTCAGTTGAGGGGGAGATGCAGGAAGTATAGTGGACTTTGTGGTACTCCTGGATCAGAGGGGGCTGGAAGGGACCTCAGGAGGTCACATCTAGTCCAGCCCCCTGCTCAAGGCAGGATAAGCCCCATCTAAACCCTCCCAGACAAGTATTGGTCTCACCTCATCCCACAGCTAAAGTAGGGTCCTGCCAATGTCCTGCTCCTGCAAGGCCAGGAAGGAACTGGTTAAAATATGCTCAAGACCCAAGGAAGCAGACCATGTCCCCTGCTGCAGAGGGAGGCAAAACCCCACAGACCATGTCAGTCTGACCAGGGGGTAAAATTCCTTCTTGACTTCAAATGTGGTGATCGGTCTGAACCTGAGCGGAGAGGCAAGCCCCTCTAGCCAGGAACGTCTGGGTTTTGGTCTCAGCAGGAGTGCTGGCACAGCCCGGTCACAATCCCAAGCCTTGGCTGCAGACAACACCCGATGATGCTGAGGAAGGCAAAAAAAGTCCTGCCACCCATAACAGCAAGAGGGGAAAAAATTCCTTCCCAGCCCCACATGATGACTAGCAAAGCCCAGAAGCCTGGGAGAGCCAGGCATACTCTGCACTGCAACCCCATGCATCCCATACCCTGGCTGTAGCACCAGAGCTTCCTTTTCCATCCTCCTGGGTCCTTCATAAACTTATCCCAGCTCCTTTTTTACATTGCATGTAACCAGAACCATCTGCCAGTGCCATCTCCCTGCTGGGTGATGAGAGCTAGACTGTAGAGCAGGCTATGGCAAGAGGGGAGAAACTGCCAGCCTCACTGCCTTCCCACGACACCCTAGCTCAGCTCTTTGCCTTAGCCCTCCTTCGTGCCCTGAGGTCAGTTCTTCATGCACACAGACTCTTGCAAACTAACTAAGCCCTTTCCCTTGAGAGAGGGACAGAGCTGGACAGAGCATTACTGAAGACAGGAGGCGCTTGGCTGCTCGAGGTTGGGCACTTGGATAAATATAGACCAAATGCTTTTGCCGTCTGGTGCAACAGCTGCAGCCTGGACTGAATCACCAGGGATGGAACTAGGGACCTCCAGAGATAAAATCAAGAGCTGCTACTGTGTTCGCCATGGGGCTCTGAGACAGAGCTGACGCCACCTACCTTCCCCAAGTCCCTCCGGCTGTTTTCTCCCTGTTGCTATTAAAAATGTAGTCCCCTCTGGCAGCCAAGACAGGGGGGGATGTGCCAGCCCTGGGAGGACCTATGCCCCTGCACAGTCACCGGGCACTTCCATCACAGAGCCCTTCCCCACACCCCCAGTGTAGCCCACATGGGTCATCTCTGCAGCAGCCAGCCCCAACGCTGCTGTCAAGCTTTCAGAGGAGACCCTGCCTTCTGTCAGGAAGCCTTACAAAGCAAAGGCCCCCGCGCATCAGGAAATAACCCCCCGCAGTGTAGCTCAAGGCAAGGTGGGAGCAAGCTCCACAACCCGTTCCTTCTGCGCTTCACCTTCAGGGACACCAGACGACAGGTTCAACAGGCCCCCAGCCATAGTTTGGGGTGCATGGAGCCCCGAGCTACAGCTGTGCACTGCAAAGGCCTCTCTGGGCCCAAGCGAAGGTGGAATGAAGCCTGGCGCTGAATGAGCGTGGCTCAGATTTCAGCAACCAGTCCTGAGAGTTCACCGTGCGGATGAGCCCGATCAGAGATCTGCAATGGGAAGCGCCCCTGGGAACAGGCCGCGGCTGGGAAGCTGCAGGCTGAGGTCTCGGAGGGAAATCCCTGTCCTTAAGAGACTGAGTTTTCCTTCCTCTAGATGCACACCCGGAGCCTGTCGGCTGCGGGGTCTGCCAGCGCTCTGGGGGCTCGGACTGTAATCGTAGGGCACTGGTGTATTTTGGGACATGAGTTTCAGGGGGGACCTCTGCCGTTAGCAGACGGCGCTCTCTTCCCACCCCAGTGTGTTCCCCAGCCCCGGCCCCAGGACAAGCTGCCAGCTGGGAGCTGGAACAGGCCTCGGCGTCTGGGACACTGGGCTTTGTTTCTGAGAATAAAGTTAGAACTGTTACTCAGCCTGCAGCTATTCCAAGAATTCCAGCCTCCACTTTCACTCTGCAACGGGGAAACATTCCTCTCCCCGTGTCCTCGGCCCTGCCAAGGAAAACGCTGGCTGGAAGGGTTTGGTGTTGGGGAAGGTGTGGGGGGAGATAATGGGAAATGCTGGTGTGGGGGGGGGCTGAAGCATGCAGAGTTCCCTGTGCCCTCTTCTCCGCTGCCGTCTGCCTCCCGTGTGCTGTACCACTGCCTCCCCAGCCCATCCCTGCTAAACGCCACCACATGCGGCTCTTGACATGATTGATGCTGTCTGCAGAACAATGGCCCTGCACTGCTGCGCTGGTTTTTTGGGAGGCAGATCCTTCATCTCTTCCATCAGGGTGGCTTCCCAGCCCCTCCCAGCGAAGTCTGCAGCCTCAGTGCTCCTCCTGCTTCTACCAGGTGCACGCTGAATTACTCCCCGTTTTCATCCGAGTGAGAAGAGTCACCTTTTATGTTTTACTAGCAGGAGTTGGGCTCCTGCTGGGGAAACCCTCCCCTCCTCTCCACTGCAGAAAAGGCAAGCCCTGCCTCTTGCTTCCTCCATGACCTGGGACTAGTTTTTCAGCCCTCTGTGCCTCAGTTTCCCCATTGCTGAACAATGTACCTTGGAGGAAAGAAATGCATACGGTCGTTCCTATTTATGTGACTTTAGCACCAAAGGAACTCAAGCGCTACCAGGGCCCTTTTTGTGCCAGGTACTACACACGTGCGCACACACAGTAAGCACGTGTCTAGGCAATGCAAAGCAGCTTCACATTAAGGCACACAAGCTCGCCGGTACATTTGCACAGGGCAGTGTGGGGAAGAGATATGAGCTCAGGTCCTGGAATCGGTACAGCCACGTCGGCAGGGTGCCCTGCCTGGGGGTAATTAGCTTCTCACTGGAGCTAATCAGCCCAGACAGAGCATCACACTGATGTGGTGCTGCTGTTCCCTGTACCAGAGACAGCACAAGTATTTCTTCATGGTTTGGACATGCATTTTGAAGACATACCCCAAGAGACTGCTCCTGCCCCGCAGAGCTTCCAGTCTAATTAGGCTGGGAGAAAGGAAGGAACTTAGTTCCTCGCGTTAGATGACCTCTTTGCCACTCGTAATGCAGTCATTCTCACAACACCCCAGAGAGGTACGCCAGAGTTATTAGCCCCATTGTATAGATGGGGAAACAGAGACAAAGCAAGATGAACTGATATGCCCAGCATCCTCTGCAGAGACTGCAGGAGGCCTGGGCATCAAACCCAGATCTCCCACGGGCCTCATCACCAAACCAGCCTGTGCCTGTGTCCCTTGTAGACAGCTTGCTCTTGTCCTCAGTGAGTCAGAGACCGTATGAAAGGTGGCTTGGGGAAACAAGCAGACCACTAGGTCACTAAGTGGAAAAACTGCTGTGGAAAATGTAGCCCTTCTCATGAGGGATAAACGCTGAGAGTATGCATCAGCCGCCAGACACTCGGTCCAGTGTAAGACATGACTAATTCACTAATAATGATTTCCTTCAAATGCCCAACCTGAAATAGTCAGCATGGAATAATGAAGCAGAAGGCAGCCATTCTATGAGCTTGGCAACCCAGCTCAACTCCAGGAACCTCAGAGCAGAGAAACAGCGAACAGAAGGAAAATGTTACGGGTTTTAGGCAAGTTCTCCAGCGGTCTGACTTAAAGAGGCATGTGCCTCTAGGTGCCCTGCTAATCTTCCTGCCTTCAGATGCAGTGTTTTCTCCTGCAGCTAGGACTGAAGTAGCCGATTCCTTGGGGATCACGCAGCTGCACGGTCTGTGCCAATGGACACGTGGAAAAGCGCTCAGACACCTTTAATGCCTTTGATTGGAACGGATGCTTTCAGTCGTCATCCGGGGCAACAAAGAAAAGGAATCGAGGCATTTTATCTTTAAAAGCCAGAGCCCAGGAAAGCACCAGGCCATGGAAAGGAGCTTCTTGTTCTGCACATTTTTAATGACGATTTGGTGAGTCACCGATTAACTTTTATGAGGTTTAACACACCCAAAGGAAGAACAAGCCTCTGCACACAGAGACATGAGGGATCTTCTCCTGCCTTTGTAGAAGCGTCTGCATGGAGGGGTCCCACTCAGACTGTTGTCCCACCCGCCCAAGGATGACTTGCACTAATTCAGATTAGTGGGTCTCTTCTCACGCCTAAACCTGACTCCCTCAGTGCTAATGAACCAGAGTGGAGCTAGGGATCAGCCTACGGGACTCAGCAGGAGGAGTGGATCTCACCGAGTTGCAATGAAGCAGTTCCCCGGGCGCAGCGCTAGGGGACAGGCAGCCCTTTGTGGCAATTAAGGATCCCTTTCCATTCTTCCCCAGGTGTGGATGCACTAATACTCCAGCTCAGACAACTGGGCTCTGACCCACTTAATGTTACCCTGGCAGTGGGGCTCTAGTGCACCGGTCATTTCCTCTCCTATGCTGCTGTCCAGCCCATGGTTGCTATTTGCTTGTGTTTCACGGAGATCGGTCACGGGTGGCTCTGAGAAGAAAGGAGGGTCAAGAGAAAATAAAGTGATCCAGCACTGGCTTGGGCCAGGCAGAGAAAACCCTTGGGTTTCAAGGAGAGGGGAAGGTATCGCTGCGACAGGGAAACATACCCAGTGTGCCTGTCTGCCAGGATTTTCCAAGGAGCCTACAGAAGCTAAGAGCCCAGCCTGCAGTGAGCTCCAGCAGGCGTCAGGCAGCTAATCCCCCGAAGCTCCTCAAAAACCCTAGAGTATATTTGGGGATGGAGAGAGATGGTCCATTGTTATTGCTGGCGGCGGGCTGCAGTTGTGCAATGTGCCCGGAAGACTTGGTGATTGAGCAAGAGATATGAGACTGGTGCCAGAGACTCTTGTCCCATCCAGGTGCCACATGGCTGAAAAAAAGGACAAGACAAAGCACAGGTGTACGAGAAGGAATATGAGGGCAAGAAGGCTGGGAGGATTCCTAGCAGTGCGTTTGGCTGGGGATTTGTCTGGGTCAGATTGGGACCTCCATTTTGCCTTGCAAACATCAATTTTGATTGTGACCTTCTCAGGGCAGCTCATGGCAGGAGTGGAGGGAGGGAATTTGGGAGAAGGCTAACAAAAAGAACCAGCAAGGCCATCCGTGCTGAATGACTCCTTCCTACCAGAGCGATGGGTAGGGGCATCAGCTTTGAATGACTCTGTGCGCAGAAGCCAACACGGCATGTGGGGAGGCGGATTTCCCCCAGCTGAATTTCCTGGGCTGAAAAGGACCAGAATCTGAGTCAAGAGGCAGGTGCCCCTCCGAGAGAAGCACGGTCCCACTGCTACATGCGAGGAGATTCTGCTAAAGAGAGACACGGCAGGAAGGAGTCCCCGAGTCCAAGGACGCCGACCAAACCCCAAACACACAGGAGCAACCTCAGACTCGATGAAACTGTGCAAGAATTACGTTGTTTTTTCAAAGATCAGAAACTCTGCAAAGCAAAGTGCTGAGCACCAAGTGCTTGTGGTTAAGAAATCCCTTTGCTACCTTGCTTGCCTGTTATGTTGTCTCCAAAGGGTTAATCAAGATATTCAGCGCATTCACAGCACCTTGAAGGGCCAAACAAGCGACTGAGGGCTTGAGGCACCGATTCTGGGCTCTAAGGAATCTGAACCGCTGCGCCAGGGAAGTGTGGCAGGCACGTTTGCACCCACAAGTGTGACTTGGAGACCAGGAGCTAGGAATGGTGGCCTGGCTGTGCCCAAGATTGATAGGCAGAGGTGCACATGGGATCCAGGGATTGCGTTTGCACCCTGCAGACCGGTGTCTCTCCAAAGAAGGGACCAGGCCAGGCTGTGACAGAAAAGGAGAGGACTTGGTGAAGAAGGACAGAGAGCACTGTGCTGGAAGTCAAAACAGAAGAGACTCAGCCTGTGAAATCACAGGAGAAGCCAGAGGTCGGTGGCTTTGTCATCCTGTGCTCCTGGGATAGAAGTGCAGCGATACCCGCACCGTATCACCCTTCTGGAAAGCTGCAGAGGAGTGGAGGAGTGTGCTCCTGAAAAAGGCCCTGATAACCTCTCATCAAGCCTCCAGCCCCAAAGGCAAGGTTACCACTTTAGTGCGAGGAGGTAACTAGAGACCACATGTCCTGCCCAAGGGTGCATGGAAGAGACCCCGTGCTTGGTATGTGATGGCTTCAGACTGCAGCTCCTAAGAGCAGAGCAGGGAGAGAAGCCGCCGGACTCCTTTGTAGGTACCGACCTGGAGCACACCCAAAACCCCATTAGCTTCTCCCTCACCATGCAGCATCTCGGGGCAGCCTGCTCAAGTACAAACACTGCCCCGCTAAATGCAAGAGCTGCTTCCCCATTGTGCTCTGGGATGGGCTTTGAGAGGGAAGCAGAAGGAATCAGGAGATCAATGAGACCTTAGGCGAGTTGTGCCACCACTAGGATCCCTCCACACTGACCCCGCAGAGACATGGCCAGTACTGCTGAGCACCTGGTACAGAGGTGATGGAGCCCCATTCATGGACTTTGCAGAAGGTGCTGCACAAGGTCATCGCCGTGTGCCACAGATTTCCATGGAAAGTTGGCCAACGAAGGCAGTGGGGGAAGGCACGGCAGGCCAAACCCACAGCTCCATTTTTATTTTTCATCTGAATTTTTGCCTTTATCGTCCGATAGGAAAAGCAAACAGTGTTTCTCCCGAGGGAACCTTTGTGCCCATGAACCAGGCACGGGGTTACTTTGCCACCCTGGTATTTCCCTGAAAAAACAGAGGCAGATCACGGCGGGTTCCCACCCAGCTGATAAACCTGCTCTTGAAATATTAGACAGCATGCTCAAACAAAAGCTCTTGCCGCTCACAGCCTTCAGCTAGCCAGCCACAAATA
This sequence comes from Alligator mississippiensis, assembly GCF_030867095.1. Taxonomy (NCBI): domain Eukaryota; kingdom Metazoa; phylum Chordata; order Crocodylia; family Alligatoridae; genus Alligator; species Alligator mississippiensis. Next base: position 2,701,871 of record NC_081829.1, on the reverse strand, counting down.
TTGCTCGTGTGGGGTGGCTGGAGGAGTCATGGGGATGAAGCATGGAGGAAAAGCACCCACTGCTTGGGGAAAAGCACTCAAGCACTCTTTGCACTGTTGCGGTGTGAGATTGTCACTCTGTGCGAGGAGACGAGGGGGCACTGCTATAAGAGGACACTGCACCCTGGGGTGAGGTCTCCGCCATCACTGAAGCCTCACTGCTGCACCAGGGAGGGTTGGTGGAGTCTAAAGGGATCGACCAAATTTGCACACCCGCCGACTTCCAGTTTCCACCCAAGAGGCAGACACTTCTTTCCCACTGCCCCCTCAGTCCTGAATCCCTGTGACCCGCTTTAGCCCGGCCTCAGCTGACACATGCTACCAACTCATCCCACTTCACAGTCTGCTCGAGACTCGCTGCTATGTCCAGACCCCACGGTGCAAAGCTCCTCTTTGGATTTATGCCGTAACCGGTGCAACAGCTTCCCTCTTGGCCAAGACAGCAGGAACTGAACCTGGAGCTTCTAGCTCGAAGCACGTGAGCTGCTGCAGCTTGTGCTACAGGTGGGACGAGAACAGATTTGTATTGTCCACAGACCAAGTACAGACAAAGCCCGTTAGTACACAGTTAAATTAAACTGGCATCCCATTTTGAGGACTGCTATAGAAAATCTCATTCTCTGGAGACTGGCTAGCACTTGGGACCAAGACAACCAACTAAAACAGTCTAGCTGTGACGTAACAGTGAAAACTGAGAGCGCCTGGATATTTGCACACTACTGGTAATATGGCCTATGTGATCCAAAGACAAAAAGAGTTTAATTGATGCTGGACTGGCTTGAGAGTACATGAAAAAGCCATCATTTCTATGTCCTGTTTAGTAGGGAGGTCACTGACTTACAAGTTACATTCTCTGTTCTGTAGGTTTTAAGGTCAGAGAGGAACAACTATGATCATAGTCAGATCTCCTACATCTAGGGGCCAGAGGTTTCATCCACCGACTCCTGTATAAGCCCAATGCTTGCTGTATGAGCTACAGCAGATCTTCTGGGAAGACAGCCAGTCTCAATTTAAAGACTTGAAGGGGCAGGGAATCTAATACTCAAGAAATCAAGCATGAAATTCCCTGCAGCAGGACAGCCTCAAGGAGACCAGCACATTTGCCAGTAGTGGAACAAGAGCACAGGGCGTGCAAATTGGCAAGAAGGTACCTAGGGAGCTATTTTGTGGCCTATTACACTCACGTCTAAGGTGGCAGGACTCAGGACCGATAGCACCTCATTATTGCCAGGGATGGGCCCAAATGAACCGTCTTTCAGCCGCGATCGAAGCACCCTCTGCTCTTAGACGAAGGCCGGATTCCAAGGGGGAACGGACTCTGAATCCCACATCAGGCCAGTCTCCAGCTAACGGATTTGATCAAAGCCATGCCTCCAGGTCCTCGAGCCTTAGCCTCCTTCTGGACTTCGTGAGACAAGTTAATCAGCAAACAAAGTTGATGACAAACAGCCAGATTATTTCATGCCAAAGGATGCAAGTTTACTTTCCAAACTTACATGGGCTTACATGCCCTACCCAGGGCCAGGTTCCCCGTTGCTGAAACGAGGCCCCCACCGGGGCAGCCGCCGCCCCTTAGGTAGTATACTACACGGCAGGCCAGGGCGCAGGAAGCGGAGGCTGCCTTATGCAGCTGCAAACACAGGGTAGCCTTTAAGGACAGGGGCATCCAAACCCTAGGGAAGCAAAGCTCTCAGTGGTGCCCCACCGCTGCCATGCAGGCTGTGCTTCCAGGGCTTTTCTGGCAGAGCTGTAGCAATACGCACTCCTTAATGCCAGCATGGCTCAAACCAACCAGCGCTTCTTGGCCAGCGTCACGGACATCTGTTCCCCCAGACGCACGCTGGCCCGCGACCAGGAGAAGGGGGCTTGTTCTGTTCATGCTGTACAGGTCCTGATGCCACGATCGTCTCTGCAATACCCAAGCGCCTTCCGGGACCGCGTGAAGGAATATGACTAATCTCTGCCATGTGGTGTTTATTCTCTTGTCCTTTCCCTGAGGCCGGGGGGATAGGAGTGTTTTGTTTCGGTAGGGTTTTTGTTTTGTCTTTAAATATACATGATGCTTTCTATTTATCTTCAAGAAAGCAAGGTCACACATGGGGTGGGGGGGAAGTCGGCGATGGGAACAATGTTCCAGGACCCCTATTCCCTAAAGGGGATTGTTTATTCATGGCCTACTGAGTCACCAAATGCCAAACCCGGCTGGTCTGCCTCAGGCTGGAGCTTCGCTTCAGTGCTGACTCGATGAGAACAGCTCCCGGTCCTGCCTTGTCGATTCGCCTCTCCCCTCGGAAGATTGCTACTGACCTTCTTTGGAAAGTGCAGATCTACTAAATGCAAAGTGCCGTGTAGGGGCTATTCATCATCCCCGGCGTTGCTCGTGGATGGGATGACAGCGCTCTGGTAGTCTGATACGGTCCAGAGCAGCGGTTCTCAGCCCACGGGTCACAACCCAAGAGTGGGTTGCAAGAATGTGTGACAGGGTCGTGAACGTACTTGAAAAATGGATCAAACTTTAAAAATAGATTCTCCATTAAAAGAGAAAAATGGGGAAAACTTTGACTTTTCATCTGCAAGAGGCTGCTTGGGGGGCCCTGCCCCACACACCGGGGGGCTGGGGCCTGGGGGCAGTGGGCACTGGGTCGGGACCGGCCAGCGTTTACAGGTGGTCCTGGTACGGAAAGGGTTGAGAACCGCTGGGCTAGAGAGGCACAAACACACCATCGCCTCTCCTCCCTGCCCAGCTTCAAACAGCTGCAAGGCTTCATTCCCTTTATTGCCTTGTGATACGTGGCTTAAATTTGGAGCCTTTATATCACCATTGGACACAGCAAGCAGCTGTTTGAAAAACATTAACCTCTAGCCCTGTGCATTCATACGCTACTGAACAACGAAGCTTCATCAGTGTACACGGCATTAGAAATAAATCATAAGAACCCTCCAAGTGTCAATATTTAAAAGTCTTAATCTCGGTGACCTTTCGGTTGCAGTGCATGAGCACACCCGAGTGACCGCCTGAAGACTGCTAGGCATTTGGGTTTGCTCAGGGAACCGTGGTCTAGAACAGCAAACACGGGAACAGAGGGAAGCCGGGGCGGCCGACAGCGCTGGAAAACCCAGGCCTAATCAGAGTGACATTGAACAAAGCCAGGCAGAGCGGAGCCCTTGGCCCCTGCCTGCCTGACTGCAGGACCATCGTGCGCATAAGATCTGATCCAAAGTCCATTGAATTCAGTGGGAAAATTCCTACCCACTCCACCGGGCTTTGGGTTGGGGTCTTAATCGGCAACGGTTGTCACCACTGCCAAATTCTCATCCCGAGCGGGCAGAGGAGGCAAACCGGCGCTGGCGACACTGGAGGTTTTAGCTCGACTCTCACAGGGCTGTGGTGTGCCCGGATCCCAGGACACTGCCAACTTGCTCTATGCTTTTCCTCCTCTCTATCCTTGTTTTGGAAAAGTTTGAAAAGACCTCAAGTTTGGGGAAAAAGCTTGACAATATGACCCCAAATGGCTCAAAAGCCAAAAGAAAAATTTAAAGAAATCTGAAAGGCTTTAAAAAAAAAAAAAATCTCACAATTTTTAAGCTAACTTCATCATTATCTGAGGCTCGATTTATTTTCCAGTCCCTTGTAGTTAGCAATAATAAAGGTGCAATTACAGCATAAATCGGCTTGTCACTGTCTCAGCACTGTCAACCTTAAGTGTTCGCAACGCCACAGGCTGGGCCCCGAAGCTCGTGGGATTAGCTGGAAAGCAAGAGATCCTTAAAGAATAGTTCGTTTGGGCTCCTTTTTACTTGCTTGATTGTTTTTCTGCTGTAACAGTTCACAAGTGCAAGCTTCTTGACAATGGCAGGCTCTAGAAACTGGAATTGCACAGGAAATTGTTTCGTTGCATTGCCAAATTATGAAGAGTTCAATGTTTTCCCATCCTGAATGAGACGAAGTTAGTCTCATGCATTTTCAACAACCAAAAAAACAGGGGTGGAGAGGGAAGCAGCATGGGGAAGTCAAAGAGACTCTTTAATTTTGACCTTTTAAAACAATATATTGTTCTACTCTAATCGACTTAAAGTTTGAAACAACAACAAAAACGCAAATCAAAATGCCAAAATATTTTGTTTTGGAAGCCTCAAAATGGGTCATCCCAACTTTCCAAACTTAAAAAAATTTAAATTCAGAAATGAATCAAAACTGTCCTTTTCCCACAAAAAATTTCAGTTAAGATCAATCTTTTTTTTTTACTTGAAAAACACACTGTAGAAAGATCCCTGCCCTGCTCTACCAGATATTGCTTTAAGTAAGCTCAGATTCTCTTGTAATCACTGGACCCTCCAACTTGAAGATTTAAGAAAAACATCCAAAATCGGAAGATTTGTGATCAAATCTGAAGAGGCTGGAGCCACGGATGAGACTAAAGCAAACAGAGACCCCCACAAAACGTATTGCAAGCTACAATTATCTATTAACACAGCTGGAACCTAGATGCAAAGAGAGTGAAGGGGACAAGCGTGAATCATGAACAGGAAGCAAATTCTTTGCAAGCACCATGTTCACTGCACCAACTCGGGAGATGGGAGTGGGATTCCCTGTTTCCTCCCTCTTAGCCGGCCATGACTTTTACAGTACCCAGACCTGTACAGCCAGGGCATGCCCTTTCGGGGAGATCATTCAGTCCAACCCCCTGCTTAAAGCAGGACCAGCCCCAACGAGATCAGTCCAGCCAGAGTGCTTTGTAGAGCTAGGCCTTAAAAACCTCCAACGATGGAGATCCCACCACTTCTCTAGGTACCCCACCCCAGTGCTTCACCACCCTCCTAGTGAGAAAGTTTTTCCCAATATCCAACCTAAATTTCCCTTGCTGCAACTTCACAGGGCTCAGGAGATTACTGGCAAGTGGCTGTACCCTCTAGAGGGGACAGGGGATGCCCTTTCCCTGGGACATTATTACTGCCTGCAACAGCTCCTGGGCACAAAATCAAGAGAAACTTCCTGAGACCACATCATGTAGTGCAATGGGGTAGGCACCCCCTTCCAGGGGCATCCCAGCCCAGAAAAGACCAGTCATCATAGGCATCAACCTTGTACTCTTGGACTTTAAGGTCACATCCATGGCTGCAAGTGCCACCATGAAGCTCCCCCATCCATTCTTCTCCTGCCTTGGGCAAGCCAAACCCCAGATGTGAGGCAATGCAGCTGCCTCAAGCTGTCCTGAGCACATGCCCAGCCTGCCCTTAGTTCCTATGTCTTGAGCATGCTACTGGCATGTGCTCAGACCAGCTACATGACTTGGGATTTGACAGCAGAGACCTGGCACAGAGGTGGAACAGACTGGTCCTCACAGACTTGTTTTTCTAAGCCTTTGGTGCTGCATGTCCTACCAACTCCCTTTGGTTAAAAAAAAGAAGAAAATCTAGGCCCAGCTGGGAGAGAAAACAGCTGTGTTATCCTCCTCCCATGCTCCCAGCCAATCAAAACCAAGCAATAAGACAGCCGTTTTATTAGCGACAACACCGATTAAGAAAGTAAAATAAGCTGCCTGGCTTTGTCCTGCTGGAGGGTTACCCCATCAGAAGCTCAAATGGGGACAGTGTGTGCACAGTTTATGGCTTAAGTGCTTTAGAAACATATCAATGTGGCCTTATAATTGCACTATAAGCTAAAGCTATTTTAATGCCGCTATCGCCCTAACCTAGGCTTTCCTGATAACCTCTGAGCTATGTACATAAATAACACTAAATTGCTGTAATCTCTTGAAGTGCACAAAACCCTGCACGGGGATAAAAGAGCCAGAACACAATGGCTGCTATCATCATGACATACTAGAAAAGCAGGGTCCAGGGAGGGGAGCAGATTAAATGCCGACTCGGGGCTGCTCCAGGAGCGGCTGTCTGAGCTGACAGGGAATACTTCAACGTAGGCACACGGGGGGCAACTAGCTCAAGGGGAGGCTACGGACTCGCAGAACCGGCACATAAAAACCATGCATCAACACCTTGTGCTGTGCTGTTGGACAGAGCAGCTACACCCTCCCGTGCCCAGAATGGACCGTGGAGACCCTAGAGCCCACATCACGGGGCTTTTCTTGGTGTTGCTTTCCCCCTCCTCGGTGGCCACCTTTCTTCTCGCCTTCTCTCTCCCACAGGTGCTTATCTATCTGGCCCCTGCTACCACCGTATCCAAGTGCCTCTCAACCCTGAGTGTATTTCTCCTTGATACACCCCTGTTAAGTAGGGCGATGCTATTAGTCCCCTTGTAGAGACGGGGGATTGAGCCACACAGGGATTAAGTGACTTGCTCAGGGTCACATGGGGAATCCGCAGCAAAGCTTGGGAGCCTGGGGTTCAGTTCCCAATCTCCGGGGAGCCCCTCCACCACTGGCCATCCCTCCTCTTCCAGGTCCTTTGAGCCAAACTGCAAAGCTCTGATTTAAAAGGTTTCTGCACAGATTGCATCTAACTTCCTTCTCCCCCTCCCCAAGGCAAATCCTTCCCAAGGTTTCTTCAAGTGGCAAGAAAACGAGCCAGTTGCCAGATCAGCGCCTGTAGACATAGCCAAGATTATAAAAGGTGTCTAACCTGAGGCCCCTGGCATGACAGTCTGACCCTGGGGTATGCACTTTTGGAAACCTGGGCCTCCGGGGACAGGTGTGCATTTGGGGCCAGCATGCCTGTGGCAGGCAGGGTTGCAGCTGGGACCACTATGCTTTCAGTGCTGGCAAAAGCAGCCAAATGGGCCATTCTGCTGGCCAACATCCCATTCATCCCCACAACTGGCAGCAGCAAGGGAAGCTTTGCCCTTCTGCAACCTAGAGGCTTGCTTTGATGAGACCTTACTCCTGGCCTTGGAGGCAGAATGGCAGAGTATATTGCCCCTAAACTTCAGACTTCTGCAGAGGGCTCTGTCCAGCTGGTGCAAATCCCTCAAGTGCATTTAATTTGCTTTGGTTTACGCTTTTGGTAACAGCTATTACCACCTTGGCCCTTCCTAAGCCTGGCAGTTTGCAGCAGGGCTGTGCACCCTCTGCCGCAGAGACACGCCTGGGATGAGCACATGCTGACCAGCACAAGCCCAGCGCAAAGCCCTGGCATGGTTAAAGAATGTTTTATAGCAGGACAGGGGGAGAGGAGAGGGATTTGGCAGCTTGTTATCACACAGCAAACAGCTTCCTATCTTCCACTCCAGGCTTGTGTTTAACTCTTCGGACAAGCCAAGTCCCACTGGGGGTGAATAAGGAGCTCTCCCTTAGATATGACGCATGACTTGCACATCCCTACGGACCTCCCTGCCCATCCTGGGAGACCGATGGCTCATAGCATCCCCAGCCCAGCTTCAGAATCACCTCCGCCCACATGGGAAAGGATTTACTCCAGACTCTCTCAATCACAGAAGGTAGCAAAAAAGGGGACTTGGGCTCCTGGCGGCCCCACTGCTGGGCAGGACGCACCCACCTGACCCCACCCTGCCTCAGCACTCCTGTCGCCGGAGAGCCCATAGACCCCACCAATACAGCCAGGGAGAAAATTCCTTCTTGGGCTTCAATTTGCTGAGTTCAACCCTGGGCATGAGTCACGGAGTGCACGGACTGGCACACGCACACACCACTGCCCTTTGCTGGAAGGAATTGGAACAACACTGCTGTGCACCATAGGCTCCACACTGCTAGCAGCAAGTGGTGAGTCATCCCGAGCTCAAGCAGGAGAGAGACGGCTTTAGGAACAGAACCATTCCAGTTCTCCCCCCGCTGTTGCCATGTCATTACCAAATGATGGCAGACCTGTTAAGCGCCTTAATCCCATGTGTCCCAGACGTGGCTGGTATCAAAATCCTTGCATCTTTCATAATTCCCCACCTTTGCTCCACTTTGTAAAACCACCATATGGTTTTACCGAACACTGCAGAGACATGCTGGGCAGAGAGAACGCTCTTGTGGACCGGAGCCTACGGGCAAGGCTCCCCTCTAGGTGTTTGTTCAGAGGAACACAAGTTTGCTCAACCCATAGGCCGGAGGGAAAGACTCAGACAATACTGAGTACAAGTAGCAATACATGTTCCTTGCCACTTATTTTTTTTTTGCCTCATGCCTTAGTCACTTCCAGATGCCCCCACACCAGTACTGCAGAACTTGCCTTTCCATGCACAGATCTCAATGTGATGCCTTCTTACCCGTGAAGGAATCCTGCTAGTGTAAGTACTGTTGTCCAATAACCGGATACTCCCTTCTGTGCTGGCTCACCTTAGCACAGAGCCATGGGAAGCATGCTGACCCTAGTGTGGGGATTGGACACGGTCATGCGTCGTAGTGAAACTGTGTCAGACAAGAATCCACAGCCTTGGGCCAGGGCATTTCTTCATACTCCGGATGCTAAACACCACCCTGATCGATAACACACCTTGGAGCATCGAGAGATCTGATACCGATTTGGCACTGATGCACTCTGTCATCTTAATGGATCTCCAAATGTTTTCATAGACATGGTAGATAGCACGGGCAGGAACAAATGCTAGAGGTCAAACAAAGAAGTATCTCCTGGGATCTGACAGAGTGGGATGTTGCCTGTGAAAGCTCATACCTCTCTCAACCAGGTAGGCTCTGGTTCCACCCTGCCCTGCCTAGATAGCTCAGTGTGATGTTTCATCTGAGATGGGTGTCTGGTAGCACCGTGGACAATCGCCTGAGTCACCAAATACCATTTTCTGCAGCAGCCAAGTCTTCCCTAGAAATGTCCTTCTCAAGTACTGGCTTAGCCTGACCTTGCTTAGCTTATCCAGGTGAAATGACCTTACACAACACGGCATGGCCAGTACTGCCAAGGGCCCCCAGAGGCAAGCTTGTGGGTGTGGAAGGCAGCTTTCCCCTTTGGAGTGTGCAGCCCATCCCCAGTGGAGCTCACAGCCCCACACACTCGCTCAGAGGGGTGCGTGCTAGGGTGTAAAGTTTCCCGACTGTGAGATCTCCGGAGCTGAGGAATGCCTAGGAACTCTGCAGCTAGGGGCAGGCTGCTCACAGCGCCGGTGAAGGCAGCACGAGGAGCCGTTCTGCAAGACCCCTGGGCCGGATCCTCTCCAAGTCCTGTGGGCCACTTGCTACAGCTGGCAGGAACAAGCTGGAAAGACGCATTTGCTGAGTAGGGATGGAGCCTCAAGAAGACAACACAACAGGAGGCCAGCACCCACCTGCAGAAAGGGAGGGCCATGTCATCTGCAACAGAGACAAAAAGATCATTGTGCCACCAGATTCAAAAGGGGACAGCTAGAAGCAGAGGTGCTCAGAGATGGCCAGACCGGGGAAAGAGATGGCTTTTTGCAGGAAAAGGGCCTGCAAACCGAATGCCTGACGGTCTGGTGTGCACACGAAGGAAAGTCACGGTGTTCACTATCCAAGTCAGGTGGTCTGTGAGAACCGACCTCTCCCTTGGACTCGCTCAAACATCAGACACAGGTAATACAGCCTCAAGCCCCTCTGGACACCAGCAGCTTCCTGTGCTTAATATTTACCACCTTACCCCTCAGGAGGCACTCCCTATGCAAGAGGGAGCTAGTGGCCTTCTCTATTCTTGCAGGAAAAGGAGTGACGGTCTGCACGTAACAAGACAGAGCAGGTACCAAGGAGAACAGGGCTTGATATTACAGATGCATACGGCAAGATGCTCCTTCCCTCCATACCTCAGTTTCTCATCTGTAAAATGGGGGCAACAATCCTTCCTGTGTTGCAAGGATAAATTTGAGGAGGTTTCTGTGTTGCTCACACACTGTGCTAATAGGCAGCTGGATAGGCAAGTAGAAGGGTAAAGCACAATTTTTTTCCCTCGATTTTGGAGGTACACTCACCAGGCAGCAGCAATAACTCTCATCCTTTCAGGAGTCGCAAGCACCTGCCAGTGGCCTGGCTGGGGCAACAACTGTTTCCTTGGCCACAGACATATCTGCGCAGATCCTAGCAGGGCCAATCCTGCTGCTGCTGGCCGTAGGTAAATTAAAACCATTGGCCTGGCACCCTTCACCAGTGCTAATCTCTCTCTCACACAGGCAGAGAATGGCAGGCACGGCCAGGGGAGTCCTGAAAGGATGTTGCTAAAAACCACATTTGTGCTCCCTGCAATGTTCCAGCATCCTAAACTTGGTTTAATCTCAGAGGATGCCAGGCTGTGTGTATCCCTGGAGCAAGAGCGGTGACCTCTGCTGCTGTACCAAGCATGAAAGGAATGCCAGCGATGGGAGGGGACATGGCCTGCAATTCCAGCGAGAAAAACAGAATTGGAGAAGAAAGGAAAAAAGCAAGCAAGACGGAAGGCTCCTGTGGGGCTAATGAGAGGGTGGATTTCCTCAATTATAGGATCGAGCTTGTAATCCTGGCCCTCGAAGGTTTCTGCATGGGGCGAGCCTGCATTCCTCCTGCCTACACCAACCTGGACAGAGGCCCACTCTTTTGTCACTGTAAACAGAGGAGCCTGCCCCAGCTTCTTCCCTCCCCAAAGATCCCCCAGCCCCAGGAGACGCAACATCTGCATTCAGGTCTTGCCAGTACACACCTCTATTTTTGATGAGCTGAGCAAACCTCTCCCCACCTTTGTCTCATCTATTTGGAGTACAAGCCCTTCAGGGCAGGGTGTCTCTCTCTCTCTCACTACACATATGTACAGCATCTGGTACAGTGGGGCCCTGATTTCAGGGGAGGCCCTCTAAATGTTACTGCCATAATCCCACTAAAAGGATGCTGGAATCAGAATCAAGTTAATAAAGACCAGCAGATGGCAAATACCCAGGCACAGCAGAGACATGGTGAAGGTAGGACCTGTGCCTCTGGAGCAGGGGGTAATCTCAGAGCTCCCTCCTGCTGCGGGACTGTCTGATGCAGAATAGCGACAGCCTGGCTCTTGGGCGCTGGTGATCAATCTGTTACCACAGGTTCACTGGAGCAAGGCTGGGGCTTACGTGGGGCAGCCGAGTTGGAAGCGACACTTGGCGGTGAATGTCCCGCTCCGCAGGGGAACAGCTTCATGCGCTCCCCAGGCTCAGAGCATCTTCCCCTCTCTGCTCCGTCCTAGGTGATGTGCCTGAGTATGCAGCTAGCTCTCTGCCATCCAGGAGGAGGAACAGCAGGCCTCTGCAACCCAGAGTTTGCACTTGCCTGGAAGACCAAGAGAAGCATAACCCCTTCCTACTGGAGAAGCAAACGCTGGAGCTGAGTAGCTTTTGTGATGCCTGAGCGGGCACCTAATGATCTCAGAAAATGGGAAGAACAACATGCACATTAGACAACCATCACCATAAAAAGGTTAAGCCAGGTAAATTGGCACCTTTCCACAAATCCCAGCACAAGTCAGCTCTAGTGAGCTCTGCTTGGAACTGGAGCTGAGTCAGACCTGGCTTTGCCTTCGGCTTTAAGAGTTGAGGGGCCTCCCTACAAGGCAACACTGGTAGAGGTGGAGGTGGCAGGAGCTACCTGGAGCATCTCTGGCAGCTGCTTCTGTGGCCAGGCGGTTGCAAAGATCTGCGGTCTCTGTTGTGTGCATTAGGAAGCCAAGCCACAGAGCAGCACGTAAAGGACGGAGACAGGCAGAATTCATGGGCTCCAGGTTTCTGCGGCAGAGAGAACAGCACAAGGCTGGGAGAGAATATCTGAGGCCACATTTGTATGTGTGGCATGGGCTCCTCTGTGGGTGGATGGGATGTGTGGGCCTAAGATAGTCACTACATCTCCAGCTGCAGTGGGAAATGCCACCCCTCACAGCACACAATGTAACATCTCAGTACTCTGCACAAGTGAGGGGAAGGAGGAAGCGGGCAGCACAACTCCGCAGCTTCCTATAGCAGATAGTAAAGCTAGAACCAAAGGGCTCATGATCCAACAAACACAGGCAAAGGAGCAGGAGTGACTAGTCTAACTAGAGAGTAACCAGGGTGGGGAAACAGCTCCTGAGCTATTTGCTGAGGCAAACAAGTTAGGAGCCTCTCCACCCCTCCCCAGAGCTGATCAAAGTGGCTGTATTGTCTCTTCTCCAAAATAGTACCCGGAGGTGACCAAGCAATCAGTCATGCCATGTCCTTTACTGGCTTGGTAAGCTGCAAACACCTATTGCTAATTAATGCTGATCCTCACTTGTTCTCCCGGAAGAAGTCAAACATCCTGCCTGGCTACAGTGTAATCGATGCATGTAGATGCAATGCCTGCTCTCTGCTAGACCTGGCTGCATGCACAGGTTTTACCCAACTGCAGAGTGCTAGGAAATCAAACCTGCAGGCCTGGACCAAGCAGGCTGGTGCATCCTTTCACTCCCCACCCTTCCCACCTCTGCAGAGCAGGAGCTATCCCAGCTGCAGTTTCACCCCAGGGGCAACTAGAGTCTACAGAGACTGGGGTACATCAGCACCTGGCATGGAACAGTGGCTAGAGCGCACCTGTGAGCTCTGGCCCAGCTCCAGGCCGCCCCCACCAGCTCAGAGCACCTCCAAGGAGCAGACAGGAGCTTGCACCTAAGTAGCTGGATGAGAAGATTTGTGGGTCATACCCAGCTCCGCCACTGGCTCCCTCTGCAACCTTGAGCACATCATCTCATGCTCCTGGGCTCCACATGGCCACAGCTGCAAAGTGAAGGCAGTAATAGCTATCTGGGTTAGCCTGTTCACTCCTCATGACAGGTACTGCCTTTTGTTGCATGTCTGTACAGCCCCTAGCATACCAAAGCCTTGATCTGGCTGGATTTCCTATGTTTTACAGTAATAAAAATGAGCAATGAGTCAAGAATTAGGAGCTCAGTACTGAGAGGTGGTAAATGCTCCGTTTCCATTGATGTCAATGGCAGGCTGAGGGTGCACAGCCCCTCCCAAGACTTTGCCGCCAGCAAGATTAAGGGCTGCAGCATGATGGGTTTACTCATGTCGAACAAGGCCTTCCCCTGCGAGTAGGTTAGCTGCAATCCCTGGGATTACTCACTGAGGAAGGCAGCCCTCAATGAGGGCCAAAGCAGCCCAATCTGGCCCTAAATGAGCACTGCCGGTTAAAAGACCACATTGTTCCTCCTTGAAGAATCACGTAAATTAAGGAACCCTCAAGGATGATGTGGCAATGCCAGCCCCAACCTACAAGGAAGCACAAGCATTGCACAGCTCCCGCAAGTTTGAGTATCGCAGACCTCGGCATAGATCAGAAGCTGCAGATTAGGCTATGTCTCTGCTGCCTCCCAAGCTAGAATTTGGGTTTTTCCTCATTTCCTCCTCCACACCCCCAAGGCTTGTAACCCTTGCTCGAGAGTTCAGCGACTAAAATACACCCAGGCAGACAATTCTCCTTTCAAGGAGTTATGGACGATTCTTTCAGACTGACACTGCAAAGAGAAAACCCCTCTATTCAGCATAATTACAACCTTGCTACCCTGTACTTTGCAATTTGCCATTACCATGCTAGTACATAGGAATTGCTACAGCATGAGCCATCAACTTCTGCCGCTGGGCAAATACTGGCTCAACTCGTTATGCAGGCAAGGGGCGGTGGGTTAGTGACATGTTAACATAATGTCCAGTCTTTAAAGAATTTATCCAGCATTCATTACAAGAACAGTACTTACGTGAGTCATTCTACGGACATGTGCGTTTAGCAGGGACTTCAAGAAGGAACCTATAATTGTACATTAGCAGAGGGATGCTTAAAGTAATCAGATGTTCCAGCCACGCCGCCCTGGGAGCTAAAGGGGAAGAAAGGGTGTAACCCATCCAACTCCTTATGCTAAGATGCAAAATGTAGGCCATACATAAACACCACTTGGAGTGTACTGCTTGCTGCTGCTTTGAAGGCAGGGTGACACTGCTCTCACTGAAACTGCATGTCGATAGTACCAAGATAAGCAGTGTAAACATGCAGTGGTGGCAGTGTGGGGCAAGGATCAACTCTGGCACAAGGGTCTGGGCTAAAGCCCATAGGATGCAGAACCTAGTGGAATCCCCTTGGCCACCAAAGCAGCCAGGGTGCTCAGCTTCTCTCAGGATCAGGCCGCTGACCCAGTGCGGTTGGAAAGGAAGGCAAGCTTGACGGATCTTTCCAGCCTGGGTCACCAAAAGGGCAGTGGTCCCCGAAAGACGTAAGAGGGCAACTGCACAACAGCGGTGTCACAGCGGTCATCCTAGAGATGGCACTTTAGCTTTGAGGAGTATGGAGCATGCATCCCCTGCTCCCGAGAGCAGCACAGCCTAACCCGCTCCTCAACACAACACCATGCTGCACCTGCTTCCTAAAGGACAGCAGCAGCATGCCTCATTTCCCCCACTTTGGAAGAGTCATTATACCCATTTTAGAAATAGGGAAACTGAGGCACAGGACAATGAACTGACTTAGCCAAGGCCACAGATCATGATCCGCAGGGATAAACACTCCAGGGGCAGTGCCACCTCCCCTGCCCAGAGTACACTCTGCACTTTGGGTCCCGAGTTACCTGGAAAGCCAAACTGATCTGCAGTTTTGTTTTTTTGGTTTTTGAAGCAAAAACAACACAAAAAACAAACAACCCCCTCCCCATGTGATTTAAACGAGTGCTCAGTCAAATGAGTGGACAATTAGTGCAATTTGCCTTCTTCACATAACAAACCAGTGGCTCAGCCTAGAGCGAAAGAACCCGTTTTCCAATCCTGACCCATGAGACAAGTTTGTAGGAGAGCACTCCTTACTGAGGTGCCAAGAGGCCCAAAATAAAGCACCATTTGAGGGCTTCAAAACAGGAGGCCTCTAAGAAACCACACTGCCAGCAGAGTAAGAGAAACAGGGCAGGCATCTATGCCTGGTGACTGCACATTGGTTGATGTGTGCCTGCAAAAAGCAACTGATCTTAAAAAAGGTGCTGTGGGCCATGACTTGCCTGTTCCCAGAGGTCAGTGTTAGGACAAATCTGGATCTAATCTGCAGGAGTTAGGCCTAATCTGTAATCTCAAGCGAGCAGCAAGAGCAGCCAGCTAGTGGCCGCGTGCCAAGAGACAAGATGTGCTAGTCTCGCTCCGAGCAAGCACTGCTGTTGCCGTCTCTGGGTCTGCTCTTGTGAGATCTAAGCACTGGCCAGCATTTCCAAGGATCAGGCACTTTGCCTGAACAACATGAACGTGATAAACTGCCTGCAACAGTCTCGGGACCACAGCACAGGGACACCATTTCTGTGACATCCTCAGGCAGCTCAGCCCTGCTGAGACCAGACTGCTCGTAGTATCTGCATATCAATGCGAGATGTGTCTCAAGCTTGGCACCAGGCACAAGAGAAGGCTGCAAAGCTTCTGTGTGCTGCATTGCTTAAACACAGCTATAAATGGAAAGAGGAGCCTTGCAGACAGAGGCTGCTTTCATCCCAGATACTTGCAAACAGTATATTCACCACCACCTCACCAGGAACTGGGGGGGCAGGCAGCCGGGTTAGAAGGAAAACTGCAGTACGAGAGAGCTGGTCAGCATTCAGAAGTTATCTTTAAATTGGAAGAGTTGAGTGCCACCGTCTCAACATCAGTAGAGGTGCTAGTCTCCGCTCTGAAAGCTCCAAAAACCTCTCTTAAAATATCAGGCAGAAATTGCCTCTAAAGGAGCTCATTCATCTGAGCTCCAAGCTGCCTGGCTCAGGCCGCCTCCTCCCAGGAGATGCCTGCTCTAGCTGCCACAGGCATTTTTATCCACATGCACTGTATATTCCAAGCCATCTAAATACTGTAACCACGCTAGTCTGCATTTGGAGAGCCCTCAGTCCAAGAATCCTCAGCCATCCGGGCATTACCAAAATCAAACCCAGACAAGCCCGTCATACAGATCTCCCTGCCCTTCTAATGGGGAAGAACGCTCCAAAAAAAAAATCCATGGCAGAACTAGAGAGCTCAAACTCATGCTCGAGCCTCAATTAGTCAGCCCTCCCATTTTAAAATCATCTAATCATCTGTTCCCCTCTCCACCCCTTTTTACAAACCAGGTAAATAGGGCTAACACCACCCAGCATCGCAGACTAATAGTTTGGGCTATTGGGATGGGTCTCAATTAGCTCACATACCTTAGTATTTGCATTCTGCTACTATGAGAAAGGTAGCATACTAAGCTAGATGGACCTGTGATCAGATTCAACATGAGCTCATGTTCTTTAGTAGCATCACAGTAAGAGCTAATGCATAGCTCTGGTTACCCTCAGGTGTCAGGTAGGTACAGAAGACTGTAGTAGACTTCCCAAATTGCCCTAAAAGCCCTTCCCCCCCCCAATCACATAGGTTTCCAAGCCCGAGGCATGAAGTCCAGTCCCTCTGCCCAGCCCCCTCCAAGGGGAGGTGACCTGCAGGAAGCCTTCCTTCTTGAGGAAGGGCAATGCAAGTCACAGGAAGCCTCAGCAGCTGTCTGCATCATTTACTGTCTGACAGCAAGCAGAGGCAAAAGTTTCCCCAACACGTTTGCATCTGTCCAACTCCAAGTGCGGCTTCTGTCGCTTTTTTGCGCCAGGGTAAAAACAATGGGAGCAATGGCAAGAATGCCAGACTGCTGAGGTTGCTGCCTGAGACTGAAAGAGGGACAAATGCTGGTACAGTGAGCAGAAAACAACTCGTTTCTGGGCCCAACCAGGCAGATAGAAGCTGTAAACCAAGAGACTGAGAGTGGGGTACTTGCCATGGCAGTCACTTTGCAAACTAGAAATCAGATATGATCATATCCCTACAAGAGGGCTGCACACCTACCACCATGAGTGCCTAGCTCCACCAAGCACCAGCAGCTGTATTGGCTGGTAAGCTTAGACCAAGTGCTGCCATATGAAAGGCTTTTCAGTAAGAGGGCTAGCCAAGCACTCAAGGAAAAAGGCTCAAGACTGACATGGTGTGTTCCACTACATGAGCTACTGCTGGAGAGGCAATCAATACTGCTGCTGGGGAATTTGCTGGGCACATACTGAATGCAAGCCAGATATTTAGTCACAATCCTACTTGACTGCAGAATAGGCCTCATGCCATGTGTGCTAAGCAAGGACGACAGACAACATTTGAGAAAATATACATTTTATTTTATAATTAACAAAAGAGGGATCCACATCTCAGTTGTAAACACAGATAGCCCCTTTCTGATCATAACTAGTACTTTCCACCAACATCCCTTTGTATAGTCTGATCCGCTTCAAACAATGGAAGGCCAACCCCGTCAGGGGTTTTGCTGCTTTGCTCAGGGTCACAGATTCAGAAAGGCAGCCCATTCACCAGCTCATGAACAGTCATTTTGCAGGACCTAGTAGCAGTGATGAGGAAATACCCGAAAGAAGAGCTGGGTTGACAGTCACTCTAGTAAGGCAGTATCTACCCTCACAGATTTGAGGCATGCTGGGGAGAGGAATGGGCTTGGAGCTCAGGATGAAGTTTAAGTTGCTTGGCTGCCTGCCTGCTGTCATCTGCAGTTTAGCACTACCCACCGTCAACCACTCCGAGCAGACACAGTTCAGTCGATGTGTACAGCTCCAACAGAAGAGCAGGGCTATCCCCACTTTGTACAGGCAGGAAGGGGCATGTCTGCCTCCAGTACCTGGTGCCAATCGAAAGGCTAGCCACAGACTAGACTGTTCTCATCAAGGGAAGATTTGGCCCCCAAATGGGCGAAGTGTTTAGAGAATCACAGTAACCCCGAGAGTGTTTTTTGCTGCTGGAAGCATTCCTGACATGCGATCATGTTTGATGCAACAGAACCAGACTGAAGTGAAACTTTGTCTTAGGCTGGATTAGGGCCAGAGATTTCTGAAGGGTTTATGCCCACACCTAGTGCTAGTCATTTTAGAGAGCTCAGTAAACCAGCACACTCAACAGTTGAGGTTCAGTAACACAGTACTGAGCTCTCCTGGAAGTTGGCCCCATATAGGTGCTCCCCTGGAAACATTTAGCCCACCTGCCTGAGCAGTTAGGTGTGCAGAATGCAGAGCTTGGAAGAAATAGAGCCAAAGCGAGTCGGGTCCATTACTATAAATCAGTGAAGACTGGCAGCAGCAGGTCAAGCTGTTGAAAGACTGCGGCAGTGATTAAGTATTCCAGTCTTCACAGAACAGGACTTATGCGAGATAAACTATTCCCTACCAACCGAGGCAGCAGCCAGGACGTATTCCCCCAAAAGTAGTATGACAAGCAGCTAGGAAAGAGTGCGCACTCAGCTGAAGAACAAGGGTTAAGTCGAAAGCGTTTGGGTTGCTGGTATGATTGCCACTAAGATTGCTCCCTATAAGTCACTTACTCCAAGCCTCTGTAGTTGCTTCAGTTCATGCTAGTGTACAAGCAGTATTTGGAAACTTTGAGATTAAGTCATAATCCCAGCAAGCATGCACAGAACAGGCCTGCCTTCTTATCCCAAAGCATCCAGTTAGCTTTTTATTCCAATTAGCAAGAGCCAGAATTAGTGAAAACTGCATTAACCGTAGGAGGACAGGTAAACAATGAAAAAAGTAATTCGACACATTTGAATACACTGTATTTATTTGTAACAGATTCTAAAGAATCTAGTGAGTCTTTATGTCAAGCCCATTGCATGACAAGTGATACAGGTGTAGGAAAAAAAATGCACATTTGAAACAAAATTAAAAAGTGCCATTCAAACTATTGGAATCTTCCAATTTTTCCCCCTCACAAGAGGCAGCATGATCTCACACTCCAAATATCTGGAAAATGCCAATTCAACCCCATTCACAAGAATTTCACCACACACACTCCACAAATCAAAGTGCAATCTTATTTTAAATTCCCCCCCATCAAGCCTTTGGTGGTTGGGAACCTTTACATTCTACGAGGGGAAGGAGGGAGTTCTCTCTGTTTAGCACGCCAGCCTACATGCTTGTGATAAAAAGTGAAGAGCCTGCAAATCAAGCAGCAGCACACTTACATCTCATCTGCGCTAATCTGAAGCTTAGCTAAACAGTGCAAAAACAGGTTGCTCCTCGAAGCGAGTATATTCAAAGTGAAGATTGCATACCTAGAGATCCTAGTTAGTTCTCAAAAGCAGCCGTTAAACCGGTTTGTTTTTTTCAGCACAAGGGAAGACTGGTCTCAAACTCTTTTTCGTCAGGCATTGCAACCGAAGTAAGGCTCTGGGCATCAGGAAGTTAAACTGCTACGTAGTGGAGTTTACCTTTAAAGCTTTCAACTATTTGTTCTGAAAGTACAAAACTATTTACAAGAGGTCATTGTTAAACCCCTTAACTACGACAGTGGCAGGGACCTGTTCCTCTTCAGTTCATACTGGATAAGAAGTGGTTGGGAAACAGGATTTAAGCTAGTTAGTGTTCACTAAGCTGTACAAGCCACACATTCCCTGCTCCCACCCCACTCCACACATCCCCTCCCAGCACCAAGAAGGTAAAGTTCTGGTTATTCACATTCCAAATATCTAATCTTTATTAATTAGACTGTTCAGTCAGCCCAGCCATGGTACAGTGTTGTCAAGGACCAAAAAGCAAAATTAGTAAATAAGTGCTCACGTTTTGTTAGCCACTTAGAAAGCGCTATGAAGTGGCTTGCATCATATATTCTGAGCAGTAGAGCTGATGGCTAAAATGCCAGATGTCTCTACTGTACGAGCTTTAAACCCCCTTCCGCCCCCTCTCCCCACAAATAATGCATAGTTAAGCCTGAGATGCGATGTTCCAAAAGGAGGGGTATTCACTTCAGACAGCTCAGGGCAGGACTTTTTGTGCTCTAGACATCACAGCAACTTCAAAGTCAATATACTTGCATAAGATGTACCAAAACTCCCACAGGCATAAAAGGTTTTGGTTTGTTTGTTTTTTAAGCGGGGGGGGGGGGGGGAGGGGAGGAAGGAGAGTCACGAGAGGATCTCTCTGTTCCTAAGGCCAAACTGATTTTTGCACAAAATGAAGTAACAGCTAGACAAGTTCCATTTCTAAGCTCGCATTTTAAATTCAAATGTATCTGTTGCTCAGATGTGGAAACAGGCTGCTTTTGAAGAAAGGGCATGAAGATGGGCACAGGAAGGAAGAAGTCTGAGCCAAAGGAGGCTCAAATGGAAAGAGTCTGCTGGATTCATTCAACAGCATTCTAGTATCGAGGGACCAGGTTCTGTACATTTGACCTAAAACTGGCTCCAGCCACCATGGTAGTTGCTATCGCTGATAATGGTTTGACTAGCCAGCGAGTCAGTTTGTGCTTCAAGACAAGCCTAGTCTTTTCTAGATAACCCAGCTGGCCACTGGCTTTGTGCATTAAAACCACACTGCATGCCAAAAAAGTAGCATTTCAAATTCCCTAGAAAATATATGGTTATGTATTGGTGAAGCCACAGGCAGACTCCAAAACAGACTCTTAGCTTTACTGTTTATGTACATAGTTACATTTGGCACTGCAGACTTGGGACTTTTTTTTTTTTTTAAATAGTCATTACACATGTAAACCCCCCTATTGCTTTCCATCTCCAAAGCTCAGCACAGCTTTTGCCACCATGCATTTTTCCCTCCCTCCTCCCTGCCTAACCCTCCCATATTATGCTTAGGCATTTTACATGTAGTCAACCAAAGCTAACCCCATTTCTGTGCAACTCAACTTGGACCGCTATTTGCCACAGCCGATCCTTCATAGGCAGCAAGCCATGCCAAAAACCTTAGCAACATGTAACCTGCAATCCAACATCTGCTTCAGTTCGGTTACTAGAAATGATCAGGTGACCCCCCCCCCCGCCCCGCAAACAAACACTCCCCCCCCCTTTTTTTTTTTTCCTTTTTTCTTTTTTTTCTTTTTGAGACTCCCCACTCAAGCACTCGGGACCTCAGCCCCTGAAAAATAAAGTTTACAGTACAATTGTGTTTTATGTTGTTACAGGCACTTAAACAGGATTCTTTGGTCCTTCGAAGTAATTAGCCACTCTGGCTTCTATCTTCAGAAACCACGAGTCTGCACAACCCATAACACTTCTGCACTTAAAAAAAAAAAAAAAAGTTAGATCCTTTTGCATTTTGGGGCAGTGCAGCTCTATCTTATTCTAAGTCTGTAGTCTCCCCCTAACACACCCCACCCTCAATTGCCTACATAATTCACTAAGTGATTCAGTCTTCCTGTAAACATCTCAAATAGGTCTAGTTTCCATAACACTGCACATCCAATCTCTAGAGTGTACAGCAGACAGCGCTAGTTCCTAGGACTGTTGGAACAAGACAGTCGTGCTCAAGAGTCCAGCAAGTTTCTTTTTGTTGCAGGTCTTCCCGAAAGGCTCCCAAAGGCAAGGAAACGCTTTGGAGCGGAGGTCCTGAGTGTCATCCATGCTCAATTACAGGGAAGCCACGTTGGATAGGAGTGACTGCAAGGCAGAAGGGGCTGCACGTGGGCAACATAGTAGTTGAAGTTTATTTCACTGACATACGGTGCTGGCTGATAGTAGCAGGTAACGTTTGTGACGGTTGGGATGATGCTCTGCTCAGCCAGGACCCTTGCAGCCAGCATGGCAATGAGGGTCAGAGTTTGCCTCCTTTCGTGACCCATCAGGCATACAGTGCTCTCATTCACCACCCTGTGCAGGGTCATAAGGTACTCGTATCTTTTGCTTTCCATGCCAACAAAGTGACTCTGAAGGTAACACTCTAGCTTCCTCTGCTGCTCACCAATGTCAGAGAAGTCTATGAAAAACCTGGAGCACATGTATCTCTGTAGTGCCTTCATATCCACTTCTGATTTGGGCTTAAATCCTCTCACCAAGAGGTTGCAGTACTTCAGAAGGCCACCACCTCTGATTTCCTCTGGATTCCTGGTGGCAATGACTCTGTTCCTGAGGTGGTCCATTGCTTCCTCAAAGTCCCCATACATGCTTTCCCCAGTGATTGTAGGGTGGAAGTTCTCAGACATGGGGTTCTCTGAACACTCGCTGAACAGCAGCAGTGAATCCAGTATGATCTGGAAGGAGTCCACACTGAATTCAAACTGCCGCCTGAGAGAGTCTACGAACTTGAGTTCCACGTTCTTCCCGCTGTTGTTGGACAGCGATATGAGGCTCCAGCGGTCTGTTTCGTTACACACTTTCACTAGCTTTTGCACATATGCCTCTTTTAGAGTCATAGGGGTGATCTTATCTTTGTTTACTCCTTCTGGGAGGAAGTCCAAGAGGCAGTCCATGACCACATCCTTAACCAGCTGGAACACATCCTCACTTTTCAGATCCACACCAAAAATGAGGTCCAGGTCTTTGTACCCCAGGCCACTATCTTGATGTAGGACATGGCTGGCTGCCGAACCATTCAATCTCACATTATGGACTGCAACGCCTCTCTTTTCCAGACGGCTGCGGACCACCTGAGATACAAAGAGAGTCTTATTGTCTGCACCAAGAAAGTAACATTTTGGGAATGAAGTGTTAGAGCTTAACGTAGCAATAAGCAAGCCGGATGCATGTCTGCATGTTTCAGTCTAGCAAAGCCAAAATGAGATGAGCTAACTAATTTAAAAGTTAGCTAGCTGAGAGAAAAAAATTGCAAAGAAGTGCACTTTAAAGAGCATGCACAATTTACAGCAATCCTAGAACGTGGAAGCAGGACTGGTTTACTTGCTACCTTATATTAAATGTGCTCCAACCACAAGGCAAGCATGTATTTCTGCTCCTGTTTAAGTTGCATTCTCAACTTCCCCACAACATTATCCTGAAGCAGCAGGCTCACTGCAAGTTCTGCTCCCCTTCCCTACCATATCCCAGCCACAGCTCTCGATTCCGGAGAAGGAGATTTGGAAAGTCCCAATCCATAAATTCAACTGCAACCAATCCAAGGAATCCAAGTGCAGAAAGAATTGGACTGTAGCAGCCCCAATTTATGGAACTGGAGTCTATTAAGAAGTTCTCCTTGCCATGGCTCATTAAAGGCAAATTCAGATGCCAGAGCTGCTGAAATGCACTTGCCATGAGTATGCAGGTTCATGTCCTGACTAGTAAGTGTATCCTAATAATTTCCAGTGTGTCAGTTTTTGGAGTTTGACACACTGCCAGTTTCATAAGAGGCAGCTTTTATCTTACAGAAGTTAAAGTTACTTCACTATTGAGCAGGCAGAATAGGAAAAAAAAAGTCACTGACACACCCACAAATGCACTTTGTAAGCTTTGTTCATTTAATATGAAGCTGAATCACTGTCATTATTTAAAAATGAACTGAAATAACTTTAAGCCTTTAACAGTGTGATCTAATGCAGACACCAGGTACCAACTGAGCTCTGTAAACTCCCATCAGGAGCTCAGATCAAATCTTTTGGCATAGCCTGGCTACCTCACTCTACTTGGAGACAAATTTGAGAATTAAAGAGCTGTGATTCTTTCCCTCCACCCCCCCATCCCACAGGAGTCCCCAAGAACCTTGAAAACTTCAGGCTTCAGTTTGCTTTCATTTTACCTAATGTCTGAAGTGAGGAAAGATCCTGAAAACACTGAAGCATTTGAGCACCGATAGAGAAAGTCTCTTTCCCTGAAAGTTTCTGCTACAACTGTGAATTCAAACTGAAATGCAACTAAGATGAGAAGTCTGATGTAGGAATAAGGTTACTAGAGGACACTACCTGGAAGAGGCAGCTTGGAACACTGCCATTTCAAATAATCTTAATGACTTCTACTACCGCATTGTCAATGCTTAGCTCGGATTGCAAGTCACTGCTCCTTTTCCCCCTGGTTGGGCAAACATGGCCTAAACCAAGTAAGGTTCCTGAAGGTCAAGTTAGAACCAGCACCACTTACTAGAAGGTTAAAGAGGCAAGGGATAAGAAGTTAGTTATGTCAAAGCTAGGGCACTATCTTAACATCAGCTACTTCTGTGAAGGGTTGTTATCCTAGTCCTATAGTCAGATATACTTTCAAGGAAGCAAAGAGCACTTGGATCAAAGTTTAACCATTAGGGGGAAAAAAATCATTCAAGATGTTATATTTTATAGAGCTGGTGTATTTCTCAATTATTCTTTAGCACTAGTTACTGTGGCTCTCAAACTGGAAGTATGCCTGAGCTCATTGCCAAATTGTAAGATTCTAGTGTCAGGTAACTGTTAACTAGTAAACTATTTAACATTAAAAGCATCAAATACCTATCAGCACATACAACCTTACTTTTAAATCCAAAGAGTTTAGAAGGCTACAGATTTTGGGACAGAAGTTTTAGGGGAAAAAAAAGTTATACATTTTTCTTCTGCCATTCAGATTTTGTTCAGTGTATTTTTGGAGACGTGACAACAAATTAAACTAAGTTTCAAGTATGAAGGTCAAATAAGATTTCACGCCAGTTCCTTCTGATTGCTGTAACTGTAGAGTTAAGTCAGGTTTCCTGTGTATGCAGCATGTTAATAAAGAAATTCGTGGGGATACAGTTGTGACCTTTAGAGTAGCGTTGGTCCTCAAAAGAATAATAACCATCAGGTCCACCATCTCTCACACATTCTACTCCCTACTGGTGCAATCCTTACCCCCCAAAGCTAGTGGAAAAATCTTTGGCATGAAATGGCAACAGGCACCAGGGATGAGACAGCTTCTTTAGAATAGCTCCATTTCTTTGGACAGGATATAGCTAGAAGCTTGCTAGCCACAGTAAGGCCTTCTGAACAGGGTTTAAGTGTTTTGTTTAAATGTTTTGATGCGATCTATGAAAAGGACACTTGAAACCTTACCTATGCAAAAGGCTTTGTTATGAACCAGAGCTGTAGCAGAGGAAAAGGAGTATTTGAACTATTGTTCACTGACTGCTATGGGATTAAGTGATAAGGGGAACAGACCACTCCCAGGAGATCGTGGTCGGGATCAGCTTCCTGTGAAGCTAACAGGGTTACTCAATATATTGGTAGAGAACTGATTTGGACCATCAGGTTTTGTCGCTGCCTGCTTTTGGACTGGTTTTCTATATCATCATTTAGGTAACAAACTGTATGAGCCAAGTATAAGTAGTAACTGCCTTTTTTGGTTGCTTGCTTCAGATTAGTCAAACCTGTGTGCAGAAGCTGCTAGATGGACTATCTAAATTGAAGCTACTGTCCTCAGTATTTAGTATCTGAAATTGCTAGTTGCAATGCTTTTCATCAGTCATTACAGCTTTGGCACCGAGGAAGATGGGCTCTTTAGTTTAAAGTTACTTACTGCTAGCATTAAATGGAACATTTGATACTAGCTATCTGGCTTCTAGAAGTGCTGGCAGGTTTCTTCTACTACACAGAAACTAAATTTAGCACCAATAGTAGTTTCTCATAATTTGTTCAATGAGATTTCATTAGGCTTTGAACCTCAGATGCATGCACTTTTAGCACTCCAGCAATCCAACTGATGCAGCTTGAACCTGAACACAAATTCAGCTCATGCCTTTTTTTTTTTTTTTTTTTAAATACAATGTAGTTGCAACATCTTTCAGATCCCCTTTAATTGTTTTTAAAAGTGAAACAAACAGTTCAGGCCTACAAATCTTAGAGGTTAGTTTCTTGTGAAAGAGTCTGGTTTTTGCTTTGTGAACAGCCTTTTTAATTAGAAGCCAGCATGCTAGATTTTAACATTTGATGAGTCATTACTGAGGAATGAAGTAGCCTCCCAAACATGAATATGCAGCAGCCTATTTAAACACTGTTGTTAGCTTTAATATTAACCAGTGTTTATTACTTTGTTTTAAACAGTTTGTTAATTTAGAAAGATTAGATTGGGGCACAAACTATGCAGATTACTGTCAATTTGGCAAGAACTGAAGGACACTTGCATTTGGACTGACATTTAAATGAAAAAACCTTTTTTGGAGAAGCAAGTCCTGCGTTTTAAAATGCTAATGGAAACATTTAATGCAAACAGGTCTCATAGCTACTCGCCTTCAATGTCAAATTGTACAAACTGTAGAGGCAGAGGCAGCATCATAATTTAAAATAACCTCAGACGTTAAGAATTAATTTTTAAGTCTTCTAGTGCTTTAGTTAAGAAATACAGCTCCAGCCCATTTCAAATTGGGAGTGCCCCTTCAATGTTACGCATTACTTTTGCTACAGCCGACTACAGATTAGGTCTCTAATGCACATTCTAACAAATTACTACAGTTTCAGCTACCCATGGAGCTGTACAGGAAAAAAAAACCTGCATCAGTCTGTCCCTTCAGCTACAAGCTCAGCTTTTGATGCTCCAGACCTCAAGAATCTGAAATAAGGTCATCATGTCCCAACATTAATTTACACCGACAAATCCAAACATTCGACATCCCCTTGACACTCAGATAATTGAGGTCAACTCAGAGCTTTACTTTTACAAAGGAGCCTAAACCAGGCCTTTTAATAGGACCTGCTGCACCTAGAACAGCACAGAAGTTGCTCATAAACCTTCCAGTTATGTAACAAGCATGTGCAGATAAAGGTCCGAGTTTAGTCATTGTGAAAGCTCTAGTAAAGGGTGTTGGTTGCAGTGTTGGTCACAGGCCAACAAGGTTCTTGAGGTAGAGGTGATCTCTTTTATTAGACCAATTGGGCAGTTGGAAAAAATTGTCCTTTGCAACATTTTGGGCACAAACACCCTTCTTCAGGCATACAGGGAGTCATCGGCCGACTTGTGCTACTTTAGTCATGCACTAAAGTAGTCTCTTACAGAGGAAAAAGCTTTGCACGGATCCGATTACAGAATGGGTCTATGGCAAGCTGTACTAGACAAGGTATTTATTAGATTAAGGTATTTAAAAAATAAGCTTTTTATCTAAAACAGGGAAAAATTCTTCCTACCTTCAACGCCTCTGTGCCCCTGGAGTGAACATTTGGGGCTAGAGAAGATTAATAAAAGCAGCTCTATCTAAATGGACTTTGCTGTGAGGACTCCTGGGAATGGAGGTCAGCCTTGTACCTCAGCTTGCATGACAAGGATTTGGAAGGAAACTGGAGCCGTGTGCATCTCTTTTCAAGAGCTAACAGCAAGACTCCTCGGCCTCGGTCTGGATTCAGCAACTACGCAGCCACCACCTTGGATTTGGCTAGTTAAACGCAATTGCTTCAGCTAGGGAATTTCTGAGCCCACGTGGCAAGATGCCAAAGGCAGGAGACCAGATCTCACTGTCTCAGCAGTTTTATTTTCTGCTAGCAGATTCCAAGCCCCATATAAGCAGACAGTAAAGCAGCGAGCACAGGCCCAGCCCCAGCGCAGAGTCCAGGGTCTGCAGGAACCTTTCAGGAAAGGCTCGGGTCGGCCTGCCCCCAAGATGCAGACCCTCCTGGGACACCGTACAGGCTCCCCCCTCCTGCAGGGGCCGGGCCAAGCTCCAGCCCCTGGGCAGCAGGACTGCAGCAGGGCGGGTTTAACCCCGTCCACACTGCCGGGAGCAAGAAAGGGGTCACCTAAGCTGGCAGCAAGGTTTAACCCCTTGCATGCTGCCCGCTATAAGGCAGAGGGATTGGGGGGGCAGGGAAGGAGCCACCTCAGCCTGCAACAGGGTGGGTTTAACCCCGTCCACACTGCCGGGAGCAAGAAAAGGGTCACCTAAGCTGGCAGCAAGGTTTAACCCCTTGCATGCTACCCGCTATAAGGCAGAGGGATTGGGGGGCAGGGAAGGAGCCACTTCAGCCTGCAACAGGGTGGGTTTAACCCCGTCCACACTGCCAGCCACATGGCACAGAGCAAGGAAGCTCGCAGCAAGGTGGGTTTAACCCCGTCTCCACAGCGCAGAGCAAGGTTTAACCCCTTGCACGCTGCCAGCTACAAGGCAGAGGGGGTGGGGGGGAGGTTTAACCCCTTCCACACCGCCAGCCCAAGCTCCTCAGGGCCAGGGAGATGTCATCCACGCCTCACCCTCCACAGCAGGGGGCGCCCGACGTAGGGGGTCTACAAGGTGCAACCCCGCTCACCTGCACGATCCGGCGCGGCCGCACGGCCAGGGTGGGGAAGTTGCCGCGGCCGTGGATGGGCACGGCCTCGCCCAGGATCTGGTCCAGCCGTTGCACCTGCTCCCAGGTGAGGACGCTGAAGCGGCCGCCGCGCCGCTCCAAGCCGCCGGGCCCGGGGCCCCCCGCCGCTGCCGACAGCATCGCGACGCCCCTCGGCTGAAGCGGCCGGAAGAGGAGGCGGAAGCGGGAGAGGAAGCGAGGCGGAAGTGACGGGGAGGAATCAAAAAACAAACAAACGAAAAAGAAGCACAGGAAGGCTAAGAATCAATTCTGAGGGGAAACGTCTCCAGAGGGCCCGCGCAGAGGAGCAGAGCAAGGCCCGTCCCGGCCACCGGCTGCACGGAGCACTGCTCCGCCTCAGCGCCCGCGCCGCCTTATATCAACGCCTCGCCGCGCGCCCATTGGCTCGATACGCCCACCAATCGCCGGCCCCTCGCCGGAGGCCTCCAGCGCTCCCATTGGCTGCGGGCGGAGGGTTCTGATGCCGCCAGCGCTAATCAGAAGGCGGTGCCAGGAAAGGGGCGGGGCGGAGGGGAAGGCTGGGGGAAAGTTCGCTCTTTGGTCCCTCCCGCCCGCCGTCGGCTCTCTTGTGCCGTGCGGGAATTCCGGCTGTGATTGGTCAGGGGATGTGGATGGGAATTTAAAGGGGTACGCACCGGCAAAAAATATGGGGCATGGGTTTGGGATTTAAAGGGGTACACACGGGCAAAAAACATGGGGATTGGGATTGAGATTTAAAGGGATACGTACCGGCAAAAGACATGGAGACTGGGATTTAAAAGGGTGCACACCAGCAAAAGACATGGGGATTGGGATTTAAAGGGGTGCACACCAGCAAAAGACATGAGGCATGGGACTGGGATTTAAAAGGCTATGCACCAGCAAAAAACCTGGGGCATTGGGTACAGGGTACGGGAATGGGGCATGGGCATGGGATTTAAAGGGATACACAACGGCAAAAGACCTGGGGTATGGGGGCATGTGGATGGGCATGGGGTATGGGGCATAGGGCGGTGATCTATCCAAAATTTAAATCCAATTGCCTATGCAGACAGCCATGAAGCTGGCTGATCTCTCTGGTCCCTTCTAAACCTTCCATACCACAGGTGCTAATGACCCTCTAATCCAAGCGCGGGCAATTATTTCGGGCGGAGGGCCACTTACTGTGTTTCGGTGAGCCATCGAGGGCCGCATGACAGGCAGCCAGGAGCAGATAAATATTAATTTCTACTTTTTTTAGGGGCCCCCGCGGGCTGGATAGAATGGCCTGGCAGGCCACATCTGGCCCCCAGGCCACATTTTGCCCACCCCTGCTCTAATTCTTTTAAATGGTCTTTAATGGTGCCACTTCTCCAGCTAGCCCTAGGTCTGCCATGCTGCTGTCTTTTTAGCTGCTCCTGAGTCACGGGAGCTCCTATGGCACAGCCCTGCAGTCTGTTTTTTAATGCTACCTAAAACCATAAACTCAGGTGTGGAAATACTAACTCAAGGGAATGTCAGCGCAGGTGTGGAAATCGCTTTCAGGGAAGCACTGGAGGCACTGTCCAGATGCTCGAGACAGTTTGCTTTTATTTTATGAATGTGAAAAAGAGACGTGCATTTGACTGTAATGACTCCAGGACTCATAAGTACGGACTTGGTTTTTGCCTAACATGTAAAACCAAAGCAGCCATGGCTCATGGGTGCTGAGCACCAGACTTTTTTCAGTGGGTGCTTGAGCCCCAGAGCACCCACAAAGTCTGCCCCCAAGCCAGGCCTAATCAAACAATATTTTGGGATTATTTGGCCTACCTTGCTGTGTTGTTATATATAATACATGATACAGAAAAGGAATGCACGTTCCAATAAAGTTTTTGTTTTTTTGCTTCAATCTGAAATGGAAAACTACAGCCCCGGGCCCCTACTTATTAGTGAAGCTTCTCGTTTCTTTTTTAACTAGAGAAAAACGTGTGTTGTGTTCTAGGTGATGATGCACCCCACCATCTGCACCCCCCATTTCAAAATCCAGGATCTGCCCGTGTCCAGGGGTTTCGGGGGGGTGCTGTGCAGGGTGGAAACGGGTGCTTTGTGGCAGGGGCTTTGTTGGAGAGGATGGGGGAATGGGTTGGGGCAGGCATCTGCATGTGAGGGGAGGGACAGTCCAGACATGACGACACCAACAACAGATGGGAGTGCTGGTGCTGTCATGGAATTTATCTGCCTCTGTAGGCCCCCATTGTGCACCTGGAGATTTATGTTTCCAGGGAAGAAACTAGGGGAATCACCTACTTCCTCATGCTGCAAAGCCTTAGTTCTACAATGACCTCTTTGGGTTCCTACGAAATGCTCGTATAACCCATCTCTCATCTGGGGCTGGGCATTCACCAGCCTCTCAGTCCCAGGAGCGTCTCTCCCTTCAGTATTTCTGTGGTTTGCACTATTTGTAATAATAACAGCTTTCATTTTATGGGATTTGCTAAATGTAGCATGACGTGCTGCTTACTTCAGTCTGTGACACCGAGACCTTTGCATAGCAGCCCTCCCCAGCCAGGAATTTCATGAATAAACCACAGCCTGAGCCATCTGTAGGTCTGGCTGTAGTACGTAAAATGAGCCTTACACTCAGAGACTGAAGGAGCTCAATCTATTTTGCTTATTGAGAGAAGGTGAAGAGGTGATTTGACTGCAGTCTATAATTACCCCCCCAGGGAAAAGATAGCTGATAGCAGAAGGTTCTTTTATCCGGCAGACAAAGGCGTAGCACATTCCCGTCGTGAGAAGCTGAAGTCAACAAAGTTCAAAATGAAAATAAGGCGCATGTTTTTAGAAGGGGAGTTTTTCGGCCATTGGAACAGATGACCAAAGGACATAGGAAAGTCTCCAGCGCTTGGGCTCTGCTCTAAATGGTGTGCTCGAGTTCACACACAGCTCACTGGGCCAGGATGCCGCAGTGAAATCTCTGGCCAGTGTATACACCCAAGTTGAGGGGGATTAAATGGCTAGAAAAACACTTTCTGCCCAGAGGGACACAGGACAAAAAGGGGCTTCGTGGGGACCCTGAGCCCAATCCCCAGCTGTCAGAGCCAGCCACATCCCCTAGTGCCATTCATAAATTTATCAAACTCCATCTTATGCCCTATTCGTTACCTGTCTCCTTTGCTCCATGCAGAAGGCTGTTGCAGAGCCTCCCTCCTGTCGTGGTTACAAATCTTACCTAAATTAATTCATGGTCAGTGTTCACCCATTTGTTCTGGTGTCAGTGCTGTCCTTTAACCCACACGGCTCTTCTCCCTCCCTGGTACACACGCGCACACCCTCCCCCTTCTGTGTTTATAGACAGCAGTTGTGTCCCTTCTCCGCCTTCCTTTGGCTAGATCAAATAAGGCAAGCTTTTTTAGTCTCCTTTCAAAAGATATTCTCCTCATTCCCCTAATTGCCCCCTTTTCTACACCTGTGCCAGGATGAATTCATTTTTCTTGAAGATGGGTACCCACAAGTAAGGCCTCTGACTTGGTGAGACTGCGCTGGTGGGTTATATCACAGCTGTTCAAGACTGGAATTCCTTGAGACAAGTGAATTCTTTGCTACTTTGAGATACCTGGACATACTTCACTTTTAAGTTACACATTAATCCCTTTAAACCTTCCATTAAAAAAAAAACGCTTTTGGCATCCTTTGCTCTATTCATTGCTGATCTTGCCCGTGGTTCTGCGAGAGTGATGTCTGTGCCTGGCTGGATCCAGTTGCAACATTGGGACCACAGTCATTCTACTTAATTTAATTAAATCCTGCAATTACTTAGTTCTAGGCATTAAATGAGCCCCCCTGTAACTAATTAGGACCGCTCATTAGTAACCAAACTAAGCACAATGTTTTGCTTTCTGCTCATTTTAGACCTTAAGGTGCACATATTCTTTTTTTGTGTGATTTCAGAGCACCTGCAGCTCCAGGAATTGCACGGGAGATGCTTCCTAGTAATGCAAAAGAAAGCTCTCCACCTCAGGGAGCTTTCAGTGTAATTTGGACTTTGCCAGAGAGAAATGATAATTGAGAAGTGAAAGAGCATGGCATGCAGTGCTCCTTGGGCATCTTCCTACTGTGTACTCGTGTTGGGAAGCAGTGTCCAGAGCACGGCCAGGCTGTGGGGCAGTGGTGGCAGGAGGGGGCTGGAGGAAGAGAGCATCTTATAGCATATGGTGCACAGGATCCAGGGGGCTGCTCCAGGAGAGGGGCAATATGAGGAATGGCTTGTCCACAGGCAATGCTGCTCCGAGGCACCGCATGCTGCATGGTACGGTGCAGCAACACTCCTGGAGGCACCAAAATGTGACCGGTCTCTCCACGCTGCTTTGTATCGCACGTGCACATAACACCAGCCCCAGGGCAGAGGAGAAAGCCTGAGGAGCAATATGGCTCTCTGTAGGGAGAAGGAGAAAGGACCAGAATGATCCCATTTCATGGGATCCAGCTGAGATGGAGCAATTGTTTGCTTCCCTGCAGACCAGGAGCTCTTGCAGCACTGGAACGAAGGTGCCTATAAACGAGGATCTGCCCTTTTGCTTAGTAGCGCGTGTACTCCTGCCAGAGCGCCGCGGGACTACAGGCCAGACTCCTCCCTGGGGTAATTGCATTGCTACACCACAGGAATGTATTTGTCTCCACACATTAAAGTCCGACCATGGTCACACCTGAGCAAGCCACCCCTTGCAAGGGTGTAATATGGGGCAGGATTTGGCTCCTGACTGCTCATGCTTCATGGGGTTTTATAGCAAGTTATAAAATCCTCAAACAAAGGTGAGATGAGCAAAAGGACAAAGTGTCTAAGGAGAATCATGAACTTTCACCCTTTCAGTTCTGCGTAGGACTCAAGAGCCCTGCTTTATCTTCAGTGCTGTTAAGCTGCCTGGGTTTCCCTGCCAGCCTTCGCTCTCCTGCTATTGCCACTCCTCCAAAGTGGTAAAGTGGTTATCTTATGATAACGAATGGGCGGGTGGCCAACTCTCCTGCAGCCATCCAGACTGTGGATTTATGCAATGCAGCTGTAATCACACACACACACACACACACACACGTGTGCGGAGGAGCGAGGACAGGTGTGGCTACTGTTCTGGGGAAAGGCTAGGACAGAACGAGGAGGTATCCTAGCCTGAACTTGGCAACAAGATGCTGATCAGAAAGCTACCGTGGGAGATCTTCAGAACGGAGAAAGGAGAAGGGAAGCAAGAAACTTCCTGGCTCTGGGACAAATTGGGATTTTCCAAAGAGCCCAGGGGAGTTAGGCGCCAGCTCCCATACAACGTCCCTTTGAAAATCTCAGCCTCAAAGAATTATGAGGAAGATTCGCAACGGCGCCTCAGGTGTTTAGGAGCCATGATCCCATGGAAAGACACCATGCTCCTAAATCCCTTTGGTGCTTTGGAAAATCTATGATGTCATCACTGCTAATAACTAGTAATAATTAGTATTGCTGGCCATTTCCACAGTGCAGCAACAAGGCAGACACACGTGCAAAGCATGACAGAATCGCCAGCCTGGGAAAGGGCCCGGCTAAATGTCCATCTGTGCTGCGGCTGCAGGAGGGCAGGGAACCTCCTCGCAATGCGGGGTGACCCGAGCTGCGCTGCACGGCCTAGTGCACGTAACGGTGTCCCCCACCCAGTCTGCGCCAGATCCCACGAGCAGCTCATAGACCGCAGAGAAGCTGGGAGGGACCTCAAGAGGTCATCTAGCCTAACTTAGGATCGAACTTACAACATTGGTGCTACGCTCTAACCAACCGAGCTAAAAAGCTGCTCTACCTGCTTGTAGGATGCTACGCTGAGAGCTACCGGGGCAGAGGCATGAATCAGGGGCACAGCCATGTTCCCATCTGTGCTGCAAAGTAATTGTGCATGTTTGTCTTGAGGCCAAGCTAACGGGTCCCTATCAGAGATCAGTGTCCCCGTCACAAGGAGCTGGACACACACGTGCAAGGAAAACAGCCCCTTGCTCCACCTGACTCACAATCACGACACGATGCTGCAGACGGATGGGGAGGACAAGAAACCAGGGAGGCAGCAGGGATCAGCGCAGTACACGGCAGGTGCGGCACAGCACGGCAGAGGCTTAACCCTGGGGGAATGCTGCACCGCAGATACGGAGTTTAAGGAGAGATCAGGACAACAGAGAAGAGGCCCCGAGATGTCTCCGCAGAGCTCCTGCCAGGCATAAAGAACGGCGGATGAGGAGAGAGCACGCCGATCCGACTCACCAGCTCTCAGTGCCAGCCTTGGGGGTGGGCTGGGGACAGAGTGAAAGTGGAGGGGAGCGGAGGGGAGGGCACGTAGGCTGGGCTGAGCGCAGTGGAAAGGCGGCAGACGACGGGGGATGCCAGCTGCCCCAAAGGGCAGAATTCTGCGCCTGCCAACATGGCTTTCGCCGCCACTGACTCGCACCGCAACACTTTGTGGCGAGGCAGACGAAATGTGGGGAGAGGTGATAAGAGACAGGACAGCGGCTCAGGTGAAGGCGGGTGTGGCGAGGTTCTTCATGAGAACAAGGTGGTGCAGAGCCGTGGAAGAAAAGAAAGTGTCCTGACGATTACATCAGAGACGCACGTTGCCTTTGGCTTGCTGGAAGAACAGCACTGGGCTAAGGAAAGAGCAAACTGAATGGATAACATAGCCCCAGAGCTAGTATTTGTCACAGGAGCATTATCCGAGAGAGTCCGATCCGGAAATTCAACAGGTTCTTTTCCTTCTTGTGTTACAGCGCTTGTATCCACCAAGGCTTGAGGGATAACCGCGGCTGCTGCTTCAGCGCACGGATCTCAAGCCTGGAGG
Organism: Alligator mississippiensis; assembly: GCF_030867095.1. Classification (NCBI taxonomy): domain Eukaryota; kingdom Metazoa; phylum Chordata; order Crocodylia; family Alligatoridae; genus Alligator; species Alligator mississippiensis. The sequence goes on along the minus strand of NC_081829.1, from coordinate 2,667,221 downwards.
TCTCTCTCCCAGTACGAGTTTACCAGGGAGACTGCACCAGGACTGGTGGAGTGGCTCGGGAGGCCGCTCGCTGTGCGTATTTCTAGTAAGTGTACCAAACCAATACAGCGGGAGCTCAGCTCCAGGAGTGGGTCCATCACTGCACATCATACCTGTTACCTCTGCTGCATCTTCCCCGCCCGCTCGCGCGCCAGCCAATACAGAGATCCGCTCCTGCGCTAGCTGGCGTGTACGTTGTAGGTCTCGATAAAGCCAGGTGTGGTGGCACCGCGATGGACCTCCACCAGGGTCCGTGGGGGTGACAAGTTTAGTGGCCGAGCCTGGCAGCGTTCAGATTTCTTAGCTTGGAATTGTGAACGGCTACTTGAAGAATACAGGCAGCAGTCTGCGCCCGTGTCCGCTGGCATCAGGAAGTGCTGAAAGCAGACACGCCAGCTTCGCAGCTGCTGGCCTTGCTGGGAAACCGCATGGGATGGAGCCAGGAACATGCCACGGCCTGTTCAAGTTTAGGAAAAGAACAGCAAGGAAGATGAAGTGGAACGTGGTTTCCACCGGGGTTCCCGGTAGAGGAGGGGGCAATTTCCAGACGCTACTTGAGGGCGTGTAGAAACCCACCGGGAGTTTTCTAGCTGGGCTAAAGGTTTCCTGGGGGGGGTTGTTATAACTGTGCAGGCAAACTATGGCTTCTCCTTAGGACTGGGACTGCGGCAGAGAGGACAGGGCTCTCTTTCAGGACTAGGAGAAGGTTTAGTTAAAACCACTGTCGTCAGCCAAACCGTCCAACACCAAGGCTGTCAGGTGCCAGGGGGAGCAGCAGGGAAACCTCCCTCGGTGCCTGGCATGAAGGAGGAGAGGGTGGAACGGGGGGTTCACTCCATCCCCTGAGACCGGGGCCCTCGTCTCTCTGTCCCTGCAGGCTCGGAGCTGGGAGTAATTGCCCAAGGTCAGACATGAGTGCGGAGGGCACGCTCTGTATAAACACAGCTGCCACCGCGGTGGTGAATGTGGACTCAAGAGGTGGAGTGCGCTGGTGCTTGTGTCTGAAACCGCCCTTCACAAACTGAGTTCACTCGATAGCTCCCGCTTATTCATAGCAAATGCATATCATGTTTCCAAAAGCATTGCTTCCTTCCCAGCATGGGCATTCCCAGACGCGCGGTAGGCCTCGGTGCATAGGACGACGTATCCCGCGAGGGCAGATCAAACGCTGCGGACGCTGCAGACTGTCTTGCTTCTGACAAATGAAGGCACGGTGCGTATGTGGGACCCTCCGCAGAGAGGCAAACGGCACCCAGGGCACAGACATCTGCAGCAAAAGCATTGCCATAAATACTCCCAAGCTGGATTTGTCTCAGATAAAGTAACCAGGAATGCAAGTGATCTCGCAGACAACGCAAGGACTGTCGGGCTCAGAAGTCGCTCAAAGAATAGCCCAAAGGCAGCTGAAAACGAAGGTATATATAACTCCGATTCCTTTCGGATTTTGCCCCCGTTGTATTTGTCACACGATGCTGAAATGCTCCGAGTAAAGAACGGCGGCTTCATGCTGCTACGCAAATCGAGTGAGATGAAATTCATTTCAACTAAGCCCGCTCCTGAAAGCTTCAAATGATCCTGATGGCTATTTTCTATTTCTATTATAGCATCCCAGTCAGGGACTTGGGCCCCACTGTGCTAGGTGCTGTACAAACAAGCAACACAGACGGCCCCAGCCCCATCTGCTCACTATCCAGCATTCGAAAATCCAGCAGGTGCATTGAGAGAGAACAGGGAGCGAGGAGAGGAGGCAGCAAGGCACTAGAAAGGACAGGTAACCACCCCAGGCCCCTGTGATCCAGACCAATATACCGCATGGGATTAGTGAGTCACTTGTTGAACAAAGGAAGCGAGTGTGGGTTTGCGCTAGGGCAGGGACCTGGGTGCTAGTCCCAGTTCTGCCACTGACTCACCCCATCACCGGGGCTTCGCCTGTCAGATGGAGAATAGCACCACTGAAACGCCTCACCGGGGTGGTTTGAGGTCCTGGATAATTAGTGGCTGCTCCGAGATCCCCAGATGAAAGGTGCTATTGGAATATTTCAGCCATGCAAGAGGCAAGCGCTCATTTGGATCCAGACAGGGCATGAATACATGGGAAGAGCCTGTGCCTTCGTCCCCCTAATGCCCAACCCAGCCGCACGCGAGTCCCGCACTTCCCTTGCGTGAACTCCACCCTCCGCAGGGAGCCAGCACAAGTCCTGGGTGCATTGCCTACCTCCGAGGGCATCACTGATGCCCGCTGTGCTAGGCCCCCCCATGCCAGGATGGCTTTCATCCTGGGCAGCTCCAGGATCCTCCTCTCATTGTGTGATGCTGATGAGATTTTGGCAGCAGCATGGAAATATGTGCTTGGCAGGGTAACGACATTCAACGTGGCATGGGTGTGTCAGACCTGTGACGAATGTTCCCATAAGTTAATGGCTATCGGAGCTTAGGATCTGGGACGACAGGGCTCCCCAAGTCTAATGGACTCTTTGGCAGTCCTGTGAGACTCTGCAAACTAGAACAATGTGCGGAGGAGCCTTGACCCCTACCTTTCCCGAAACGCAGCCCATTGCTTTTGCATCACTCCAGGGCGGGTGGAGCCCCACCATCTGCATGTATTGTTCTCCACGCCATGCATGAATTCCTTTGGCTGGAGAAGGCTCTTGCTATTGATGTAGACTCAGTGGACTTTTTTTTTTTAATTTCTCATCTGAGGCCAAATCAGCCAAATCAGCTCTGAAGTCTATTGAGTGAGCAGAGCTCAATCGTTCAAGTCTGCATGGTGCTACCACCGGCACGTGTCCTCCCTCCCAGCCTCTTCAGGCTGGGGCTGCAGATACTCCCAAACCCATGGCAGGCTTCCTACATGCAGGCTGCAAGCCTGGAGGCCTTGGGGTTCAGATGCCCCCTAGTCTTGCTTGCCCCAAGCCAAAAAGCCGAAGGAGCAGGCTAGAGGGAGAGCCCAGGAGCAATCCCCCACCACCATCAGTTGTGTAGCCGAGATCCTTGCATTGGGAGGCATTTGTAGATGCTCACGGGGTGCCTGCCTGCAGTGGACAGGTCTCCACCCTCAGCTACACTGAGCCATTCAAGGCCAGGAAGAAGGGGATCACCTCTGCCAGGTATGTAAAACCACCTGGCCCGAAACCATCATCATGATATCTCCTCTGTGGATCTCTTTTCCTAGTTCAAGTCACTATGAAGCAGGTCGCTGAGTGGCTGCAGGTTCGGGAAACTGAAGATATCTTCTCTCCTAAGATATAGTGGGCCGGTCGCTTTGGGACCCCAAAAGCAGGCTTCTTGAAAGAGGCCTTCTGCAGTGTTCGACCTCCTTCCTCCCTACATGTTTGCAGGAGCATCGACTCCTTGTTCAGCAAGATGCCCCTCCCCTGGAGGTTTTCATTAGAGATGGCTGGAAATTTTCTGAGGATACCAAGTCTTGCTGGAAAAGGCTGGTTCATTGAGCCTGGAATGTGTGATTCAGAGCATCCCGGGTTGGATGACCTTCCTCTGAAGCCAAGACACGGGGCAGACGGACTAGAGCAGGAGCCCCTGGAAGCGCAGGTCGCGGGGCCCGGGGCAGCCTGCCTGGCCGGGCAGCCCCGGAGCTGGGAGCTTGGGAAGCAAGCGGTCTGTTGTCAGAACGGCCCGTTTCCCGTCTCAGCTGCAGGGCTTGGGGCACTTCCAGTTTGTGGGACATTGCAGAAATGTTTGGTTTCTCTCCGATTTGGACCAAAACCAAGTGAAAATAAGATCTCCTGAAAAAACAGAAAACCCAGCTTTGCAGCCAGCTCTGGTTCCAACGTGCGCACACGCTCGCGGGGAAGGCAGAGCCTGGATGTGCAGGGCCTCCGCAAGCGATTCTTGCGCTTGTTTGTTGGAGACATTTTGGGGGGGCTCAGGGTATTACAACAGCCATCAGCGGAGAATCAGCTGAGCTAGCACATGGCAGCCTTCCCAGCTCGGCAAGCGCTGTTGGTTTGCACTAATTATTGTAGCACCTTCCTTCCTGATGTCTGCAAGTCTCTACAAGTGACAGTTCCCTCCTCATTGCACACGGCTTCGTTGGAAGCAAAAACAGAGGTGCCCCCAAGGGAAACATTTGCTAATTCTTCTGCTGATATCTCACCCCGGCACCTTCTTTTTGCCCCCCTCGTTTAATGGAAGCGGCATCTCCAATTTGGCCTCCGAAGCCTCTCTTCTCAGTGCTTAACGTATTAACCCCTCGCTCCGCTGCAAGACACCTTGGTGTGTGCTGTGCTGTACGGACAGGGAGACCGAGGCACCGAGGAGCCCCGTGCGTTGCAGGGAGTGGCTGCCAGAGCTGGGATGAAAGCTCAGATCGCAGATATCCAAGCCGGGATGTGCTGGCTCCGTCCCAGGACACGCCTGTGGGAATACGCCTGTGTAAGCAGGCCACGCCGATGTTCTGAGGCACACCAGCAAAGTGGGCCAGCGAGACACATCCAGGGCCCGTCGGGGGGGAAGGAAATACCAGGCCCCCAACGTCAGACCGCTCTCATTTTCTGTTCAGTGGGGGGGAGGTGGGCTGCCGGGGTGTATCGGGCCTCCCCCAGCTTCTCTCACAGGCCCTGGACACATCGTCACCAAGACTGGGTCTGTTCCTCTTGTGTCCTGGTGCCCAGCTCTGCCACAGGGTCCCTGGAAGTCCCTGGGCAAGTCCCTTCGCTGCTCGTGCCTCATTTCACCATCTGAAAACAACTTGGTTATCCCAGCTGGGAGCTTCGGGGCAGGGCCTGTTCCTCTCCGTGTGCCTGTGCAGCACCCAGCACCACGAGGCCCCAGCCTTGTTTGCTGCCTCGAGGAGGCTACTCTAAGAGAAATAATAATAAAGATAAGGAGATAGCGCTATCCTTTAATTCTGGATTAGCTGGTACTACAGTTCCGGCTTATGCATGTAGATATTTATCCTCTCCAACACTCAGGGAGACCTTGGAGGGTGACGCCAAGTGATTTCTGTGCATTTATGGGTTACACTCTTCTGCACCGGGCGAAGCGTTTGGAAAAGACAAGGTTTCCTGTACAGCCGCACCCGTGTTGCAGCACGGCAGACGCGAGCACAGCCAGCTCCGGCCTGGCTTGCTGGCGTAGGGAGCATACAGCATTCAGTGGCACTGTAGGGCATGGACCACAAAGGGCAGAGGACTCCTGGGCTCTGCTACTAGCTCCGGCACTGCCTTGCTGCATGACCTTTGTCAAGTCACTTAACCTCCGGGTGCTGAGTGTCCCCCTGTGCCTAATGGAGGTAATCATAAATAACGAGCTTAATTCTTACCTTGCCGAGGTGTTGGGAGGCTTAATGAAGGGCCTAAGCTGTGCTTTGAGATCCTGAGATGAAAGGCGCTGCTGAAGCACAAGGTGTCATTAGGAAAACAGCAGCGGTGACGCAGGGCCCTGGAATGACACCGCCTGTTCAGGAAAAGGCAGCCTACAAGTGACGGCGGGTTCGAGGTCCCTCAGCGCCCGCCGGCAATTGGGCTGTGGGCAGCTAGGACTGGGACGGGGCTCTGCAGCTGGTCTCCGTCTTCCAGGAGCCCGTGATGTCTCTAGAGAGGTGCGGAAAGAAGAGTATCAGGCCATGCCGCCAGCAGGGTTATGCTAGCAGAGCGCGCGGCGGCTGGCGGCTGGCGAGGGAATCACACAGACTCGCCCCTCCAGGCCTTCACCTGCTCACCGCAGGGCTGATTATAGCTGGAGATTTCTCCCCTGCCCCACGCGCTGCAGCAGACCCATGTGCTCGGGTCTCCCCAGTGCCCACTCGCGCCCCGCGCCAGGGCGGCTGGCAGCAGCAGAAACGGGTGCTCCCCGGCGTGTTGAAGCAACTTCCCCTGCTGCGCACACTCCAGGCCAAGGCTCTGATCCTGCCCTCCCTCCCCCTGAGCGGGGCAGATAGCGAGCGCTGCTTGATCCAGCGCAGGGACCCACCCGCACTGCGGGCCAGGCTGCCTGAGCCCGGCTTGTGTGGACAGGAAGGGACGGGGCAGGGAACTGGGGTGTGCTCAATTCCCCTGGCTGGAGCTCGGCGGGGAGTGCCGAGCTGGCGGGCCAGGAGGCACGGGCACACCCTGCACCCGCTCCCGATTGCTACGCAGGCTCCAGGCTCCTTGCCCCCTTCTTCCATGTGCACGGCCCTCCCCTGACCCCTTCTTCCCTCCGTCAGGACCAGGGAGAAGGGGGCAGCCGGGAAGGCTCACGGTGCCGAGCAATCATTTGAAGACCAGGTGTTTGGCACTGACCCAGTCCGTTCAGACCTCAAGAGGCGCATCTCCCTTTCCCAGCCAGCCTGCGCCGCCGCGAACACTCAGTCTTCATGTAACGCTCAATCCCAAAAGCTTATAACCACCCTACTCGTTACACTTCGCAGCAGTGTTCAATTAGCCTCCTTGCTTGGATGAGCAGACTCCCCTTCACTGATCGGCTACTGTGGGCCTAGAGATCCGATGGCGGCACGTCCTGGATCTCGTCTGTCCTCACTTTCCGTGCTTGTCGGGCTGTCTTACCCAACAGCAGCCTCACCGCCCTTGGTCTCCCCGCTGTCTGGAGGCTGGAGAAGGTGCCGCTGTATCAGCACGCGTTCATCTTAGGCAATAACCTCCCAAGATCAAAAAGCACTCTCCCAATGCATCCATCCTACGGCGATACCCTTCATCGCTTTCTGCAAAGTTTCCTGCCGATCCGTAGCTGCAGCTATCCCTGCCCAGCTGGATTTTTTTACTCGGATTGGTCCGAGCAACGCCCAGCTTTACATCCTGCACTTTTCTCAAAGCCTTTAGAGCGCACGTTCCCAAATCTCTCCTTTATTTGTATTCAGCTCCACATGTCTTTATGCCTCAGGTCTTTTCCTGCAGTGCTATGGATTTTAAATCATGTCTATGTGGTCAGAGCACAGTTTTCCCGCGATAAACCTCATTTTACACCGCGTAGCTTTGCTTATTTGGCAAATTCATTGTGGGTCTTCTGGTGCTGTTGCTCCCTCGTGCAAACTGCAGGTCACTCAGGAGTGGTAGTTAAGGCTCCTATGCCTGTGCGTTTACAGACTATTGCATGTGCCAAGCGTTTCAGAACCAGCTCCGGTCAAAGGTGAGGCGAACGCCTCCCATCTTGCTGGCATGCCCTGCTTGCAGATCCCGCAAAGTGCTCTTTGAGCTCCTTCTCCTTCCCCTTGGTCTTCTAGAGTTGCAGGCTCAGCTCTTCTCGAGCGTGTCCCTGCTCCTTCCCCCACCCAGAGCAATTGCTTTTCCAGTTCTGCTGAGCCCTGACACAACCCGGTGTGCAGGAAACACGTGAGAGGCAAAGTGCCGGACGCGCGTCTGCTTTGTACCAACTGGCGCCTCATCACCTAATGCGAGCCTCTTTAGTGGGGAGCCCGGGGGAGCCGCACTTTGAAGCCCCTCCACTAAACAGCTGCAAGGTCTGGCTTCAGTTGAGTGATCAGGCCAGGGCGGGGTGCAAACCGCTGGCTGCGTGGGAGTGGGCTTCACTCCGAGACCCTAGGTACCCCCCCGGGAGGAGCTCAGACCTGCTCTGCTTGACGGCAGCTAGACCCCAGCTCAGCACCCGCTCGAGTCACCTCCTCTGCCTCCAGCTTGGCGGGGGGAGCAGCTGTGGGGGCTTTGGCTCCAGGGCCACCACTGCTCACCCCCCAACAGCCCCCGGGATGCTCCGCCGGGGCCACCAGGGCCAAGGAAGCTGCTTGGAGTAAATGTCACACGCGTGGCTAAGGGGGAATGGCATTTATGGAGCAGTTAATAATTAGTTTGTGTTTCCAGTGTTACCTCGAGCCAAATGAATGAGTAGTGGGCCTGCCTGCTTATAAAGGCAGCCAGCAAGCGGAGTCTGCCAGGTAAATATTTGATGGGGATGTTTAATTACTAATCTCTACCCTTTTGTCTCAGCAACACTTGCTAATTAGGCAGCACATTCAAGGCTGGTTCACCTTGAAAATGCATTGCAGTGGCTTTGAACCAGCCACCTGCTCCGTTACCCCCCGGCGTTGGGCCGGAGGGGCCCTGTCTGCATGCTCGTGCCACGGGGAGGCTCAGCGTCCCTAGTGACGGGGCGCTTGTGCCACCTCCTTTCACCTGCCCTGTGCAAGCACCGCTGCTCCGACCCTCTTCCTCTCCTGCTCTGGCCATGCCCCTTCCCTTCCTTCCCCTCGCGCTCCTCCGCGATGAACCGGCTCCCACTCAGGCCCTTGCAACGGGATCACACGCGCCAAAAGGAGGTGCAAAACCCCGCTGCGCCGTAGTCTCGGCACCCTGGGACAAATCCTGCCGGCCTTCCTCCTGCCTGTGAGGCTCCCCCTCCCATCCTAAGCAAAGTCAAGAGGGACAGAGCTTGCCAGAGGGGTCCGCAGCAGGCTGGGGCAGGGGCTGGCAGTGCCAGCGTGGTCCAGAACAGCTCAGCTGCTCCCCTTCCTGCCCGGATGCCACCTGTGCTTGCCCCCTATAGCCTTCCCGTCAGAGCGGGGTGGCTCTGAGGGTCCCAGAGGCAATCTGGTGGGCGAGGGGTGCTCCTCAGGGGCAGGCAGGGCTCGCAGCTGCAAGACCTGCCGCTTGCAGGAGACTTCTGTGACGCAGGCATGGGGCTCCTGGCAGAGGAGCAGAGCGGAGCGGCTAAGCCCGGGTCCGTCGTCTCCTTCGTGCTGAGGGCGGCAGGGAGGAGCAGAGCCCTGACAGACCTTTTCCCTGGTCCCAGCTGGGGGTCAGCCGAAGCTCCTGTCGGAGCTACTGCACCAGGCGCTGAGCTGCAGCTGGAGCTGCCTGACCGGTCCGATTTTCGGACGTGCCACGGTACAGAAACAGGCCACCGCCGTCCCCGCAACCCCGCTGACGCCGGAGGAGCTGAGATGCTGCAGTGAACGCGGGGCAAGGTAGACAGACAGAGCCACCAGCTGCCCGGGGGCATGGGAGATCACCCGTGGTGCGACCGACCGACCGACCGGCATCTTTCAGAGTGGAGATGATCAGCAAACAGGCAAAAGGCAACCCCTTGGACGAGCTGCCGATCTGAGCGCATGGCCCAGTGGAGAGCACACGTTAGACTTTCCCCTGCCCCTCCCAGCCTGGCCCCTGCCTGCTCCTCCGCGGCCCCAGCGGGGAAACCTTGGCTTTTTAGCTCAAACACTGGAGACGTGGGCTTCCAGCCCGGTTCACTCCCTGTTGTTGGCCGAGACGGCGGCTGGGAGCGGAAGCCAGCCCGCTTGGCTCGGTCCCTGCACAGCTCCTAGCGCGATGCCATTGCCATCCCTCCGTAGCCAGGCCGGCAACGACGCTGGGAGAGCCGGAGGCCGAGCAGCACGAGGACGAGCCAGAGGGGCTTATCCAGGGAGGCATGTGCTGGAGCAGCGACCCCCCTGACACCGGGGCAGGGTCACCAGGTCTCACTATCTCCCGGGTCTGCTTGTATTTCTCGTGCTTCTGCCCTCAGTCCCCAGCCCCTGGGGCCTCAGGACACAGCTTTCCTTTGACAACTAAGAAAAGTCTCAAATGGTGAAACCAGAGCACTGGAAAGGCCAACAACAGGGGAGACCACAGGAGCCCAAAGCTCACCGCTTACGGCAAGAAACTCTCGTGATTCGGTGCCAATGCTGTAACAGGGGTCCCGGTCCCTGCACCGTGAACCCCCGTGCTTGGCCATCCAGAGCTACATGGGTGAAGAGAGGCGACAGCCCCAGCTCAGGGCTTTGCCAGTGACTTGGATGCTGATGGCACTCTCCTTCGCCGCCTCCCCCTGCTGCCATTGCCAGACCCGGGGATTCAAAATTCGTGAGCCTGGATTTGCACTCGGACGCTGGCTCCGGGGTTCCTGCCCGTGGCTGCCACGGACTGACTGCAGCAGAAGCAGGGGGCTGCCCCCGGGCTGGAGCTGGTAACGTGGGGCAGTCCCAAGAAAGCCCTTTCCTAAGTGCGAAACACGAAGCCTTGCAACCAGCTCAGAGCGTCGTTAAATCAACGTGCAGAGAGAGCCGCGGTGCTGCCGTGGGGATCGCAGCGTCTGCCTTTGTGCACCTGGGCATTGCTACGGGTTAAGTGCCTGCTTAAGTGTCGCTTCTCGGCCTCTCGTGGGCTCAGATCGAGCGAAGGAAGGATCCAAAGTCCCGGACTTGAGAGTCTGGGATGGAAGATGCTTGCCTGGAGTATCTGGGGGTGTCCGAACCCCAAGACCGCTGGGCTTGGGCCTGCATGTAGGATGCCTGCCACTGGATTTGGGAGCGTCTGAAGCCCCGGGTGAGAGGCTGGGACGGAGGATGCTCGCCGGCTGTCGCGCTGTACATGATGTTGAAAACGATTGAGCTCTGCCCACTCGGTCAATGCGGGTTTTGGGATGACCGAGTTGTGCTCAGTCGATATGATCTGGAAGGGATTTAGCTCATTTGACCTGGAACGTGAAATCTATTCGAGATGAATACGCACGCTTGTGCAGGAACACGTTGCTGAATCAGAGCAATCGCTGGCGACGCCGAAGCAGGTCAAAATGGCATCGGTGGTAAAAACCAAGCCACGTCCTCCAAGTGCTTTACCCCATAACTTCCTGGGACGTACTGCTCCCTGCCCCGCGGACTCAAGGACGCTCTCGTAAGGTAGCACGGGGCAAGTCCTGCGGCAGGTGGCAGCGCCCGCCAGCGCCTCCTGGCTAGAGCCCCTCGCAGACCCTCTGGGCGCCGGCTGGGCTTTTTGGTTTGTTCCCAAATGCAAACGCTTGGCCGCGTTTCCCCCTTTCACAAACTAAAAGGGCTCCTCAGGGGCACGGCGGAGGACAGTGTCACCTTGGCGTGCAGCAGGAACAAGGTGTAATTGCCCCAGCTCAAACCCAGCAATTAGCACCAAAACAACAAGCCACGTACGTGGCTCAGGACAGATCTCTGCTGCAAGGTGTCATTATGAAGATTGGGCTGCCTCCCCCAGCCCCTTGAAACGAGGATCCTGGATGCAATTAGCTCCAGCCCGGGCAGGGAGGGGTTTATTACCTGTGCTTTACAGCTCAGAGTCAGCAGCAGCACCCAGGAGTCCTGGCTCCTGCTCTCCAGCCTTACCCGCACGAGGCCAACAGCCGGCCACCCCGCCTGCGGCCAGAGCTGGGGCTTGTCCCAGCCCCTCCATCGGGCCACGCTCCTGGCCCCAAGTCTCCAGAAGGCTGCTCCTCTCGAGGGAGGAATGGCACAGCTAGCCTGCGTGGCCTCCAGCGTGGAGCGCGGTGGAGTCCCTCGGGCCAGAGCTGGGGTCCCCATTGGGGCAGGGGCCACGGAAGAAGCCTGCACCCTGCGGTGCTGGTCTGAGGCTGCTCCAGCTCCTAGCGTGCGTCACGGATTTCCTCCACGTACGCGCGCATCTAAGAGGGCCACAGACAAGCATGTGTGTTCACCTTTATGAGTGTGATGCACGGCTGAGGGGGCTTGTGCGCCCACACGAGTGTGCATGTAACACAGCAGGTCTGCATGCATGCTCGAGTGTGCCTGCGTACACACAACTGCACATGCATCCACACGTGTGCGTGCATGTGCATGTACACACAACTGCGCACGTGCACGCAAGCCCACGCACGTCCACAGAAGCCCATGCATCCACACAACTGCGCACGCACATGTGTGTGCATGTACACGTGAGGTGCACATGCAGCTGGGCATGCACACGCACACCTGTGCGTGTGCGTCCACGAGTACGCGCACTGTAGACTGCGCCAGAGAGGTCCACGAGCCCAGGCCTTCCCCTCTTTAAGTCAGCTGCAAAGCTCGGGCGGGAAGAGCCGGCCCCGCGCGGCTGCCCCAGGACGTCCAGCCGGGGCCGCATCCCTGCAGCCAGTCCGGGCCGCGCTGCGCCCGGGCGAGGGAACAGCCCCAGCCGTCTGCACACTCCTCTGTGTACCTCCCCATGGCAACTGATCCAGGCCACGGTAAACACGCAGGCTGCCTGGAAAGTCACACCCCTCCGCCTGCCGGCTGTTTGCCATGAGATTAGTGCCAAGACGGTGCGGTGACATAAGACACTTGCGTCACTCGGTGCCCTTCTTCTCCCCGCTCCCCTGCGCTCCGGGCCGACGGTGCTCAGGGACGGCCTTGGAGCAGGGTGAACAGCCCAGCTGGGACCTGGCACCCGGTCAGCAAGACGTCCTGCACCGGAGGCTCCCAGGTCACGCGAGGACACGGCCCCCCTGCCATCAGGGAGCAGCCGCGAGTCTTCCCAGAGCAGGGTTCCCGCTCAGAGCCCACCCAAGCGCCCCGGCGCTGTGCCAGCCCCCGGGGCGTGGGGACCAATTCCTGGCTTCCCCCCGCTAAGCTGGCTGCCATATGCCCCTCCGCCAGCCCTGCCTGACAGTGCGCTGCCTTGGGGCAAAGCCTCCCCGATGCCAGCATCCCTCGCCCCGCCGCCACGCATGGTCACGGGCGTCACACACGCGTGTTTCCAGGCACCTACACCCTGCAGCCCTACCAAGCATCCTTCCGCTGGGGAAACTGAGGCAGGGGAAAAGGGCAGTGCAAGATCACCGAGGAAGTCAGTGGCAGAGCTGGGAGCGGACCCCGAGGCCTCCAGGCGCCTGCACCCACCCTACCTTGCAGCCATCGCTAGCTGGCCTCTCCTGGAGATTTGCCCACAGCGCGTCTCCTCTGCCAGGCAGGTCGAGGACGCACCTCTGCCCTCTCGCAGGGGCACGACGTGCACTTCCTTTCACCCCATCCATCTCACGCTGCAGCCCCCGGCTTCCTTCGCACGCACCGCTGCCCAGGTCGAATACGTATCCCCGGCCTCTGCAGGGCATTCAGGGACCGGACGCTGAACGGGAGACTCGAGACACCCGAGTCCTACTTTCACCTCTCCGTGCCTCAGTTTCCCTTCCAGGCCTGCATCCGTCTTGCCCATTCAGGCCACCGTCGCTTCACGGTAGGCATGAACGCACCCCGCGCCCGCGCAGCGCCCAGCCCGAGGGGGGCCCCGGCATCGACCAAGTCATTCGACGGGAGAGCGGCTGGGCATCGAACGGCCTCTTTGCTGCAGACTTTCTTTGGCCCTTCCCTGCTCAGCAATGGATTTTCCATCCCCTGACGTTTGGCAGCCCGGCCTTTCTGGGAGAGAAGCGTTAGTCAAACAAGCTCGTCCGCTTAGCTGGACGGCGTTCAACGACGCGTGTTATCCAGGAAGCCCGGCTCCGGGATCAGACGGCCCCCTGGCCCAGAAACAAGCCCCGAGCAGGGCGGGCAGGTCGGCCCTTGCTTGCTGCCATCTTCCAGCTCCGTCCTGCCCAGCCCTGGCTTTGAACCCCCAACGCACCGGGCTCTTTGCAATCCAAAGCAGCATCCCGGACTGAGCCTTCATTACAGGCTCCTCTAGGACGGGCTCTGGATGTCGGCAGCACGGACGCTTTGCTTTCCAGAGCGCTTGGGCTCACGCGCAGGGCATGCATGGGTCCAGCTAGTTCCCGTGCACTCACGGCGGTACCCATACAGCGACGTCTGCACCGGAGAGCGCGCGACACGCAACAGCCAGCCACGAAAGGGCTCCCAGACGCCCAGCCTGGGCCTATACGTGGGGCTGGGACGTGGGTATGGGCAGGACATTGGATTTTCTGAGCAAGGAGGACTGCGCCCCAACTCCGCTCAGCAGAGGGGTGAGGAACGCAAGCGGCTTTCTCGAGCCCCACGTTTCTGCCCCGGGCAGGAGGATGCTTTTGGAGCTTAGCATCAAATGCTGCAGGTTGCCCACCCTCTCCTTCCCCTGCACGGGCCGTCCTGCCCGCTCTCTCTCAAGCGCCTGCCAGGAGCTGTCTTGACTGCCCGCAATTGCCGTCTCTCCTAGCAGCCCCTGCCCGAGATCCCGACGGCACCCGGCCAAGCGCTTTGCTTCTACTTCGGAGTCTGGCTACGGGCAGAGAAAGCCAGCAAGCTGCCTGAGCCCTGGGTGCACGTTGCAAGCCCCGCGGCCGGGCAGCAGCTGGCCCTTTAAAGTGCAAGGGATGGAAAGAGCTCAGAAGTGCCAGGGAGTAATCTCAGCCAAGCGGGCGCAGAGCAAACAGCCCGGGCAAGGGGCCGTGTGTGAGTTTCCACCGCGCCAGGCCCGCGAGAAGCATTTCCATGGAGATTAAACCCGAGTGCCAGCACAGCACAAACAAACCCGCTCACCTTGACCCGCGGTGGCAGGACCCGCCGGTACGGGCACCAAGACGGACCGTGCCCCTGGAGCTGGCCACTCCGGCCCTGAGGAGCCCCCACCGTGCACGCAGCTGGCATCTCGGTGGCCTCAGCTGCTGGATGCTGCGGGTCACCTCCACGCTGGCGTGTCGCCCGCAGCCCGCTCAGGCTCTCCTTGCAGGCAGGAGGGGCTCGGGGGGCAGCAGGAGGGAGAGGAGACTCCGTCCCGTGAGAGGGGAGCAGTACGGGGCTCTGGACACGCGGGTACACGTGCACCACTCCAGCAGCTGACCCGGAGGAGCGGGTCTCCACGAGGCAGGAGCGCAGGGGGCAGTGGGATGCATTTCCCTGCAAGATGCTCGGCATCTCTTAGCCGCAGGGGATGGGCTGCTCCTCTCGCCCCGTCCCAGGGTGGGCTCCCTGAGCCGTGCACGTCCCTGGGCACCCGGCTAGGGCTCCGCCTGGCTCCCCTGGCCAGGGTGCAGGTGCAGGTGCAAGTGCAGGGCGTGTGCATAGATGGCACGTGGGTGGCACAATCCCATCTCTGGCTCGGTGCTCCAGCCGGTGACACTAGCAGCAGTCATCTTGGGATCAGATACGGCGGAGCCCTTCTAGGAATCAGCCCGCCGGCCACTTGTCTCTAATCAGGGGCAATAGAGGCAGGAAGCAGGGGGCAGATGGGCTGAAAGCCAAGGGCGCGGGGTTGTGCCGGCACCTCCTGGGGGAGCTGGGGGCACACGGCCCCAGAGCATCCCGTGTCTGCATCTCCCGAAGCAGGGGTCGCGACCCCAAACGGGGGGTCAGCCCCTGAGGAGCGGGGTCACAAGCCCCAGGGAAATTCTGCGATAGGCTGGCCGAGGCGGGTGGGCTCACAGGAGGCGCAGATCAGGAAACCCCGATGGAGGTGCTTGGCCGTTTCGGACGAGGGGGTGACCCTATGTAGCCCCCCTAGGCGTACCTGGAAGCATCTCGGATGAGATGTGTCTTGGAGCAGGCTCTTGGGAAGGCCTCCCTTGTATGCGCGTACAGCCCCGTGCGCTTTGGGGCCCTGGTCTGGCACCCGAGCCGTTCCAGTTCCCTGGGGGAGGCCAGCCGTGTGCGCACAGGCAGACGCACGCTGGGTCGATGAGGCTGGAAGGGTCTGGGGGGCTCTGGTGGCCAGGAGCTGACGGTTTGTGTCAAGGAGCCGTTCTGCCCCACGAGTGCCCCCCGGGGGGGGCAACAACCATGGACAGGGATAAAGACCCCGGGAACACACCTGCCAGGAAAGCCCTCGCACCCAGCCGTCTGCCCCGAGGCTGCAGCCTGTCGGGGTCGGTCCCCCAGCTGCACGGCTGCTCCGTCCCCACCCGAGACCCCCTCCACCCCCGGGCTCAGACGGAGCCGCCGCACACGGGGAAGCAGCCTCGTGCAGCTAATTAGCTTCAAAAACACATGGGTTCTGCGTTCTTCCCGCGCCCCGTGCCAAGCACTCCCCCGTGGCTCCGGCTCGGTTGTTGGAGCCATTTGTGCCTGCAGCTCCGCCAAGCCCTGGCGGGACAGCGTTGGATCCAGGGCGCCAAGCCGGGTCACGGTACCTCCCTCCTTGGTTGGGGGCCACCGGCTACAACGCTCCCTGCCCCGACCCCCCCGGCAGGGCCGTGTAGACGAAGCTGACTGCTCCCATGGGCCTGCGCACAGGCCAGGCTGGGTGACGGTGCACGGGGGAATGGATGCAGAAGCACGCCGGCACTGCTTCCCCGTTCTCTCCCTGCCTCGCGTAGCATCTCTTTAAGAGCCATTCGCACACTGATCCGTGACTGTTGCACACGTGCTCCCTGCCAGGGACAGTGCATCAGGGGGCTGGGAAGGGCCTCGACACTTGTTAGGAAGAGCGCATTCCCATGGACCGGTGCCCAGGGCAGCTGACACTTCTGTGCAGTTCAGCCCCGTGGGCGGGTAACGACACGCACTGCTGCTCCGCGGGCAGCTGCCAGAACCGTGCCTCTGTGCAAAGGCCTCGTGCAAGAGTCCTCAGCGCGCTCCTCTCTTCGTCGCAGCCCCTGGCAAGCACCGAGCCGGGGGCAGGGCGCCTGATGCATGGGGTGGGGGGGCCCGTTGTTTCACCCTGGGACTCAGTTTCCCCCTCCTGTAGCACAGAGAGAAGTGGGACCGACCTGAGGTGCCCCCGAGGCTTTGACCAACGAGCTCCCGAGTGGGCAGGGCCAGGGGAGGTACCTACCCCCACGATAGCTGCCCCGGACCATTGCTCTGACCTCTCTGGTACCAGCCCCTGCTTTATTATAAAGCATGAGGCCAGGAGGCCTTAGACCCATGGGCCCAAGGCCAGGCATCAATGCAGGGGCAACCGATGTCAGCAATGCCGGTGCCAGAGGAGGGCAAACGGATCAGCACGGTGCCAGGGAGAGGACGTGGGATCCGGACCGAGGAGCCCTGGGGGCTGTGCCTGGCTTTGCCCCCACCTCCCGCGTGGGCTCTGCAGGGGCCAGGAACCACTGGAGCCCGACGGGGCTGAGCCCCCAGCAGATCTGGGTGAGGTCAGGGTGGTCTTTGAGGGCCATGGGAGAGTCACCGCACAGGCTCCTCTGCTCCAGGGAAGCCTGGTGGCAACATGGCTAAGCCAGGCGCTGACCCGGGACGCAGCAGTCCTGGCTCTTCTGCAGCCTGGCCGAGTCTTTGGGCGAGTGCACGAACTTCCCTCCTGCGTGCAAAACCCCAGACCTGTCTGCCTGCCCCGCCACCGCTGCCTTCTCCCACCCCCCCTGGCTAGTCGGCCCGGGGTCAGAGACCACCTGGCACGCGGGGGCCCTGCCCTCGCTCGAGTGCTTTCGGGGCTGCTGACACAAATCATTCAGGGCCCAACCTGCCCAGTCTCCCTGCAACTGCCGTCACCTTTCTGGCCACAGGCCCAGCTCGGGCAGCCGGGACTGACCTAGGGCTGCCCCAGGACACGCGGAGGATGATGCTTTTCACCCAGGGTCCAGATTGTGAGCAGCAGAGCTGGGCAGGGGCTTCAACTATTCCACCTTGGCCGTCATGACGGCAGGGCTTGGGAAACTGCGGTACCCGGACTCTGACTAGCTTGGGGCTGGCCCTGCAAAGCTCGGCCGCCTGCGAGGAGGGAGCGCGGCGCGCCTGGGTCTCGGCTGCCCGGCTGCATCAATGCTGCTGGGGTGGTGAAGGACGTGCTCCCCGTTCCCAGCTGCAGACACCAGGCCCAGCCACCCAGATTGCACCTTCCCGTGGACCAGGGGGATGAAGCGGCCTGCCCTGGCCTGGCTGACAGTCCCAGTAATTCAGCAGGTGATGGAGAGCAGCTCGTGCCCCAGTTGGGGGTGGAGGGGGTGGTCCGAGGCCAACGAAAACCGGCTAAAAATTAACATTAATTTATTAGAATATTCATGAAAAAAGATTCTCTTTACATGTGTTTTTTATACAAGAGAGAATTTTCATTGCTTGATTATTCCTCCCGGAAACAGCATCGTACACAGGCACACGCACACACGGACAGCCAGGGGACCGCGGGCTCTCGGCCTCTGCTCGTGCCGGCAGCTGCAAAGAGCCCTGCGGTGAATAGAGATATTGCACGATTTGAGTCGGGGGCCGGGCTGCCCCCAGGCCCCTCTGCCCTGTCCCTGTGGACGGCTTGGGCTGCGACGGGCATGTGGGAGGGTGGCTATTCAGAGGGCAGGGTGGATTCGCACACAGAGCAGGCCTGGGCCCGGGCAGAGGCGCCAGGCAGGCCGACAACGTCACAGGCACGCACAGAGCGCTTGCGAAAGGCAGAGAGGCTCAGACGACGCTAGTCACGCAAGCAGACACTGCATGGCAGAAAGGCACAGCATGGGGCAGGGCGGGGGGCACTCGTCAGAGGAGGCCGCAGGGGCGGGGAGGGTCCCCGAACCACGGGAGCAGCTAGCTAGGTGACGCACACCCTGTAGATCGCGAGAGCCTCCTGCCCGCACAGCTCTCCCCTCCACCCCCAGGCCTCCCCCATCCCGCACACAGGCACCCTGTGGAGCAGCCCCATGCAGGGCAGCCCGTGGGATCCCTCCTAGCCCAGAGGACCTGGAGCCCGTCTTTGATTAAAAAGGGAGGGGGTGGGGGGGCAGGAGGAGCAAAGCTTGGCAGCCCAAGAGAATAGCGAGTGCCGGAAATCCAGGCACCCTGTGCAAGAAGAGCAGACCTAGGGCGAGCCCAAGGCAGGGGGATAGGACGGAGTCTAGCAGGGGTGGGGAGCAGGGCCAAGGGCAGGAGGCAGCACTGGAGCATGAGTGTGATCAGGATGCCCAGAGGGGAAGGCTGGACAGCACAGTCACCATTGCAGTGAGAGCCTAAGGCCCCGATTCTGCTCCTCCTGAACTCAAACCTACCTCTTTTGGAGTTAAAGGCCATTAAAGCTTAGCATTGAGGACTGTGCAGTACAGGACAGGGCGGGGGCAGTGCCACAGCAGGCAGGGTGCTGGGTTGGCCACCCCCAAGGCTCCCCCATGCCCACAAAGCCCCCGTGTAAGGAAAGATATGAAGTATGCACTATAAAGACAAAGCCAGAAGCAGTCCCAGCCTCTGCAATCTCCTCCCTGTGATATACAGTGACCCTCACAGCCGTCTTTGGTTAAGAAATGTTCATGGATTTACCCGGTATGTGGAGATCCATCTGTGGGTGGGTGATTAAAAGAAGGTAGGGAGCGTGAGTCCAGAGAAGACCCCGCCCTGCCGTGAACATGCTGGGACACGGCCCCAGCGTGGCCCGCAGGGGCTGGGGTCCTGCAGCAGGCTCCCTGCTCACGCGCCTATCCCTACAGGGTCCGAGCGAGGACAAAGTGCACAGAGACCTCCAAAAGCCACAACAGAAGCAGAGCACCACCCCCCGGCTATGGCTATACTGCACCCAATCCACCCCCAACCCCAGCAAGAGCCCCACGCGCTGCATTCGCTCCAACACTGAACAAGGAGACACTTAAAAACCTGGCTGTCCGGGAGGGAGCCAAGTGGACGGAGGACCCCAACAGCACAGGATGACGACGCAGAGCTGAGCCAGGCCAGGGTGGAGGGATGTCCGGGTGCTGCTGAGGCTGCTGGAGGGTGGCAGCCTGGCGAACCTTGTTGCGGGGTTTCAGTCCCTGTGCTGGGGGCAGTGCCAGCCTCGGTGGCCAGACGAAGAGCAGAGATGCTGTAGCTTGTGGCGGGGATGAGCAAAGCTTGGCGGAGGCGAAGCTGCACTGTGCTGGGAGCAGAGGGCACCGCGAGGGACCAGGCCAGAGCCCGTCTTCCTGTCCGCCAGCGCCGTGAGGGGGTGCCCCAAGCACACGCGCTGCCACCGCAGGTCCTGAGTCGGCGAGGGCCGGGGCTGCAGCTGAGGCAGGGTGAACAGACACGGAGCTGCCCTCGGGCAGGAGGCGCCTGCAGGCTACGCAGGCTCCTGCAGCGCAGGACGCAGCCCCGGGAAGCTGTAGAACCAGGCTACAATGGAGGGGCCCCCTCCCACGGGGGTCTCCTCTTCCTCCTTGTCCACAGTGCCCCCCCCAGCCTGAAACCCAGCACCCAGGGGCAGGGGAACCCGGGGAAAGAGACAATCCACACGTATGCAACGGCACCCCTCCAGGCCGGATCCGGCTGCATGCCCACTGCTACTGCCCCTTGGGGATGAAGGGCTCCCCCTCCTCCGGCTCCGGCTGAGGCCCAGGGTCGCTCAGGCACCGCAGCATCCGCTGGTTGCTGGGGCTGTCACTGGTCCCCGGGGTGAAGACGTCGTCCGTGCCCGGGGAGGACGGCTCCTTGACCCGCATCACAAGCCCCTCCTCATCCTCCTCGGGTGATGGCGGCAGGCGGCTCATGCCCTTCATCTCCTCGTTCACCAGGTCGACTGACTCCGGGGACTGGGGCGATGCAGGGTCGATGGTGATGATGGGGAGGTTCTCCGAGTCCGGCTTGGGCTCGTAGGCCAGTGGGTCTGCAGGGACAGGCACAGACAGCTGCCTCAGCACAGCATGGAGCTGCGCCCAGGGCCTCTGCTCACACAGTGCCCCGGGGAGCTGGGGGGTTACCACCCACAGACGGACGGGGAAGTGACCTGAAGGGTCTAGTGGCTACAGGGAGAAATTATGGAAGAGGGCAGTCAGGAGTCTTGGGTTCTCCTCCCAGCTCTAGGAGACAATACACCCCAACCAGTGCTTCTCTACCCTTTATAGGCTCAAGGCTCCCCTTTCAGACTCCAGGCCCCCCTCGGAAAATGCCAGCTCTCTACCGGCACTCATTTTTTGACCATGGAAAAAAAGGTGGAGCAGTTCTTCTGTTGCAAAGAGCACAGCGAGCCCACGACAGGGCAGCGTGTCGGTGACCCTCTGAATTCCTACTTGAAATGACTGGGCTGATCTTATGAATCACGTGTTGGTGTCTGCACACCTGACATCGCCCTGCGGCACCCTTGAAAGGATCCTGTGGCAGGTCTGAGAGGCACTTGGTGCTCAAGTTTTCATGCTCACAACTTCACACCCACGCCAGGACAATTTGCTTGCTAGATATCAGGAAAAACTTCATGGTAAAGGTGGCCAAAATTTGGAACGGGCTTCCAAGGGAGGTGGTGCTCTCCCCTACCCTGGGGGTCCTTAAGAGAAGGCTGGATAGGCATCTGGCTGGGCTCATCTGATCCCAGCACTCTTTCCTGCCCAGGCAGGGGGTGGGACTCGATCTGTTGAGGTCCCTTCTGACCCTAGCATCTATGAATCCAATGAATGGATCCTTAAGGCTTAGAAAAAGAAGACCAGCCCCTTTGCAGATGACCCCACAGGCCCAGCTGCGCTTGCCCTGCTGGCTCGGGAGCCCTGGAGAGAAGCGGACGTTGCCGGCGCACTGTGAACACCGGCAAGGTAAGAAGCAGGGCTTGGGGGCCCTCGGAGGCGTAGGCCGCTCACAGGGAACATGTCTGCCCATAGGCACAACTGATCTGGCATCGTCCCTGTCCCTAGGGACCAAAGTCCCCTCGGGGGCAACCTGAGCTGCAGCAGCAGGCTCCGCTACAGCCTGGGGGGCTGGATTTCTGAGGAGTTGGACAAGAGAAATCAGCAAGAGCTTGAGCCAAGGTTGCAGGTTCGATCCCCAGCTGGATTAGATGAGCTCGAGGCCCCTTCCAGCCTTTCTTTCTCCTCTGAACTGGCCCTACGCATCTGTGGGTGGGGGTGAGGAGACAACCCCCTCCCAGCCAGGCCCAGCTCAGCCTAGGCAGCTGGTGCATGCAGGCAGCAGCACCCGGCTGTGTCGTGTGGAAGTGCTGCCCCCTGGTGGCCACACGTGGGACCCCACAGCTCCCAGCAGCGCCTCAGTAGGCCACCACCGAGGGGTGAGGATACCCCAAAAGATGCCCGTTTCCCGCGCCACCTGGCCCATACATACCTGAGCCAATACGAGCCCTGGACATAGTGGGCGAGTCGACCTTGTGAGCCGGGACCGTCAGGTAATTGTTCATCTGGAAGAAGAAAGGAGGCAGTGCTGGGGCGTGAGCTCCAGTGTGCTGAGGCCAGGGGGATGGGGCAATGTCCCACAGGCGACTGGAAGGGGTCAGGGGAATCAAGCATGCTCCTCAGAGAGGCTTCTGTGGGTGGCAGCTTGCTGAGGGCTTCCCTGGGGAGTGGCAGGCAGCCATCCCAAACTGACCTGTCCTCTGAAAAGAGAGCCTGCCTCCCTTGTCATGCAGCACCACAACACCCAGAGCATCAGGACCCACTGCTGCTGGCTCCAGCTTGTCCGATCCCCTTCAGCGGGCATGAGTCTCAGCACAAAATGTGCCCTGCTGCCCCCACCAGCCCCTGTCCCAGCTGCCAGTGCCTGTCCATGTCTCCCCGTCCCCACACACCTTCTTCTCCAGCTGCCGGACTTTCTGCCTCCGCAGCAACATCTGGTTCCAGGCTTCCTCGTAGGGGTCGGCCACCAGTGTGTGCCGGTTGTAGGATCGCAGCTGTGAAGAGCCCAGGACAGCAGACAGGGTAAGAAGGTGAAGCAGAGCCACAACCTGCCAGGTCCCGCAGACAGAGCTCCAGGGAAGGGGGTGAGGGTGAAGGGTGCTGTCCTGCAGGGCAGACGGGCCCAAGCAGGGACAGTGCCAGCTGCTGGGACACAGCTGCATGATCAGGGGACAGCCAGGAGGGGCCTTCAGGAGTTTGTGGCTGAGCTCAGAGAACAAGCCCCAAGTGTCATCAGGTGCATGCCTGGCTCCCTTAGGGTTTCCTGGCAGCCCACCTTTGTATCTGGCTTGTATAGCAAAGCCCCTCTCGGCAGCCCCCCGAGGGAACAAACTGAGGCCATCCTCCTCAGCAGGAGGACGACTGCTCCCAGAGGCCTCCACACAGACCAGGTCTACGCTGTCCTATGCAGCCCCTGCCCCCCAGAGCTTACAGTGCAGCAAAGGAAGGCTGTTCCCCTCATGGTGCAGACATGGGAGACCTGGAGAGACCAAGAGACTAGCCCAAAGAGACAGAGGGAGCCCACAGCGCAGCTGGGAACAGACTCCGAGCCTCACTCCAGCCGTGGCACAGTCCAGCTCTCGTCTCTGTGCCAGTGCGGCCGTTAGCCCAGCTGCCAGCCCCTTGGGCTGCTTAGCACTGGCTGGGGCAGGCTGAAGAGCAGAGCTGGGAATAACGGAGGCAGGAGGCACTGGGAACATGGAAGGGGGCAGGGAGCGAACGCATGTCCCAGGCTTCCTCCTGAGCCGTGAGCAGGTGCCGGGGGAGGCCAGAGTCCTCACCCTCTGCCTGGTTTTCTGCAGGTTGTTACGCAGGATCTTCCTGATCTCCTCCTCCTTGTCCTTGGACAGGGCCGGGAGGATACGCTCCACAGGCAAGGTCTTGGGATGGATGTTTCTGCAAGAGGAAGAGGCAGCAAGTCTGAGCACCAGGCACCACGGTAGTGAGGGGAGAGGCTTCAGCCATGGTGCCAGGAGTCACCTCTGTAAGATCCCTGCCTGCAGGCTGTGCTGGGCAGGGCAGTACTCACTGCATGGAGACTGTAGAGACTGCTGAGGGGATCTTGCCTATGCCCCCGCTCTCCACCAGCTCGATGGCCTGCTTCATCTCCATCTTATGGTAGAAGGCGATGAGCTGGGGCTCCTTGGAGCGCTCGCCCGCGATCAGGCACTTCTTCACGTACTTCTTGTTGAAGCGATTCAGCCTTCCCAGGGGGTCAGAGGAGCAAGGGACACATCAGGCGGGGGCAGCACAGCCCCTGTTCCACAGGAGGAGCGCACCACCCATGAGCTCCCTCGGCTTCCCCTACAGCCAAGGGCCCAGCAGATGGATCTCTTGCTGCCTCTGAGTGTCAAGGACCCCAGGCCCCGACCCCCAGATCCTCAGCGCAGCACTCGCAGGCACAAAGGACGGCTGCAAGGAGCCAACTAATGGCTCCATTCTCCTGTGGGTCCTTCCAGGCCTGAACACGGGGCAGAGGGGAGAGAATCCTGGCTCAGCTCGGGGACAGATAATACCCTGATCTCATTCAGCCCAGCTCCCAGGGCTCGACCAACCCTTCCTCACATGCTTGGGGAGCCTGGTGATTCTCCAGCACAGAGCAAGAAGCCAGAAGCTGGAGCCAGAGCGGGGTAAGGATAGGGGAAGCCATTTGGCTGGTGGAGAGGGAAATGCCCTCACACATCTGGAGCAGCAGAGTCCCCTGCAGCTGTGTAATGCTCCTTTGCCCCTGACACCGGGGCTCTGTAGGTACTTACTGATGAATGGGGCAGGGGAAGCTGTGAGGTGTTGTATGTGCACATGGGACGTGGCATTTAAAATCCCTCCCTTCTCCCTTAGATTTGCCATCAGAGACCAGTGGAGACTCTGCCGGCATGAACAATGAATGGTACTCACTTGTCTTTCCAGTGGTGATGGCCATAGTGACCACAGATATCCTCAATCCCAGTCAGGAGGTGGTCCAGAAACTGGAAAGAAGGCAAAGCATGTGACTGCCTCGTTAGCCTGACACTAGCAGGCCTTGGCCACACGCTTCCCCTCTCCCCACCAAACTGCTCCCAACGTGGAGTTCGCACGGGGCTGCACGGCCCGGATGACAGTGTGGCGACACTGGGTGCAGCTCTGGGCGGGGCCTCTGGGTGGCAGCACAGACCTGTGCCAGGTGGAGAACAGACAAAGAGGAGCCGGGCTGGGGCAGTGCTTCACCCGCGGCCCTTACCTTGGAGACCAACCCACAGGCGTTCCCGTCCTGGGACCCTGCCTGGTTGCAGCGCGAGGCGAAGCAGAGAGAGGTCTGAGGTGGGGCGCCTTGAGGGAGAGGTGCCGTGTGCGGGAAGCAGTTACCTGGGTGTGGATCTCCTCATTGATGGAGCGTTTTGTCTCCTGCTTCTTCTTCACGGCCAGCAGGTCCACCAGCGGGCGGATGGTCATGCCCTGCAAAAGAGGGCCGGGTCACTCCTCACTCAGAGGCGTTGCTCACCTCTGAGAGGCCAGGAGAGGAGAGTGGAGCCGGCATCCCCTGGGGCTGGCCTCATCTCGAGGCTGGAGCAAACCTTGCCCTCCTGGAGTCAGCCAGCCTGGTCCACGTTCCCATACAGGACAACAAGTGCCTCAGGGATGTCATGAAGACTCCCTAGTTTTCCTGCCACACCTATGGCCTAGGAGAGGCCAGCTGGGTCCCAGCACTGTGCAAAGTCCATTGCCCCCTCTGCCACAAAAGTCCAAGGGCTGTCCCCTCATCCTATCTGGGGACCTTTCCTTTCCAGACACATTAAAGCAATGCCAGCTGGTAGCTGGAGCTGCTGTGGACCTCCGCTGATCAGAGCCAGCACAGCTTCGGAGCTCTTCGTCACTAGCGACCCCAGAGAGAGGTGTCACTCTCCCCCTTGCAAGGGCAGGCCAGCTGGGACAGGGTCCTCCGACTGCCACACCAGTGTACTCCCCGTGGGACCAGCCTTGCAAACACCCCGTGTGCTCTCCCACCCCCCAAACGAGCTTGTTAACAATGGCCATGCCCCTACCCAACTCTCGCTCAGTTGGCTGCAGTCAGGAGCTGCAGGAAGCAGACCCACATCCCTCACCTTGACACCCGGGCACCTGGCGACAGGCCCAGGGGGAACGGTGGAGTGCTGCCTACCTGCACGAAGACAGTGAAGAAGATGACGGTGATGATGGCCGTGAGGAACATGTCCCTCATGTTGAAGTGCGAGTAATCCAGGAGGTAGCAGAGCGAGAAGGCGATGGCCCCTCTCAGGCCCCCGTAGGCGATGATGAACTGGTCCTTGGGGGTCAGCTTCACAATGCGGAACTTGTTAATGAACCAGGTGAGGCCCAAGACACCTGCAGAGAGGTTGGGGGGACAGGGCAGGGCGGCTCCAGGTTACACAGGCCTGGCCTTAGTGAGACGCACCCTGAGGCCCCAGGGATGAGGGCAGCCCCTTCTAGACACCCAGCCACGCTCCTCCATCAGCCCCAGCAGCACTGGCTCTTTCCACAGGGACTGCCCCCATGGAGGGGTAGAATGAAGAGACTTCCAGGGTCAAAGCAGATGGTTAACGCTGGGGGCCGTGGGTTCCTCTATCCCTTGCCCACCATTGAATTCTGCCTCCCCATACAACTTACAGCCCCCTCTCACCTCCACGACCCCAGCCCCAGGCCTCTCACACAACACAGAGGACCGATCACAGAGCAGAGCCTACAGGGAAACTTCTTGCTGGTCTAGCACTGGACGCTGTCCCTAACAGAGGCTCCACGCAGGCTCCTGAGAAGCCAGCCAGGGGGGTCCCAAGGATACAGGCCCCAAAAGCATGGGTCAGTTCTCCCTAGCCTGTCGAGGAGACACTGGCCGCACGCTCTCAAGCTGAGCTGTTTCTCCCAGCCAGGCCCCAGATCCAAGGGAGCTGCAAAAAGTCTCTGTGTTCTGGGGCTGGACTGGAGAGACCTGTCCCCTGCCCCATGCCGTCTGTAAAACCAGCACTGCACTCAGAGCTCCCAGACCCACTCAGGTCCATGACCCCAGGCAGGCTGGACCCAGGCCTTCTGGGTGTGAATGCATCTCAGACCATCCAGAAGCCCAGACCAGGGCTGCTCCCAGCCCCTTGTTCAACCAAGGCCCTAGCCCCTCACCTAACACCCTGGCAATGAGGCAGAAGAGCAGGGTGCTGATGACAAAGGTCCAGTTCCAGTAGTGCTTGCCGGCCACAGTGGAAACGCCGAGGAAGATGAAGATAAGCGTCTCGCTGACGCTGCTCCACATCTTCAGGAAGTACTTGATGGTGGTATGGGACTTGTGGGAGATATTGGCCTCCACATATGGGCGCATGACCACGCCAGCAGCGATGAGCCTGCAGGGGAAGGCAAGGAACAGCTCTCGGGGGCAGCCAGGGAAACTGGTACCTGGCAGGACTGGAAAACACTAGCCCCCTGTCCTGGAGCTTCCCCAGCTCCAGCTGTACCTCAGAGCTTTATCACAGCTCCCTGCATTAAACCTGTTAAAGAAGAGGCAAGGCACCAGGGAGTGGAAATCCTGCAGCAAGATTCAGGGAGGGAGAACCATTTTAATTTGGCCACCTGTCTAGATGTCACGGGCAGGAGGCAACGTGTTTTCTGGAGCACCAGGTCTGGGAATCCCTCAGTACCACACGCGGATTCTGTCTGAGGTGCGAAGCTCTGTGCAGCTCCAACTGCAGCCTCTGTTTTTATTGCCTGGAGTTTGCTGTCCCCCCAGCTCTTCCTCTCCACCGGGACCACAATTCCCCAGGGAGGCTAGTACACAGCCCCGGCTGTGGACTTTAGCATATGCCTGCATCAGCAATGTGCCACGAGATCGCTTAGAGCGCATGCGCCTCTGCAGTCAGTGCCAAGATGTGCATGCTTCTCCTGCAGCACCCGTGGGGTTCTCACCCTATACTCAAAGGGATGCACTCCCTCATGCTCCCTACAGGATAAGAGCAGACACACGGGAGCTACTGCAAGGAATGATGGGGGCTGCATCCTCCCATGCCTGGGGGCACTGACACAGACAGCAGCTCTGAGCATGCCTTGGGCGTGGTGCCTCCACTAGCAGACTGGCATGGGAGTCTCCTAAGAGAGGAGCAGGGAGTTTGCTCTCAGCCATCTTCAGTCCCTGCAGCAGGGAAAATCTCATCAGGGCTCCAGAGAGCAGGGTGGGCTAGCAGGGCAGTGCTTCTAGGTAGACAACCTCTTGTGCACCTAGAAACTCCAGGCCAAACCCCTCGTGCCCACCTGTTTATTTGCTTACAGCTGTCAGGCACCTCCTGAAGGGTTACACTTTGTACCAGGAGGCTCCAGCCTCTGGCCAGGTTCTAGGAAAGGGCATGTCTAAGCTCAAAGAGTCAGGACAGGATGCTGGGGACAGACAGGTAGCTGGAGGGGTCCAGCTCCCAGGTTGAGGAACCAGGCAGGTGGGCTACAACCTGGGTATGTGCCGAGAGACCCCTGGCCTGGGCCTGGGACAGAGCTTAGATTCTGGCTTAGACTCCAGATGCTTAAAAACAGTGTGAGGGATTCAGCAGCAAGGCTCCCTGACAGCAATCACGTGAGTGGCCAGCAGGGGACGTGCCAGCAGGCACCACTGTGGCCGACAGCAGGGTTTCTTGCATCTCTCTCTGAAGTCAGAGGCTACAAACTGGCCTAGCTGGATAGCAGGTCAGCCCCATCTTGGATGTGGTCCTAGCACAGCTTCATGCCCTAACCAAGCCAGGGCAGCATGCCCATGCCAGGGGGGGTTGGTACTGGGTGCTACTCACGCCATGATGCCGGAGAGGTGGAAGAGCTCAGCCGACAGGTAAGCCATGTAGCTGTAGAGGAAGACGAAGAGGGGCTCGATGACACGGATATGGGAGGTGAAGCGGGAGGTGAAGGCTGCAACGATCCCGTAGATGATGCCGATGAAGACACCGCCCAGGGACACCACGAAGAAGCTGATGAAGCCCAGGAGGATGTGGATGATGGTCACTTGTTTGATGTTAGCAAACTCCTCAAAGAGGTGGTAGAGCACCTGGAGGGGCAAGGAGAGGACGGGGATGGGGGGTCATTTCAGTGAGGCAGCTGCACTCCCACACCACATGAGGAAAGCAGGATCTTGCCTGAAAAGCCTTCCTAAGACCCACATCAAAGGACCTGAGCTTTTGTATCCAACATGCCACAGGCCATATCCATGCCCCCGGCTTCCTGCCAAAGGGTGCACCCCCTGTGGCAATTGCAGCCCTAGAGCATTTGCTTAATCAAAACTCATGCAAAAATGTTAGCAGCTGCTCTGTAGGGCAAGACATCAGACTTCAGGACACAGAGCTGGGGAGGGGCAAGGGGCCAGCCCTTGGGGGCACACTCCCATCTGGTTTGCTGGTGCTCTGCTTGACCTTAGCACCCTGTGAGCAGGGGGCACTGTGCACAGCTGGAAATCTAGATGTGATTCTGGCCAGGGCTTCCCTGTGCTTGGGGCTGTACAGGCCCAGCGAGGCATGGGCTCTGATCCCAGGAGCTTACAGTCTAGGTAGACAAGATAGAGGAATGCTGGGGGGACTTGCCAAGTGCCAGCTGGAGGTACACATGGACTGGAGAACTGGGAGCAGCCCTGGGTCGCACAGCTGACCTGAAACCAGATGCCATCTCTTAGCTAAAAAGGCAGCTCCACAGCTGGAACTGCAGCACGGTGGTGGCTGCTTCCAGCCGGAGCACCAGCCAGCCAGCCAGGTGCCAAGGGACGTTTTGAAATGGTGGCTGAGACCCCAGGTGCAGGATCCCAAAACTTGGCTAAAGCATCTTCATGAGAGGCAGCTCTCACGAGCCACAGCGGAGCCACGGGCCTGGTTTCACCCATGTTTGGGATCTTACCGACCTGCGAGCAGGCAGCCAGGTATTCCCGCAGGCTGGCAGGGTGGGGAGTCCAGGGCAGAGTAGAGCACATGTCACTTTTCACTTCCCCACCAGGTCCTGGCTGCTCTTTGTGGGGTGCAAACAGCTGACAGGACATTTGGTAATACTCGGGGAAGCCATAAGTAACAAGAAAACTGGGGTTTAAAGGCTGTAGAGAGGGACTAGAAAGGAGCCAACATCCTGCAGAAACCCCACAGCCAGAGCCACATGCCAGGGCGTGGGAAGCTGCTGCTTGTCTCCGCAGGGCTGTGCTATTTCTGCCCTGCCAGGAGCTCTCCATGGCCATGTTCCCTGCGTCTCGCCTGGTGGAAGAATCTGTTACCCCAAGTATCACATTAAACTCCAGTCTCCTTTTCTATGAGGGGCTCAGCTACTGCAGCACCCTGAGCCAGGACACAGCTTCAGCATGACCTGAACTCGGGCCCTGGTCAGAACTGGTGGATGGTGCAATAAGCCAAGTAATGGGAGCAGCAGAATGAGTCCCTGCGGAGGGCCCACCTGCCTCGCAGAGATGGGGTGAGTGAGCCATGCTCCCACCCTGCACATGCTCCAAGAGAAACCCACTGGGCCCCAGGACCCAGGGAAGGGCTGGACATGTACGTGCAGCACATGTCCAGGTGTAGGCAGACCGTCAGAGCGGTCACAGGCACCCCTAGGGCATGGCATAACGCAGGGATGAAGCTGGAGGCTGAATATGACAATCCAGGCTCTGGTACGAGGCCTCATGCCAGCTCATCGCAGCAGCCTCCCAGAGAGGATGTGGTGGGGTGATTTCCTTCTGATGCAGAGCTCTCTTGCTCAGGCTCTCACAAGCCCTGTGTGAAGCGGTGCTCGCAGCATCTTCATGGGCTGACTGAATGCCTCAAGCCCAAACCACAGCTTGGCAACGCGACACTTCCTCCAGATAAGCGGAGGGCCCGTTGTCTTCCTCAGCATGTCATCCGTCTCCGAGAGGAATATGTTGCATGGGCAGTGCTTGCCAGGCTTTCTACTGCATAGAGAGCCAACAGGTCGCTGGGTCTCGCTACAGCTGTGCAGTGTATTCTTAGCAGCTCTACGTGGGACTGCCCCGTGCAGCACTGCAGCAGCACGGCTTTGGTCCCAGGAGGGGGAGACCCACGGGATGTGTCGATGTGGCTATGGGATGCTTGAGGACAGTGGACCTGAGAGATCCCTGCAGCCAAGATCTCCTGGCCCTGGGATCTAGTGACAGCAGGAGGGACCTGTTTGGAGAGACTTGCAGGGACCCTGGGTCAGCTGCCTGCCTGCCTTCTCCTGCAGGTGCCTGTATCAGTCCATTATTATATCTGGACTTGGGGATGGGACTGTCATGCCTCCAAGACCAATACCAAGTCCTAGGCAAGGCCTGCAAACTTCTGGGCGTTCCCAAACCTACACACTCCCTTTGGTCTGTATCTGATCAAACAAATTTCTCCGCACCCTTCCCAGAAGAATCAGTGCTCAGCCCCCTGCCATGGCCAATATGCCAGCTAGCGAGCCCTGTATACCAGGAATCACTACTGCTGCTCCAAGCGGGACACAGGGCACACAGGAGCACTGAACTCAGTTCAGAAATGAACCCTGCACCAGCTAGGCAGATCATCCAAGCCCCTGGTGAGCTCTGTCCTGGAGGGTTGGTGCTGGGCTGTGGGTTGCCAGATCCAGGCAGCAGCACCAAGCAAAGTAATTGCTCCCATTTCCTTCCCATGTCCTTGTGGGAGGGCTGGCAGTTCTGCCCTCCATCCGACAGCTCAGCATTTCTATACAGATGATACAAGAAATCCCCCAGCCTGCTGGCGGGGGGGGAACACTCAGGGGTGCTCTCCAGCATATATGTCTGCTCTGATGTTTAAATTGATATAAAGAGCTGGTGTACCCCAATAGCAGAGATCTCAGCAATAGAAAGGGAGAGAAAGGAGAGACCCCTGTCCCGGGTGGCATGTGCCAGGCCCTGCCAAGACCCAGGGGACGGGAGGAACGGCATGCAAAGAAACACAGAGCTCCAGAGGGCTGGACTCCAGCCGGAGAGTGCTCCTACGGGGAAAAGTGCTGGGAGGTGGAGCGGAGCCTGCTGCTTTGGGGCCAAGTGACGGCACATATCTCAGCGAGGCTCTGCTTCCTGTTGGGATCCGCTCCCTCCTATCCGGCTGCAACAGTGGAGGGAGATCAGCGAGGTCCCTCCTTGCGGGGCAGGGCTCTTACCGACCACAGCAAGCTGTCTTGCCCTGCACGCTCGCCTCACCTGGAGGGCATCAGTGCTCCAAGGGAGTGAAACCTGCATGAGTATTACTGCTGTTGGCAACTCGCATCTCATCCCTGACTGCAGCCGTGCCCTGCCAGTGGAGACCTGAGTTTAGTGGCTGTGGACAGAGGCTCTTTGCCTAAGTGCTTCCCCCCCTGCGTGACGAAGAGGAGAGGGCTTTCTCTCCCACCCCTTAGCAAAAAGACCCATGAAGCCCTGGATGAGGCTAGATCAACTCAAGTCCATGGGGCTTAGGCTAATACAACGCTTCGGCTCCAGGGCTGGAAAGGAGAGTCAGGGTCAGCAGAGGATCCACCTCACATTGCAATGGAGACTCTACAGCCTTCCAGCTCGCTCCCACCAGCCCGGTACCATCGGGGCTCCCTCGGTCTCAGGACCTTGCCCACGCGTGAGAGCTTTACTTACAACGGTGACAGCATCATTGAGCAGGGATTCCCCAAACACCAGGATGTGCAGGAGCTCGTTGATGTGGATCTCCTCAAAGACAGCGAGCACCGCGACGGGGTCCACGGCCGAGATGATGCTGCCGAAGAGCAGGTTGGCCAGGAGGCCGATGTGATTGAGGCCGGTGCCGCCGATTTGGCACACCGCGTACATCAGCCCGCCGAGGAAGAAGGCGTTCCACAGCGTCCCCACCACAGCGAAGATGAGGATGGTGCCCAGGTTCTCTGTGAACTGGCGCAGGGGCAGGAAGTAGCCGGCATCCAAGATGATGGGTGGGAGGAGAAAGAGGAAGAAGATTTCGGAGTTCAGGATGGGGGGGCTCTCCCCCACGCCTTTGATGAGCCCCCCGACCAGGAGGCCCACCACAATGAGCAGGCAGCTTTCCGGCACAATGTTGGACACGGAGGGAATGACGTGGAAACCTGGGGAGAAGAGAACATGGCATCCATGTCACAGCAGGCAGCCCTTCCTCTCCCTGGGCTGTCAGCAACCACCCTCTGCAAGATGTGCATTTGGTACGTTAAGGAAAGATCATCTCGCAGCGAAGGCACTAGACTGGGATTCGGGGAGCTGGGGGCCATCCCCGGCACTGCTGCTGTCTCTCTGGGCGAACCTCCCCAAACCTTCTCTGGGCCTCAGTTTCCCCTTGCTGTAAAACGAGCAACGGGACTAACATGACCTGGCACAAAGCACAGAGAAACATGGCCAGAAGGGACCTCCAGAGGTCATCCAATCCGACCCCCAGCCTGAGGCAGGATCAGCCCTGTCCAAGCCAACCCCATACATATCCGTCATCTAACCTCTTTGTAAAACTACTGTCATCCCTGACGCAACACAAGACGTAACACCAGAACCTGCCACAGGTCGAGCAGGGGAACAGAGCAGCCGATGTCCTGCTTTGGTAAAAGGTCTTTAATATACGCTCAAGAGATCCCAGGTGCCGTGAACTGGCGCGCTACGCTCAAGAGATCCCCGGCCATGCCTCTGCTGCAGAGGAAAGCAAACCCTCCACAGTGTGTATTAGTCTGACCGTGGGGGGAAATTCCTTCCTGCCCCCCGTGCAGCATCGCTCCGGCCCTGAGCAAAGGGCCAAGACCCTCTAACCAGGACCCTCTGGCTTTGAGTCCCAGCAGGAGCACTGGCACAGCCAGGTCCTCCATGCTTGTTCCCAGGTCAGGAAATAGTAGAAGCTGGGAATTTCTCCAGGCAGGAGCTGCTCTGCAGCCACAGCAAGACAAGGCCTCCCCGGCATGGGATGAAACCCCACTCCAGTGCAAGAACAGACCCAGCGGCTGGCTGCAGCCACTCGGCTAATGAGAGCGATTGAGCTTGCACCCGCGTGTGCACCCGTCTCTCTCTCGCGGTGCCGGGCACCGCCCACGCCACACAGGGACAAAAGGAACTAGGCCAAGTGCTAGCAACACCTGCTTATTAGTCTCCCCGGATGCCAGCCTCCCAGCACCTCTAGCGCTCACGCTTACAGCAGCCCTTGGCACTAGGGAGCACAGCAAAAAAAGCAGCCATCCCCTGCATCACCTCTGGCAGGGGGGAAGCAGCTGAACCTGTATTCAAACAGGGAGGACCTGTATTAGTCCCTCCCGTGCTGGACCGGAGGGGCTGGGACAAAGAAGTGGGTCTGTGTCCCCAACACCCACCTTCTCCAGCCACCCCCACCCCCCCCCATTCCCTCCAGCACTGTGGGGGCCTGGGGACTGGATTAGACTGGCACTCCAGTTAAAAGACATTTTACCATGCTATCATGTCAGCCACTTTCCCCCGATGCCGACAGAAGGATTTCAAATCTGTAATTCCCTGGATAATACCCAGGACTTCTCTTTTTGTCACAGTGAGGCAGCTTTGCTGCCCTCCCGTTGCCTGGCACAGGAGCTGGTTTTAAATGAGAGATCGCAGAGCTGCGTTAGCATCTTGGCCACTTTGTTCTCAACTCCCTTCCGAGCTTGCGGAGGCACCATCTGTTCCCAGCAATGTGGCAAAGAAAGAAAACCTTCCTAGCGAGGGAAGGTGTCTAAATGTTCAGTCTCTGTGGAGCCTCGGAAGCGAATGGACTTTTTGCTCCAAGTATGTACAGCGCCATGCGCGTCGGAGCTCCCAGACGGGCGCTCCTGGCTGCTGCTGCAGTCACAGAAGCAGAAAAGACAGGCTGGAAAGGCCCTTGAGTTCAACCCCTGCTCGAGGCAGGACCAGCCCCAGCTAAACCATCCTAGCCAAATGTCTTTCCTTTCTCATATCCCAGAGCCGTTCAGCTGCTCTTCCCAGGGGAGGGCTCCTTCCCAGCCTGCCCACCGGCGAGCACCAGGGACACTGGTGGGAGTGGGGGCAGAGACGGCCCAGCAGAGGGGCAGTCATATGGGCTAGGCACCGACTTTAAGGCAGGTGAGCTTGCATGCAGGGCTGCTAGGTATGGAGGAGAGCGCAGTCACTTTGCACGCTGCCCATCCTGCCCCGGGGCCAGCCAGGGCTGGGAGCAAGCTTTCTGCCAGGTGGAGAGCTCAGGCTACTCGGCTTCTGCCAAGAGACCACACGGTCCCAGCGTATGCCCAGATCCTGTCATGCCCTCAGGTCCCTCCAGCCCCATTATCCAGAGACCTGAAAGGTCAGAGTTTCTGTGCCCCGTGTCCAATGCGGTCTCCGTCGGCACCACCCCTCGAGGGGCACCTTTGCCAGAACGGCTTCCAGGCGGCTGTGGTTCACCTCCGCACACCTGCTCTGCCGCTGCCAGTGGCAGCCTAGGAGGGAGGGAGGGAGGGAGGGAAGAGGAGGCTGAAGGACTCCCCCTCCCTCTCGGCATCCGCTGGGGGCACTGGAAGGAGCTGCGTGGGAACGGATCCGGCTCCTCCAGCAGACACGCTGAGCTGGAACAGATTGCAGCGCCGGGGCTGTGAGAACTGACCCGGCTTCAACCTGCAGCCGGAGGAGGGGGTGAGCTCCTGCTGGGGCAGGGCTAGCGTGCTTCTGGTCGCACAACTGGCCCTGTGGCTTTAGGACAGAGGCCAGCAACCCCCGGTCCTGCCCACCACGCTAGGCGCGGGGTGCTGGGAAACAGGCCCTGCTCCCATTACGGTGCCCAGGCCCCAGACGCTGACAGCGCTCGGTGCAGGACCCCGGCAGCATCTCTCAGCTCTACCTGAGCCACCCACGGCAGCACGTCTGAGCTGCAGGCCCACTCGCTGCACAGCCCCTCAGTCGACGCTGGCTAAATACACCCAAGCACGGATAAAACCCAGCGCCAGCCGTGCAGCACCTCCCGCTCGGTCCCTGAGGACTCTGATAAACAGGAACATTCGTGAGCAAATGCAAATGAAACATTTACAGGCTTTTTGTGAGGCCCTAAAAATAAACTCACAGGGGCTATGTCTTCATTATGCCTCTGATCCTACTGAATCTCTGCACATCTCTCCCCTCCCCTCTCCTCTCCTCTCTCCAGTATTTTTAGAGCATTTGAAAGTTTATTTCTATCTGTCTACTGCTGCGATGCCATCATCACGATTACCCATGCCAGCCAGGCAGCCACGGGGAGCAAGGAGTCTCGGCCCATCTCGCTGTGGCTCCAGGGGTATGGAACGGGAACGAGCAGATGCAGAAGGTTGCACAGAGAGGCGAGTGGGTGGGAGCGGTCCCTGCAGTGCAGCAATACAATGCGGGGACGTATTACCAAGCTCTGAGAACAAACAGCACCTGCCAACTAATCTCAGCCCCGACGCGGACTGCCCGTGGGATCACGAGGAAGTCATTTTGCCTCCATGCTTCAGCTTTCCCATCCATAAAGTGGGGATAAGATCCCCCCCACTGCTTCGCCTCCGAGAGGGACTCGGTGAAGGTTGAGAGCTGATTTCAAAGGAATGTGGAAGATGAAGGTTGCTACCCGATAGCTGGGGAGCTATGTAAGCTGGTCCAACGTGCCACGATGGAGCTGGCTCAGGACACCAGAGCTCCCCAGCATCCCCTCCATATCATGCCATCCTATTACCAAGGGCATGCCCCCTTGCTGGGAGCTCCCAGCCCCGCTGGCTCTTGGTGTGTGCTGTATGTCAGAGGGGAGCGCAATGCATCCATCCCTCGCTGAGAGGAAGGCACTAGCCCCGGCTGCTTCATCCAGGGGACCCCCTCCTCCAAGCCCCTTTGGGCAGAGGATCAGGCTCTGGACCCAGCATCTACTCTGCTCACAGCAGCTCCTCTTGGGAACGTACAGGGCAGGGGCATCAACCACAGCTATCTTTCCATCTCTTCCATAGCTTAACCCAGAGGGGACTGGCCTGGGGTCTGCTACGCTCCCTTCTTCCTGCACCTTGTGCCCTTCCCTTCCTGCCAGGGGTGGTTGTCACATTGCTCTTCAAACACCTGCCACACTCCAGACCTGGGCTGCACAGGCTGATTGGTTTCCAGTGGGAGAGGAGGGCCTAGGTGAACACTTGGTTCTGGACATGCCTCATGCCAGAAGCTCAGGGCTGTCCTTATTTTAATTGCTGCTTTAAAACCGAGTCCAGGTTCACTCTGATCCTTGGGGAACAGGATGAAAAAACATGGCATGGTGGCTTGAAGAGCATGTTGGGCATATGTGGTCCAGGGAAAGTATTCAGATTGCAGTAGCATCTTTACTCACTGCAGGCGGGGGCTGAAGCTCCTTCATGCTAAGCACTGTGCAGATCCGGGACAACAAAACAGTCCAAGCCCCAAAGCCCTTCCAATCTACCAGCCCCTTCTGCATGGACACAAGTGACACAGAAGCCCATTGCTGCTACCAGTTCAATGCCAACGCCTCTTGTCCCAAGCAGTGCTTCATTATCACCTGCAGCAAAAGGCACGAGGCTGGTGCTCTGGAAGGTCCCTTACAAAAAGCCCCAGCCGGGGAGGATGTGCATGTAAGCAGGAGTTACCACGCGACTGGTGCTGGATGCACGGGGAAGAATAAACAGCCTTCCTGTGCTAATGAGCTAGGAGCAGGAACAGAGAGAGCCAGCTCGCACAGAAATGCTCCAGCCTAATTTTGGCTGCTGCTGGAACGCTGCGGAGAAGTCCCCGGGGCCGGAGACGTTTGCAAGCAGCCACAGTGAATGCCATAAAAACTATTAAATGCAAGAAAGCTTAAGTCAACAAGGATGCCGAGAAATCAGCCAAACAAGGAAAGGAAATCCAGACATTAAAAGTTTCTATGAAAACACTACCCCGTCCACGTCAGGCATCCTGCATGCGCAGACAAAGCAGCTGACTATGGAAGATGGAGGCAGAGAAACTATTACCCGCACGCAACAGGACCAGGCTTAGGAGAAGCCAGAAATGGCTTTCCTAAATAGCCTTCTCCACCTCAGCTTCAGGGGAATTAAATGCACCGTCAGCTTTTAAAGGCAAGGAGAAAATTACAGCACCTAAAATTTAAGAAGCTTTTGACAATTCAGGATTGTATCGAGGACGCATCTTCTCTGGAGGAAAAACAAAAGTGCTTTTGTACCCAGACTGCAGTCTCTATATAATTTCCAAATGGAGACCAGACACACAGAGATTTAATTTTTTTTTTAAAACCGAAAACCCACCATCTGGGTTTCCCTTCACTAGCCATATCAGACTGAAAACACTAAGTTCTTTCCACTGGGATATTGCACTGAGATCGTTAACTTCGGGTAGAAATAAGCAGGCTTTTTTTCTCTCTCTCTTTTTTTTTTCAGCACAAGTCAGCAAGCATCCGCAGCTGCCCAGCGTGCTCAGCGGTCTTAGCTCCAGGATGTCACTTAAAGACAAATAGAAGTTGCTCTGTTCAGCTCTGGCAAAAGTTCCCTTTTAAGCTGTTCGTGACTGAGATCCAGATGCTACCGCTGATGGCGTGTGTAGGGCGCCGTGTCCCTGGGGAGCTCACTGGACAATTCTGTTGTGTGCTACCAGCGCAGGATCAGGGCCTTGGTAAAGCACTTGGATAGCTCCAGATGAGATATTGCAAAAATATTTATTACTACCAGAATAACTTTGAAGAGATACAGATCTGCTTTCCTTCGGACTGGCTTGCTTTTTGTCTTCCTTACAGAGACCTAGGCTAAATCAGCTGTATCCAGCAGCCGCAGATACAAATATCGGCATTACACAAGAGATCGTTTCCAGCCAGCGTGCAATCAGAAAGGCATTTAATTTCTCGGCTCTAATGACTGAGAACTGGGATGCAAATTTCTTTCTTTTTTTTTTTTCCTGAGGAAAAACACGGACCAGGTCTCTTCCAGGATGAGTCTCAGGCCTAAGTCAGGGGATGTCCAAGGTGATAGGAGCGGGGGGAAAAAAGCCTGTTAAGACTGAAAGCTCCAGTCTCACGCTTTGTGGTCACGTTCAAAACCAGCGAGTGCGCTAATGAGCTCCTGATGAAAAACGCAGCATAGGAGGGGTGATTTTGCAATCAGAGTTAACGTTTGCAGCAGTGCAGCCAAGATACAGGCAGCCCAATTTTATGCCAGTTTGAGGGCGTTCTCCCCTGCCCCAGCCCATTCATGACCTTTGGGTAGCTGGCTGTTCGGGTCACTTATTTCCCCCCACAACCACGCACAGACCTAAGAACAATATGCTGGCCATGGCCAGCTGAACCAGATGCATCGGGACTCTTGATCTTGCCCGGGTTGCTGGCGGCGACAGCCTAGGTTATAGCCAGTTGCAAAGCCTGAAAGCATCCAGCCACGCTTAGGAGACAGGATGGAATTAGCAATGCTGAGCAGGAAGGGGGCTGGAAAGGAAAGGGAAGCCGGGCATTAGGATGAGAGCGGGAAAGAGCCTCAGAGAGGGGCCGGCATTTCCTCCCCTCCCATCCCAAACCCCTGCCTTGCAGGAGGCAAGGCAGGCTGTCTAGTGCCCATAGTTTGCAATCTCTCTTTAATACAAAATAAGATATCTCCTCTCCTTCCACGTCTGTTATGGGCTTCCTCTGCCTGCTACTTGCCGATAGCCAAGACAGGATGCTGTGCTAGGCGGGCCCCCCGCTAGTCCCTACCCGTGTTACCACGATGCTTAAATGCCATGCAGTTGGAGCTGCTTTGTTAACTTCTGCCTGCCAGTTTATCAGGACCAACGAGTTCCTGCCACTCCTCGAAGGGGAGAAGCCAGGCTTCAGGCAGCTTATCGTGATTTCAAGTCCAATAAAATGGAGCAGGAAAGTCAAATAACCAGGAAGGGGGGGGAGGCAGAGAATGAGGAAGTGCCTAGTGAGAGCAGAGTTTGCACAGGCAGGGAGTGCTGCCCAGCAGCCCTCGGATGGGACAGACTCATTTATAACCCAGGCCACAGCTCCAGGCAAAGCAGAGATGAGGCCAGGCCTCCAAAGACCTAGGCTGTTGCTACGACCATTAGGCCATCTCCAAAGGCAACCATCAGTGGTGGGTAAGTGTCCAACAACAGGCCCTGCCATCTGCAGCCAGCCACTTCCAGGACTGGGTTCTCTGAACGTCGAGTCCTGCTATACTGCAGTGTACGCACATCAGTCTTCATGCATCTCTCATGGGTTAGCCCACATTCAAGAGAGAGAAACTGAGGCAGGGAGAGGCAGTCTGATGCCCAAAGCAACACTTTCACCCTGCTAGAGAGAGGGGGGGATAGAGGAAAAGCATCCAAGAGTCCTCATTGTCCCACCCACCTACCCAGCCACATGGCTTTTGCAATGATCAGATATTTTACAGCAATCACCCTTTTCAAAGAGGGGTGAAGAGCAAGGATGGGTAGATGGGATCCTCTGGCGTTATTAAGCGGAGGTCCTAGACATCAGACCTGTTGCAGGATAAAACTCCCAAAGCTTCAAGCCTCTGTGGACTCCAGCACGCAAGTGGACAGCTCCGCAGACAGCCCGCACAGCCCGCAAAAGGAACAAGCACCGCAAAGTGAAATCACGCATCCTCCCTCGCCCTGCAAGCATCACTCCGAAGGGGGGGTTAATGAGATGTTAGCCTGAACGTAGGCTGGAAGAACACGCGCTCGGGAGACTTCTTCCACCTCCAGACTCTGCAAAGCCAGCTGGTACAGACAGCAGAGGATAGGGAACAAATAAAAAAGTTTGTCTGCAGCAAAACTGCAGCGAGCAGAGTAGTTCAGCCCCTGCGAACGTGGCCATGCTACCAAAGCAGGCCTGTGGCTCTGCCTCTGCAGGGGGGAGGCATCGTGGAGCTCATCCCATCCACGTTCCAGGTACGGCACAGGGCAAAGGCACCAGATGCTGGGAGACGAAGTCATGCAGACGGGGAGCGGAGCATGCTCAGAAGAGCTGCCCTTCTGAAGGACACTGCAGATAGCTCGCTCCAGAAAGGCAAAGCTGCGTGCACACCTCGGGACTTCGTGCAACACGCACCCTATTCGCAAGGCTAGCTTAACCCTTGAGGGAGCTGGGGTTAGCAGGCAAAGCCCCTCCAGCCAGAACCAGGCATGAGGCTGCTGCTTTCCTTGGACCTTAGAAAGCACTAACATTCACCGGGAACCGCTCTGCACGCTCTCATGTCTCCGGTCCCTGATGACATCCTATGCTGCTGCCACATGGAGGTCTGGAAGGTTCTTTCTTTCCCATATGAAGAGGACAGGGAGGTGGTCACTTTGGTCATGGAGAACCACGATCCTGTCCTAGGCCCGGAGAACATCACCCACGGGAGCTAGCGCAATCATTGGACAAAGCAGTTACACTGACCCACCGCAGGTACTGACACCACGTGGCCTCTATTACCTGGGGAACCACGGGCCCACTCCGGCTGCTGTGCTGCACCCCCACATTTTCCCCCTTTTCCTGCACCTGGTCAGCTGGAGACTCTGACTGTCCACATCCATTTCCACGCACAAGATCGCTTCCCTATTGCCAACCCCTTCCCCTCCAGCCCGAGGCACTAACACATCACTCACATCCACCGCCAGGGCTCACCAGCCTACATTAGGAGATGCTACCGACCACCGGGGCAAAGGTGCCACCTTGCACGAAGTGATGGTTGTACGCTTTGGAGCTGCCGGTGGACGCCTTAGGACAGCACAAGGTCTAGCTCTCGCACACAAGCGTCAGAGAGGACAGAGGAAAATGCAAGCGAAGCAAAGCGTCGTCTCGCATCACACACTCCCGACTGAGCCATCTGTAGTAGTACAGGAGCGAGGAGGGCTCCTTGGCACGCGGAGGGAGGCCTGGGCCTCAGGACTCTTCCGTTCTATTCCCAGCTCCAACGCTGCTGACTCACAGTTTCCAAGAGCCACTGACTTCACCCTTGTCATCCCCATTTAAATGTAAGCAAGAGCTCTGAGGCTTCGTTAGTGTTTGCAAGTGTCCGGAGACCCTGCAGAACTGCAAGAGATGACTCCTAATTGGCACCCAGCCTTTCTGTGCATTTGGGAGCCAGCACCTGGCTCCACTAATGGGATGTGGATGGGGAGGGGGGGAGCAGGAGCAGAGAGCTCCCACCCCCAGGACGCCTGCTACCTGAATTCCTATTCCAGCCTCCCCATTATGATGAAGAGCCCTCCCTGGTAAGGTAGAGCACTTGGAAACCCCCATTATTCATTTATATAGGAGGGGTTTTTAAATCCAGAGGGAGTTTGGGGGCTTCTCTTCCTGCTGACAAGGTGGAGGGAGAAGATCCCAGGTAGTGCGAAACTAATCTGTCCAGGCCTGGGTGAACTACAAGCCCAGAAAACCTGCTCATGGTACTTGCAGCCCTTCTAACCCAAGCCAGGAGTTGCTAGTTGGGGCCTTACAGAGTGCATCTCTTGCCAGAGAGAGGGAGGATGCCTGTCCACGCGTCCCTGGTTATTCACACAGCAGCTGCCCAAAGTCCAGCTCCCCAAAACCCAGCAGGAAGGGAGGTTGCTTCCCGACTCACAATCCCAAGCCTGCCTTTCCAGCCAGTGCTTTGCCTAACAGCAACTCTCCCTCCCTCTGGCAAAACAGCCAGCATTGCTCTCGGTTGTGGCTGCCTGGGTCTGGCGCACACAGCTGCAGTCTAACCACTGCCTCAGTCCAGGCCTGCAAGCACTTCCCCAGAGGGAACCTAGCGATTCTCCCTGAGCTATTTCAAGCCTTCCACGTAGCCAGGGCTGTAACCACCTTACTCCGGAAAGCAATGCAATGGCCTCTTCCAAGGGGCTAGCACAGCCACCTGCTTACAAGTTGCAGATCCCATAAATCAAACACGGGCTTTGCTGACAGCTACCAAAGGCCTCCAGCATTACGATCTGGTGGGATGTTACAAACTGATGCTTCAACTCACAAATTGCCTCCATAGAAAGGAGGGCAGGCAGAACAATCCAGTACACTTCAACTGAAAAAAAAAGAGGCAAAGATGCAACCCCGGGACCTTGACCTAGTCAAGAGTGACATGGATGCCTTTACCTACATGGGCAGAGATTGGGTTTGGCCTGCGGGAATTAAACAGCTAGTGATTTCCACCTAAAAATAGACCAAAACCGCAGCTCAGATCATCTGGGAAGAAGGCTCGGGCAAGGCTGAAATTATATTCATCAAAGCACATAATCATCTATCCCATCCCCCAACCCCTTATTTAAAGAGGGACCAGCCCAAACCTGCATCATCCTGGGAGCCTACTAAGCAGGTTTCTTCCCCCACGCCTTAGCTTTTCCCCCTGCAGGCTTTGCTCCCCAGGGCAGCATGTGTGCTGGCGGGGGCCAAGCCAAGCACCAATGTTCATCATAGCTGGACCCAGGGGACTGGTGGGGGGAAGGTTGCATGAAGCCTTTTTCCACCAAAAAAATGCACATTAAGTTGACAGGAGCATTGTGCAACTTCACCAATCAGTGCCAGTTTCAACCCATTTATTCCTGCTGCCGGGAGGGGAAGGAATCTACACAATGTTCTGAAATAATCCAATAGCTTCGACTTCCAGCGGCTTTGACGTCTCAGTCTGAAACAACAGGATGCCTAGAAATTGGCTTCCAATTAACCATTATACTTTTGAGTTCCTTTCCAAACACTTTTTGTTTTGGATCTAACAAAATATTTCACTCGGGGCCCCCTCCCGACCCCTCTTTTTTTGCATTACCCTCAGCAGCCAGGAAAATGGAAAGCTATGTATTTGCAAAGCTCTGCTGAGTTAGTTGAATGGCAAGATAAAAGTACTAATCAACACGGCAGATCCCATGTCTCCTCTGGAGGAGGAGAGAAAGGTGTGTGGGTGGCAGAGAAGGGAAAGGAAAAAAAAAAAAAGGCTATAGGCTACATCAGTCACAAGGAAACCAGCTGTCTGAACTCCTGATGTCCTCAACTTTGACCTAGGCTGTTAAGCAGCAACTCATTGTTATTCCAGCCACGGTCAATCAGTTTAATGGACTATGGACTGTTTGAACAATCTGATGCGTGGGTCCATTCATTCAGAAGGTAGATAAGATCTATTAGCATCCACATGCTATTCTGTAGTTTCCATTCAGCTCCTGCTATCTGGAGACAGTAAATGGCTGAATCAGCTGCATTTTGGTGTAAGCAAGGCAGGGCAACATGCAATCCAGAAGGGTAAAGAGACAGGTCTGCACTTCATCAAGAAGCTCTTCAGTCCACTGCCCCTTTGAGGCCAGTTCATCCATGGATGAACTGTTTAGACATGGACAGAGCCCTGGAGGAGAGACCTCCTCCCTAAACCGGTCCTGTTAGCTCCTGTTCACTTTGGCCTGATTGCACGGAGGGAAGTTCCCCAGATGGTGGAATCTGGCTTTGCACCATTGAAGTCACTGCAGTTGCACAGATTGAGCGCTTGGCCCATAGTGCTGAACACAGCAGAGAAAACCCATCTGGATTAATGGTAGGTGCCCATCAGTGGCCTTGCAGCGATCCAAAGTACCAAGCCTGCCTGGACTCTGCAGTGAATATTAGGGATGCCCATGGAAGGCAGCAGGACAGGATGCAACTGCATTTTACTCAGGAGTCAGGGAGATCCCTTGTTAGCTTTCTTGCCTTTACCTGCCTGCAAAAAGAATAAGCCCGCTCACGAATCTAAGCCTTGCTCAAACAGTGACCCGCCTTCCAACAACAAAAATGCTTCCTGGTCTTTTGATGCCGTCCTCTTCTACGGCAAACAAAGCCACTAGTGAATTGTTGGGGAGAGAGCTTCCCCATGTTCCCAGGTCAATGGGTACCTGGTACAGCCGGCTGTTCAACTCAGCTTCACATCGCCTGGCACGAAACCACCTCAGTGCATACAGGAGCCAAACATGCCTGAGAAAGCAGCCTGCCCAGGCCCTTCTGCAGAAGATAAAGACAATGCTGATTTTAGCTGGCCAGCCGTAAATGGGGCCAAGCCCTGTAGGGCTGCGATACAGTCAATCCCCTCGAGCACACCAAGCCAGTTTAGCAAACCCGATTCCCCCAGGCAGAAGAAGTACCATCCCTGAATCATCACACTCTCCTGGTGACAAAATAGCACAGGTGTCAGGATTAATAAGTTTGATAGTTTCATCAGCTGCCCTAACCTCCCGCATTCACCCCCTCCCTTCCCAAGTAGGAGGTCGTATTCTCATTCTTTACCTAGAAGGCAGGGCTGAGTTGCACCTGATCAACTAATTCAGAGATGCATGAGCTTTGGTAAGCAACAGATCACCAGATATTCTCCGCACCTACCTTGGAGATCTTCAAAATGAGACTGAACGCACACCTTGCTGGGGTTATTTGACCCCAGCAGTCTTTCCTTCCAGCCCTAAACTTCTGTGAATCTGTGATTTTGCTGTACCCAAACACACAGCAGAGAACAGATCCACAGGCAGCAGCTATCAGCAGGACATGGACAGACGCAAAATGGCTCATTTTGCAGGGTTCGGGGGGAGGAAAAGCTTGCAGGTGTTTTAGTGCAAGAGCTGGAAGGGAACAGAGAGTATCTTGAAATCAGCTGAGT
Source organism: Alligator mississippiensis (assembly GCF_030867095.1). Taxonomy (NCBI): domain Eukaryota; kingdom Metazoa; phylum Chordata; order Crocodylia; family Alligatoridae; genus Alligator; species Alligator mississippiensis. Next base: position 2,622,653 of record NC_081829.1, on the reverse strand, counting down.
TTGACAGTTAAATCATCTGGACAGGGAGAAAATGTCATATGGGCTGCAGTTCCTTCCCCACCACAGCAACAGGAACTACACGGGACAAGTGCCACTTCCTCGCCACCTGGGACCAGGGGCTAAACCAAGATAAGGAGAGTTTCTGTTCTGCACATTAATTGCTCACCTAGCAGTGCAAGGAGTCACAGAAAAAGGAATGCCTGTGGCAGTGAGTCAGTCTCTCCGGCACTTCAGGCAGGGCCCTCTACCCCGCAAGGAAGTGAGGAAGGCTTTGCCTTTCCTAGTGAAGCTCTGCTCTGATAGTTACCACCAGCCCAGCTCCGTAGACGGCTGTAGAGCCTGAAAAGTGCTGCTGGCACGGGGAGTACCAGATCATCTCCTCCTGCTTGGGGCATTTCTTTAAGAGAGAGCACAGCTGCCAAGCCCCGAGAGCCTCATCGGTTACTATATTCCCAACAGGTAGATGCAACGATGGATGATTTTAGCAGAAACATCTTAGCATAAGGGGATAGAAAATCCTGATGTGTTTACGAACAGGGCTATAATAACAGAATCACCTGCAACTGGAAGAAACTGGACTGGATGGCTACAAAGGTCCCTTCCAGTCCTACAAGGAAGGCTGGGACTTTTCTAGCAATTGTCCTTCCCACGGGCCCTGCGTCGCGGGTATCCATGCCACAAGTCCCTCCACTGCCTGGACCAGCTTGTAAAATATACAAGCTCAGAAGTTTGAGTCACACGACCTATAAATGCCTGTGCATACATATGCATATGCAATGCCAGGACCCATGCTGGCATGTGAAATACTGTGAAATATTGTCTGTGTTCTGGCATGCATGGGACTGTGTGTTGGATGGATAAGATGCAGTCCCACAGCTGAGCAAAATGCCAGCAGCATAGTACTTCCCCCCCATCCCACCCACCATTAGAGCAGCAATGAAAAGCCTTGCTCAGAGCAAGAAAAACAGCTATCGTGTGCTGTGCCCTGCTGCAGATGCTTGGGGGAGGCAGGGGGTATTGCAAGCAGTGTGGGTTCTTGCAACACCGACCAGCCTGCGCAGCTCTCACCTCTCTGCAGGGACTACTCCACTGACTGTCCTACGAGTGATTTCTGCTTGCAAGCCTATCGGCCGAGACATTTGTGTCCACGACAGTTAAGGCATAGGACTGGGGATCAGGAGATGGCAGCTCAGCTGCCAATGTTCGGCATAACTGAGAATCTGTGACATAGGGGAGCACTTGCCAGTCTCCAGGGCTGAATTTGTTTGCACCTGTAAAGCCTGTTCCAGTCCACAGACCAAAAGGATGAAAGTGTCTCAGCATTAAGCACGTTAATGCAATCAAACTGCACTGATTACATCCATGGTGAATAATGTAGCTGAAGCACTAAGGGTGGAGAAGCAATTTATCCAGAGGCATGGAGTGTATTGGTAGCAGACAGATTCAGGAGGAAAAGGCCTCCAAGTCCTCTGCTCTGGAGATGCCAGAGGCTGAGGGCACTGTACAGCACGGCTAGTCAACGTACAATATACAGCACGGCTAGTCCTGTGCTTTCCACCCCCCTGAAGCTCACATCTAGCAGCCACTAATTCAATGGGAAGCCCACACAAGAAGATTTCCTGTTTGAAAGAGAAATGCAAAGCCTGTTCCTTAGACTGATTGCAGTCTCAACCACAGGTCTCAGAAAGAACCTCAGATACCCTCAGCACTCAGCATACAATTAAACACCAGACAGCAAATCTTACTTGTGGCTTGTTCTTACAAGATTACAGATGAGTCCTGAACAGACACCAGCAGTTTTTCCCCACTTTATTACTCTCACCCAAACAGGCTAGTCTGTTCATTTAGCTCAGCAAACGTGTTTGGACCAGTTCAAACCCTTCCTCACTTGCCTACCCACAAAATAATGGGTGAATTTGGGGTGACCTCCGTTATTCCAGCACTTCTCAGCGATGCCCAGAAATGACAGGCTCCAAAGACCACTGTCCTTGGTGGACTGGCTTCCTACAGCATACAAGGTGCCCAATTTGCTTGCGGTGAGACTGCAAACAAACAATTTTTGCATCAATTCAGCTCAATCAATTTAATAGTGTTAAATTGGAATCAATCTGGAATGAGCATCAGCTAAACACGGGCCACGCTCAGGCAGCTGCGCTGATCTAGGACCATGCACCCAAGAGCTATGTTTAGAACAGGCTGGTGCTGTGGGCATTAGCACAGCCATAGCTAAACTGAGGACTCCCTTCCTCCCAGACAGGACAGGCCTGTCTTGGTTAAACCATTAAATCCTCCCTATATTCTCCTGTTACGATTGAGTGAAGAGCACGTGGCCATGCAGATCAAGCTGGCCTGCTTCTTTTGCCCCCCTCGCTTCTCAGAACATGGGACACGCTTGAGTGCATCACCCTGCAGCGGGCAGATAAGGCCAAGAAAAGAGAGAAATGTTAGCGAGCCGACACACGTGACTGTCATCTGATACAGAGACAGACGTACACACGGGACAACCAGTGCTTCTGCCCCGTGCCAGAGGAACAGCCGCTCTCGGCTCCGGGAAGAGACAGCTTCGCTGACCTAGGCGGACAGCTGCGGGTTGCCGTACGGCTCCCACGAGCCAGGCCTGTGAAGCTGAACTCCAGAAGCTGATACACCACCGCTGTCTATGCAGCTGGGATACTCCACACCCTGACACATGCCAAGCAAGCCCCTGGCACTGTTGCAATGGCACCTTTGTCTCCACAGCAGTCTTTTAGTGAATGCATCAAGTCATCCCCACGCCGAGCGCTGGGTCGGTTTTGCAGGGAGAAGAAATATCCCCGCTTACTGTACACCAGCACAAGACAACCTGCAAACTAGAGAAACAAGGAGACTTTTCCGCTCTTCTTCTAGGGCTGGAAATACTAGAGCAACAAAAAGGCGGTTGCACTGCTCTTATGTTCAAACCACTTGACGGTGGTTAGCAAATCAATCCCACTCTTTGCGCACCACATTTTCCTTCCCTTTCCACAGAGGAGAAAGAGGCTCACCCAAGGCCCCAGACTGAGTTGGTGTCAGAGCTTGCACAAGAAGCCAGAAGCTCCTGATTTCCAGTTCTGCATTGAGGTCACTCCTATACCTCCATAGGGGTCCTGGGAAGGGAGGTGAGAGGAAGGAAGTGTCAAGGAGCATCCATTTGCTATTACACAGCCCAACAGCTATCATAAAACCTTCAGTTGTAACCCAATGAGATACTGTAGCCCAGTACAGAGAACACCTTTTCCATCTAATCTGGAGAGGACCAGAGCAACCGGTGGGAAAGGGCAATAGAGATGCTTCAGGAAATACGCCCATCAGGGACTGCCTGGAGCTCAGGAGATGCTTCTCCCATAGCTCTTTTCTTGTAGAGTTGTCTACAGTCTTCTGGATACCAGCCTAGTCCTCCTAGCTCCAGGATCTGAGGCCCCCAATTCTGAAGAGAAACTGCAATGCAACGAATCTCGCTAAATTATCAGGGAAATAACACAAATTCAGAGCAGGTGGGGACCTCACAAAATTGAGTCCAAACACCTTACATTTGGGTAGGATCCAGCATGCCTAGAGACCACCCCTAGCAAACATTTGTGTAACCCCTTCTTCACCTCCAACGATGGAGATCCTGCATTGTCTCTAGATAGCCTGAAGCACTGGAACAGGCTAATTCCACAATTTGTTTCCTATTACGGACACTTTCCCCAGGACCGGAGCTGAGATCAGCTCAACGGTTTCACACCCCAAGGCTGCCCAACCTACAGTTGTTACTGGTATATCTATAATAGCGAGAGGTGCCATTCTTTTTTGCTACTATAATTATATTGGCATAAATCAGAGTATATAGGCAGCTATGCTTGAATAAAAAAAAACCCAATCAAGGCTAGTTCTACACCAGAACTGTCTAATCAGGACTGAGATTAGATAGGGTCCTTGACCCACAGGGCTGCGACAACGCAAGTCTGTAGTGTGAACAGTCACGTGTGCAAAGCTGTGTTCTTATCAGTGTTGCTTGTTTTGCTTGGGGGTGGATTTACTATCGCAGTACGAGGCACGGCTTTGCGGGCAGAGCTGTGTCCACGTGACAGTTGCTTTGTGGATGCAGCGTGTCGGCCGGCTTGCATTGCTAAAGCATTTCTGGCTCAAGATCTGGGGTGAGACTGGCAGGGCCTGCCTGCCTTGACATCTCAGAAAGAGCTTTATGCTGATAAACTGCATCCCTAGTCGGAGACTGTATCACTTCAAGGGTATCTGAAGAGCAGGACAGCTTGTGTGTTTAGATAAGGCCTAATTAAAAAAAAAAATCCCACTGGTAAAATACTGCTCAAGCCTGAATAACTAAGCATAACTCTACTGCAAATACCTTAGCCGTGACCCTCACATTTCCCCCACATTTCAGGAGCACACACTGCATGCCACAAATAGCTAGACGAGGAGGAGCCATGCAGCATATCTGCCTGTGATTGTGGAAATTTAATTTGTGCTGCTTTCCTAGACGTCACGACAATGCAGCTTTCCACCCTGCTACTGGACAGCGTTGGAAGCCTGGATCCCGATGATTTCCCGGAATCAGGACTGCAACACACGGGTCATGACGGAACAGGATGGACTAATTACTCCCCATTCGGAGGAATTATCCCATGTCCTGGCCCCCTGCCTTCTATCCCACGATGCGAGTTCTCATCCTGCCTGCTGGGCCTTTGCAAAGCCTCTGGAGTGGTTAAATATAAGCGGCCATAAAACCTACCTCAGTCATGCTAATGGGCCATAAATAAACTCACTGAACGAGGCAGCCCCATTGCTCTCTTCAGGAAAGGGAGACTTCCCCATGTTAGCCAGCGCAGGAAAAAAACAGCAAAGCTTTTAGGGACGTGGTCTACCAGCGTCTCATTGAGAGTGGAAGGTGATGAGTATTGCACTGGGACCACTCCTGTGGCTTCCCGAGCAACTACTAAATAGCACAGTCGGCAATGCAGGTTTCCCGGAGAGCCAAGTGTCAACCCAAGCTCAGTTATAAGCCCCGCATCTCTGGTACTTGCTACTCCTCGAGCCCTTTCCAGCGACAGCAACACACGTAGTGTCAGGCTGCAGCTACGTGCACGACCCTCAGGCCCCGCTCCCATCCATCTGCAGAGCCAGCGGTACCCAAACCAGCCCCCCAGAGTCTTCCCCAGCTGCAGCATCTTGGGATACAGCCCGCTCGGCTTCCCAGGGCGGTGAAGCACAGCCAGCAACGCTCCCTTCTCTCAGCAGTACAGACGAGGGAGATATTTACATTTCAAACCCCAACAGGATCTGTGATTGCAGTGGAAAAAGGGCTCTCAAAAGGGAATTGAGCCTCTGACACGCCTCTGTATACCATTATCTCTATGCAAAAGCTTAGATATGTGCAAATGTGGGCTGGTGGGGTTTGTGCTGATGAAACCTCATCCATAACGATTAACTGCCACGCACCACCCTCCTTCCCTGGTCCCTCAGGACTCTCAACGCTGAGTACTTCCAAAAACCGCAGATCCGAAGGAAGGATTTTGCTTCTGCAAACTTGCTTCTCACAGGCTGGGTGCAAACAGGGAGACTGTTCCCTCCTCCCCACCTTTAACCTGAGTTTAAGAGCTGTCCCTAGAAAATTGCATTGCAACATTTGATGCTGCCTGAAAACAAAGAACAGTGGATGTTGCAAGGCTGAGTCACTCCTCACCCAGGAAGTTATTCTAGTTACGAATAACACGTTGCATTCGCTGAACTTTCCACGCTAGGATCTCCAAGCATTTTATTGGGATCACAACCCCGTGCACGTTATATTTTATAGAGGAGGAAGTTGAGGCACGTGACGAGAGCTTTCTTGGAACCCGGCCCACAAATGTGGAGCAAACTCTCACAGGCACTAAGGACTATTGTAAGCCTTGCTGCGGGTGCATTTCTGTGGCAGAAGGCAAGGTCGAACATCCAGCAATGCACGTGTGTGCAGTTTGGGTCATAAACCTATTCCAAAATAAAAAGCCCCACGCACTTTTCTTTCCCTAAGGAAGGGGATGAGAAAGCAAGTGTGTCCCCTGCTTAATTGCTAAGTAGAAGGTGCTCCGATAACATGGTGATAACTAAGCAAAACCCAAGAATCTACAGAGAAAAGACGTTCCAGAGAAAAGAAGCAGCAGGCCTGTGCGAATAGGGAACTATTTGATTCGGGTTTGAATTCAGCTGATTCGGATGCCAGCGATTCGATTTGGAGCTCCAAATCAGTTTTCCGCTTCAATTCGGCTGAAGCTTCAGAGCTTATTCGGAGATTCGGCCATAGGGTATAATGGGGAATCAATGAAATAGCTATAACTTTGTTGTTTTTTGTCTGATTCGAATGAAACTTGCAGGGGTTGTAGCCTCTGCTGAGAGCATGAAGCCTACCGAGTTTCAAGGAGATAAGTGCAGGGGTTCAGGGGAAACTGTACCCTAAATTCTTTAAAGCAAAACTCATGTCACGTGTGTGTTAAGCCACAGGGGGGTCAAAACTGCAGGGGTGGTGGCCCCCGCGGAGGCCACAAAGCCTGCCAAGTTTCAAGGAGATAGATGCAGGGGTTTGGGGGAAACTGTACCTCAAGCTGCGGACAAGCAAAACTCGTGACATGGGTGACACTGTGTGCGTTAAGGCGCAGCGGGGTGACAGCTGCAGGGATGGTGGCCCCTGCTGAGGCCACGAAGCCTGCCAGCTGTGGAGGAGATCGGTGCAGGGGGTTCTGGGGCCCTGCACCCCACGCTGCTGACAGGCAAAACTCGTGCCATGGGTGTTTGTGCAACTGGCTGTCTCTGTCTTGGGGCACGGGGCGGGGGAAACTACTGCAGGCCTGGATGCTAAGCCCCGCTGCAACCACAAAGCCTACCAGCTGTGGAGGAGATTGGTGCAGGGGGGGTCTGGGGCCCTGCACCCCTGGCTGCTGACAGGCAAAACTCGTGCCATGGGTGCTTGTGCAACTGACTGCCTCTGTCTTGGGGCAGTTGATTGTCTGTGTTGATTCTTTCCTCTCCTTCCTCTGTGGTTTTGTAGGTGTTAATCCTTGCTCGTTGACTGGTTATCTAGTAGCTAGCTACTGTGTATTGAGCTGGTCCCTGAGTGAACCATGATTGATTGGTAACTAGTAACACAGTAGCCTAGCATCCAGGCCTGCAATAGTCCTTTCCCCTCGCCCCTGTGCCCCAAGGCAGGCACAGTTTCACAGCACCCATGTCACCAGTTCTGTCTATCAGCAGCGTGGGGTGCACGGCCCCAGAACCCAGAACCCCTGCACCGATCTCCTCGACAGCTGGCAGGCGTCGTGGCTGCAGCAGGGGCCACCATCCCTGCAGCTGTCACCCCGCTGCGCCTTAACACGCAATGTCACCCATGGCACGAGTTTTGCTTGTCCGCAGTTTGAGGTGCAGGTCCCCACAATCCCCTGCACCTATCTCCTCGAAACTTGGCAGGCTTTGTGGCCTCACCAGGGGCCACCATCCCTGCAGTTTTCACCCCATTGCGGCTTAACACGCACATGTGACGCGAGTTTTGCTTCCAGGGCTTTAAGGTGCAGTTTCCCAAAAACCCCTGCACACATCACCTTGAAACTTGCACACGTCATCCTCTCAGCATTGGCTACCGTCCCTGCAAGTTTCATCTGAATCAGCTAAAAGACATCAAAGTTATAGATATTTCATTGATTCCCCATTATACCCTACGGCCGAATCTCCGAATCTTTTCCGAATTGATTCAGAAAGCCTAAAGCTTCCAGCGATTCGATTCAGTTTCGTAGATTCAGCCTCCGAATCATCTCCGAATCTGAATAGTGATCCGAAGCTTTGCACAGCCCTACTAAACAGCTCTCCAAAAATAGCATGGTAGGGAAAGAAAACAGTATACTTTTGGCCAATGTCTACTTTCTAGCTAACACTTCAAGGGTTGCATTTGGTCACTTTGGTGCTACGCAAATGGGATTCTGTGATGGTCTCCACCCCACCCCACCCTCTAAAATCAAAAGCAGCAGACTCAGGCCCACGAAGATCAGAATACATTGCTGAAAGCCAGGGGGGCAATGGCAAGGAGTGGAGAAAGGGAAGAAATGGATTTACGCCACTGCACTTAGAGCAAAGCACATCCTCATCTCAGCAAACCTACCTTCTCACAGCATACTCCTGATGGGCTTTGGTTTTTATTTGAACAAATTAAGCCTCGGGGAGCAAGAGAATCAAATGTTTACAAGACGGCTGCAGTAATTCATTCCTCATTATCATTCTGCTTCTAAAGTTTCCTCCCTCAATGCCAACAAGCCATTCATGTAGCGGTCAGGCTAGATGGGCTGGGAAGACTCAGGACTTCCTGCATCGCTGCAAGAATTGCAGAGGAACTATCTTACGGGGAAGTGTGACGGCTCAAAGCAGGAGGGGGTTCTGGGAGGAAGGTATAGGTTACACTGGTTTGCAAACACTTCTTGCTACATTTCTGCATTACTTAAAGTGTGGCCTGTTAAAAATGCTGTATCCTCAATATGTCAGACTCGGTATTGAGTTATGACCCAGTGAGGATGGTATTCTCTCCCCCACTCTCTTGGTATCTGGTTGTATTTCTCCTCTGCTTGCTTCTCCATTTGATCTGTCCTCCAGACCCTGACTCATCACACGCAGAGATACTCCCTGGTTCTCGTGCTGAGGTTAACCTGCTAGGGAAGTCAGCTCAAGGGCCTTTGATGATCAGAGGTCTAGCTGTCAGCAGGATCTCTGAACTGATTCAGTTTCTTAATGTCACCTGGTTCGCTCTCCTGCAAAATGCAAGCCGAAGAACCTCACCCAATGACTTCTGCATCTAGCCCGTAACCTGTAGTTGAGTGGTGGTCCATCTAAAGATGCTCAACCTTGGACTAACAAACTGCAGGTGATGGAAAAGTCACCTCACCTTTGAGAAGTGACCTGGAGGTTATCTACCTTTGCTGCAGCTCTGCTTTGGATTCAGTTAGCATGTAGGACATCATAGGTTAACACCTGCATCTTGAATTTCACCCACTTAATGTAGATCCAGTGCAGATCACTGGGCACCAGCACTGGACCCTCGGCCTGAAGACTTGACTTAATAGAGGAGGTCGAAACTGCAACAGCTTTAGTTTGGGGGTCTCAAAGCACAGCCTTTCAGAGATCCAAAGCAATCCAAGTTTGAGGGGAAATGAGCAGGAACAAACGTGCCCTGGAAAATCCTAGACAAAAGTTAAAGCCACAGAGTGACTATTTCACTTGTAGTGGGCATGAGGGCTTAGCAAGGAGAGCTGTCCTGGTCTGCAGACACCCACCTCCTGCACATGCAAGCTCGCATTCTTCCCTACTCCATAAACATCCTGCATTTCCTGTCTGAAACCTTTCACTGCCCAAGCTCTAATTAATTTAAAGGTTTCTTTGCTTCCCTGGAGATCCCTGTGGACTCTCCCCCTCTGTTCCAACGCCAGCAGCGCATAGACCAGCGAGAGAGGAAATGTCATGGACAACAGCTCTCAACATTCCCCCAAGGTGTAAAAAGAAAAGGCAAGAGAGAAATCATAGTGTGCAGGGGAATTATTCACAGATAAAGGAGTGAGAAAGACCAATACATCCGCTTTGGAAGAGACTGTTTAACTTAATTATAATAATAATTTGCACTTAGACAGCACCAGCCCTGTCAAAATCTCAGAACCCTTTACTAATAGGCATTAATTCAGCTTCATCTCCCATGCAAAATAAGCACTATCTCCACAGCACAGATGGAAAAACCAGCGCAGAGAGTCTCCCGGGGTCACAGAAAACCAAGGCATCCATGCACCCAGGCACCAAGGGATCTCAAAGTGAACCAGGTCTGGGTGTTTCTGCCAAACTGCCCACGGCAGCTACAGAACTGCTAAGAAAAGGATCATTTATGGAGTCCAGCTGAGAGCTGCACTGAATCTTTCACAATCCCCCTCCCTTGGGAGGGAAGCCTTGCTAGGGCAAGAAAGTCCTGCTAGGGCACAGAACGGTTTGTGGTTTCTCATCATCTTTCTATTAAGTCAAGAGTGCTTACAACATGCTGATTGCTTTTCATACACATCTGTGCACCAAAGACCTCAACACAGCTGAAGAGCAGAGGAAGAATGGGTGAAAGAGATAAACTTCCTGCTTAAAAAAAGAAAGTTGTACCAATATTTCCCAGGGCTCTTGCTCCTTGCCACCAGTCATCTGCAAATTGCTTCTGCATGTTAAGGTACAGCTCTGAGGGTTATTCCCTGGTCAGCTCTCTGCTTCCTTTCTGAGCAGCATCATTGACTGCCCCGAGAAGCCCCAGCCACCGTTAAGCACTGCAAAGGCACAGGCACAGTTGCAAAGAGCTCACAGTCTCCATAGACAAGACGCCGGGCCTGGAGCAAACCTGGCAGGGTACCAGTGGCAGAGCTGAAGACCATTATCCCAGACTCTAAACTCCCAGGTCTCCAGTGGCTAGGCCACAGGGTTTTTTTTAGCTGCAAAATCAGCTAAACCAATATTCAGTAGGCACCGGCTTCCCTTAGAGCCTGGCTGGACGTGCAGGACCAAGGGAGCGCAGCATGGATGTAGTCAATTGAGTACAACATGCCAAGTCACAACAGCGAATCCCACGTGATTCCATTGTTTCCTTATCACTGTCCCATTGATGCCCACGCCAGCCGTGACAGCTGGAGCAACCCACTCCATTTAACCAAGGGAAATTCGTCTAGGACCAGGCCTGGTTGTTTAAGAAGCCCACGTTACGAACACGATCAGCCAGCCCAGTCTGAAAGGAGCACGATGGTCACCGTATGCTCTCCTTGGATGACTGCTTTTGGCATCCAGTAGACGAACAAGGCTGCCCTACTCCCTCCTGGCCTATGCCCTGCCAGCTCAGAGGGCCTCACATTGACCCAGGTTTCCTCCTCCCATGCCCGGAATGACCTCCCCCCTGCCGTCCTGTACACTACGTGATCCTGAGTCATCTCATTCATGCAGCTCTCCGCTCCACCCCACCCGCTTGGCTTCCTCTCCACATAGCTGCTGGACATCTGCAATCGCGCTCACTGCCATCATCTCCAAAACAAAGCTGCTCTCTACAAACCCATCCTGTATTGGTAGAGCTGCTCCGCAAACAGTGCTGCCCATCTCGGTGCTTCTTCTATCAGTCACGGGCTGAATTTTGGAAAGACTCACGTTTCATTTTCAAGAAAGCAATTTGAGTAGATAGGAGCCGAAGGGTAATGTTTTCAACCATCACCGGGGGGTTTAGACACCAAAAGCCCCTTTATAGTCAAGGGGGGGTCTGGCTCCAAAGCCACCTGGGAACTTTTGAAAATCCTATCTATAATCAGAGGAACCAACAATACATGCATAGGACCAAAAGATCCCCCTGATCCTCTACTGCAGCACCCATCCTCCCAGAACTCTCCTCTGCTGTCCTCTTTCTACTTCAAATTGCTGGGACCTCTTTTCTTATTCCTTTACAGCTGAGACATTTCATAGACTTCATAGACATTAGGGCTGGACATTCAGAATGCAGGTCCCAAGCCACATGCAGATCTTCACTTTATCACCCATGTCTCTTTGCAGAAGGAGGTTTTATCTGTTTGTTTGCTCCATCTTTCCTATAGCCACAAATAGTTTAAATATATACATTACTAACATGCTGTTTTATGAAATAGTTGGCCGTTTAGTTGCAATTATTTCAAGCATGTCGCTATGTAGATTCGCTGATGGGCGTATATGTAGCTGCAGCTCTTTGGGTAATGTTGACTGGTTGTGTGGGTTCTGAACTGGTCACTGCTCCACAGCACAGGTGGTAAAGACCCCTGAATATTTCACTACAGAATCAAACCCCATCAAAGAAAGCTGCTTGCTGGAGTTACAACTTCTGGGATACAGCAACACAGGATTTCTGTAATAGCTCTTGCCTTGCATGCTGTAAAAGGGCCCAAGAAGCCTCACCCAAACTTCCTGAATGCCAATGCAGCACGATATTATCCAGGACGCAGGACTCTGCATGTCTGTACTGAACAGGAGGAGAGCTTGCAAAGCATTAATCTGCCCAGTAATCACCTCAGATCCCCTTACAGCTAATCTCACAATTATACAGATATTTATTTAAGTATTGGTTGCTGTCTGCTGCCCTGAGAGACAGTTGGCTGTAGTGGGTGATGTACACCAGACAGCCCCATTTAGACGGCCCTAACCCAGACATTCAAAAAGACCAAATCCTGCAAAGAAAAACCAGCGATGACTCAGTAATTATAACAGGCTCCAACCAAAGAGGAGCGCTGCGTCAGCTGGTGATTTAGTGTCTCACACTACAGAAAGAGAGGCAGGGCAAAAAAGCGTACCAGCTAACAGGTACAGTCTCCAAGGGACCCTTCACACAGGGAAGGCAGGGAACATAGCCTAATTCTCCCCAATCTAAGCCTTAGTGTAGGCATGAAATGCATTCATGCCTGCTGCTGTGTAGCTCTGCAAGGTGACTGGGACAAAGTTGCTCCCAGGAGTAGAAGCAAGAGTGCTTTAAAAATCACATCCAAAGCATCATTCAAAGCCAGATGGAAGGTGTAGGGAGAAAGGCTTTGCCATGCCCCTGAACAGCTCCCAACACAGGGCAGAACAGCATCTCACGCCCCTTTAAAATTTAGATCCAGGAATGTGCTTTCTGGACAGAGAAGCAGAGCACCCCGGCATAGTATCTTCATCTTCAGACAGGTAAAACGAGGCACACAGGTAAAACATCTTGCCCAAGGCCCCCACAGCAGGCCTGTGGCCAAGATGAGACTCCTGGCTGCCGGTCCATTAGCCACCACGTGACACTCAAGTTACGTCACCACAGCTACTATTACAGCAATTTGGTATTTAAGCCATTATTTGTATTTCTTACTCACTTTTTGCAATTCCACTGAAATGGAAAATAAAGTTGGTCTGAATTGCATGCATGTCTCCTAGAGCCATTTGAATTGAAAGGTCAGCTTCCTCTCTCTTGTCTGGAGCTCTGAAATCAGAGGTGACTATGATCCTACCAACCCATTTTTCATGGACAAAGCTAGCTAACACGGTCCCAGGGCTGTTTACGGTAAAAACGAGTGAGCAGAGGCTTCAAAGGGTGAGTAAGGGCAAGGTGAATTTATTCCTTTCTTCTGAAAGGATGTGTCAGAAATGATCTTAAAAGTTTTACCTGAAATGCTCTCCCCGAGCATCAAGTCTGGGGCAAAACCCAAGGGTGTGATAAGTCTTGGCTTCCCATGCAGGATAGAATTGCTCTACAGATGCCTTATTAACAGTATCTTCTCATAAGCTGGTGGTGACCAAGGGCTGATCTACACACTTCAACTGGCTGCTAAGAAAATGCTGCAGTAATACTCTAGATCCAAACCAGGCCTCGGTATTAACCAGTTAAGTGAGATCCATGCTGAGCACATTCACGGTACCCAGCTAATTGCACGGTTTGCTCTGTCTAGATGGACAAAGCCAAAGTGTGTAACATCTCCCCTGCACACAGCAGGTAGGACTCCAGAAAAGGTGTCAAGCTGCATTCTCTCCCCACGCCCGCTATCTTTCAGGGAACGCTCTGCCTCCAAACACCACTATTATTAAACAGGAGGAGGTAGCATTATCCTCAGCCTCTGGTGCTGGGTCTTGGTAAAACGGCAAAAATCCCAGTCTGATTGTGGTGATCCTGGATGCAAGGATGTCACACTGGTACTCGCACTCCCTGAGGTCACACTGCTATAACCCTGGGGGTAACTGAAACGTCCCAGACACTTGCAAGAAGCACCGAGCTCAACTAACGTGCGTGGGCTTGAGACCCTGATGTGTCCCCAGCTGGGCTACCAACTTGAATGCTGCTAGTTTGGGAGACTAAGACACCTCACACAAGCCTACACCTGGGGAAATATCACATGATTGTTTGAAGGGAAAAATGTTATTAAAAAAAATAATAATCAAGAAAGATAAGTGGGAAATTGAGGGTTGTGGCAAGAGCCATCTCAAGATGTCTGACTTTCCTAACAGGCCTTTAATTTTGACATCAAACTTTGGCTCCTTTCCCCTCTGTCTCCTCTTCAGTACATGCTCAGTAGCCAGCCCATACCCGCACCATGTCCAGACACCCAGAACAGCACTCCACTGGATCTGAATGCAATCTCTGCAGCAATTTAGTCACCACGGGTTAGATTTCTAGTTCGATCACCACCTCAGGTGATCAGGCAACCTGATCTAGCGGAATAAGCCCAGGACTGGAAGCCAGGAATTCCTGAATTGTAATCTGTCAGGTGTCCAGGATGTAGCCGTATTGGTCTAGAGGTAAAGGAATCAGAACTCGTGGTAGAGGCGATAACTTTTATTAGACCAACTAGATCTTTGCAAAAAAATGCCTTTAATTGCAAGCTTTCAGGCACAAGCACCCTTCTTCAGGCATGGGAGAAAAGACTGTAATCTGAACTGTAATCTGTCACCGATTCCCTGTCCAGCTGTAGACAAATCACTTCATTTCTCTGCACCACTTTTTGTTTCTGTAAAATAGCAGTAATATTTTTACCCACCACCCAGGAGTCTCATTGGTTTAAAATGATCTCTGCACAAGCCTTTGACAGGAGATTGCAATTCACTATTCCCCCAGTGCCTCTGTTCCATATTAGGCCTTGGGGAGAGCAAGCGGATAAAAGGATAAAGTCTCTCCGATTCTCAGGACCTGAAATTTGTACCTGCCCAATCCTGCCTCTCTAATGCCCTGCCACTCTGTCCAGCACCCACAGCCAGAAACTCCCCGCATCTACAAAGACGGAGAATTACACAACTTGCACGATTCCAGCTGCTGGGGTGGGGGCTCCTGCCATACCGTCCGACCTGGGGGCAATCTAACAAGTCCCATAATCAGGTGCCCAGAAAACAGCAAGCTTTGTTATCCAGAGTCACTGGAAAGGCAGCTGGGTACATAGTTAAACTGAAAGTGTAGGGGGCCCAGTAGGAAGCTACGAGGCTAGAAGATGACACACAAGGAAGGGGAACTATCCCTGTTGTTCTGATGCAGCGCGAAAACCCCAGGAAACAAGGCCAAGGAGGATGTACCATCACTGCTCTACTGCCAAAATTTCAGTGGGAGTAAGGTTGTGTTGGGTGCGATATGTGCCTGGACTCTTACCACTCCACCGAATACTTCCGTGCCCCCTCCAGCAAATCCACACACAGCCTTGAAAAGATGCAAGTCTTTCCCCCCTAAACATGTGCCCCGGACACCCAGACTCCTTGTGATGCCTGACAAGTCCCAGGCTGAAAACTGCCCTCAAAACAGCTCAACCTGATGTGGCTTTCTGCAAGACGTGCTCGGCATTGCAGTCCTGAACAGATGCTCTAAATCACTGACAAATGGGAATGTTCCCGGGAGGGGGAAGCCAGCAAACTTCTTAGAAATGAGATCCTCCAGCCTCTTTCCCTGCTTCCTCCTCCTCTTCGCACACTAAACTTCTGTACAGGGTGTTTCTGTTCCCCAGGCTAGCGTTTTCCCCCCCGGTTTCATAACCAGCTCAAAGCATGCCTTGAGACATCGTTGGGCTTGAAACCGGTGCTGCTTGGAGAACAGCCAGAATCACCAGCACCTCCTCCCTCCGACAGCTTCCGTACAGATCTCTCCAATTTAATCAGCCCTTATTCTCTGATGTAAGGATGACTGTAGATGCCACGCACTAACTGCATGTACAGAATCAGCTAGTACAAGTTACTTAACATACGGGGTGGGTGTCAGTTGATGGGAAACTTTTTGGCTACAGGCAGGAAAGCAATCATGGGTCTTTCTTATGTGGCACCCTTTTTTTGAGGGGGTGGGGGGTGGGGGGGAGATGTGGGGGGCAGAACCCAGGAGTCCTGATTCTCAGCACCCTCCTGGAATCAGTAGCTCTCACACAGACATAAGGGATGTCTTTTGGGGCCTAAGTGTTAAAGCTTGTGCTCCCATCATTCAAATAAAAAATGGAGAAGCTCAAGGAAAGGTATTGAAAGTTGTCTGTATCCATGTGCAGACTAGGTTAAATGTGGTACCTTTTATTAGACTAACTGAAAAGTTGGAAAAAATTGTTCTTTGCAAGCTTTTGGGCACAGGCACCCTTCTTCAGGCACAGGGAGAGACTCTGTAGCCATGCGGGCATTCCCATTCGTACCGGCTTGTGCAGGGATAGCACCTTTCTGTCCTAACTTTGAATTACCAGTCCAAGTCTGTAGGTCTGTTAGACTAAAATTGAGACAAGGCAGTTTCTGACAGCAGGCACAGGCAGCCTGGAGACTTCTCAGAGCAAACACCAAGCTTTTCTCTCACCTCCGAGACTGACTGCAGAACCTGGCATACAATTTCAATCAGCAAGTGACAGCACTCCATTGGAGAGAGATTGATTCGTGGTAGATTTAAAATATTTAACAGGGAGAGCCGGGAATAAAAATCAAGGAAATGCAGATCTCTCCACCCCGCAACAGGAAGAGGCAGCTGGTTCAGCCGCACTCTTGGCTTTACGACAGACCATAAACAGAGATGTCACCAATTGGAGAGCGGCCACTTTGACCCTATGCCGATGGCCAGAAGGTAATTGTGACATCCTAGGCATCCGAGAGGGCTAGGAGCACTTGTATCACACTTTTGCAGAACTCAGTTGGCATCGATCCAGCCGCAGGAGGAGTTCTGGAGGAAGCCGGTGGTGAAAGCTCGGCAGCACCAGTGCCTCTTTGGGTTGGGCAGTGCTACGGGGTGTCTATCTGGGTACTTAAACGGGGCTCCTGCCTGTAGTACCTCTCAGCATCTCATGATTCTTAGTGCATTTAACCTCACATCACCCCTGCCAGATAGGGAAATGTTACCTTCCTGATCTGACAGATAGGGAATTCAGGCACGGAGAAATTAAGTGACTCGACTAGGATTACAGAGAAAGTCAGTGGAGGAATAAGGAACTGACCTGGCTCCTCCAAGCTCAAGCTAGTGCCTTAACTACTCCCCTCCTGGTTATGGAAAGGGACAGATCTCAATATCTGATCCCTACAGAACCAGCATCAACAAGACGGTGATAGCTGGCACTTCTAGAGCATCCTTCTCCCCAAGACCTATAAGAGCTTCCCAAACAAGGACACAGCCATACAGCAAGCAGCTTTGCATTTTAAATCACCCCATTTTACAGACCGACAAACACTGGAAGGCTGAGAAACATGCCCAAGGTCACAGAGACAATCGGGAGGAGACTGCAGGAGCTCAGGCCCTGATATAAATCCCACCCGGCTGCCCCTACCCCAGACGAACTGCGCCAACCTACCCAGTTTCATGAGGCAGGCCAAGAGTATCCAGAGCGAGATCTCAAAGGGGATCCGGATGCGGGTGTAGTCAATGCCCAGGACGGGGAAAGCTTTCTCAGGCTTGCTGTGCCCATTGCCTGTGTGGTTGCTGGAGTGCTTGCTCAGAGGGTGAATCTCCTCTGAGATGCCAGGAGGGGCAGACGTGAAGTCCCCCGGCTCGTTGCCCCGGACCACTGCTGGGTAGTGGTGGGGTGCCTCCGAGGCCAGCATAGGGTTCGGCTGCAAGCCATGGCTGTGAAGCAAAGGCAGGAGCCCCAGCAGGGCTGCCACCATGAACACGCTGGGCAGCTTGTGGAGGGTCGGGACCCCCAGGCAGCCTGTCGCCTGCATCTTCCCTTGGTCCGTGCGCAGCGCCTGGTCGGTGCCTCACCGGTAGCCGGTCCCAGAGAGCCGCATGGGGCAAGTGCTGCCAAGGGCACGGAGAGGGGCAAGAAGGGGCCAGCACCGCCCAGCCCAGCTCCAGCCTTCCCTGCAGAGAGGAGGGAGAGAGAGATTAGAGGCTGCCACTCCAGAGTCCCCCACGGCTGCTGGCCGCTCCAGAGCCCCCAATACCGCTGGCTGCTCCAGGCAGGGGCAGTGCGAGCAGGGACCCTGCAAAGGCAAATGCAATGCAAAACACACGCTGACCCGGGAGGAAGCAGAAGCAGCAGCAGCAGCCCAGGCAGGGGAGGGAGGAGCAAACAGCTGAGGCTGCAAGACAGCCCCTAGCAGAGGCTGGGTCCTTGGAGAAGGGAGGGAGGGAGCCTGAAACAAGGACGAGGAGAGTGGCGCGGAGGCCCAGCCGCACCTGCAGCAGCACCCACTGGCTGGGAGCAGCACTACACAGGCCACAGCTTGCAGCGTCTTCCCACACCTCTGCCCTGGTGCCTGGGGAGAGCTCCACTGCCAAAATGCAGCTGCCTCTGGGGAGCAGCCCCCTGGCAGCACGCAGGAACACAGGGTGGGGGGATGAGCGGTGCATGGCAGGAGAGCAGCCCCTACTCCAGCCCCAGGGAGACAAGCCCCACTAGTATCAAGAGCAGTGGGAGGCAAGGGTAGATTTGCACCTTGGAGACTAACCCAGTGGTTCTAAAACAGGTGCCACGGCACCCTGGGGTGCTTTGTGATCCTTTGCAGGGATCTGAAAAGGTCTGTAGAGAGAAACAGGCACACTGTTGGGTCTGTAGAGAGAAACCCAGAGATTTCAGATAGGCATCCACAGCTAGGGTCTTTCCGAGTGCTTTGCAACAGAAGAACTGCTCTATTAGTTTTCTGTAGGTAAAAGGAGAGTGGAAACGAAGAGCTGGTATTTTCTGAGGGGTGCCTGAGTCTATTCAGGGATGCCTTCGATCTGAAATGGTTGAGAACCACTGGACTAACCAAAGTACATAAATATCTATCTATCTATATCCTCAGATGCTGATGACGTCAGCTTCAGCTCATGAAAGCTTGTGCTGTTTCTCTCTTTCTCTCTCTTGTTAGTCTATAAGGTGCAAACCTCCCCTGCCTTCTACGCAGGACCCCGGGCAATGGGCACCTGAGAAGTATGCAAAGAGGAGCACCACCACAAAGCACGCAGGGTGGTACCTTGTTGAGTCACCTCCCAAGTAACTTGTGCCCAAAAGCAAGCAAACTCTGTCATGTACTTAAGATAAATGCAGCAAGTATGAGCCTGTGGCAGAGCTGACCAACAGGCTGTGGATGGGGTGAAAACACGCCAGCAAAGCCAAGAAGGAGCATGTACAGTGCGGTTTTCATTTACTTGTCATTCACCTGTACAAACAGAAAGGAGATTTATTACCAAGGACACCACCAATTTGCCAAACACCTCTGCCCCTTGAGACTGACTCAGGGCCAATCCTTAGAGGTATTTAAACACCTAGAGTTATAGACAGGCTCTCTTCTCCATCCTAGTAGGCAGCTAAATCCAGCTGAAATCACTAATGCCTACTGAAATGAATGGGGTTTTGTGCCAAAGTACCACCATCTACACGCCCTCCACATCTGGTCATTAAGTACAATTCACAAGTACGTAGTAGATAAAATACAAGTAGACACATGCTACTGAAGTTACATGGTTAGTGTTATGGTAAAGCATGTGACCGGGGGTCAGCCAACATGATTCTTATTTCTGGCCCTGCACCCACTTCCTGAGCATCTCTTGAGCATCACATTTAAGGCCTGCCTCATTGAAGTCAATGGGAGCTTTGCACCAATTAAATGGCAAAACCACGTACCTCCACTTCTCTGTCTGTAAAATGGGCAGCATGATACTTTTCTTTCTCAGAGGTGCGGTGAATTCTTGTCTGCAGGACACTGAGACATTATAAGGACACTGCAAACCCCTTGGTTAGATAAATACCTATTGCAGCAATTCAGACCCATTGATTTAGCTGGTCTATGCCTTTTTGTTTTTAACTGGGATGCTGCTCATCCGTTTAGACAGACACTGGGAGGAAGTGAAATGTTGGGCTCTTCTAACTAGGGTTAGAAGAGCCACAGGGTGAGTGGCACTGCAGGTAGCAGGCATGACATAGCCTCACCCCAAACTGGGGGAATTTACTGTCTTGCAGACAAGTGGACCAAAAAACTGTCAGCTTGACCTATAGTTTCACAGTTGGTCGGGTCGGAAGGGACCTGAGGAGATCTAGTCCGACCCCCTGCCATGGCAGGAAAGAGTACCGGGGCCAAATGACCCCGGCCAGATGTTCGTCCAGCCTCCTTTTAAAGACCCCCAGGGTAGGTGCTAGCAGCACTGCTTTTGGAAGTTGGTTCCAGGTCCTAGCCGCCCTAGCGCCTCCTGATGTCTAGCCTGAAACTACCCTCCGCTACCTTGTGTCCGTTGTTTCTTGTAACTCCTGGGACTGCTCAGGGGAACAGGGACTCCCCCAATGCCTGCTGGTCCCCCTTGACTAGTTTGTAGACTGCCACTAGATCCCCTCTCAGCCTTCTCTTGTGGAGGCTGAACAGGTTCAGGTCCCGTCACCTCTCCTCGTAGGGCCTGCCCTGCTGACCCCTGACCATGCGGGTGGCCTCCTCTGGACCCTCTCCATATTGGCCACATCCCTCCTGAAGTGCGGCGCCCAGAACTGGACGTAGTACTCCAGCTGTGGCCTGACCAGTGCTGCATAGAGGGGGAGGATCACCTCCTTGGACCTGCTTGAGATGCATCTGTGGATGCACGGCAAGGTGCGGTTTGGCCTTCCTGACCGCGTCCCCATGCTGTCGGCCCATGTTCATTGTGGCATCAATGATGAGTCCAAGATCCTTTTCTGTCTCGACACTGGCGAGAAGGGAGTTCCCCAGCCTGCAGGTGTGCCGCTGGTTCTTCCTCCCCAGGTGCAGCACCCTGCACTTGTCAGTGTTGAACCCATGCTGTTCTCATCCGCCCACCCCTGTAACCTGTCTAGATGTGCTTGCAGCCTGTTCCTTCCTACTAGCGTACCCACTTCCCCCCACATCTTAGTGTCATCTGCAAACTTGAACAGGGTCCTTTCTACCCCCTCGCCCAAGTCACTGATGATGTTGAATAGTGCGGGCCCGAGGACCGAGCCCTGGGGAACCCCACTGCCCACATCCCTCCAGGTCGAATAAGACCCGTCCACCACCACCCTCTGGGTGCGGCCCTCCAGCCAGTTAGTGACCCATCTAACCGTGTAGGCATCAACACCACTGTCTCCTAGTTTCTTACTGAGAATGGGGTGAGAGACCGTGTCGAAGGCCCTCCTGAAGTCCAGAAAGACTATATCCACTGCAACACCTGCATCCAAGGACTTGGTGACCTGGTCATAGAAGGCCCCCAGGTTGGTTTGACAAGACCTGCCCCAGTGAACCCATGCTGGTTGACCCTGAGCATCACCTCCCCTGCCGGCCCTTCCTGGACATGCGCCAGGATGATTCTTTCGAAAAGCTTCCCCAGGACCGAGGTAAGACTCATGGGCCTATAGTTCCCTGGGTCCTCCTTCCTCCCTTTTTTGAAGATGGGGACCACATTGGCCCTTTTCCAGTCCTATGATCAGAAAGAAAATGGAAATGAATCACAAGCCAGAACAGGAACAGCCAAATGTCTCACTTCTGCTCAGTTACACTGTGGACATTCATCAGTTATGGCAATTGAGCAAGAAATCCTGAGCATTACGTTTCCCGGTGGGAGAGGCTTAGTCACATGGGGCCCAATCCTGAGCTATTGCAGTTAAAGGAGCAGTTCACCACCAGTTTGAACAGGAACAGGGTTGTGCCACAGGCAAGTGGAGACAAACAGACACTTGTTCAAAAGGATCCACCTGGGCTGGGTCCCTTCCAGAAACAGTGCCCAGAAGCTAAAGTTGGTGCCATTGGTTTTTTGGAATAAGTAGGTCACATTCTTCCACCCCCACAGCATGTCAGACTTGTCTGGATCAGTCAAGAAGCGGGTGTGAATTCTCCCCTAGCTGACAATCACATGCTTGCCAACCAGAACGTGCGCTCCAAATTAACTGCTCGCTATTTGGTCAGTCATTTCACAAATCATCTTGACCCAGACTAGCGGTAGCTGAGCGATATCCAGTGGTATCTATCCAAAATATTGAAGCACCCCTGCTCCAAAAGAACTGCACCTTAAAGTCTAAGCTCTCAAATTCCAGTCCTACATCTTAGTGAAGTAATGTTCCAAGGAGACCCCAGCATTTCCATCAGGGGTCAGAAAATACAGGTTATATCCAGGTAAGTCTGCAAAGGGGTCTATCGTTCATAAAGTATCAAGTCAACCCTATTAGCGCTGCTCTGAACGAGTTAGTCCGTAGGGTGCTGCCCTGCCCTGACTTAAATCTATCAGCATTGTACTACTCCAGTGAAGAAATGCACCCTTCAGGTCCTTAGCAATTATCCCTGTGCTGCTTAAAAATTATTTCCAACTCACAGATGATGCAGATAGTCAAACGATCCACAGCTCTAAGACCTACCAGAGATACCCAGAGAGAACCTCAGAGCAGACATCACCTTCATACCAGCAGGGAGTCTAATTAGGTTTAAGCTCCTTAATCTGTAAAGAAGGAGAAAGCACGCAGTACAACAGGACAGAGCAAGGAGACTGCTCTTCCAAAGCATCCAATCAAGCAAATCACATCAGCTATAATGCGTTCGAGCTTAACCTACTGTGTTTTGGAAAGCGAAATGTTGTGCCCTGTGAATACATCACTGTCTTCCCTACCCTCTGGAAAGATTTTCTGTCTGTCGTCCTGCCTCTGGTCTTTAAGCAGCCTTTGTGTTAATGGGCGTAGTCAGGTAAATTCTCCTTTTCTAAAGGAGAAAACACAACCCTGCCCCCAGCACCTCCTACAAAAAATAAACCCAGGCTTTCTGTGCTATGACCTAGAACTTACCGTTAGTACAGACAGTCTGTTCACCTAACCCAAATCCCAAGAGCCCCTTTTCAGTCATATTCACATAAAAGTCATGCAGAAATCAGATCCAGATCATACAGTGACTCAGTGGCAAATGTGGGCATAGATATCCTCATGCCGTGGACACGTACTGGTTGTTAGATAGCCCTGCTATAAATATACTTTTTTTGTACTTCTGTTAGTCTATCCTGCATCTGACTTGTTTCTCTCTTCCCACTGCATTTTTCACTAATGACAAATACCCTACCTTCTTACCTTTTCATACCTTTCATAGTTTCCTAGTAGCTAGGGTCAGGAGGGACCTGAACAGATCATCTAGCCTGACCTCTTGCCACAGGCAGGAATGAATGCTGGGTTCACAAGGCCCCAGACAGGTGATCGTCCAACCTCCTCTTGAATTTGTCCATGGTAGGGGCAAGGACCACTTCCCTGGGAAGTTGGTTCCAGATTTTGGCCACCCTAACTGTAAAATATTGCCTTCTGATCTCTACCCTAAACCTGTTCTCCATCAGCTTATGACCATTGTTCCTCGTCACCCCAGGTGGTGCTGGGGAGAAAAGGGCTCTGCCTATTTGCTGTTGATCCCCCCTGATGAGCTTGTAGGCAGCCACCAGGTCCCCCCTCAGCCTCCTCTTGCTGAGGCTGAACAGGTTCAGGTCCCTCAGTCTCTCCTCGTAGGGCCTGTCCTGCTGCCCTCTCACCAAGCTGGTGGCCTCCTCTGAACCCTCTCCAGGCTGGTCACATCACTTTTGAAGTGCGGTGCCCAGAACTGGACACAGTACTCCAACTGCGGCCTGACCAAAGTCGCATAGATGGGGAGGATCACCTCTCTGGACCGGCTTCAGATGCACCTTTGGATGCATGACAAGGTCTGGCTGGCCTTGCTGGCTGCGGTCTGGCATTGGCGGCTCATGTTCATCTTGGAGTCGATAATGACTCCGAGATCCCTTTCCACCTCTGTGCTTTCAAGAAGGGAGCTCCCCAGCCTGTATGTGTGCAGTGGATTCCTTCTCCCCAGGTGCAGCACCCTGCATTTGTCTACGTTGAACCCCATCCTATTCTCGTCTGCCCATTTTTATAGTCTGTCTCAATTTAGTTGCAGCCTCTCTCTCCCCTCAAGTGTGTCCACCTTGACCCACATCTTAGTGTCACCAGCAAACTTGGACAGTGTGCTTTCCACCCCCTCGTCCAAGTCGCTGATGAAGATGTTAAACAGTGCGGGCCCGAGAACCAAGCCCTAGGGGACCCCACTGCTCACATTTCGCCAGGTTGAGTACGACCCGTCCACCACCACTCTCTGGGTGCGCCCCATCGGCCAGTTTTTTACCCATTCAACTGCGCAGGCATCAATGCCGCAGTCACTTAATTTATTGATGAGGATGGGGTGAAAGACAGTGTCAAAGGCCTTCTTAAAGTCTAGAAAGACTACATCCACAGTGACACCATCATCCAAGGATTTAGTTACTTGGTCGTAAAAGGCAATCAGGTTGGTCTGGCAGGACCTGCCTTTGGTGAAGCCATGCTGATTGCCCCGGAGCATAATCTCCCCCACAGGCCCCCCACAAATGTGCTCCTTGATGATCCTCTCCAAGAGCTTCCCGAGCACCGAGGTGAGGCTTACAGGCCTATAGTTACTTGGGTCCTCCTTCCTCCCCTTCTTAAAAATAGGGACCACATTAGCCAGTTTCCAATCCAGATTACCACAGATGCTTGTACAGCCGGGCCAAGGGCTCCGCAATGACCCCTGCCAGCTCCCTCAACACCCTTGGGTGGAGGGCATCCGGACCTGCAGATTTAAAAATGTCTAGCCCTTCCAGAAGATCCCTAACTACATCTGCACTGACTGAAGGCTTGATAGAGCTATCCCTAAGATTGTCCCTCCCTCTGGTAGGTGGGATGTCCCAGTCCCTGTTCAGGAAAACAGAGGCAAAGAAACTGTTAAAAATATCTGCTTTCTTGTCTGGCATAGCCACCAGATTACCGTTTGTGTCTTGCAGGGGCCCTACATTGCCTGGTGCCCTCTCCTTGCTCTCAATGTACTTGAAAAAGGACGTTTTGTTGTCCTTAATCCTGGACACTAGCCTGAGCTCCATCTCTAGCTTGGCCTTCCTAATAGCCCTCCTACACTCCCAGGTCGAGGAGGAGTACTCCTCCTTGGTGATAGCTCCTCCCTTCCACTGGTTGTACGCCCCCCTTTTAGTCCTCAGGCATTGCTGAATGCCCTTGCTGAGCCAAGGGGGTTTCTGAGCACTCTTACCCCCCTTGCTTCTCTCAGGGACTGTTATCCTTTGGGCCTGGAGGATCACCCCCTTAAGGTACGACCATCCCTCGTGGACTCCCATCTCCTCTACCTTCTGGGCCCTTAGTGCCTCCCCCACTAGTCTCCTAGGCTCATTGAAGTTGGCCCTTCTGAAGTCAAGGGGTTTAGCCTTGGTGTGAGCCCTAGACGCCCTGCGTTGGATAATGAAATGCAGCAGGTGATGATCGCTATTGCCCAGGTGGCCAAGGACCTGCAGTCCCCTCACCAGGTCATCCCCCATGGCCAGGACCAGGTCCAGCAAGGCGTCCCTTGCAGCCTCCCTGTTTCTCTCAGCTGATGGTAACTCAGAAGCTGAGCTGAGACAAGGTACAACCTTCCCATCCTGATCAAACGATTCTCTTCCTTGTGAACCCCCCGCAAATAAATCTGTAATGGTGCTGCTTCTGACATTTTTGCCTGTGATGCACCCATCAAAAGATTATGTATAAGTAAATAACGCTCCAGGTAATTTTCCATTTCATTCTAATTTCCATGGCCTACTGATTAAATCACATTATTGATATCCAGTTCTGCCACTGACTAGCCACGTAACCTTAGGGAAATCACTTCACCCCCTCTTGCCCTGGGAACTGAGAGACTGAATAGGTAAAAAAACCCAAAAAACCCAACAACCTTCTGAAGTTGTATATAGCAGTAACACTATTTTAGAGGTGCACAGGCTCACTTACAAACGGCATTGAGAAATAACGTATGGTGAAGATATAAAACTGGCTTTACAGAATTTCTATATGGTGCAGAAGCTGCGGATGAAAGAAGGAGTTCAGATCTCTTTCAGCACACTAAACACTTGATCGCATATGGCCCACTTCCCTGGTAATTCAACAACAGAATCCCCAGGAAACGGTCTCATCTGGTTCATATTCTAGTTTGAGTTTTGGCACCTCCCAAGCACGTCTTTATGAAATACCGTATGTGCATCCCATAACGAAGTTAACGTTCCAAATGAAACCGTCACTTTGATTTTCTTGATCTTTGGGGGTTTACATACCCAACTCAGGATAGCAAGAGCGCATTCTTCAAAGCATTCCACTTTGAATTCTTTTGTTTTTTTAAAGAGAGAAAGAAAAGAAACTGTGCATTTATTGAATACAGGATTTAATCCTATGCTATATGCCTTTAACCATTTAATTCAAGTCTTGCAAGTCAGGTGAATTTTTAGTCCTCAAGGTAGTTTTATTCCATTCTCCCTACACGCTTCTTAAGACCGAAAATTCAACAAACTCACTATGCGTTACTTGTATAAAAGGCTATGTATATATTGGGGAAAAAATGTCTTGGTGGCATTGCAAATTCTCCCACTAGTTTACTGTGTGGCCAGGAGAGTTTCTTAAACATCTCAGGGCCCGATGTTCAGAGTTGCTGAGTGCTCACAGCAGTCAATGGCTTCAACTGGCATTACAGGTGCTCATCATCTCTGAAATGTATTCCCTGTGCCTCAGTTTCCCCACCTGGGGAACAGAACAAGATCTACATCCAAGGGGCTACTGAAGCTTAATGAATTTGCCAAGTGTTGTGAGACCCTAATAGGGGCGGTACTACAGAAATGGAAACTACCCCCCCCCAAGACATCCAAGTCACCAAAAGGAAAGTAATAGATTCTGATTGTATTAAGTGACTTAATATTATGGGACTTTCCCAAGAGGGTAGGTAAGTGATATATTAACAGCTGAATATTCACTGAGAAAGCTGCCAACTCTAATCTTGGCCTGCATAGGTCAAGAGCAGAAATCATGCCAAGAAAGGCTGGTTATGGTTTCTCTTTTGTCGGGTGGCTACTGGGAGAGTCGTGAGGCTTACCTACAGTACCCGGGTTGCAGGCTATACAGCTCCTACTCCAGGAGCAGGAGGAGAGCGGGAATCTTTTCCTGCAGTGCTGCTGAGGCTAGCAACGAGGGCACGGAGTTGTGGTTGTTAAATACAGCTTAACACGATTAAACCGTGTAAGACATTTTATAACTTTTAACCAGGGTTTGAATTACACTTTGACTCCTGGGGGGGAGGGTGTCACATGAAATTAAAACCTGTTCATTGATTAACAAGTCCACCTAAGTGACCCCCCCCCAAGGTTATGATTTTTAAAACATGCGGAGGGGCTCCTGTTTCTTATGGAGAGGCTCAGCCCCCCCGAGCTCCCCCATAATTCGGATGCTGCCTTTAACTGTACAATACAGGAAATTTCGATGTTTGATGACTTTTAAACTTTTTATTGATTCTACGCTTTGCCTGCCCCCAGCAGCCAGCGGACGGTAACGAAGCATTAGCCCTAGCCATCGTTTACTGCGTTCTCCGAGAAGCCCGACAACATACCCTTGTTGCTTCCTAAAACAAAAGAGCAATATTTCATTCTCCCAAAACTCCAGGAAGCTGCACTCGAAGGGTGAAGTGCACGGAGGACTTTTGCAAACAGTGCCACCACATGGACTTCTCGGGTTCCTTATATATATTTTATTTTTCTTTTTAAACCCCCAGCCCTGGAGCTTCCCCAAACAGGACAAAGTTCCACGTTTGATTTCTAGGCCACCCAGACAGCCAGAGAGAGGCACGTGGTATTTTTTGTGATGCAGCTCAGCCGTATCCAATTACTTACCCAGCCTGGTCATACACGGCGTATAAAAGACAGGGCTGCTGGAGGAGCTGGCGCAGCAGCAGGGCACGCACGGACTTGGCGCACGAGGGTCGCAGGAGCGGGTGCTACTGGGGAAAAGGAAGGGAAGCGGAGGCCCTAGCATGACGGCAGGCTGGGACGCACTGGGGATGGAAAGAAAGCACAAAAGCGGGGAGAGAAGCCACGGCAGCTGGGGCAGGACCTGGAAAAAGCAAGGGCAGCTGTGAGGCTGGCTCCCAAGCGGACAGGCCCCGCAGCAAAGAGCGGGGGAAGGAATGAGGGAGCAGAGGCAGGGCTATGAGGTGTGGATGAACCTCACTGCAGGAGGGCAGGGGCAGATGGGGCAAGCCCAGGGGGACAGCAGCTGCAGCTGGTGCAGGCCCAGGAAGGGCAGGGCTGAAGCCCTGAGCCCAACATGCACCAGGGCCAGGCCCTCCTTGGAGCAAACTACACCTCCCAGCAGCCCCCGCGGCGCGCCCAGCCCCCGCCCCCGCGCGCCCATTGGCCTCACCCGCCCCCCAGCGGGGCACCCCTGTGGCCAGCCGCGCTGCCACTCCGAGAGGCGTACGAGGGAGGAGGGAGGGCTATTCTCGAAGCCGGCCTGCGCCGCTGGCGTGGCGCGAGCGCCGGCGCGGGGCGGGCGGCGTGGCGCAGTTGGCGTGGCGCAGGCGCAGTGCGGCGGGGGGATTGCTGAGCCCCGGACAGCTGGAGGAGATAAACAGAGGAGGGGGCGCGCAGGCAGCGGGCCGCGGCCAGGCTGGGCCCGCCGAGCGGGGCGGGGGGCGACGGCCGCGAGCCCTGCCACCCCCGCGGCCTGCATGGAGCCTCGAGGCGGCCCCGGGCTGCAGGGAGCAGGCCTGACAGGTACCTGCCCCCTCCCCCCGCCTGGCTGACCCCGCAGCAGGCCCCGGGGCAAGGGGGGAGGGGTGCCCATGCAGGGGGGGAGGGGTGCCCATGCAGGGGGGTGCCCATGCAAGCGGGGGGCACTTGGCACCCTGCTCCTGCCTCGTCCCCCTTGTGTGGGGGGCTGGGGGCTGTCAGCTCCCCCCCACCCCCAGCAGCATCCTTTTCCTGCCAGGTTCCCCCCCCCCCCCCCCCCCCCCCCAAAAAAAAAAACCAGTTTATGTCCCCATTGCTCTCTTTTTCTCTTTATTTTTTAATTTTCTTTTAACAGCCAGCGTGCTCCCCGCTCCTGTCACGCTCTCCCGTGCCACGAGCCGAGCCGTGTCCCGGCTGGGAGCGGGCAGGCCGGGCGCCTGTCCGGGGAGGCGGCGATGGGGATTTGTTCCCCCCCGCCCTGGGGGTGAACGATGTTTCGGGAGCGTGCGGGTTTTGGCGACCTTGAGTTCAGCTTTAAAAAAGTGCCGGCGGGGTTGGCTGGCCGGGGGACCGCCGCGCTGCGTGGGTTCGTGCGACGGGGGCAGAGCTTTTTTTTTTTTTTGACGCCAGAGTTGAACTTCAGAGAGCAAAAGTGCCAGCCGTGCTAGGAACTTGTGTGTGAGCATCCCGTAGGAGCGTAGAGGCGGAGGCCGCTCGTCTTGGGACAGCAAGGGAAGGTAGTCAGTGGATCGGACTGAACCGGCTATTCGTATGAAAACCTCGGGGGACTTTGATGCGTCCCGAGCTCCGATCTGAACCCGTTATGTTATGACTAGCGGCCTGATTCTCCGGTGCTGGGAGCAGTTGGGGTTGATTAAGCCCTACGGTCAGGCTGCTCCGCAGGCAACGGGATCATCTTGTCACCGTTGTGCAGAGCTTTGGGAGTGATTGACTTTTCAGGAATTTGTTGCCATCTTGTCTTTCAGTATTGGGTGTTAGCCAGGGAGGGCCAAAGCCTGTTGAATTCTGCAGATTATTAACCTTGACTGGAAAAAATAAAGAGGCCATGCATTGCAAAAGTGTTGGCGATCTCCCTAGACTTTGCCTGTCCGCTACCCCCCTCTGCAGTGTAAACCAGCAGCTAAGCACGGGTAGCTTAGTCCTGCGCATCCTGTTTGTTGGATTCTTCCATGAGGAAAAAAGGTGCTAAAGGATGGGAGATGGGGATGCCCCATCTCCCAATCTGCAGTATGTTCAGACTTTGTGGAGTATTGCGAGGCAGTGACAAAGGGAAAACTTGCTTCGAATGAATAGAGTTGAGCACGAGGATAACTCTGTGGCTTGTATAGGGAATGTGCTCAAGTGCGAGTGAGTCTGTTTTTTGTTCTTAGCAGAGCAGAAGTTGAGTCCTGCGTGCAGCCAGAGGAAGTCGTGTATGGGGCCCTTAGAGCACTGGCAGCGGTAGTAAAAGTTTACCCTCGATTGCTTTGTACCATTGTGACTTAATCCTCTCATCCCAAGAGATTGCAGCGCGGGGAGTTACAGATGTATTGACCGCCGGAAATCAGATAACGGATCTTCCTAGGGAAGCTGGAGGATCTTTTCTCTCCCGGAGCAGCACGGAAACTGAAACCTGAGTTAACAAAATAAGGGAGAATGCTACTGGTACTTGCTTTCTGATCTGAGAGTCAGATGCCATGCAAAGTGCAGGAGGGATGAATACTTTTTTTTGAGCACCTTGGGGTTTTCCTGGGACGCCTCTGTCCCATCTGAATTCACCCAACCTGACCATGCAGACCTTGGGTCACGGCTTGGCGTTGTGCCTGTAGGCTGTCTTGGGGTACACTGATAAACAGCTTTTATTGTAGACGTGATTATAGGGCACAGAGGGGCATATCAAATGAGAAAAAATAAACCAGCTAGCCTTCAAACAGGTTCCAGCTGGGAATGGCTTAAAAACTTGCAAGGCTAAAGACTGGAGAAGCTCTGGATTGATAAGGGCACAATATCTGAATATGAATAGAAGTCATGAGCTGAGAGACTGGCTGCAAGAGAAACAACATATTGACTGTCATGTTCCCTAGGTGGTAATGGAAGTCGGGGCCCTTTCTGGGAACCTGGTGTTTGACAGTGAATAATTTCAAGGCAATCGGTAGCCATTTGGTCAGAGATACTTAGGAGCCCTTGTGTTGTTTTCTAGGAGACTTGTAAAGCTTTTAAGCCTGGTAAACTTTATTTTGGAGTCTATTTCTAAATTAATTGAGACTTAGTGCTACTACACTTTAAAATTAAGATGGCCCAGTCGGCACAGTCTTTCCAGCAATGTTGTGAATTGCTGTTTGTTGGCAAAACCCTGTGAATCCTAACCCAAGTGGGGTTTTAGGGAGGTACACCCATGTTGGGTATGGCAGAAAGAAGGCAGAGGTTGATTGCCTGTGACAACAGATAGCGGGAAACCTCAGATTAGAATTTGTCTTGATTTTCAGCCCTCATCTCAAACCCATGGGCCATTTGGGCAGTTAGACCACAGACCCCTCATTTATGTTTCGATTCAAATGTGTCCTATTAAAGCGAAAGGATGGAAGAACTTGCGGGCTACATTCTGAGCACCAGCGGTGCTGACAAATGTAGGCTCAAGAAATCAAAGGACAGTTTGAAAGAAGTCTGAAAAAGTGGTCATGCAGAGAGATTTCCAAAGTTCAACCAGACCAGCAATCGGAAGTCAGGATCCACGCCAAATTCTTCCTGGGTGAAGCTAAATTCTTTCCCCTCATGCTTTTCTACTTGATTGCTTTGTCTCGGGACATCTCATCTTTGTTTTTCCCTGCTTAAATAGAAATACCCCAGTTCATTTGACTAATGTAAGTAGTCTTACTGAAGTACAAAGCAGGGGGATGTTACAGCGGACTCCAGCATTGGCTTGTGCAGCTGCGGCAGTACCTCTGCGAGGAGCTGTCCCACGTGGAGAGGAGCGATTCTTATCTGGTTTTAAGAACTAATAACTGATGACAGAACCTTCTGGTCCCTGCAAACTTGCGCTGTGTCTGAACTGCCAAATGAGCTGAGAAGCTCCAAAATGCATTACTAATCCTAAAAGCTAGCCAAAATCCTGAACGCTCACAAAAATACTGGAGAACTGACTTGTCTCTGTTCCATCAGCAAACATGCCTTCCTTTAGTTCAAGATGTCCAAAATTGTGGCGGAGAAGGAAAGAAAGGAAGGGTTTGTCAATAGAGCTTTCTTTTGAGAGCACGTAAATGCCTTTCTCGGGCTACTTTGAACAAATGGCAGGATTTGGAGCGTCTTGTAGCCAGATGGCAGCTTGGCTGTATATTGGCCTGTGCATGATGCAAGGGCAATCTGAGATATATTTATAATATTCATAACCTCCCCCCCCCAATAATATTATTTGGTAGTATATAGAATGAAATTAAAAGGATGACTAGAGACAAAAGCATTTTCTTCAGTGGGATCTTTAGAAGAACAATGGGTCCATTATCAATTGGGAGGTGTCTACTTGTGTGACTGCACGTGTATTGTTCTACGGCTAGGGCTCCTAAAACCAAAATGCTACTAAACTGAGAAGTCTCGTCCCGGAGAGGAAAGAGGAGGGCGAGTGGTCGGCGTACATTTGGGATGCGGGTGAAGAGAAGATGTAGAAGGGCAGCCTGTCAGAGGCAGTGTTTCAACAGGATTTATCTGAAGCAACTAGTCTTGCCTAAGCTTTGAGAGAAGTAGTGACAAAGGTTTGGATAAGACCCAGAAATACAGATCTTCTGGGGTATTAACCTTTTGTGTCTAAGGAACGGAAGATGTCTGTCTAGAAGGAGTTATTTTGAGTCATTTTAATCACGGAGCGGGGTAAGTGGGGTTGCTGTCCCAGGTTTCCATCTACCAAGGATAGAGAACCATGGAGTTTCACGTATAATGAAGTGAAAGTAATGAAACCTCTAGCCAGAGGAGAGACTTATCCCTTTACAGTTGGGACACAAGACCTTGCTTGTCTCATAATCCTCGCTGTGTGATGCAAAGAGCCATGCTATAGCTTAGCAATGTGAAGTGAAGTAGAAGAAGCATTTTGTTTTGGAGAGACCCCGGGGCAGAGCTCACGGGTACAGCTCACCTCCGACCTGGTAATCTTTTTAAAAAATCAGAAAAGCCTAGTCCCCTATTTCAGGATACTGGTTGTTATCTTCATTCAGGCACTTCAGAAAAGTGACTAACTAGAAGCAATGTTTTTGAATGTTTTCTCTGATGAAGTAGCTGATTTTACACACTGGCATATTTACCTACAGCTGGCCTTGGGCACAAGTGACAGCCTGGCCCTCTGCACTTCTGCAGCCCCAGCAGTTCTGTGTTTGCCTCCGAGTTGCTGAGTCAGCCTGATCCGCGTTGGGCATAGGAAGGGAAGCAGGAACAGACTTTCTCATTAGGGTGGTAGCTGCTTTCGTGCAAACATCTGGAGTGGAAGGAGCCAGCCTTATTGCTGGTTGCCGCTGGGCTCTAACCATTAAAGAATGTGTTTCCCTAGAAGCATAAATCAATGCGAATGATCCATTGCCTGGGTAAGTTGAGGCTAGCTCTCAAAAACCTTATAGCTTAATAATCTGGTCCAAGGCTTGGCATGAAATCATGTTGAGTTGTATGTCTTTGCAACACTGCCTTTTGACATTGAGCCCAGGAATGGGGAGCCTATGGTTCAGCATGACGGGGTAATGTTAAGTTCATTTTAAGAACGGATAATCATTTTTTGGGCGCACGGCAGCTCTCTGGTAACACTTTACAGGTATAAATTGTGTGTGTGGCTAACTGGTTCAATAAGTGTATGTGCCCAGAGGGGTAATTTTGTTCTGTAGGATTGACTGGTGACATAACTTAGGAAGAGAGAGAGACTCCTGACTTATGTACTGACCTCGGTGTAGACACCGCCGAAGCTGATTGCATTCTGCTAGTGTCACAGGGTAGGGTTTGTGCACTTCTTCCAACTTGATGAATACAAGCTGTGTACAAGAGGTGCGTTTAGCCTACTGTTGTGGTCTTTGGAGTTTGAACAAGGATGAATTTGGGCCTTTATCCTTAAATCTGAGTGGGTTTAGCCCATGTGAAAAAGGGAGCACAATGGTACCAGCTGTACCTGGGTGCAGGACAGATGTTCTGGGCAAGCTCCTGTCTCGCACTGCTTTCCTATGATCCTGATCTCATCTTCTGCTATTCAGGCCCTTGCTTTGGATATCCAGAGCTTAGCAAACTTTGTTCTTGTGAGGTGTACAAAGAGGGAGTTGAAGATAATAACCCATTGTCCCTCATAATCCGTGCTACGAGTTGTTTCTAGGTCTCTGGAGGTGAAATGCTGTGCTACTTTACCACCTTGTTTCTCTCTCCTCGATGATGTACAGGCCAGAGACATAGACTGTGGGTTTTTGTTCATGACTGAAAATATTAGCTTACTTTCCATCACTGCTTAGCAATCCCTGACTTCTGTAGGTTTACATAGGATCTTGAATGTTGCTCTTATTATTTGGAGTGGTATGGCAAGAGCAAGTTGGGCTAGTCCTCGTGATTAAACAAGTCAGAGTTCCCATTCTGTGGGAAATTTTGATCAGTTTATTCCCTTTTAAAAAAAAGTTGATGTTGTTTCTAAAGTTCCTGCAGGAAGGAACATCCAAAAAAGTTGGTTTGAGATAATTAAGATGTGTTATTTAATTGAGTCCCGGCTCCAAGGCATAAGCCGGCATTCTCGTTTTTTGTAGACTTGCCGTGAAGCTGGAAGACTATTTAGAGTTTGATTGTTCGATACCGCCATGCTCTCTGAGCTCCGCAGCTGCAACCTGGGAACCCTTGGGTCTTGGGAGGGCCTGCATGATGCATCTTTTCCGGAGCCATGCACACTTGGAAAAAGCTTTGACCGCTTGGTCAAACCTTCTACCGAAACCCAACAGTGAGGTGGGGCTGATACGTTTGTGCAGCGTGCTGGTTTCCACGGATCAGCACTTCCCAATGAAAAGCTGTTTTTTTGGAAAACTCCTGACCGGCTCCACTCGTGATCTCTTGGAAAAAGTAGCTTCAGCAACTGGTTCTAGTGCCTTGCGTAGCACAGGGTGGTTTTAAAAACAGGATTTTTCAAAACGGGGTTTAGTTATTTGAAACGGTGGCAGGAACGATCCTCAGTGCATGCATGGGGTTAACCTCCTTGGGAACTGCCGTCTTGCTTATTCTTCATCAGCCGGACCTCCTGCTGGAAACGGTCTTGAGACGCAAGAAAATTTCACAACTCGAATGCGGAGAGGGAGAACTTGAAAACTTCAAAGCTATTAGGCAACTTCTGGTTTTTAAATGAACGTGGTTAATTTTCAGGGGGTTGACTTAGCTTAACAACTGGGAAAATTTTAATTGCTCTTTGCATTCAAAAAGTCACCATTTCCCATTGCTCAGCTCAGCTGGCAGGATGGCAGTGCTGTCTGATCACTAAAGTGGCTTTTATCACATCTAAGGAACACTTGCACTCTTCTAGTCTGTCTCCTCTCACTCCCCCTCCCTCCCCCCAACTCTTTTAAAAAAAAGATGTCCTTTAACTGAGATCTGCCCTGCACGGGAGGACAGAAAGTAGACCTGTGAAATTGGCTGAATATCTTTATTGTTCTGTCCCTTCCCTCCAGCGCCCCGTCAGCTCCCAAGATTTATAAATATGGTAGAAAGTCTGTTACGTGAGGTTTCTGCTCCCCACAGGTACCCATGGAAATAGAGACGCTCTGTGTAGATCCATTGCTACAGGTCTATTCCTGTTGTGCTTGGTCCTCATCTGGAGATGTCCTCCTGGCACTGATCTTCTCTTAACGCCCTTCTCGGTCATGTGTCTCGCTCCTGAGTTTCTGGAAGGAGTCTTGCGTGAGGCTCAGCCATTCCTTTTGCAGGGGGAACTTAGTCTTGCCATTAGTTAGTAGTTAAGTCCTGGGTATAACTGACTTGGTACATTGTTTGGGTTTTTTCCTTCCCCTCTAGGTAATTAAATGTCTTCACTGAGGATCTCTGCTCTGTTGGAATGCTTGGATGCACAGCAGCTCTTCCCATAACTTCCTTCCGCCTGCCCCATTGTGAGAAGATGGCGAAAGCAAACATTACCAGAGACCTCATCCACCGGCAAATCAAGGTATGTGTTAGCCGGAAGACTTGATTGTGGTGGGTGGGTTCAGGTGTGGGGAGCAAGTTCAATGTTCACGCTACAGGTTCTACAGGCAACCAACCTAGTGCAGCTTAGTCTTCACAAAACAGATATCTGCCATGTGCCCTTGTGCTGTGGTTTTGTTAGCTCTTAGACTACATTGGGTTAAAAATGGCTGGGAAATTTCCCTGAAAACAGCAGGAGGTTGGGGTGTAGACTAATTAGGGGCTGTGTGTCTTCAGGACAGCTACTGAACTACCTCCAGACTAGGCGTTAAGGGCACTGTGCTGATGGAGCTGCCACGTTTGGATGAAACGTACCAAGTTCTTTGCCTTATGATTAATTAAATCCTTTCAGTGACTCTTGCAAAAGGAGAAGTTAATCAGGGTGTGATGGCAGAAGCCTCCATGGGGACAGTTCCATTTTGCTATCTCAGATTTCCTCAATGGTTTTGTTGGACAGAGGAGACTTAAGTATCCAAACCTGCTCGTAGTATTTATATTCGAAGTCACCCATTGCCATTGATCTGGGAGATTCAGTATGCTGTTTAAACCTCTGCTCTTTAACTTGTGACTGCATGGAGCCCAGTGGGGTGGAACACAGAAGATTATAATAAAGCCAATATTGTGCCTCTCTTGCAGTCACCAGAATGGGGGCTGCAACATACTCTGGTTTGTTGAGTTCCTCGTCGCTGCTGTCTCCCTTTCATGGGCAATGTACCAGTACTTGGTTGTCAGTGCTATATCACAACCCCCTTGAAGTATGTCTGGGTGTGTGCTGCGCTCTCCAGACTCCATAGTAAAGTATCATATTGGATGCTATGGGCTCAGGAGACTTGAGAGATTGTCTGAAGCTCTGGGATGAGCTCTTCCCAGAACGTTTCTGGTCTACCACCACAGCGGGATTGTATTGCAAGAGTAAATCCTATTTGTGCTGGATGTGGATGCTTTCTCCGGGATGGATTCAAGTATGTGGAGCAAGCTACCACAGATCTGTTTTCTGCTCCAAGTGCAGGGTGTGCTTCTCCATCCCTCTATTAGCAGAAGAAAGGAGCATAATGTATATTATAAAATACATCATTTATCCTTGGAGAGAACTGCACATGCCTGATGATCGTGATGCTAGTTTTTCTGCCAGGCACTTGGATACTGTAATGACAAGCTGTATAAGAAGTCCTACAGTCTAAGTGCAGGACAGAGAGTAAATATCAGCAGATCAAGGGAATGATTATTCCCCTCTATTCAGCACTGGTGATGCCACATCTGGAGTCCTGTGTCCAGTTTTGGGCCCCCCCAGGACAGAAAGGATGTGGACAAGTTGGAGAGAGTCCAGTGGAGGGCAGTGGAAATGTTTTGAGGGCTGAAGCACATGACTTGTGAGGAGAGACTGAGGAAACTGGGCTTATTTAGTTTAGAGAAGAGAAGACCGAGGTGGGGATTGAATAGCAGCCTTCAGCTCCCTGCAGGGGGTTGCAAAGAGGATGGAGCTAGACTGTTCTCAGTGGGGGCAGATGACAGAACAAGGAACAATGGGCTCAAGTTGCAGCAAGGGAAGTTGAGGTTAGATATCAGGGAAAATTATCATGTGGAGGGTAGTAAAGCACTAGAACAGGTCACCCAGAGAGGTGGTGGGGTCTCCATCCTTAGAGGCTTTTAAGACCTGGCTGGACAGCTTTGGCTGGGATGATCTAGTTGGGGATGGTCCTGCTTTGACCAGGGAGTTAGACCTCCTGAGATCCCTTCCAACCCTAATTTTCTTTGATTCTGTGACATCTTTGCATTTCCTTAAGAGCTGGGCAAAGTGTGGTAGAAAGGGCATGTATTCCAGTAGGGCAAAAACTGAATTGTGAAGTTTTAAAACCCACAAGATTGCCAGTTTTTAATTCAGTGTTGGAGAGAGTCTTGCTGCTTCAAAACTCCTGTCATTTGGGTTACTGTAAAGGGTTGTTAACAGGTCCTGTCAATGGTGGTTCTGTCATCTTTTACCCTCCATAAACCTATGTGTGTTCCCAAGAGATCAGCTAGTCACAGCAGAGCCAGCTTCGCATGTTTTTTTCTTTTTCTTTTTTAATCTAAGGGGGAAACTTCCTGTTGTCCTGATAGCTGCACTAATGAAATGTCCATTAACTTGAAAGGAATAACAACAGCTGATACAACATGCAGTTATTTCCTAGTGCTTGAGGCCTTAAATTTTTTACAACTTTGCTCATAGCATTTGTAGGAGTGGAGTGTAAGCTAGTGGCTAGAGCAGGGAAATGGGATCTGGCATTTATTCCCAGTACAGCATTTTATTCCCAATAACTCATGAGGCTAAAAGCCTGTAGCTTAACCTTTCTGTGCCTCCCTTATTCAGTGGTTAGTGGTTAGGGCATGAGCCTGGGACTCTGAGCTGGCTTCAGTTCTTTGCTCTACATCAGGCTTCATATGTGACCTTAAGCAAGTGCTTTTGATCTGCATCTGCCCCTATGCAGAATGGGGGTGCCAGTAGTCTTACCCTACAATAATAAGAGAGGCATCTGTACTACAGGACCTTGTGCGGTATAGGAAGGGGGGTTTATCTATGCTGTTGATGAACATGTGTAAAATGTTGCAACTAGTAAGGAAAATGATTTTAATTGCTTCAAATTTGGCTCTAGCAGCTGGAAAAATAGCTGTCAATGGTACCATGATTTGGTGTATCCTGCTCCTCTGTCCACATCCTTCTACTGGGTGGCATTTCAAATGATCTGTTGCAGTTATCTCAACAAAGACCTCTGGGTTCTGGGAGTAGGTGCCATCTCATTGTTGTACACAGGGGGAAATGGGAGTGTAGAAATCATGGCTTTCCACTGGCTAAACACATGATGGTGAGCAGACATGGGTCCTAGCTTCTAGGTTTGTAGTCTAACTACTAGATGTTCCAACCTTTCTTTGCTTCTGCCATGAGCCTTCCTCCTCCATCCTGGCCATCTACTCATGTATCTGGGAATCCCTTGAGGGAAAAACAACTATCTTACTTTTCTTCACCTTCACGGATACCGCCACAGCTCTCTGGCTGCTGTTCTCTCTCCTGTGGTGCACCCCAGGCTTGTGGCACTGCAGCTGTATGCTTCTGCTTCATTCCTATCTATAAAAAACATGCCTTGGTTCCCAAGGAGGTGGTCCAGTTCACTGGCACGACAATCTCCTCCCTAGTTGCTGTGCTCCAAAGAAATACTGAGACTGGCCTAGGAATAGTGAAAACGCAAGAGCTGATTTTTGTCGTAATGTAGTTGCCCTTCGTTGCTTTGTTAGACTCGCACAACCTCTGGCCATAGTAGGTTTTCCATCCAGCAGCTTTTAATCTAGTATTTGGAGTGAACTTCCAGCTGTGACTTGAGGCTTCTACCTTTTAGCCTGTACTTACCCAAGATGGGGCTTCCTTCTGCAAACACTTTTTTTTTGGCTAGCAGCATGATGTGCATGCCCCTGACTTTTTTCTTTTCTTTCTTGTGTTGGTTGCCAGACTTGAACCTGGCAGTTGGGATTGTGTTGTTTAGTTTTTGACAAAATTATGATTGATTTCCCCCCACCCCCTTGCCCCTTTTTACTCCTGAACTAAGGAATACAATATGAGGCCTTCTTTAGTTTGAGAGAGATGTGGGCTTAGCAGAGAAAAGGCATCCAGCCGGTACTGGGAACAGTTTGAGGCACTGGGAAGGTGTGAGAGTGTATTTTACAATTGACATTTGTGTTAAGGGTAAGAAGGGTTCTGTGTTTGCTGAACTAAGTGCAATATGTGGGTTTGTTTTTTCCACATATAGGAAAAAGGTGCATTGGGCTTTGAGCGACATTACCATGTCACCGACCCCTTCATCCGACGTTTGGGCCTAGAAGGAGAGTTACAGGTAAGTGGGAAATGCCAAAAAGAAACAAACCTGCCTTTTGGGTCTACTTGAATCTATGCACAGAACATTCGGAACAAACTTTTTGGGAGTAGGAATTGTCCTGGAGGGTAGGCCTAGGATCCAGAGAGACCGTGACAAATTGGAGGATTGCACCAAAAGAAATCTCATGAGGTTCAATAAGGACAAGTGCAAAGTCCCGCACTTAAGATGTAATAATCCCATGCACCGGTACAGGCCAGGGACCAACTGGCTAAGCAGTAGCTCTGTAGAAAAGGACCTGGGGGTTACAGTGGACAATAAGCTGAATATGAGCCAGCAGTGTGACCTGGTTGTGAAAAAGGCTAATGGCATACTGGGCCACCTTAGTAGGAGCATTGCCAGCAGATAGAGGGAAGTTATTCTTCCCCTTTGTTTAGCACATCTGGAGTCCTGTGTCCAGTTTTGGGCCCCCCACTGCAGAAAGGATGTGGACACATTGGAGAGAGTCCAGTGCAGGGCAACAAAAATGTTTCAGGGGCTGGGGCACATGACTTGTGAGGAGAAACTGAGGGACCTGGGCTTATTTAGTTTAGAGAAGAAAGGACTGAGGGGGGATTTGATAGCAGCCTTCAACTCCCTGCAGGGGGGCTGCAAAGAGGATAGAGCTGGACTGTTCTCAGTGGGGGCAGATGACAGGACAAGCAGCAATAGGCTCAAGTTACAGCAAGGGAAGTTGAGGTTAGATATTGGGGAAAAACTTTCTCATGAGGAGGGTAGGAAAGCACTGGAACAGGTTACCTAGAGAGGTTGTGAAGCCTCCATTCTTGGAGGTGTTTAAGACCTGGCTAGACAAAGCCTTGGCTGGGATGATGTAGTCAGGGCTGGTCCTACTTGGAGCAGGGGTTGGACTGGATGTGACCTCCTGAGGTCCCTTCACACCCTCCTATGTTTCTATGTGTGTGTAGAGACACACCAGTTTGTTCAAGGTGCACTGAGCATAGTGCTGTAAGTTTCTGCTAGCTTTTCCACGTGCAGGTTTTTCTGCTAATGCACCTATAGCACATTGTCTTGACCAGGGCTTGTCAGCTAATCTTTGCTGTGGCTGACAATCTATAGGGAAATCTCTTATCTCCTAGTTGACAAGAAATCAGATAGTCAAACTGCATGACTTTTAGAACTGTAGCAGTGTTTCTAGAAGCAGATGAATGAATTGTCCCATTGCAATCTAAAGCTCCTAAAACTTGTTAAAGATCTCAAGGAGTGAGTTTCCACATTGGTGGAATCTTAATTTTCTCCGTTCTCCCCTCAGCCCAATCCCCACCCCAGATTACTGACGGCACTCTCCAGCCTTTCCTGTTAATAGGCTTTGTTGAATAGGACAAAAAGTTAAGTGATGATCACCCAACAGCAAGATGCTTCTCACAGGTGTTAAAAGTGCATTTTCCTCTACTGCCCTGAGGATCTGTGCATGTGATCTCAGCTTGTCCAAGAACTTTGGAAACGGTCACCTTTCCTTGTGCACAGCAGGATTTTACCTCCGAGGCTGAGCTGTCATTTTGTTCAGCACTAAATGTCCTTCCTCTTCCCCCCTCCAGCTGTTACAGTGTACCTTTCTTTCCTGGAAGTGCCTGTCTGGTGTGGGTGGGTGTCTCTGTGGAGCTGAAATTAAAAGCTGCTTGTATGAGAGTGAGTTGTGTGGGGAGCTTGCTGTGCCCTTGTCTTGGAACAGTCCTATTTGAGAAATCTGCAATTTGTGTAATGTTCTCTTCCTTTCTTTGCTCAGGGTCACGGTGGGTGCGTTAACTGCCTGGAGTGGAATGAAAAAGGAGAGTAAGTATGCGCTGGGCTTTGGGTGTGACGCAGCTAACCCAGGCTTTCTCAAAAGCAGGCTGCGCATCGTATAAGCAATCGCTTTCTATTCCCAGTAAAATAAATGAGGGCTTGAGCTGAAGCTTTTGAACTGTAGCAGAGTCCAGGTTTCAAGAAGAGGCTCTTTATCTTGTTGGTTGGACCTGGAGGTCACTGGAAATGACCTGATTGTGAGTGTAGAAGAGAACTAGGCTTGATGACAAGTGTAAGGTCCTGTCCTGGAGGGCCAGGATGCTACTAAGCTGGTGTCAGGACCCAGTGGGTCTCTGCTGGCTGTATCCTTCTGATTTGGGACTAGAATGGCAGATTTTTTCCCTTCTCTGTACTCAAAGTACTCCTCTGGGGGGATCACGTTACATGGATGCAGTATTCACTCCATCCACCTAATAACTCCCTTCTTTTCATTATCATCCGTGTGTAGTTTCCCCACATGGAAAATAACCAAGTGGAAGAAAGACATTCTGGGTAGCCCAGGGACACATTCTGCTCACTGTCCACTCAAATCCACTTAGCTCACAGGAATTTCATGTACCTGAGGGAGACATTTGGCTTCAGGGCAGCAGTTCTTGGTCTGTGGTCCTGACAGCTGCAGGGATCACCACCTGATGATCTCTTATCCTGTGCATCTTCTGCTGATGGAGATGTGTTCTGCTACTTGCAGCATCTTCTCCCTGAGGTACCCCCTCTCCCCTACCTAGAAAGCAACCTGCAAATCACTGAATTTGTCTGAGAGCTGCTGCAATACATCCTGAGTCCTAGTTGTGAATAGATTAACCTGCAGGAGGAGTGGATGAGAAGTTAAATGCAGCCAGGAGTGGAGCAGTATATGTAGTGCTCTCCTCTTGATTTTACAGCTTGCTGGCCTCTGGCTCTGATGACCAGCACACCATTGTCTGGGATCCACTGCATCACAAGAAACTTCTTTCCATGCACACAGGACATACTGCAAACATCTTCTCTGTCAAGGTGAGTGAAAGCCTTTGTAGCTTGGATATCTGCCCACTGGTCTGACTGGCCTGCATCTTCCTGTGAAATGGGACTTAACTGACTGAAATTTTGAAAACAGACTTGCTCTCAATTTAGTAACATCCTCCTTAATAGAAAGAAAAGCTCCATTTGCCTGGTCACTGCTGTCAGGCTGAGGGCAAGCAGCAATAGCTGGAACTGCATGTGCACATGGCTTATTAGGGAATGCAAAACCCTCTCTCTAGATTTTCAGTCTTGGGTTTTCTGACATGGCAAGAGTTGCTCTGCTTTTTGCAAATAAGAGTAATCTGCCACCAAAAAAGCTTTTGACTTGCACAGACGGGCGCTCCTGTCATCTTGCACTGTTGCGTATTGTGATCTCAGCATTGTTTCAGGAGGTAACTCTGGCTGCAGCAGCTTGTTGTAAAGGGAGCTGCAGCAGTTGCCAGCTGAGACTGGGTCGCTGTGAAGGATGCTTTGTCTTGTGATTGTGTGTCCCTCCTTCTCTGCCAGAGGGAGGGCAGTGTGTGAAGAGTCCAAAGCGCTTCCTGGTCTGAATGACCAATCTGCTTTCCACAGTTTTTGCCGCATTCAGGTGATCGGATCCTCATTACGGGAGC
The DNA here is from genome assembly GCF_030867095.1 of Alligator mississippiensis. Classification (NCBI taxonomy): domain Eukaryota; kingdom Metazoa; phylum Chordata; order Crocodylia; family Alligatoridae; genus Alligator; species Alligator mississippiensis. Next base: position 2,579,766 of record NC_081829.1, on the reverse strand, counting down.
TGCAGACTCCAAAGTGCACGTCCATGACTTGACTGTCAAGGAAACCATCCACATGTTTGGTGACCACACCAACAGGGTGAAGCGCATTGCCACGGCTCCCATGTGGCCCAATACGTTCTGGAGTGCAGCAGAGGATGGGTTGATCAGGTAAATAGCTTTTGGTCATCTCAGGGTACATCTCTTGGTGGTGGAAAAGACCTGTTTGAACAGTCACTGATACCTTTAGCTCTCCTACATCCTTGCCCCCTCCTGCTGGCTTGGCAGTTCAGTTAAATGATGAAGGAAAACACTGGATCACCCATCAATTACTGATTCTTATTTCTGCTTTTGGCCTTATTTAATTCTTACTGGCTTCTAAACATCATAGCAATATCAGACCAGGGCTCCATCATGCTTGGTGTTATACATAGATCTAGTAGGAGACGGTCCCTATGTGAAAGAACTTGATTTTAATCACTTTTGACAAAAATAACAGCAGTTCAACTTAAGTAAAGGATATTATCACATAAATGCAAAAAATGGAAGGTGAGATGCATGTCCTGTGTGACTTGTGCTCTTGAATCATCAAAGAGACTCTAAAATGACTAAAGATAGTGCCCTTGGAGAATCTGTTCCAGGGTTCATGCTGGATCTGATGCACACGAGATCAAGATTTAGTGTTTCTTTTGGTGCTAACTAAAATCCCCACGCGAAATAGACTTGTTAAGAATGATGGTTATCCAGATGTTGAGGGTTAGTGCATTAAATCAGGTGTCCCATACCTTGGGATACGAGATGAAAATAACCATTACATAGCAGAGGCCCCTGGGGAAAAAAGAGTCCCTTCTCTCATCCTCTTTGCACATGATACAGACCGTTTATAAAAACTAGGCTACTGTCTAGCAGTAATAAGATTGCGTTGTCCGAATTCTTCTCTCTCTCTGCATGGAGAGAAGCTTCATACTGCTACTGTCATGGTTCTCTACTACCGACATGGCTTACTTAAATCTGTCTTTTACTTTTTGTAGGCAGTATGATTTGCGAGAGAACAGCAAACGCTCTGAAGTACTGATAGACCTAACTGAATATTGTGGGCAGCTGGTGGAGGCCAAATGCCTCACTGTCAACCCCCAGGATAACAATTACCTAGCGGTGGGCGCCAGTGGGCCCTTCGTGCGGCTGTATGACATACGCATGATCCACAACCACAGGTAATGGTGACCATCACTTATAGGACCTTCTTGACAGAGAAGTGAGTAACACAAGATCTGAAAGAGGCCTTGCATAGTGGGAAGGGGGCAGCAAGAGGAGCTAGTGATGATCCATCTCAGCTGTGCAATGGTACTAAGTTTTCTTCCCTCCCAGCATCCTTTAGACACGGGTAAGTGCAACTTCCTGGCACTCTTGTGGTTGCTTGGGACAGGTTTGCAATTGCACAAGTGTTTAACCTATGACCATGCCCTTATGAGTGAATGAAGTCTCTCTCCAGACAGGGTGAAGCCTGGCAGTTGTATGTTATAATAATAAAACTTCTCTTCTTTCTGGTCAGAAAAAGCATGAAGCAGAGTCCCTCGGCTGGAGTGCACACATTCTGTGATCGGCAGAAACCCCTCCCCGACGGTGCGGCCCAGTACTACGTAGCAGGTATTGCTGCTGCTCCAACATGCCTGATTTGGGCTGCTGCCTAAGAGCTGTAGTCAGGGCCAGGCAGTCTCTGCTTGACAGAGTGGACATCCTGTGGCATGTAGCTCCAGGTAGCACTGCTTCTTAAGCTATGAAAAGTGGAACTGACCCTGTTTTGCTGCTTTGCACAGTCCATAAAGCATGGACATGCAAATGAATGAACATGGGGAAGGACCAGATACCTCCTCCTGTCTTGTCTTTTAGGCTCTAAATTCATACCTGATGTGGAAAGTTAATGATCTTTTATTACTGCTGGATACTGAACCAGCTGTAATGAATGAGCTGCTCTTGCTCTTCTGCCACAGCTTAGTTGGCACTTTGTTGGTGCATCCTTGGAGAATCAAGGATTGAATAAACTGTAGACTTTAAGCCAGGGGCAGGCAATTATTTTGGGTGGAGGGCCGCTTACTGAGTTTTTGGCAAGCCATCGAGGGCCGCATGACAGGCAGCCCGGGGCAGATAAATTATTCATTTTCTAAATTTTTTTAGGGGCCCCGCGGGTCAGATAGAATGACCTGGTGGGCTGCATCCAGACTGTAAGCCGCATTTTGCCCACCCCTGCTTTAAACCCTCCTCTAGAGAGAGCCCTGCCAGGACCCTGCTTGAAATACTTGTAGCACAACACCCTTGTGCTCTCCCTATCCTGTGGAGAAGCAGGGCTTTTGTTTCTGGGGCTGTCAGCATGGCTTCCTTCATCTCTGCTCATCACTCAGTACGTTTGAAAGCATTTAATATGTGCATGTTAGAACTGCTGTGCTCGCAGACTGAATATTCCTAGCCAGACTAGAGAGAGGCTTCTCTAAAAAGAGCTTTTTTTCTAAAGTCCCACTGTGGGATCTCTCAGTCTCTTTGGCTCTTCAATACTGCATAGTTGGGAAGGCAGTGGTAGGCTATGCCCCAGTGAGTCTGACAGGGACACACTGGAGTGTTGAAAATGAGGTATTCATACAGACCCATCCACAAATTGGTCAGTTCTGCAATTCTAGTGAGTGCCATGAAGCCCCAGTTTTGGTGTTTTTTTGCTGAAATCATGTTCTACTGTTTTTGGGTTTGAGCTGACCTGCAAACATGAGTCTTTAGAGGTCTGGTTCCTCCACACACAAGCATAGCCCTGCCAAAGAGGTTTTAAAAAGACATGAAAAGACAGTTATGCATGTTTGAGAACAAGTTTCCTGACACGGGCCAGATCCAGTCCCCAGTGCCATGTCATCCCGTTGGCAGGGCTTCCCACAGGGCCTGATCCTGGTAGGCAAGGGCAGAGGGTGAGGCTCAATCCTGGTGGGCCTGCATGGTGAAAACATTGAGCACCACTGGCTTGGAGCACTTCAGGACCTGGGAAGTCATCCCAGGCTCCATGACAGTATAAAAATGGCTTAGAATGTGACTGCATTTCATGTGTGTCCCAGCAGCCTCCCATAAACCATAATGGCCAGGGTGAAGCAGGCTATTGATGGTTACAAGTTTTAAAGTAACTTATGCTGGGGCTCTCTTCTCTTCAGGGCATCTTCCAGTAAAACTACCCGACTACAACAATCGCCTGAGAGTTCTAGTAGCCACATATGTCACCTTCAGTCCTGATGGCACGGAGCTGTTGGTTAACATGGGAGGGGAGCAGGTAGGTTGTGACCTGAAGTCTAGGTACAAGCTTCACCTGCAGCTTTTATTAGCTGGGGACACTGCAGCCTGACTTAACCTCTGCAGAGCAGCGTCAATGTGCCAGGCTGTTCGCAACCTGTGTTTTATAGTACAGTGTGAATAGGGTGGTTCTCCAGACCAGATTCATTTTTTTTAATTGTTAGAAATGACCTTCTTCCCCTTGGAGGTAGATGGAGTGTTCAATCTGAGTAGTATTTCATAGTGGTTTTGCAGACGAATTTTTCTCCCGTCCAGAAGAGATGTAAATCTTTCCTGACCTGAGTGAACCACCTTGGCAATCTTCCCTAAAACCTACAGTGAAACACTACACCAGTTCTGCAGTAGAGTCTGGAGGATGAGTGGTGCAAGTAGAGACAATGGCTTTCACTGAGGGTATTTAAGTTTTCTTTCCAAGAATTGGGTGACATTCTTGGGTCCTCTGTCAAACCTATTATTAATCTCTTCCTGTTGCAAATCAACACCTGCAAAAGTAGGGCTGGCTTAGATTCCAGTGAAACAAGAAAATCCTGCTGAAGGTATTAACTAGTGAGGATTAAGGTGGGACTTGCCTTTTGGGCAGGGTATTCCAAATAGGGGTTTTGCATGTTTCTCAATGCCTTGTTTATTTTGGCCTTAGACACAGGCTGTTGGGTTGGATGGATCATGGGTCTGATCTGGGTTGGCAGCTCATGTGGCAGTGCATTTTTATTTCAGGGCTTCGTGGGACTGAATTCTGGGCTTCTCTGCAGGAAGGAAGTCTTAGCATTTGCTTATAGATAGTTTGCCTCACTTGTGACCCGTTTGCCTCCTTTCCCCAGTGATGAATGTTTATGATTGTCACGTATCCATAGACAAGTGATTCAGTGCCCTGTTTGCATAGGCTGGTGTATTATCGAATGATTCAGATATTATCCTATTATAGCTGGAGCCTCTTTGGTTTCGCTAACCAGTCAGCCTCGGTTAATTCTTGCTGTATGTACTTGCCATAGATTCAGTAGAACAAGCTTCCCGTGCCTCAGCACAGTTCCCTCTGAAGCTGTATTTTCCTGTCGCAGCACTGGGTACTGTGTGTGTGTGTGTGTGTGTGTGTGTGTGTGTGTGTGTGTGTGTGTGTGTGTGTGTGTGCGCGCGCGCGCGACATTTTACCAAACTTTCAAAATGACAGAAGGCAAAATTCTGGGCTCTGTGGGAGTGTGGTGCCTTGTTCATCATTATAGTTCTTGCATCAGAGTGTCATGAACTGTTTTGCCCTCTTTTTTTCATAGTCTCCCATTGCCTTTTTAGGTCTACTTATTTGACCTGACTTACAAGCAGCGGCCATACACGTTTCTCCTGCCAAAGAAGTGCCATACTTCAGTGGGTAAGTGTGAGTCTGCAAGGGAAGGGAGAGCCAGGCATAGCCAAGTTATACACTCTGACACCTTCCAGCATGAAATCTGATCTGGGCTGGAACCGGAAAACTGAATTGGGGCAGGGAGTAGCTCAGCTATTTCTGCAGTGCGACTCGTACATTTTGCTCCAAAAGCCATTCACAGAGCAAGTATGCAGAAGTAACTGAAATGCCAAGAAGTGTGGGTGAGGGGTGAAGGACTGCCTTTAAACTGTGCCTAAGAATAAGGTTGGCAGGTCTATCCTCTTCCACTGCTGGAAATCCACTAGTCTTTAGCACTGTGAAGGCCTTGGGGCTGTACTCTCACTTTATGGCAATACCTTCTGTTGGGCTGGGCCTCTAAGAGTGCGTTTGGACTTTCTTTTAATCCTAGGTGACAGAGTGGGTCCCAAGCGATTGGTGAATCAAAGAGCCCTGTTCTCTTTTCTCTTCCCTCCACAAAAGTACCTTAATCAGCTGAATTATAGTACCTGGAGAGTTCACAGCTTCTATGGCAGGACATGGAGGGGAGATGGTCTCAATCCTTAACTTCCTCCCACCCACTGCTGTAGTTGCAGCAAAATGACAGGAACAGATTCTGGGCAGAGGCTGCACTGTTTCAGGCTGTCCGGCAGAGGGCACATGTACACTTGCATCACACCATTAGTGGGTGTCTCCACACCAAATCTTTCGGCAGCTCCAGGGAGGATGTAGAGCCCTCCCAACCCTCTCGCCTGCCTGGCATGTCCTGGGTGGCTGCTTATCTGTTATATTCAGTTCACTCTGCTTTGTTAACCATTGGTTTCTGCTCCTGTGTGCAACTGAAATACTTGGAAGCTGGCTTGGGAACAAAAAAAAAAAAGATACTTGGAAGCCAGTTCATGGTATTTTTCAACCTAAGCAAGTCTTCTGGATAAGCTAATGAAGAAGGTGTGCAGAGAGGAGTGTGGGACTGGGAGCCGGGAGTTCCTGGGTTCTAGCCCTGCTTTAGACACAATCTGTCTTTTGGTCCGTCACATCCTCCCTGAGTTTGCTAACCTCTAGTATGGACATGACAGTACTCGCCCCTCATTTGTGTTCCGGACACAGTTTGTAGATATGAAAATGAGAAGCTTTGTAGAAGGGGAAGTGTTATGGGTGCTATTGGCCTTCAAAGGATTAATGGAGATAAGGGTTTTTTATCTTGCTTATTCAAGAGGAACTAAGAGGAAGGATCCCTTGCTTGCAATGCTGATTAAGCTCCAAACACCTTGCTTCTCCTTCTTGCTCAGCCCCTACCTTCATCAAGTCCATGATATTTTTCTCAGTTGTTTTCCAGGCACCTGTAAAACCTAAGAGGAGCTAAGGGTTATTGCTTGAAAAGCCACCCTTCTGTCTGAAAAGCAGTCTTTTAAAACAGTTGTCTAGTACTCAAAGGCAGATATGGTAGATTGCTGTTTATGCCCAGGTCCAGCTTGTTGAAGGTGGCTTCCATATGAGCTTCATCTTGTCCTCTATTTTATGTGAGGAGACAGCTTTAAATGCATCCAACTTTTTTCCTTTCAAGTTCTGGTGTGAGGGAACTTGTAGCGCTTAGATACCTGGTATCTGAGCTATTCCTCCCTAATGTATGTGCTTAGAGGTGGAAAGACTTCAAAGAGAATTGTAGCTGCTTACCTCTGGTCTGAATCTGGATTGATGGGGAGATCTGTCTGGCCTATCACCTGGTTTCCCTCTTAACTTCAGTGTGTGTGTGTTGTTTGCACCCTTTCAGAAGTGCAGAATGGCAAAACATCAACCAACGGAGTGTCAAACGGCATCCATCTCCACAGCAATGGGTTCCGGCTGTCTGAGGGACGAGCCCATGTCAGGTAAGTGGATATACTTGTCTGGGTGAGAGCTCTGTGACCTGTCTGTCCTCCTGTTTAGATCTGGAGCTGCTGTGTCGAATGTGATTCCATTTAACTCGCTCATTAGTGATTGCTCCGGGTATTTCACTTGGGGGTTTGCTCATCTGCTAGTTGTTAGGGGTCTTCAGGAGCCTGATGGGGGAGATCCTGTTGGTAGAGATCTTCTTACATGTGGGGATTCTTTGCTGGTAACATTGATACCTGGCCTTAAGCCTAGACACTGAACTCCTTTGCTTATCCACAGCTGGTCTCTGCTCCTTGACCTGAAGAGGGTGGCTTGTGCTTGGTGAAAGATTGTCGCTGGGTCCCCTTGCTCCTCTGTTGGCAAAAGGGCTTGGTTGTAACCTGGGTACCAATTTGCTGCACGCTTGAACTAATGCCCCCAGAATAGCTGCATGCACTCCTCTGCAGCCCCTGGTTGGTAATGGCATTTGATTCAGTACTGTCCTGGGGATGAATACAAAGCTTTCTTGTTCCCAGCTATCCGCTCTGCTTCCCTCCTTCCTACTTTGATTTTTAAGGACTACCTGGAATTAGAGAAGCAGAGGCAAACCTGAAGTTTAACACCTTCATCTGTGCCTTTTAAAATGCTAGTTTATCAGATGTCTTTGACACATCAAAAATTATGTGAATGAGCTTTGTGGACATCTCAAAGAGAGCTCTCGCATACCTGAATGCAAATTTAAACCAATAACACTGTCTACTCTACTCACTGCCACAAGATACTAGATCCAAAGGGCGTTAGCAGGACTCAAAGGATTTAGTGGATCCATACGGATAATTAAGGCACTCACTGTTAAATGAGTATTAGAAATCATCTTTGAGTTCCATGGCATAAGACATCTCTTAGTTGATGGGCTTATAAAGAACATCCCCTAAGGGCAAGTTACCCAATTTATAAGAGCTGCTTGTACCTTCATGTGGCGCATCTGGTAAAAATCAATGCCAGAAACAGGAGAACGTGGACCCTGGATGTGATCTGGAGTGTCAGGTTTTCAGTAGTCTGGTCTGGTTAAATATTTGCTTCTGATTTGGTTAAATTTTCCCCCCCACCCCCCAGAAGATCCTGACCTCACTCTTCCTTATGTCTGCAGCCCTCAGGTGGAGCTGCCTCCATATCTGGAAAGGATTAAGCAGCAAGCAAACGAGGCCTTCGCCTGCCAGCAGTGGACTCAAGCCATCCAGCTGTACAGCAAAGCTGTTCAGAAGGCACCCAACAATGCCATGCTGTATGGGAACAGAGCTGCAGCCTACATGAAGCGCAAGTGGTAAGCGAGCTGGACCTTTCTGCAGGAGACTGTGGAGCTGTGCACCAAAGGGCTTGGTGTACTAAGCAGTGCTGAGGCCTAAGTTCCAGGCTCCAGAAAGAGAGGTATAACCTACATATATTGTCCTGATCTTGGTGCCCTCTCTTGAACATTCACGGTGCAGAGAGGTAGTGCCTGGTGTGTGAAATTGGTAGAAGAGCCATGAAACTGAGTACTCTGCACCTGTGCACGTATTCAAAGCATGGTACCAACAGTCTAGGCTCTGGCTCTTCTGCTCAAGAGGGTTAAGATATTTCTTGTGTCATTCACTTAATCTTTGCATCTGATTTTTTTTAAACCTGCAAGGGAGACAGGGTGGCTTTGCCTGGTGTTTTAAGGGTAGTTTTGTCAGGAATGTCTGACACGCTCCAGAGCCAGTTCTCTTTGTCAGTTCTCTTTGCCAGACTCAAGGGTCTAACAGGTTGTCGCTGAGAACAGGAAGACTTGCCACATTATGGGATCAGGGCTTGTAGAGAATGTAAAATTGCGGTGGTTCTGTGATCCCTTGTTGGCTGGTTGTTTTGATCCCTGGACAGTGAAACATGCTGCTACTTACTTGGCCACACAGGGGTACTCTTGAGCTACTGTGTGCGGGGAATGGAAGCTGTGTTCTGCTCTAGGGCCTTGGTCTAAAGCCCTGCTGCTTTGAGGAGGGGGCTGCTGTTGGTTAGCCAGCAGTCTGCACCTGTAATGTTTGCTCTGTAGGATGTAGCCTGGTAGCTCAAAGCATGGGGCTTCCTATATGCAATACCTTGACAGGGGAGTGAGCAGGGGGCCAGGCCTTCAGACAGGCGCTGGTCCTTCTGTATTGTGTCCATCAATAAGCTGGGTTCACTTGAAGGCTGGGATGGAAGTAGGCAAGTGGTATGGGTGCTAATGAGCAAGTGGGGAGACTGGGGAAAGTAGAAAATCCTCAGATAGCTCCAGGACTGGGGGTGGCTGGTGGATATGTAGGCCTTGTCCACTTCCAGGGTGTTTTCATCTTTTTGCAGGGATGGTGACCATTACGACGCTTTAAGAGACTGCTTGAAGGCTATCTCCCTGAACCCCTGCCACCTGAAGGCCCACTTCCGTCTCGCCCGCTGCCTTTTCGAACTGAAGTATGTGGCAGAAGCACTGGAGTGTCTGGATGACTTTAAAGGGAAGTTCCCGGAACAGGCGCATAGCAGCGCTTGTGATGCCCTTGACCGAGACATCAATGCAGCCCTCTTCTCTAAAAGCGATAACGGTGGGTGCCAGTGCTCAGCATGGTCCTTGTATTCTCTTTGGATGTTAATGTAACCCAAGGAAGCATGTCCCCCTGGAATTATTGCTCCCTAAAGTGAGGTTTGTTAGATGCTATCAGTTATTTACCCAGAGGATGATTTGATCTTCTAGTTGAAAGCTGCCTTTGTAATTGATGCTTTCAAGGACCAGTCCTGCTGTGTTTTTTTTAACTGACAGCTGATCTCTGAGAGATCTGGGTTCCCAAGTGTGTCATGCTCTGTCTTTTTTTGCTGCAGCTGCTCCTTAAGCGTGGAAAGTTCTCCTCCCTTTCATTTTGAACTGGGGTGTGTGTACCCCTGGGTGGTATGCAACAGGCTTCTAGAGAATTGGTGAGAGAGGAAAAATGGAAAGCAAAATGGAACTATGCATAGAGAAAAAGGGGGAAAAATGAAAGACAACTGTAAAATATTGAGCTGTTGGAGGGGTTCTAGTGTGGCTGTAGTCTCATTTTGTCGTTCTCCACAATGTGGAATGATAGAGGCACAAAGCAGGGTAGCAGACTTGTGCTGCAAACCCCTTTTAAAAAAAAAAAGGTTCAATTGCTAAGACTTCACCCTGCGGGACAGCAGTTTGCTAGTACCAGTACACCAGAAAATACCTTCAAGGGAAGGCTTCCACCTCTTTATAGCGGCCTCCCCAGAGACTAGGGAACAGTAAGTGCTCCAGTTGTGATATCATATCTACTGTGGGAGCCATTGAGCTGAAAGGTAGCCATTCTCTCGTTTGTGGGTTGCACTGGAGCTCTAGGGTTGGCCCTGCTGGAAGGGATTTGAGGTAGGTTGGTGGAAGGGTATAGAGAAAGGCACATGGTAAGCCCTGTTCCCTGTGTAAACCGCCATCTAGAACTGGCAGCTGAGTAGTCTCTTGCATGCACAACTCTTTCTCTCCAAAGTATGATGTGTAAAGAGGGGAAATCTTTCTTTCTCTTCGCTAATCTTCTAGCTGAAGACAAGAAAGGGAGCGGCCCAATCCGGCTGCGAGCAACTGGCCGCAAAGATTCTATTTCGGAAGATGAGATGGTGCTGAGGGAGCGCAGCTACGACTATAAATACCGGTACTGCGGCCACTGCAACACCACTACGGATATCAAAGAGGCCAACTTCTTTGGCAGGTATGTTGCCATTGCACATCTGGACAGTATGCCAGAGCTTTGCCATTGACTGGATGTGTCGTGATGTGCAGCCTCTCTCTGCCTGCAGGGTTATGAGAGGAAACCCAACTGCAAACCAGAAGCATTAGTGATGTGACCTCTGCTGTCAGTACAACTAGAAGCCACCTCTGTGTTTCTCTAGATTCACAGATTAAATAGCACATAAGCATAGAGATTGTTTTCTTCTTCTGGGAACAATCTTTTCAGTATGCCTGTTTGTATGGATTAGAAAGAGGGGGAAACAAGGCAGAAAACCACCTCTTTGTCCATATCTAGAAATAGCCAGTTGTGAGGCTGGAGGTGCATAGGTTTCTGATGTTCATAATTCAGTAGTGAGGTATAAGATACTGGCAGGCCCCTTAAATGATCAGTGAAACCCCGGCTGGATTTTAGAGGTCTGTCACAAGCCAACTTTCTGAGCTACAGGTTTGCATGCGCATGAGGATAAGTTAGCAAAGTGCTGGCTTTCCTACCGAGGGACAGCCAGCTCCCATCCTCATTCTGTGCTCTGTAGCAAAGAGTCCTTCCAGCCCATACAACTTCTATGACCCTCAGTGCTTTGGGTGCGGTTTAATTGTCCAGAACGCTGCCCCACACCTTTCGGCCAAGGTGTGACTGCTAGCTTCTTCACCTCTGCTCTGCTCTCTGTGCATCTGTGTTCTCCACCCTAGCAATGCGCAGTACATCGTCAGTGGCTCGGATGATGGCTCCTTCTTCATCTGGGAGAAAGACACTACCAACCTTGTGCGAGTGCTGCAAGGGGATGAGTCGATTGTGAACTGCCTGCAGCCTCACCCAAGCTACTGCTTCTTGGCAACCAGTGGCATCGATCCAGTCGTGCGGCTTTGGAATCCCAGGCCAGAGGTAAGAGCATTTGTAAAGAGAGATGTACTCGCCAGTGGGCATGGGGACTCTTTGCCAGGTGATAGGTAGACTGCCTTTGCGCAACCAGACTGCAAAGACTGATTTACAGGGAGCAGGGAAAACCGGCTGTGTTGGAAGGAGACTCCTGGGTTTTACCACTCTGGGTTGATCACTCCTCTCCTGTTCATGGAACAAGGGGATGCTTAGAGGAACGCTGGGCATCCCGAGTGAACCTGGGTAGCACAAGAGGGAAACTGTACCTGCACAGGACAGCATTTCTGACTGCCCGAGCACATGTTTGCAAATGCCATCCTGTGAGCTGCAGATGTGGCTGCGGTTAACCTCCCATCCCTATCTTGGCGAGGACTTTCACGCCTGAACTGTGCTTTTGAGTCGCTGTACAGTGCAGAGCTCTCCTGCATGCCAAAGCTGAGCAGAGATGGCTAGACTCTGAATTCCCCTGCAGGTGGCAGGAGCTGGGCCATCAAGCCATTACGTCCACCTCCATCCTACATGCTGGAGAATGTCTGTTTATTCTAAATGCTGACCTCTCGGTGTGGCCGCCTGTGTGGTTTAGGTCTGTGCTGCTGGGTTGGAATGGGGCCAGACCTGCTAGGTACCAGATACAGCCTGTGGCATTAAACAGGATTTGACTTGACTCTATTTTCACATCAGGGATCCTGAGCTTCAGAGGGCAGCAGTAGGAATAATACCCGCTATCCTGGAGTATTTGTTAGCGTGAGTCAAAGGTTGTCTCATGGCACAGTCTTCCTCATGCAGTCTCCTTTCTCATTTGCAGAGCGAAACCCTCAATGGCCGTGTGGTGGAAGACATGGAAGGTGCCTCCCAGGCTAACCAGAGACGAATGAATGCAGATCCCTTGGAGGTGATGTTGCTGAACATGGGCTACCGGATCACAGGACTGACTAGTAGCGGGACTGGAGGCTCAGACGATGAAGACAGCTCGGAGGGGCAAGTCCAGTGCCGGCCCAGCTAAAACAGACCTGCCTCTCCTTCCTCTAATTGCTTTGTTGAACGGGAACCCCGTTTCCTTGGTTCTGAACTTTCTCTGATGAACGGCTGCACTGTTTCACACTATGCACAGAGTAGGACAAGCTGGCAGGGGCAGGAGTGGCTTTCTTGTTAAATTACCACCACCACCACCTCTCCCCGCTCCCCCCTGTCACACTACTGAGCAGCATGGCAATGCAGTCTGGGTTCGCCTGTAGTGGAATTTAGTCCCTGTAAGGATGTTTTGAGTTGTCTGTGAGCAGTGTAAGCTGGTGACCTTCTCTGACGCTGCTGTATGGCTTGGCGGAAGGGGCATCGTCTCCATTCGTGCATTTGCAGAGGGGATGTTAAACTGCTAAATAAAACATAAACCTAGGGCAGGGATTACAGAATGATTTTACCGCAGTGATCTTGGTTTCTGATGCTTGGCTTAGCTGCTCTGCTGCCAGCTTGGCTCCTGGCCCCTGGTTCAGGGCTGGTGATCATAGAAAGTCCATCTGGCCCACCGAACACCTCAAGGGGGCTTTTCTCTGGCCACTGGCTCTAACGCGGTTGCTGAAGGTGACTGTATTGGTTAGGGTTTGGCCACCACCTGTCTGTCTTTTGGGCATCTCCTTTAGCTGATGCATAAATGGAGACCCTGAATACATGCAGTTGAATGGAGGAGGAACCTCTTTCCCAGCACAAGTATTGATTTCCTCTGTGACTTGTGACCCCATGAAGAAAGATGGTGGTAAAAAAGGAGATGGGGCGTGAGGTTTTGAGGCTGGGATAACTGGCGTGACTGAAGCTACCAAGGGAAAGTGGCTGATAACGGCACTTCCATCTCTTCCACCCATGCTGCTGCTAGCCCTGTTTTACCTTCCCCTCTCCTAGCCCCCTTCTTGCCCTACAATTGAGTGTGGCTGCCATGCACCCATCCCAGCTGGTATTTGAGCTTTTAGAGGCTGGCATTTTTAGTGCAGTTGACTGCTCTGGATCTCATCAGCTGAGGTGATCTTTCCTGATGGATGTGACCTCCCTCCTGTACAAGCGGTGGAGGAAGTCCTTGCAGTGGGTCAATGGTCCTCTCAGGAACTGCTCTTCTTTCTCCTTACCCATGCTGGCTTCAAAGCCAGGACCACAACTTCTTTTTTTTTTTAAATGCAGCACTGTACTTCCACTCTTCCCAAGTAACTTGCAGCCTGTTTTCTCCTCTCTCACTTGCCAAGCATTAAATATATCAAGTAGATCTAACACAGCTGTGCTACAGCCCAAGTTGAGGAGTTTTTTTTTCTGACTATCAACTAAGACCAAAGAGCCTTTGGAGATCTTACTATCTTTCTGCACTGTCTTTTTCTTCCTGCCGAAGATTTAAACGTGCTGGCGCTGGTCTCCGGGGCACAGGGTGTGTGTATGTGTGCGTGTGCGTGGGCATGCTATATTAGGGCTGTTCTTCCACACGGTGGAGTCCCTGGTCTTCCCATACCTGCGTTGGAAGGACGAGTACCCACTCTTCCTTCTCTGGCTGCTCAGTGCTGCCAGGTGTTGATGGGAGAGTTGGCTTTGTGTTAGCTGATCAAAATGACTGGCTTCCCCTCAGCTTTTGTACACGCCACTTTTGCCTGCTTTCCGTACAGCAAGGATGAGCCACAAAGGACGTAACGAGGTCCGTATCCCATGGCCAGCATCCTTTCTAATATGGTGCAGCAGACCCCTGCCAAGCAGTGCTCCATCTTCCACCAGCTGCATTTTGATGGAGGGGCTTGGTGGGAACATCTTGCCTCTCAAAGGCAACCAGTCTCTGCTCCATTTTCTGTGGATGGGGGCCCAGGGCTAATGTGCTTCTGGTTCTTTGGCAATATGCTGGACAGCTGAGCAGAGGCTGGCTTCTGAGGTACTTTTACAGACCCTCAGCAGCAGGTCTTTGTTTCTCAGGCCCAGCAAACTTGCCCCATGTCTTTTTTTTCCCCCCACCCGGACGACTTGCCTGGGTCAAGCCAGCCCTTGGCCTCTCCCATTCTAGCCTGTTTGAAGTTAGCATCCTAGCAATGCAGTCCATGTTGCTCATGACTTAGCTGAGCCCATTCACTTGTGTCCAGGCTACTCCCCCAGCAGTGCGGCAGCAGTCCCAGGCACTCAATGTTCTTAAAACCCAGTGGTGGCAGGAAATGGTTTTTACTTGTGTGGGTTTCTTATTTTTATTTGAAGTGGCCTGTGTTTGTGTTTGGGGTTTTTTGTTTGCTGAAGGCTTCCTGGATGCATCTGTCTTTCTCCCTTCCCTCTCCCACTTTCTGCTAGGCAATGCCTTTTAAGCTTTGGGTTTTGGTTTTTGTTTTTTAACTCTCAAATAGGCTGAGATTGGAGGCTTTGAACAGAAGAGAACCCCTGGCTCCTTGGGAGATGTCACTTCCCTTCGAGCTTATGCTGTGACAGCTATTTTTACTCTAGCAAGACAGAGCAGCTCTCCTACCTGCCAGCTGCAGCACAAAGCTACGAGAGCAGTGGATTGCCTTTAAAAAAAAAATGGCTGCTTTGTTTAAAAAGAGAAATATTAGTCGATTGAAGAGGGGAAGTCCCTCTGGCTCTTGCCCCTCCTTCCCGTCATTTTCTGGGGGTAGGTTGTCTGCTTTCATTGCTTGTTAATGAGGAACTCCTATTTATTGGTGAAGAAAAAACATGCTGGGGAAGAGATGTAGCTTTATTTACTTACCTCTGCTGTTTTCTTCTACCCCCTTCTCTGGAGAAGCCCCTTTTTTTGCTCTTTTTTTGGTTAACTCTTTCTAACCCAGGATATGCAGAGATGCCTCCTTTTATTTTTGTATTGTAGCAGTGGAGATCTCCTTGAGGAAACTCTGAGATTCTTTTGGATGTTGCAAAGACCATTGCTCCTAGCTTTCCAGTGTTAAAGATGATGGTGTCTCAAACTGCCCCTGCAATTGTAGAGGTAACACACAAGCCTTACTGTCCTTGTAAGAAGGAGCAGAATATTTCTGTTTCTCTGGTCCCTGGAAGAGAAAGGGTTAAGCAATTAAACAATTCTTTGTTTTAGTTCTCTTCTGTCATTTGTTCGGGGGACTGGTCAGGCCGTGCCGGAGACCAGCGCAAGAGGGTTTGCGCATGGAGACGGGGATGGAAGGGGGGGTCCAAAGGCTTGTCTTGGCGGTTGACTGCTGAAAACCAAGTTTCTTGGGGCGCTGCAGTTTGAGAGACGGGGGGTAGCTGGCTGTGCTGGAGAGCCTCTGGTGGCTTGTCCTGACTCGCTAAAAGGTTTGCATCTTTCTAACCAGATGCATTATGCAGGTTTGGGAGAGGGGTGGATCTGTACCTCTCCCACATCTGGCGGGCTGCCTCTCCGTGAGCTCTGCCCGGTGTGCAGAACAGACCTGGCCTGCGCTTGGGCTAGATGGGCTCCCCAGGGTGCTTTGTGGAGCTAACGAGTGGCCTGCCGATGCAGTTGCCTTATGGAAGGTTTGGTGAGGCGTTTTGTACCCTGTGATCTGCATGGAAAGAGGCTCTCGTGTTATGTGGTCACTTGAGCTCATGCTAAATCCAGGGAGGAGGTTGGGGGAGGCTCTACTATCGGGTACCAGGGAGCTGAGCGTCGCAGAAGCGCCCTATTGTTTTCTCCCATGAAGGATGCGGATCTCTTCCTAGTGATCAAACAGTCTGTCCTTGGCCTGTTACCTCTTCTTGCATGGCCTCTTGCATCTGAAATAAGCAGCGCAGGGCACACCTTGTCTGGGGTTGTGGAGGTAGCCTTAGTGTCACTGCCTGCTGTCTTCCACAGGCCTTGCCAGCTAAAAGGTTTGCATCCAGTGCATTATATTGGGCACAGAGTTCAAAGTGGCAAATGCCCCCCTCTGCAGGAGATTCAGATTTGCTCTCCCCTCAGTCCTTCCCCTGGGACAGGCCAGATGCTGTCTCGCCAAACCACAGGCTCTAAATGAGTGGAGTTGGCCCACTGTCAAAAGGGAAACGCCAAGTTACCTGGAACGCTTTGGAGCCCGGTAGGACTCTGGGGGACGGCACCTAGTTACCCCTGCAGCTTTTAGCACGTCGGAGCTGCTTTGCAACCACCTCCACCTCTGCAACACAGCCAAGATTGGACAGTGCAATTGCCAGCTTTGCGCACTGCCTGAAGCAAAGGCCTTCGCAGAGGTTTGGGATGTATTGATTTCCTGCTGGCTGCCCAAGCTGACGCTGCAAGCAGCCTAAAATGTCCCTGACAACCGCCTTGGCTTTGCTTGGACAAAGCAGCAATGGCTCAGTCGCCTACTGAACAGCAGCAGGGTTTCTGGTCCTTGGAGATGGAAGCAAGGCTGGTCCCCCGAACCAGTCTAGTGACAGGATGCCGTGGGTCGGAGGAGCCTTGTCCATTGATGAACTATAAGGAGATGCAGGAATTTATGGGGGGGGAGTCCTAGAAAGATGGTCTCTATACGTGCTCTCACGTTTTGGAGATGGGTAGCTTCTTGCATATCCCGTGGTTTACAGGCTACGTGTGTTCTCTCGCCGGTTCGGTATTTCCAACCCTTCCCACGTTGCTGTGAACAGGACACCTTTCTTGCCAAATCTGGCACAAAGATCAGATGAGACATTTTCTTTAGTATTTTTATTTCTCATCTCAAGCGGGTTTGTGAGCGAATCCCGGACTTCTGGGTCTTTCTGAAGGAGGTAGCGGTATCTGACTTTGCCGTTGCCTTTTATCAGGCACTTGGGTTGTTTCTAGACCTCCTGCCTAGCGTGAAAGTGGTGTCCGGTGATCTGTCTCTTAATGAAGACACTCAGCTCTCACCCTGGTCTTTACTAAGCAGGTTCTGCTGGGCTCGGGTTTTCTGCCAGCAAACCTGAAAGGGCTGAACCTGTTGGAAACCTGCAGTTAGTCTCCACCTCCGGAGGGAAGCAACTAAAATGCATCTGTGGCTACATGCAAATGGGGGAAAAAAACCACCCCCAAAACTTTCATTTAACCCCAAGCTAAGCCAGTTCATTAAACGCTGCTTTCCACAGAGTAGGAGAGAGCAAGGAGGAGGAAGCCAAGTGTTTGTGAATTGACCTGAAGAAGAAAAACATGTTTCCAAAATGGTCCCAAAGGTGTGTCCTTCTTGCTCTATTTTTTATTTTATTTTATCTTTTTCCTGCTATTAACCCTGCTCTGGGAGTGTGTCTTCCGAGGTGAACGTAACCTTGGCAAGAGCCTTGTGCCCTACAACAGTGACTCCTGAGCATGCCAGGAGACGCGCTTTGCCAGCTGTACTATTCTTAGTATGCTCCTTGCATCAGCTTTTGCAGTGAGATGCTGAACAAAGAGGAGATGGAGTAGGGTTGTAGAGCCAGGAGATGAAAATGTGAATAACTGAAGGGTAAAACTAGGCTTTCTGCAACTCCAGGCAAGAGGGGTTTGGGTTCCAAGAGGAGTCATTTACCCTAAAAGCTCCTCGGCTCTGGTGTCGGGGTCTTGTCGCCTGGGAGGAGGTAGAAGCTTTGTTGCATGGCAGGTTACTAGACTGGGTAGGGAGCAAGCCTACCCGGACACCGGCAGTGGATCCAAGCAGTCTCAACCTGAAAGGGATGGGAGGAAAAAGTAGTGGGAGTGCGGTATGGAGAGAACTGAACTGAAGCAGGGAAGTCAAGTGAGGAAATGGCTCTCCTGAAAGCCTCGCTCCTAAATGCCCCCCCCCAGGCTAATCTTCACTTAACCTTCCCAATGTCGCATGAAATGAGGTTCACGGGAGCCTGCGACGGTCGGGCAGAGGCAGGGCACTGCCCTTCTGTGGGCTTTCAGAGGGCATCCATGGGAGGTGGTGCCCGTGGGTGGGAAAAGTGCCAGGACCCTGCATCTCCATCACGGGAGAGCTCCCGCAGCTCGGGCCCTTGGAGAAACCATTCGCTCTTCCCCTCTCTCTGCTAAATTTAGAAGCTGCTGTGTGGATTAGCCAGTCATTTGCAAGTGGCAGGCGGTGAGAAGGGGGAGGTGGCACTGAAATGGCATCCATAAAGCGAAGCCCTGAATGTTGAAGATGGGATGTGGGGCTGGCTTGGCTGCTTGTTTTGGGGGGTTTGTGTGTCCCTGCTTGATATCGCCACCAGCAAGAGAGACGGAGCGGACATCTCTGGTTGGCGTTGAGCTGCTCGTGGCTGTCAGACTGCAGCAGGCACAGGCTGCGGAAAAGAAAAACAGCTCCCCCCCCCCAGCACAAGCCTTTCAGAGGGAGGAGGAGTATTTTTCAAGTGTCCTCCATCAACCTGTGCCTAATTGACATTTCAGATCCATTTCCCTAGGCTCTTGCACATGGCATCAGCTGCCCACATGCTGCTGCCGCTTTACTTGTCAATTTGGGTTCCCTCCCTCAACACCCCCCCGCTTTGCTTTTTTTTTCCCTCCCCCCAGCAAATGGCTCAGTTCTGGCAGTCCCTATAACACTTCAGCTGTCACGACAGACAAGGCTCGGGAGAAGGCTGCATGTTGAGCACAAGCTGGTTGTGTGCCTGCTGCTTTCAGTCTTTGGGTAAGAGCCAGCGCTAGAAAGGGAGTAAGCAGAAAGGAAGGATTTGCACCCTTTCGGTCTGATTGCTAACCGGGGGAGAGATGCCCCGCTGGGTGGGGAAATGCAAACTGATGTCCTCCCCACCACCCCGCAGGGCTCTTCCTTTTCTAAAGGCTAGGTCTGAAAAGAGGGCTGCCCCCCGTCGACCCCAGGCTCGCAGGCCCCTCTCCCCGACTGACGGGAGAAGGGGTCCCTAGGCGCAAGCCACCTGCGTGCGAACGCAAATGGAAGAGGCACAATGAGCCATGGGGAGGCTGGTGATGTTTCTGCTCTCCTGCTTTTCTGGCAAGGCATAGATCGCTGCAGCAGGTATTGTGTCTAGCACTCCTTGTGCCATCCTTTGATACCTGGAAGATATTTTTCCACCCCCCGCTCACAGCCTGCAGCTTGCTTTCCAGATGCAGCCTTTTCATGCCGCTGACTAGGTGTCCTAGGGTGGATGGGTGCCAGTTCTCTGCCACCGTCACCAGGCAGAACCTGGTGCGAGCTGCGGCTGACTTGCCTCCAATGGAAAATTGGGGGTAGATGGACTTCTAGCAGCGGGAGAGAGCTTGTCTAACAAAGCAAATGTGCTCTGCTAGTGTGGGCTGTCTCTTGTGCCTGCAGAAAGGGGGGAGATTGAAGGGGGATGCAAGGGCTGGAAATACAGAGAGTTTTGTGCCTTTTACAGTAATGCTCCTCTGCCCTTCAGCAGTTTGGTCCTTGTCATTGCAGGTGAGGCCTGGTGGGCGAGCAGGGGGCCCAAGGACTGCATGGCCTTGTAGCTACCGGCCAGGGTGGAAGCAGGTAGGATGGGGCTGCCACCTGTGCTACTCGCTGTATGGAAGAATACAGGATGCTGGTCTCTAGCGCTGTCCAGTTGCCATCAATGAAAACCTGAAAGACCAAATCGGATGTGAAATAACCTAAAACAGACGGGCTCGCTGAGGGGGGCAGTGGTCCAGGCTTGCCAGATGTAATATTAACACTTGGTTCTGCTGCAGCACATGGAGGCGGGTTTGTCCCTTTAATGTTGCTTGCCTTGGGTGTCTGTAAGGGAAATGGAAATGAAACCCCCTCCCTCCCTCCCTCCTCCCCAAGCTTGGGCATTGTTTGTGTTTAAGAGTTGTTTTTTTTTTCTGTGCTTTCTCTTTGCCTTTTCCTCTTTGAAGGCCAGGAGCGGAGTGCTCTTCTATAAGCCTTTTCCCATCAAGGTTAGACTGAAGCCCGAGCCGAGCAAAAGGCATCGCAAGTTGAAAGCTCCTTTGCCGCCGGTGAAGTGATTGACGGATGGCAGGCCAGGTCCTGCGGACCAGACGTCCGTGTCATGAAGTCCCATGGGGGCCTCAGTGGCAGGAATCGACGAGCTGGGTGGACTGCGCTGAAGTTTATCCCCGCAGTTGTTCTGGTCTAGACTTGGGGTGGGATAGTAGCTAACGTGTGTCCACACAAACTGGTTAGAACAAGGGAAAGTCGGCTTTGACGCAAGCTAACCTCACTGCATAAAAGCTAGGTTCTAACTTGACCGGCTAGCACGTTAAAGTGCATATTATCTCCTCCTAACTAGCCTTTTAGGATGTGAGCTGAATTGCCTACTAACACTGCAGCTTTAAATCCTAATCGAGACAGACCTTTACTTAAGCCTGATGTAGCACGAAGGAAAACGTGCGGTTCTGCTCTTTATCCTGTGTGTGCTCTGTGGATGGGGTGTTAATCCCCAGTGTGCTGCAAGTGGGCTCTTCCCCTGGGCTAAAACAGAATAAAATCAACCCTCTGTCTCTCCTCGCTTTCTCTTGATGCTTTCCTAAAAGATCTCTAGAATAGCTTCAAGCCAAGGAGGGGCTGCGTCTGTTCAATAATGGAGGGGCTGTGTGCGCCGTGGAAGAACAGAGATGGAAGGGGGGGAAATCTATATAAAAATGGGCCTTTTTGGCTGGTGAATTTATATCCTACTGGCTATTGGGAATGCTGCTCCCAAATCTGATTAGCAATGAATGACCTTCACCCCCCCCCTCCCCAAAGCAATCCTTTTATTAATGCAGCGCTCTGGATGCATTGCACCTACTTCGTGTTCCTGGAGGAGACTGATTCAAGCATGTGCACATAGGAACTGGGCCAAGACTGTTTTATTAGCAGCGTTCCACCAGCTGGCTTCACACTCCACAGCACCTCAAGCACTACTCATTATTTCCCCCCCTGCTGCACTTGTGGGCTCACGTGCCCGCTGTCTGCTAGTCGGTGGTCATGGACCTGGGTGCAACAAGGAAGCAGAATCACTTCTAAGAGGGGGGTAATAAAAGGGGTGCAAAGAGGAGTGCGGGGTACGTGAAGCCACCCCACATTGCAGACTGGTTTCCCTGGGGTTGCTGGGAAAAAGCATCTGGCTTTTGGGCGGGAAGTGACTTGGAAGAGGTCGGACAAGTCGTACCGCAGTGTCTTGCTGGGTGTGTTGTGGGGGGTGGAGCTCTTCTGGGGTGAACTAATTTTTTTTTCAGCTTTCTTGTGTAGTTGAATTGAACTTCCTAATAAAGCAGCTGTTATTTTTCTAATATTCTGGATTCTTAAATAGCCTTACTCTAAATACAGCATCTAGCCCACACCGACCTCCGGGGACTGGCTGGAACTCAATCCACGTTTATAAAATGTTCCGAGATCCTCATCTAAAATTCACTGGGGATGGGCAATTACCACCTCCCACAGCTCTTCTAGCACATATGATCTGATTCTTCTGTTCTCTTGATAAGATCTGGTTTGTTTCCAACTTCTTTCCTTCCCAAGGGGGTGCTTTCTTCCAATCCCCTCATATCTCTCTAATTTTCATGACCAAAGTAAACCATCTGCGGCAGTCATTCTTAACCTTTTGAGACTCAAGGCATCCCTGGAAAAATGCCAGCTTAGTTTTCACCTTTTTTTCATAGTAAAAAACATAAAAATAAAAATAAGGGAGTAATTCTTCTGTTGCAGAGAACGCAGACATCGGGGTGGGAGTGTATTTAACTCTTTGGATTCCTATTTGAAGTCTCTGGGTTTATCTTGTGAATCACATTTGCACACCCAACAACAAGGCACACTGCAACACTCTTGAAAGGATCTCAAGGTACCCCAGGGTGCTGCAGCCAGTGCTGGGTGAGAATCACTGTAGGCTAAAATCAAACGTGATGGGTGGGGGGCATCCAAACTTGTACATGGGACAAGTCTGGATAACGGGGAGCGTCTTAACTCCTGGGCCTATGTAGGATGCCTGGCCTAGGTGAAGTTATATGGCCCATGTTCATAGGAAAGTAAGGTGGGAGGAGACCTCACAGGATTGTCGGGCCAGCCCCCTGCTCAAGGCAGGATTGTCCCTGACCAACCCATCCCAGCCAAGTCCAACCTGCTCTTTAAAATTTCCAGGGAGGGAGCTTCCAGTTTCTCTAGGTGCCTGATCCAACGCTCAGCCGCCCTCGTCGTCGGAAAGCTCCTCCTCGGCTCCAACCTCAGTTTCCCCTGCTGCAGCTTGGGGCCGTTGCTCCTAGTCCTGTGCCCCGCAGCCACAAAGAAAAGCTCATCTCCATCCTCTCTATAATCACCCTCCAGGGAGCTGAAGACTGAGATCAAATCCCCTCTCGGTCTTCTCTCCACTAAATAACTGTAGCTCTTTCAGCCTTTTCTCATCAGTCTGGACTTCCCGGCCCCGTTCTTGAGCTTTGCTCAACCGGGCTTGGAATTTACCTGGCTGCGTCGCGGCCTCTCCGCTAAGAGCAAGCACGACCGGGGAGCACTGGCTCCGTCTTCCAGGCGTGGGGTTTGCACGCAAGATACCTGCCTGGCTGTGGGAATGGCCAGAGCCCCGGCCTAGGGGGCTGGGAGGGAGGACATGGGCTCGGGGCAGTTTTATAGCCCGTGGATCTTTGTGGATACAATTATCGAGCTTTGTTCAGTGGAAAATTGGAACGGAACGGGCTCTTGGATGATCTGTGTGCGTGTGTGAATGGGACTGGGCACGTGGGTGTGTGTGTGAGAGAATAGGCACTTGGGGGGGTGTATATATATGAATGGGCACTTGGATGCTGTGCACGCGCGAGAATGGGCATGTGGTGGGGGTGTGTATATGTGAATGGGCACTTGGATGATACGTTTGTGAGAGAATGGGCACTTGGGTGTGTGTGCGTGCATGAATGGGCACTTGTATGATGCATGTGTGGGTGAGAAAGGGCACTTGGGTGCGTGTGCGTGCGTGAATGGGCACTTGTACGATGCATGTGTGTGAGAAACGGCACTTGGGTGTGTGCACGTGTGTGTGTGTGAATGGGCATTTGGATGGTAAGTGTGTGTGTGTGTGTCTGAGAAAGGGCGGAGGGGGGGGGGTGTAAGACCCCTACAGATACCAGCATTTTGGAACCGCCTGGTATCCCCCCGACAGATGACGCGGGACACGTGTCCCACAGGTGCGGTCACACGCGCGCACAGCCTTGCCCTGGGGGCTGACCCCGTCTCGGACGAAGGCCTGGCCCGTGCCCGAGCCGCCCCGGGCCGGTGCCGGCTCCAAGCCGGGCTGCAAACACCGGCGTGAAACGAAGCGCCGCGTCCGCCGAGCAGCGGCTCCGCCGAGGCGCGGGGCTCAGGACGAGGCCGCGGCCACGTGGCAGGGAGGCGGAAGCTGCACATGGCGCCCGGCGCTTCCGGGTTTCCCCGGAAGTCCGGGTGGCGCGCCGGAAGTGCGAGCGGTCTCCAGGAAGTGACGCGCCCCGCTCGCCCGCCCCGCCCCGGTGATGGCGGAAGCAGAGGCTCCGGGGGGCAAGATGAAGCCGTTCGGCGGCGGCGGGGCCGGGCTGGACGCGGAGCGCGGCCGCTTCCCCTACTGCGTCGTGTGGACGCCCATCCCCGTGCTCACGTGAGTCCGCCCACCCCCCGCCCCGGGCCCGGGGGGGCGCGCCGCGCCTTGCACCTTGTAGACCGACCGGGGCAGGCCAC
Organism: Alligator mississippiensis; assembly: GCF_030867095.1. Taxonomy (NCBI): domain Eukaryota; kingdom Metazoa; phylum Chordata; order Crocodylia; family Alligatoridae; genus Alligator; species Alligator mississippiensis. The sequence continues at coordinate 2,556,151 of NC_081829.1, read as the reverse complement.
GGAGCGCCGGGGTGAGCTCCAGCTCGGGACACACACACACACACGTATGTGTATACACACAATTATTTATATATATATATATATATATATATACACACACACACGTATATGTGTATGTGTGTATATAATTGTGTGTATACACACATATGTATATATGTGTGTGGTGTATATATATGTGTGTGTGTGTATATACACACGCGTATATATATATGTGTGTGCATATGTGTGTGGTGTGTATAATTGTGTGTATACACACATGTATGTGTGCATGTGTGTGGTGTGTGTGTGTATGTATAGATATAATTTTGTGTGTGTTTGTAAACACACACACACACACATATATACATGTGAGCTTCAGTTCATGAAAGCTTGTGCTGCATATACCTACACACACACACACTTTGGTTGGTCTGTAAGGTGCAAATCTACCCTGCTTTTATCTTGGGAATACAACGTGTTGCACCTTGAAACCATCTCGAGGCACATTACACGCTCGCACGGACACACGCTCTGATGAGCCTCCAAGTTGCAAATCCGCCCTGCCTTGGACGTGGCGCACCTGAGGGCACGAGCCCCTGAAAGGCCCGCGGGGCGCCCGGTCGAGCCCCCGGAGCGGACGCTGCCTCGCTCCCGCGGAAGCGCTCGGTTTAGCTTAAGCCCCTCGAGCAGCCACGAGCGACATGAAAAGAGGCTTTCTTCGCGCAGTACCAGGCTAGAGAGGTTCACGTGGTGGATTACATCTGCTTAAATTCGTGCCGTGGATGGTACACAAGAAAGAGAAAACCTGACCAGCCTGTTTAGAAAGGGCGTAGAGTGGTTAGTTGTTCGGTTCTGCCCAACAAAACACAAGGCGAGCGATGGGAGCTGAGATACCGGCTTAATTGCCCAGTAGCTGCGCTGCGTGTTCGGAGACGCGGGCTCGAAGTTCAGCGTCTGACTCACCTGAAGCCGCCGTCGCGGGCGGGGTGGGGCAGGGCAGGGCAGGGCACTGCTCCCCTGGGACAGGTGCGGTGCCGGTGGATGAGGTTGCTCACCAATTAAAGGCTTGTTTTCGCAGGGACCTTAGGGAAATCAGCCAAGGGTACGAAGATGTTGATGCTCTTGGAGCAAGGCATTAAGCTACAGGGATCGAAGGCCGCTGTACCTGACAGAGAGCCTCCCTGCCGGTGTGTAAAGATGAAGCTTTTACCTTCGCTTCGTGCCTCTGGTTGATTTTATTTCAGTCCCTGTCCTGAGAGTTTTTACATAGACAAGCCTGTGAAACGATACACTAGGAAACCGTGAAGCCGCTGTGGAGTAGCCGCGATGTCTCTACAGAGAGCCCCAGCCAGTTATTCTCAACCCATGAGCCGCCTCTGGAGCTTGGCTTGGGCTCAGGACTGGGAATAATGAGTCTCTGGCATACGGAGAAGACAAGGAAGGTTTGTTTTCACAAACCTTGTTTATAAACCTTTGTGTTTTTTTTATATATATATATATATATATATATAAATGAGACTGGAAAAACCAGTGCAAACACGACAATCCTTAACAATCCTTAGGGTGTCCTAACAAGTCCATGTCAAATCAGCACAGCGGAGAGGGGTACTTGGAATACACATAACCCATTCCCCAATAAATCAGTATGTAAAGCGCTGCAACAAAATCATCCCAACCCTAATGAAGTTATTTTTGTTTGCCTGCTAATGGTCTCAGTGGGTGTTGACTGTGCCTGAGCTGAGATGGGGGCTAAAACACCTGCTACATCCCATTTTAGAAAGGCAAATGACAGCAACTTAACTTCTCATGAAAAAGGAAAATCTTTGTTATGGTGCTGAGTTTCGTGGAGGTTTTAAGGCTGCCCGCCTACTTTCCTTGTAAAGTCTGTATTTATTTGGTTAGACTTCCCATGCTTCATCTCATCCCAGAGACCCTGATCTGCCGCGTGCCACACACCGAGGCTGCCCGTGTCACTGGCAGCGCTCGTGGCACAGGCTGGCCACCCCTGTCCCAGGTAGTGAAATGCAAAGAGTAAATGGTGTGAATGATGACAAGTAAACTAGATAGTTTTAGTTAAGTCCCAGGTGTGGGAGTTCAGATGCTCCCCCCTCATTAAATGTGATCTTACCCAAAAGGCGGAGAAATGATGGAAAAGACTACCACGTTGGTTCAGAGAGTGATGGAGGCTGGAGATTTTCTAGGGCTGGAGTGACTGACTTACCAGGGTGTAAATGGTTAGCTCTAAACAGTGACTAAGGGTGTGGAGGCATAACTCGACTCTCTTTGAAGGCTGTAAATACCAGGGAGGGAGGAGCCTTTTAAGGAACAAGGGACCCATTTAGGCTAAGGAATATTCTCTTTAATGGTGGGAGCCCCATTATCTATAACATGTAAAACAGGATTGCAGTGAAAACCAGCCTGGTATCAATAGAAAGATGGCTTAGGTGGTCAAATACATTTTATTTCCAATCTGTGAGGCTTGGTTTGTCTTCAGGACAGCTGCCTTTCTAGAACCAGTTTACCCAGAACAAGGAAATGGGGTAGTTTCAGGTAAAGATGTTAGGGCTCCTTCTTTCTTTGAGAATAATCTGACCCCTGGGACTCTTGTCCTCATAAAAACTCCAGCTAGTCATCACATTAAAAGCCTTGGTGTTGCTGCAGAGAACACTTCTGCAGAACAGCCCGTCAGAGGCTCTGTGGGGGTGGATGTCTGTACGTGCGTCCTTCCTGCCTGGACATCTTCAGGGTGCCCCGTGTGCATCCGTAGGACCTTGCCTCTGTTAACAGCTGGTTGCTTGTCTGCAGTGAGCTAGTGGTATAGTTCTCCTTATGGCCGCTCCAGCAGTCCCTTGTTGGCTTGTTGCTTTTTTCCCCCGCGTGTGACCGGGGAGTACGTACGTCACCCTGACAATTCTTTTGTTCCCTCCGTAGATGGCTCTTCCCAATCATCGGCCACATGGGCATCTGTACGTCGGCTGGAATCATTCGGGACTTTGCAGGGCCCTACTATGTCTCAGTAAGTAGCTGGTGGGTTTGGTTGATAAAGGAGGTGTTTGAAGTTGGTCTTGTTCTGACCTGACTGAAGGGTGTGGGAGCTGCTGCTTGTTTCACCCTTCCAGCATGTATTAAAAGCTTAAAATAATTGCTGTGTACATCTCTGAGGAGCAGGGGGCTGCTGTGTGTTCCAGCATTTCCACTGGCTATCTATCCCCGTACTGGATTCAAGGCTGCCTGGAGCTGTGACTCATGCAACCGTATTAGTCACCTTGGTGTTGACTACAGGCTGATGTAGATGAGCTGTGGAGTGGGATAAAAAAAAATGGGAGAATCAGGGAAAGGAGGTTTTTAACTCCTAGTGAACCTGGAGAAGCATTAGCTTCCATTAGCAAAGGTTAAGCCAGCATGTTGAACAAAAATGCATGCACTGTGGTGGTTTTTTGGTGAAAGGGGATCTAAATTAGGGCAAGTCTCATTGTGATGGAATGGATCATTTACAGCTTCTATGAATATGCGACCATCTCAGCAATTGGAAAGAGGTGTTTGCAAAAGAAGCATAGAGGGGGTATGCAGAATGTACAGGTGAGTCACCAGCACAATATAGGTGTGGCATTAATTGGAAATGCAAACTCCTACAAACACAAATAAGCTCTGCTTCCAGATCAAATTAGATAGAGGAAAACTTAGGTTGTCAACTCCACTAAGCAAGCAAGGACTCTGGAAGAGCAGTATGCACTGAATGATCTGGATCTCTTCTTTGCAGGAAGACAACATGGCCTTTGGGAGGCCAGTGAAGTAAGTACTGTTTCTTGTTAAACTGAATGAATTCACATGCAAATCTCCTGAATTCACTGAAACCGATACAGGTGCGTGACACAGTTCTTACTGTGGGCGATCGCCTGTTCCCATTCAAAGAAGCAACTAATGTCTCTGCTTCCCAAGGAAGAAGGTGAATTAAATCAGTTCTCTTTTAATATCATAACTTTTGCTTTTAATATGAGACTCTGTAGATGCATCTATTACAACAGTAGTTTTAATAAATTAAAAGCCCCCTTTCAGATGCATTTTGACAGTCTTAAGTGCTACAAGTTATTGATATTAGAAGCTGAGTGATAATCTCTCAGTGCTCACATCTTGCCAATGATTTCACTTTTCAGGCTGCAGATCAAAGCGTGCGTGAGTGTGGGTGTGTGTGCATGTGTGTGTGCACGTGTGCATGTGCGCGTGGAGGGAGAGGAGGGGTCCTAGGTTCTTTGTTCTATTTATATGTACAAGTATTCTGGATGCAGTCTGTATTTTAAATGTGAGAGACCTGGAGTTAATAGTATTCATGCTGTGTGCACAGCAGTCCCCTTCTGTCTGGGGGGAGCATCCTGAGACCCACTTAAGCATGTCCTTTTGGACAGAGTAGCTCCTTGGGTTCCTGCGGTTGCATTCATGAAAGAATGGCAGCCTGTCTGCTAACTTCTGCTTCACGCAGCCTGCAAGGAAAGGGAGCAGCAAGGGAATGGAAGGAACAGTGGCTACATCAGGGGTTCTCTTCTCTTCATTCAGGTACTGGAAACTGGATCCAAATAAAGTGTACTCCACGAGTCCCAATGCATGGGACACAGCTGTACACGACGCCTCAGAGGAGTACAAGCACCGAATGGTAAGGCTGTGGTGGCCTGAGGTCCAGTCTGTGTGCTGCACAGCAAACCATACCCTGGGGTGGAAGCTGAGGTCTGCAGTGGGGCAGTGTGCACATGCTTGCAGGCTAATTGAGGGACTGATCTCCAGTACTGAGACTTGCCACAGCCAATTCCAGCTCTGATGTGGTGTCTTTCTCCACTTTGACAACATGTAGCACCTTACAGGCTCAGCGCATCACAGGTGAAATCACCAGGTGTCACTAAACCTACCATTTAAAATCTTTTCTGGGAAATTAAGAACAGGGCTGTCCTGGATCTGAGTTTCCAGAGGGATGTGTAAACAGCAGCATTATAGTCTTACGCGTTGGCTTCTGCTGCCTTATTTTCCAAAATGTCTAGAGGACTGACTGAGGCCGAAGGAAGAGAAGAGAGCCTTGTTTAGCTTGTGGGGAAGCCTTGATTTAATTAGTTGCAGCAAAAAAGAATCTGCCTGTTTGTCTTCTTGTGGAAACATTTCCTTGTGACCCTCGCACAAGCCTGCCATTGTTCCTCTCCACTTGTCCATGAAATGGCCAGCCCCTGGTCCCTTGAAGGCCAATCCCATTTCTTTTAGAAGACCGTAATAATTGGGACCAGAGCAGGTTTTGGGCTCTGTGTGCAACTATTGATACTCGTGTGTCTGCAGGTTCACGCTTGCCTGGGGAAAGCCTTCAGGATGGAGGAGCAGTACATAACTGAGAGGGTTGGGGGAGCTGTTTAGCTCTGTTAAACTCTGACCTAGGGGCTGTGGAGAATCTCCCATCTTCCAACAGCTGAGAGAGGGGATGGCCGGAGAGGACCTGAAGCAACTGCCATTCTCATTGCATGTCTCTTCTGTTCTAGCACAACCTCTGCTGTGACAATTGCCACTCGCATGTGGCTCTGGCATTAAACCTCATGCGATATGATAACAGCTCTTCCTGGAATATGGTCAAACTTTGCTTCTTCTCCCTTTTGTATGGGAAGTATGTCAGGTGAGTTGGGGACCCAGGGGGCATCCATTTGTTGAAAGGCTTAACCTTTTGCATGCTTAAGAGACTACGAGAAGTATAGTGTAAAGCGACTCCTCCCTCCCTCCCAACACAGTCTCTCTGGCCCGTGGTTCAGGCCACTGCTCGTGCTGTTCATAATTCTGTGGCCAAGGTTGGCAGTTGGCTTAGTCCAAAGTAGTTGCAAGCTTTTGCTCTTTTGAGTCCTGGATCGCAATATATCATTAATTTTGAATTTTGTTGACCTGCCAACTCTTGCCTGTTCAGATTGCCATCTTCTTCCTTGGCCCTTCAGCCCCAAGTCTGTTTGCCAGCACTCTGCATGGCTTCTCTCTTCCTAAATGACTCCTGTGACATGTTCCAGGAGGCTGAGATCCTCTGCATCCACAGAACTGGGAGAGCCGGCCATAGCAGCAGCCTTCCCTTATGCTTCTCTCTCAACCTGTCTCGGCTGTTGTGAAGGAGTCTTGTACAGGGGCGTTTGAGTGGGTTCTCTCCCTGTTGCCTTTGGCAAGACAGTCTGAATAAAGAGGACAGTTGTAGCAGCATTTCATTATGTCTTTGTACTGTGGATGCTTGTGCACTAAGGTATTATCCAAGATTGCCATCTCCGTGTGTAAGGCCACGAAATAGTCAGGCAGAGCCAACCTGTGGCCTAGATTTGAACTGACAGCAGAGAGGGGTGACTGCCCAGTTACCTGTGCACTGCTATCAAGTCTTAACCTGATGAGTAGAACATCCCTGTTGCAGTGTTGATGCCAGTGGGGTGACAAGTAGCAGAACAGCATGGTTCAGTGATCCCCATACGTTTCTCCCTCACTGTCCCTTGCCATCTGCTCCCCTTTTTAATAACCCCTCTCTCTCTCTCTCTCGCAGCATAGGGGGATTTGTGAAGACGTGGCTTCCCTTTGTCCTCTTCTTGGGGGCAATCCTGACAGTCGCTTTAACCCTTCACTTGCGGTGATGGATCCCGTGATCTTCCCTTCCCCTTGGTGCCCAGAGGAGGAACCGTGGCTGCTCAGTCCAGCAAGGTGGAAACACAGGACTCTGGGAGTTACGTGAAAGAGCAAGCGGTCACTTTACCCCGTAGTAACGGCTCTCATCTTTGTTTCCTGGGCCTGGCTTCTTCCCTCTGTTTTTGTTCTGTCATCAGTGTCTCCCGGTGTTTGGGGTCCTGGAGCCTCCTGCTCACCCTCTGCAGATGGGGTGGTGGGAGTATGGGCTTTGATTGCAGCACAGGGCAATGTTGCCAGGGCTAAACCTGCCCCTCAGTATCAGAGCACAAACAGATCCTCCTTGTAAGGTTCTCTCTGACCCAGGGCTGCTCCTCCCACAGCTGTTCCTTCTCAGCAGATGTCACCATCCAATGCTTCTTGCCTCTTGCACTTCCCAGGCTTGGTGCAAGTACTTAAACTCAGAGCAGGGGCAGGGAAGGTACTCCCCAATTGCAGAAGCCTCCCATGGCACATTGCAAAGTGGGGATGCAAGTTAGTCGTGGCCCGGTGTCCTAGTGGGGTGTATATTGCCGCTGTGCTTGTGGACAACCTCCCGGTAGCTGCTAGTGAAACAGAGGCTGGTGGGAAAGCGCTTCCCTTTCAGCATTCAGCATATTGCTATGGCAGGGCAAGCAACTCCTGGCAACTTCAGACTGAGGGGAGCCGCATGGATGCGCACGTTGGGCTGTGCAGCGTCTCTGGCTTGGAGCAGCTTGTGCACTTCGATTGCATGTTGCAGAGATCGGAATCTGCTGTTGCTTTACTGGGCTAGTGCCTCAGAAAGCACAGTTCTCGGGCCCCTTCCTGTGCCATGTCTTTCTTCAGTTGCAGCACTGTTTTCCCAAAGCTGCTTCCTTCCCTGACATCCCTCACGCTTGTTCAGCCAAGCCTAGCAGGAGCCCAAATGGTGTGGCAACTACAGAAGGGTTTGGATGGGACAGAAGCCTTGTGTGTAGGCTTTCTAAAGCATCCTTGTTCTGAAGGGCAAGTGCATGTGCTCCCAGCTTGCTGGTGAATGGGAAATATTGAGACTGCTCAAAGTACTTGGAAGACCCAAATTCCTTTAAAGCAGTGTACCTCTCCATTCACGCTTGGGCCTTGGAGCGGGAGACTGCCCCCAAGCCAGGGGTGGCAGCAGCCTTCTGACAGCCAGTCTCAGGTTATTACGCAGGACATCAGTTGGCTGTGGGGTAGTTTCATTGTCCTGCCCCGAGGAGGCAGGGGCATCAATAGAAAAGCAGTAGAGAGCAACTTGTGGGGTTTTTTTTACCAGTGCTGGAATGTGACTGCCGCTGGAGATGCCAGCTTGGCAGCTGAGACCTCTACTAATGCCTTGGAGCAGAGATGGTGTGAATAGCCATGGGGCAGTTGTCTGCTAGGTGCTGGTCAGGGAATGGGCGTCAGCTCGGAAGTGGAAGTGGCATCTCCAGCAGGGGAGAGAACAGTCTAGTGCCCTTATCTGCTCAGTTTGTAAAGTCCCCTGCCGAGGGGCCCATCTAGCCGGCCAGCTGTGCTGGCTGGCTTCTACAGTATGGCTGCTTGTCTGCGGTCAACCTGTGCAAGCTCAGCTGTTGGACTGCAGGGCAGGGGTTAGCTTTTTTTCCAAGTCTGATGCTTCTAAGAAGTGGGTTTCACCCCCAGGTACCTGTTATGGCCAAAAACCAACATGCCGTGCTCACAGCCAAAACCAATGCTCTTTGCTCACAGTGGCACATCTCCTTCATGGCTTCCTTTCCTTCTTGAAGTCCATAGTGAATCCAGCTTTGCAAACGGAGCGTGCTCGTCTCCCACCCGCTGTCTCCCGCTCTCTATCTTCCATCGGAAAGGGGGACCTCTCTCTGGATTGCCGCCTCCTACTCAGTCACTTCTAATCACCCTTAAACCGTCTCTCTCTGGTATCCAGTTGTTTTTTCATCAGCCAAACACTTTCCTTTCCGGAGTCTTATACAAACTGCATTGTCTTTCCCCTACACCTGGAACAGAAAGAGTCTTCTCAGTATCTCCCTTGCATTCAGTCATTTCAAGCATGAGTGGAGAGCAGGCCAGAGGATTCTGATAAATAAGCTCTAGGCTGATTAGATATCAAAGGTCTTACATCAAAGAGAACCTTACAATGGGAGCATGGTGTTTTATCAAGTTACCCTGTGCCGCTTCACTTACTACCCAGCAGGCCTGCTACTTAATAGTGACATGATAGACCCGGCCAATTGAATAGGAAAGGGTCTTCGCTCTGCTCGCTCTCTCTCTCTCTCTCTCTCTCTCCGTCTTTCTCTCTCTTTCTCTTTCTTTCTTTTTTAAAATCTTACTTCTGGCAAGAATGCGACTGGGAAAGGCTTAAAAATTCCTGGACTTGGAGCTAAAAGCCAGCCCGCTTCTCGCAATAATAGCAGCCCCCAGTGCGCTTGGATCTATCTCTTACAAGTGGATTCAAAGCACTTCACTGATAAGCTGTGCGAGTGGTGCCAAAGTTGAGGTGTTTAATGCTGTCGGTGACTGAAGCCCGGAGCAAATCTACAGGCAAAACCTTGCTTGCTCTTGGGTTTTCTGAACTTGCATTAATTGCCAAGCCTCCTCCCCTGCGATGGAACCAGAGGATTGTAGGAGCTGAAGTGGGAATAACCTAACGCAGCAGGCTGTCCAGTCCCTTTGGGTTACAGCGAAAAAGCAGTGCTCTGACCATTGGGACCACTGCTTTGGTCGAGTTCTTGTTGAACATCTGACTGGCTTGCCCTGGGCACCTGGCCGTCAGTGCCACGGCCCACTTGAGCACAGGGCACCTCAGGGGAGGGCAGAGGAAAGCCATGGCTGATTCTAGGAAGAAGATCCCATGCAGGCAGCTAACATGTCCTGCGCAGGTGGGTGCACAGGCAGGAGGAGAGTTGGAGGTGTAGGGTCTGCAGGGAGGCCACGAGTAGGAAGTCAGGGTTGTGGTGGGGGGGGCTCCATCTCTACATGCAATACACAGGCCATCATGCTCCAGTAGGAGTTGGGAGCTAGGCCAGGGGGTGGGTGCCGGGGGGTTTGTCACGGTAGGCACCCAGACGTGGTTGTTAGCATGTGCAGGTCCTAGACCAGCTAACAGCCTTGATGTTTACATGGCGGAGCTGAAGCTACCAGGTGTGGCTCGGCTGACGTGGAGCGCTGGTCTTCTACCTGCTGCTTCCCTCACCTCGCCAATACAGTGCATGGCACCCCTTTTGAAGCAGCCCCCATCAAGCACAGCACCCAGAAAGGGTTGCCCTCGTTCCACATACATGCCTTAAAGGCGCATCTCTCCATCTGAGTTGGCCCCGTGTCCCTGCCCCTTGCCCTCCTCCGCAGTTCTGCTGCAGAACTCCATGGCTTTGCCTCTGTTCTTCGGCAGCGGCTAGCCTGGAGCGTCCTTGTCCTCGTTCTTCTCGCGTCCTTCTCGCGTTCTCCGTGGGACGTTGCGTCGCTTTGTACGTATCGCTCTTGCCGCTGTGATCTCGTGAGCCCGAGGTGGGGAAATAAACTCGTTTCTGTCTCTGTCTCCAACCGCCGGCTCCTGCCTTGTTCGGTCTTGGCTTCTGCTGTCAGCTGCCAGTGAGGAGAGAGTTTTATTCCCCATGTCCAGTTAAGGTAGAGAGTGTGTGTCTTTGCCACCTCCCCCGCTCAACACACACAAGCACCTGGGAGCCTGTCCTGGCTCCAGTAGCTGGGTACAGCAAGGTTGAAATGAGGCATGAATAGGGGCCTGGCTGGCACAGATCCGGGTTAAAGCTCCAGGCTGCCAGGCGCTGGGGACCATCTGTGTTGTAGGTCCCTGTGACTGGGACCCCCTGTAGTAATGGGCACCCTACCACCCCTGGTGGAGTCCACACAGCTCCCTAAGCAGCATAAAATGTCCAAAGGCCTTTGTTATATTTTAGAAAGGAAGGCTGCTCCTGCAGCCATCCCCCATCCCCGCTGCCTGCTGTTACCAGTCAACAGCCTTGAATTGCTAATCGTGGAGATCAGTGGCACAGATGCATCAGCAAACCTGCCTGGCTGGGATCGAGCAAAGAGCTGAGCAGACCTCCCAGGAGGCGAGTGCTGCCCTTTAGAAGATAAGCCCCCTCCTGCCTGGGCAGGTTTAGCCCGCTCAGCTGGGAAGAGCTCCCTTTGCATTGCTTAATTCTGCAGTGTCCCTGTTTTCCCCAGGTTTTTGTGAGACTCGTTTCTTCTGTCCCCTGGACAGAGCCTCTGCTCCAGGCTTCTTCTGTGACCCTGGGCAAGTCCCTTAACTTCTCTGTGCCATCTGTTCAATGGCAATGCCAGTGCCTGCCTCCCTTGCAGTATTGTGTGGGTAAGCCCCTTTATAAGTGATGGGCTGGAGCACTGCAGAGAACAGCCATGTTCAAAAGAAGCCTATAAATGAGTGGACCGTTGCCTATTTGTCCCTGACGCTTGGAGGTGAATTTTTAGTCACGGTTGACCTGGGAGGGATGTCAGCCTGCAGTCGGTCCCGTGTCTAGATGATGACGATGATGGTAATGACTGGGCAGCCATAAAAGGCCAAAACCCAACCTTCTGCAGGCATTTACCTTTGGGTGCATCCTAAATCCCCAGAGTGGTGTTGGATGGGGGTACGGCATCATCTGAGCCCCAAGGGGGATCTCATGATCTTTGCAACTGAAATAAATGGCTCTGCGCCGTTGCGTGTCTCAGCATCGCGAACACGTGCGTGATCCTGGGTGGTAGACACAACAGATGCTATTAGCAGAGCCAGCCCGCCCTTCGGGTTTGTACTTGAGAAATGCATGTTCCTCCATGAGCTTTCCTTCTGGTTCGGTGCGCAAACGAGTGTTTTTGACATTTCCGGGGAAACGGGCGTTCCAAAAAAAGTTCAGAGAATTTTCCCTTTGGAATTTTGAAAGGTCCTTTAAGTGCTCCCTCATCGCGTCCGTCCTTTCCCCACGTTATTCCCTGACAAAAAAATAGGAAAAGTGCCTGTTGGTTTAGCTTTTGCTGTGCCCCTCCTGGCATGGCAGGGAACAAGGCAAAAGTCATAAAAAATAGTATAAAAAAGAAGAAAAATTCCTTAAAAGGTCAAAGTGAAATTGCAAATTTCTAAAATGATAATTTTCCAGCCTATGCATTGGGATTGTTGCATGGGAGATGTTGATTCCCCCTCCCCCCCACCCCAAATCCCCCAAACTATTGTGACCTGCTGCAGCTATTAGCGTAGCTACTATTGGAATAGAAGTAATGGGATTTAAAGTCCAGGCCAGCTTGTTTGGTCTGCGGTGCCCACAGGACAGGTGTAACTGGCCCATTTAGCATGTGCTAAAATGGCTGCAATCCATCATTGCAGTGTCAGTCCTTGGACCGTGACCGATGCTCGTGTGGTTTTGCGGAGGATCCTGGTGTCTGGATACCATGGTGTGGACTGTGTTATCGAGAGGTGAGGGAGAAAATGGAGGACGTGGAAATGTGTGGGGTTAATCGCTCTGGGTTTAATTTCTCTCATTTTGAAGTTGCCTCCCCGCTGGGATGTCAGGTGGGTCCTGGTTGCACTCGGGGCTCTTCCTCTGCTCTTGACGGCTGCCTGAGACGAATTCATCAGGCCGACCATCAGCAGCAGAGGGACAAACTCCTACCCCCCAAAAGCTGCTTGATGAGGGTTTAATTTGCAAAGGGAGCAGCTACAAATGACTCTTTAAGGAAAGGGCCTGATTTTTGGTCTCCCAAAGGTGCCTTGCTGTGGGCAGAGGGGCACAGCGGGGCCTCGGGCATGCGAGATCGCAGTTATAAAAGGTTGAGACTGTCTGTAGGTGAAGCACCGAGGCGAATGGATGTGAACATCTCCCTCGTGCACAGGTTTCCAGGTAAGAGTGACCCTAAACAATTCCTGCCCTTTTGTAGATGCAGGCCCTGGAATCATCATTGCCACCACATTACTGATGGTGAATTCAGGTTTCCTGCGTGCATCTCGAGCATAACTGCATCAGCAGGAGTGCGGAGGTTTTGCTGCTCACCCTGGGAACCGCTCTATTGATTCGGTTCGCTTTGATCTTCCTTTTCTCCAGGAGACTCCTGTGCTACGAGGCTGCGGCTGTCAGAGCTACAGCCCTGGAGCCCCCCTGCTCTTCCCGCAGCACTGGCGGGAGCTTTTCTGCCACCGGAGCTACATCCAGCTCCCCTGCATGCAAAAGCTTTGTCAGCAGGAGCTGCCTTCTGCCAGCCAAGCTGCGTCCACACCAGGGGCCAAGCTGTGCCCACATAGATGGGCTGGCAGGGCTTTGTAATGGAGACGGGGCAAGAAGGAAGAATGCATTGGGAGGGGAAGGCTTTGTTTCGGTGTGGGGCTGCTGGGTGAATGGCTAGGAGGGTCCGTCGAGATGTTGGCACAAGGCTGCACTTATCAGCCCTCCATAGGGTCTTCCTGGGGAAGCAGCCCCCCGAGACCTGAATGCCTGCTGCGTCAAACCTGGCCTCGATTCTTGTTTCAAAGGAAGCACCCAGACTTCCTTTATCATAAAGAGTAAAAGAAAGGCACATGCCCGATTCCTTTATCCTTGGCCTTTCATCGGTGACCTGGGGCGACGTGGCCTCACGTACCCTCAGGCCATCTGTCTGAATCCTGCAGCCCCCTGCGCAGGCGGGGAATGAACGGGAGCAAAGGGAGATGACATCCCCGGTGCTAGCTGATTGCTCTGTGAAGGGCTGTGTTGACTGCAGAACCAAGTCCTGACCTTTCCCAGGCTGCGACCTTGGCCCTGGGAGACCTCTGGGCATCTCGTTGCCTCCTGGGGGCAGAATACGGCCTCGACGTGTCCCACAGGCGAGCGATGGCAGCATGCAGAGGGACCGATGGCAACTGCGATGCCTGTTCCAGCTGGAGGCCAGCGCTTGGCCAGCCCTCTGCTTCCCCGAAAGGTAACGCGCTATTCGAACAGTACCGAACGCCACCGCCTGCACCCGTGCCAGTGCATTTACCAGTCTGCCTGGCTTTCCTGGAGCTGCCATAGCCTCTGGCCTGCGGATGCCTGCGGCGCTCATGCCCAGCCTCAGCTGAGATGAGACCCGCGTGCCTGGTGTCGAAGGCCCGACACGCTTGCGCATGGCCGTCCAGACGTTAACCTTCAACCCCAGGGTGCGTGCCCAGAATCCCCATTCCCGGTCTCCAATAACCTGCGGGCTCGGGTCCCTCCCTGGTTTCCTAGCAGAGGGTTGCTCGGATTTGCTGCTGCCAAGGCGAACCCCTGACAGTCCCCAAGTGAATTAACATTCCTGGTGGAAGAGAATGTCTTTCCTGGACGGGGAGGGATGGGGGGAACAAAACCGGCCCAGCAGGAGGGGCTGTGAAAGGGAGGGAGAGGGCTGTGCCTACCACTGGTCAGGAGCAGAGCTGGGAGGCTGGCTTTGAAGTGGGGTCATTTTGTCACAGCTGGATGGAGGGGGGGTGCCTCTCTCATCCTGTTAGCAGGCCTCGCATCAAAGGGCTCCCCGGTGAATGATATCAAATTGCACTTAAGCATTTGCACATTAAGAGCTTTTGAAATGACAGCAGCCGTGTCTGGGCCCTGGTGCCTGGCCGGCTGCAGCCTCTTGAAATGTGCAGCCACCAAAGAGCCCAGTGTGTTCCCAGGGCAGGGAGGGGAGCCCTGGCAGGGACGGTGGTGGGGCAGGGCTGCCAGCTGTCTGGGCTCCGGCTTCAGCCCTGATCCAAAGGAAGGTAGGAAAGCTGCAAGGTCCCCCCCAGCCCTGCTTGGGCACACATGGCCCCCACAATCCCAGGCCTCTGTTCCCTGCAAGTGTGTGGGGGGGTCCCACGCTGTCCCAGCACCGGGGAGGACGCCAGAATCGGCACATCAAAGTGGAGAACAGAGCGCGGGGGGTGGGTCGGGTCGGGTAGGGGGAGCCTGGCCGGGCAAAGGCTCCTTTGTGGGCCGCTGGCACTGAAATGGGCACAGCGCTGGGGAAGCCCTGCTGACTATTTGCTCGGTGGCTGCTTTGCAGGCCCCCACTTTTCATAGCTCCTCGCTAAGATGTCAGCCGCGAGCGAGCACCAGGCTGGCTCTGCAGCTGTGTGCAGCTCAGCCCTGGTACCAAACCACCAGCATCCTTTCCTGCAGCGCCTACCTAACCCGGTGGTTCCTCTCCCGGCTCCTTGCCCATACGGAGATGCGGCTGGACCAGCTCAAGCAGCCGGGACAGGTGATCTCCGGTGAACGAGAGCATGTGGCTTTGCCCCTAGAAATGCTCCACCAGACGGTCTCCCCGCAGGTTCGTACCTGGGTGCAAATGAATTCCTCCTGCTGGGATGTAACATAACCCCCTCGCCTGCCCTCTGCCCTGACACCTCTCCCCCTGTCCTTGGGAGGGTGATAATGACCCCTTTAATCTTGGCAGCCCTGGCTTCCTTGGAAGGGGGGCTCAGGCCGTGCCTCCCAGAAGACTCTGAAGTCCTAGGTTGCAAAGGGGGTTTTGCCACTTGCAAGGAGCAAGTGCAAGGTCCTTGATCTGAACCCCAAGGTGATGCCTCAAGGACATGTGTTGCGGCCTGGCGGGGCAGAGAGCAGATGGGGAGGCTGGAAGGAGATAACGGAGGGGGTGGGGGAAGCGGAGCAGGGCTCTCTGGCCTGGAGCCTTTGCTCTGCCATCAACCAGCCATGCCCAGCTCACTTGGCACCGGCCTCAAGTGGTGTGCGCCTTGCCACCTTGGCTTGGACCCTTTGCTTCTACACTTCCCCCCTCCCTCTCCTCGCTGTTGTTTCCCCCCTTTCATCCAGGATGAGGAATGCGGATCAGGAGCTGTGACGCTGTGGCCCCTGCCCTCCTGACTGGGCCCAGCGCGGAGGTGAGCCTCCCCCCAGTTGCTAAACCTGCGGGGAACTTCAATGCTTTGAAAATTGAAAATGCCATTCATCGCCCTGCTGCTCCGGGGCGGCGGAGGAGCCGGCTGCAGCTCCAGCCAGCCCCCGCGCCTGGGGCCCCTGGTCAGAAGGAGAGATCAAAGCAGCCTCCGCTCATCCACTAATGCGTCAGGCTGGAAACCCTTCGGCGCTTTGTCATAAATCCATATACCCCAGGGGACGGGGCTGCTCGGGGGATTAGCCTTGCCCTCTCGCTGGCTAGCGGGAATCCAGTTTGGGACTGGAAGCTAGCCCGGCGGAGCTGGTTCTGCCCAGAGGAGCTGGGTGGGTCTCCCCCCAGGTCTCGGCATGTGGGATAGCGCGTTCAGGGTCAGTGCCGAGCCGTGGCCCCTGGGTTCACGGACCTTGCAGAGGCTGAAGAAACTCCGCATCCTGTCTTGCTTCTGCAGGAGGTGCCTCTGGGCCAGGATTTAGGCCCCCGAGCCTCCCCCTCCCTCCCTGCCTGTGCCCACAGGCTCCCTGCAGAAGCAAAGGCTTTCCAGCCCTAGTCGCACAATCCGCCACCACCCCTCAATCCAAGTACTCGTCTGCTCCTGCGCGGGACGGCTTCACAACCTACGCCTCGGCCTTGCATGTTCGCAATAGCCGTCGCTCAACCCTGCACCCTACCACAGCCCATCCAGAGGGTCTCGGGTGCCTGCATGCAAGCACCAGCCCCAGCATTTAAGGTCCAGAAGCTGCCTCCTCTCGTAGGAAAAATGCTGGTAGCTGCTGCTAAGAGGTTGCTAAGGAATGATCCTGCCCCCTTCAAGGCTGGGCCGTACTGACAAAGCCTGGGAGTGGGGACTGGCGTTAAAGGAAACGACGTTCCTTGAAGCCGTGACGGTCCCGTGTTCTTGCCATGATGGACCTTCCTAGACATCGTGACAGGAC
The DNA here is from genome assembly GCF_030867095.1 of Alligator mississippiensis. Classification (NCBI taxonomy): domain Eukaryota; kingdom Metazoa; phylum Chordata; order Crocodylia; family Alligatoridae; genus Alligator; species Alligator mississippiensis. Next base: position 2,539,769 of record NC_081829.1, on the reverse strand, counting down.
TGCGCTCTCTGGGGCGGGCGGAGGGGATGAGCCTGGTCCCGTGCCATGCCGAAACCCCCAGTACATCTATCCCTGCTGGGACCTGCAGCCATCCCCCCGTCCTTTCTTTCTTTCTCTCTTCTTTTTGCACTTGTGTGAGGGATCTCGTGACCAGCCTCGTCTTTCGGCCTCAGCTCGAGATTTCGTTTTTCTGGAGCAGGTCCAGGGGCCGAAAAACTAGCACGAGGCAGGGGAGGAGGGAAAGGGCGGCCTTGTCTCCACGTGCGTCGGGTGTCTGAGGTCATGGGGATGTCTGTGGTTGTATGCGCAGGCCTGGGATGGCGTGTGCTTGACCCACGGAGAGGAGCAGCTTTTGGCTCTTCGGGAACCCACAACTTGGTTGGAACTAGGCTAAAGCCCCGAGCTCCCAGGGCAGCCGTGACCCAGGCGCCCACTCCTGTGGCCTCTGCGGACCCAGGCTCCAGGTCCCTGTCTCTCACTTTGGGATCACCTGGACTACTCAGGGGCTGATGAAGCATTTTTTGGATGGGACAGAGTAACTGTGGGGTGTGTGCGTGTGTGTGTGTGTACATGCGTGCCTATGTGAAGCTAAAGTAGGCAAAGTGGTGTCACAATAGTGTGCACCTTTCTGTGCCAGCATGGGGTTGTTGCAGTGTCTGTGTATTTGTGACCCTGTGTATCTGCGTGTGGTTTGCGTGTGCACATCTGTCACATGGGAGTCTGTATGAGTGAGCTGTTTGCCCTTATGAGATGTATCACTCACCTCCGTGTGTGTGTGTGTGTGCACGCGCACATGTGTGTGTGTATGTGCATGTCCTGGCTTCTCTGTATGTCTACACTTGTGTGTGTCCTGGGGTTCTGTATATGCGTGCGTGCGTGTGTGTGTGTGTGTGTGAGTACACATTTGTGTGCACGTCCTGAGTTTTGTGCATGTGTGTGTGTGTGTGTATCCTGGGTTCTTTGTGTGTGCACGCACGTGTGTGTGTCCTGGAGCTCCATATATGTGTGCGTACACGTGTGTGTGTGTGTGTATGCATGTCCTGGGTTCTGTGTGTGCACATGTGTGTCCTGGAGCTGTGCGTGTGTGTGCGCATGTGTGTGCACGCATGTCTTGGCTTCCGTGTGCACGTGCAGGTGCACGTGTGTGTGTCCTGGGGCTCCATATATGTGTGTGTACATGTGTATGTATAGGTGTCCTGGGTTCTGTGTGTGCACATGTGTGTCCTGGAGCTGTGTGTGTGTGTGCGCATGCATGTGCACGCATGTCTTGGCTTCCGTGTGTGCGTGCAGGTGCATGTGTCTGTGTCCTGGGGCTCCATATATGTGTGTGCACACGTGTGTATGCGTGTCCTGGGTTCTATGTGTGTGCACGCGTGTCTTGGCTTCCGTGTGTGCGTGCAGGTGCATGTGCGTGTGTCCCGGGGCTCCATAAGTGCGTGCGTGTGTGTTGGGGCGTGCCGGTGCCCTGGAGCTCGCTGTGTGTGTGCACGCGTGTTTGTGCACGGCCCGAGTTGCGTGCGGGGCTCCACCTGTGCGTGTGCCCGGCCCGGCCCGGCCCGGGCGAGCGGCGGGGCCGGGGGCGGCGCAGGGCCCGGGGCTCCTCCCGCTGCCGCGGAGCCCCATTGTGTGCGGCGGCCGCCCCCGGGCCAGCTCCGGCAGCGGGACCGGCGGTGTAACGGCGCAGGGTGGGCGAGGACGGAGGGACCGGGGGCTCCCCACCCCCGGGTGCTGCCGCTCTGTGAGCGCGTCTCGGAGGGGAGCTGGGGTCCGGGAGGCCCGCGCCGGGCTCAGCCCCCCCTTCCCTCACGCAGAGGCCGGCGGGTGCCCTTGGCCATGCCCCGCCTGGGGGGTCCCGGGGGGCTCCTGCTGCTGGGCTGCCTCCTCCTGGTGCCGCCCGGTGCCGCCTGCCCGGCGCCCTGCGAGTGCTCGGAGCCGGCCCGCACCGTCAAGTGCGTCCAGAAGGAGCTGAGCGCCGTGCCCCCGGGCATCCCCGCGTACACCCGCAACCTCTTCATCACCGGCAACCGCATCCCTCGCCTCGCCAGCCGGGACTTCCAGGGGCTGCCCAGGCTCGTCACCCTCTCGCTGGCCAACAACAGGTAGGGAGCACCCCCCTTCCAGCCCGGGGGCAGCTGGGGTGGGGCTGAGCCTGGTGCTGGGCGAGCGGGCAGCCCCGGGGCCTGCGGGTGCAACCTCCACCCGTGGAAGCCCGGAGGTGTAGGTTAGAGCCGTGATTCTCAGCCGGGGTGCCGCTGTGCTCTTGGGTATCGTGAGGTCTTTTTAGGGGTGCTGCCACACCCCAGGGTGGTGGGAGATCCTTTTAGGGGTGCCACAAGATCCACGTGGGGTGCTGCCGTGCTCTAGGGTGCAGCCAGATCCCCTTAGGGGTGCCGCGAGGAGGCGCTGCACAATACTTGCACCGTTCGCTGGGCAGATGCCTACACGTGAGTCACAAGGAAAAATGGAGATTTCCCGTAGGAATCCTGGGCATCGCAAACCTCCTGACCTGTTGCCATCTTATTTTTGCTACAGGGAAAATGGCTCTGGTATACATATATTTTTCCATAGTTGAGGAGCAAGTGAGGGGACCCTGGGGTGTGACCAAAGGTTGGGAACCCACGGGCTGGACAAGTGCCCGTCTGGGACGGTTTAGGTGGGGATGACGTGGCCTTCCTGAGGTCCCGTCTAGCCTTCTTGTGCTGCCAGATGTTGCTTAGGGGTGTGTGTGGGTGTGTGTGTGTAAATGCTGCTGGTTTTTACCCCATGCGTAACCCACCTGGGGAACTCCCTGCTGCCAGAGCAAAGTGAAGCAAAGAGCTTAGTGACACCCTGGGGGGATAAGGACCATGCCCACATCATCCTGCTGCCTGGAGCAGGGCGACCCTTGCAGAAGGGCTCTTAAAGGCTCAGGCATGAGCAGCTCCTTTCCTGGGGGGTTTCAGGGCAAAGCTCTCCCGCTTGCAGCTGCATCCGTTCTGCAGCTCCTCGTCCAGCCAAAGCCCCCAAAAGGCCGGTGCCTCATTCCTGGGTCTAAACGCTCACTGCGGTGGCATCCAGCCTGTCTCCATGAGCGCGCGACACAACTCCATATCCCCACGCACCGCTGAGTGGGGACTTTGGGGTCTTTCTGGTTCTGCCGCCTTCAGAGCCTGGCCCTGGGTGACCCCTTGAGCGAACTCCCGACAGGTGCGGTGAAGTTTGAGGCACATGGGTGCTCATGGAAGAGGAGTCGGGGCTGCAAGGGGAAGGCGTGATGGAGACCGTCGCTGGGGGTCTCTCCAGCTTGGGGAGCGTGCACACGCCCACAGCTGCAACCTTCCCACTCTCAGCAATCGGCTGCTTCTGCAGCCCTCATTTCCTTCCTGTAGGAATCGAGGAGCCTGGTCTCCTGGCATGTGTAAGCTTTTGGGAGTTCTCTCTCACCCATTGCTGCAAATGCTCAGATGCTCCTGGATTGCACGGTGGAGCTCTCACCCGGGGCGGAAGAGGGTGACGGTCCCAGGAGCCTGCCCCGCCATGCAGGACCTGATACTGATCACTTGGTCTCTGACTTGGCCTGTCCTGTCACAGGGCACGTAGAGGAGAGGGTCTGCAGAGAATAGGAGAGCTCCAAAGAGCTCTGCTTACGGGCCTGATGTGAGTGCCATTGTGTCTCATAGTTTCATAGTTTCTAGGGTCAGGAGGGACCTGAACAGATCATCAAGTCCGACCCCCTGCCCCGGGCAGGAATGAGTGCTGGATCATAATACCCCATGAGGAGCATGGAGAAGGGTGGACGCTATAGAGGGAGAGCATTGAACCTGATATCTCTAGAGTGATCCATTCCCTACTAAGTGCCCTCCCTGAGATCCTCCATCGTTGGTTTAGAGATCGTTGCCCCACAGCACAGCTGTAACCCAGGCCCAGCAATGCCAGCCTTCTCCCGGCTGCCAAAGTCCTGGCAGAGGCTGCTTGGGTGGGGATGACTTGGAGCTGGGTGGGAAAAGAGGCCCTTGTTCCTGGGGGCAAAGCCGTTTGGGCTTCGCGGGATACTCACCGTGTGCCTACTCCTTTCTCTCCCAGGATTGTGGCGGTGGAGACCGGGGCTTTCTCCGCCCTCCCCAGCCTGCGCTCCCTGGACCTGAGCAACAACCGCCTGGCCGCTGTCCACCCCGACGCGTTCGGCGTGGGCAACAGCTCCTTGTGGGCACTGAACCTGAGCCGTGCGCTCCACAACGCCTCCGCTCTCCTGCCCCTGGCAGCCGCCATCGCCCGGGGTGGCTTCCACAACCTCTCCAGGCTGGAGCTGGCCAGCAACGGCATCGTCTACCTGCCCCTGGGCCTGTTCTCTGGCCTCGCCGGCCTGCGGCACCTGGACCTGAGGAACAACTCGCTGGTGGACGTCAAGAATGCCACCTTCGCCGGCCTGGACCTTGAGCACCTGGACCTGACTGCCAATGCCCTCAAGACCCTGCGGGCCGAGGCGCTGGCGGAGCTGGGCCGGCAGCCGCATCTCCACCTCTTCCTGCAGGACAACCCGTTCGTGTGCAGCTGCGACATCGAGGACCTGGTGGGTTGGCTGAACCGCAGCCGCCAGGCAGCCGACGCCGACCGGCTGACCTGCGCCTTCCCCCGGGCTCTCCAGAACACCTCGCTGCTGGCGCTGGCCGGGGCCGAGCTGGGCTGCCACTCCAGCCCGCACGGCGAGCGTGCCCTGCAGACCTCCTACGCCCTGCTGGGCGCAGTGCTGGGCCTCCTCGGCGTGGCCTTCCTCTTCGTGCTCTACCTCAACCGCCGCGGCCTCAAGGGCTGGGTGACCAGCACGCGGGGTGCCTGCCGCAGCCTGCTAGAGCAGCGCCGCTATCGCTACGAGATGGGCGCGGAGTCCCGTGCCGCCCGGGTCTCCACTCTCGACATGTGAGCCTGGGCATCTCGGGGAGGGGGCAGTGCATGGCTGCTTTGGGTCCCTCGCAGGCCTGGCCAAGCCCTGCCCGTCTCCTGCAGTGGTTCGCAGACTCCTCGGTCCCTTTGGCACATGCTGGCACTTCTGCTTCCCTTGCCTAGGGTGGCTCTTCCTACGGGACCTGCCTCGCAACCCAGCACCAGCTTTGGGGGACCATGGCTGGGCCAGCACAGTGGCTCCCTTCTGACGGGGCTGTACCCAGGGTAAGGGATGCAAGGACGATGCTACTGGAGCAGACTGCCCGGCTCTGCCCAGCTCCGAGGAAGGCACAGGACAGTTTTGTCTGCAGCCGAGATGTGCAATAAGAGGCCTGGAGCATGTGGGACGGTTCCAGCCCCCAGTTGGGAACAGCTGATTCCCAGGGGCTGCAGCCCCTGGCTGGAGAGACGCTACTTCAGTGGGAAGGGGCAGAGGGCATTTCAGGGGGGTTTATTGTTGCTATAAATGGGGGGTGGAGGGGAGGGTTTGATTTCTTCTCGGCACAGTTCACAGAGAACCTGCCCCCAGGCTCGGTCTCTGGCTGACGAACTGGGCTCAGTGAGAGGTGGGAGGCAGGGGGCACCAAGGCCCGAGCCAGGTGCTGGGCCAGGAGCGGCTGCTTGGCCACAGCTGGCGGGGAGGATGGCAACGATGTGCTCCTGTCTCTTGTCACCCAATGCGGACAATAAAAAGTTCCTCGAACGGCGCCTGGCAGGTGTGGGGTGAAGCATCTCCGGCCCCGATGCACCGTGGCAGGGGAGGGGGGCAAGCAGAAGAGACCGACACTTCATGGGCACAACGTGGCAGAGCAGCTAGGGGCAGAGAGACCCCTTCTCCCAGCCTGTGGTCTCTCCTAGAGAAAGCGCTTACCTCCTGGGACCCCAGCCCCTCGCTCCCCGTGCCCCGGGGTTTTGCCTGCCATCTCCGTTGGTGCCAGGGCAGGAAGGGGCATAGAGAAACAGAGGCCCGACAGAGCCGGGTGTGAGCATCTCCCTGGCTTGCAAAACCCAGAGCGCTCATGGCAGCTCGAGGGCACCCCCTTGTGCCCACCTGGCCAAAATGCCAGGGAGTGAGCCCCCCACCCCCAAACTCCTGCCCCTCTTTGCATTGTAGCTTGCTCCTGCCTTGAACAGCTAAAATCCTGGCCCCAGGGGCAGAGTCTTACCCTGCAGAGCCTGAGCCCAGCAGCGAGCCTCTTTCCTTTGACACGGGAAAGAAACAAATGAGATGGGGCCAAGGGGGGGAGAAAACCCCAGATAATAAGGCTTTGAACTGGTGTAAGTGAGGAGTGGGTGCACAACAGGCTGCCCCTCTCGGGTGTAGTCACCCCAGGCAAACTCCCTGTTAAGCCCACGCTGTAGCCCCCCCGGGGCCGTGTGTCCCAGGGCAGCCCTTGCTTGTGTGGGATGCGAAGCCAGCTGCCCTGGTGCCCCAGGCTCCCTCGTGCCAGGCGCTGTGCAGACCCACCGGACTCTTTCCGGGCCAGGCCAGGCCAGTCCGGTCCGGCGAGCCGCTCTCCTCCAGGCCCTGGTTTCCCGCCGGCTGCATGGGGTGGGGAGGTGTTTCCTCCCCACTGTGGTTGACTCAGCCTTAGGTCTCCCTGAGGTTGCTTCTGTGCAGCTCTGCAAACGCGCAGGGGCGGCGACAGGCAACGGCAGCCAACTTTGGCACCGCTAGAGGAGGAAGAAGGGGGTCCCTGGAGCCTCGCCTGCGGAGACCCGGCCTCTTCTCCCCACCCCGTGGGGGCCCCTGGCAGGACAGGTAACTCCGCCTCGGCCTCGCCTCCCTGAGCTCCACCTGTTGCAGAGGTGGCGGGGGCACGGGAAGCAGCCGGGAGCCACCCCAACCCCTGCACCCCAGCCGGCAGCACCCGGCCCCGGGGCGGGAGAGGTTGGACCGGGCGAGGGGTGCAGCGGATCCGCCTCTGATCCGGTTCAGACGTGACCCGTTGGGGAATCTCCTGGCGAAGGCTGGGCTGCAGCCCCACAGCGGGCTCTGCCTTTGCCTGGTCCCGCGGGGCAGGAGTAGGGGCTGTGTGGGGTGAAAGGGCAGGCCCTGCCCAGGTCCCCAGGACTCGCCCGCGCTCCTGCTGCCTGGGCCTGGAGGCACCGGGTCTGACACGGGAGGTGGATTCGAGTCTCCCTGCTCAGCACCACTGGCCTGGGGGCCAGTCCCTTGGTATTGGCCTTGTGGTGGCAGACAGGGGGTCTGGACGGGGAACCGAGGGCTCCAGGGCCCATCTCTGTGTGTGGAGCTGGGCCAGGACCCAGCTGCTGTGCTGCACCCCAGAGGTGGCTGCATCTTAGTGCTGAGGCTTAAGAGGGGCCGAGTGGGCTGGCGAAGGGCTCTCGCTGCCCTGGTTCCTTGCGTCTTGGGGTTGGGGGTTGCCCGGGCACTGCTGGGAGGGGCGTTGCGGAGGTGGGGGCTGCTTCTGGGTCCGGGGGCTCCTTCCATTTGATGACTGAGATGTTTTGGTGGAGAAGCAGCACCCTCAGCCCCTGCGTCTGGAGGGGACGAGACAACCACAGCCGGCGCGTCTCTGGGGCCTCATAAACAGGATGCCGCCTGCTGCAGACAGTGCTCCGGGCCCGGGGCACGGGTGGTGCTGTGAGCCTGGGGGGCTGTGAAATGCAGCTGCCTCTGGGGTGGTGGGCAGAGGGCAGGGGGGACGTGGGCCTAGCTCATGCACCCTCTGCCCTGCGGCCCAGCTGGAGAGCTTAGCACCGCCAGCTCCCCTCCTGGCCCTGCTCCCTTAAGGTGAACTGCGTTCACCCTGCTCTCCTGGGGCAGCAGCAAGCAAACCCTGGGCTGGATCTCTGGGCCCAGGTCTGCTCGTCCTCATGCAGCAGTGGCTGGGGCGGGAACCTGTCTTAGGGTCCCCAGAGCTGCCCTGTGGTGTGGGCATGGCCGCCTGCCCCCGCAGCCAGCAGTCCCTGGCACCGCCCTGCCTGTCCGGCTGTGCAGCGTGGCAAGGCTTGCCCCTTGCCCTGTGCAAATGTTTTCCTTCTGGGAGGGAGGCTCTGTGCCAGCCCCAGCGTCCCGCCCCATCCATCCGCCTGGGTGAAATTGGGCTGGCACGGTGCCTGGGCTGCGGCACCCATTGCCCTGCCCCAGCCTCCGGCATCCCGTGGGGCCTCTGCCAGGCTCAGCCGCGGCCTGTTGGCTATGAGCATGGTCCCCGCTCCGTCCCCGGCCAGCCGGGGTCCTTGGGAGGATGTCAGGGCAGATCCACCCCGCCCTCCCTACCCCGGGCTGTGCTCTGGGGCTGTTCTCACAAGCCAGCAGCTGGGGCCAGACCCATTCTGCGCGTGCATTATCCGACGCTGGCAGCGTGCGAGACTGGGTCCCTGGGCCGCGCCAGGTGAACGCAGCCTGGCTGCGGGGCAAGGGGACGGTGCAACCCTGCCCGCAGCACCCGCCTGCAGCCCCAGGCAGCTCTGATGCAACTCCCCCAGCCTTGCCACAGCACGGCAGCCTGTTGTGCAAGGCGCCTTGCAAGAACAAGCCCGTGCAGCTCCTGGCACGTAGGAGCCCCTCCCTGCAGCAGGGAGCTGGGGGGTCTCGCTGCCAAGGGGAGAGCTCGGTGGGTCTCAGCCCCATCTGGGGCACAACAAGCACGGCTGCTCAGCCCATGCCTCCCCTCCTCGAGGCAGGCTGGGCAGAGATGCGAGGAAGGGCAGCCCCTGTTCTGCGTGAAGCGGCTTCCCAGGGGTGCGGTCGGCTCTGGCGCTGAGCTGCAATGCAGCTGGGCGCTCCAGCCTGGGGCTGGCTTCGTGCTTCTGCACAGGTTGTCCTTCCCCTCGTCGCCCTGCCCTGCCATGGGCTAGGACTAGCCCTGAGTGCACATCTGCAGGGCATCAGCACTGTGCCTGGGGGTGCCTGGGGCTTGCTACCAGCCAGGAGAAGACTCCATGCGTCTCCCAGCCCCGGGCGCTGCTCCTGCCCCTGCCCCAGCCCAGCTCCCACGGGCCTGGGTGCTTTCGAGGGGCCAGGGTTTCGGGGTGTCTGCTTGGGCCCTGGCTGGCAGGCCAGGAGCTGTGTGTTTGTCGCCGCAGGAGGAGGAAGCTGTGCTGCGCGTGGGTGCGGGGTCACATTGCTACAGACAGGAAGGGCTGCGCGGAGCATCTGATCTGCTCCGCAGGTGACGGTTTTGCAGCTCAGAAGCTTCCCCCTCCTCGCCTGTCCCCAGCTCCGGCCCGTCTGCGCAGGTTGGGGGTGCGTTGGGGGTCACCACCCAGCCCAGGCAGCACCTCTGCAGGGCTGCAGGCTTTGGGGAGGACAGGCCGCGTCTCTGTGCCCTGCCCTTCGCTAGCTGGACCCTGTCCAGGATGCAGGTGCCAGCTTGCAAAGCCTGAGGTGAGGGATCAGCGCCGGAGAGGTTGCGGGGGAGGCAGAGACTCCTTGCTCCCCTCGTCCCTCCCCAAACTAGCTCGGGGTTCAAGCATCCAGTGCTGCCCTGGTGCAAGCGGCTGCTTTGCTTTGCTAAAGCCCAGGGCTTGACCGGGGTCTCTGAGACCCCACGCGCGGGTCCGGAGCACCGTGCTTCCACGAGCTGCAGGCAGCTGCTGCCCGCCAGTGCGTGCCCAGCCCCTGCTGCCCGCTGAGCGTGGGAGAGCACAGTCCTGGGACTGGGAGGTGCAGGCTGCACTGGGAGGCTTTCCCTGACCCTTGGGCTTGCCCAGTGCTGGCATGGGCAGAGCCCGCACCCTCCCCTTCCTCTTTGCCTTTCCCTTCTGCACAGACCTGGGCTGCGGCCGAGCCGGTCGGGGTGCTCAGCCCCTCTGCCTGGTCTCTTGCAGGGCTCAGGATGATGTGGGACCCACATCCAGGCCCTCGGGGGAGCACCGTCCAGCGCTGAGCCCTGCTGCCCCAAGATCCTTGTGCTTCCCGTGCACCCTGGCACCAGGGCGGGATGGCCAGCTGCTGTCCGTGCCCCTGGATCCATGCGGAGCGGTGACGCGCTGATGGTGCCTGGGCCGCAGGGCTGACAGCAAGCCCGGAGCTTGGTGCGTCTTCTCAGGCTCCCTGACCCGCTGGGACGGACGGCACGTGTGGTGCGGCCTGGGCCTGGGTGCTGGACGCTGCCATGGCTCAGGACATAGAGGCGGACTGCCTGCTGGACCTCAGCTTCCTGACGGAGGAGGAGCAGAGCGCCATCGGCGAGGTGCTGCTCCGGGACTCACAGCTCCGCGTGCTGGAGGAGGGACGCGTCAGGTGAGACCGCGGTGCCCACTCACCCACCTGGGGACCTGGCTCCACCCCCCGCATGGACATGCACACACATGCACATATACACATGTGCACATGAATATATACATGTGCAAGCATGCATGCACAGGCACTCATATACATACTTGCGTGCACATGCACACACATGTGCATGCACACACACACACACATCCCTGCACCTGTGTGAAGCAAAGGGCACAAGTCTCAGGCTGGACATTGGCTCAACCCGCTGATTGCTGTTCCCTGGGGGCAGCTGCCTGCGTGGGAGGCTGAGCCGTGTCTCCGTGTTAACTCTCCCGCTCCACTTCACGCTACTCACTGCCCAGCCCCGTGGCCTTGGCTTTGCGTGGTCCAGAGGTGCACACACCCACCAGCACACGTCAGCGGCCCACCGCCTCGGCCATGCCAGGCTCCAGGGAGGAGGGCTCAAATGTCCCCGTGGGCCTAGGCCTGGCTGCGGCCCCAGTTTAGCCAGGGCTTCCTCAGGTGGGGCTTTGCCCATCACTGTGGTGTCTGGGCACCTTGTGAGTAGTAGCACAGGCTGCCCTGGCAGTCCCGGTCCTGCTTGTCCTGGGTTGTGTGTTGGGCGGGAGGCTGGTTGATGGGGCTGGGGGTGGAGGTGGCCTGTGCTGGGCTCTGCTTTGGGAGAGGAAGGGGTTGCAAAGCAGGGAGCCTGGCAGCGTCCCTGGGAGGCCAGAGGCCCTGCGTTCACCTCTGGAAACCGCTTCTTGTCTCCCTTGCGATGGGCCGGGACGTACAGCCGGGGGTGTCTCTAGTGGGTTATGGAATAGAGAAAATCCCACACAATTTACTGATTCGTTTTGATGCACTGGCTGGGGGAGTAGTTAACTGATTGCACGATTTCACAATGATTACACACTTAATTTATACAACACAATTTTATTTTAAAACTCTTTGCTACATATATAACACTGCTTAGCTTTAAGAGACACCACAAACATTAAAAACACAATAATTACATATATCAGAAACAATGCTCGGAATGCACTTCCTTCCCAGACAATACTATAAGAATTAGTGTTACAAAAACAACTACAATTACAACTAAAAGTTAAATTTGAATCAATACTATTATTTTTCATATTATACTTACAATCCTAGAATTCCAAGAAGCCAAATACCAAAATATGGTTTCATTCCTCAGTAGTACGATTCAATGGGTTGGCCTCAGTAGTACGGTTCAATGGAATGGGCTCAGCAATACAATTCAATAGGCTGGCTTCAGCAGTGATAGGACTAAGTCCCCTTCCTTCAGTCCTTTTCAGGTGCTCCGCGGCTTCAGCGTGAACTAAGAGATTCGTGTTCACGGAGAGGGTAGTTTCAGGTGATCGGTCTGACCCGAGCTATACTTGCGATTTTTCCTTCGTTGTTCCACAAGTATAGTCACCTCCAAATTGGGACAGCAAGTTACCGTTTTTATTGAGCGAGTTGCTGTCAGCGGGCTCCTCCTACTCAATATATGGTTGCTCCCAGATTTGGGCTCGGATCTTCCTCAACAGATTCTTTTACCTTTGTTGAGCATTTTAAATTACCTTTGGGAAACTTCCATATCACTGCAAATGCCCTTTTCTTACCAACCTGGTCAAAAGGCCTCAGGGTTTGATCTCTTGGAATTCAGGATATTTGCTCTCTTTGTAAAAGATTTCTAAAAGATAAAATTTAAATTAAGACTTTAAGCAAAGTCAGGACCTTTTGCACGTAGTCCCAAAACAAAGAACTAGATAAGGAGATAAATCTTATCTTCTTCCTGAAACTGGCTAATGGGCAACCTTCCCAAACATTCAAACTATTTCATTCAATATGACGGGGCACCTTGCCCGGGTGGTCCCTGACCCTGGCCGGGGCTCAGCCCTCCCGCACTCCTCCCTTTCCCCCAGCAAACTGCGCGAGTCGGTCTCCAACCCCAGCCAGCTGAAGGGCCTGACCGGGGACTGGTTCTGCGACGTCCGGGCCAAGCGGCACCGGCACAACCACCTGGGCGCCGACATCGTCCGCGCCTCCATCCGCAGGAAGAAGAAGCCCAAAGGTAGAGGCTGGGTGGGGGCCGAGCTGGCCGGCTGTCGGGCTCAGCCACTCTTCCCAGGTGTGTGTAGCAGCTCCAGCCCCTCCGCAGCTGCACGGTGGAGGTGCCCGCGGGGCCAGCCTGCTTCCACGTTGGGCTGTCTCCCTCTAGCGCCGGCAGCTCGTAGAGATGCTGGCGAGGCCGCCTCGTCTTGCTGCTGGGGTGTCCCCCACCTGGGAGGTCCCAAATCCGGGCCCGGGAGGATGGGATGGGATGGGACGGGGAGGGGAGACGAATCCCTCTGAGGCTTCCTGCCACCGCTGTCTTGTCCGTGGGAGCAGGAGAGCAGGAGCCGAAACGTGCCCTCAGCGCGGGGGACCTGGGGCCGATCCGCGAGCCGGTGCTGGAGGAGAAGGAGGGTGCGCTGGATAGCGAGGACAGGTGAGCATCGCTGAGCCGCCTGCCGGGGAAGCAGCAGAAGCAGACTGCCCCTGTGCCGTGTCACTAAGGGCTTTCTCCCCTCGCAGGCTCCCCGCAGAGGCTGCCCACGACGCCGAGGACACGCAGGTCAGTGGAGCCCAGGGGCACGGGCACTAGCAGGTGGGCACGACAGGAACCGCTGCCCCGGCCCCGTCACTGCACTCCATGCCTGGGGCTTTCCTTCCTGAGCAAGGCCAGGGCATTGGTGCCAGGGCTGCGGGAGCTCAGTGCATGGGGCTGCCCGCACGCCTTGTGATGGAGATGCCAGTGGGGCACCAGCCACATGCACCCACGGTTACTACTGCCGTGCCAGCCTGCCCACGCGGTAGACATGGCTCGCTGCTCCCGGCAGGTTTGGCAGGGGATTTCCCCCCCCCGACAATGTCAGGGCATTGGTGAGGCATCGTGTTGGCGTTTGAGTTGCCTTGCAAGGTCACGGAGGGCAGCCTGGCCACGGGCACGTGGGGGGCATGCTATAGGGCCGGAGCTGCTTGGAAGAGAAAGGCTGCTGCGGCGATAAGACCCCGTCCCTCCAGCTGGCAGGGGACAGCGGGGGCCGACTCCTGGTGCAGACGGGAGCTCTCCCAGGGCTTGGGCCCCTCTGAGCCCCTGCCCAGCTCGCTCGGGTGATCCCAGCGCAATGCACCGTGAACGCAGCAGCATTGCCGTCTCCACAAAATGCATCGACGCCACTGTCAGAGCAAAGTCCCCTCCGCTGACAGAGGACCTGGAGGCTGATTTGCATAATTAGACATCCAGATCAGCTGTTTTAAGTATGCAAATAACACCGGAAGGCCCTTGTGTGTTGGGGGGGGAAGATGTGCCTTTTTCACTGCTGTCACTGCTACTTGCTGGATTTCCTGCTTCTGCACCGCTGCAGTCTGAAGAGCCGGGAAGGTGATTAACTCGCTTTGCATATGCAGATGAGCTGAATTAGAATGGCTTTCCCTAATGAGGAAGCAGAGCTGGCTGTGTTCAGCAGCTCCTTCACCAGCTGTCTTGTCTCTGTAGGATGCAGGCCAGGTGAGGGAGCAGGAGCCTGGGGACAAGCCAGGTAAAAAAAGCATCCCCTGGGCCAGTGTCCGCGGTGCTGTGGGGCCACGGGCAGTTAGGGAGCAGAGCCCCCCCCCAAGCTGGTCCCCATGAGTCCCCAAAACCACCTCCAACCTCTTTGCTGATGCAGACAGCGACGACTCATTCGAATCATTCAACACGTCCAGCCCAGAGGAAGGGGAAGAGGCAGGGAGCAGGGAGACCCAGGCATGCCCGGCCATCACCATCACTGTACAGGTACGCAGGCAGAGTGTGGCTGGGGGGCTTTGGGGCATGGCAACATCTGCCCCACAGCTGGGGCGAGAACCAGGGCAAGAGCCCAGGCCTGCCTGCCTGAGCGGGCCAGGAGGGAGGAGGCTGAGCAAAAGGGGCACTGGCACCATGTGCCTTTCCTGGCACTGTTGGCTGCCGCAGGGTGGGGGCAAGTGCCAGGGTCTGGGGTGTGTGGGGGGGGGAGGCTGGAGCTGGGCTGGCCTCTCACTTGGGGCTGGGGTGCGCTGTGTCCCCCCAGAGCAACGGGGCCCTGCAGAACAGCCAGGACGGGCTCGTGGAGTCGCCCCCCAAGAGGAACGGCGCGGGACCCCCCCAGACCCTGCTGACCACCAGCACCTCCATGTCCAGCCTCGGCTCCACGGTACGTGGGCAGGGCAGGGTGGGAGCGGGGCTGGAGCGTGCAGGGGGGCAGGGTTGGATGGAGCAGGGAGCTGCATCGCGCCTCCTGCCCGTGCCCCTCCGAGCTCCCTGCACATCCTGCTCTCTTCCCCGCGCCCGCTGCAGCTGAGCGGCAGCATGATGAGCCTGTACAGCGAGGGGGACGTGGGCAGCGTGGAGGTACGCGGCTGCATCCAGCTCTCCCTGCACTACGAGGCCAAGAGGAAGGAGCTGCACATCCACGTCATCCAGTGCCGGGGGCTGGCCGAGGCCAAGAAACAGCGCTCGGACCCGTGAGTGCCGGGCAGGGGCCTGATCCTGGTCCCTAGCCCCCAGGCTCTGGGTGCCAGGTTTGCCTGCCTGTCCAGCCCCAGGCCACCTCTGGCCCTCTTTCTGGGCACGGCCACGCTCCCCTTTGGCCCTAGCTGGGCAGCGCAGGGCAGGGCACGCATGGGTAGCAGCCTTGTTTGGGTGCAGCTGCCACGTCCGGGGCAGCAGCAGTGCCAGTCAAGGCTCCTATATCCTGCTCTAACCGTGTCCGCGCTAGGTGCTGTACAACTGTTGCGGCACAGGGCGTGGAGGTGGGGGGAACTTCTGCTGGGTGCGAGGCAGCGGCAATCAGCCCCAGCCCTGGTCCCAGCCCCGGCCCCTCTGCCCGGCTCCCAGGTACGTCAAGACCTACCTGCTGCCGGACAAGTCCAACCACGGCAAGCGCAAAACGGCCGTCAAGAAGCGGAGCCTGGACCCCGTCTTCAACGAGACCCTCAAGGTGAGCAGGGGCTGGAGCCCAGCCAGGGCAGGGTCCCACCCAGGGGTGTCTGGAGCATCCTCTCCCTGGACAAGGGGTTGAGGGCAGGGGGGCGGTGGCAGGGGCGTTGCTCTCTCTCGGGGCTGCTGGAAGGGGCGGGGGTCCAGCCGAGGGGCAGGCGGTGGCGTCGGGGAGCCCCTGGTGCCAGCGCCCCTCTCTCCCCCCCCACGGCGGCCGCAGTACAAGATGGAGAAGGACGAGCTCCAGAGCCGCGTGCTCAACGCGTCCGTCTGGCACCACGACACCCTGGGCCGCAACCTCTTCCTGGGCGAGGTGGAGATCGCGCTGAGCACCTGGGACTGGGGCAACACGCAGCCCGAGTGGTTCAACCTCCAGCCCCGGGTGAGGCACCCCCCCGCCCCGGCCCAAAGCACCCCCTATCCTACCACGCTCAGCCGGCGGTGGTCTGTCTGCCTGTCCCTTTCTCCAGCCCGCTGCAACCCCGCTGGGTTGTTGCCAGCCAGGGGCAAGGGGCTGTACGTCCCCCCCGTTCCTGCATCCCCTGCACACATGCATGCACGCTGATCTCCCCGCACCCTTCCCGCAGACGCCGGTCTCCCACAACGGCCTCATCAGCCGGGGCAAGCTCAACCTGGCACTGAAGTTCATCCCTGCTGGGGCTGAAGGTAAGACCTGGGCATGTGGCTCCTGGAGCCAAGGTCACGTCTGCTTCCCTGGGCACCCTCACGCCAGGTGCAGGGGGATTGGCACAGCTGGGACAGGGAAAGCAGAGATGACAGACATGCAGGGGCCTGGCGGCAGGAAGGCAATGCACACGCGTGTCCAGCCAGGGAACAAGCCCGCACAGGTTGTGGGTGCAAGGGGAGCGGGGCAAGGAGCTGCCCCTGCCTCAGCACTTGTCCCTTCTCCCCCAGGAGCTGGCCTGCCTCCGACGGGGGAGCTGCACATCTGGGTGAAGGATGCCCAGAGCCTCATCCCCATCCGGGGCGGCACCGTGGACTCCTCCGTGCAGTGGTGAGGCTGCTGGCAGGGACGGGGATGCCCAAGGGGGCTGCGAGAAGGCTTGGGGGACCAGCAGGGACCCAAGGGCAGGCTGGGGGCAGCTAAGCCTCCAGCTCGTCCTGCTTTCCGGGCTCATGCCACGCTCCTGCCCGCAGCTACGTCCTGCCGGATGACAGCAAGGCAAGCCGCCAGAAGACCCGGGTGGTGAAGCGGAGCCTGACCCCGCTGTTCAACCACACCATGGTGTACGACGGCTTCCAGGCCAAGGACCTCAGCGAGGCCTGCGCCGAGTTCACCCTCTGGCACCACGAGAACTTCTCCAAGCAGCTGCTGGGAGGCCTCCGCCTCAGCCTGGGCACCGGTGAGCCAGGGCCTGGCGGCTGCTGGGCACGATGGGGCGACTGGTGCCTCCTGGGCATCTGCATCCACCTGGGGAAGGGCCCAGGTGAGGGTGCAGAGGCCCCGTGGGTGACGGTGCCCCCCTCTCTCCCTGGCAGGGAGCAGCTACGGGCTGCCCGTGCCCTGGATGGACTCCACGGAGGAGGAGCGGCGTGTCTGGGACAGCCTGCTGCAGCAGCCCGGCCTCTGGGTGGAAGCCCTGCTGCCCCTGCGGGCCAACCTCACCCCCAGGACTTAGCTCCCCCCCCGGCCTGGACTCCCCCCTGCTGCTGGGGGTGGCAGGCAGGACTGGCTTCTGATGCCAGGGTGCTGGCCCAGGCAATCCCAGCGAGTCCCAGAGCTGCTGTGCCCGACCCGTCTTGGAAATAAACCCCTGTGCAACCGCGCAAGGCTGGAGATGCTGCCCCGGTGTCTGCGCTCACAGCTCGTGGTGCCACGTGGAGGGAGGCTGCCCATTGTGGTGGGTACAGGGCTGCCGTCTCCCCTGCCCAGGGGTGCTGAGCCCAGGCAGGATGATGCCCATCTGGGCTCTGGGCAGCTGTTCAGCTCACAGCCCCTGGCAGCCAGGGCAAGGGGGACCCTGGCTGTCATCACCCATAACTCCCCCCGCGACGTCCCAAAGAGGAGGTGCTCGCAGGCACAATAAGCAGCTGTTTATTGCTCGGTGCACAGTGCTGCGGTGTCCCTGAGGATGCCATAGGTACCAACCTTGGGGGTATCCCCATCCCAGCCTGGGGGCCAGCACCATGCTGGAGGCAGCTGTTGGCGGTGCAAGCAAGCTGGGCCGGTCTGGCCGGGAGGCTCCATCCTCTGCGGCTAGGCAAGGGCCGGAGAAGGTCTCAGTCTGCTCCCTTCTGCGCCAGCACGGCTCGCCGGTGCTCCAGGATGGCTGCCCACAGCCGGCATACCAGCCCGCCCCTGCCGGGACAGGGGCAGCCTTGTGAGGCCACGGCTAGGTCCCCGGCTGCCACGTGGCCGTCTTGGAGGAGACGGTCCAACCCAGGCCTGGCATCTCCCACCCCCTCATCCCTGGGGAGCCAGGGCGGGACAGCAGGGTGGTGGTACCTGATACCCGTGTACAGCAGGTCGTCCCGCGTGGCGCAGGTCAGCAGGTCGTGCAGGGTGAAGCCGTGCGCCAGGAGCTGCAGGGGAGAGGAGATGTGGGCAGGGGGCTTGGCTGACCCCCCCTCGGGCCGGGCAGAGGGCTCCAGGCCCCGTGGAGGGGGAGTCCAGCCAGCACTCGGGAGCCCAGAGCCGCGCGGCCGGCCTCTGTCGTGGGCCAGCTCTTCTCGAAGCCCAGGAGGGGAGACATGGGGCGTGTGGCTCAGAAGCAGTGGAGGATTTAGCCCCAAACCCACGCCATCCATGGCCGTGCCCTGGGGGCCTACCGTCTCAGTCGTGTCCCTGTCAACGCTGTGGTGCTGCAGCCAGTCCACGAGGAGGGGGTCCGGGGGCTGTGCCTGGCAGGGAGCGGAGACGACTGGGGGGGAAGGGGCTGGGTGAGCGTCCGGGACCCCAGCAAACCCCGTGCCCAAGGCCACCTGGGCCAGAAGAGAGACCTCTCCCCCCATCACGGCTCAGCTCAGCCCAGGAGGGTATCGCCCCGTGTTTTGCAGCAGACCCCAGGTCCCCTGCCCTCAGCCCCTGCTCACCGACGGGCAGTGACCTCCGCCCAGTGTTGGCGTCCTGTCTGGCCGCCTGCAGCGCCCTCCTCACCAGCCCCTGCCACTCCTGCTCCTTCTGCACCAGCTCCTGCAGCAGCCTGGGGGGACAAGCCATGAGGCTGGGGGCCAGGGGCTGGCCGCTCCCCGTGCAGCACCGCGGCATGGGCAGCCTCATGCTCCCACGTGCTGTCCTCACCTGCCCGTCTCCACGTGGAGGTGCCTGAGCTGTGCCATGAGCAGGGAGGTGCCTGGCGGGTTGGTTTGGGCACCAGGGCTGGCATCGCCACCCGGCCTCAGAGCCCCCTCGCTGCCCGTTGTGGCTGGCTGGCTCTTGGTCTCCTCTTGCTCTTGCTCTTGCTCTTGCTCCTCCTCCTCCTCCTCATTGCTTGCTTCTTCGACGTCCTTTTTACCCTGCACCCTGGCTGTCAAGCCAAGCTCTAGAGGTACCCAAGAGACATGGCGAGGAGGGTCCGGCGCCTGCCTTGCTGCGCTCAGGACAGCCCCCGAAGCACGCCGACGTCCCAGCTGCAGCTCAGCTAAGGATGCCGTCTTCTCCGACCGCCCCGCCAGCTCCAAGCTGAGCCAAGGGCATCCCAGAGCATGGCCCCCCCCATGCCTGCCTCTGGCCCACCTGTCAGGAGCAGGGTCAGTGCCGCCTGCACCGCCTGTCC
The DNA here is from genome assembly GCF_030867095.1 of Alligator mississippiensis. Classification (NCBI taxonomy): domain Eukaryota; kingdom Metazoa; phylum Chordata; order Crocodylia; family Alligatoridae; genus Alligator; species Alligator mississippiensis. The sequence continues at coordinate 2,520,907 of NC_081829.1, read as the reverse complement.
CATGAGGTTGTCCAGCGCGAACATCCAGTGCGGCTTGATCTGGTGCCGCCGCAGGACCTGCTTCACCTGCAGTTGGGGGTACACGGGGCGTGGGCACAGGGCGGCCTCTGCCCCCCCACCCCTCCCTCCAAGACCCCCTGCCCCCTGGGTGCAATGTGGGTGGGGGCAGAGCCCAGTCCGGGGCACTCACTGCCTCCTGGAAGCCAAAGAGCAGCGGCTGGGCGTGACGGAGGCTCTGGCCGCTTGCCTGCAGCTGGCCTTGCAGTGCCCGCAGGTCTTGCTCCAGCTGCCGGGGGCTGGGGGAGCGGATGAAGCCCCCAAGGCAGGACACCAGCTGGGCGATGTGGTCCGGCTCCAGCCGAGCTCCCTCTGCGCTCTGCAGGGGAAAGAGCAAGCTTCAGCCACAGCTCGGGAGAGCGTTGAGGCCCCCAAACCCCCTGGGCTAGATGCCAGGCCCTGCCCGAGTTTGCCCAGGGAGTGGCAGGGCTGGGGACTGGTACGGGCCTGTGCCTGGGTCTCTTGCAGGGTGGCCACGAGGCTGGGCAGCTCCTCGGTGAGGATGCGGTGCAGGGTGGCTCTGCGCTCGCTGTCCTTCCGCAGCAAGAAGAGGCCACTGCTTTCATCCGGGGAGGACGACGAGATGCTGAAATCGGAGCTGGATGACTCCTCGGGGGCCCTGGGGAGGCAAGGGAGTGGCGGGGAGGGGTGCAGCAATGCCTGGGCATGCGGCAGGTGGGGGGCAAGGAGCTGGCAGAGGGACCCCCCAACCCTTGGCTAAAGCCAGAGCTCCCCCAGCTACAGCCCAGGGGGCTCCCAGCCTGGTGGGTGATGCAGGGGCGATGCAGACCCCTGGCAGGGCCATGGCAGAGGCTTGGGGGGGGTGCCCTTTCTTTGCTTGGCACTTCACTACCAAGGAAAGCCTTAAAACCATCTACGGGGGCTGCAGGCAGCCTGGCACGGCCGGGCTGTGAGCTCCAGCAACAGGCACTGCATTGCATCCCCTTGGCGGGCTCCCTCCAAGCGCCCGGAGCTGCACCCACGGAGGGGCTGCGCCAGGTGGGAACTGGTTATATAAAGCCAGGTGCATGGGCAGGCCGTGGCCGCCAGGGGTCACCCCCTCCCTTCTCGCCAGCCCCTGGCACCCGTGCTGGCCCTGCCAGGGGGGCACGGGGCGCAGGACGGGCACCCACCCCTTCTGCAGCAGGGACCGAGTTGCACGACCGTGCATGCAGGGTAAGGCAGGGCAGGACACCAGGACCAGGGGGCACATTTGTGGGTGCCCAGGAGCTACCCCCTCCACCTCAAAAGGGGGCTGTACCCGCGGCAGCCGCGTCTCAGGGTCGCCTCGCTGGTGCAGCGAGCCAAGGGTCTGCCGTCCACCTTGGCACCTGCCCTGGGGACCTGCAAGGATGAGGAGACGCTCCTGGGGATGCCGGCAGCCTCTCTGCGGCGCGCCAGGATCGGGGAGTCGCCTGCGGGAAGATAGGTCTGGTCACTCTGCTGCCCCGGTTCTCCGTCACCTGCCCCTGTGCCCACCCCACAGCTCACCTGCCCCCTCGGGGCTCCTGGCTTTCTTTCGGCTGGAGGGCGCCAGGAAGGGCTGCAGCAGCAGGGCCGCGGCTGTGGCCCGCTTGTCTGGCTCCACCTCGAAGCAGGCGAGGATGAAGGCCTTGGCTTCTCCCGACATGGAGTCCGGCACCTTGGGGTGCATCTTGAACATCCCCACCTGGGCGGGAGGAGATGGGGTGGAGGGGGAAGCTCCTGGCTCATCAGTCTCTTCTGCATCCCCGTTGCACAGGCTGGGTCCAGGCCAGCCCCCGCTTCGCTGTCCACCCTGTGCTTGACCGGTCCAGATAACCCCTGTACCCACCCCGCAGTGGGTACCTTGAACATGGCAGCCTGTGGGCTCTCCAGCTCGTAGAAGGGGGGCTTGCCCGTAGCCATCTCGATGAGGGTGCAGCCCAGGGACCAGATGTCCGCCGGCTTCCCGTAGCCCCGCGGACCGTGGTCGATGACCTCGGGGGCCATGTACTGCAGGGTGCCTGGGGGTGGGCACCAGAGCGTGACCAAGAGAAGCCAGCCCACCCAGAGGAGCAGAGACGGCCCCGATCCTGGGAGCCGCAGCGGGCAGCACCGGCTCCTTCCCTCACCCTGGCACAGGGGCAGGAGGGGCACCCCCGTCCTGCTCTCCTCCTCCTTCCAGAAAGAGGGACGACCCTGAGGCGAGGACCTCACCTGTGAAGGTCTCGGTGCTGGGGCTGATCCCAGCCAGCCGCTTGGAGGTGCCGAAGTCGGAGATCTTGAGCACCCCGCTGTACGTGTTGATGAGGACGTTGTCGCCCTGCCGGAAGGGACGGGGTCACTCTCTCCCCGAGCCGGCTCCGCTGGCCGAGGGTGCCAGGGACGGTCCCTTCGGCTCCCGCGGTGCACAGCAGAGCTGGCCGTGTGGGTCCGCTTGGCCCCAGGGCCCCCATCCCCGGCGGGGCTCCAGGCTCCACCAGCCCAGGCTCACTTTGATGTCGCGGTGGACGATCTGGTTGTCGTGCAGGTAGCGCAGCCCCTCCAGGATCTGTCGGGTGTAGTAGACGATGGTGGGCTCGTTGTCCTTCAAAGGGCCCCACTTGGAGCGCAGCAAGGACGAGAGGCTCCCTGCGGATCACAGAATCGGAGGATCACTGAGACGGGGGGCTGGAAGGCATCTTCGGAGGTCACATCTAGTCCAACCCCGTCCAAACCATCGCAGACAGACCATCATCTAAGCTCTTAGTAAAACTACTGTCGCCCCTGTGCAGCCCCTAACACAGCTCCAGGCATCGCGCCCAACCCTGCCACAGGTCACGCAGGGCAACTACGGAGCCAGCGCCCTGCTCCTGGAAAAGGGCAACACACTCGAGGGATGCCGGGCAGGAGGAAGGCAAAGCCCCCCAGTCCATACCCGTCTGCAATGTGTGGGGCTTCTCCAGAGTGGGACAGACCCCGCGGGGGGAATCGGAGCAGCCAATTCCCCCTGCCCAAGGGCACGGACAGGCAATGCACAGCCACGGTGGCCCCAGGACAGTGCGAGAAGTGAGGCCAGCTGGACCCCAGTGCATCCCCTCGCACTCTGCCCCAAGAGCCATGCGGACGCTGGGTTCAGTCCCCGCTGGCCCAGAGAGGGGGTCCCGGCTGCACCCACCTCCTGGCACCTCCTCCATGAAGATCTTGATGAAGCCGTCCTGGCTGATGGAGCCCAGGTACTGGACAATGTTCTTATGCCTCAAGCGCTTGTGCAGGGCAATCTCCTCGTGCAGCGGCTGTGAGTATCTAGGCCGTGGGCAGAAGGGGGTTACACCCGGCCTGTCCCTCCCTGGCGGCGAGGGGCTCTGGACCACGGCAGGGCTTTCTGGTCCCTGCAGGTTAGGGCCCCGACCTGCAGCCGCACACCCACCTACGGCTCATAGGAGGCAGCTGGAAGGGGCCACGTCTAGTCCAGCCCCTGCTCAAGGCAGGCTCATCCCTGACTTAACCATCCCCAGTGGAGTCTCCATCCCTGGCGGGTTTTAAGACCCAGGCAGACAAAGCCTTGTCTGGGATGATGTAGGTGGGGCTGGTCCTGCTTGGAGCAGGGGTTGGGCTGGATGTGACCTCCTGCGGTCCCTTCCCACCCTCGTTTCTATGATCCTCTGACCCCAGGGGAGGCCTCACTAGTGCTGAACAGAGCACAAGAATCACGGCCCGACTTGCAAGCGACACTCCTGTTAACACAACCCGGGGCTGCTGGCCTGTTCTGCAACAGCATCACGGTGCATTCGTGGGAGTTATAAAATCATACAAAATCAGGGTTGGAAGGGACCTCAGGGAGTCTCAGGCACCCCCGGCCAGCTCACACCCCGCTCCCAGCCTCCAGCCCCCATCTGTCATCCAGCCTGGCCCTACCTGCCATCCCGCTCCGGGATCTCCTTGATGGCGATGCGCACCTGGTTGCTGAGGTCGCGTCCAGCATAGACAATGCCGTAGGTGCCCTTGCCCAGCACCACCCGGTTGCCCGTCTCCGTGTACTCGTAGTCGTACTGCAGGGGCCAGAGCAAGGTCAGAGCCGGGGCTGTGGACCCCAGACCCTGCCCTGGCAGCCTGGGTGCTTTTGCTGCCCCTGGCTGGGCACCCAGAGCTCCCGGCACCTACCAAAGCAGCTTGCCCAGCTGCCGTGAGCACCCACCTCCAAGACCTCACTGGCGCTGCTGCCTGCCTCCTCGCCGGACCCTGCCTGCGCCGCCACGATGGAGCCGACCAGCTTGCAGAACCTGCCACCACATGGGACACGGCTTGGACGTGGCCTCACCCCCTCCAGAGCTCCACGGAGGGGGAGATGCCGTGACAGGCTGCGTGGGGCTGGACTGGGCTGGGCTGGGCTGGGCTGGACTGGGGGGCGCACCTGGCCGCAGCCCCCTCCCTGCCCTGCCCTGCCCCGCGCCCCCCAGCTCACCAGCGGCAGTGGTGCTGGGTGGGGAAGCACAGCTGGAAGTCCTCGGCCGCGGGCAGCACGTACAGGAAGGAGCAGCGTTCGTCCCACTTGGAGATGCTGGAGGAGGTGCCCGACAGTGAGGCTTCCCAGATGCCCCAAAAGAGCTGGGCTGGTGCCCCTGGGTAGGGGCCACATGCCCTCACCCCACTCCCTGCACTGCCAGTACCTCCAAAGGGACAGGCTCTGGTCACTGCTGGCTCAGCCAGGGCACAGGGGGTTCAACCGGACGCGGCTGAGCCCGAGACCTCGCCGAGAGGCGAAGGAAGGGGGAAACGCCTCACCTGACCCCGCGGATGGAGGAAGCCGGGAAGGTCCAGCTGGAAACCCCTGTCTGCGGGGAAACAAAAACCGCGTGGGGCACAGGCTGGGGAGCCCGGGGAGCCAGGCAGGGCAGGGCAGGGCTCTTACCTCCTCCATGGGGCAGACGTGGTGGAGCATCAGGGAGCATTCGGCCTGGTCCTCCCGCACGGTCAGCTGGGCCGGCTGCAGGACCTGGGCCGGCTCTAGGATCAGCACCTGGAGCAGACAGACGGGGCAGCTGCTGGACTGGACCTGCAGGCTGCGGGGCAGGGGAAGGGAAGCCTCGTTCGTCTCCCCCCAGCAAGGATCCCTGGCGCAGGTGACCCCATGGAGAAGACCAGCACACCGCACGCGCAGGCTCCTCACCGGGCAGCTGTCCGTGGGGGCGAAGGGCTGGGACGACACCAGCAGGAAGCCCAGCCAGAAGTCTGCCAGGGCCTGCCTGGGGGATGTGTCTGCCAGGCTCTTCTTGAAGTGCTTGTAAATCAGGAAGGTCTCCATGACGGAGACCAGGTACCTGCGGGGAGAGGATGAGCAGGGGCTCTGGGCCAGCCCGGTCCCCCATGAGAGAGGTGCTTGAGGGATGCCCGAGCTGGACCACCGCCTCCCCTGCCCATGTCAGGATGCTCGGGGGTCCCGCAGGCACGTCTGCCACCCACCAGACAGGGGCGTGGAGCTTGTAGAGCTTCTCCGAGGCCTGGGTGACCTTGGGCAGGTTGTTGGACAGGATGGCAGTGCCCAGGTAGAAGCCCACATCCCAGTAATACTCCATCTTCTCCAGGCTGCCCTTGCGGCCCTGAAGGCAGCCCAGCTTCATGCCTGGCAGGGAGGAGGGGACGGGAGGGAAGGGAGGGCAGAGACACGGGCATGGGGACCCCCTGCCCACCCCACTGCCCTGCGGCTTGTGGCAGGCGCATACTCTTCCCCACCCCCAAGGCAGCACGCGCGTCCAGGACAGCCCATGGGGAGCCCTGCAGGGCATCTTTCGCACCCAGGACCCTGCACGCCAGGCCCCCTAAGCCCAACCCGGGGCTGAGACCACTCCCTGCCTCTAGCAGATGCAGCGTCCCCCCGGCTTGGTTCGCTGGGAGAACCAGGGACAGAGAGGACGCACTTCCTCCCCTGCAACCCCCAAGGACCCCTTGCCCCATCCCAGAGGCTCGTCTGCTGCAGACAGAGAGAAGTGGGCAGACCTCCCCCCTCCATCTCACTCACCCTCTTCTGGGCTTCAAGACATGGGGCAGGAGGCTGTGGCTCCTCGGCCAGGAGGGAACAGGGCTGCTCACCTATTTGCCGGAGCTGCAGGGAGGTCTCGAACTCGTGCCCAGCAGCCATGAGGAGGACAGCGGCATTGAGCCCAGCGTGGAGGCTGGGTTCTGTGTCGAAGGCTTTGCTGTACCTGGGGAGATGCCGCGAGTCACTCGACAGGCCCCCAGGCCCCACTGGCAACAGGCGGCTGCTCTGGGGTGTGGTGTGGCAGGCGTACGGGGGACAGCCTGGCCACGGGCGTTCCCCCCAAGCGCCCCAAGGAGGGTCAACACATACGAAGCTGCAAGATTATCAGCCTCCATGCAGCTTCTCCCCGGGTTTGGTGCCCAGAGAGCCTGAGCCCCGTGCAACTCGGCAGGGGCTTGCATTGGCGCCCTCAGCCTTCATGCACCGGTGCCCGGCGCCTTCCCCCAGACCTCACCAGTGCAAGGACTGGTCCCTCTTGGCGGTGTCCGTGAAGTTGGAGCTGATGAACATGTCCTTGTAGACGCGGCCACACATGCAGTACAGGTCGGGCGCCACTCCTTCCCGCTGCTCCACCACTGGCAGCAGCACGGCCAGCGCCTTCTCCCGGTCCCCAGGCTGGTTTCGGCTGCACGGGGGGTGCACAGTGAGCCAAGGCTGCCCCGGGCACCTCCAGGCAATGGGGCCCAGAGGAGGGAGCAGGGAGAAGCGGTGCCCAAATCCCACCCTCTGGTATTGCATACGGCACCCAATGCTAAGTGCCTTCAGGAGCAAAGCTGTGACTACGGGACTCCTTGCTGCAGCTCGGGCCAAGTCTGCCCCATGGAGAGAAGACTCCAGGCTTCAAACCTCCGTGTGCAGCCCAGGACACACAGGCAGGCACGTCTGCCCCTGCCCAAGCCCCCCTGGCAGGAGTCGCTGGTGCTATTGGTGCCCACGGGCTCCGGCAAGGGGGGACTTGGCACTGGCAGGGCCTGACCCGGGCTGCAGGAGCTGCTCACCTGTTGAGGGCGAAGGCGTAATGGAAGCGGATGTTGTGCTGCTCGGCCACATCGCAGGTGGGCAGGGCGTGGAGGGTCTCCACCAGCGAGATGATGGCGTCGTAGTTCTGTGGGGGCAGGTGGGGGGTCACAGGGAGCTGGCGGGCAGCTCCAGAGACCCTTTCTCCCCCCAGCTAAGAGGGCAGCCACGCTGGCCAGAGCGGTCTGCAGAAACCAGGGACCCGCTGGGTTAGCCCCTGCCCCGCAGCCAGCTCCATGCCCCCTAGGCGTGCTGGGTCTACTCTGTCAGGGTGATGCCCCTACAGACAGCTCCCCCCGGGATCGCAGCCAGGCAGATCCCAGCTCCTCCAGGGAGGGGCACGAGGCAGCTGCATGCGGGCTCCCCCTTCTAGGGGACACACACGGGGCCCCCCGACCCCGGCAGCACCTGGACGTCGCGGTAGGACAGGAGGAGGTTCACGACGATGTCGAGGCTGAGGAACTCGACGCTGTCCAGGCGCTGCTGGATACGGGCCAGCTCCTGGCTCAGCTGCTCGCCCCGGTACTGCTCCCGGGCATGGCGGATGTCCCGGCGGAGGGTCTCCCGGAAGTACTCGCTGCGGAGCAAGGAGAGGAGCACCCCTGAGCTGGAGGGGAGACTGGTCCCTGTGACCGTGGCAAGCCCCCAGCACAGCGCATGAGGGGTATCCCCCACCCCCTCCGCTCCCAGACTGACAGGCAGGGCCAAGCATCCAAAGGGTGCAAGCCCGGACCCCAGGGGCTCAGGCAGAGGGCCCAGGGGGGTGACAATAGACCCATGGCAGAGCTGGGCTTGCATGGAGAAGTCCCTGGTCTGGTCTGACAGTGATGTGGGGTCAGAGCCCGCAGCCCCAGGCCTTTCCCGCCTTCCCTCTCCCCCAGCAGGGAAGGGCCAGGGCTGGGCCCATTGTTTCTACCCCCTCTGTAGCGGACAGGAAGCTGCGGTCTGCCCTGCTGAAGCCTGCTCGGCTCTTTCTCTTCCTCATTGCCTCTCCCCACCCCCAGAAAGGGGATAAGAGACAGCTGCAAAGAGCGTGGCGGGATGCAGGGGCAAGGGGGTCAGCTCAGCTGCTCAGCGCCTCGGTCAGGAGATGGGGACAAAGCGCTGCCAGGTCCCGTGCTGGGGGCAGCCCAAAGGCTGCTGGGTTTGAGCCCTAGCGGTGCCAGCACAAGCCTGGGACTTGTCTTGGGAGCCCCCCACCTGCGCTACCTCCCTGATGGCCTGCCCGGGGCTGGCGGAGGGGCCGTGCCCGGTGGGCACAGCCGTACCAGGAGTTGGTGGGGGTGGCCTCTAGCAGCTTGGCCAAGCGTGCCGCCAGCGGGGTGAAGAAGGCCTCCATGTCAAAGCTGGGCTGGAAGAGCTCGGTCAGGCACTTCATGGCGCTGGCGTCGCAGCACAGGACTTTGTTCTGGGCAGTCACCACGTAGGGGATGAGCGTGTAGCTGCTGCAGCAGTCCTGGCGGAGGGAGCGGGGCAGGGGTCAGGGTGCTGGGCGATTGCCCCGCCCCTCCTCCCCCAGCCTTTGCTTCGTGTCTTGACATCCCTGAGGGCAGAGAACCTGTTTCTCCACGGATCAGAACAGTGCGGGCTCCCCCTCCCGCTCACCCACACCCCCACTGCTGGATCTCTGCCCAGCTCTGAAGAAGCAGTAGGAGCTTTGTTCATACAGCTTCTGCGGCAAGCAGAGCTTTAACCACCTGGCCTGGAATGGGGCCATCGTTAGGGTCCAGAGTCAACAGCCCCTTCTGTATAAAAAGCAAGACAGCCAGGGGTGCCAGGTGCTGTTGCTCTGGCAGGAGCTGCCCTGCCCCCTCCCCTGCATGCAGCCTACCTGGATGGGGCACGGAGGATAGGACTGCAGTGGGCAGCTAGCGGGGAGCAGACTGTGTAGCTGCTAGCATGGGGATGTGGCAGCGTGTGGGCAAGGGACACGGTTGGAGGCTGGGACACTTCCTGCCCAGCCAAGTGTGTGTGCATACATGTATATGCATGCATATGTGTGTGTGCACATGCATACATGTCGGTATGTGTGCATGCATATGTGTGTATGCGCATGCACGTGTGGGTGGATGCATGCATGTAGACGTGTAAATGTGTATGCACGTGTGCAGTGAGCGCATGTGTTCAGATGTATGCCTGCATGCATATGTGCACACACGTGTGTATGTGCGTGCCAGCCTCAGCCCAGCTGCTGGCAGATGCCAGGAGGGGAATTGCCCCAGGTGAGCCAGGCCAGGAGGGGGTGGCAATGAATCAAGAGGAAGAGGCAGGTCCGGAGCAGCGAAGGAGACTCACGGAGTTCTTCTGGCAGACGTCCTCCTGCGGAGACAGAGCGGGGCACTGAGCTGATCACGGGCCCGCACGGGGCATCTCGGCCCATGCCAATCAGCCCGCCTCAGCGCCCGCTCCTCCACACCGTGCCCAGGCACGGGGGAGCAGGACGCCCACCACAGGGAGCCACACGGGACCACTCATGTCCCTTCCCCAACAAAGCAAGCCACGGTGATCAGGGAGAACCTTTGTGCAGGCTTTCAGGCCCTGGGCAGGCTCGGTGCCAAGCTGGGAGCTACGGGGGCTGGCAGAGTGTTAAATGGCTGTGGGGTTAAGGCTGCATTAGCTCGCTGTGGGGAGGTCTGCGCTGCACTTCCACCACGTGCTGTAAGCCTCCACCCAGCTCAGTTGTTTGCACCAGGGCCCCCAGCTCCCCGCATGCCTGTGGGTGAGCCCCCAAGTCTCTCCATGCCTCGGTTTCCTTGCACAAAGGAGAGCTGATTCCTCCTCCACCCCGTTCTTTCAATCGCGGACTTCCACGCACCGTTCGCTGTAGGGTGCCCAGCACCACGGGGCCCTGCCACTGCCACCATCATGCTGGTGATAAGCAGCCCCAGACACAAGCTGCTTCCTTGTCACAGGAGACAGAGGATTACATGGGACACCTGCCCGTCTGCCAAGACCTTCACCCATGCCCAGAGATTGCCCAGGCCCCGCTGCAAGCTAGCGTGTCTGAGCTCTGGCATGGTGCTTCCCAGTGAGAGACCTCACTTTGTAAGGCAGGCAAATGGGTGCCGCCTCTGGTGGGGAAACTGAGGCACGGGGTGGGGACGAGGCTTGGCCCAGCAAAGGCAGCCTAGCGGGGACCAGAACGCAGGCCCCACTTGCCCCCACAGCTCCCAGTCTGCTATCCCACCCGCTGGGTTTCACCTTCCCCAGGGCCTTCCACCCAGAGAGGCGCCCGCTCGCCCCGCTCACCCGGAGAGCCTGCAGGTCGGGCAGGTCGGTGTGGCAGCACAGCAGGATGTTGTTGGTCATGCTGAAGCTCTCGCGCACGCCCAGGTGGTAGAAGAGCGAGGGCTGGCATTGGGAACTGTTCACCTCCACCACGGCCACGTCTGCAGGGAAGCAGGGGGACCGTCACGCACAGGCCCGCAGGGCCAGCGCACGGCTCCCAGCCCCAGCCTGGGAAGGAGCTTGTTGGGGTCTCAGACGATCCCATTGGCTATGGGTGGGCTCAGAGCCCAGGGACCCTCATGCACTCCTGGAGAAGCCTGCGGAGCGGTTGGCCTGCCTGCTGTGCACCACAGGAGAGGCAGCCCGGATGCTGCTCCTCTCTCCAGCCTTGCTGTCCCCACCCAAGCTGCCATCAGAGGGGCTCAGACGTGGAGCTTAAGGTGCACGTGGTGGGGGCAGCTTCTGGGACGTGGGGAAGGCTTCCCAGCTTGCTGCTGGGGAAACCGAGGCAGAGAACCTGAGCACCCTCACCCTGCCCTGCGCTGCACTTGGCAGCCCTCGAGAAGACGGGTGCTAGAGCAGGGTGAGTAGGAGGGAACCCAGGAGTCCTGACTCCCGCTTCCCATGCAGTCGTTCCAGCCAGCACCGTGGCTCTGGGTGGGCTGCCCTCATCCTGCTGCCGGAAGCATTTCCCTGGGGCATCTGCCTGGTACCTCTGGCGAGGCTGCCAGGCAGGCCTGGGGGACCCGCGCCAACGGGAACCTGGCATTTTCCACCCCAGCAAAGCCAGAGCACACGGCAGCAGGGGCTGATGGTGAGAAGGGACCTTTCCGATGGACTTGATCACAAGCACTGAGCCCTGCACACCCGCTCCAAGGGCACAAGTGAGCCCCTGTGCCCGCCTGCGCCTGAGAGGCACAGCTGCTTGCACTCTCTCCTCTGGCAGTGTCAGGAGGAGACCGCAGCTGACAGGAAGGCGGTGACCACACCAGGCAAGTTGTTTCCACATTAGTTGACATCCTTCTGCTCCAGCAGATTTTGGCCCTGGCACACTTCTTCTTAAAGGGCCAGGCTCTCATATTCAGCATGTCCTTGGGTGCAAAGGCGCCCGCAGTCTGTGCCACCCTTCTGGGCAGGGGAGAGCTGAGCGGGCTAACTCTCTCCCCCTGCCCTGCTGAGACGCTGTCGCTTGGCCTGCACAGCTCTCCCCCCAACGATGGAGACGGTGTCTGGGCAAAGGTCAGAGAGGGCCAGGCCTGGCTGGGGCCCCCGACGCACGGCTTGCAATGCTGGGGCTGCCGGCCCCCTGGGCAAAGCATCCCCCTCCCAGCCTGCGGGTCCTGCCAGCCACCTCCAGCTGCAGCCCCCACTTCAGGGGGCTTGCGATGGTTTGCTTTTGAGCCACCCCCACCACTAAGGAGCCACAGCAAAGCCAGGCCTGGATGGCATCACTGGAGCAAGGCTGGCAGTGCCTCTCTTCCAGCCAGATGCTGGGGCATGAGTTGGATGGGATGGGCAGGGGAAGGGGCTGGGGCAGGAGCCGGGTCTCACCCCAGGATGGGCAAGGAAAGGGCTGGGGGGGCAAGAGCTGAGTTTCAACCCAGGATGGGCAGGGACGAGGCTGGGGGGCAGCAGTGCCATACCTAGACTGCTGGCGGCCCTGGGCGAACCTTTAGTATCGGGCCCCCTCCGCCAGAGGTAATGATTTTTTGTTGCAAAAGGCTTGATCACATCTGCAGTATCGATGTCTTTAAATAGTTTGTTCTCAACTGACAACATTGCCAGTCCCGTATGTGCACAATATGAACACTTTCTTTTGCAATTGTAATTTTCCCCCCTCATTTTTGGGCCCCCTTTCTGTCTGGCCCCAGGCAGCTGCCTGGTTGGCCCATGCCTGTGTCTGGGTCTGGGGGGCAGGAGCTGGGTCTGCACCCAGGAGGGGCAGGGGCCGGAGCTGGGTTTGTACCCAGTAGGGGCAGGGGCAGGGGCCGGAGCTGGGTTTGCACCCCGGAGAGGCAGGGGCGGGAGCCGGGTTTGCAGCCCGGAGGGGCAGGGGCAGGGGCAGGAGCCGGGTCTCGCTCCCGGGGGCAGGTCAGGGCAGGGGGGCACTCACCGGCGCTGTAGAAGGCGTGCAGAGCGGCGGGGTCGCCGAGCTCGAGGCGGGCGCGGGGCAGGGCGCGGAGGCGGGCGCGGAGCGGGGCGCAGACCTCCCGCAGGCAGCGCAGCGCGGCCGGCTCGCCCGGCCCGCCCGCCCCCACGAACACGGCGCTCGGCGCCCACCCGCCCCGCGCCCCCACGGCCCTGCGCGGCGTGCTCGCCTCGGCCAGCGGGTCCTGCCAGCAGCTGCCTGCCCCGGCCATGCCTCCCTCCCTCCCTCCCCGCCCGGCCGGCCGGCCGGCCCCGCTCCGCCCGCGCCCCGCCCCGCCCCGCCCGGGCCGAAGTCCGCGCTCCCCCCGCTCCCGCGCGTCGTGCCGCGCCGGGGCAAAAAGAGCAGCGCCGCGTTGGTTTGGAGCGGGCGGCCTGCCCCTGCCCCTGCCCCTGCCCCTGCCCCTGCCCCCGCCCCCGCGCGCGCCCCGTGACAGGGTCCCTAGCAGAGTGCCAGTGCCCCCCAGCCCCTCTTCTGCAAGCAGAGCACAGGGCTGCACACGTGCACACCTGGCACAGGCGGGTCCGTGCCCGTGGCGCTCACGGCTGGGACGCAGCCCCCAAGCAGCGCGGTGGCACCCGCAGCCGGAGAAGCCAGGAGAAGAAAAGGCGAAGGCGGCGATGGCTGATGGGCAGGAAACATGGAGCAGCGCAGGCCCGGCGCAGGGAGGGAGGTCTCGAGGGCGTTTCAGAGAGGCCTGGGGAGACGAGCTAGGCTGGCTGGCAGGTTAATGGACGGGCACAGGGCTGGGGGGCAGAGGGCTCTTGGCAGGCCGGCGCGCGGCTGGGAGCGCGTGCGGGAGGCGCCCACGGACACTCTTGCGCATGGCGGAGGTTGCTGCAGGCGCACAGGTGCAGCAGGCCAGTGCACAGCCCAAGGGGCTCCTTCCACATCAGGGGAAGAAATCCTCTTTCGCTCTCGTCCGCCTCTGGGACTCTGTCCTGGGCCTGACGCTCGTGCGGCTGGCAGGGGCAGGGCGGTGCTGGGCACAGGGCTCGCTGTCAGCTCAGCGCCCTGCTCAGCCCCAGGCAAAACTGGGAGAAGCCAGGCTCTGCAGGCCCGCTCCCCCAGAGCCGACGCCAGCTGCTGCTTGGACCGGCTCGGCTTCCTCTCTTCCTGTCACTCCCCGCTGCCAAAAGGACGCGAGGATATTTGGCCTTCTATGGCCAGGGCCCGGCTGCCTGGAAGCACGAAGGGCCGTTTCTTCCTCTGGAGCTCGGAGATTGCGCTGGCGCTCAGAGCAGAGTCCCCGCCGGGCGCCTGCGTGGGCTGCGTGTTTGCATCGGGGCGGTTTTCCCGGAGCTCGTGTGCTGGAATCGGAGAACTGACCGCTTTTTGCACCTCCTCTCACGCTGGGAGGAAGGGGCAGTCTCCGGAGAGGAGAAGCCGTGCAATGCAGTTGCAGTGATACTCAGGGGAGCGGATGGGGCAGTGGCACGGCATCCTCGCTGCAGGGGGATGGAGGTGCTGGATGAGCCCGTTGCAGCTCCCTGAATGGGGTGGGGGCCTGCAAAAGGCTCTGGAGCAACCCCGGCGTTCATCAGTAATGTGCTTTCTCCGTGGCTGCATGACCCCTGCCCCGGGGTGTCCCCGAGGCGGCAGTCAGACACGCCAAGGAGCGGATGTCCCTGCTTTCCTGGCTGCTGGGAACGTGGAAATCTGTCCTGCAGGGTGAAAGCCCAGCCCCTCCTGCCCGCCTGGATTGGGCTGCAGACTTCAGAGTGGTTTGCATTTCAGGCTGGCCCTGGGCACCAGCTACTCACCAATGTGCACGAGGCAGCAGTCCCAGCCTTAATTGACGGGGAGCAATGGAGCTGCTCCTTCCCTGGACAGTGCTACGCGGGAGCCCAGCACTGGGGCTGGCCGCACCAGGGGTCCCTTGCTGCACCCTGGGCCAAGGGTGGGGGCAGCGCTGAAGCAGCCTCTTGCTTGCTGCGAGGCAGGGGACCTCTCCCCTTCTGCAGGCATCCTGCACACATGCAGGGCAGGGGCCTGTCCCAGCATGGACCCTGTGGTCAGGGGATCTTGCCTAGGAGAGACTCGCGCGCCAGTCCCTGCTCTGCCACCGCCTTCCCATGCAACCTTGGGCAAGTCCCTCAAGGCAAAAGGGCCCAAAGGGACCGACAGGGCCCAAGCAGGCTTTGGCGCCAGGCACCATCGCTGTGGGACTTAGACAGCATTAAATGCGTGTCCAGGCTCGCCTGGGGCCTGGCACAGGCCCGAGTCCCGCGCTGCCCAGAAGCGGCCTGCGTGAGAAGAGGCAGTGGGACCTCCACACGATGCAGCGCCGGGAGGGCCAGGCCTTCCCATAGCAACAGCCATGGCCACAGCAGCCGGCGCATCCCAGGAGAGACCGGCAGAGCCACAGAACAAACAAGCTCAGGGCCGGGAGATAAAAATACCCGTCTGTGCACACACCGTCATTCGGGAGGCCCTGGCAGTACACATCATTAGCCAGCCAGCTGGAGGAGACGCAGGAAAGGAGGAGAGCGCAGGATGGACAGACAGCCAGCCTGGCAGAGCGCAGCCCCGGCTGGCGGAGATGCCGGGCACCGAGAAACCTGCAGACACTTCCGTGTGGATCCGGCGCTATGGGGATGGGGCTCGTGCCGTCCTCAGGGCAGCGCGGTTCTCCGGGGCGAGATGCACAGCCCGTGGGGGCTGGGGAATACATGGGCCTGACCATGCCAGAGAGGCGTGGCATGCCAAGGCACATGTGTGTACACACACGCATGCACACCCAACAGACAGGGTGCAATTACACCATGGGACAAGGAGATTTCGCAGTATCAGACACTGCCAATGCCGGAAACCAGCTGAGCTGGCCTAATGCCCTCGGGGCTCTCCTGCAGCCCCCAGGACATCTGCAAAGCTCCCAGGCGGGGAGCGCTGGACGCTGGGAGAGCTCCAGCTAGGGATGCTCTTCCTGGGCATCTTGTGTGCACAGAGCAGTGGTCACAGAGGCAGCAGCTTGGCATGACATCTGTGCCGCAGCCAGCCTTGGCATGCGAGGCATGTTTGACATGCGTGCCTATTTTCCTCCGCTCCAACATGCAAGCCCCATATCCCCTCTTCCCAATCTCCCCCTCCCCCCCAGCTATTTGACAGCCGTGTCTGCAGAGCTCAGATGCAGGCGTGTCGTGGGAAAGCCTGCGCCAAGCTGAGCTCATCTGTTCCTGTTTGTTTGCCTCGGAGACGGCGATGACTCCAACCCGCCTCTGGGGAATCTGGACCGAGCACCTCCTGGCTTGCAAGTTGGAGCAGGGATCTCCAGGGCCCCACCGTGCCCGCCGCCCGGGACCCTCCCAACCCCCCAGACTGCTACAGCACAAGCCAGCGGCTCCTCCGATACATGAAATCTCTGGGCCTGAAGCACCCACCTCTGCGACACAACGCAAGGCGGCTGCTGGGCCGGGTGACAAGGATCTTGCCTTGATCTTTCCCCTTGGCCTAGGGATGCTGGGGATGCGCAGGGGTCTGGGAGGGAGCAAGGCCTGGGGCTGCCAGGGCTCAGCATTGCCGATGCTCAGCCCCTATTGGATTGCAAAGCCCCGACTGTCCAGGAAGGCGCGGGCCGGCTCCTGCCTCACGTCTGCTCGCGAGGGAAGTGGAACATGTGCTCTTCCCTCCCACTCAGTCACACGTCCTGGGGACAGAGCCCCTCCTGCCCAGGCCCTGACCGCTGCTCTGGACGCCTTCAAGGGCCAGCACTGTGCTGCAGGAGCCAGGCTACAGCACCGCTGGACACAGCCCCACGGATCCCCCACCAAAGCCCCTGCTTGCTGGCCAAGAAGGGGAGTCTCCAGCTGTGGAGCCCGCAGGAGTCGCCTGCAAGCTAGAGCTGGGGGCTCTCTTAGCTGGTGTCCTGCCAAAAGGACTCCTCTGCCCCCCCGTACCCCATGCAGCTGCCCGCCTGGCTCACGCCTCACCAGCCCAGCCTGCCCGAGAAGGGTCCAGGAGCAGCTGGCAGCTGTTGTCATCCCTCTCGAGCTTGAAGGACTGGTGTCCAGCAAAGGTGCTGCGGTCGCTGGAAGCCACCAGGCCACGTGGAGCTGGAAGCGGGCTAGGATGGGACAGATGCTCCCTGGGTCAGGCAGGGCCGTGCGGTGGCTGGTTGGGATCAGGGATGTCCCAGGCACAGAGCCCCAGGGTGTCTGGGGAGCGGGGGCTGCACTGCCCCAGTGTCTGGTCCTCACAAGGGAGACCCCCCAGCACAACACGGAGACCAAACCTTCAAGAAAAAGAGCTCCTTTATTGAGGGTTCAACTCCGCCTGCCACACCGACTCCAGCCCCCCGCTGCAGGGAGCGTCCGTGCAGGTGCAGCCGAGATGTCCCGGTGCCCCCATCAAACAGGGGGCCCGCCCCGAGCGCTCCCCCAAGGGACCAGCAAGTCGGGGCCGTCTTGGCCCCAGGACCACGTGGGCTAGACCCCCGCCCCAGGGCTGGCGAGACAAAGAAAGAGGGCAAGAAGGATGGAGGGGAGCAGCAGGGCGCAGGCAGTGCTAGCGGGCAGGATGCAGAGGGCAGCCCAAGCCGGGCCCCTGCCCTTCCCCGGGGAAATCCAGCAGGACACGGCAGCTGGCCAAGGGGTGTGGAAAAAGGAGTGGAGCAGAGCCACAGTGGGGACGGGGGTCACGCAGGAGGCCTGTGCCCCGCGGCTCTGGAGCAGGGGTCATGCAGCCAGCCCAAGGGCACCACAAGCAAGGCCCGCAGCAGAGGGTGCCAGGGACCGGCCTGGGCTCAAGGCGTGACCAGCACGCGAGCCTCTCGCCCGCCAAACGGCACATCTAGGGGACGCGACCGGGGCCGTGCACAGCTGCGGGGGGGCGCGGAGACACCGGGCGGGCAGAGCCCCTGCCCCAGCAAGCGGCACCGAAGGAGGAAGAGGGTCCTGGCTCGGCGCCGGGGCAGCAGGCGGCACCGACCTCCTCCCCGGGACGGCACTTCAAAGCACTGGCCCAAGCGGCATCAGCATCAGATCCTAGACAAGAGAGAGCTCGCCAGAGAAGGCAGGGCCGGGGGCACCCAGCCTCGCCTGGCGCGTGCAGCACTGCCCTCCCCGCACCGCAGCGCGCCAGGAGGCTGGGCACCGAGACTCGCTTCCAAGGCCCTGACACGAGGGGGCATGGGGCAGCTCCAAGGTCCCCAGTTCAAGACCAGCCTGGGGCGATGCACCCAAAGCCAGTGGGTAGCATCTTGCACTGCTCAGCCAAGGGGGAGGCAGAACCAATGCCATCCTGGCCATAACAGCCACCGCGTGAACTGGCCTCTGGGGAAGGGGGTCCTCCCCAAAGCAAAGAGAGAGGGTTGGGGGGCAACCAGACTGGCGCTGGCCGGGAGCTCCAGTGGCTTTGGTCATCTCTCACTGAACAAGGAGACCCTGCCTCTCTGCTGGGCAGTGCCAGCCCAGGGGCTGCCCACCCTGCCCTCAGTGCCAGCCTCCAGGGACACAGCCCCCTGCCCATCTCTGCCACCAAAACAGAGCAAGCTTCTGGCACGGGGCAGCTTTGCTCTGCTAAGTCCCAAGGGTGTGGGGGAGCTGCAGCAGCTGAGGCAGGAGGGGAGGGGAGGGCAGGACTCGGGCCTGGGGCTGGTTCCCCCGAGCACGGCCCATGGTGGCAGCTACTCGGGCCACCCCTGGAGCCAGTTCTCAGGGCAGTCAGGATACAGGCAGCCCCCACCACTTGGTGCCTTGCTGTGTGCCCCCCTCCTAGGCAGCTGGGCTAGAAATGGCCCCCTGGGACCTTCCCCGCCCATCCCTGCTTAAGCCAGGGGTGCTAAGCAGCATGCAGCCAGGTGCAGATGTGCACAGCTGGACAGATCCCAGCTCTCAGCCCAGGGGAGCCAGGCAGCTGCACCCGCCTGGGGCTGGGCAGGCACGACCGTGCCCACGGGCTCCCCTGCTGCAAGGTGTCCGAGCCCCCTTGCAGACATCCACGAGAGCAGCCCTGGAGAAATCAAACCTCATGGCTTTAATTCATCACCCGGGGTTACACGGCTTGACCGCACCGCACACAACACGCACCCCCTGGCCCCCCCAGGGCATGAGAAACCACACAGCAACACACAGGCACAGCAAGAGCACACGGCAGGCCTGGCCTCTGGGGGGGCAGGAGGAGGGAAGAGGGGGTGCCCCACTCCCCCCATCCCTGCATCTGCAGCAGGGGAGGGGCAGGACCCAGGATGCATCGCACAGGCCCATGCAGTCGCCCGGGGCTCCAGGCACCAGTTGCTAAGCTACTCTGGAAGAGGCCGACGCGAGGCAGCTGCCGCACCCCATGGAGGCTGGAGGCGATGCCGCCGGCAGGGCGCGGAGGCTGCTGCATTGCAGCGATCTCCTTCCACGGCGCTGGCACCTTGCTGTGGGGCTCTCCCCGGGGCTCAGCGGTGGGGTGGGAGGTCCCGGCCAGGCAGCTTCGGCACCCTGATAGCGCCCGTCCGGGGAAGGAGGTTTCATGAGCCTGGAGTGCGTCCCCCCGGGGGGAGATGGGGCTAGGGGGCACCCAGGAGCTGCCAGTGCAGTCCCAGGCTCCAGTGCGTGGCAGGCCAAGCTTTTATGATGGCACTGCCCTCTCTCCCCCCAGCCAAGCTGACTCAGGGTCTCAGCTCCCCGGCTGCGGGGCAGACACCGGGATGGACCGAGCCTGGCTCCAGGTCTGCAAAGCGCCTGACTTTGGGGGGGGGGGGGGGGGGGGGGGGGCTTCTGGGTGTTACCAGGATCTAGGGCCTGGCTAAGCCATCACCGCGGTGCCATGGAGCAGCCCCTGCCCCGGGCAGGACCCAGCCCAGCTCGAGCCCCAGCCGGCTTCACACCGGCACCTCTCGGGGAGCCGACACGCGGGGGGCACGCAGCCCACAGCAGCCACAGACAACACCCCCACCCCACGTCTCCTGCACCTCGGCAGCTCCAGGATGCCCTCACCGAGGCAAGAGAGCCCTGGAGAAGCCCAGGGGGAAGCGCACGGCTTGCCTAGTGCCTGGGCATGCGGCGGCGAACGGAGGATGCTTGGACGGGGTGGCAGCCTGTGTCTACAGAGCGGCTCCTCGCTGTGTTTGGGGGCAGAGGCGGCCAGGCTGGCTGGGCAGTGCAGCACGACCAGCCTGGGGCCCCGGGGTGGGCAGCGTGGCCCCTGCCTCCCCCCAGCTCGGGGCAAGGGAACAGCAAGTCCAGAACAGCAAACAGCACCCCAGCCCCCCCCCGGGAAGAGCACACAGAGAGGGGCAGGGGTCTCGGGGCGGGTGGGGGCGGCCTGTCTCCTGGCGCAGGCGGCAGCACCTACTGGTTCTCCTCTCTGCAGCGTGCAAGGGAAAACAAAGAGGGGGCGACCCCCCAGCATTAGACATGCGGGGACCAACTCCCCATGCACCCAGAGGAGAGGACCCCCCCGCTCCCACGGGCAGGAAGGGGGACAGCGACCCGGCTCCCCGGGTGGTGCAAGCGCTGGCACCGCGCCGGGGGGGGCTGCGCGCAGAATCCCCTCACTTTGGGGAAGAACGAGGGCATTAAGGCCGCCCGTGCTTGTCCTGCAGAGGGTTGTGGGGGGCAGAGAGGGGCCTGGCCCTCGGCACTGGAAACAGACCCCCTCTTCACTGCGCCTCGAGCGGGCGGTGAGGAGGAGCCAGCTGGCGAGCAGGCGATGACAGACGGACGAGGCGCGCAGCCGAGGGGGGTTTATTCCTCATGTGGACGCCGGACAGACCGTGCTGGGGGTGGGAAGGGGAGGGTGGGCAAGGCAGCCCCATGCAGGACGCACCAGAGACAGGGGAGGGGCGACACGAGGCAGTTGGCACAAGACAGAAAACAAATGCACGAGGGGGTGAGAGCAGATGGCACGACGGCGCCCGCAGGACACGGGCGCTCCGGGGGGCTTGGCCAAGCTTTTGTGGGCACGGGGGTCGGTCAATGCTCAGCCACCCCTGACCCCCAAGGCTGCCCCAAGACCTGCTCTGGGGGTCAACACCAAGTCTTTGGCACCAGATGTGCATGGGGGGGCCTTGCCTGGGCACAGTCCCCCATTCACACAGTCTCGTCCCATCCCCTGCTGGGAACGGGGCTGCTCTCCAGCCCCCCGCCCCGGGGCCGGGCTGGGGGAGGGGGTGGGGGTCCTTACAGCGTCTGGTAGGTGCTGTCCTTGGACTTGAGGAACTTGATGACGAAGAAGATGACAGCCTGGACGCTCAGCACCAGCACGATGCCCCCGATGAAGCTGGCCGTGTCAAAGCCAGGCGGGCGGAAGGTGGGGGTGCCCGTCAGCGGGGGGGCTGTCGTCGTCCCTGCAGGGAGGGGCACCAGGGGTTAACCCATACGGCCACAGCCGCCACGCTCCGCCCCAGAGCTGGCTGCATTCTGGCCCAGCCAACAGGCTTCTACTTCCAGGCCCAGACGCCAGCTCCTACAACAAAGCCCAGGGCTGCAATTCCCACACAGGAGCTCATTAAGTAACCAGACTCTCCCGGAAGAGCTCAGCCCTTCCACACACAGAACTGCCAGGCCCGGGGCAGGAGCACCCCCTCCCCACAGGGCACCGTGGTAGCTGTGTTCGGCATACAGCGCACAGAGCAAAGAGCTGGGAGCGGGAAGGGAGCTGCTTGCAGCGGCCCGGAGGACCAGGAAGAGAGGCCATCGCCTGTGCCGATAAAGAGAGCGGGTGCCCGGGCCGGATCAATAATTCACGAGGCTCCGGGATGGAGTTACTCATGCTAATGAGCCCCGAGCTCTTGGATCCCCGCTCCTCCTGCCTGGAAGAGAGGCTCTATCTCCGCTCAGCGCGAGCAGGCTTCTTCCCACGCTTCCTCCCACGGCAGCACCCCCGCACGTGCTCCCGTAATCCTCCTCCTGTCCGGCTCCCTTCTTGCGGGGCTGGTGGATACGGGATCAGATCCCTCGCCTGTGTCACGCTGCCGGACCCGGTCCCAGAGCACCTGGGTCCCACCCCAGCGCTAGCTGCATCTTCTTGGCTGGAGAACCCAGGAGTCCTGGTTGCTCGCATGCCCACCCCTCCGCCTCCTCCTGGAGCACCCCTGGAGCTCACTGACCCCGGGGCGAGGGAGAGGGGCCCGTTCTGGCTCCCACAAAGAGCAAGTCCTGGCCTGCCCGATGGGTGCTGGGCATTGCCACCCAGCCCCGCTGCTCGTGCCACCCCCTGACCAGGGCCAGCCCTGTCCTGGCGCCGCTTGCCTGGCGTGTGTATCGCTGGCTCCTTGGTGGAGACTGGCCGAGGCTTCTCGGTGGGAGATTTCGGTGCTGAGAGGTCCAAGGGGGAGGAGGAAGAATGGAAAAAGCTGGTTAGACCCATGGCCTTGCCCTCCGCTGAAGCACGGCTGCTTGCCACGCTCCACGATGACTCCTGTCTTGCCACGATGGGGGGGAGCGTGTCCACGCTCCCGGGCAGGACAGTAAAGCCCGCTGTGCTAGGATGGGATCGCAGCTCGCCAGCTCCCAAGGGGCCCAGACAAAACCCACCGGGAGAGGGGGCAGAAGCAGGCCCCAGCGCTGCCCTGCAGAGAGCACGCCAGCCCATGGACCAGGGTGGGCCACCCACGCCACCGCCCGCTACCTTGACACATCGCGGTGACGTTGTAGATGGAGCACTTCTCCTTGGCCGGCTCCCCTTTCTTCACGCAGCTCCCGGTCCCTGAAAGGCATGGGGCAGAGACGGCTCAGACGTGCCCTCCATCCTGGGTACGAAGAGGGGGCAGCCCTGCCTTGATGCTCAGGCGGCAGACGGAGCTGCTGGCCCACAAGCTCAGATCGGCCTGGTGGAGCCTCTCCGCTCTGGGTGGGTGCCCCCAGGTCCCTGCCCGCCCAGCGAGGGTCGTGTTCCCCTGGGGAGCAGCCTGGACCCAGAGCCACCCACTAACCCCCTTTCCAGCTGCTCCGGGTTGTTTCGGCTGGGACCCAGGGCTTGCATTTCATTTCCCTCGAAAGCTGGGACAGGGCCTGCTTTCTGCGGCTGGTGTTTCCTCCAGGGCACTAGCTCCGGGCCCCCCACCCCGAGTCGCGGGAGCACAGGAGCCCCGTGCCCTTCAGCTCAGCTCTGCCAAAGGGACCAGCTCTTTCACCCCTAGCTCGCTTGCAGCAGGGGCTCGTCTCTCTTGCCCCCCTGCTTTCAGTATACCACCCTCCCCCACGGCAGGAAGCTGAGGATTGTTTGTCCCGTGCTCCCCTTGGCCCCTTGTGACCCGCCATCGAGTGCCAGGAGCAGCTGGGGCCGCAGCCAAAGGCTCTGAAACCCAACACCTGCCCAGCACAGGACATGGAGATGCTGGAGGAGATGGTGCTTCAGAGCAGCGCAACTGGGGAAGGCTTGAAAGAGGCCCCCCCCATGGGCCTGCCTAGCAGCTTGCCAGGGTCCAGGGGTCCCCCGCACTGTATCATGCATGGTGCCCCCCAGCACACTGGGCCCGTGCGTCAAGCCGGGTGAAGGGGGCAGCTGGATGTGCGGGTAGGACTCGGGGCGTTAGGCAGAGCCACGTACCTGGCCCCTTGGCTTCTCTGCAGTGCAGCCACGCGCAGTCCGTGATGTTGTGGGAGGGAGCTCCTTCGAGGCACTTCTCACAAGTCTCCAGCTCCGAGCACTCGCCTGTCAAGCCGCAGAGGATGCCAGAGGTCAGGGGACGGGGGTCCCCGTGCCAGCCTGAGGTTTCCCCCACACCTGCTCTGCGTTCCCTTCAGTGTGACCTCCTCAGACGGGGCTACCGTGCGGAGGCCGCGGCCCCGGCAATTCTTCCTCGTCCCCCGTTCGAAGCCAGGCCCCTCACCAGGAAGGGAGGGCAGGTGTTTGGACTCCAGGGCCCCTCGAGGAGCCAGCTGGGCCCAGCTAATCCCCGAGTCAGACCCTGGAGAGGCAGAGTCCCATGGCCCTCTGACACCGAGACCCTCGCTGACCTCAGGCAAGTCCCTTTGCTTCCCTCGCCTGCATCTCAGGGGGCTGCTGCCCTCTAGGTGGGTGCAGTGCTGAATGCCACCTCCATGGGGGCTTTACACAAGGGCACCCCCTCCTGCCCATCCAGCTCTCCCCTCCACACCTCCGCCAGGCCAGTCCTCACACCCAGCCCCTGGCCCTGCCTGGGCTGCTCCTTCCAGACACCAAGGCAGCCCCAGCCTGTGCAGCGTGCGTCCAGAGCAGGCAGCTGGCAGGGCCAGCCCAGCGCCCCAGAGCCCACTGCGAGGCTTGTGGTACTTGCACCTCTTCCTCCCACCCCTGCCCCCGTTGCCTCTGAAGCCTGGTCACCGGGGAGCCTCCCCCCAGCTGCCATGCAGCTCAGGGGCCCGATGCCAGCCAGGGCTCACCCCAATCCCTTGCCAGGAGGTGCCCAACCACCATCCAGGCTTAGTCCGACCTAGGAGCAGCACGAGGATCACCCCCTGCCCTGGTTCTAGCAGACCGAGCTCCCTCGGGACCCCCCGCCATCCCCCTAACACTCAACGCCCCCTCCAGGGAAGTGAATCACCCGGGCACTTTGCCGCTTGGCGTCTATTTTAAAGCCAGGATCCCCTTTCTCCCACCATGGTTCAAGCAACAGCAGCCAAGGGCAGGGGAGCCACATAGCCTAGTGGTTAGACCAGGCCCTCGGGGAAACCCCGAGACCCTGTGGGATGTGGGGTAAGGGGCTATGGCCCTGATCCTGCCAACACGTTCGCACAGGCATCACTTTTGCTGCTGGGGTGCAGTGCAGAACGGAGTCGACTGCGGGGACTCAGTTTACCTGCTCATGCCACGTTGCTACCTCCTGGGTGGAAGGGACCCGTCCCCCCCGGAGTGGGACAGCAGGGAGCCAGGGGCTGGTAGTCTGTAGCTGAGGGGCTATGATGGTACTGGGCTGCCCCCAGGCATGGAGGATGCTTAGAAAGGCAGGCGCTGGCCCCGGGTGGGGGAAAAGGGGTCTGTTTCCCGCTGGGAGAGGAGGGCACCTCGGACCTCTCCACAAGGAGCAGAGACCACCTCCAAGAGGGCAGACCCTGGATGCCAGGACACCACAGCTCGCTGGGCCCACGGCTTCGGCTCCCCCATGCCAGCCTCTGCCATGTTCCCGCTGAATAATGAATGCCTGGCCGGGCCTGCACGCTGCGGGTTGGGTTACTGCCGCCCCGGCGAGGCCCTAGCGAGAGCCCAAGCGCTGGGTGAAGGGCTGGACCGGCCCGTCTCGCAGCCAGGAGCACGCGGCTGGGACGGGGCTCCCCCAAGCCCAAGAGGAGGAGGGCGTCCACCCAGCCGGTGCCAGCCGCCCGCCTGGCTCCGGGATTAGCATAAGCCCAACAACCAGGAACAAAGGGCCCCTTTCAAGCCCCTCGCCGGGAAGGGCCCGGGCCCAGGCGGCTCCGGGAGGGGCCCGAGGGACGCCCTTACCTCCACGCACGAAGTTCAGAGCCGAGCGGCACATTGCCATGGATACCCGGGTGGCTCTGGTGATGCCAAGGCTCGCACAGGGACCAGCGGGGAAGGAGGGCTCCCTTCTCCGCCCGGTCCCGGGATGCCTACAGCCGGCCCCTGCCCGCCTGGGGCACCTGCGGCCCGGCGGCGAGGGCGGGCCGCGGCCCCCGGAGCCGCGCACTTGCCGGGGGCGCGGGCCGGGCCGGGGAGTTGCAGCGAAGCACCTACCTGCCCGGCCGGGGCGCAGGGCGAGGGCGCAGAGCAGGGCGCAGCGGAGCAGCCAGGGGCGCAGCGGGGCCATGTCCCGGGCGCGGCGGTAGCGGCGGCGGCGGCTCCGGCTCCGCGAAACCCGAGCGGCTCCCGGGAGGCGGCGCCGCGGGCTGCGCGGGGGCGGGGGGCGGGCAGGTGCGGGCCCGCCCCGGCCAGGGCGGTGCCTGCCCAGGTGCGGCTCGGCTCGGCTCGGCCGCGCAGGCAGCGGGCACGGCCGGGCGGGCCACGCGTGTCCGAGCCGCGGGCTGGGGAGGCCGGGCTCGGGGCGGGCGGGCAGGTCCCTGGTGCCCAGGGTCAGGCGGCGGAGGCTGGCGGGAGGGTGACCGGGTCCCCTGGTGCTCTCCCCCTGGCCGCATGCGGGGGCCAAGAAGGGCCGATGCCCCTTTGCTCCAAGCGCTGCCTGGTCCCTTGGCGAGCTTCAGCCCCACCGCGCGCCCCCCTTCAGCGACGCGCTGGAGGCGCCAGAGCCGCCTTGCTCCGCTTTCCCCTGAGCCCCGACTCCTTCCACGCTGACCCCGCGCTCTGGTCCTGTGCGAGTCATGAACAAAGAAAGCCCTGCTGTCTTCCTCCTCGCCGTTTGGTGCTTTGTAAACCCCCATCACGGCCCCCTGTACCGCCCAGCATCCTTGCTGCCCATCTTGGGACCGTCTCTCGTGCTGCTCTGTCCCTTTGGAGGGGCAGGGACCAGGACTGGGCACAGCCGTCGAGGCGTGGATGCCCCATGGCTTTATAAAGGGGAGGATGGTACTTTCTGTCTTGTTCCCAGTTCCCATCTTCCTCCTCCCTAGCCTTTTCGACAACACGCGCAGATGATGGCTCGGTCACCTGATCCAACCCCTGCCCGGGGCAGGATCAGCCCTATCCAAACCATCCTATTCGACCCAGCCTTTAACCGCTCCATAAAATGACCGTCACCCCTGACACAACACCGGGCATCGCACCCCACCGTGCCACCGAGAAAGCAGGGAGGGGGACCACAGCCGCCAACACCCTGCTGCTGTACCAGGTTGTTAACACACGCTCGAGAGATCCCAGGCAGAGGCCGTGCCCCCGCTACAGAGGAAAGCAGTTGGTACCAATCTGACCCCGGGGGGGGAATTTTTTCCCCTGACCCTCTGTAGTGGCAGAGAGCTGGCAAGTGTGATCCTGAAGGGCTCACAAAGCAGGAGGCAAAGAGAGATGAGCTCCAGGAAGAACTAGGATTTGGGGAGAGGGCGTGGAGAAAGATGCAGGCTGC
Source organism: Alligator mississippiensis (assembly GCF_030867095.1). Lineage (NCBI taxonomy): Eukaryota > Metazoa > Chordata > Crocodylia > Alligatoridae > Alligator > Alligator mississippiensis. The sequence continues at coordinate 2,494,597 of NC_081829.1, read as the reverse complement.
AGATGAACGGCATGCAGGGCACCGCCTTGAAGGAGCTGCACAAGGAGGGCCAGCTTTTCCCCTTGGCCCACGTGCAGTTTATCACGCGGGCCCAGATAACTGCAAGGTAGGGAGATGGGGCCAGTCCTTGATCTCCCTGCTTACCCCTGCTCAGCCTGGCGTAGCAAAGGTCGTCTCCCCACCAGCACCAGCCTGCCCTTCACGCTGCTGGTGCTGCTGCCTCCTTGGAGAGCATCGGCACAGCAACCGCAGCATCGCTCGCTGCTTGCTCCAGGTACGGGGACCTGCCCGAGGGGGCTGCGTGGGCCCATCTGGAGCAGGCTGAGGCTCTGGCAGCAAAGCTGGAGCGGTGCCGAGACACCCCCCAACGCACTGGTTCGTGGGCCATCTGCACACGTCGCCTCCACGACCGGAAAGGACAGAACCAAATGATGCCCCCAACTCGCTTCCTCTGCAGCTGGGGCTTGCTGCACCTCAGCAGGAATTGCAATAGTTAAAACAGAGCTAGGCCAGGGGATGCTCCAGGGCGGGATGGAGGGGCAGCAGCCGGCAGGGCTGGTGCCAACACAGAGGAGTGTGGTCCCAGCCCGCCCCATGCCACAGCCAGGGCTGCTAGGAGCCTGGGCCTGGGTGGCGGTGGCAGGGGCAGCCTGTCAGCGATGGGACCCAGGACCCGGAAAGCAATGCTGCTCAGGCCCCCGGCAACTCCATCTGCAGCAGGAACCCCCCCACCCCCCCAGCCGGAGCCAGGGCTCCAGGACCGTTGCCATGGCGACAAGGCTTCTGGAAGACTGAAAGCAATTTTGGAAATGCAGGCGGGTTGCCGGGGAGATGGGCTCGGCCTGGGAAGCGCGGCACCCGGCTCACACGTGCAACGAGCTGGGAGGCCTCAGCTGGTACCCGCTCGGCCCGGCACGTCGGCCCAGGTGCTCGCCCCCCTCCCCGGAGACACCGCGCCCACTGCAGGGCTGGCATGGAGGCCCCTGGCCCTGCCAAGGGCACAGACAGCCTCCAGATGACTCTGCTCCAGCTGGCACCCAACGGATGGGCTTGTTGCCCCCAGCACACGGCTGCACAGCGGGCACGGCCACCCCTGCCACGGGTTTAGCCTCGGACGCTGCCCGCCTGGGCTCCAGGGCTGTGAGGATGTGCCCCAGCCGCAGGGCGTGCTGACACTGCAGACCTAGAGGTCAAGGCTAGGAGACCCTACAGCAGCCGGGCACAGCCCCGCAACCCACAGACCCCCGCCAGGATGGGGGCCACGCCATACTTGCAGTGACCCCCCACCCTTGCAGCCAGGCATGGGCTGGGGCGGGGGCAGGACCCCTGAGCCAGCCCCGTTAGCATCTCCTGGGCCCTGCAAGCCCCTGCCCTAGCAAGCCCTTGGGGGGCAGGCGGCAGCAGGGGGGTGCTGCCCCGTCCAGGGGCACGCAGGCCTGGGGCTGCCCCGGCTTCCCCCTGCCCCGCGGCGCTGGGGGCTCTGCAAACAGCAGGGCCCTGCCTGCCTGCCCCTGGCAGATGCCTGCAATCCTAGTGCCGCCCCCTTTATTGATTCATTTTTTTTAACCCTCCTATTTATGGACCGTGGAAATTACCAGGCTAATCAGCTCCTCGGGCCTCGGCAGAGAGGGAGGGGAGAGAGAGCATCTGCACGTGGGTGTTCAGCGCCGGCTCAGCCAGGCGTGAGCTGCAGCAGTGGCTTTGCTAGGAAGTTAACTCTTCATGGCTTGCAGGGGTGGGGGGCAGGTCCTGGGAGAGTCGGGGGCTCTGCCCAGCCAGCGCGGAGCCCATGGGGCAAGAAGGGCCCGGGTGCTGCATCCCAGTCCAACGTCTGCGTTGCAAAACGGGGAGAGACGAGGGGCCCTTCCTCCTCTGACTACCCCCGGCCCTGTCCCGCTGCAGAGCAGCGCATCCTTAGACAGCGTCGACCTGAAAGAACAGACGGCCACGTGCACGGACGGACGGGCCAGCCTCCCCTGGCTCCAGCCTCTGCTGTGTCTCCCGTGTTGACCGGGACCCACCCCGGGGCTTAGTGCTCCCGGGATGCAGACCCCTTCTCCGGGTCTCTCGGGTCAGAGCAATAGTCATTATGGGCCTGATCCTGCCCCCCTGGCCTTGGGGCTGGGCACCCCTGGCCAGCGGTGGGGTTGGAGCCTTGGGAAGGCTGGGGGGAGAGGCTAGGGGAGTCCACAGCACTCAGCACCCACGGGCTGCTCCCGCCTGCTACCTCTTGGCTTGCAATGAGTTTGCTGGGTCTCTGCCTGGGCCCACCAACACCAATGCCAAGCCTTGAACTGGGTGACGGGGGGGGCAGGAGCGACCCAGGAGTGCCATTGCCACTCTTCTGCCTGGTAGGAGGGAGATGAGTCGCTGTACAAGGAAGGGCCCTTCCTCTTTAACCAGGAGCCGGCATTTAATGCATCGCCATCAGCCACGGGTATTGGACCCGGCAGCTCTGCCCTGGGACCTGGGACCAGCCAGGAGGCTTCTGGGGGAAGAGAGAGCCCCAGCGAGCTGCAGTACTGCTAAAATATCCCCGCCACCCGCCCCAGGCATCCATCTCCTGGTTGCTACGCAGCGAACAGGCTGTCGGGAGGACGTGCGGGTTCGGCAGCCCTTGGGGAATCTGTGGATGGAGCAGCAGGGCCCAGGCAGGGATGGAGGAGTCCGGCAGGCGTCACCACCGCAGAGGGGGAGCGATGGTGGTAGGGGGCTGCCGACAGGCGCTTGCGCTCCTAGCAAGGCAAGCAGAGGTGTCAGCTCACGGCAGGCCGGCGGGTCCCAGGCTACCAGCCCACCGGGGACAGCGGGGCCGATAGCATCCAGCAGCAGCAGAGGCAAGGGCTCACGGGGCGGGGGGACAGGGGCTGCCAGAGATCCCAGTCCAGTTCCCTGCTCTGCTACCGATCTCCCCCACCACCTTGGGCAAGTCACTGCCTCGTGGGGGGCCAGGATCCCTGCCTGCCTGCGTAGGGCAGTAGCACGGAGGGGTGGCCAGGAGACCTGCAGAGCCAGCAACAACGAGCAGGAAGAGGAAGGCGGTGAGAAGGGCAGCGCAGCCAGGCTGGCTCCAGCCTCCCCTTCCCTCGGGGCTCTGCTGGCAATCAGTCCTCCAGCTGGGCAGGCGAGGAGCCTCGGGGGACGCAGGTGCCTGAGCTGAAGTTTGTCAAGGCCCCAAGATCCCGGTGGAAAACCATGCTAGTGCTCTCCCCCCAGAGCTAATCAAGGCCCCTGCCAATCATCCGTCATGCCACCATTCCCCATCCCTCTCTGCGCCACGCGCCCGACCCACCCCTCCATCCGGGCAGCGCCGCGGGCATCTCCCAGCCACTGGTTTCCCCAGTTCGTGTGGGAGCCCACAAAGTTGGCAACGACCCACGTGGGGATCCTCCAGCGCGAGGCCTGGAGGAAAGCAGAGCAGCGGGCTCCATGAGCCCCACTGAGAAAGGCGCTGGGGAGCTCGGGTCCCGCATGCGACGGGGCGTGCAGGGACAGCAGTGAGAATCCAGGCTCGGGAAGGCGCCACGAACCCCCTGCCCCAAACTGAGCAGGCCAAAATCCCCCCCCCCACCCCGCCACCCGCCAGGATCTCTGCAATGCTTTCAGCAATGGCCAGTACCGTATTTATTCACATACTGCGCCCCCACAAGCAGGCACGCACCTCTGGGAAGGCAGCGTAAGGAATGGAAAGAAAGGGCCCTTTTCACCCAGCAGCTGAGACTCCGTTTCCCGGGTTACGTCGCACCCCCAGGTTTCAGGAGCTAGGTTTAGGGGAGAGGCGAGCAAGGTTCATGAGTAAATAAGGTACTGTATTTTCTCACATACAATACGCGTGTCCCCCCACCCCCCAAAAATATGGGACCCATCTAATGCCCCAGGCTGCCTCTAGCCATGGCAGGTGCTGCCACGGACAAGGCCCATGTGCTGCACTAACAAAGCTGCGGGAGAAATGTCTTCCCAGCAAGGGAAGACTTCCTGATGTCTGGAAGCCCGGGGCTGATAGCCATGAACTGTTTCTCCCAAACACCGCAGCCGCTTGGCAAGATGCGAGTGTGAGCAACCTCTCATCCCCATCGATCCGGTAGCCAAACGTTCCCTTGGTGGTAACTGAAGCAGGCTCAAAGCCCTCTGCCTGCCCGGTCTCGAGTTCCCCGGCTGGCAGCATCTTCCCCTCTCGCCAGAGGCAGGAGCTGCATCCCTGCTATTCGCACCGACACTACAGTCAAGGCTTTGCAACGGAGGCGGGAAGAACAGCCCCCGAGCCCATCTCCCAGGAGCAAAGGGGGCCTGATCTCCCCACGGAGCATCTCGGGAAGGGGGCAGGGGCTGCGATGCCCGAGCCCTGAGGAGCGTGGGGATGGGGAAGACGCCTTGCTCCCTCCAGAACATCAGGACCGATTGCCTCTGCAGCAGTGAGTCACGGCTCCGCCACATCCCACACGCGTTGATTCACAGCACGGCTCTGCTGTCAGGGGCTGCATGTTTAGTGTGTGCGTGTGCGAGAAGCCAGGCGGCCTGGATGTGTGCGTGCCTGGATCCGGGCTGCCTGGCTTCTCTCTCCCTCTCACGCACGCACGCACTGCAGTGCTCTTCTTCCTAGTCATTGGGCGCTCACTCCACCCCGGGGCCATTCCCAGGCTCCAGCAGAGGATGCAGGCCCTGCGCTCCCTGCCCCAGGCCCGTGGGGGTGGCGGGGAGCCCGGCTAATTGAGTGCAGGCTGCAAGAAGCTGGAGTCCTGCTGCTCATGGCCAGTGCGATGCCTCACGTACACCCACACGCCGGCGGGGGCTTGGCCAGGCCCTCTCCCTGCCAGTCACCCGGGGAGCCCTGAGCGGGAGAGGGGGAAGCTCTGCTTCCTCTCGGCTAGGACGGAGCTGGCCGGTCCTGCTCAGGGCGACGGTGCCATTGGGAGCGGGGCATGAGGACAGGGGATGGGGTCCAGTGCTGAGGGGTGCGAGGCCAGAAGGGAGCTGAGACTGCATGTCCATTAGAAAGCACCCCCGGAGAGGGCAGACACACACGCAGCACCGGGGTTTGCCATCCTCCGTGAAACCAGCCCACAAACCCTTCTCCCCGCCTGCGCATCGCTCCCGACCCACGGCGCCCAGCTCATTTCTCATCTGTATTCCAGTGCATTCTCCATCTATATTCCTATGTTCGCTCTGCCCAAGGCGGTGCCTTCCCCAGCCCCTTCCCCAGCCCCGACAGCCATCTGGGCCCTGCGTAAAGAGCACCGAGGGGGCAGACGGCCTTGTGCTACCTGCACGTGCAGCGCAGCCTCCACGGGCTCCGATCGCAGTCCTCCGGCTGGGCGGGATGGCCCGGGCGCTGGAGGTCGGTCAGTCGAAAGGAGAAGGGGGTCAGTAAATGCGTAATGGAGCAGCAGAAGCCTGAACTCAGAGCTCCTGGCTCTGCTGCATGGGGGTACGAGAGCCCCAGCGCCCAGGTCTCCCTGCCTGGGCCTGTAGCCCGTGTCCCCAGCACCCTCCAGGAGGGTGCCTCAGCACTGCAAACGGCTCCTCGCTGCACGGCCCTGCTGTGCACCAAGCCCAGCACCGATCCAGAACAGGCTGGCCGCTTGGGCCTGTGGGGGCCGCCTCTCGCATGTGCACCCTGCGTGCCACGGAGAGACGCGGGCATCCATTATTCATCCCACCGCAACCCAAGCCTCCATCCCCGGGTGTTGGGGGGGGTCCCTGCCGCGGCCTGCTCCCGGGCTGGGATCTAATTACAGGTGGATGCCTTGCACGGAGAGATGATCTAACTCCGGCTGCTTGCTATTCTGCCCGGGCAAGCTTCGACCTCCGCAGGAAAAATAACCCACCTCCACTTCGCTTGCTCGAGCCGCCCGGTCGCCCGTGCCTTGGGAGACGGCCGTCCGCGTGCCGGAGCGCTGGTTCTCGGGCAGATCTAGATGCAGCTACACCCCAGCCGGGCTGGGCCGGAGACGGTGCTGGGTACAGGAGCTCTAGGCCCAGGCGCTGGGGCGCTCGTATCCCCCACGCAGCAGAGCCAGGCCTCCGCTTCAGCTCAGCCCCGGGGCTCGAGTGTGAAAAGAGCAAGGGGCGCTGTGCAAGGACAGGTCATCGGGGCTGGCACGGATTTCGTGGGCGCCAGGGCTGGAAGGGACCCCCCAGATCCGCAGGGAGACGGCTGGGGTTGTGGCATGAGGATGCTGCCAACCCGCCAGCCCTCTCCCCCTCCTGCCCGGCTGGGCATCATCAGCCTTGGGGTGTCCCCATGCACCGGGGAGGGGGCAGTGCGGGCTGCGCCCCTGCTGGGGGGCGGAGGGGGTCCACCTGGCACCTCACCCCCCCCGGGGAGCCGGCAAAGGGCTTTGCAAGGCCGGGGGGAGGGAGGCACCTGCCGCCCGGGGATTTTTATGAATGGGTGGAATGCAATTACTATGCAGCGCCGGGCCCCGCGCCCATGCTGATTGGCTCCGGCGCCCCATTGACGTCACCTGGAGTGTCGTGGGGGGGTTCTGCACAGATCGGGGGGGCGGTGAGTCACTGCCCGAAGGGGCTCCATCACTATAACTCCGCGCCGCGCCGCATGGACCCGCGCCGCAGCCCGCCCCGCGCCCGCCGCTGCGGAGGTGAGTGCCCGGCTCTGCGGAGCGCTGCGGCGGGCGGGCGGGCGGGCGGGGGGCACCGGGCTGCGGGGCGGGGCGGGGGGGTCGAGCCCTTGCTGCAAGAAGTTGAGCCCCCAGGGGGGAGGGGAGAGCACTGCCTGCACCCCCTGGGTGGAGACGGGGAGCCCCGGTGCAGTGGGGCACAGGATTGGGGGGGGGGGGGCCTGTCCGGCAGGGCGCTAAGCGGGTGCTGTCTCCCGCCACGGCAGGTCACGAGAGGGCGCGATGAAGGAGGACGTGAACCCCAACGCCACGGGGGGCCAGCAAGGCTGGGTGGCGGCCCCCAACGCCAGCGGCGGCTCCCTGCACCTGGACTCCGCGGAGCGCCCGCTCGCCCTCAACCCCTGGGACGTGGTGCTGTGCGTGTCCGGCACCGTCATCTCCTGCGAGAACGCCGTGGTGGTGGCCATCATCTTCTACACGCCGGCCTTCCGCACGCCCATGTTCGTGCTCATCGGGAGCCTGGCCACCGCCGACCTCCTGGCCGGCCTGGGGCTCATATTCCACTTTGCCTTTGTGTACTGCGTGCGGTCCCAGGCCGTGGACCTGGTCACCGTGGGGCTGCTGGTGACCTCCTTCGCGGCCAGCGTGGGCAGCCTGCTGGCCATCACCATCGACCGCTACCTCTCGCTCTACAACGCGCTGACCTACTACTCGGAGCACACGGTCACCCGGACTTACGTCATGCTCATCCTGACCTGGGGGGTGTCCGTGTGCTACGGGCTGCTGCCCGTCATGGGCTGGAACTGCCTGAAGGACGTCTCCACCTGCAGCGTCGTGAAGCCGCTGACGAAGAACCACCTCGTCATCCTCTCCGTCTCCTTCTTCATGGTCTTTGCCGTGATGCTCCAGCTGTACGCGCAGATCTGCAAGATCGTGTGCCGGCACGCCCACCAGATCGCCGTGCAGCGGCATTTCTTGGCCACCTCGCACTACGTCACCACCCGGAAGGGCATTGCCACCCTAGCCATCATCCTAGGCACCTTCGCTTCCTGCTGGCTGCCCTTTGCCATCTATTGCCTCCTGGGCGATTACACCTACCCGCCCCTCTACACCTACATCACCATCCTCCCCGCCACCTACAACTCCATGATCAACCCCGTTATCTATGCCTTCCGCAACCAGGAGATCCAGAAAGTGCTGTGGACCGTGTGCTGCGGGTGCTTTTCCACCACGATGCCTTTCCGGTCCAGATCTCCGAGTGACGTCTAGCTCATCAGCCTTCTCCAAAGACTCATTTGCACATGCCATGGCCTGTTTTTTGCACAATCACAGACTGAGAGCCCTCTCGCAGGCATCTCTCTTCCAGATCCCCGGTGCCCGGTGTGCGTGAGAGCCTCTCCCTTTATTTTTCCACTTTTCGAATTTACAGAAGGAAAAAAAAAATATAGAGATATATTTATTTTTATCCATAAGAAACGTGCGCCTGCGCGAGCGTGCCTGGAGGAGCGTGTGCGTGAGACCGAGCCAGCGTCGCATTTGCTTTGAAACTTGTTAAAGACGTGTAATTATTATTATTTTTTTTATTACAGAAAAAGTCCCTCTCTCACCAAAACCTGAAACCTTCCATCCTTTATTTTCTTTTTTGGGTTGCTTTTCTACAGCTTTGTTAACGACCTCAGAAAGGTTATTTTCTACATTAAAAAAAAAAAAAAAGCTCCGTCATTTCACCCTCCCCAAAAAAACGACGGGCCGGAGAGACACCAGGTTTTTGTTGGGTTTTTTTTTTAAACCATTCATGCATTATTTATTAATTTATTGTTATTTATGACCAGCCTCTTCCAGACAATAGATTTTCCCCCCAACTGTGTAATTTGCTGCCCTCTAGTGTTCAGTCTGGTTTAATACCGAGAATAATGAAGGATCCTTTCTGCATGTTGAATAATACGGACCGGTCCGTGTTGGGAACCGGTGGTGTGTCTAACCGTGACGTGTATATGCGACTGGAATAAAAAGGGAATACTGTCATACTAGCCCGTGCCTATCGAAATCCAAGGGCTCAGGTTATCGGAGTTGCTTTCTCAACCATTGCACTAGAAACTCTTGAATTAACTAACGCTTCCGCCCCGCCGGAGGCAGACCGCGTGCTGGCCAAACGCAAGCCCGCCCAGGGACCGCTGTTCGCTGTACTGTACCTTCTTCCGAGCTGCACAATCCTGGAGAGGAAGCGCGTGCGAGAGGCACCTGGGCAACGTGAACTCTTGCCGCTGGGCTGCACGGCCGGCGCCCGCGCGGCGCTGTCGGGGCGGGGAAGCGCCGTGCTCTTGTTTACAATCACCCGGGACAATAAAGATAATTTGTGATATGACACAGGCCTGTTTCATGGCGGGTGGGAGGGTCGCTGCATGGGCGGGGGGCATTTCTCTTGCCAACGAACGAGGAGGCCTCGTGTCTGATTAGTGCTGCTTTCATCACGGGAACGCTCCCGGGCTCTTCCTCCGAGCTCTGGGCAGCGCTTCTCCCCCTCAGTCAAAAGCATCCCAAGCCACCGAGGCGTTTCTGCGTCTCCCTTGCAACGGGTTTCTGCTTCCCAGCTGCCCCCAGCACAGAGGCTTTTACTCTCTTTGGAGCTACTGGGGGGGCCACGAGTCTCCAGGCCCAGCTTAGAGGTGTCTGGGCCCGGCAGCAGCTCGCAGAGGCAACTTGGTTTTCAGCTGTGCCAAGCACTGCCCCGACCCCCTGGGCCCTGAGCTGCACCCCCTTGTCGCTCACCTCCGAGCACCGCTGGTCTCTCCTTAAATTGCAGAGCCCAGAGCTGCCTGCAGCTGGGGCCTGACCAGGGTGGGGGGCGGTGAGCCCTGCAGCCACGGGCCGGGGGCTAGAGCGTGTCCGGCTTGGGGCTCTGGGGTCTCCCCGAGGTGCAGCGGGCACTTGAGCCGGCTCCAGGCTGAGACCACGACGGTGGGAGCAGGAGCCACCTTCTTCCCTGCTCGTAGCAGCTGGTCTCTGCATCCGGGGGTCTCGCAGCAGCTGGGCTCTCCATGCACCATGCAAACATCAGCACCTGGACACAGGGAGAGAGGGCGAAGCAAGGAGAAAGCTAACACAGCCACCTCTGCCTTTGCACTACAACTCCCACAATGCACCGCGCTGGCTCTGGGAGGGAAGGAGAGATGGGAAAAGCAAGGGCACAGCCCAGGGGGATGCAGCAAATGTGCTCCTGGCCTGCCACGGCCTCCAGGCCTGTGGGCAGCCTTGGTGAAACCAGGGGTTGGCCAAGGCACAGCCTGCGGGCTGCCAGGGGCACAGGCAGCTTCCCTGTGCGGCAAGCAGCTGATTGGGGAGGGCACAAGCAGCACAGGGCAGGGAGCAGAAAGCAGAGCAGCTGATGGGGCAGGGAGTGCAGGATGGGGAGCAGAAAGCAGAGCGGCTGATGGGGCAGGGAGTGCAGCATGGGGAGCAGAAAGCAGAGCAGCTGATGGGGCAGGGAGTGCAGGATGGGGAGCAGAAAGCAGAGCAGCTGGTGGGGCAGGGAGTGCAGGATGGGGAGCAGAAAGCCGAGCAGCTGATGGGGCAGGGAGCAGAAAGCAGAGTAGCTGATGGGGCAGGGAGTGCAGGATGGGGAGCAGAAAGCAGAGCGGCTGATGGGGCAGGGAGTGCAGCATGGGGAGCAGAAAGCAGAGCAGCTGATGGGGCAGGGAGTGCAGGATGGGGAGCAGAAAGCAGAGCAGCTGATGGGGCAGGGAGTGCAGGATGGGGAGCAGAAAGCAGAGCAGCTGATGGGGCAGGGAGTGCAGGATGGGGAGCAGAAAGCAGAGCAGCTGGTGGGGCAGAGAGTGCAGGATGGGGAGCAGAAAGCAGAGCAGCTGGTGGGGCAGGGAGTGCAGGATGGGGAGCAGAAAGCAGAGCAGCTGGTGGGGCAGGGAGTGCAGGATGGGGAGCAGAAAGCAGAGCAGCTGGTGGGGCAGGGAGTGCAGGATGGGGAGCAGAAAGCAGAGCAGCTGGTGGGGCAGGGAGTGCAGGATGGGGAGCAGAAAGCAGAGCAGCTGATGGGGCAGGGAGTGCAGGATGGGGAGCAGAAAGCAGAGCAGCTGATGGGACAGGGAGTGCAGGATGGGGAGCAGAAAGCAGAGCAGCCTCCCAGCCAGGCTCCAGACGCCCCTTGTGAGCCGGGCTCGCCCAGCTCCTGACCCCTTGGCAGCCCTTCTCTGCAGCCGTCCCACCACAAATCCCCAATGTGGGGTGAGCGGTACCAGGCCGGGGGAGCCCTCCCCAGGGCCCGGGCCCACAGCTTCCGTATTCCTCCCCTCCTCTTGCAAACGCCGGGCCCGACACCCGCAGGGCCCTGGGGAAGGGCATTTAGTGCCCTGGAGCGGGTCCGCCCTCTCTCCTCCTGTCCCATCATTGCTCGTGGCTGAGCCCCGGTGCACAGACCAGGCTGCCCCGAGCACCGGCGACAGACTGTGCGTGCCCCAGGGCCCTGCCACGCGAAGGCTGGTCTCCACGTCTCCACGGCCGTGGGCTGGGCAGTGGGCACTGCTCCACCCCATCTCGTAGCCCCTACACTGCTAACGTCCCGCGGAGAATCTCCTTCAAGCCGGGGGCCGCCAAACCCGGAGCTCTGGCTTCTCTCGCAGTCGAGCCGATGTGCTACGTGCTTCGAGGGCAATGAATCAGCGATGCTGCGTTTGATGGGAGCCGGGAGCGAGGGCACGGGGCGAGGGCGAGTCTGGAGGGGCCGGGTGGCACGACACCTTGGGGGGTGGTCTTGCACCAGGGCAAAAGCAGCCCCCGAGGGTGGGGAGAGGTCAACCAGAGCAGCGCCCCCAGCTCCCTGGTTGGCTCACGTCCCAGGACCAAGCCACCCCATGCCCCCACCCCCTGCCAGGGGACGCAGGGCTGGCTACGGCTCGCTTTGCAGCTGCACCCGGCTCAGCACCCCAGGCCCCTTGCCCAGGCTCTCGGACCCGCTGGCAGGTGAGCGTGGCTCCCATCAGCCGTGCCGTTGGAGGCAGGCCCCCCACCCCTGCTGGGGCCAGGCCTGGGCAGAAGAGAGAGTCCCAAATTGGCCCAGGGGGGTCCTAGGAGGTGGTGCGGACGGCGTCAGGAGCAGCCTGGCTCCCCAGGGTGGGGGCTGCACCCCCGCGTGCACTGCAAAGCAGAGCAGGGCTGTGGCTACACCCCTCCCGCTGCAACCAGGCTCCCCATCAGGGGTGACGAATCCAGCAGCCAGCTCCCCGCGCGGAGGGAGACGGCCGGGATCGAGCGTTTCCTACCTGCAGCTGGATTCCTTCCCACCCGCGGCCGAGTCGGTCGGTGAGTGCCAGCTGTGCCCAGCTGTGCTGCGGGGGCCTGAACCTCATGGGGAGTCCACAAGCTGCACCCGTCCCAGGGCAGCCCGGGGCCGACGCCGGAGATGGGCCCATTCCCATGGGGGCCGAATAAAAATATCATGCAAGTAACCCACGGGTGCAGCGTGGCTGTGACGTGGCCTGAGACATGTCAGGCTCCTGGTTGCCGTCCCTCGGACGGGGCAGGGGTAGGCTCTCCGTGCCCGGTGGCAAGGTGGACTGGCTGGACGTGCCCAGCGGGCAGCGAGCTAGATGCCTAAGGAAGCAAATCCACTGGATTCAGCCGTGCAGCCCGGGCTGCGTCCGATCCCCGGGGCAGTGCCGGTGCCCTCGGACCCTGCCTGCTTGCCCAGCCCCGTGCCAGGACTACGGGCAGCTGGCGTGGGGGGGTTGCTTGTCACTTGTGGGTGCAGCTGTGTGTGCATCTCCACCCACGGGCCTCGCAAAGGTCACTCGTGGCTGGCACTGCCCTGGCCGCGGGGACGAGGCTCACAGCCAGCTGCCAAACGAGGGAGCAGCGACCCCGGGAGAGGCACATTTGGATGAAGCCAACGGCAGCCTCGGGGCCTGGGCGTGGGCACGTGGGCAGCGTTTGCTCCCTCGCGGCTCTCCTTGCAAAGGCCAGGCCTGGAAGAGGGAGGCAGGGGGATCCTTGCAAGGTCCCCGTGGACCGGCTCTCGGCAGCGAGATGCCGCAGCCCTGCCCCGAGCCCGGCGCTCCCCCTCGCAGGCTCTCCGGGGGCCGGGCCCACATGAAAGCTGTAGGTTGTAGCTGCGGCGCTGGAATTGACGGCGCCGCGCTCGGTTACCAGGGAGGCAGCGCGGGGGTCAGGGCCGCAGGTGACATCGCGCCAAGGTAACCATGGCAAAGCAAGGCTTGCTCCTTTGCAGGTGAGAGACTTCTCCTAGCAACCCAGCGCCAGCCCCCCCAGGTGCCAGGGCTCTTCCAGGCTTCTCGCCCTCCTTGCCGATGAGAGCCGGGGAGGAGGATGCCCCTACGCAAGCTGCCCCGCTCCCAAAGCAGCAGGTCCTTGTTCTCCCTGCTCTGCTGCCCCGGGGCTCTTCCAAGGGCACGAGCACGGGCCCACCTCACGCTCCTGGCCTCCGAGTGCTGGGGCAGATCGTGCCCCGGGCCTCTGAGCACGCCAGGAAGCCCTTTAGCCAGCGCTTGCAGGGGAGGAAGGTGCTTGCGAGACATCCTGGTGCAGCCACGAGCCTGCCACCCCCAAACCGAGCACCGGCGCGTCTGGCTGGAGCACGAGACGCATCAGCCCGCGGCGTCCGCCCCAACCCAGCGCTCTCTTTCTCCAGGGCGAGAGCCGTGCTCGTGCTTTGCTGACCGGGGGCTCGTGCCTGCGCCCAGAAGCCAAGGAGGGGTCGGGAGGAGAGCGGGAGCCCTCGACACCCCCTTCCACGGGCATCTCAGTGCTGCCAAGGGCGGGGGGGACTTGCCCCTGGTTTTTGGCCTGGCGGAGAGATCCCTGCCAGCAAATCGGCAAGACTGAAAAGACAAAAAGCAAGCAGGCCGCTCTCGCAACCGCAGACCGTTTTCTAGACTCTGCCGTTGCTCGAGCCTGCTCTGGGTAGCGGCGGGGGAGCTGCTGCGGGGTTGCCTCGTTTGTGCAGCCCTGGCCCACGGACCCTCATTAAGAGCAGGACTCAGGCCTCTCTGCAGCGAGGGTTTGACAACCGCTGCCTCAAGCCGCTCGCATGCAGGCGCCGGCCTTTGTGAGCGCGCCCGGGCCTGGCGCAGAGCCGCCGCGCTGCCAGACTGCAGACGCTCCAGCTCCAAATCCATAATTCCTCTGGCACCCCGCGGTTATCTGTGCGCGGCTGCGAGCAGATGGAAGAGTTACAGATAAAGCCCGGCGCAGCGCGGCAGCCGCTTTGCCTGGTCCCCGCACGGCTGCAGATGAAACAGCACAAGAGAGGAAGGAAGAAATACAACATAAAATAAAATATAAAAGAAAATACAGCCGGACATTTCCAAAAGGCTGGTCCTGCTTTGCCGGCCCGCCATGGAGGCCTGGGGAAGGGTGAGCAGGCAGGATCAGGCCCCGCGCTATGGGGGGGATGTCTCCCAGCACCCGGGGATGCCTGGCTAATGAACGCGGCCTGGGAAGGGGGCGACACGGGCGTAGCAGAGCCGCGCCGCACGCTGGGAGAGCAGGCTGTTAACACTGATCATGGCTGGCAGTGCCTGAACTCGCCTCGGTCCCAGAGGGGGAATTAAGGGAGAGAAGATGACGTCAATGTGGAGAGGCCCGATGTCCCACTTGTCCGAGCCAGCCAGCAGCATCTTCTTGGTGTTGCTCACACCACCTTGAAGGAGAAAATTAAATGGGTCTTCGGAGACCGGGGCTCCTGTGAAGCAGCCTTCCAGCCAGCTGCGCTTTAGTACCGAGCCCGGCACAAGCAGAGAGAGACACGTACGCACATCAAATGCTTTGGACAAGGCCAGAGTTGCGAGGCACGGGCAGGCCCCGAGAGGCCCTCCCAGCTGCTTCTGCAAGCGGCGGCTCCTCCGGAAATCGTGGCTAATGGAGAGAACTTTGCAGGACGCGCCGTTCGCCACGCCATCGCGTGTCTCGCCGCCGGGGGAGGCAGCGCGTCGGCTTGGAGCCTGCCACGGCCATTTCCCCGCTCAGGCCAGAGCCGTGCAAAGCAGGTGTGCGAAACACGCGGCCTTTCGCCTGCCACCCGGGCCGCAGCTGCGGTGTCGGGCAGCCAGGAGCGACGCTAGAGCAGCTGCCCCCCATGCCCAAGTACGAAAGGGGTCCAATCTGGCTTGCCAGACCCCTGGCCTTGCTGCCAGGCAGCTCAGCCCGCAGCCGTGCCGGGGCGAGGGCCGGCTGCAAAACAGGAGAGAGGAGCTGCAGGGAGAGGACCCTGCTAGGAAGCCTCCCGCTAATTGGAGCCGTGCAGCGGTTTGGTCCTAATCAAGGAGACTGCCGCTATTATGATGAGAGGAACCGACAGGTCAGCCAGCCTGTGGGAAACGAAGGGCTCATGCACGAGGGATGGGGACCTGCAGGAGCGTGCTGTTCCTGCATCACGCTCTCCCCTTGGGTCACCTTTGCAGAGCCCGCCGTGCTGAAATGACTGATCAGAGCCACATCTAGGTCCCCTTGCGAGGACGGGCTGGCAGAGCCCCGGCTGCTCGTCTCGGGGTCTCGCGTGCAATACGGGGCTTGCTGCTCACCAGCGAACGGCTGGAGGCTGGGGGCATCCGTATGAGAGCTAAGCGCCGACCGCAACCAGCTCCCTTCTCTCCCCCCACCCCGCCGCCCTTAGCTCTGCCATAGCAGGCAGGGATTACCTAATTAATCTAACGAGTTTGCAGCGGGGTCGTGAACCTCAGTGACCCGCCCGGCACCATGCAGCCTGCATGCGTGCCTGCCCCGGGGAAATCAAGGGAGTTTCCAATATGGGACAGCCAGGCCTGAAGGCTGTGGCGCACGTGGGCCGGAGGGTTTGAGACAAAGGCTCTTCTCTCTCCCACCTCCATCTGCAAAGCAGCACATTCAGGCAATGGGCTAACTCAGCAAGTTGTCTGACAAGACACGCTGTCCCTGAGAAAGCATCCCGAGTGCCGCGGCCAGCTTGCAGATCACCCATGCGCGACAAACGGTGTGCCATGCAGCTTGAGCGGGGCTATTAGCAACTTTAAAGGCAACGAATTGCTTTTAAATAAATACCTATTTATTTACAAGCAAGGACTACCGCAGGGGCCTTGCTTTAATGTGCTGTGAAGAGACCAGCCTGTCTCCCCGTGCAAGGATTCCTCTCCTGGCACGGTTCTGCAGATGGATGAGCGCTGGCTGGCTGCACAGATGGCACTTCTCCACCCCAGAAGTGGCTGCATTCAGTGGTGGATGAAGAGAGCTCTGCTTGCACAGCCTGCAAAGTCTGTTTTACACTCCCAGCTTCTGGGGCTGGCTTCTCAGATCACAATACAGCAGCCTTGGAGAGATGCATCACTGCGTACCTGGGTTATGTAGACCCAACCCTTTCTGGAACCCCTCTCTCCTGTCCCAGGGCTGGGGAACTTCTGAGTACAGATAAACCAGTCCCAGCAATCGGGCGGTAGTAGCAATCTGATCTCAAATTTGGCTTCCCAGTTTCAGTACCTCCTCTCAAAGGCGGCCACAGGCAGCTTACCAAACCCACTCTCCCGGGACCAGGTCCTCAGGCCTGCAACGAGAGCATCTTCGCTGCGTTACCTGCATTCCCAGCCCGCTAAACCCCCACCCCTGCTTCCAAGGAGCATCAACACGAGGGGTGATTGGATAGAAAGATTTTATCAAGAATTTTTTTAAGTCTACATTTTAAAAAAAAGACTATTGTATTTTTTACAAGTACATTACAAAATCTGCAACCGGGGGTCTTCAACCTGGGGAGACAGAACCAATTATAAAAAAAGTACGAAAGCTCGGCTTAACAACAACCGGAAGAGGAACACGGAGACAGACGCTGTTAGGAAAGAACGGCGGGGCCAGACTCTGAACTCGGGGAGACGGGTGTAAATCTGGAGCTGCATGCTTGCAGCCGGTGACCTTCCTCCTGATGTACACAGGCACAGGCCCCTAGGATCAGGGCCGTCATTACTCACTTGGTGGGGGTGGGTGGGAGGCAGACAGTCCTTGATCTGGAGTCCAAGCCTGGATGCGGCCACCCCGATATTTTGCTGGTGAGGTGTCAGAGGGGAGCTTTTAATCCTCTGCACCCCTTTGGTCTGAGGGGGTGCGTTCCCTTGGGCTGAGCACCCAGAGGATGCGGTAGCGTGGCCCGTTCGCAGCACAGCTCATTGGGCAGCATGCTGCGTCTCCTCCCCGTCCCACCACGGTCGCCCAGCAGACCCCACCGATACAAGTGGAAATCATTACTCTGATAAATATATTTATGTCATATAGGAAATAAGGCACTTCGGGAGCATTATGGCTCTTCTAGTTCTACATCATTCTAGTCAGGAAAAAAAAAAATCAGTTAAGTTTCTGAAATGCATTAAAATCACTAAAGTTAATACAGCAATACAATCTGATCCACGTCCCCCTTGAAGGCTTTGTGGGGAAAACACAGGTGGAAAACCGGACCCAGGGCAGCTGAGAGGGATGTGGGACATGCCTCTGCCCCTGGCCAAAGCCAGGCCCAGCGCCCTTCAAGGGCAGGTGCTTTCCAAGCCAGCACACTGAACGTGTCCATGGACTGCAAATCTCTTCCTTCTGAAATCAGACTTCCTGCAGCTCCATGGCCATCTGGGACTCGCCAGGAGCCGTTTCCCTGGATTTGGTCTGGTGCACTATGACTGATAAGGAGAGGGGAGACCAGTGAAGGTCAGCGACTGCAGATGAGCCCTGGAAACGGGGACCAGGCATTCCCCATGTGCGAGTGCGGGGGGGGAGTGCAGCGAGAAGCAGCCAAGCACTGCAGCTGAGAACACAGTGAGACTGTCTAACCTCTAACCAGCATCACGCTGCTTCGAAAGGACAGACACCGTGACCGGCCTGGACACTCACTGCAAGGCAAGAGAGCCGATGGCACATCGGTCCCAGGCTGCACTGGGCTGGCATCTCCACGGGAGCCCAGCATCTTCTGCTTCTGTTCCTGTCTCCCCCGAGGGCGGCTCTGGACAGCCCTTTCAAGTGCCTCCTGCTCCCCTCTCCGGATCCGTTAGCTGCTGGGCGCTCCCTCGGCTGTGCTGCTGGCCGCTGCGACAGGCGCGGTGCACGCGGCGAGGTTAGCAAAGAGGTCGGGCAGCCGCTCAGCCAATCGCCGCGGCGTTGCTACAAATGGGTCAGCAGGCTTCTAATTAGAGTACAACCACCCTGCGGAGGCTGTTCTTGGCACCTATTTCCCTTCCCCACCACTACTTTAAGGATTGCTCAGAACATACCTGGCTACCCACGGCTCTGCGCTTCCCCCAACGGGCTGCTGAGCAGTTGAGATCAGCAGTACTTAGCAGTAATTGTGGTATCACCCCCATCTGCAGATGTGGGGAGAGGGTGGTTAGGGACCCCTAGCACCTGTCCACAGCCCCCACTGGAGATGCACTCTGAAGGACTTAGTGCTTTTGAAGCACAATTGCTTTTCAGCTAGGCTGGCAAGAATACAAGCATTTCTCCCTCCTTGATGGGAGCCGCTGCTTCTGTCTGCACAATGACAAAAGGATCGAAAACTCAATGGCATGGGCGTGGAGAACGGTAGGCAGAGCTGGGGGGCAGGTCCCTGAACGGTCTAACCGCACCCTCCCCACGAGCCAGCTGCGCACAGAGGCACTGCCCATCACCGGTCACGAAAGAGACCGCACCTTTCCTACCCAACGTGAAGGGAGTGCTAGTTCCCTCTTCACAAGGGCATGGGCTTAGCCAAGGCAGCTCTCAAACCCAAGCTGGGCTTTGTGCGCTTTTGGTTCCCAGAACACTGTGATGCACTTGGACACGGGAAGATTTGTCCCCTTTTCCAAAACTGAAACTAATGCAGGCCCCACTGGGAAGTCGTGTAAGCATCACTGCCCACATCCTTTGAGGATTCTGGTTTATGCTTTGGCCTTGTTGCTAAAATGCATCGATGCAGAGGCCCAATAAATTAGGCTCACTGGTGTTTATGGTCAAACTGGAACTTGACAACAAGCGCCTTCATTAGCTTGGTCCCTGGTCCTCTAGAAGAACCTAAGAGCTGCGACAGTTGGTTATTAAACAGAGAGAGAGAGAGAGAGAAAGGCACTCAGAAAGGCAAGAATTTAAATGTTATAAAAAGCAATGAAGCTCGAGAAGGGAGCTTTGGCAACACAGGAACGTCAAGGTAGTTCCCACGTATCAGCAGCATCCTTGCTTCAATACCTGAAAGCAGTGAGAAGGCACGCCACAGATGGAAGGGAAGGGCAGGCACATGGTGTCAGAGTCCTTTAGAAGGGGCAGGGCAGGGCAGGGCCCGCAGTCTCCCAGAGAGACTTCAGAACTGCTCCTTTATAGCACACCGACGGACTTGGCTAGTTGGGACCAAGCAAGGGATGGAAAATGCACCTGCTTCCCAAAGGAATTCTGGTCTCTGCTCTGGAGATACTTCTGCTCAATTAAAAAAAAAAGGCAATAAAGGTATCTAAGTGAAGTCAGGTAATCCAAGCTCCCCAGTTCCCTGGGATGCACCTCTGGTCAGGAATTTGTACCCTTATCTGGGAAAGGAGTTGTTAAGAACATTTACTGAGAATTACACTAGTGAAATACGGATGTGAAGCGATGGAAAACCAACAACATGGGTTAGGTCTAATGTCACTACTGGCTGACTTGGTTTGCAGACAAGACACCTTTATGCAATATGAAATCCTTTTTCTCAGGGTAGGAGACAGCAGCACAGGTTAAATACTGGCTTTTCGGTGGCTCACGTTCCTGCATAAAGTGCGCTATCGACCTCACAGAAAAGCACCCCTAATCAACCTGACCAACGTGCTGCTCTAAGCAGGCTGAATGAGATGTGAAGACATCGCACTCGAGCCCTGGCTGTAAGTTAGCTGTAATCACGCTGAATGCCCAATGTGCCCAAAGCCTGTACTGCACCCAGAGCACCCTGCCCCTCCCAGTATCACCAGTTCCACCTCCCTGTACTGGACACATTGCAGAGCTGACTAGATAACCAATAAAGCCCTCCTGGCACAACAGATCGTGTGGTGCCTAGCAAGGCCAGTTTTGTCAGCGCTCCAGACGTGACAGGGGAGCTGCTTGGTCTGGTAACACCTCTGCTCAGCCAGGAGGAGGCAGCCAGCTGAGCACACTGCTCAGGCTCCAGCCTTTTAACTCAGACTCTGCTGACAGATTCAGAGGCACAATAAAGGATATTCAGGGCAGTGGTGGGGGGGAGAGGCAGCTCTTAAAGAAAACCTAGCACTGACATTTCCATCTGGTGCACCCTGCCATCCCACGATGAGGCAGGCAGCTTAATTCGAGTTAGCTTGGAAACCCTGGGATAACGGTGCTAATTGCCAAAAACGTTATTTAGCAACGGGTTGCACTACAGAAGGGACATTACTATTTCCCTGCAGCATTAACTGAGGAGGGAGAACCAATTATATCCACTACTTCCCTCATGTTGCTGCAGTGAGAAAACTGACTGAATTTTTTTTTTTTTTTGCAAAGTCCAACAGCTCTGTAATAAGTCTGATTTTGTCTATCATAGGTCTGATTTTTACTAGGAAACAGAGCCCCACGATGCGCAGGCTCTCTGAGCTGGCTTTCTCTGCGGCACCGACAATCTGGCAGTTCAGGTTTGCTTTCAAAGCCACCATGTCCCCTCCTGCTGGCAAACAACACTGCAATCTTTGGTGTCCCTGAGGAGACCTTGCAGAAAGGTGAATTACAAGTCCTGCCAAAGCCAAGGGTCCTTGGCATGTCTTTGGTTATTGGATGAAAGAGGAAAGGCTAAAAAGGTTTTGGCAACCTGGTTAAGTACTTGATTCTTTAGGAAGGGGCTAAACCAGCTTGGAGGGTGGAGAGTGGAGCTATGGTTAATCTGACCAGTCATCCTCATCAAACTCCGAAGAATCATCCTCAGAGTCACTGTATTCTACAGCAATGCGGCGCGAAAGGATTGTCGCCACGTCGTTGCCCACGACATCCCGCTTCTCCTGTTCCCGCTGCTCCTCCACTTTGCGGAGCTGGAAGCCTGTCAAGGCAACAACAGAGATAGTCACTCAAGGGCTTGTGATTTCATGGGGGCTAAAGGGAAATGACTTGCTAATGTCTTCTGAACAGCCTTGGACAGGGTCGGCTCGGTATCTGGAGGCAGGCTGGGCCAGCTTGGTGTAGCAACAAGCCACCAACCGATGAGGCCAGGCTGGGAAAAGGTGTCTGTTTCTATATTCCCTGTATGTGCTGTACACGTTGCTGTTTTGAAGGGAGGATGACTGCAGCTAGCAGGGCGAATGGCAGAAGATTATAGTCAGAATTATTGCTCTTATCAGGATGAAGCAGGGGTGGGCAGCGTATTGAGATCCTCTCTGGATGCAGCTATCTACAGCAAGTGTGGGTTGCAAAAAGGAAGCCAGTGGGAGCGATGCCCTCTGGAAAGACACCTGGGCCCTCACCCTTAGTGCCCTGAGACCTCCCAAAAAAAGGGACAGCAGCTACGTGCAAGAGAAATGCTTTACACTAAGAGAAATATTTTACACTCCAAAAAAACGATGCCAAGACATACCTTGACGAATGGCTGACAGCAAATCGCTCCGGGCATCGCTGACCGCGGGCAAGGAGGATTTTGGCTTGGAGGCTGATGAGTCCAAAGGTGGAGGCGAAGCTGCCGGGCCATTCATGCCACCTGCAGACAAAGGAGGGGGGCCGGGAGGTGGCGGGGGTGGGGGAGGTGGTGGCGCACCGCCAATTTGCTGAGGTAGCGGAGGCGGAGGCACAGCAGCATAGTCTGCTGCGGGAGGGGGTGGGGGTGGAGGAGGGGCAGCAAAATCGGGGTGAGGAGGGAAGGCAGGCGGCGATGGTGGCGGCGGGGTGCCTGGGGTCGGAAAGCCCGCAGGAGGTGGCGGCGGGGGGACTCCTGCCGGCGGTGGCGGCGGAGGAGCTGGAGGAGGAGCGAAGCCTGGCCTGGCTCCTGGAGGGGATCCAGTCGGAGGAGCTGGTGGAGGGTGGCTTGGACTAACTAGGCTGGATCTCTTCAGCCCTCCAGAGCCAGAACCTCTTTGGTTGTCTACTGGGTAGCTGTTGTGGAAGAAAGAGAAAGAGGAGCCTTAGCCGTGAGCTTCGCTTACATTACATCAACTAACCTTTGTGCAGGAAGGATTTCTTCTGACAAACAATCACCTCCAACTTCCAGCTTCTACTGAAATTCCCCAGGACGCTGCTTGCTGGTATTAAGTATCCTGTTGCCTTTCTCCTGGCTAAGGCAACAGAACAACTGATAGCTCACAGGGCAGCTGACAGAACCATCTTATCAACCAGCGATCCAGCCTCTCCCTGCCCCAGGCCAGGCAGCATGACCAAGCCCCGAGTGCCTTCTCAGCCCACACTGCCGCAGCGGTGTTCATCAATAAATCCAAGGGGTTGCATTTATTAGTAAGGAATGGCAGGTGAGGTAGCATCCATTTGCTATTTATGCTGTGTGTGTTCCTGGGCTATTAGTACATTTGTATAAAGCTGTTCATTGGATTCACTGCTGTGGCTCGAAGCCTACAACTCTAGCGCTAGGGATGATTTGCCACCGTTTTCCTAGGTCTAGGATAAAAATGCATGGAGATCCAGTACACACTGATGGGAAACACTGATTCACAGTTGAGTGAATAATCTGGAAACAAAACTGTTTCCATAAGCAGAAAACACTACAGGCCTGGGAAGCACCATCAACTACTGCACATGTCGTTACTGGAAGCCCTACGCTGATGGCTCACTGCCTGGTAAACAGCAAACAAGAATGGTTTTGCCTCAGAGCTGGGCAAGTTTAACACGGAGCTAATGGTGTTGATCTGATAGAGAGAGATTACTGGTTATTTTATAACGATAGTTTGCGGGGGGGTTGGCCAGGGGGGAGAGAGGTTCTCAGTCAGCAGCCACAGATCTCAGCAACTGTGCAAGTCAGATCAAATGCCATCTAAAACCCCACACCCCTAGTCCTGGAAAAGAATGCAGGGTGGAGCACCGGAGCCTGGGCTACGAGAAAGCAGAGTATTTTCTGCAATCGCATTTCAGAGCGCGGTACTGCCCTTAGACAAACTGGTGCTGTTTGTCAGACACTCTCTCTCTCTGCTTGTTAACATTCACCTGTGGTGGAAGCCATATTCTATAGTTCAAACCTCTGTGGCTCAAGCTACTATTAAAACATAATTTTGCAGCCTGGAATTGGTATGTAATGGGCCTGATCCTGCAGAATGCATGTACCCTCCAACTTACACTGAAGGCAACAGGTTCAGCATACGCTGAAGCCAAGAGGGTGCTCAAGACCTTGCAGGAGACGCTCTGCACTTGGCAGTATTGGTTCCCAAGCCCTCAAACTGCGATGTTTGCCAGCACCTACAACTCGTACTTGCAAAGATCAGACAGGGTAGATAGGGATAGGGCAGGAATCCAGTAGGAGAAACCGGTTTTGTACGGCGAGTGGTTGGGGAGGCAAGGCCACATGTTCTGAAATATTTGTATGTGGAGAAAGAGACCTATCAGTTGAAACTCTCCTGACCAAACAAAGACCGTTCACTGGAACTGCGAGGCTAGGAGGAGGGTGTCAACACCTGAAATCACAGAAGAACTGGGGATATGCCCTCCTTCCACAGCGGATATTATGAAGCACTTGAAGTTTTACCTGCTGTTGTTCTCATTATGACTTTTACTTTTGCTGACTGTCTCCCAAATTACGAAGGGGGTCACTGGCATTGTGCACTTTTCTTCCAGACAGGCTCGCTCTTACCTCAGTACAGTATTTGTTAATGGGTTTCAGCAGAGCAGCCAACCCTGTCTTATGCCATTGCTTTGCAGCGCGTGCGGTTCTATAGCGAGACAAAAGGTCTTGGAAGTTACCTAAATTCCACTGGTGGTGGAGGCAGACTATCATCTGGGAACGAGGGAGGTGGAGGCATGATGGAGTCCGACGGTGGCGGCGGAGGATAGCAGGTTACATCCATGCTATCGTTGGAGCCGATGCTGCCGTTCTGATACACCATGTTGGAGGGGTACCTAAAAAAAGCCAACACAAGATTAAAAGAAAACAGTGGCTCAGCTATACCCAGTGCTCCTTGTAGATGAGGAGAAAATGCTCAGCAGGGAGTCAGAAACATGGGAACAAGAGGACAGCCATGCAGACAGCAGAAACTGTATTATTCAAGCTCCTCTAAAAGAAGAGTTTCTTTCCACATAAAAACACCCAAAGCAGTGCAGCCCTGACATGGCAGCCTTATAAAGTATCAGAATACAAAGAACAGCTGAAGGCACAGTCCAGTTCAAAACAGCCTATACATAGTAAAACAAAGTTTCCTTATCACTGCTTCCAGGAAAAAAAGGCGTAGATTGTTAGAAACCCGAGATTTACTGTATGGGCTTCTCAGTTCAGAAAAATGGAAGCATGCTGGCTACTTTCCTTTTTATTTACTATTAGCATCTACTCGATGTCATTCTCTATTCCTAAGGGCTCACGCAATACTGCAATGTTCACTCCCCAACACTGCAGGGAAATTTCTTTTCTTTTGTTTTATTTAAAATAATAATTATAAAAAAAACAACACTCCTACTCATTTTAGTATTTTTAATATTTGCTTTTATTTCAGGGCTGGATTTTGCTCCAAAATGGACTTTGCAAGACCTCTGTTATGCTGCACATTGTCAATGGCACCAAAAAAGTCCCAAGTGCAACGGAGTTTATCAAGGCATGGACTAGCACTTCCTGAATGCCTGGGAAAGCACCTGGCACACTGTGGATGCAATAATAAAGTATCCAAAGCAGGAGCCACATGTCTTGGTGGAATGAATCACCCCCTCCTCTGACAGTCAGTAAGATCGTTCCAAGCAGTGAAAGAAAAACAGGTCTCGAAGGCTCAGAAGCCAAAATGGAAAACAGCGAAGCAAGGGAAAGGTGCCGTTGTGCAGCCTGATTCTTCCAGCCAGGCCTCCTGTAAACAAGTTTTATTTTTAAAGCTATAAAGAGTGGGATTTAAAAACAGCAGCAAAACCACCAGGATTTTCTCAAATGAAAAGAGGCTGCAAGCAGCAAGAAGGGAGCATGTTGAGAAGTGCATTGTGGGGATTCAGTCTGCTTTCAGCCTAACTGATGTCACCAGTTAAATTAAAATCTCCGAGCAAAGGGGGCTGGAGAGAGAGCTGTAGCTCAAAAGACCTGGCAAGGAGGAGAAGAGGCTTAAAATGTTGAAGTGCGATTTGTGAAACGCAACAAAGCAATCATGGAGACGCTGCCCCACCCCCTCGCTGCAAGACCCAAGAACACTTTCTTGATGCAAAACAGACAGACACCTGAAGCAGCCGGCTCTGGGAATGTCTGCCTGCCCCATCTCCACCGGGTTTTCCCCAGGAAGAGGCTGCTAAATATATTCATGCCACAACTACAAGGAGACAGAAAGGCTACCAAAATGATGTCCCTTTAACTCCTTGAGTGCTGATGCGAGTCGTGGGGTGAAGAAACCGCCTCATCTCACTTGCTGATTTTTTTGGTAGGGGGGTTTCCACATGGCAGACAGCACCCACCACCTCCCCCAGAGCCCAAGCACAGCCTGATCCCTGCAAGGCGGCCTCAAAAGGACATCTCTAGGGTGGGAACAGAATCTGCACCTCCTGCTTCCACCCTCCTGCCCAGTTGCACTGCCTTTTGGTTAACACGCTCCTTCCTGGACTTATCGCCACTTCCAAGCCATTGGCATTTCTGTGTCTGTGGCACAGGAGAGCCAAGAGCAGAGCCGCCTTGGAAAACCACTCGTGGCCCGCCCCTCTAAACTGCTAAGTTCGTGATTTATTTAGCAAATTTCAAATCGTCACATGGATTTACTTTAGAGACTCTGATTAGCAGTGGTATCGATCCAGGCTGCACTGCAAAGCCGGAGAAACTGCAGAGCAGGGTGAACTGCATTACAATCAGCAATGCGAGGCTACTTCCCCTTCGCGGGGGGCAGGACGAACAGCCACGGACGCACTTACCCAGCAGGCCCATGTTTATCCTTGGACTCAACAAACTCTTGGCCCATTTTCAGCTTCTCCCACTCTTCCTTCCGGGTCTTGATCTTCCGGGGATTAATGTTCCCTCGGTTGGGATTCTCCCTTTTCTCTTTCTACAAGAGAAAAAGAGTGTGGGGGGAAAACCCATTAGAACACAAAATGGTGGTTGGTTTAGTTCTTCCTTATTCAGGGTCACTGGGAATGGGGTGGCAAAGACCTGGGGACAACCAACACTAGAAGATGTTACTAATGTCATGAAGTATTTTAGAGAGCCTTCACTACTGAAGGGTCCAACTGGCAGATCAATACTAAAACTAATACTCCAGCTACACTGCAGCTTCAACAGACGCTGTCAAGAATGCAAAATCCCTTCTCCAAAACTGCCCAGCCGGTGTGTTTAAACTGCGCCTGAGAAAAACTAGGCTAGTATGGCAAGGAATGGTAGGGCAGTTTACCTTCCCTGGCCTGCATGTTCTTTGGCCTATGTTGAGGCTGCCTATAACAAACTGGATGCTTACTGGAGCAAACTGGATGCTTATCTTGCTGGGATCCTACGACCCCAGCTGACTTCCCGCCCTTTGGGCAGGGGGCTGGACTCGATGATCTTCCGAGGTCCCTTCCAGCCATAATGTCTATGAAATCTATAAAATAACTCCTTGCCAAACAGCGGTGACTTCCATGGGACTTGTGTTACATGGACACACACCTGCCACAAGAAGCTGGGCTGGGCCATGACCAAGTTCTCTTCCAGCACTCAGTCATGCCCAAGTCCCTGCTTCTGTGCTTTGGCTGGAAAGCCCCGATATGCTTTGAGATGTGACGCTGCAGTCACCTAAAATGCAAATCACTTTGAGGTGATCCCTGGCAGGCCAGCTATGAAGTCCTTTCGTAATGCAATTGGCCATATTATTCACCAGTGTTAAAAGGAAGCTCAGCTACAGCAATCGGGCCAGGATTTGTGTTTTGTATTTTTACTTGTGAGAACGCCCAATTCCTCCCTAAAGAACCCAAGGGAAAGGAAACACCAGGATCGGAAGAATAGCTACTTCAGACGATTGCCTAACTTTTGTCTAGGATCATTTTGCTGGTCTGCAAAGACGTCCTGTTCCCTCACCCTGTGCTTCCGCTTCTCTTTCATGATATCCTTGGTGTCCTGCAGCATTTTCTCCTTCCAAAGGTCAAAGAAGTATGAAGGGTCAGTGTAGAACTTAAGTGCTTCTTTGCCATCCTCTCTGGGGTAGAAAGACACACAGGAGCCAGTTAGGTGCTTGCATGAAGCCCAAACAAAATGCCACAGACAACCCTTCAGGAGTTGGAAACAAAAGGCCAGACATTTTACACCTGCTCCTCATCTCCTTCAGAACAGACAGCAGGCCTCTGGATCTGACAGGAGCCACCCATTTCACCCCCAAGGCCTTGCAGCACAATTCGCCTCTGGGTTTGGATTTCTGCATCTGAAATTCTGTGCAAGACCTCAGCTGTTCTGAATCATCACTAAGAGAACGGTACTTCTCTCACCTCCACTCTGCCCCTGTAAAATATAACCTCCCCTCCCGCTTTCTGTCAAGGCCTCCTCCTACTTTCTCTCTTCACGCAGCCCTTCTGCAGACAGCGTGGCTGCACAGCAAGGCTGATAAATACACCCCTAAGTGGACATGTCTCAAAGCCCTGGACAAAACTCCTATCAGAAAGCAGAGAAACTCTGGTGAAATTCTGCATCCTGCTCCCCCCACACCACAGACTGAGCTCCTCTTACTTCCTCCAAGAGCACGCAGAGTCAAACCTTCATTGCAATTGCACGTACTGTGACCTTTTGGCAAGTTCCTCCTTTCCCCTCACCCATATCCTGCTTTTTTTTTTTTTCCTCCTTTTTGTGGAGAACCATCTTCTCTGCTGCAGAAACCCTAAATCAGAGCAGCAGCGTCCTTGAAACTCATGAGCACATACACACACTCCTACTTTGCAGTACGGCTGCATCCCGTGGAAGACAGCTGCCTCCAGCTATCTGTAATTACTTTTACCTGTTCAAAAGATATTTATGGAGGTGGACTACAGAAAAATTCGCATTCTGACCCCCCGCTCTGCAAGCATCGACAGGATGACATGACACAGCTAGATCATTACGGGGAAAGACTTCAGGCTGCTTATCTAGCCAGGTTCTAGGTTGCAACAGGCATCGGAGACCTGGCACAGAAAATATAGAAAGAAACCCCATAATTTACAGGATCCTCTTGCACTGCCTATTTGGGCCCAACTCGGTCTGTAAGAAAGCTCTCGGAAAGGGGCATGATTATTGAGAAGCATGACAACATGCATCATAAAGAACTAGGAAATGTATGCAGTGCTATTCAGGGCTCTCCTCCGAGGCAGTCACAGAAACAACACGAGGTAACCTAACGAGTAGTTTCTAGTGGCATTTGTATGCCCAGCCCCATAAGCAGAACCACAGAAGGCTCAAGGGGAGGGTAGAGACTGCCTGACACTCCAGCAGGTTACTCTGCTTCCCTTAGGAAACTGCACTTCTCGATGAGGCTGGATGATAACCTTGCTCCTTGAGCGATCACCTCATCTGGCTGCAGAGATGCTGCAGCTTTACCTGTAAGGCGAGAGGATGTTGAGTGGTGGAGGAGTATTGCAGGTGCTGTAGGTTTCAAGGACAGGAACTGGGAGAGATTCTCTGTCAAACAGCTTCTGGTCCTGAGTGGTAGAGCTTTTGAAGGCCTTCCTTGTGTTAATGCCTTGTAAGGACACTGTAGGGAAGCAGTGAAGAGAGAAAATGAAGGACACCTCCCCTTAGGCCATTGACACAGAAGATTAAGCAGCAATATCTGACTTCTGTTGTGGGGCTCAGCATGCTCAGCGCTTTTTGGGGTCAGGTTCCTTTTTCCACAGCTCTCTTAGGAAGCCCAGCAA
Source organism: Alligator mississippiensis (assembly GCF_030867095.1). Classification (NCBI taxonomy): domain Eukaryota; kingdom Metazoa; phylum Chordata; order Crocodylia; family Alligatoridae; genus Alligator; species Alligator mississippiensis. The sequence continues at coordinate 2,466,116 of NC_081829.1, read as the reverse complement.
CACTCTGACCCTGTCTCCACCAAGAGCAGAGCCGGTTTAGCTATGGCTGTCAAGAAAGGTGCTGATGAGCTTTTAAAATCTCTGTAAACAGAGCTGTGCTGCCATTTCATTTACTGACCAGACAGCCACTGTGTGTGGAGACTTGATAATGCCCAAGCCCAGCAGAAGCAGACTGGTTTGGAACTCCTCCACATGCATGCAGCAAAGGGCTTTTCAAGGAGAGGAGGGAAGAATGCCTCTTTAGTGGAAGGGGGGGAAAAACCCACCCGCGAGCCTCTAGCACTTATAACAACTTCAAACTCATTCCAAGGCTGTGAACTCCGGGGCTCTTTAGCATGCGGGGGCTGCAAGCGCTGCGCTCCACTCCATTACCTTCTTCCTCTTTGGGATCCAGTTGAGTGACTTTGACTTGCAAGCGGTCAACTCTCTCGACCAGAGTGCTCACCCGAGAGGCAAAGGTGTTGGCCTGGGTAAAGAGCTCTCCAAAAATGTCCTCTGCAAATTTACCTGGAATATTAAAGCAGCTGCATTACACATCTGGGCTGCATTAGGCTTTTCAACCCCCTGCCCGTGGTGCTCCGCAGCTCTCCCAGTACTGTCCCCTACCACTAGCCAACCTGCTGCTGCTTCCCCATTAGCATTAGCGAGCCATTACTTAGCATTTAAAAGAGCCACATTTGTTTTCAAATTTGTCAGTGCTGATATTAGCCTAGGAGGCGCGGCGCGGCGCGGCGCGGCACTGTTCCAGCTGAAGCTGACCCTTCTCAGGGATCTTTAAACAATAATGCAACACAATTGAGGCATACTTCTTAAGTTTTTATTAAAGTAATAAAGAAGGGCTGACACCAGTCAAGCTGACAGGATGTTGTATTAGCCTGCGTCTGATTGGTCTACACTCCCTTTAGGGTTCTATCATGTTCCCGTTATTAGACAAGCAAATATAGTTAGATTTTATTGCTCTGTGGACCCTCCAAAGGCTCGCATATTATAAGCCACCACCCTGCAGTAGGGCCATCTCGAGGGTAATTGGTGCATATTTTTACAGTTCAGTGTTCTTTAGACCCTATATGCTAAATCCAGCTCCAGCTGCAGTCGCAGACAGGAGTACTGACCCTTTAGTTCCTTCAGGTGGCAGCATCTGAAAAATTGACGCTTTCAAGTTTATTTTAGATCAAAAAATACGTACGGTGACTTTTGCCGAGTTGCTTGAACAGGGATGTTCCCTTAGTAAAACCTCTGCTGGGCTGGCGAGCCACTGGCCAGCAGCCTGCCACAACGCACGTAATTAATAATTATCTGCCCTGTGCAAGCGCCTAAAAGCCTGTCATGGAGTCCATTGTGCCCGGCATTGTATGAATAGAAGAAGATGGCTTTTGTCCTAAAGAGCTTGTCTTGCACTTAGATTGCCAGAGACAACAGTTAGACACAGACGGGGGAGGACAAGGAAAAGAAGAGACATCTGGGCCGTTTTTGTTTTCTGTTTGTACAGCACCTAACACAATTGTTTCTTGGTCCCTGGCTGGGACTTCCAAGTACTACCTAATGGGGGCGGGGAGATCAAACCAGAGCATTGGTTATTAATGATTTAGTCACACCTGCTGCCCAACTGCTCCACCATCAGAAGCAGCACCGTAAGTCTCTAAACATTTCCTGCTAAGACTGGCAAAACAGAAGTCCAGAGGTAAGCTGCTAATAAGCAGTCTGATTTTTAAAGAGCACTGAATAGCCACGAGCTTCCCCCCTGAAGTCACTGGCAACTGTCAAGTGCTGAGTACTGATGAAAATCCCATCACACACTCCAGAAACTATTAAATAAAGATTTTGGAGCCCAACTTCAGGCTCTTTAAAAAAAAAAAATTCAGCCCCTCATGCAACAAACCACGTGGGTAAAATGACAAGTGCATTTTAAGGGGTGTGTTCAATGTGGATCCTCAAAGTCAGCCCGCACCTGGGGTTTCTATGCAAGTTGCTTAAAATATGATTCTCCTCCCACTGTATATGAAGTTTTATGCAGGGACACCGTCTCCTCCCTGTGCTAACTCAGAGGAGAGTATTTGTTCTCTCAGACCCAGGAGTCAGGGAGAGCTCATCATAATTGCCTTTTGTGAAGCATCCTCTCTATGCTACCTCGTTGTAAGAGGAGGTCATACATTTTTGCAAAGGATGTCAGAATAGCACAGGCAAGGCTTACCTATAGCGTAATTTGACACACCTCACAGCAAAACAAAAAACAAACAAACATCAAAAAAGTTGCAATTTGCTTTCCGTTTTAACGAGAGCAGGAATGCCTCTTTAAATTTCACAAGGGAAAGGCTGCAGATGTTGGAAAAAACCTAAATATTCGTTTTACAATGGTGAAAATGACACTCGAAACATAGTATGTGGTACCACATGCGCTGGTCTGCGTGTTTGGGGGTATGTTTATTCCTATATTTGCAAAACTGCATCCATATAGGGATATCATATAAGAAAGCTCCAGTACACACTTTCATATTTCGTGCAATTTTGAGGGGGGGACGGGCCAGCTTTCATTGCGTCAGCTGCTCAGTCGCTTTTACTGCAAAAAATATAACTTCTGAAATGATCTTTATAGTGTACTGGCAGGAAGACAGACTGATTTCATAGGTCTTCTCTATTTCTTGCTTCTACAACATCACGGACCTGACAAAAATACGAAGATGACACGTGCAATGGCTGTGATAGTAACGAAGTTACTGCATTATGAATACTGTACAGGTTTTGCGTGTGTGTCTTTGTAAACAAGTTAGCGGGGTGATAGGCACAGCTGATTATATGACAGGTCTGTTGTCACTTCCTGAACCCACCCTTGATTACTCGGGTATGCAAGGCATGAGGAAGCAGTATGCTGACAACTAGAAGACGATCACTTGGGTACAAACAACCCGCAGCGATCAGACCAAATATCTTATTTAAAAGTATCATCTTAAGCCCTAGAGCAGGGCTTAGGAGATGCTAGTTCCTCCTTCTTTGTTCCCCTCAAACTCAGTGATACACCCAAGTATTGCTGCCTCTGTGTGCTCTCTCTGCGTTTCCCCTACAGCACTCTCCTCGTTGTATCTGCAATTGGTCCAGCAGCTTCCACTCTCCAACCCCCAGAGCCAGGCTCCCTCGGTACCTTCCTGATAAAGGAACCAGGCTGCAATTTGGCTTCCAGCACTTTGCTGTCTCTGATGAGACTCGCAGAGAGATGCTTTGAATAGCTGAGATGCACGAAGAAGGTCTAAACCTCAGGGATCTCCCCGGTGCTTGTCACACTTACCCGCCGCATGCCTCTTGGACCTGGATTAGCTCTGTCACTCTGCATTTGAGATTTGCACAGATTTACTGCCTGATCCCTCATGTCACACTCTCACAGGGTGTTTTTTCAGAGAACCCTAATAACTACAGGACCTTCCCTGGTGTTGGATCGAACAAGTGGATGATGAGGGGTGGAAACAGACTGATCGTGTCTGTGACTATGTAGACATTTTTAGTAGCAGACACACTGCAAGGCCAACTGCAGACACAATGGCTCTTACCATTTATTTTTATTATAAAGCTTAGGCCCGCGTTTTCACTCTGCCCATTGAAAGGCTATCGGTCAGCTCGCTGGAGAGCCAAACCAGCCGTGGTTATGATTTGTGTTGTCGTTCGTCCGTGTAGCCTGCAAACTCCAATGCCCCGGAGGCAATTCTTAGTTTGAAGTGGCGACTTTGGGGCTTGTGAGGCAATAAACGTACTGCAGGCAGACAGGCTGGATTCTGCCTATGTGTTTTGATTACCTTTCATTAAAAATAAGAGGCTACTGCCACACTGTAGATTTAACACAGTCTAGCTACATTTAATAGTGCGTGCAATTACAGGCACATTCTCCGATGCAAGATACTGGCTGCTCGGAGAGCCTCCCATTTCACAAGCCTGAATGGCGCGCCATCCTTCCATCTGCAATTCTGCTGCAGTCCCTGAATCTCCTCCCCTCCCGTTCTCTCTTGGGTGGGGAAGTGGTGGGAGAAGTAGAAGAAACAAGCGGCTGATTTCTTTGGGAGAAGATTTTAGCATTACCCAGGGAGGGCAGTTGGGGGAGAAGCAGGAACGCAAGAGGAGGGAGGGAGCTAAATAAAGAGCGCTAACAGCTCCTGAGGGCAAGGCACAGGCTCGCCATGGTACTCACTCAGGCTGCCCAGCTGTCGGATGACATTTGCCAGGGTGATGTTGGTCATGCATTCCAGCTCGCTTCTAACGCTAGGCAACGTCTGACGGCACAGGTGCCTTGGCTCGATGTTCCTCGTTACTAACGGCATGGTGGACCCGCTTCAGGCAGTGCTCTGAAAGATGAAAAACAACCCAAAAAAGAAACAGGAAAGGATTACTCAACTGCAAATTCCAGGCACACCAGGCCCATGGCACTCGCTTTTCCTGCTCTGAAATGGCTTTATTTATAAGCCTGCTTTTCCCCTCCCTGCTCTTATAAAACTGGTTCTTCGAAAAGAAAGATCCCGCTGTTCTGCGGCTTGCAGGGGAGCCGCTGAGACCTGCTGGCTCAGGTGTGCGGGCGGCAGTGGAAAACTACCCACCTTTGCTGAGCAAGGAGCTGTTTACACAACTGCCGCTGCACCCTTCCTGCGGACAGGCTCGTTCCTGCACCAAAGCCGGTGAACGTCTGACGACAGCGCCAGAACCTTTGCTGCAACTCAGCCATTGTCTCGCCCAGAGGGCTGGCAGACCTTAAGCACATATTACACACCAAGCCCATGGTCGTATCCAGTCCCTCCTTCCTCAAGGGCAGCGCAGGCAGTGAGAGCTCTCCCGAGACAACAGGAAATGCTTGCAGCTGACCAGGAAACTTTCTGGTGACTGTTCTTTATCCTGTAGGCTGTGCCCCTCTTCCCTTGGAAACTCCCTTTGGGGCCTAGGTTTATACTGAACCATTGTTTTAGTGTTTCAATAGCTGATCCTAACTGGTAGCCTTGTAAGGACTCGGGGCTGGAGCCCAACTCTGGGGGCGGGGAGGGAAGGGGAATATGAACCTCGATTTCTTGCAGCAGACACACTGCGCTTCCAACCCCGACTTCCAGCGCGTTTGACAATTTATGGACCGCAAGGACTTAGGAGAGTTGCACTGCAGAAAGTGGTTTTCTGCGCCTGCCTGTTCCCTCCCAGTGCTTCCTAACAGCAAGATTTCCAGCAAGCACAGTCAGTCGTGGAGGTAACTGGCCTCTCTCACATCAACCCCATTCCCAAAAGAGAGAATGAAACTTCACTCCCGAGGAAATGGGGCTCTGATGAGTATTTAGCTACATCTCCAAGCATCTTCAAACCAAGCAAAAGCAAATGTACTCCCAAGTTCTCAATGTATTTCAGATAAAAAAAATCTCTTTTTCAGGTCAGAGGAGGAAGAGCCTTACAGATGCAGGCTACTCCCTTTGTACTGGGTATGCTGATCTGCTCACATTGGGTGTAAAAATAAAACAGGAAGCTAACAGCTTGGGGAACATGGCTTCCTGTCACCCACAGCAACAAACCAAGAACCATAAAAAAAAAATCATCAGCTGTTTGCTCTTGACTTTGAGCCACCCTTTGATAGTCTCTGTGGCAGCTGGCAGCTTATCTCTGAGGTCCAGGAGTCCTTCCTGGATGCTTTTCTATCAGGGTGTTAAGAGGAAGGAGTGGGTATTATCTCTTGCTAATTACCTCACAAGCCAGATTCTGAATTTCTAAATTTAATGCGTTAAGGCAGAGGAGTTCGAGGTCCAGAGCCCTGCAGATGTGCCAGGTACGCAGAAACCTCTGGTACGGACCCGTGCGGTTTGCCATCTAACAGCACCGCTGAACTCTGCGGTGGGCAGGTCATTTGGTTTACTTGTCCCGGTGTAACGGAAAATGCCGAGACCCCGAAAACTTCACCAAGAGGCAGTAAGGACCATCCGACTCTAACCCAAGAAAAGCAAGAGGTTTTAGTAAGAGGTCTGAGGTCTTGCCACTGGGAATTGCTGTGCCTGGGTGCTGCTAAAGTCGCCCACACCTGCTGCAATATTTAAGTACCAAGTAAACTACAGAAGGACTTGCATTGCTCATTCTGAATCCCCTGTATTTTATTTAAAATTCAAGCATGAGAGCATGTGCGCCCTGACCTCAAAGAGCTATCTCTGGACATCCCACCCACCTACAACGGTATGAGACCTTCTGATGCGTGGAGCAGCCATCAGAAATGAGACAGCCAGAGAATGAATGAACAGGAAAAGTGCAGAGAAAGAGACCAAAGAAAAGACAGAATAAAGGAGAGAGAGAGATGGTGGCAACCACGCCCGTCAATGGCCCGGTCAGGATAAGGGATTACCATGCTGCTAATCCAAGAGCACATGTCACGAGAGACGAGAGCAGGGGACCAACGGTGATCTGTTAGGAGCTGCTACCTTGAGTACACCACGCGTTGGCAAGGCCTAATCTGCACCGAGGGGTGAGAAACCGAAGTACCCAGCACCGGCTAGACCCATTTGTTACCCTGGCGCAGCACTGTCCACACTACAGAGGTGCACCTGCCAACCCCGCTGCACAAGACCCGACCCAAATGAGAAGGCAGGGGGCACAGCGCTCCATACGCCCACTACGCAGGCTGCAAAATTCGGTTTTTAGCCCCTGTGATTGAGAAGACAGCTTTTCTATTGTTGCCTTGGAAGGCAAAAAAAAAAAAAAAATTAAAAAGAGTGCTTCAGTTAATAGGCAGCCCTGGAGCCCCTAATGCCGCTCGCTTTCCCCAGGCTGCAGCAGGCTTGTCAGCTTCCATTGCTGCCATCCTGAGTCCCGGAGCCAGCACCGAAGCTGACAAGAATGAGATCAACTTCATTCTGCTGCTGTTGGGGAAAAAAACTTGGCGGGGGGAGAAAACGGGGAACAAATAGCAGAACTGCAGAAGTGGGTGGTAGAGCACTCAAAAGGAGAAGAAAAATGGGAGGGGGGTGGGGAAAGGAGGATGGGCATAGAAAGGATTGCAGGGCTGCACAAATGTCCCCTGCAGTTGCAGGAAGGGAGGTTGTAAAAAAAATTAAAGTTTTCTCTTTCAACAGGATCAAAACACCAGGGGCTTCAGCATAATCAGACATCAGAGCGACTGGAATGGAAACCGGGACCTTGGAGCTGTTGTAGTGGTTGCTCCCTCCCACTTCCCCACCAGCTCTGGGAAGAGGTGGCTCTTCCCTCCTCCCCCAGATACTGCCTGCGACACTGGGAACCCCCTTATCTGCCATATCGGTCTCTGAGTAATATGTAATAACCAAAGGCTAAACCCATCTTATCAGGGGTGTTGGTTGTAGCCGTGTTGGTCTACAGACATAGGCAGACAAAGCTCTTTAGGCAGATGTGGTATCTTTTATTAGAGCAGCTAAAGAGTTGGAAAAAAAATTGTTCTTTGCAAGCTTTTGGAAACAGGCACCCTTCTTCGGGCAGAGAGAGGCTGCTGGTGTGTGCGTGCTCTCCTGGCTGGAGCAGAAGCCCATATGCAAAAGGCAGGTCTGTGAAAATGTAAATGCATAACCCATTTTATACAATTTTCAAGCCTGATGTGCAAGTAGGTGGGAGGAAGAGATTGATAAATTTGACTGGAAAAAAGGGAAGACGGGTGTATATGGAGAGAGGGATTCTGGGGAAGTTGGAAGGAGAAGAGAAGGTAGAAACTACACGTAAAGAAAGGACAATATTAGAGGGTGGAGTAAGAAAGAAAGAATACGCTGCAGACAGGGCAAGGATAAATACAACATGATGTCTAACAAAAAAAAAAGAGAGACAGCGGGGCGTAACCAGGAAAGGAAAGTTCAAATAAGAGTGAGAACCTACTATTACGTTTTATTTTTAAAAAAGTCATTAGGAGAGAAAACTGATTAACAAGATGCTACCAATGCATTCAGGACACAAAGAACTGCTTTTTTCCCTTTAAACTGCAGGAGCATGACAGCGCAGCTATTTCCAACCCTGGCTAGTAGGATTAGTTGTCAGGCATTAGCAGGTGTCAAGTAAATGTTTCAGCCCGTGTATTATGTATGGATTTAGATATCTTGAGTCAAACCAATTAAACAAGGTTGAGATGCCAAAGCGCTGCTGAAAAGCAGGGTGTGCTTTTGTTTTTAAGAGTCTTAGTGTTGGTTCTGTTTAAATGCCACGGTTTTCAGGTGTGTGCTGTACTGCAGAAACCCACAACGAGAATGCTTTATGGATCTAAAGCACCCGCACCCTCCCGGTTGTGATATGAGTCGTGGTGGGATACCTAAAGTAATGAGGCATCATCTCCAGGGACACAACATGCTTTGGAGCCAGAGACGGCTACAGGATATTGGAAAGAGTACAAAGACACAGCACCAACCACATCTAGGAACAATCCCAGCGTCCCAGATGCTGCTCGTCGCTTCTTTGAGCAGCGATATTAAATGGGCAATCTATCTGGAGTGCTGGACTGCTGCTGGTTTGGTTTTAAATGGGGGCCCTGATACTTGTCTGCCCAAATCCACAGGAAACACTGCCTCAGTTTACATTTGGAAGGCCATCTTCAAAACTGCAACAGAAGCAATGCTAAAAAATTACTTTAAAAAAATTTTTTTAAGCAATCGGTGACTAAGATCCTTTCACGTGGTGAAATCGCCACCCACTTGATAATGGAAAACGGTATTTTTTCAGGCCCCACAAGAGGGCACACGACTGGGTTAAACCCAGAGACGAGGCTTTTTCTGAACGACCACAAAAAGCAGGGAGACTAGAGGCTGAACTGCACCGGAGCTGTGAGCTTTGTCTCTCTCCTGCTCTGCTCGGGGCCATTTTTGCTTGACTGCACTACCCACTGCTCTTCCTAAAAATTTGCAGAGCGGAGCAGCAAACAGCTCTGCTCTGGGAAACTCATTTACCACCCATGGATCCCTACCGGTCTCCCACCCAGCCCCATCATTTCATTTTCAAAGCTCACTATGAGCTGGCCCTCACAGTAATTCCCTTCCTTGCTCACTCCAGCCTTATCCCCCTTGCTTTTCTCCGTAGCTGGAGAGGTGGCCCTCTTCTTCACCGTACCCTGCCAATCTGCAACTTCCCCTTCTTAGCAACCAAGTCTTCTCCTTCAATTCTTTTGGCTCTTTAATTCTGGGCTGACTTGATCTGTTTGGGTTTTTTTTGAAACACAGCTGATTTCCTGTCATTAGCTAGTTAAAGCGGCCGAGGGAGAAATGCAACTCCTATTCCACCACGCTGCCTATAAAGCATGCTTAAATGAGGAAGAGCATCTTCCTACCAAGATTTCTGGTCCGTGTGTACTTGCCGACTGGTACTCACAAATCCTATAGACAGGGCTCTGCTACAGAGGATTTCACAGGAACTGCAGCACTGTGGCTTGAATTCAAACAGGGCTGCTTTATGGATGCTGCCTCTCTACAAGCCCTTGGGGTAAAGCTACACCCCTATTTGTGGCCATTAAAAATAGAGCTGGGACAGTGAAATCTTGAGAATGAACAACTGTTGAGAGCAATAAGGGAGATGATTTGATTAGAAAATGTTAAGATGCACTGCAGTGACCCGCCAGGTTAACCATCACCTTTCCTCCGGGAATTGTGTCAACAAAAGGAAGTCGGTGAAACAAGCCAGACCGAATCCATCTACCACGCAGCTGGGGTATGGAAAAATACCACCACTTGGCAGCGGAGAGCTCGGATGCTGTGGTCATCACCATGGTGCAGAGGAGGGAGAAGGGCTAAAAGCAAGTCACGTACAAGCCGCGCGCGCAAAAATTACTGCACAAATCCACTTTGCCGTGTTGCCTGGAAGATTTGGGGAGCTGTTTTGTCACTGAGCGACTAGCATAGCATTAATGGGAGTTACCAATCTAATTCCCCACAGTCAGTTAGTGTGAGAAGTGACCTCTCTTCGATGAGGGACCATCCGCACAGAAATTTGAGCACCAGCCGTAATCTCGTCTGCCACGATGTCTGCTGGAGCACAAAGCACCTGGGGTGGACCCGGCACTTTTTGAGGAATCTGCATTTTCAGTGCGTCGGGGTCACTGCTAGCCTTCCCCTAACTATCTAATTAAAGTCTCTGCAGCAGGGTGGTGACAAACCCTCTTCTTGGACATGCACACACAAAAAAAAAAAAAGCCCAGCAAAGAGGAAGTGGCCTTCAGCTAAGCTCCTCGGAGAGTTGCCTTTGGGAGTACCCACTGGTGGATTAGACACACCAGCAGGTTTGGGAATGAGGGAGGAAGGAGATAATCAGATCTGAAATTCCCATCAGTATGAAACGAGCCTTGCTCAGTGGCCTGCCAGCACAGGCTGACTGTTCTTTCTAATGCCTATCACAACACTGCTTTAAATTTCAAGCTTCTCTCAGCAGTCACTGCTCCCCCATCTAGCTGTAATGGCCAGAGAGAGACAGGCTTTTATGTAACCCCCAAAGGCTAGCAAAAAAACCCAGCAGCAGCCACACGCACAGGAAGACTGGAGGGAGGAGGGGAGGGGGGAGAACCCGCAAAATTCAGCAGAAGACTGTGCCGAGCGCTCAGGGCTGGATCCAAGTGCACAATGTGGCTAGAGGAGTAGGATGAAGCAATCAGCAATGCTGTTGTTACATGCGAAGAGAGGAGAGACCTAGCAATCAGTACTGCATCTGAGCAATAAGGAATGAAATTATAGAGCAAACTGCCATGTGATGCCACAAACTATTCCGTTCCGCCAGCTGTAACAAGTACTCATTCCCAAAACCACGTCACGGGCTCATCTGTCATTAGCGGCTGAGCCTGCCAGCAGCTGAGCAAGAGTCAGCGGTGAAGGGCAGCTGCGGGGCTGCTTCCTTTCACAGAGGTCCACCAGCCTCGGGGGGGTTTGTGTGGGCAAGTCCCCTGTGCAGGGGATAGCATCCTCCGCCGGTGCTCACAGCTCATTAGGTACCGAAAGGTCGGTCCAGTCCTTCCACTCACCTGCCACCACACAAAAGCTTCCCTGGAGCAAGATCCAAGGTCTGCCCCAATCAGATAACTGCCCTGAAGATGTACAAACATGGTTATGCGGGGGGTGGGGGGCACCTCCATCACCGGTTCAGGAAATTCAGAAAAGGGATGAAGGCAGTGCTGGAGAGAGGCTGGCTGAGAGCAGGGGGGTAAGAACAGGCGCGGAGGCTTACTGCGAGCTCAAATCCAGGTGCAGCAGACAAGCAACTCCATCAGGGGCCCTGGATTGACTGTCTCCCAAATCCGGTTTGCTCTGTTTCCAAAGTGACATCTTGGATTTTTAGCCCTCCCTTTTGAAACTGCCAGCTCCGCAAACCCATAAAAGGAATCTGAAAGCCAAGCTAGGTTTTTTTCTGGCTTATGCATCCTCAGCACTTATTGCCTTCAAGGGGATCGCCCAGTTGTGACCGAGAATTTGGCTTTTTACTTATCAGCTCTGCTGATGTTGAGCGAGCCAGACTAGAAGGCAGCTTATTCCCTCGGAGCTGGGTCAGCTCTACACAGAGAGAGATGGCATTTCCACCCGGGCACTTGTGAGACCAGAATCCTATTTTTCATTCATTTTGTTAGAAAATAAGTTTAAAAAAAAAAGTCACTTGGTGACTCTGGCCCTTGAAATAATAACAGACAGAACTGATGCAGTTAAATGAATCTCTAAAGGGGAGTGACCAGAGAAAGCCAGTTAGGCACAATTAAGAACAGCTGTCACAAATGTTTGATTTTTCAGAAGAGAGAGCCAGCGGTGAAAGCGGTTTTTAATTCTTGCAGGAACTCAAAGGAGGAAGGTTTCAAGGTCCCTGGCACAGCAGACCAGGAGAGGGAGATTTGGCTACTGAGCAACAAAAGCTCTTTGCTGTTGTCCAGGGGAAACCAGCAAAGGAGTTTTTAAGTCTCTCCCCAGTTTTGCAAAGGGAGCAAGGTCACTAGTGACACCACAAAACAGAATTGCTAGGTCCAGATACTGCAGGTACATTTAGACCGTTTCAACCAAAAGGAGAAGTACCACCTCGGATGCTCAGATATTACAATTATGTGGGGGAAAGACTGAACAAGGACCGGCAGGAGGCTCGAGAATCTTGCAGGTTTGAGTTGCATTTTGCCCAGATCTGAACTTAATATTATTTGCATCTGATGGGTGTTCAAGGACATATATTAAATGATTTAGTCTTGATGCATTCCTAGTAGATCTGCCCTCAGGAGAGCGACTAGCGCCACATTTGGCTTCTGTGACAAACCTCAGGAGACAGACCAGGGACTGAATGGGCCAAGAAGATGATTGCTCTCAGCCCAAGAGCTGGTCAGGGCTGAAGTTCACTCTGTTGCTACGCCTGCAGCACCACAGCTCTGGGTAACACAGGAGACCTCAGTCTCCAGGGCTCTATACTAGCACTGTCTACCAGCACTCGGTTCACTTCAATTATTCATTTTCTAGGCAACACATTTTCAATTAGCTACTTGATTAACTTTATTTCTATTTCACAACTATCAATACCCCAGCTCCATGACACTCTTGCACAAATGCCTGCGCAGAAGCACAGGCAAAGATCTGCAAATGGTGCACGTCCGCTAAGGCATGCGCCACTAAAGAGCTCATTCCCCAGCTGAATCGGCGCTAATGAGGATAGCATGTTTTCCTCCTCTCTCGTGCCCCCTCTCCAACAGGAAAAGGGGCTCCCGTTTATCTGTAATGAAACATTCACTGTGCTGTTCTGAAGTGCCACTCTCCCATCGCTCTGGCATGGATTCAGGATAGAACAGGACACTGAGAAGAACAGGCTTTCTAAAAAAATATAAAAATGACTTACTCTTGAAGCCGAGACAGATTTTGAGACATACTTCCCCACAAAAACCCCTCTGATTTCTCATTTGAAACCATACAGCTCAACTGCTCTTTCATTTTCCACTCACGCCTAGATAATTATATCACAGCAATGAGTGCCCCCACCCTTCTGCTGCACTTGGGGAATACTGGAAAGATAAGTCTTTTCTTAATTATTAAATGTAAATAGCTCATTAAATATAATCCAATTACTTTAATTGTAAGAAAAGGAAGTAATTACAATATGTACATGTATTCTTGCCTGAACAGTTTTAATATCTTAAATTAATCTTTGCAATGTTAATATTTTAAGTTAAACTTTGACATTGCAAAATGAGGGAGTTGATGTCTTTTTCTTAAGTGTTATTTATATCTGTTGGGATTCTCATCATCAACAGTTTTGGAGGCTCATCCAAGTTGAAACAGTTTGTGAAGAACGTCTAGGTAATGTCCAAAGAGGAAGCAGGTTTATTGCAATTAAGAAAAAAATTAATACACAAGACATTTATTAGATTGCAAGACTAAAAGCCGAAGAAAGCGTAAAGATGTCAGGTGAGAGACCAATGATAGGAGCCATTACAAACTCAGCATTTGCTCTTCTGCAAAAGGGCCCCAGACTTTCAGACACCTGCTTAGCTCTACTACCATGCGTAGTCCTATCTTGTCTCTCTCCAAGCTAACAACACCCGAGAGCTGTGGAAGGAGAGGAAGAGAAGGGCTGCCATCCTCTTGGAAAGCCTGGAATTTAGCAAGGCAGCAAATAATGGGGCGATGACTTCTTTTGGGAGATTCCCGACAGTAAAAGCTTTCCCCAGTTGGGAGGAGTAGGTTAGACTACATACCAGCCATGGTCCCCATCTTCAAAAAAGGGAGGAAGGAGGACCCAGGGAACTATAGACCCATGAGTTTTACCTCGGTCCTGGGGAAGCTTTTCGAAAGAATCATCCTGGCGCATGTCCAGGAAGGGCCGGCAGGGGAGGTGATGCTCAGGGGCAACCAGCATGGGTTCACTGGGGCAGGTCTTGTCAAACCAACCTGGGGGCCTTCTATGACCAGGTCACCAAGTCCTTGGATGCAGGTGTTGCAGTGGATATAGTCTTTCTGGACTTCAGGAGGGCCTTCGACACGGTCTCTCACCCCATTCTCAGTAAGAAACTAGGAGACAGTGGTGTTGATGCCTACACGGTTAGATGGGTCACTAACTGGCTGGAGGGCCGCACCTAGAGGGTGGTGGTGGACGGGTCTTATTCGACCTGGAGGGATGTGGGCAGTGGGGTTCCCCAGGGCTCGGTCCTCGGGCCCGCACTATTCAACATCATCAGTGACTTGGGCGAGGGGGTAGAAAGGACCCTGTTCAAGTTTGCAGATGACACTAAGATGTGGGGTGAAGTGGGTACGCTAGTAGGAAGGAACAGGCTGCAAGCACATCTAGACAGGTTACAGGGGTGGGCGGATGAGAACAGGATGGGGTTCAACACTGACAAGTGCAAGGTGCTGCACCTGGGGAGGAAGAACCAGCGGCACACCTGCAGGCTGGGGAACTCCCTTCTCGCCAGTGTCGAGACAGAAAAGGATCTTGGACTCATCATTGATGCCACAATGAACATGGGCCGACAGTGTGAGGACGCGGTCAGGAAGGCCAAACCGCACCTTGCCGTGCATCCACAGATGCATCTCGAGCAGGTCCAAGGAGGTGATCCTCCCCCTCTATGCAGCACTGGTCAGGCCACAGCTGGAGTACTACGTCCAGTTCTGGGCGCCGCACTTCAGGAGGGATGTGGCCAATATGGAGAGGGTCCAGAGGAGGCCACCCGCATGGTCAGGGGTCAGCAGGGAAGGCCCTACGAGGAGAGGCAACGGGACCTGAACCTGTTCAGCCTCCACAAGAGAAGGCTGAGAGGGGATCTAGTGGCAGTCTACAAACTAGTCAAGGGGGACCAGCAGGCATTGGGGGAGTCCCTGTTCCCCTGAGCAATCCCAGGAGTTACAAGAAACAACGGACACAAGGTAGCGGAGGGTAGTTTCAGGCTAGACATCAGGAGGCGCTAGGGCGGCTAGGACCTGGAACCAACTTCCAAAAGCAGTGCTGCTAGCACCTACCCTGGGTGTCTTTAAAAGGAGGCTGGACGAACATCTGGCCGGGGTCATTTGGCCCCGGTACTCTTTCCTGCCACGGCAGGGGGTCGGACTAGATCTCCTCAGGTCCCTTCCGACCCGACCAACTGTGAAACTATGACCCACTGACCAAGTTTAAATGGTCTCTATTCTCAATATCCCTACCCTCAACTCTTTGCACTGAGGCAGACAATTTTTCCCTTGCTTGGGTGTTAACACCTCCCAGGTCCTCACAACCCATTACATTCACTTCCAGTATCTGCTCAAGTTATGCTTTGCTCAGTCACCCTTTATAGGAATCGTTACCAGTTTAAGCTTATGGATTAAGTAGGGTGCTTGTACCCAAAAGCTTGCAAAGAGCAATTTTTCCAACTATTTAGTTGGTCTAATAAAAAGACATCACATTTACCCAAAGAACCTTGCCTGGACTAGGATAGCATCTTCAAACTGAGGAACAAGTGAAGTCAGATACCCTCTGCCATCCCGCAGGGACAGCTAAATTAATAGTGAAATGCATGGAATATATTTAGACTAATGCACTGTTAAAGGGAAACTCTCATATTCCAAAATCTTAAAGAATTTGGAAACCAGATAGCAATACAGCAGCCATCTCAAACAACTTTAGCCATCTGGGTGTGTTTTACTGTGAAGGGCAATGCGAAGATGCTAGGCAGGACAGCAGAGATGAGAGTCCTCTACTGTTTCCAGAAAACAACCAATACCGTCAGCAGCTAAAAAAGACTAGAAGGACGCATCCTGAAGGACCATGCTGCTAAACTGAGGCCTTGCCTCTGCTACACAATACACTTTGCTTGCTCAAATCAGCCAACTGAAGATGAATTCCCAGAGATGGTTCATCACTCCTGTGCAAGGTGACACACCCAAGGGCCTCACCCTCACAAGGGTTTTACCACGAGTTTGCAAATGTAAGGTTTTACTGTGGTGGTGGTGATGAAAACAAAGGCAGGGGCTGGTCTCCTATTCTAACCACTGGTTGAACCTTAATACAGACCGTGATTTTGGAACTCGTTTCCTCCCTTGGTTTCTGCGAATCCAGGCTCGATGGCCTCTGGACAATGTTGGCAAAGCCAGCTGTTTTAATCAGGCTTTTCTGGACTGGAAGGGTGGGGATCGCACGGGTGATGATGAGCAGTGATTAGGACTCAAGGGAAATGGCTGGGGACTCTCCAGTTGGCATTGGGATAAACTGTTTGTTCAAGTTTTGCGTGGGCCAAGACTCAATGCTAAGTACACCCTCCTCTACTCCAAGTTCTGGGTCTTCAACCCTAAAGAGTCAGAGCTTTTTTTTTTTTAAAGACTTGAAACCATGATTTGCTAGAACTGGTATTTTCATGAGGAACAGAGACTAGATTTATCAGGGCTGCTCCCAATACAAATCTTCCGGCGTGTGTTCAACACCTGCCACACGTTCCATCACCTACAGCCGCTTCACCGAGATCTCTCATGTAAAGCCAGACCCCAGAAGCAATGTTCATGACATAATGTTGAATTCTCAAGAGACCAAACTGCTCTTCTGTACAAATAGGCTGATTACAGGGTTTTTAATTTAGCCTCCACAGAGGAAGTGGCCAGTTATTTCACGCTGTCCCAGACAGAAGGTAAAGGTTTTACACAAGCTGTGTTTATGGCAACAGTGCCTTTCTCCTGCAAAGGATCAGACAGGCAGCTGCTGGTATTGTTAGGACAGGATTTGGGCGTGGGCATGCTTCTCTGCTTTTCTGCAGCTGTAAAGCCCAAACTGGGAGAGTGTGGGCTCTCTTACACCACACAAAAGCAGGGTGTATGAGAAGGGGACTCTCACTTCTGCTCTGGCAACGACTCAAGTGACAGTTTGCTGGGCTAAGGGGTGGTCGTGGCACTTTCACCCATCCATTCAGCCGGGGTTGCCGTTCCCCCTCCCTCTCAATTAAGTCCTATTTTTTGCACTCCATGCATGAAAGTACAGCTACACCAATACAGCGGCTATTGTGGCTGATAGCCTCCTCTGAATGCCACTTAAAGCCCTTCAGTGCAGAGCTGCCTGAAAGGAAAGCACCATTCATTCCTCCAAGCAATAGAAAAGAACTTTGCTAGACGGAGACTTAAAGCAGGACTCTGAGAAGTAGAAAAAGGCAATTACCGAGAGAGGAAAACACAAGAAATTAAACACACTCCAGCCTGTTGGTCGTAATATAATAGGCCAACAAAGTGCTTAGCCAGACCCTAGAGCATGCAAACAATTTATGCAGGGCTGCTATGAAATCAGTGACATCAGCCCCACTGGCCATCGCAGAATAGAACTGAGGTTTCCATTAGCAATTCTAAACAGCCCGATTGTGGGAGATTCAGGACCAAACACAGTCTGGAGTTGTTCTTTCCTTTTGAGTGCTCTCGTGGAAGGGAAAGCAGGCAAGGGCCTGCAAGGAGCCTGCTTCCTGCTTCCTCTCCCCACCCCACATTCACCATCTGAAAACTCTTTGCATCTCCCCATGCCTGAAGAAGGGTGTTTGTGCCCAAAAGCCTACAAAGAACAATTTTTCCAGCCATTTAGTTGGTCTAATAAAAGATACCATATTTACCCAAAGAACCTTGCATCTCTCTGGGTATTTACCGCCCCTTCTACAGTTTGGCCTGTCCAAGGCACCATGGGCTGGCAGCCCTCAGCATTCTCCAAACAATATTAACTGCTCGTACATTCTGTCCTTCTCCTTCATTTTGCGTTGGAAAAAAGGAAGGCAAGAACCATTAGCTCAGTTTTTACAGACAGGGAGGTAGAGGCAAAGAAGAGTTAAGCGACTTGTCTAAAGTCACGTGGAGAGCCAGTTGCTAAGCCCAGAAGCTAAATCTTGGTTGCAGTCCTGCACCGTAACCACCTGCCCTGGAGAAAGGACATTTCCATCGCAAATCAATCTGTGCAGAGAAAAAGAAGGTCCTTCATTTCACAAAGGAATTGTTCGAGCAAATGTATTGCCATCCAGCAGGGAAATGACATGTTTCCCTGCACTAAATCAGCACCTTCCATGATGATGACTACCTGGCTATACCAAACGGCCTATCGGAAAAGCTCAGCTGTAGTTAGATGCTTTCCAGCAAAAACTAAATAAGCCAGAGCCCATTTGTATTTGATTTAGAGCAACGTGGTAGATCAATGCATTTTAGTGGGAATCTCCTTACACGTTTACCATCCAATTCTGTATTGCGGGCTGCCTCCAGCAACAGTGGCTGGGCCTCACCTTCAGAACAGCAGGTAATGGATGCCTGCAAAACGCAGTCGAAATGATGGGCTCAGGGCAGACCTCACGTACAGGAGGGGGAGCATGCGGGTGGGCCTCAACAGAACAGCATAGGCCTTTGATAGCCAAGCAATAATGATTACCACGTATAAACCCTGCCTGTCCGAGCACCTCAGAGGGCAGCAATATCACTGGAAACGGAAAATATGGCACAGAACCACTATGGCCAAAGACTAGTGACTGGGCATATGGAAATGTCAAGGGGAAGTTAAAAAGCCTAGAGTCGCCTTGCATATCTGCAAACACCCATTTCTGCCGCAAGCCCCAAGACCAGCAAGTCCTCTGGGAGAGCCCCTCCTTGCGAGGGGCAGGTCTGTGCTCTGCGGCTCAGTTATTAGTAGTACCGCGCTGGAAAGCTTTGCTACAATTTCAAGAATTAGGGGTGGGATCTTAGGAAACTATTTTTTAAGCTCGACCACGACATCAACAGAGCGCTCTGCGTTTAGATGCGATTAACACGCTGTACTGCCCATATGTTGCGTGCCTCGACCAAACGTGACTCGGGCTCGTATTTCGGCTTTTCTGGGAGGGGTGCTGCCCCTTCTAATTCCAGAGGAAAAACTACAGAGCTCCCTAAGGAATAAAAATCTTGGCTAAAGCTGGGTGACACTACCATCCTGTAACCTAGAGAAACACCTTAGCACACTCTTTTTGCACTACAATCTGCTGAGACTGGATCAGCAGTGTCAGATTTAAACAGCTATTCAACCCTTGGAAAATTAAATACACTAAGCATTTTTTTCCCCTCTATTAAACCGAGTTGCAAGAACTCTGAGAGGAAGTAAACTTCAGCAGGGTGGTTCTGCTTTGAGCATTAATTTGCTTATTAATCATCAACAGCTCCAGCACAGATTTATAATGTACACTTCTAATATGCACGCGGTCACAACCAGTGACCTGATCCTGCAGAGAGCTATCACTGGGCACAGTGCTCGTGCCTACAAGCAGCTCCATTAAAAGAAAGAAGATGGCTAATGGTTGAAAGGGCCAGAAGTCCCTTCTCTACTGGAGAACAGCTGCATTTTGCTCGTGTAACTAGAGATAAAGGACACTGAATGAGCCACAAACTGTATTTTATAGGGGTTTTGTACACAAGACTGTATAACTGATGATACAACATACCATGCTGCATTTGCCTTCTTCCTCCCTTAAAGAAAAAACAGAAATTATCAAGTCTCCTGAGAGAGAGAAAATGCAGAATGGATTTTTGTTTTAGCTTTTCCATTGTGCATTCCCCTTGCACTTAATGGCATTTGTACAGGCACTGTATAAGATATTTTAAAAAGGGCCAAAGCCTATCTTTGCCATTTTTGGCTCACGTGAAAATACTTTAGCAAAATATGCTTTGCTGAATCCTGAAGTCTCTGTGTAATGGAAGCCCAAGGAAATCTAAAAGCTTTTACCTGAAACAGGCAACCAAGAGATGGGAAAACACCTACTGGACTCCTCTAACCTACCCACCACCTTCCACGTGTGCAGGATTGTTCCTTGTAGTGTGGTTTGCTTAGCTGTGTTCTTGGGGCTAAAAGTTTAAATTATGCCTAATTACAATGAACTGAAAACCTC
Source organism: Alligator mississippiensis (assembly GCF_030867095.1). Classification (NCBI taxonomy): domain Eukaryota; kingdom Metazoa; phylum Chordata; order Crocodylia; family Alligatoridae; genus Alligator; species Alligator mississippiensis. Next base: position 2,446,351 of record NC_081829.1, on the reverse strand, counting down.
AGATAAAAAAAAATTCAGGAACCAAACATGATTCCAAGAAGCCGTGTGGAAAAGGATAGCTACAATCATTAAAAGACGGAATTTTTAAACTGTAAACCTACCCAACCACAAGCTGTCAACCAAAAATCTTACCTGACTTTTGTGGCAACATTAAAGCTATGCATCTCCTCTGATTTCCTCCTCCACCCTCAAAAGTCACTAGACCTGGAATCAACCAAGCTGGCCATTAAAAAAGACGAGCTTTAAAAGTCTTCGCGTCTCCACCTACACCACAAGATTGCCCAAGCTTTGTGAATGAATCAATTCCTCCTAGACCAGCCCTGAAGAATAAGTCACACTTAAAATATGCCAGAAAACTGGGTTAGCAATTACGTGTAAGGATTTTCTTCTCAATGAGACCCACTGACCAATGAGTCACTACTCATGAAAGTGTTCTCAACTGTAAGCTTTAAGATATGCTTTCTGTATTTATTTGGCACACAATACATTTCCTAGAGATGTGGGTATAAAATTTGGCTCAACAGAACATTACTACTAATTCAGCCCTTTTGCCAAAAAATTCGTCAATAGTTTTGTGGCTGTCTACTGCTTATTAAGACTGTTTTTTGTTTTGTTTTAAATACAGCACTACAAATACATTGCTGCACTCTGCATCAGTACTACTACCCAAAGCCCGCTTGCCTTTTTCTTCAGCTCTTATTCTAGCACGTTTTCCATTATCGTGAATGTTCTGGACACCCGTACAAATTTGAGCTTAGGAAGTTCACCAAAAACTTATCATGGCAAGGGGCAAACGAATGGTGAGTGGAGGTCCACCTTGAAGTTTTAAGGACCACTCAGCTTCCCCGGGTTCTACCAGTTTCATTGAATCATAGAAAATTTGGGGTGGGAGGGAGCTCAGGAGGTCACATGTAGTCCAACCCCCTGCTCCAAGCAAGACCAGCCCAACTACATCATCCCAGACAAAGCATTCACTGCCGCTCACCAGATTCAGAAGGAAAAGGCGGTGGTGAAACTGCCGGGTGTGTTGCTCATGTCACCTGCGGGTGCTTGGAAAGACCCTGGCCAGTAGAAGTGGTACTGGACCCAGTGGATCCAGACTCCGGTCTTAGCCACATAATTAACAACAGGCATGATAAATTTAAAAAATGATCAAGACAAGGCATGCTGCTGAATTTCCTCGCGGTAAAACTGAGGTGGCCCTGTCTTCCCTTCAGGATAGGTAATGCACACTGGTTACTCTGAGGCGCACACGTACATAAAAAACCCCCAACCAAAGTGAAGCAGGGCCTCAGAAAGATGTACAGTCCATTCATCCTGGAAGATTATTTTCTCGTAGCTTCCACCCACTCAGCATGGTGCTTGCACCCTCGTTTTGGCTAGGTTAAACCCTAAAGTTGATGAGCCTGCTATAGTCCTGGCAGGGAGAACAAAGGCTTTGGAGTTAAAAACAAACCCCAACACATAAAAACAACTCATAGTAGAAAACTCATGCTTTTGAATGCAGAGGTCCCAGGTTCAATCCCTGCTGCTGACAACACACTCAGGTCCTGCCTTCCAAGTGGTGGCTCACACAGGGATCTGGATTAGGTTGACCTCTGCACCTTAGGTCCAGCTTTCCCACTCACATTTTCAACAAAAACTCTCGCTCTCTCTCTCAAAAAAAAGCATAAAATCTGCAGAAGCATCTGGCCCGCTCAGTCCTCTCGCCAGGTAAAGCATTGATTGCGAGTCTGCAACTGATCAGATTTTCCAAGTCATACTATAAAGATATCATTGAAGTTTAAATTCGATTGGTTTAAAACACGAAATGGAAAAGGATAACTTAAATACAAGACAAAACCCGCTCAGAGCGCTCGACACAGAACTTCTGCTGAACCGAAAATCCTAACGCTGAACACGTCCATGTGAGCAGCTTTTAATAAGCACCGGCTCTGCAGGCATTTCAAACTAGTGTGAGACGTTTAGGCCCTTTTTCTTCCTCATTTGGCAAATACTGTGCAAGCGTGCACACTTAAATATTGCCCATTAAGTAACATTTCTCGTGTCAGTTCTACTGCAAGGCAGGGCCTTTGTTCTTCGCTGGCCCCGGCACGTCTTTCACTTTCAACTTTTCCCCCCTCTCGCAAGGCTTCCTGCTCTTAAGGATGTCATACAAGCGTAAGGAGCACAAAGGGCTTGACAAATTACAGCCCTGTCCACAGCAGAAACATCTTCTAAAAGCTCCTCCTCGCTGCTAACATCTCCTCTGATGCCTGGGATAGCGGGCGCCGTGCAGCAGGCAGGTCACCAACACTTTTAACACCCCGGGAAACAAACCCGCTCTCGGCATTTTAAAGCGGCATCGAAAACTGCCAGCCGCCCCCCCTGCGCGGGAGGGCGAGCGGGGCTGAGGATGTCACCGAGACACGTCCAGCCCAGGCAGCAGCACAAACTTTGAGAAAACTTCCCTGATGTCAGAGCAGGGCCCGAGGGCCGGGAAGTGCCGCAACTTCCCCCGGCCCGAAGGGATTCAGGGCTCGTGTCCTCCGAGTGCTGCTTTCGGGCAGGCCCAAGGACACGCGGGAGATGACACCCGTGTGGAGGTCAGCGCGGGGCTGCCCTGGGCCTGCTGCACCCCGCGCAGCCCCTCCGGGATGGGGGGCCGCCTAGGGCGAGGTGTCCTCGGCCCCACCCTGCCACGCCGGGACCACGCGCTCTCCCGCCCCCGGCACTGCTGCGGGTGGGGCACAGCACAGCCCCACGCACCTGTCGTGGCACCCCACACACCCCAAGGGGGGGAGGGGGCACACACCCCAAAGGGGGGGGGAGGGGGCACACACCCCAAAGGGGGGGGGAGGGGGCACACACCCCAAAGGGGGGGGGAGGGGGCACACACCCCAAAGGGGGGGGGAGGGGGCAACTCCACACACCCCAAGAGGGGGGAGGGGGCACACACCCCAAAGGGGGGGGAGGGGGCAACTCCACACACCCCAAGAGGGGGGAGGGGGCATACACCCCAAAGGGGGGGGAGAGGGCAACTCCACACACCCCAACGGGGGGGGAGGGGGCAGCCCCACACACCCCAAGGGGGGGGGAGGGGGCACACACCCCAAGGGGGGGGGAGGGGGCAGCCCCACACACCCCAAGGGGGGGGGAGGGGGCAAACACCCCAAGGGGGGGGCTATAACCCCATAAGCGGGGGGCAGCCCCCCTGGACCAGTCCCCCGGTCACTATGTGGCAGGAAGCGCCCCCCCACCACAGGCCCGTGGCTCCCTATGTGGCAGCGGCCTGGAGCCCGGCTGCCCCCCCTCGCCCTCCCGCGCGCGCTCGCTCACCCCCGCTTGGAGCCGCGTCTCGGCCGCCGCCGCCGCCGCTACCCCCGGGGCGGGCCGCCCCCGCCGGCCGCCATTCCGCGACTCCCCTCCCGCCCGCCCGGCCCGGCGCGGCCCCGCCCCGCCTCCCCGGGCGCCGGCGCGCCGCCCCATTGGCTCCCCGCCTGCCTCTCCCCGCATGCCATTGGCTGCTGGGCGCCGCCTGTCAAAGCCGCCGTGCTGCGCCGCTTGCGTACGACGCTAGCGTAACACCGGGGCCGCACCCAAGCGGGCGACGCAAACAGAGTAAACAAGGGGGAACGTACCACCCGCGGGGAGGGGAGGGGAGGGGAAGCGAAGCATGGCTGCTTGGGGTGGGAACTCAAGGCTAGCACTTGACGGAAATAGTTATGTGTCTTCTTTGGATGCCATTGGGCTGCCTTGTTTTTCTTTTTTTTTAGGGAACGGTGGGCATTTCCAGGGCTGACCCACCCCTCATTTGGCATTGGTCTTGTCCTACCCGCACGGCTCGTGAACTCTGAGGAAGGGTCCACTTCGGAAAAAGAAAAGGGGGAGGGGGGATACTAGTAGAGGGAAGGGCCCAAATGGAAACGAGAGCGGGGGTGGGGCTGGGCCTTCCGGCAGGGGGCGGAGCAGAGGCGGGCGGTGCCTGTTTAACCCCTGCAGTGCCGCAGCCTGGCCTGCCTGCCACTTCCGGATTAAGAGGCACAACTAGCAGGGCAAGGAAATGGGCACAAGTCACATCAGCAGCACGAGCCAGAGGCCTCCATCTGCTCAGCCCACGAGGGATGGAGTGCCCTTGCAAATGCATTATAATTAATTCACTAAGTGCCACCCTACATTTGGGGTCCCCCCCCAAATCCCAATATATGCCCTTTGCAATGCTGCAGGGACGCGCGGCAGGCGAGAGCAGTGCAGGCGCTCCCCTTTGCACCAATGGCACACGCGTAGGAGCAAACTCCCCGATTCCCTCCCGGCCTTAGGGAAAGTTAGAGCAGCCTGGGGGTCGCTCTAAACTGTGCCAGCTGGAGCTGGATTAGGCACTAGCTAGAGCGCACCACAGCCCACCTACTTCCCCCTTGCGTTTCCACGTGCCACGGGAAGCTGGCTGCGCTGGGGACGTGGGACGGGAGCGGGGTGGGGTGGGGAAAGCAGCTCGTCCTCGCCCCACTTTGCGCACAGCACAAAGAGAACAGCCCAGGGACCCTCCTGGACTCCCCCGGCGCCCGCAGACGACACACCTGCCACACGAGCCACGTGCAAGGCCCGCGCAGCTCTCCGTCTCCCCTCCCGCAGCGCAGCACCTCGCGGGGCTGCCACAGCAAAGGCCAACAAAGGACGGCTCGGCAGCTGAACGCCGCAGCAACTGGGTCAGCGAGCATCTCCAGGGCTGAAGGTCACGCTCGTCTTAATCAGCACCTGCCAATCTGCCAGTGCTCCCTGACCGCATCCCATCTCCCCCCCCCCCTTCCCTGGGGCCTGCCTTTAGCTCACATCTTGAAATAATCAGGACTAATTACTTGGCGCCACCCCTCCAGGAGCTCCTCCCATCAGCACCAGGGATTCTCAAGCAGGGTGCCCTGAGATCCTCCCCGGGGTGCCACTGCCCGGTTAGCGATTCAGGAGAAAAACCCAGAGGTTTCAAATAGGAATCCGCAGCTGGGGTCTTTCCGAGTGCTTTGCCACAGGGAAAAAAAAAAATGCTCGTGTTATTTTTCTGTAGTCCAAAAAAACAGTGAAAGCGAAGAGCTGGCATTTTCCCAGGGGACCTTGAGTCTACGCCGGGACGAAGTTGAGAGCAACGGATCTACGCTCTCCCCGTGAGAAGCCCCTTGCCCGGTGCCCCGCACCTCTGCGGTGCTAACAAGCTCGCACCGCCGCAAGGCGTAGCCTCTGCCCCAACGGGAAGGTGCTGGAGGTTTTGGACTCCAGGTTTTCCTCGCTGCCAGTTCACTCGAAGAGGATTTGCTTCTCTCTCTAGGTGTCATAGCCTCAAGGGAGCCACCTAATCTGTGTCTGCTCTGCAACCTTTATCTCGGGGGGGGGGGGGGTGCTTGCACGCACACGTGTCTCAGTTTAGCCCTCCTGAATATGTGCTGTGCTGCAGTATCCCAGGCAGCCGCGCTGCCCCCTGACACTTATTTCTCTCCTGGAAAGGATCTCATCACCTGCCAATTGCCTTTCTGTATTTTCTGCCTGTAAATGATCCTCTGGCTGCGCTGCCCTGCAGACCGCCAAGGTGACTAGCTGAGCAGCTGGCGTGGGCGGGGGGGGGGGAGATGATGGAGGCTTTTCCATGACACGCTGCTTTCATGGTGAACTTCAGTCCTGAGCTTATGCTCCTTTTTTCTATCCTTCCCCAGCGCTGCAATCTCATTACGTTAAGCCCGTGGGTTGTGCCTGTCAAAATCTTAGTGCCGACCACCGAAGGGGGCCAGCAGACCGAACGAGGCCTTCTGGAAATAAGATGCTTGATCTCGGGGAGCTAAGTAAGATCAAGCCACTGCCCATCTGGACTCGGGAGGGCTCACTGGGCCATCGCACTGCAACTCTGCGTGGAGCTGACCATGTGCTCGGAGCTGCACAGGGTGATCTCTTCACGGCACTGCAGCATAACGGCAGCGTGTGTCGATAGGCAACTGCTTCGGTGCTAACAACCGCGTGGGTATTGCAGCACATCCGAGTACATCCCCGCTGCCCACATAACACGGGGGGTCTCTAGGAACGGGGGGCCTAAAAGCCTCCTTGCTCATCTGTAGCCCAGCACGTACCCAGGATTTCGGACAGGTTTGTCCAGCCTGCGTTGGAGCCTGTGCCGCTGCATTGCTAATCCCCGGGCAGGCTCGGTACGTGCTGCCGTCTCACCTGGGACTGCACGGTTGCCCTGCCTGAGGAGGGGTGCACGGAGCAGCGCACCCTCCGACCGAGAGGCACCCGCAGATTGCGACTGGCTTTGGGAAACGGAGGCAACGGGCAGGGATTTGCACCTGGCCTCGACATTAGAGCAACGCCTCCGGGGCCGAGCACTTGTTCACGTGCAGGCCTCCGAACCGGACCAAAGCTGAAGGGATGCGGGGACCGAAGAGCATCAAGTAAAGCCAGCCCGTCGAGCTGATTGATCTGCTTTGTGAAGACAGAGCGGTGGTGCAGTGCTGTGTGTTGGGGGCGGACGTGAAATCCTGCCTGTGAGCTTCAGCGGTCCCTTGGTTTTCCCAGCCAGCTGCTCACTTGTGCTGCGTGGAGGAGAGCTCTGCTTACATTTCTCATTCTGATAAGCTGCAAGGGAGGTTTGCGACGCGCTGGCTCGTCACGCCGTCAGCACTTTATGGACACGAAAACGGGCCTGTTCTTCAAAAGGGGCTCAACTCAGCGACCGAAGCCCCCAGGACCCCGAAATGACCTGTTTTGTAGGGAGGCCACGTAGCCTCGTGGTGACAGAGCAGGGCTGGGAGCTGGGAGCAGCGAGGTTTGATCCAGGCGCCGAGCTGCGACAGCGACTGGCATCACGTCAGTCCTAACCACAAACCCCTTTATCTCTCCGAGTCGCCGTTTCTCTCTCCGCAAGACGGAGACAGCTGCGCTTTTCTGTTTTGCAGAGCGCTCCGGTTTGTCATCCTCGAGATCTTCTGCCGGAGCCTGATCAGCATGGCACCCCAAGCCCAGCGGCCAGGCCAAGGGCCAAGGAGCACGCATCTTGCACCCCAGTCTCCCCCTTCGATTGATGCTTGCACGGGGCGCAGCGAGGGGCCGCGATAAACCTCGGGGGGGCTGGAGACCTGGGCTGGCAGCGGTCACGATGGCAAAGTGACAACGCCAGCACTGCCCAGGGGTCAGCGGGATCCCGGTTCCCCGTGGGCACGGAGGTGCCCTCGCCCCCAGCCTGGCTCGCTGCTTTGCCCGTGCCGCCGGGCGCCCAGGCCGGCGCTGGCGCTGGTGGAGGGCACTTGCGGGAACGCAGCGGTGCTGCTGACATTTACTAATCAGCGCTAACCTTAGATCCACACACACGCCGTCTCGCTCACTGTCTTGTCTCCATGGAGACACTGCAACCTTTGCTCACTAGTTAACGGTATCTCAGAAAAAACGAAACTCCGACGCCACCCTTCCTCCCGGCTCCCGCCCCCGTGGGAAGGGGGAACTTGCCCAGAGGAGACAAAACCTGGCTGTCGCCTCCGAGATATTTTGCATCTGCAGCCAGGGACAAGGGTGAGGCGGTGCTAAGAGGCAGGCAGGATTTGGCCCCCCGCCACCGAGTGCAAGAAGCGGGCTGGCACGGCCAGTTTGGGTGGCACTGATGCAGTGGGCAATAAAGACATGGTCTTATTTTGCATGGTCCACCCCAGAAACCAACTCAGGGAGTTTTTATTGCAGCAGCCGAAAGGGTCTCTGTGTCCGCGGTGTGCGATGGGATCCTTGCCAGGCTTCTGCACTGCTGGGCAGAGCGCAATTTGTGCGGTTCATGGCTCTCGCTGGCGCATTTCATTCCTTCCTGCAGCTGACGCGCATCCTCCCGCCCCCAGTGGCACCTGGGCTTACTTATTTAGCAGCAGGTTACTGGGGTCGGTGCTGGCAAAATCACGGCAGAGCATCTCGAGAGGCTCTCGCAACCCGGACGCCCGGGCTCTGCCAGCTTATACCGAAAAATAAAAATCCTCTTGCACTTTATGTCTCCGCCGGTGACCTCGGAGCCCTGCTACTGCACGAGCAATGTCAGCCCATCGAGCAGCATCTCCGCCGTACACAACTTGCTGGGGAGGAAGGGAAAAAAAGCAGCGAATTCCAGCCGCAGGGGGGTCTAGGAGCATGCTCGGTGCGCCCGTGTCCTGCTCTCATCTATTCTGTTTTCAAATTAACATGGGAAAGATGCCCATTACCTGCTACCAGATAATGACTATGATTAGGCGGATCTCTGCTGCCAGCCGAGATCTGAAGGATTTTGTGCGCTCCAGCAGAGAGAGCAGCCACAAAAACAAGAGCAATAAAGTGTAAATAAAAAAAAATAAATAAATAAAAAAAAGAAGAGCCCCTCAAGGAACTAGGCCTCGCCCCAGGGAAGCGCGCAAGTCGAATTGGCTTTAAATGCCATTCTGTAGCATGGTTGCGCGCTAGCGGTTTGAACCTAGGCATGTAGATGAAAGCAAACTGGACCTGACCTGACCCAAAATTGGAACTGGAATTTTTCTTTGGTTGCTCAAAAAAAGTGTAGGGGTTTTTCCGCCCCCCCTACTTTTGCCATGAGATTGGAAATGCTGCACTGCTTTGTGGTGGCGGGAAGCAGACCTGCCGGCACTGCAGGAGAGCAGCGGGCCCCGTCGAGCTCCCACCCAGCCGGCAGGAGATGCTCTCACGATGCAGCCGGCTCTCCAGAGAGCCCCTGCCTGCTTTCATGGAGGGTCTTGGGGGGCTGGCGGGACTCTGAAACCCCCTGTCATTCGGTTGAGATGTTCGCTGGGGTTTGGAGAGGAGTCTCTGGGAGCAGGGAGACCAAACTCCCCCATCAAACGTGAGCAGGCTCTTATTGGGTCACTCCCTTTGGCTTGGTTGAAAATCCCAGCTGCCCTAATTGCATCAGGCCAGGCTGCTGCTGGTTCCTGCAACCTTTGCAGGATTTCCCACTTCAGCCACCCTAATGATCCCGGTTAGAAGGGCTCCCAAGCAGCAGGGCGCAGGGAAGGACTGCATCGTGCTTACTCCCCAGAGCCGTTTTGGCCCTCGCTGGCTGGAGGGGTGGGGGGGACCGATGCAAGCTGCGGGCAGAAGCATTGCTGCGTCTCCTCCCAGGAGGCATCAGCAGGGCTTATTATCCGAGCTCCTGGAGCTCAACAGCAAGGCACTGGCATTGATTAGGGAGACTGCGAGCAGGGCGCTCGTCATCTGCACCCCAGGGCAGCGCAGCGGGGATACGGGCACATGGTACGTGGGGCTCCAGCATGTCTCGGCACCGTGGAGCTGGTTTCGGTCCAGTTCAGGCATCCCCCTGAATCCGACATCCGCCCACCGTCCGAGTTGCGGGCCTCGGAGAGCTCCGCGGGTTCCTCGGGAACCCGCTGCCTGCGTCACCCACGCGTGGGGAGCAAGGGTGCTCGCTCCAGGATGTGCTGGGACCTACAAACCAGGGCCAGGTGCAAACAAGGCCCGCTCCACAGTCCACCCCCTCTTAGTACATCCAGCTGGTGTTGACCCAGCCCAGCGTGTAGGAGCTGCTGGCGTTGAGGAGCTCCCAGTGCAGGAACCGCTGCGGCTTCTGCAGGTCCTTGTAGCTGTGGAAGAGCCGGAAGCCCCTGGCCTCCAGCGCCTTCAGCAAGCTGTACCAATGCCGGACCACCGCGGCGCTGCTCCCGCTCACCTCGAACCCGGGCCAGTGGAGGTGTAGGGTGAGGATCAGCTGGTGCACGGCGGCCACGGTGCCGTCCAGGAGGATGCTCTCCAGGATCTTCCACTCTGCGCTGGCCAAGTCGGCTTCCAGCACGTCGATCTGCCCCAGGGAGAGAGAGGAAAGCAAACTCAGCTGCTCTCATCAGCACCCGGGTGGGAGGAAGGGAGGCAGGGCATTGCCAGCAGGCATGGGCCCCCTGCTCGGATCATGCACAGCGTCTAAGGGACAAGGATTTAGCAGGTCTGGAAAAAGGAGGCAGGGCTGCAGCAGCTGTGTTTGCTAGCAACATCCTGTGCATTTGGCCAGGCATTATATCCTGCCACGGCCAGGCATAGATGCCCCTTTCCTCCTCCATTCACCAGCTCACGTGGCCACGATTCAGAGCACATCCTTCCCTGCGCCTGTCCTAGAGTGGCGTTGTCTAAGAAGCCGGTTCTCAAAGCCCATTCGAGTACACCAGAGTTGGGTCAGTGGCCTTTGGACAATCCCAGCCCAGCTTTCTAGGTCCCGTTACCTGCATGCTGCCCTGCCGGGTTGGGTGACCGCTGCACACCTGATTGTGGGTTGACGGAAACTACAGCGAAGGCAAGCATGAAACAGCCGTGCGAGAGGCAGAGGGGGCTGCATGTTAGGAGTGTTGCATGTTTGAATAGGCTCTGCCCATGCTAAAAAATGCACAGCTTAAAGAAGTGCCTGGGCTGTGCTACAAGAGGCAGAAGGCTTCATCACTCGGAGGCTGAAGGACGTTTCTCCAGTGCAATGCCAGCAGAGTCTATTAGAGATCTGGAGAGCATGGCAGAGCTGGGACTCTTTAAGGACCGAGGGGGGATTTGACAGCCGTCTTCCAATGCAAGAAGGGTCATTAGAGAGGACGGTGATCAATCGTGCTTTGCATCCCAGAAGCCCAGAGCCTAATCAATCGGGGAGCTGTCGGGCAGATACTCGAAACGACTGTCTAACTCGGAGGGGCCTAGCCTGGGAACGGTTTACCCAGCTGAGCTGGGGAGTCTGTCGCTGGAAGTCTTTAGGGGCAGGTTAGACAAACATTTGCTGGAGCTGGTTCAGACAGGGCTGATCCTGCCTTGAGCAGGGAGGGGGCTGGACTAGGCGACCTCTCCAGCCCTGTTTTCCCCCGTTTCTGTGCAACACAAACTCCAAGGACTGCACTTTGAGCCACAGCAGATTAGCAGAGACCTCTCTCAGATCCTCTCTCTCTCACCTCTACTACACGGACGTGGTCACGAGGGGAAGAAAGACGCGGCTACATGCCGTTACCTTCTCATGGCCCAGGCTTTCCATGATCCGGCTCAGCCTCTTGGACGCGCTCCTCTGCCTCCGCGACGAAGCGGACGGGGGTTGCTCGTGCCAGTCCAGCCACACGCGGTGATGCTGGACACGTCCCTCCTGCCAGCGCTCCTCGGCGCGCCGGTCGGGGGTCCAGCCAAAGCTGTGCACTTGACACCCCATTTCATTCATCCGCCGGGCAAACTCGGAGCTCCTTTTGACCACGCTGCCGGCAGACAGAAAGGGAGAGAAATGTTAGCAGGGCAGGCCAGCGCTCCGCCGAGCACAGCGGCTTGTCTCCGACACCGGCTAGCCGTAGGTGCTTTGGAGAGACATCCATGTCCGGGGCACGTGCCGCACGCTCCCTAGCACCAGCCAGAGCGTTTCCAGCATAGCATGACCTGAGGACCGTTGCTTGCAAGACGGCGTGCTATGGGTGAGGTTATGCAAGCAAAGCAGAGACGGGCAGGCTTGGCTCGCACTCTGCAGCGGAGGTGCTGAGCAGGTGCCTTTGATCTTCAGTCGCGGCTTCTCCGTGCCCAGCCTGCGCCCGGGAGAAGCCAGCCCGAAGCGCCCAGGGACACCGGAGCTGAAGGAGCTTCTGCACCCAGGCCACTGCCCCAGCCAAGTCGGCACGGCCAGGCCTCCTTTATCCCATGAGACGCTCCCTATCCTTCTAGAGGGACGGAGCTCCCCCACGCCAGATGCAGACCCCAGACTCGGAGAGAAAGGCAAGGCGGGAACCCCAGAGCCCTGGAGGCTCTTGCCAAGGGCAGGGACGGGGAGCCTCCTGCTAGGGGCAAAACAGCTCCATTGCAAAAGCCCCGGTGACAAAGTCTCCCGGGTCCACGGCAGCCCCGGGGGCAGCTGCCTGGCTGCCAAAGGATGCCCGAGCAGCCCCCAGCCCCTCTGCCGTTCCAGCCCAGCGAGCCAGCAAAGCCTGCCCGGAGGCACGTTCAGAGGGGCCGGGAGGTGGTGATAACACTGACTGAGGCTGCCAGAAAGCACCGAGCCTGGAGCAGATCCGCGGCTGCCTCCGCGGAGCAGAGCCGCAGGCGGGGAAGGGGTGGGTCGCAGGCCTGGCCATGGGCTGCCGCGAGAGGAAGCCTCCCCCAGCCCCGTTTTCCTCCCTTCGCAGGAGCGCCCTCACCTGAAGGTGTATGCCAGGCACCTCTGCTGCTGTGGCTTCGGGGCCAGGCTGGGCAGGTGATCCAGGCACACGCGCCAGGGCCCCCGGGTGCTGTCCGCGAAGGCCTTGGGCCCCGCTTGGCTCAGAGCCCTGGAGCAAGGCAGCTGCAGGGGAGGAAGGGCAAAAGCCAGCCCTTGAGGCAGGATCTGGTCCAGCCCAGCACAACGGAGGGCTTGAAGGCTTCTAGCATCCCAGCCCGAGCCGGGCAGCGGTCTCTCCATGTCCATGCCGCCCCCCGCCAGGAGAGAGCATCTCAGCTCTAGGCTCCCCCAGGCCCCCTCCCAGATGTTTCCTTCCAGCCCTGCCTGGCCTCACCGGCCCCCGGGACCCAGCCGTAATTGCTGCCCTGCCTCCCCCCGGCCCTCCCGCAGCTGCAGCAGGAAGCTCTGGGCTGCTTCCAGAGCGCTGCAGATGGCAGGGATAAGGCAGGGCCAGAGACCTTCCCATGCCCTCCTCACCCCGGCGGGGCTGCGGCTGTGGCAGGAGCCCGGGGGCTAGGTGGCACTGCCCCCCTCCAAGCCCTGGCTATTCCCTCGTCCCTCCCCCTCTGCCAAGCATCGCGGGGACCACGCAGGGGATACAGGGCGCTGCAGGAAGCCAGCACGGTCCAACGGGGATGGGAGCAGAGCGGTTTGGAGGCGGGCGGGGGGCGCTTTCAGAGAGCCCCAGTGCCTGCCACCTCGTGGCAGCTGGTTTGGAGAGGGGCCACGGTGCCACGCGCCCTACCTGTGGGGTGCTGATGTAGGCAAGGAACCGCTCGGCCTCTCTCTGCAGGGACTCGCTGCCATCGGCCCAGGGCTGCGGGACCACGTCCTGACGGGTTTGCTGAGGTCGGAGAGAAAACAGCTGCAAAACAGGAGACCGGGCTCCCGGGAGCTCATGAGGCTGCTAGCTCCTTACCGGACCCTGACAAGGCCCCGAAGGGCTGGGGACCCCAGACCCAGCACCAGCAGCTTGCTGCCAAGACCTCTCCGCGGGTCAGCACTTGGATGGGGACCGTGCCGCAGGGAGATGGGAAGGGGACCGGTCTTGCCTGGCAGTCAGGGCTGGTCTCCAGGCCTGGCAGGGAGCACACTGTCCTCCCAGCCAGGGCTGAGCGAGCCCCTTCTCTGCGGGGCGAGTGCACTCGGAAAAGCCCCCATGGATTGACCAGCCACGTGGGCACCATCACTCGCAGATGCACTCTTCTCCCACCCCTTTCTCCAGCACCAGGGAAAGAGGAGGAGGAGGTATTGCAACCTCTGCAAGGCCCCGTCTGCAAGCCCCTGCCATCAGGGCTCCCCGGAGCTGGAGCTGGGGCAGGCACCGCCGCTCCAGGGCTGGGAGCGAGGGGCAGCGACTTGCCCGAGGTCCCTTGGGCAGTCAGTGGCAGAGTCCAGAACCAGCCCACGAGAAGGAAACCCACTCCCCGTGATTCCCAGCCTGGCTGGAGATGATGCCATGCAGGAAACAAAGGCCTGCTTGCCCAGGTCGGAGGCACTGCAGCGTGCGGCGAAAGCCTGCGACAGCGGCAGGGCTGGGGGCGGCCGCCCGGCCTTATCAGTATGATCAGCAGAGCGCCTGGAAGCAGCCCAGAGCCTCCCGCCGCCAGCCCAAAACGCTCCTCCGGATGGGCAGGTCATTAATTACGGCCAGAGCAGGCCTCGAGCGCCAGGAGACAAACAGCTCCTCCGCCCTCGCGTCCGCACAGGCTCCGTGCGGCCTCCTCTCCCCCAACCCCAGACCCTCCTCCAGCAGCAGGGCCAGACCCCGAAGGCAGGAGGCTGCCGGGCAGGGTCTTCTGCAAACCCCCCCCGAGAACTGCCTCACCCCCCCTCGGCCAGCAGTAAAGGTGCTTCGACGCCTCCCCTCGCTGCAGACCCATTGCTCAGATGAGGAACTGAGGCTGTGGGATGCTCCCAAGCAAGGAGCAGCTGCTGCAAGCCTAGCACGCTAACCAGTGGGCCACCCTTCCCTCTGGCCACATACATACCCTGCAAGACAGCAAGGGCACCTCTGCCCCAGGGCAAGCAGAAACCCCCTTCGCACCCTGCTGACCAGGCTGGGCTCCCCTCCAATGCCCAGCAAACTTTGGGGGAGCGGAGGGCTGGGCCCGAATCATTGACCCCGGCACCCCGGGCACGGCCAGCTCTTGCTCCACGGGCCCCGTGAGCAGGACAGGACCAGGGTGCCCCGGGGCTGGGCGGGGGCGTGCTGTGATTCACCTGGCTCATCCTCAGCAGACAAAGGGCCCAGGCAGCAGCTGCAGTGGCGATCAAAGTGCCGGAGGTGCACGGGCGGGCAAGTTTGGCCCGGCCCGGCCCGGCCCGGCACGGCTGGCAAGAGCCGCACCAACACGCCCGCTGGAGCCCTGCCCTGCCCTGGCAGCCGGGAGGTGGACGGAGCGCGGCTGCCTGCTGGAGCCGGCCCCGGCTGCCAAGAGGGCCGGGTGGGGGGAAGCTAATCTCTGCTCCGATTAGGCAGGATTCCCAGCCACCGAGGTTTCTTCGCTGTGCTCCCCCCTCCGCGATAACAAATAATAATATAATCCCCTTAATCCCTTCCCCGAGGAGCCTGCATTCCTCACCGAGACAGGAAGCGCGGCGCTTCTGCCGCTGCTGATAAACTCGTGCTGTTTGGACCCATGGAAAATGAATGCCTTGGGTTGCATTTTGCTCCCCCAGCTGCGGTTCCCCTCTCCGAGAGCCGGCTCCTGCTCCCCTGCAAGCTCGCCAAGGGGCCGCCTCGGCCTGGCACCCGGCTTTGCCCAGGATGCTCGCGGTCGGATGCACCCGTGCCACGCCTGGACCCCGTGGGCACCCCCGCCCCACGCGGATGACACAGGCTCTTCGCTGGCAGCGGCGGGACGCGTGCTGCCCCCGCTACCTCTCCCCCAGCCCCTTCTCCGGAGGAGCAGCCTATTAATTCAACCAAAACCCTCACGTAGAGCAGAGCTGTTCCCTTGCCCAGCACAGACGGCAGGGACCCAGAGACTGCTCAC
Source organism: Alligator mississippiensis (assembly GCF_030867095.1). Lineage (NCBI taxonomy): Eukaryota > Metazoa > Chordata > Crocodylia > Alligatoridae > Alligator > Alligator mississippiensis. The sequence goes on along the minus strand of NC_081829.1, from coordinate 2,431,207 downwards.
GCTGCTGCAGGGCTTGTCACAAAAAAACAACATGCCCCCTACGGCTCTCGGCTCAGCCCTTTATAGGAAACACCTGTTTCCCTCCCCCCATCCCCACCCCAGCTGGGTCTCATCATAATCGAGCAAGGCTGGCTCCTAAAGGGGCTTCACCTGGGTTTCAGCCCCAGACTTATTGCTCTCCATGCAGGAAAGCTGTGGGCTTTTGGCTGGGCGAGCTGGGGCTGGGGTCTGCTGCCTGCCCCCCTCGCCAGCATGGTGCTCCATCCAGGGTCTTGCCCCCGCCGCCCCGTGAGCAGAGGTGAATTTGCAAGGCCACCGCCCCGAGAGCCGTGCGTGGTGCCCCGGGGGGTCTGGCCCCTTGTGCGGGCTGGCCTGGCATCACGGCACCGGCTGCCCTGGTCCCGTGGGCCAGGCGGCCTGGTAGGAGGGGAGCTGGGGTGCCAGCCCCCAGCAGCCGGACCAGCAGGATGGGAAAACCCGGTGCCAACACCTCTTCTCTCATCCCTGGACCCGCTGCACAGCCCTGGCCCCCTCGCCGGATCCCGCCGCCTCCCTGCTCGAGGCCTGGATTTCGGATGAAGCCCCTGGGCACGGGTTCAACACAGTCGCTCTGAATGACCCTTGTCCAACAGCCCGTGCTATTCCTCCTCGGCCCTTCCTGGCCCCGGCACTGCTGATCTCAGCTCCTCCGGCTCCAACACAGCTTTTACAATTACTGGAGAGTGGAGACCTTTGCAGGCGCTCTGCCCCCAGCTGCGCCGGCTCGCAGCTTCCCTCCCCCACGCGGCAAACCCGCGGCACCCAGGGCCACGTTTCCACCGCTCAGCGTGGGATGAGCCGCCCCGGCCCCGGCCCCATGGGCGACAGGCATGGGTGCCTTTCGCCCTTTGTCCGCGCGGCCCCGGGCAGCTGCAAGGCACCGGCGGTGCCGGCTTCCCACAAAATCCAAGAGCCGGCGCCAGAGCTGGGGCTCAGCCGGCCCCAGGAGCAGTAAAGGACCCCAGTCTTTCCCCTCGAGGTCCCCGGTTCAAATCCAGCGGGAGGTGCCTGCGGCTCGGCAGCGCTGCCTGCTGCTTTGCTGGCATGCGATGAGTTTGCCAGGTCTCAGCTGGGAGGCCCAATTCTGCCACAACCCACCTCTGCCCCCAGCCAGGCCAAGCGCCGCTGGGTCCCGGGGATGTTTGCTCAGCCTCGCCCCCCCCTCGCCCCCCAGCCGATGGGGTCACTGCATCGCCCCACCTCTCCAGATCCCCCTCCCGGCCCCTGAGTCATTTCCTCCTCTCCCTTTGCCTCCTTTCCAAGCCGGCCGGCCGGCAAGATTTAAAGACAAACACTGGGAAATGCTTCCCGCAGCCCGTGGGAAGGGTACCCCCTCCCCGCCAGAGGCAGCTTTAAGGCCAGGCCTCGGGGCTGGATGGTGCTGAGGCAGCAAGCAGGGGCCTGGGCATCGGGAGAGTCCACGTCTAGGCCCAGCTTTGCTGCCGGCCTGCCGCGAGATGCGGTGCCTCGGTTTCCCCATCGGAGCGGAGCAAAACAAACCAGCCACGGGGCACGGGCACCGCCGCCCTCTGCTACACGAGTACAACCGCTGGCCTGTGCCAGAGACCCCATGCTGCTCTCTGCTCGCAGAGAGTCTCCTCTAGCTCGAATCACGGGACCGCAGGAGCAGGACGAGATTCACTGCATCCTCCGCTGCTCTGCCCGAGCGCCCTGGCGCGGATCGTGGGGCCGGGGCCGAAACGGGAGCTCGGGCTGCGTTTGCATGCGCAGGCGTGTGCGTGCGGCTCCTTCCCCGGCACCGAAGGCAGACCCCGCACGCGGCCTTAATCTCCCTTGTTTGGTTTAATGGTCATCCCCAATAAAAGCTCTCGCCTGGCAGCGGGTCCAGCGCGGGGCTGTGGGGCGAGGCCGTCAGATCGGCAGCGGGAACCTATCCGTCCCCTTTCTGCGGCTGTTGGTTCGGTACCAGTCTGAACCCGCGGATAGCTCGCCAGAAGCTCCCTGCCGGCACGGGCACAGCCCGTGGTTTTACATGTCTGGATGACGCAGACAAGAGCAGGCAGATGGAGTCAGTGCACAGCCACGGAAAAAGCTTCCCCCCCATGCAACGCCATCCCTGCTCCTTCCTCCATTCTGCTACAAATGGCCAAGCGTGCACACGCATGCGAGTGTGAGCGCGTGTGTCTCCTGGGCCCTTCAGAGCAGGGGCCTCTGGGAGGGACTGCATGGGTCTCCTTCATGGAGAGCGGTGTGTGTGTGCACATGTGAGAGGGAGATGGAGCTGTGTCTGGGGGCTGGGACCGTATCCATGTACCAGGGTTTCTCGAACAAGGGGCTGTGACATTGTGGATGAGTGTGACGGCGCGAGGGTGCGTGTGCGCGGCTGTGCCACCCTCGTCCCCGCTCTGTGTCACCTGTGGGAACTCTTTCCGAGCCTGGCGAGGTTTTCCTCCGCTCTTCTCAGCCTCCCGGAGCCGCCTGCCCGGCGGGGACGCCTTGCAAAGCAGAGGGGCAGGAGGAGGAGAGGCAAATTCCTCCTGTGCTCCCCAGGGACTAGAAAAGTTTTAACCGTGGAAAACCTGCGGCCCCGACGCTTCCCCACCGCCAACCTGAGCAGCCTCCCGGGTCCCCGTAGCCCACGAGACGGCAGAAAGGACAGCCCTTCCCTTCCCCACCAAGCCTCCTGGCCCCCAGCTAGGATCTCAGCACCTGGGCAGGGAGGGGGGCCAGCAGCCCTTCTGCAGAAGAGCCTGGGGGCAAGCCACCCAGGAGCAAGGGGAAGGGGCAGCATGCCAGGTGGGGGGCTCCGGGCTTACGGGCCGTGCAGGGCTCTCGTTCTCGTCCTGGTAGCGCGGCGGGCAGGCAGGTGGGGCCGGCTTGGGGCCGGGATCGGGGCCAGGATCCGGCTCGGGGCCCCCGCGGACGGTGCGCACGGTGAAGGGCCCCGGGGTGCGGGCGCGGCCGCGCAGCAAGACCCGCGCCAGGCTCAGCACCGCACAGCACAGCACCAGCCCGCGCAGCGCCACGCGCCCCATGCCAGCTGCATGCACCGCCCCGCCCTGCCCTGCCCTGCCCATGGGCAGCACGGGGGGGCTGCGAGGGAGAACTTCCCCTCTAGCAAAACACTGCGAGAGAGGGAGAGAGGTGCTGCAAGCTCCATCCGGGGAGGATGGATTTGGGGCTGGTCCTGTTTGGAGCAGGGGCAGGTGAGATCCTGAGATCCCAGCCTCGGAGGCACGCGGCGTTCATGCCCCCCGGCACTTGTTTTGAGCCCATGACCAGCACTCCCATCCCTGGTTTTTTCACGAGTCGTCCCACGAAATCCGCTGGCCCCTTTCCCTGCCCGAGGGAGGCCAATAAGACACTTCGGTGGGCTAGGCCCACGGGACGAAAAGGTGATAAAGACGCCTGCATCCCCCGCAGAGGAGTGTGCACTCCCCCTGACCCTGCAAGACCCCATGCGTGCCCACCCGGAGCGCGCCAGGCTGCAGCCCCTGCACCGCCTCCTCCAGAACGGCTCGCCCAGGTGCTGGTTGCTCGATTCCCCGCATCTTTTTACTTATGCACTCCTCGTCCACGGCCCCGCCAAGCCCCAGGACCTCCTGGGCAGCCTCTCCTGGCCCTGGCCAAACGGGCCATGGAAGGAGGCTCTGGCCAGGAGGGTCCCAGGGACTGCAGGGCCATTTTCCTCACCCTAATACGTTGCCCTCTCCGGGCAGAGCATCACTGGGCAGTGTCCGCTGCCCCCTTGGACTCGAGGGCCCGTGAGCGCTGTCTGGGGTGCTCTGCTCGGCATCCCTCGGTGCACTCGTTATAAACCTGTGACCCTATTCAGTTGGCACGTACCCCAAACCCCTCTCTATTAGCAGGGTGGCTCACCATTGCTCTGTGGACACAGGGCGTGGGTTCTTCATCTGCGGTGCTCAGTGCCCTGCCTCCGTGCGCTCATTTTGAACCCTCGACCTTCACTCCCACCCGTGCTTGCACGTCCCCAGCACTTAGTGGCCCCCCACATCCAGGGGGGTTTCAGCTTTACTTGGTGAGCGCTGGCACAATGCACGTCGCATAGGCCTGGGGCACGCCGTGGCAGAGCGCGGAGGCTGAAAGGGAGAGGCCTTTCCCCATTCTGTACGCTCTGTCTCCCTCCGACCGCAAGCTCTTTGGGGCAGGCAGCACCTCGTGCCGCGCGCTTGTACAGCTCCTAGCACAAGGGGTCTGAATCCGGGCTGCAAACCCGCGCTAGAAGACGAATCGTGTTGCTCCGGGCTCTGGGTTTCCCTCGACATCACCTGCGGTGTGCTTCGCCGGCGGCCCGTGGACCCGAGTGCCCGAGCACCAGCGCTTTCCCGGGAGGGCGAGCTTGCCTTTGGAGTGACGAGCAGCACCTATATAATAAACCCACGTTTTCTATTGCTATACAATGCCAATCAGTGCGTGAAGCGTGCGACGGGCACGTCCTACAAACACACTGAATTAACTACACATCAGTGTAAACACTTTGGCAACCAAACTCTTAACATTTCTTTCTTTCTTTTTTTTTTTTTTGAAGTACTTTCTTTTTTCAGCAAACAGTTACGATGCAGCGGGAACTGTGCTGATAGGAGAAGCTGGATTACTCTGATAAAAAAAATAACAATCAAACCAATCGGTAAGCTTTTGGGCCGCCCGAACAGCACATGCCGTTTTGTAGATTTAATTGAGTCTTTAAAAAAAATCAAATCCATCATGCTGTGTTCCAAGAAAATCAGTTTAGTTGTTTCAAAGTTTGGACCGCTTAAAGTTAGAAAATTGTGCTGGGCGTCTTTGAAACGGGCTCTTTTGAACGCGCCTGCACGTTAAAGCACGATTTCCTTCCAGCTCGACTTAAGTGTCCGATCTTAACGAGATCTCCGCAACCAGCCCGTTTTGAAGTCCCGGGTTTCACGATACCTGAAGGCAACGGACCCGCTGGCTTGTTGTTGTTGTTGTTGGTTTTTAAACTCTAGTAACGAAAAGAAAAACTCCGAATCACCGGTCATTTAAAATTGGCCCCAATCTGATCAAAGTGGGAACTTGGGGGCTCACACAGAGACACCTCCCGCCCACGAGGAGCGATTGCTGCGAGGAAATGACAATGGAAACCAGAGATTTGAATGGAAAGGAGACCTAGGAGCGTTGTTGTGCGGCGCGGCAATCGATCAACACTACCCGAGGGTGGAAAGGGCCGTATTAAACACCACACCCGAGCGCGGAGGTAGAGGGAAGCGGCTTGACGACTGACCACGAGCCGGGATCGGGACCGTCTCGGGCTGATGCGGCGGGTGCACGAGTGGGCTGGGATCCGCTTGGCAGCGGAGCCTGATTTGGGTGTGTAACTGGGCACATCTACACGGTCGTTAGGGTGCAGTAAGTTCAGCGCTTGCTGAATGAAGTGCTAACTAAATGCGCAGTCGCTTCAGTCTTGCAGCCAGCGCACGGTTGTTGGAGTGATGCTTAATGTGCAGTAGCCTAATGCTACTGCGCAGAGGCGTGTTAGTAGGCTGCTGTGCATGAAGGGTCTCATGGGCCGCCTGCCGCACCTTCCCCATGCCTCGGTTTCCCCAATAGGCTCAGGGACCCTCATCTGGGCCCCGGCAAGCCGGGGCAGGCTTGTACCTCCAAGGGGCCGAGCGTCCTCAACGCCCCGCCGGCTCTAGCAGGGGCCCGGAGAGCGACCGCATCTGGACTCCATCATCCTTGGCACAGCCGCAGCTCCAGGGCATTTGCTGGCGGCGACTCCCAGCCCCCCGAGGCGCGGGGTTGGGGCGGAGGGGGGCTGCTTCCCTTCTCCGCGGCCCCTCTTTTGTCTGCGCCCTGTGCAACCCTGCGCGGTGCGGCGGGGCAGGCGAGGCAGGCGAGGCACGGGGTGGGCTGGGCTGGGCTGGGCTGGGCTGGGGGGAGAGGCGCGCTTTGCTCCATGCGAACATGCAGCTCCATGTAAACACCAGCTGTGTCAAGAGTGAGCAGCTCCTTCTAGGTCAACAGACAGCTGTGTTGTTGCCAGGCAACGGCCTTCGCTCTTCTTCCTCTCCATCAGGCCCCTCACAGCGCCTCACTCAGGAGAGGGGCTGCTAACGAGGCGGCCAATTAAAGCAGAGCGCGCCCCCGCTTGCCCCCGTGGCGGCACCCCCGGGCCCTGCCCCAGGACCTCGGGGGGTCCAGCTCAGCTCCCCCGGTCCCGGGCAGATGCCGCGGCACAGCCGAGCAGGCCGCAGCCTGGGCGCACAAATCCCTTTTGCTCCTGGCTGTGGTTACGGTGGACGTCCCGAGTGTCTCCCCGTGCTGGGCATCGCTGCCCTTGCCGTGGTGTCCGCAGCCAAAACCCCACCGGCCGTGCCCTGCCATACCCGCAGACGGGGCGGTTGTGGTTGCAAACGCCCGGGGGGCTCTGGGTCCCCGCCGCACCGGGAAAATCTAACGGAGGCCTTTGGAGCTGGCACCCGGGGGCAGAAGTGCTGCCGGGGGCGAGCGGGGGCACCGGCGAGGCAAAGCCCCTCGGTGCAAGGGGTGCTGCCTTCTGCCCCTTCCACCCTTCTCCCTGCCATCGCCTTCCCGCTGGCCCTTTAATTTGCAAACCACGGGGTCGCGGCTCTGCAGTGGCACTTTGGCAGGTGGCTGGGGCTGTTTGCTGATTTGTTTCCAGGCTCTTGTTTGGTTTGGCCAGGATGGCACCGGAGGGGAGGCTGTGCCTTCGGCTCCGAGCGGGGTGGCAGCGCTTTCCCGGGGGTGGCAAGAGCCGGGGCGGGGGGTGGAGGACGCAGAGATGGGGGCACCAAGCATCCTTGGACCCTGCTTTTATGCAAGGGCTGCAGAAAGGCTCCCCCCAAACCCCAGGGCTTGTGCTGGCGAGTGCGCCCCCCCCCCCCAGCTCCCTCCTGTCACTGTGCAGATGTCTTTCAAGCCTCTCATATTTGCTCTGGCAGATCGTGCTCCCCCCGCGCACCCCCCAGTCCATCAGTATGCATCATGTGTTTTTCTCCATGGCAACCTCCTTCCTCTCGTTCCCCCCCCAACAATGCAAAAAGCACTTAGCTGCAGTAGCCATGACCCTGTGGAGATGGCTAACCTCTTCCCACCCACAGGTAGCTGGCACGCCTTTCCTCTCCCCCTCTGCCCGCAGCCCCCGAGGCCCCCGGCCGGGGGATGCTGCGGGGTTTATCTTCCGATTCCTGGAACTTTCTCGCCGGCCTCCCTTTATGGCACTGGCGCTTTTCCCATTTGTCTCTGCTAACCTGTCTGCAGCCCAAAGTCAATGCCCCCCCTCCCCGGTGCTGGCTGGGAGACAAGCTAATCTAATCTATCCATCACGCGCCCAGGCGCTGCGGGGTGCAAGCCAGGCCGGCCCCAACCCTGCTCCCTGGGTGGCCCGCTGGGCTCGGCCGCGGTCCCTGACACCGAAGGACAGCAAAGGGCGCGGCACCGGGGCTGGGAGGGGGCGCGCGCCGGCGATGATTCACGCTCGGGCGGCCTTGGGCGAGAGGCGGCCTGGGAGGGAGCATGTGGTGTGCTGTTCAATCATGTTCAAGGTGCCACAGTCACATTGAGCAAGGGCAGCCGGTGCCTGCTGCTGCTCCGGGGAGGGGCGCTGCACGCTCCCGGGCTCCTGCCAGCTTGCAGACCCCTTGTCCCAGGCCCCATCGGCCTCTGCCCTTAGGGCTGGCTCCAGAGCTGCGTCCAGCATGGGCTCCCACGGATGGGAGTGCAAAGCACCCAGCCTGCTGCTGGATCAGGCCCTGCGGGTTGCTTCCCTCGAAGCCAGCGGCTACTAGCATGGGAGCAGCACTCGCCCCTGGCTTCCCGGCTATCACGTCCCCACTCCCAAAGCCTCTTCTGTCCTTGCCCTACTCCCCAGCAGCTACAGCATAGGGGGTACCAACCCCCCCAAGCCCATATCCCTTGGCTGATTAACACCTACTTGCTGCCTCGCCTTCCTTGCTGCAAATGGAGCCCAGAACCGCCGGGTCGGGAGCGCCCAGCTGTTCCCGATGCCGGGTGGATCAGCCTTTTATAGCCTCGCCATGCCGGGGAGACCAGCGAGTTGTGCTGCAGCAGTGCCTTCAGCCTGGCCCGAATCCTTGGGCCGCGGGCCCCGGTTCCTCCAGCCCCTCGTTGTGGGGCTTGCAGAATCAGCCGTGCGATCCCTGCCACGCTGTCCGCTTCCAGCCCGAAGCTTGGAGCAGGTCGAAATGGTTAATCCCAATACATCTGTGGGGGTTGTGGGGGGAGCGTCCTGGTCTCCGGGGTCCGATTTCTGGCTCTCCCCCATCCCTAGGATTGCGGGTTTTGTCCTTTCACCGACCCCACAGTGCAGGGAAACACCGTGCCCAGGGTGACTCCTGCAGGGCTCTGCCGTGGGCACAGGCAGGAGGAAGAGCGCCAAAGGGGCTCTGATTTCCCTCTTTCTCTGACTGGCAAGTTCACTCTGAAACCTAAGGATTACCAACAGGCCGTGTCCAGTCCAGCTCTGACTGTCCACGCTTTGGGGCTCCCCCGCTTGCAGCCCTCACTCCTGCCAAGACCGCGGGGGTCTGAAAGCTCTCACCTCTTCCCCCCAGCCCGGCTTTGAAAACTCAAAAATTCATGGGTCTCATTTTACAGCTAGGGGTCGAGGTCCGTTTCTTTGCCCCTTTGGGGCTGGGTTTGCGGGACCCTGCGACTCGCTGTGAGCCAAAGCAAGCCGGTTCCTGCGGTCTCTCCTGCCTCCGGGTGCGGGGGCTCAGATAAACCTGGTGCTGCGGGACGTGATGCCGCCGCCCCTCTGCCAACACGCGCGGGGCTGTCACCCGTGCCCTGCACCCTGGGGCCACCTGCACCGAGCTCCACGAGCACGATGCAAGTCTCGGGCAGCCACCGGAGGCGGGTAGAGCCTGGGCTTTGTGCCGGGGCAAGCGTTGCCCGTGGGGGCCAACGGATGGGAGCTCACTGCAACACCCCCCAAGGGCTGGGGGGTGGCTTCAAGCTCAGAGCCCACCGGGATTTCCTCCCTGGCTCCCATGAGCCCACGGGAAGTAGGGGCAGCGAGGGGGACGTACCAGCCTTCTCCAAGCTTTCTACCAGCTCCTCCCGGATTATCAGGGCCGGACGGGGATTTGGCTTCCTCCCTTCGCACTGGCAGCGAGGGAGAGTCCTCCGAGCTGGGAAAGGCCATGCCCATGCCCGGTTTCCCAGCCAGCGCGCAGGCTTCGGGGCAGGCCTCTCCATCCCTCTCTTGTGCCACGCGGCCTCGTCGCTAGCACAGACACGGCACCCTGAGCCCCCTCCGCCAGGCTAGACACGTTGGCACGGCCGCCCCGCGGCAGGAGGATGCACCAGATGCCCCCTCGGAAGCCGGCGCAGCTGCCGCGCCGGGCACGGCGCCCCGCAATCACTTCACCGCAGTCGCTTCCAGGGGGCCGCGTCCAAACCCAGCCTAGCTTCCCGAGCAGCCGCCTTCGCTCTCCCCAGCGCCAGCGAACGCACCCTCACACCTCAGCCAAGCCACTGCAGCGCGCTCCATGCCCCCTCGCACACCGGGGCAGGCGGGGGGGGCGGCAGGGGACCACTCCCCTGGCCCCCCCACCCCACCCCGCCAACCATCCAACCCTTAACAGAAGCGAAAGCAGCCTCGTCACTCAATATATAGGTTTCTTTTAATATAAAAAAAGTGCCTATTAAAAATTCCTTCCTAAATACACAAAAAGACCAGTCAAGGGGGAAAGTGAAAGGATCTTGGGCACGGGAGCGGGATCGGAGGGCGGCCTCGGCCAAAGACATCCCAAAGCACGAGGAGCTCATGTTCTGGACCGATGGATGCTCAGAGCGGGCGCGCTGGGCCCGGCGCGGGGTTCACGACCAGCACTGCCGTCGGGTCAGGAACAGACAACACAAGGAGGGGTGTCGGGCGGCTGGGTTGGGGTTTTTTTGTTCTTTTTTTCTTTTTTTTCCTTTTTTTGGGGGGTTTTTGTACGGTTTTTTGTTTTTTTTTTTTGCACAATCCACAAAAGCTGTACAGAGTTTCCAAATCCTGGAGACGGGAAGGGCACGGGGGTGGGGAGGGGCGTGGGGAGACAGGGCAGGGGCCGAACTAGTGTCACCCGCACACGCACACGCACACACAGGCACGCACACCCTGAGCTCATCACAGGCGCAGCTGGGGACGCACGGAGGAAGGAATACTGTTGTAGCAAACAAAACGCAGACATCTCCTTCGCCTCGACCCCCCCGGACCCCCTTCCCACGAGCACCCCCCGCCCCTCCAAGAGGCCGTGTTATGCATTTTTCCCCCTTTTTTCTCACTGTTTTTTGTTGTTGTTTTAATCTTTTTTTTTCCTTTCTTTTTCTGTGGGGGTCTTTTTTTTGTTGTTGTTCTTTTTTTTCTTTTTTTTTTTAATACAAATCTGGATCTTTGGGTGCAAACTGCCAAAAACAAGGATTCTTTGTCCGGATAAGAAAAATAAAACTAAAATCGTCGTCATTGTCGTTTAAAAAAAGGCAACGGAAACCCAATGAACCCATGCTGAATTTGCACATCACAAAACCACAGCAGATGTACAGAATGCAATATACAAGACACGATTTATAATAAAACAGTATATACAATAAATAGGTTATTGTTACTTTTTTTTTCTCTTTTGTCAATCGATCTGTAAATAAATTTTCTCAGTGCATACTGACGGGTTTTTGCTTTGCTCTCCTGCATATTTGCCTCTCTCGGGTTTATTTTATTTTATTTTTTTATTTTTAAATTCATTCTTTATTTGTTGGTTTTGTCTGTTCTCCGTGTGTGTGTGTGTGTGTGTGTGTGTATGTGTGTGTGTGGTTCTCTTTTTTCTGCATTTTTTTTTTTTTTTTTACATTTTTTTTTCCTTTTCTTCAAAAGTATTTACAATTGCTGGTTTTGTGCAGGAAAAATAATAATAATATTAATAATAACAGAGTCCCTCTGCTTCCGTAGGGAGGAAAGACCCGGGGCAGCTCTGCTTCCGATGAAGGAGGGGTCGGGGCGGGAGGCGGCGGACGGAGGCGCGGGAGGCGAGGCGCACGCTCTTCTCGCCGTTGCGGGGTCTGGACTTGGGTGTTCGGGGAGAAAGACCTCCTTCTCCCCAAGCCCCTCGCCAAAAAAATCCGGTTGCCAAAGGGAGCCGGGGGCCGCGAGAGCGTCCTGCGGTGGTGGCCGGGCTGGGACAGGGTGGGGGCCTTCTCTTGTGTTTGTGAAAGCTGGGGGAGAGAAACGAGAGAGGAAATTAGCACTGCAGATGCACCCCCTCCACCAGCCCGTCACGTGCTACCTCGGGCATGGAGGCCCGTAGGGCTGAGCCAGCGCCCTCCGATCACCCGTTCAGTTCTGCTCTTGTACAGCGCCTAGCGCGAAGGCGCTCGAGGGACAAGTTTTGCCAAGGTCTTTGCACCTCTTGAGGTGCCGGCAGAAGCCAACCCGGCTGGGAAGCCCGGTGTACTGCCCTGGGTTGAACTCAGCCCTCCTCTTCCCCACAAAGCTGTCCCTCCGGTCTACTACCCCCTAGCCTAAGGGGGCCCTTCGGAGCACCTTGCCTGGCCGAGAAGGGGTTAAAAAGAGATAACCCCCCCCCCCAAATTCCGATCACCAGCCTCAAACGAGCACTTAACATGCCTCTAATAAGGCCGTTCTGGTATGCTAATTCGATATCGATTGATTGTTAAAGGAGAGCCCCTTCCCGAAACCCAACCAGCCGGGGAGAAATAAACCTGGCACGCAATTAGCACCCGATTACCTGGGCCCTGATGGCACTAACCACATCCTGATTAGAAAGGACGTGCCCTTTGGTGCCCCTGGGCTCTGGGGTTCCCGGGCAGGGGGCTGTGGGGAAGGGAGCAGGAGGGGGCTGGGTGCCTGCGCACACCTGGCCCCATCAATTAGGCCCTGTGGGAGGATTAGCAGATGGCTGCAGGGCTTTATCTGTGCAGCCCAGGCTGGCCACATTGCAGAGAGCCAAGGCCAGGGCTGCGGCAGGGGTTGGGGGTTGGCAACACCCCCCCAAGGCCGCATGGCTACATGGGGGGGCACAAGCTAGAGGTGGGGGGAGCTGTCTGGAAAGGGTGGGAGCTGTGATCTGCAGGACAGGACCTGGAGCACTGCCCACGGATGCAGGCTGGACCCTGCCCTCGCATGTGAGCCCTGCATAGACCCTAAAGCTCCCCTCTGACAGCTCGACCCAGCTCCAAACGGAGCCGACGGGCACCCACGGGGCAGCCAGAGGGGGCCCAAGCCTGGCTCAGATGAGGAGCCGCTCCCCTGATGCCGATGCCAAGGGCAGGGGAGGCAGACCTGCGGCCAAAATCCCTTCCCTTCCTCTTGCCCCATCCAGCCCCTGGGAGCCGCCCGAGGCAGGATCTGGCCTTGCAGCTCAGCCGCCAGCACTGAGCCGTGTCCGACGCTCCAGGGAACCGCTGCCAGCACCTCCCGTACGCTGGCCAGCAAGCAGAGGGGATGGAAATCCCCCCAGGCCCTGCTGCTCAGCCAGGATCCCCTGGGGCTCCCAAACGGGGCTACGGAGGGGCACCACACAGGCTAATTCACCCAGCCTCTTAGCAAAGCTAACGAACCTACCCGCCGTGCCACGCTAACAGAGCGGCACAGGCGCAGGTCCGTGTGGCACGCCGGCTTCTAGCTCCTAGCTCCCCGCGGCATCGATTCTGCCCCAGCTATGCTCACAAGGCTCGGCCTCAGGCCCGCGGGGTGCCAGGGTGTGAAGAGGGGGTCCAGGCTGTTGGCTGGCACGTCCCAAGGCACTGCCACCCTCTGTGTCACTGTCCCACATGCCCGTGAGGGGAGAAACAGGGCTGGGGAAAGGGAAGGAAGAGACCACAGGGACTTACCGGGCAGCGGCCGTGTCGCCGAGATCTGCCGGGGGGCTGTTCCATGACTTTTGGGCTCTCCAAAAAAAAAACAACCAAAAAACAAAAAAAAGAAGGGAAAAAACCCCCAAGCAACAAAAATCCCCCTCAAACAAACGGCGAAGCGGAGACAGCAGGGCTCTGGTACCTCCAAGGCGCGGGCAGAGGGACGGGGCCAAGTCCTCCTCGGCCTCCGCAAGGTCTTCGGTTGAGTTCTCAGAGTCGATTGATTCACGGGGGAAAAGCAACCATGCCCCCCAAAAAGCCCCGCCCCCCCCACCGCTGTCCCCCGCCGCGCGCCGGCGTCCCGTGCCCCCTGGCGCTGGCGGGCGGAGGTGGCTGTCCGATTGTCTTTCTGCTGGAGTCCGTGGGGTGGAAGGTGGGTGGGGTGGGGAGGGAAGACACGGCCTGCTCCGAAAATCACAGCCATGTCGATCGTAGCACGAGTTTGTATTTTTATTATTATTATTTAAAAAAAAAAAAAAAAAAAAAAAAAGCAAAAAACCTCCGGGTTTCCTCTCGCTTCCTTTGCTCTTCTTTGATTTTTTTGATTTTTTTATTTATTTTTAATTTTTTAAATTTTTTTTTCCTCTTTTTTTTTAGAAAACAAACAAAGAGTTCTCGGTCTCCTTTAAATACAGAACTTGAAAAGTGTTCCAGAAAAAGTGCTGGCTAAATTAGCTCTGGAAGAGAAGGACAGAAAAGGCCGGGGTGAGAAGGGGCCCAGCGGGTGCTCGCAGGTGGTCTGCGCTGCAACGACCGCCGGTTCCCACGTGCCAGGGTCCCACCGACCCACGGAGACTTGGTGAGAGCCAGTCCCTGCCTCGGAGGGCCAGGGACCACTGGCACGAAGCTGTCTCTCCCCAGCTGGGGTGTATGGGAAGCCTTGCAATCCGAGCCGCGTCCCAGGGCCTTCGCGTGAGCAGGCGGGTGACACGAAAGGGTGACCACTTTTGCTTTACAGATGTCTTCACTGCCTCCTGCACCCGGGAGAAGGACAAGCTCCCCTGACCCTGCCCGCTCGCATGCCCGGAGCGGACCCTGCATGCCTCCCCCAGGCCAGGAGCCCACGGCAGAGCTGAGAACTGAACCTGGCTGGGCAGGGAGCCTCAACCCCAGCTCCCCTGCGCCCACGGGGACCTGTCCCATTAGAAGAGGCAGGTTTGAAGTTGCCCGGCCTAGAAGCGGCCGCACAAGACCCCAGAGCTAGCAACGGCCCATGAGACCGGTGTCCTTCCCCAGCAGCCCAGGGGCTGGGATTTCTCACGGTCGATACCCCCACGGCAGCTAGGCTTGGAGCTGCCCCGAAGAGCTGATGCACCCGGGGCAGGGCAAGAGGGGACCAGCCTGGCTCCGACCCCTGTGCTCAGACGTCAGGCTGGAAACAGCAGTGACAGCTGTCAGCGTGGGCACAGCTACCCACCTCCCCGAGCCTGCCCTGAGCCCCGGCTCTCCCACGCCGCCCGCGGCACCTACCCTGTAACAAAACCTCGTTGTCCGGTTGGCACTTCAGATGACACTACAAGGAGGTGACCGTAAAAGTGTCCTCGGGGTGCTGCTCGACCATGGGCCCCAGAAACCCGCTCTTCTGGGCGGAGGCCATGCCCGGGTGGCCCTGGGGCGGAAAGCTGGGGTACCTGTAGTTGTCCTGCAGCTGCAGCATAGAGTCTCTTGGGACTGGGGAGATATTCAAGTCATTCATCAAGGGGCAGGCATAGGCCCCTCGGTGGTGGGCCCTGGCCATCTCGAGGGTCTCCTTCTCGCCCTTGGAGGCGGCGGCGGTGCTGGGGCTGGTCAGGTGGGGGTTGAGGCAGGAGGGGTCCGTTCTCCCCATGAAGTCCACCAGCATGCTGGCCCCTGTCTTGTTGTCGTAGGGCGGGCTGCGGGTGCTGGAGTTGGGAGAGTACCAGTAGCTGGGGTTTTTGCAGCTGGGGGAGTCGTAGTGGGGCTGAGGCATGGGTAGGTCCCGGCAAGCCATGTGCGCGGCGGCATGGGGCAGGCCGCTGCCCGCCATGCCGTGCTTGAGGGAGTCGCAGGCCGGCAGCTTGCGGAGGTCACCCGGCCGCAGGTCGTCCTTGAAGGCCAGGGTCGGGGAGCAGTTGGGCGAGAAGGCTTTCTGCAAGCTGGCGTCGAATACCGTCTGCGGGGCCGGGGCCGCCAGCTGGTGCGGCAGGGTGGGGAAGTGTTTGCTCTCCAGGTCGGTCTGGCCCAGGCCGGGCGAGTCGCTCTGGAAGCCTTGCACGAAGGTCCCGTCGGACGGGGTGGAGGGGTTCATGGAGTAGGGCCCGGCGAAGTCGCACGGGTCTCTCTCGCTGACGCTGAAGCCCCGGGACTGCGAGGGGAGGGGGGACATGCTGCTGTCGCCGCTGTAGTAGTCCAGCCCCAGGTCCGTGCTGTCCTGGAAGAGCGGGTTCACCGCCTGGGATTTGGAGGGGAACTTGGCCTTCCCTGTCCCCCTCTCCTTCTTGGAGGCGCAGGCCCCTCGGGACCCGCGGGGCTGCCGGGGTCCCGCGTTCCTCTTGGAGGGGTACACGGAGGAGGAGGAGGAAGAGGAGGAGAAGTTCAGGTGAGAGGTGTCGAACATGTCCACTTTCTTCCGCCTCCCCCGGCCGGGCTTGGAGCTGCTCTGGAAGAGGACGCTCTGGTTCCAGTTGTAACCCGGGGCCGACGAGGCCTCGTTCCAGTCCATCATGAGCTTCTCCAGGCTGGAAAGGCTGGACTGGCCCTCGCTGGACGAGGCCTCGCTGTTGGCCCGCCGGTAGCCGGCCGGCTGGTTGAACTGGGTGCTGTCGGAGGAGGACTCGGAAAAGGTCTCCGACACCGTCTGCTGCTTGGCCTTCTGGGGCGTGTAGTTG
Organism: Alligator mississippiensis; assembly: GCF_030867095.1. NCBI lineage: Eukaryota > Metazoa > Chordata > Crocodylia > Alligatoridae > Alligator > Alligator mississippiensis. The sequence continues at coordinate 2,415,482 of NC_081829.1, read as the reverse complement.
GAGATGTCCAGGATGACGTTGGGCTCGTTGATGTGGCAGTCGAAGCCCGGGTTGTAGAGCTGGCTGAAGGCCTCGGCGTTCCAGTCCAGCGTGCCGTAGCCTTGCCGGAAGTTCCACTGGGACGCGCCGGGGAACTGCCGGCAGTTCTCGGGCGACGGCTGGAAGGAGATGGAGCCTTTGGGCACCATGTAGCCGCCGGGGGACACGGTGCTGGCCCGGCTGTCGCACCGCAGCGGCGTGTGCGCGGAGCTGGAGAACTGGCCCCCCTCGGAGCTGTTGAAGAAGGAGGCTTTGTTGAGGGGCAGATTGGGCCCCGCCGTCTGCTGGGTGTAGCCGGCGCTGTGGGCGCTGCTGGGGGAGGACGGCAGGCTGCTGCCGCTGCCGTAGGCGAAGCTGCAGTCCTTGTTGTTGGGGCAGTCCTGGGTGGCGGCGTACGGCTTGGCCGGCTGGAAGACGCTGGAGGGCGTCACGCTCTGCCCGGAGCCGAAGCTGCCGTACTGCGCGTAGCCGGGCGCCGCGCCGGCGGCGGGGTGCGCGGTGGGCGACCGCGAGACGGTGGAGGGCGGCACCAGCTTCTGGAAGGCGTCGGTGCCGCGGCACTCGGAGGCGGCCTGAGACACCGCGTAGGCGGCCGCTCGGCTGTGGGAGAAAGCTGGACGGCTCTGCATCACTGAGTGGAAGGGCGCCTCCGTGGTGGGGGCGGCCGCTACCTTGCCGCCGCGGCCTGTGTAGGATGCCAGCCCGCGCTGGCTGGGCATGGCGTTGGGGGGCGCGGTGTAGGCGGCCGAGGACTTGCGGGACTCTGAGCGTGAGGCCGACAGGGCGAAGTCCAGCAGGTCCGAGGAGTCGTCCGAGTCCAGCAGGGAGCGGAAGTAGCCGGTGAAGAGGTTGTGCCGCTCCTGGCTGACCTCCGCCTGGGAGGATGTCGTGCTCCCGCCGTAGAAGCCGGCTCGGCTGGAGGAGCCGGACTCCAGTGCCGAGGAGGCGAAAGCCCTGGGCTCTGCGCCCTGGAAGCTGCAGTTGCGGCTGGCCTGGCTGGCAGGGTGGCCGTGGTGGGGGGCCCAGGGGCTGCCCTTGTCCCCGGCCCACTCGGAGGTGCTGTCGCTGAAGCTCTGGCCGGGGTTCTGCTCCGGGAAGAGCGCCCCGTTCTTGCGGGAGCGCCTCTTGCGCTTGGGCTTGCCCACGGGGTCGGGCTCGGGACGGCCCCTCTTGCGGGGGTGGACGACGTCGGCGTGCAGGGCCGCGGCCGGCTTCTTCTTCTTCCCGATGCCCTCGAAGAAGTCGCTGAAGGAGCAGCGGGAGGTGCGGGCACCGTGGCCCCCTCCTCGCCCGCCGCACCCACCCCCTTTGCCCCCGCGCCGGCGGAAGCCCTGCACCCGGTGCAGGAACTGGGAGATGCTCTGGGTGTCGGGCGCCTGGTGGATGGACTCGGGCTCGCTGGGGGTCCAGCAGCGTGGCGGGGAGCAGCGCCCAGCACACTGGCTCTGCCGGTTCAGGAAGGCCAGCTTGGCCAGGACGTCCGAGTAGTCGGCCTTGCTGTCGTTGGTGTCTGCGATGTAGGAGGGCTGCGGCGATGCCAGCTTCTGCTTCCTCCTCCTCCTCTTCTTCACCTCTGGCGCAGGCTCCTTGGGCTTGCCCTGGCCCAGCATCAGGTTCTTGGGTGGCCGGCCCCTCTTGCGCTTCAGGATGATGGGCATCTCGCCCGGCGGGAAGACCACCACCACATTGCGCCCGTTATTCTTCATCTTCAGCAGTGGTGTCGGCTCTAACGAGCTGCTGGCCGCCATCTCCTTGCCCTCCAGGTTCAAGTTGCTGCTGAGCGACGAGACCTTGTAGGTGGTCTTATTCCTCCGCCCCAGGGACACAGGAATCTTGGCCATCTTCACCACCATCTTGCGCACTCCGCGGCATTTGCCCTTCTTGGAGGGCAGAGGCGCCTTCTGGCCGTCGTCCGGCTCCGGCACGGCGGGGACGGGGGCCGCAGGCAGCGGGGGCAGGATGGGCTCGGCCAGCCCGGCTGCCACCTCCACCGGCACGGCCAAGGGCAGCACGCGGGTCTCAGCAGAGATGTCCAGGCGCCGCCCCCGCCCAGCCCGCCGCCGGCGGCAGAGGATCTTTGGTTTGTCTGTTCTGCGCAGCGCGTACTTGCGGTGGTCTTCCCCGCAGCGCCCCGCGCCCCGCCCCGCACAGCCGCCCCGCCGGCCCACCGCGCCCAGGGGGCACCTCCCGAGGTGGGGCGGGAAGGCGGGCGAGCCAAGGGGCTCGGCCGCCAGCCCCTGGGGCACGGGATCCAGCAGCTTGGGCACGGGCCCCAGAGCCGGCGGCGGGGAGCCTAGCAAGGGCGGCTCAGCATCCAGGAGCTGGGCCTGGGAGTCCAGCAGCTGCGGCTCCAGGGACTCGGGCAGCGCCTCGAGGGACTGGAGTCCTAACGGCTCCGAGAGGGGCTCCAGGGACTGGAGTTCCAGCGACTCGGACAGGGGCTCCAGAGACTGCAGCTCCAGGGACGCAGACAAGGGCTCCAGGGACTGCAGCCCCAGCGGCTCGGGCAACGGCTCCAGGTTCTGCAGCTCCAGGGGCTCCGGCAGGGGCTCCAGAGCCTGGGAATCGATGAGCTGCGGCTGGGATTCCAGAGACTGGGAGTCCAGCAAGTGGGACTGGGAATCCAGCTCCTGGGCTGGCAGCAACTGGGACTGGGGCTCCATTGACTGGGGCTCTAGCAGCTGGGTGCCTGGGCAAGCCAAGGAAGCCAGTTCATTTAGTATATCCGCGTCGGCCAGCTCTGAGTAATCGCCGGCGTCCGGCGGGGGACAGCCGGCTTCGCCTGGCTCACCAGGCAGCTTGGAGGCGGCAGGGGAGCTGCTGAGGTGGGCACTCCCCCTGCCCCCCTCCATCTCGGCCTCGTGCAGCATGGAGCGCCCCGGCAGGGATGCCTCGGCCTTGGCGTTCCACAGCGCCACCCTCTCCTCCGGGCTGCGGATGCTGTTGGCCAGGGTGGGCGAGGAGAAGAAGCTGTACTGCAGGTCCCGGTCGCCGGCTGGCAGACGGACCTCGTCGCCGGGCGCCGTGGGGCCGCTGAGCCTCAGGCTGCCGCAGTCCAGGTGGAGGCCGCTGTTCCTGAGGTCCTCGGACAGCCGGGTGATGTCCTTCATAATGTCGATGAGCTGCACCACGGGGTGGAGGTTGATGCGCCCGTTGCCGCACTTGCTCTTCAGCAGCGAGACAATGCTGTCCACGTTGCAGCGGCCAGAGGCCAGCGTGGCATTGGAGAAGGTCTTGGGGGCTCGGTCGTGCGTGGCAGTCTCGTCCACAGTCCCCACCACAACCCTGGCGTCGCTCAGCAGGCCGGGGGGCGAGAAGTCCTCTCCCTTGGCGTGCAGGCTCTGGCACCGGTCAGCCGGGTCCCCATGGAGCAGCGGTCCGGATTGGTGCTCCCGGCCCAGCGCCGGGCACGAGCCCTCGGGGAAGCTTAGCAGGCTGCAGGACAAGGCTTTCTCCGCTGGGCAGGCGGCCGGCCTCTGCCCCGGGTGCCCGGCTGAGTAGAACTTGGGCTCTCGGACGTAGTCAGGCGAGCTGCGGGCAGCGCTGGATGTCACCACCGGGCCCGGGGGCTTCACGCGCATCCTGAACTCCTCCTCCCCCGGGTGCCGCTTAGCCGAGCAGTTGCTGACATGGGAGTCGGGGAAGCCGATGCAGGGACCTGGAAAGGGCAGAGGCACAGTCAAGTGGGCTGGAGGGACCTGGGGGGAACAGGGATAAGAGCCCCCCTTCCCATGCCCCTGCTCCCTTTGTGCCCTGAATGAACCGCGAACGTGGGTCCAGACCTCCCAGATCGGTGGCAGCTGCCATCCTCAGCACTGCCCATGCCTGCAGTGGCCTCAACATGGCAGCAAAGCCCCCTCCTGCCAGCTGAGCGCCCATGTCCCAGCCCCAACCTCCCTGACCCCGCTGGGAGGGGGCACAGTGCTTACCCTCGGCTTTGCCGCTGCGGCTGTTGCACTTGAGCTCCCTGCAAAGGAAACAGAGGAGGGGATGAGCCCTCCCAGAGCAATGCCCCCCGGTGCACCCCGGGAGCTGTGGGCATGGGTTTGGGTTTGTCTCCAGCGCTGAGGCACTCTGACCCCTGGACTAAGCCCCGGCTGGCACGCGTGGGAATAAGAGATGCGTGGGGGTTTGCCATGACTTGGGAGAGGAAAGCTGCCTCCTGGGCATGCCATTAGGGTGCCCGCAGCCCCTGCTCCTGAGCCCGCGCTCATGACTCCTGATGCCCCGATCTGTCCTGAGCTTTGCTCTGAGCTGGGGGTGCCCCGTGCTTTGCTGAGCTGGGCTTTGCACACGGGCACCACAGCTGGAGTCTGGCCTGAGGCCTCACAGCCAGCCCCATGCCAGATGCCTCTGCCATTGGCATCTCCCCCCTCGACGCCCACGCCGCCGGGGTGGAGAAGGCGTGGGGAGCCCCGCCACCGCCGGCGGAGGGCTTTGTGGGGCCATCGCCACTAGGTGTCCCCTGCGAGCCGCCGATCCGCCTCCCGGTGTTTAGCATGTGCCAAGTCCCGGCTGCCGAGCCCATGCCCCCGTGCCCACCCTGCCCAAGTTTGCGAGTGGCTCTGGCGGCGGATGGCAGAGCCCCTGTGCGCCGCCCTCCGGGTGGACAGCCGGGCGGCACCCTTCTCCCATACGGAGCACCTGGCTTGGGGGCATGTGGGTGGTGGCGTCGAAGGAAGGAAGGAAGGGAGGAAGGAAGGAAGGAAGTTCTTTGTTCCCCAGGACGGATGGGAGCAGAGACCCCCCACCAGGCCCCGGGGTGCATGGGAGCCTGCCCTGCTCCTTCCTCCCATGCCCCAGCCTCCATGCCACCCTCCTGTGCTCACAGCCAGGGGTCGGTGCTGGGGTCTCCCAGCAGCCCGGGCTGGCAGAGAGGACCCCGCTCCCATCTCACCACTGCCCCCAGATCCATGGCATGGGAAGGGAACTGTGTGTCCATCCCAGCCCTGGACCGTGCCTTCCTCGTTGGCTGGAGTCCACGCAGCTCTGGAGGGGGGAATCGCACCATTTGCTGCGAGACAAAGCTCAGAGCAGGACCACGGGGATTTCCAGCCTCTCCCCCCCTGCCTGCACCACCCCCCAGCCCATCAACCCTTCATCACCTCCCACAGCCGCTGCCACCTGGAGAGGTGCGAGCTGCTCCCATGGGGCCCGAGCGACACCCCCACCCCGGTCCCCACTTAGACCCATGGGGCCCAGCTCTTTCTGGGCTCGCTGCTTCAAGCCGGTTTGGCATGGGGAGCCCAGGGGGCTGTCTTGCACCCGCAGCCCCATGCAGAAAGCCCCACGGAGGGGTGTGCAGAGGTGGGGGGGCTCTGGCCTGGCACAGAGCACGGGCATGGCTTGCCAGGCCTCAGCCCCGCTGCCCATGCCCAGCCCAGCCCAGCCCAGGCTCAGCTGCCAGCCTTGCTCCCAGCCGGCCGCTGTCTGAAGGCGCCAGTCCTGGAAAATTGCTGCCGGAAGTGAGCTCAGCTCTTTGGCAGGTCCCCGGCCGTGTGCCGCGGCCCCCGGCCCCTCTGCCCCGGGGCTGGCACAGAAGCCCCCTGCCCTGCCCCGGCCCCTCGTCGTCACGGGCAGGCACTCAGGCTCCCCTCCTCCCTCCCCCAGGACACCCGGTGCTGACGGCTGCAGTTCCCAGGCAACGCTTGGCCAGATGTGGAGTGAGAAGGGTCAGGATCCCAGGGAAAAGCACGGGCACCCGCAGGGATCAAACGCTGAGCCTGGCTGTCACTGTGTGGAGGAGGGCATGGGGGGGGGCAGTGCCGGCTAGGGGTCAGAGCAGGCGGGGTGGGGGTGGATGGTATAAAGATGTCAGGACATTTCGGGCATATAGCCCCCCACACTTGCTTGCTCTGGGGTGACCTCTTCCCTACCCCGTGCCTCAGTTTCCCCCTTGCAGCTCATGGTACTGCACACAGGAAGGGCTGGGGAGCATGCTGGGGTGACCCTGGGGTATGGGGTGCTGCAGGAGCCCCCCTCTGCAGTCTCCATGCCAGCAGAGGAGGGAAGGGGCACTTCATCATGCCCTAGATGTGCCCGGGGCATTTGCAAGGGGCGACACTGGCTTGGTCTGAGCAGCTGCAAGCCGGTCTTTGCTGCTCTTGCAACGCTGGGCTACCCACACTGGGCTTGGCATGCCCCTGCCCACAGCCCCCCGAGCCCAGCTCCGTGCCCCCCGCCTCACTGCATGGACAGAAGTCCCCTGGACCCTCCCAGAACCAGGAGGGTCCGGAGTCGGCCCCGATCCGAGTCACCCTGGGTGCTGTGCTGGGTACAGCCGGCCCCCAACCCACCTGTGACCCCTGCCTTCCCCTCAGCCCCAGGCGCCATCCCCTAGGGCAAGATGCCTCCTCCGCCCCCCCAGCCAGCTGCAGTGGAGACCAAAATGCCTGCGGCAGGGCGAAGGCAGGTGCCCCGGGGGAGGCCGGCCTGGCAGGCCCTGCCTGGCTTCAGCTGCCGGAGGGGAGAGCTGGGAGGAGAAACACAAGGGGCCCATTCAGTCCTGGCATCCTGTGGGCACCACCCACCGTACGCTGCGGCTGGGCTGGCCAAGGAGAGGCCAGGCAGGCACAGAGACAGGGGTCCAGCCAGGCCAGAAATACAGAGGAGGGAGCAAGACCCGCCAGCTTTCCCGGGGATGCCAGGAGGCAAGTCGACCCCCCACCGGCCCCTCTGCAGATGGCATCGGCCTCTGCAATTCCCCGGTGCCCAGCACGGTGTGGAGAGAAGGGGTGGGGGGGTGCATAGGCCCAGTAGCCATTACCTTGGCCTCGAGTGCTTGCAATACAGGTTCACTTTGAAGCTCCTCTCGCCGCCCTCCGCCTCGCTGCCGGGCTGGCGCGGTCCGGAGCCCTGGGCGCGCTGGAACCATTCGGCGGGCGGGCTGGCTCCGTTCTCCAGGCCGATGGGCTGGCAGGCGACCGAGGTCCCATCTGCAAAATGGAAGCACACCGAGCCGGGCACGTCAGGCCAGAGGCAGGGGCAGGGGCAAGGCATGCCATGTTGGGGGGAATCGGCATGTGCCAGGGGCTCGGGGCGGTGGCGGGCATTGGGGGGCATTGGCGAAGGGCTGCATGCCCCCCGCAGCCCAGCGCCCGGCACGGCACCAAGTCGTGCTCGGCTCCGGTGTCGTCAGCGCGGGCTCCCACAGGGTTATTCAGCCTGGCGGCGTGCGCACGGGCACCGAGAGCAGCGCCGGCTTTCACGCCTACCCAGCTGTCGGCAACTGTCGGGTTGTCTAAGCTTCTCTTTCCCCCTCTAAGCCGCCTTTGCAGGAGAGGACTGACAGGTGAGGCTCCGGGGGCGATGGCATCCCCTTCCCTGAGTGTCAGCTGGGGGTGGCTTGGCCCCGAGCGCGGCTGTGGCTCTGGCTCCGGCCAAGGCACTGGCTGTAGGGTCCTTGCAAGGGGAAGGGTGCTCCCCGTGTGCCCTCCTGCTCCTCTCTGTGCCCAGCGTCCCTCTGTCTGACTCCGGGTTTCTCCGGCCCCGGAAGAGCTCAGCCTGGCTCTGAGCCCTGCGTTAGCAAGACCTTGCACCCAGGGCTCTCTCTGCCTGGAGGCGGGCGGCGTGTGTGTCTGCCTGCCTGAGCTGGGTTGTGCTTTTTGCTTCCTTTGTGTGCCTGGCTGGGTCCATGCCCTGTGCATGCACGCACACGCGTGTGCGGGTCTCCGTGTGCTCGTGCGAGCACCCATTTTGGGCTGTCCTGGCCCGCGTTTCCTCCCTCTCTCTCTCTCTCTCTCTTTGTGTGGCGCTGCCTCTCTTTGTGCGTGTGATTGTGTGTCTCTGCCAGCTTCTCCTGGCTGGCTTGCCTGCCTGTGTGCCTCGCCGATTGTGCCTCCTACTCCGTCGCCTGGTGTGTGCGTGTGTCTTTCCCCAACCGCCGTGTGCGAGCGAGCGCGGGAGAGAGAAACAGCATGTCCCCAGCTCTGGATCTTTGTTGTCGCTCCTCATCGGGGTGTGTGTCTGTGAGTGTACGTGTTCCCCCCCACCACCCTGAGCTTGTGCAAATGTGTCCTCCCCCCCAGCACACAGACGCACACATATTCTCTGCGTGATCCCAGTTCCTGGTGCCAGGATTAGCGTGACAACTTATCAAGGAGGCAGGGAAGGAGAATTCAAACCTGTCAGTTCTTCAGTCCATGTTCCCCCCATCGCCACCCCCTCTCCCTTCCCCTGCTCCAAGCCTTTGGTCTCGGAGCTGGCACGGAAATGCAGGCAGCTCCCCCCAGCCCAGCGGAGAGCTGCGCTGCTGTGCTGCCTGCCTGGTGTTGGGTTACACCGAAGGGCAACGAGGAACAGGAAAATATGCACTAGAAAGACCGGTCTAGTCTCTGATGCATCTGCTAATGCGCCCGGAGCTGAGAGCTGCTGGAGAGGAGAGCGAAGCAGGCAGGAAGTGCACAGAAGGCTTTCCAGAACCGCCTCTGGGTCCCAGTCCCCCCCGCCGCACACACACACATGCACACACACACCCAGGCACACTCACAGGCACTGCTCTGCCTTTTCACTCGGCTGAAACGTGGAGAGACTGAAAACCAGTGCAGGCACTGGGAGCCCTGGCTGGGGCTGGGGCTGGGGCTGGGGCTGGGGAGGGGGGGCGGCAGGGGCTGGGGCCTGGCCTGTGTTATATCAGCAGCAATCCAGAGCAGCTGCTTCGGGTTCAGGGCGCTCGCTCGGGATTTACACCGACAGGCAGGAGGAGAGGGGCTGGCCGTGGCACTCATGCTGTGCGTGCAGGAGACACGCGGAGATGGACGGAGCCCTGGGGCGCACAGGGAGTGTAGTGCACACAGCAACACACACGTGTGCACAAACACACGGACTCCTGGAGACACACACAGAGTCACAGCAGAGCACACAAACATGCACACATATGTGCAAACACGCAGACACACATACAGTCACATGCAGAGTCACAACAGGAAACGCACAGTAACATGCACCCGTGTGTACGAACGTGCAGACACACAGAGAGACACACAGTCACAGCACGGCACACAATAACACACATACAGGCACACAGATGTGGGTTCCCAGAGACACACACATTCACACAATCACAGCAGGGTACACAGGAACACACACATATGCACAAACACGCAGGCTTCTGGAGACACCAACACAGCCACAGCAGAGCACACACATAGTAACACATGCACAAACATGCAGGCACCCAGACACACACTCACAACAGGGCACACACGTTAACACACACACACAAACACACGGGCTCCTGGAGACATGCATGCAGCAACTGCAGGGCACACACAGAGTAACACCCACATGTGCACACACTGGTTCACCGACACCCCCGTGCACGGGGGCACACACATGAAGTCCCAGCCAGGCATACGCAGGCACACAACACAGATGACCACAGGGTTATAGAGAGGTGCAAACACACCCGCAGAAATTCAGGCACCCACGGAGAGCAGCACACGCCGTGTCATGCAAGGACATGGAGGGAGGGACGCATGCAGAGGCTCTCAAAGGTGCACACCCCCACGTGCACACCCCCACTCCAGCCAGCTCCCCGGCTGTACCCAGACCACGCAGGCAGGCGTGGGGTCCTGCGCCGTGGCTGCCCGGCGGCTATTCCAGCCCTTTCCCCAGGAGGCTCAGCCTGTGGCCGGGGAGGAGCGGAGCAGGAGGCACTCCCTGCCCTGGAGAAGGATACTTGGGGGCACAGAGGGGCTTAGGCACGTGGGGGGAGGCTGCACCAACGAGGCACCCACCCGGCCCCATGGCAGAAGCAGCCTGCTAGAAGGGCTCAGTCACAGCGTCCCATTCAGCGTGTGCACACACATGTGCACATATATGTGCGAGAAGGGGAGCGGCTCCAGACTCGGATCTGCCCCCCGGGGCACGGGACCTGCTCAGAGTTGGAGAGCGGTGGCTGGGATTCAACCCCGAGGATGCACCCCGCCACCCCCCATCGCCACACCGGTCCCCTGGCACGCCGTCTTGCCCGCAGGCGTGGGGAGGGGGGCACGGCAGCTGCCCAGGGGCCCCCGGTTTGCAGGGCCCGGAGAGGGGTGGGGGTGCGGAGGAGACAGATGCTCTCCACACAATGTTCACTTTCACCTCCTCTGCTCAGCCCCAGGCAGCGGCCACATGTTTTACATTAGGAGCTCTGGACTTCGCCATTCCTGGGTTGTTAGCCAGGGGTAGGGCTTTTTTATCCACCCCCCCCTCTTTTTTTTTTGCTGGTTACAAAACACCAGCAGAGACCACACAAGAGAGAGAGCGAGAGATGAAGGCATGGAGAGAGACAGAGAGAGATGCATGGGGAAGGAGAGAAAGGAAAGGGGGGGGGGGCGTCGGCAGAGACAGACACCGAAGGAGAAATGCCGGGTGTGCGTGCGCGAGTGTGAGCGAGTGTGAGCGCCAGCGAGATTGCAGTCACCTCTTGTTTTCCACCTCCTGACCCCTGGAGCCTTGGCAAGATAACAGCCCCCGAAGAGTGCTGACTTGCCTTTCAGAAATCCAATATCCTCGCCTGGCGAACTAATCGACTACCTGAGCTCCCCCCTTCCCCCCCCAGCGCGGGATTAATCCTGCCACTGAAAATCTTTAATTAGTTTAACAGTTTCAGGCTTGGCGGAGGCAGGAAGCAGAGACACAGACACCCCGGTCCCCCCCCGGGACCTGCGGGGAGGCGGCGCAGCTTGGGCCCGGGGCTGCGGGGGGGCCGCCCCGCTCTCCTCCACGGAGGGAGGCGATGCTGGGAAGGACACGGCCCCTCTGGAGGCGGCATCGGGGGTCCCCAGGGCTGTGTGGGTGGGAGGGAGGCAGCTGGGAGCCGGCGGAGGGAGGGAGCTAGGATGCAGCCAGGATGGCAGAGTGTGCATGTGGGGGGGCACCCTACACCAGCCTCGCATGGGATGGGCTGCCCCCCCAAACCCACCACTGCAGGGCATGGAGGGCAGCGCCTCAGCCTCCAGGGCTGCCCTGATACCATGGGGACGGGCACGGCGGCTGCGCAGGTCCAGCGGCAGGCAGGCGGCACAGACAGGCTGCACCCCCCAGCCCAGCCCAGCTCTGGCCACCTCGCCCGGGTGCAAGGGGAAGGCCCCCTCGCCCTCTCCCCAGACCTCCTCCACTAAGCCCCCTCCTTGCAATACTGATCTGCTGCACAGTGGTGGCACAGCCTGGGTCCAGTCGGGGAAGGTGCACGTGATTCTGGGGTCTCTCCTGCCCCAGCGGGTATCAGCCCGTGCTAGCCCTGCAGCCTGACGCCCCAGAGGCAGAGCCCGGCGCCGCCGCAGGGCTTGGGGCTGCAGTGAGGGGTGAGATTCAGCACATGTGGGGGAGTCCCAGATAGGCGGGGCTGAAGGTGGGAGACCCGTGCCAAGCCAAACAGAGAGGCAGGCACAACGTCCCCGGAGCCCTGGATGCCCCAGCCCATTCCTCATCCCCCAGGAAGCCCCGTGTCCGCCCCAGGGGAGGTAGGAGAGCTGCCCCCACACCACGTCCTCTGCCAGTTGGGGTTTCTGTTTGCTCCGTGCAAGGAGCCCATGAAAAACACTGGCTCTGGCTAGGCCCGGCCCCGGTCCCGGGTTGCAAGGGTGTGAAGGGAAGCACATGCACATAGTTGGAGCGACGCGGAGGCTTCAAAGCCAAGAGGAACAAAGGCCGAGTCTAGTCGAGACGTTCTCGGAGCCAGGTGCACGCTCACCCGCTGGTGCTGGGGAAGGGCCGGGGCCCTGTTCACCCATCTGTGCCCAGCTCACCCCCATGTCCCTCCTGGCCTCTCCTCTCCGGTGCCGGGCAAAGCACCACCAGCTGTCCGTGCCTCACAGGGGCTCTGCCCATCGCCAGCCCTTAGCGCTGGTCCCCACTGCCCTGCGGTCCCTCCCCACGCCGCCCCCACCTCCGCATGGCACGGCCTCCTCGGGAAGGCAACGGGGCGCCCAGCAATGAAAGGAGGCTGTGATGTGCGGGATGGGCACGGGGCCGGAAGCCAGGAGAGAGGCGCTTGACTCATCGCTCTGCTACTGTCTGTCTTGGGGAAGAGGCCTGGCCTCAGTTCAGCTCTGTGAAATGGGCACAATCCGGTGTCCTGCACGTGCTGTGAGGCCTCCCGGCACCACAAGACTGCTCTACAAAGGGCAAGTAGTGGTGTTGAGCAAGGAGCTTGGGGCTGTGCGGGGGGACCCACAGGCTTGGAGGGCACACTGGAGCACCACCGGCGACCAGCAAATGGCACGGCGGACGGAGTCAAAGCGAATGCCAGCGGGACGTGGACAGTGTCTCCGCAGAGCACCTCGGGCTGGGCCTGGCTGGGTGGGGGTGGATACAGGACTGCCCCCAGCCGGGCTGGGAGAGGTGGGTTTGGAGCAGCTCAAGCCACACGCGTTCTGCCGACACCTCCTGCTCATGTCACCGGGCACTGGGGCCACGTTGCTGAGACCCACCCCTTCCCCATCCCCGAGCCCCCTGGGTCGGGGTTCACAGGTCACGCAGGGAGGGGACCAGGCTCCATCACTCCTCGCTCAGCCCTTCTGGCAAAGACAGTCCCCTGGGCCCCGAGCCGCATGGTGGGCCCCCTAAATCAACCAGGTCAGCTCCATTCATAACGAGCTTTTGGAGAGCCCCAACGTCAGGGCCGGCTCCATTTGCTGGGGAACATTTAGGAGTCAGCCACGAATCCCAGGACTCTGGGAGCTATGGCTTTAGGAACTGCACCAGCTATGCAGAGACCCGCGGTTAGACCAGGAGCAGGACACAGACTGGCCGGGGGCAAAGCCGGGAAAACGAGCATCAGTTCTGCAATGAGCCCGTTCCAGCTGTGAAGTCCCATCCGGGACGAGACGTGTGCACGTGCATGCACACCCATGTGCAAGGTGACCACGCTCCCCACTGCTTTCCACCAAGCACTGGCCTGTATAAGACCCTCCCCGCCCACATGCAAACACACATGTGCAAACACACACGCGTGTGTGTGCATACGCATGCTCCCATCACCCCGCAGGGGGGTGTTTCTTTTGCTTTCATCCAGAGGAGACAGAACAGACGGCGGGAGAGTTTCACAGTCAGCTACAGGGCCAGCAGTGACCTCAGCTCCTGGGTTCCCATCACCGGAGCTGACGCCTGAGGTCACGGGGTTGGGGGGGAAAGGTCTGATGGATTTGGCCAGACACCACTGCCTGGAGCCCCCCCAGCACCGAGCACCATAACCCCGGTCGGGCAGCTGGAAGGAAACCTCCGGTGGGACGGCACCGTGCAACGCTGCGAGGCAGATGGCACAGCCACGAAACACCCACTCCCTGGGCGGGGAACGTGGCAGCTCTCGCGGGGTAGGGCTTTCCATCTGCAGAGCGTCGAGGCTTTCTGCCGCCCCGACGGGGTGGCAGGTCATACCAAAACCCTGGCCACGCGGGTGGGACGTGGCACGCGGCACCCGGCTGCCTCTGCACGGCTTCTCCCGGCACGGGCGAGCGGCTTCCCCTTCCCGCGCCAGCCCCCGCGGCCGAGAGAGACATTTTGGCTTCTCCCTCTGCCTCTCGAGCGTGGCTCGCCCCGGTGCTTTCTGGGAAGCCTGCAGGGTGCCCGGCACAGATGGCGGGAGCAAGGGCTGCCGGGTAATTTCCAAGCGCCGAGTGCTGCCTTGTGGGGGAGGATTAGGCAGCTGGTCCGACCCCGAGACATCTGCAGCGCCGGGGAGAAATGGCTCAGCCAGGCCCCGAGAACGACCTCGCGGCGCCCGAGCCGCCCGCCGGCCCCTGTCCAGCCCGGCCTCCTGACGCTGTCCAGGCGCGCCCGGCTCCGAGCCCCAGCCAGCGGCTCCTTCCCCGCCTGGGGCCGCCTCTGACCTTCAGCCCAGCTGCCCGGAGCTTTCCCTGCCGGGGCGGGAGGGGCAGGCACGCGGGGTGCACCAGGCCGGATCCCTCCAGGGACAGAGGGGCAGGATTTGCAACCCCCCCAGGGCTGCCTTCCAGCCACTGCTCCTCTCCCCCCAACTCCAGCCCATTCACCTTGCGGCGGGGGTACAAGCAGGGAGGGGGCTCGGGAAAGGAGCCGACAGATGGGCTGCCGGAGCGGTGGCACGGCGGCCGCGCGCTGCAGTTCAGGGAGAGCGAGTGGGGAAACGGGCTAAATTTAGCCGCCAGCATCCGTGCCAGCTTTGTTCCCCCGCCCCTCGTCTCCGCCGGCAGCTCCTGGCCCGCTCGCTGCCTCCGCTGGGTCCCTGGCGCGACGGTGCCCACGGCAGCACCCGGTCCCAGGCTGCACCGTGCAAGGCACCCTGGCGCCCAGAGCAGCCGGGTCTGCTCTCCGCCCGACAGACGCCCCGTGAGCCAGAGCCGTGCTGCACCCTGCGCGGCGCCTGCCGCATGCTGGGTCGTCGCACGGAGCCGCCTGGGCTTCCCACCCCCACCCCCACCCCCATCTCGGGCACGGCACAGGCCTCTGGCCGGCGCGGTGCGGGTTAACGCCAGGCAGGCTGGAGGCTTCGAGGCTAGTAACATTTGGAAGGCGCCAGCTGGAAACGTGCCCGTCCCGAGGTCTAGAGCTCGGCAGGCGATGCTCCCCGGCGCTGGCCTGGGCAGGGGGGCTGCGGTGGGGAGGGCTGGGGAAGGCGGAGGCGCGCGGACATCCCCAGGAGCAAGGATGCTGCCCCCCGCGGGGGCACCTGGGCTGCTCCGCAGGGAGCAGGGCGACACGCCGGCCCTGCCAAGCCTGTCCGGGGTGCAAGCTCCCAGCACCTGGCCCCGGAGGGCCGCCTTATTTTAAGGCCCGGGTGCAGCCAGCCGGAACCCAGGTAGGGTTTCAAGGCACCCGGGGGCCCCTCTCCTACGGCGCTGGTGACTCACGCGCCATCTGGGGAGGGCAGAGAAAAGGCGGGGAAGCGGGAGCCCGTCCCCTCCCTGGTCCAATTTTAGAAACCGGCTAGACGGGCCTGGCGGGGCGGGACCCGCGGGAAGGGAGCGGGGCGAGCGGAAACTCCTGGCCCCGGATCCGGTTTCCTGGGAGACCCGGGCCGCGGCGGGGGGCTCGGAGGGGTGACGGGGCGACTGCCAACCCAGGCGTGCTGCGGCGCTGGATCCGGCGCGGGGGTGGGGGGCCGAGGTGAACACCCAGGGAGAGCATAACGCCCAAGTGAGCATGCCAGTCAGGCGTGCGAAACACACACACACACACACACAAGCTACAGCGCCCCATCTGCCACGGAGAGGCTCAGGACGGCCGGCTCTCCTCGCCTGGGCTCCAGCCCCCCAGCTCCCACGCTGCAGGGGAGAGGGGAGCTCACAGGCCCCTTGCCGGGTCCCTCGCCTCGGTGTTCCCACCTGCAGCCCTGCCCTGGCCCACGCCAGCAGACGAGGTGCGGTGCAGACACGCAGGGCAGCGGGTCCTGGCCACAACAGTGTGGGCTGGGCCCCGTGGCAAGGATTGAACCAGATCCCTGGGCTACGCTCCAGGGTGGCATGAATGGGGCCTCCTCCATCCACACCCCACAGTCAAACCAAGGTCCCAGCCATTCCCCTACATCTCTACGCTGTGCCATCTCCCTGGCTACCGCCACTGAGGACAGGTACCACCGCCACATCCTCTGGCTCTGCCCGGATCAGCGCCACGGCCACAAAGCAAGGCGCCTGCAAACCTCCGTGCCTCCCTTATGCCAAGGAGGGGTGCCAGGATCCGGGCGGGTGACCCCGAGAGGCCCTTCCACCGTCCTCCCGGCTGTTGGAGGACTTGCAGCCGACCCGCCTGTCCCCCCTAAAAGCCGCCCGGGGCGTCTGACAGGTGGCAGCCAGGCGGAGAGGTGCGAAGGGGAGGAAAGCACCACTTTGCACTTCCCCATCCACGGCCCCGTGCCCAGGGACCTCGGAGCACTTTGCAAGCCATCACACCTCGTGGCTGGCACACGTGGGGGGCAGACATGTCACGGGCCGCTCTTACCGGAAGGGGTGGGGGGGAACTGATGCTTCAAGCAGTGAAGCGGCATTGCTGCAGTCCCACAATGGGGCAGGGAGGACCGAATCCCCTTGGCCGGGGTCGTGGGATGCTCCCCAACACCCCGAGAGCGGTAAGCGTGGTCCCAGCTGCCCTCCACCCCGACGTGGCGAGAACACTCCTGGACTAGGAGACACCGGGACGGGTGGAGGGATGGCGTAGTGCCGCAGGGTGGGCCACGTGAGCCCACAGCGCTCCATGCCCATGTCTGCATGCTGCGCCTGGCTTGGGGGTCCCATTTACCCCGCATGTTTCAGGGCCACAAAGGGCTGCAGCGGAGCAGGAGGCGCTGCTGGGTGCCACGTACCCCAGCTCCGGGACCCGCCTTCCCTGAGCACCCTGGTTTTGGGGACTGGTGCCTGCACCCCTCTCCACAGCCCTGGTGCAAGGAGAGGCAGGACGCAACTGGGGGGCAGGGGAGAGGGCTCTGGGCAGGGGACACCGGTTATTATTCTTGCCAGACCGCTCTCCGTTGCAACGGGAAAAGCGCCCGGCGGAGCCCGTGCTGATTGCCTCCCGCCTGTCAGTCAGGCATCACTTTGTAGATGCCCATAAATTGCTCCATTACCTCTTCTAATTGAGGAGAACGCAGCTGCCGAGGGGCGGTGGCAGAGCAGGCTCCTTCTGAAGGATGCCTCGCACGCAGCCTGCGGGTGCCGGGCCGCCGGGGAGCCCCCCACCCCAGCCACCACGCACCCCAGCGCCTGGCCCGGGGGGTGGGGAAGCCTCGCAGGTGGGATGCGGACTCCAGATCCAGTCCTGACCCCTCCTGTACGCCCGGGCTCAGGAACAGACCCACGTGTCCTGACTGCCCACCTGTCTCTGCCTCTTGCTGAGGGGGAGCTGCTCATGCAGCCCCCACGCTCTTCCCTGTAGGCCTGGATTGGGCTAGTGGACCAGGCTATGTCCATAGGGGCAGGAGCCAGCAGTGCTTCCCGTGGAGACCTCCATGGCCCCCCCAGGGGATCAGGGATCCAGTCTGGCTTGCCATGCTGAGCCCCAAAGATGAAGCTGCTGGGATCCAGGCCACCTGGGCAGAGAGGCTGCATGCTCCCAGGTCACCGTGCTCTGGAGGGATGTGGGAGCCACGACTGCCCAGGCTCCCCCGTGCAGGCCATGGGCAACCTCCCCACACCCTGGGTGGTGGCCCCTGGGCCACGTGGCCCCAATGGCACCCAGAAGCGCTGGGAGGGCGGCGGGGAGAGGATGATGCGACAGGACTGCAATGCAGCGCAAGCAGGGGAGCACGGGGAGGGCAGGTGACATCTGGCCACGAGTCCAGCTGTTGGGGAATGAGGCGCCTGCCTGAGAATGCATGCCTCCCTGCCACGCGGGGCTGGGTGGGGCCCAGTCTTATGGCAGAAGCGGCCTCTCCCTACTCCGATTTCCATGCCCCCCCCCAGAGATGATACCCAGGGCCAGGGGGCCGTGCGATGTCTGGCTGCAGCCTGGTGCTGTCCTCGTGCAGGCGACTGCAGCACGATTTACTGTGCTGCAGCTCGTGCTGGCTGCAGCCCAGCACGCAGCAGAGGAGCTCTCACCCAGGGCAACATGATGCAGGATGTGGCTGCCGGGGAGCGCGGGACTCAGCCAGGCAAAGCCGGCAGGCGGGACGAGACCCCGTGCGTGGGACAGCTGCGGCCTGGCCCTGCTGCATGCGCACTCCTAGCTAGCTTCACTTGGGGGTGAATGGAGGGCACCCGCATCCCAAAGGGGCTCTCAATGCAACAGCACAGGGCACAGATAGGCACAGGCAATGCACAAACCAGCTCCTGACTGCCATGTGCGGCCCCGAGCACGACGCTCAGATGCATCCGGACGCCGGCACAGCCTGCTCCTGCCCGGGAGCTGGACAAGGAGGCCTCTGCAACTGGGGAGGAGGAAGATGCCTGCTCTCCAAAGCTTCCCAGAGCCTGTGTCCAGCCCGCCCTACCCCACAACATCTCTGGGATGCTGTGTGCCCCCTCCCAAGGCGCGGGCAGCAGGAGGATGGAGGAGGTCCAGATAGGCTTCAGGCGAGAGAAAGGCGCCTGCAGGAGGGAACGGAGAAATCAGAAGCCAAATCAGCCCTGCAGAAAATCCGTGGAGAGCAGGTGGGGGGGGAGATGGGAGGGGAGCGAGATGGAAGAGAGGAAGGAGAAGGAGTGAAAGGAGGGGGAGGCCTTTGCTCCCAGCTGGAATGTCGGCCGGGGCAGGAGGCTCGCAGATGCTTCGGGCTCAGGTTTCAGCTGGGGGCAGTTGCTGGGAGCCGACTGTGGGAAAGGGGTCTGATTTCTCCAGCCGCTCGGGAAAGGCTGCGGGGCCAGGGCCTGCAGCAGAGGGGACACAAGGGGCAGCCCCCACACAGTGCCCGGGTGCACCCGGGCACCTCCTGGCCTGGACTTGCCGCCCTCCAGAGCAGGTGTGAACCAGAGCAGGGAAGGCAGGAGGGCCTTGCGGCTCATGCGGAGGATCGATCTGCTCCAGGAAACGGGCAGCCCAGCCCCGGCTCTCTCCGCTCACATGTGCTTTATGCATCTGCCAACCCCTTCCCGCCGCTTAAGGCGCACGTGAGGTTTGGGAGTGAAGGTGCGAGGCAGCTGGCACGGGACTGTGGGGACCCCGGAGCCCAGAGCAAGCAAGGGTTGGGGGAGAAGAGAGCTGGGGATGCCAGGGTGGAGAGCACGGGCCAGGAGGACAAAGGGAGGTGGAGGACAGGAGGCATCAGGATCAGCTAGGTATGGCCCTCATCTCCCGTGACGGGCACAGCTCAGCACTTCACTCCGGGCGGCCACGCGTGATCTAGCTCTCTCTGCAGCCCTTCGCTAGCCGGGGACCTGTCCCAGCCCTCCCGGCACACCTCGAGCCTTGCAGCCCTCTTCGATGGCCGGGGAAACCAGGCAAGAAGCAGGGCAAGGCTTGGGCCAGGGCCATGCAGCCAACAGTGGCAGAACCCAGGCGTCCTGGCGCCTGGTCCCCGCGGCTCCTATCCTGACGGCAGACCCTTGCACCCACGCCTCGACCGGAGGGAGCCCAGGCGTCCCCGGCCCTGACCTGCCAGGCCCCGTGCCTCTGCAGAGCGCCCGGCCGCGGCCGGCCGGCGGTGCAGGGGGTCGGGCGGAGGCGCCGGGGGCCGGGTGCTCCGCGGTGCCGGCGGGGAGTGGGGAAGATTGTGAATTCAGGCTCAGTCATCCTGACATCAGAGTCCTACATTGGATCCAGTTGCCACAGCAACGGCGGGTCAAAGGGCAGCGAGGGGAGCCGGATCCTGCCGTCAGAATTCCAATTGTGCCGGTTCAGAATAAACAGCCGCGCGGCGATGGATGGCCGGGCAGGGGGTGGGGGAGCCGGGGGGGCCGGGAGCGGCTGGGCTCAGTGTGGCGTTGTCAGCGAGATGTCACTAATTGTCTGCAGAAGCGGCAAACTCCGCATTAACCCTTCCCACGCCACCGCTGCCTGAGCTTGGCAGCCGGCGCGCCACCCCTGCCCTGCCACACGCCATGCCACGCCAGCTGTCCACGTCCCTCCGCCTCGTGGTCCTACCTCGCCAGGCTCCGGGCTTGGACAGCAGCACGTGGCCTCTTTGGGGGAGACCCCATGCCTGGAGATGGGGTACGCTGCAGGAGCGAGGGTCTGGGTGGCACCCCGTGGGGCGGGGGCACCCCGTGGCTTCTCAGCCAGCTGCCTGAGGGGAACAGGGGCAGCTGCGAGCATGAGGGCAGGGCTGGGGGGCACAGGGGTGACTAAGAAAGCAAGGGGAACAGGAGCACCTGAACTGGCGGAGCAAAGGGAGAAGGGGGTGCTGCCCAATGGCCGGTGTAGAAGGCTTGCGCCCTCTTCTCCTGAACCCCCAGGCTGGGGATCATGTGCTGGGCAGACCTCAGGAGCAGCCCCTGGGCTTACGCTGCCCCAGGCCAAGCAGCGACCGAGCAGACGGGCACATGGCGACATCAGAGCCAGGCCCGGTCGGGCCTCCATGCACCCAGCCGCCACGGTGATGGGCTCAGCCCCGATGACACAGGCAGGCCGAGCACCCGTGTCAACCCGGCGCAGTCACTCCAGATTTAGATGGGCACGGCTAGGAGCAGCGCACGGCCCTACCCCTCTCCTCGTCCCTCAACTTCCACCCAGACCGGTTATGGAGGTGGGCACCAGGTCCCTCCGCCACGCTGGTTCTGACCCAGTTGGGCTGGCAATGACTAGACAGCCCGTGGGACCCTCAGCCAGCCAGGCAGGGGCTGACACGGGTCAGACAAAGCTCTCCTGACCCCCATCCCTAGTGAGTCCGTGCCACCCGGGACACAGCAAGCCTCGCTGCGTTTGTACAGCACCCGGCGCAGAGCCGCAGCAAACACGCCTCTGGGAAGGACCGCGGATGTCTGCAAGGAATGGGAAGCCAGGCTGCCTAATGGGCAGAGCACCAGGCTGGGACTCGGGCCCGCCATCCACCCAAGGGGTGACGTGGACCACTGAACTGCCCCGTGCCTCAGTTTCCCCTGCAGTAAAGCAGGGGCAATGCCCCCCGTGCCCTTAGGATGGTGACATGGGATCTCGGGGGGGTGGTGCCCCCACGGCACCGGCCTCCAGCCTGGCGTGGCAGGCTCCGGTCCCTCGTGGCGCTCGCGGGAGGAAGGCCGGCTGCGGCCAGCACTGACATGGCAGCAGAAGGGGCCGTGGGGGCGGGGAGCAGGCCGGCGCGAGATCAGCAGAAAGCCTCCTGGCTCCGCTGGCCCCGTCCGACGGCCTCGTTCGCCTTTTGTTCCTATTCATCACATTCCTCCCGGCTCTCTCGAGTGCCAGGCCAAGGGGGGCCGACCCGGCGGGGGGCAGTGCCCAGGGGCAGGGAGGGGGCCTGGCCCAGCTGATCTCCTTGGAAAGGCCGTGTCTTCTCTGCACGCTCCCTCCTCTGTCTTGCATGGGTTTTGGGTTGTCTCCCTCCGGCCCTGGGCTCTCCAGGTGGGTGGAGGGGAATTACGTCCTGCCCAGGCTCCCAGCTCCAAGGGAGCTTGCTGATGAGCAAACAAGAGGGTCCCTCTTCACCGGCGGGTGCCCAAAACCTCCCCTAGCGCTTGGCGGGGCATCTCCCCAGCCTCTCCGGGTGCACTGGAGTGGCCCAAAGGAAAGGACCCAGGCACCACAGGGACTGGGGTCTCTCCTAGCAGCCAGGGCCGGGGATGCAGGGTGGGCTTGGGAGCACTCAGGCAGTACCAGCCCTTTGGGGTTGCTCCAGGGGCCAACCGTGGCACCCCACCCCCCCTTGGCAGCTGGAGCATGGTGCCACCGCCCCACCTCGCTGCCCTCTGTCCAGGCCAGCAAGGGAATGGGGCCAAGCCCTGCCTACACCAACGGGAAGGGCCCCCGCACAGGAGTCTGGGCACAGGTTGGGTTGAGGCTCAGGGAAGACACAAAGGCAGGGGTGCCCGTCCCTCACCGCGCTCCAGCCCACTCGGGGACACGGGCACCTGCGGGGCAACCTCCCTTCTGCCGGGCTCCGGTTTCACCATTTTCCTGGGCACAGCCCCACCCTGCCAGTACAGCCGTCAGGTCGGGCTCCCTCCCTCCCTCCCTCCTGGGCGCCGCCTGGCTGAGCGAAGCACATCGAGCTCTTTTAATTGTGCTTAATAAATCAATCCCGCCAGCCCCGTAAATCAGCGGGGCTGCTCCCCTCCAAGCGCCCGCCAGGCTGAGAGCCCATGGCCAGACGTGGCTTGGGGGTGGAGGGGCTCAGCAGAGAGGTACAGCCCCCCCCCGGTACCCCCCACTCCGGCTCCGTGTTGGCTCTGCCCCCCGCAAGCTGGCCAGGTACATCTATTATTCATGTAGTGGATGTGGCGCTGGCGGCAAGGGCGGGGGCAAGACACCTGGGGTCTGCCCCAGACCCGGAAAGCCCCATGCCCACTCTGTGCCTCAGTTTCCCCTCCCATGCTCTGTCTTATCTCTGGTGGCCCCACAAACTGCCCCACTGCAGGAGCCTGCTCCGGTCCCCGCTGACCTGCACCAGCTCAGAGCTGCAGTCATCAGAGAGGCAAAGGTGCAGTGTGGGCGGGGATAGGACTGTCCTTGCAGGGCTGCTGGAGGGATAAAGGGGCTGTGCTGCACCTGCATGGAGATCTTGCTGCAACTTTCCCCTGCCCCACGGGCTCCGGGTGGCTCTCGCTGTCACGGGCTTTGGGCACCTCTGGATAAGACATGTCACCGCTTGCCCATCGCTAGTCAGCAGTTAGCAGCGCTATGGGGCTCATGACACACAGCGGTGTGGTGCTGATCCTCTCCAACAGAGGGCAGCAGGACACCCAAGCCCACGCCCAATGCACACCCACCCACCCACACACACGCGTGATTTGGACCCGGTAGTGGCACCCCCCCTCTCCAAACAAGGCTCTGACAATAAAATCCCTGCTGCTTCTTCCCAGCAGCCACTTTGCAGAGTGAAATCTCTCTCCGCGCTGCCCAGCGTGTTCACACCTCTCCTACACAAAGAGCCAAAGGAAAATAAAGGTGCCCCCAGCCCAATCAGGCACGCTCGGGGATAAATCACCAACCAGCCCGGCTTCCCCCACTCCTGCAGCAAAACGCAGCGCGGACCCGTGCATGCTCCAAGCACGCCGCAGCAAGCTCATTAGGGACAAGGGTTAACAACCCAGCACCATCGCTGCCAGGCGCTGCCACTGGCAAGGGCACGGGGGCTGGGTACTGTGCAGCATCCTGCTCTGATATTTCGGTGCTGGATCAGCCCGGGCTCCAGAGATTGGGGCAGCATGCGGATCCCAAAGAGGGTGTGGGGAGTAGATTGGGGCCGGCACGAATGAATGCAGTGGACCCTGCCAAACTCGACGCCCTTCCAAGACAGCTACCACGCCACGTCCCGCGGCGGTCACAGGGGTGCCACCGGCACGCAGGACACGGCGTGGGGGGCACGCGGAGCTGGCAGGGAGGCGGGCCACCCCCTCCGGTGCCCGCGCAGGCGCGGCATGGGGGGGAAAAGCAGCTCCCGGTGAAAAACAAACACTGCAGGGCTTTCAGGGAGCAAGCTAACCTTGACATAGTTGCAGCAGTCACTAATAGCAGGCAATATGCCTGTTCTTGGGGGACTGTTGCAGTTGCTAAGATACTGGCAGCCGTGTGAATGGAAATGGGTCAGTAAACCTGTGGAGAGATAGTGTGACACTGTAACCACCGCAGCTGCTTGAGCCCGGATCTAAATCCCACCCTTTCAATATTTATCACTCCCCGCCTCCGAGAGCCTTCCTGTTAGCAATTTTCCACGCTGCCTCCCTGGTCCCCCGGCTGGGGAGAGGAGTGGGGAGAGCCACCACCATCCGGGCTGGGTTACTGGAAAAGCCAAACTGGGATTGCAGGGGGAGAAATGCAGCGCTCCCGCCATGCATGCACACATATGCACATGCACGCACACGTACGCACGCGCACATACGCACACTCGCAGATGCACACACAAGGTCTCCCCCCCTCCCCAAGCAGGATGGAGCCAGTTCTTGAGGAGATTTAACAGGAAACAGGCTCTAATCCCTGGGTAGGAAAAAGGGTGAAGAGGTCAATTTGCTGCTGTCCCTGGCTTAGGCACTGTGGTAAAATTACCCGCGTGCTGGAGAAGCTGGTGGGAAGGTGCCCACGCCCCGCCATGCCCCATGCCTGCGCCGGGCTGGGCGTGGGAGAGGTGTTCCTGCTGAAACGCGTTCAAACAGCCTCGGGCACGGAGCAGGACGCAATGGGCCAGGCCCGGCCCAGGCCGTGTGCGCAGCTGGCGTGGGGAACTCATGCTGCCCTGCTCCACTCACAGGCCCCGGTGCCACATCCCACACACTCATGGGCATGCACACACGTGCACACATACACAGGCACGCAACCCCCGCACGGGCGCTCACATCATACACCGAGAGGCACACAGAGGCACGTGCACACACAAAGGCAGGCACACAGGTTCACACATGTGCACCCACACAGATGCACAGGGGCACACGCACACAGAAGCAGGTGCACACGCCTGTGCACAGATGCATGGTTTCTGATCGCGCTTCCGTGCATCCCGAACCATGCTCCAGAATGGGGGGGATCACAGGGTGCACACGCAAACCCAGCTGCAGAGCCGGAGGCCTGGGACCCCGTGCCCGAAGAGGGCTGCCCACCCCTGCCCAGCCTGGATGGAGAGCATCGCCCCAAGGCCCCTGCAGTTTCCACAAGTGTCAGGGCTGGCGGGGAGCGTGAGCTCAAAACAAAGAACCAGCACCTGCCTCCGGGCCCTGCCACGCGGCCACGAGACAGCCAGTACCGCCAAACCTGCTGCTGTGGGCAGCTGGGGCTGGGGAGCACCTCCAGGTGGGACAGCCTGGGGGGGGAGTAGGCGTGCATGCATCCTGCCATCCGATCCACGTGCGGGGGGTGGCAGGAAGCCACGTCACCACGTCCGCGCATCGAACTCAGGCCACGGCAAGGACTTGAACCCACACTTCCGGGCTGGGGGCACCCATGCCTTTCCGGCGCTCGATCTCCACGTCGCACCAGCCCGCCACGCGCCACGACGCACCGTCGGAGCCCGGGCGGAGAGGCGCCGGCGGGGAGAAGATCTCTCGGCTGGTTTCTTTCCTATGTGGGACTAGGAGAGTTTGAGTCAGCCTTTTGGTTACCCAGGGAATAGGCTCCCGCGCTGTGATTTATGGGCCTCAGCCCTGCATCCTGGGGGGGGAAGGGATGGGCGGTAGGTGTGCAACGGGCTGCAGGGAGAAGACAGATCGCTAATACTTCTTGCCTAATAGCTCTTGTGTTCCAGCCACTAAATACCGCACCCCCCCGCAGGTGGCTCGAGCAGAACGGTTGATATGGAGACAGAGGGAAGCACGGGCTGTCTGTGTAAGGTGACATTCGACAGATGCCAGGCTCAGACTTGCTGAATCCTGCAGCCCCGGCGGGCGGGAGAGCAAGGCAGGGGGGGAAGGGGCTGGCTGGGCCCGCCCGAACCCCAGCCCCCTCTGCCAGGAGCCCTGCGGGCCGTGCCGGACCCGTGACCTTTCCTGCGGACAGCACCTGAGCAAACCTTACCCATGATTGCAATGCGGCGCTGGGAAAATGGAGGTGGGGGGGCGGCGAGCGGGGACCCATGCACCCCGGTAGTGGCTGCAGCTGTTTGCTGGCCCAGATGCTGCGTCCAGGCACCGTTCTCACCGCTCCCCGGGGCCCGCGTGGTCCCAGGCAAGGCAGCGGGAGGTTTGCCTGGACTCAGGACGGCCAGAGTTCGGGGCAGGGTTTGATGCCGGACCAAGCTCTGAATGGGAGGGGAACAGTTTCAGCAGAGGAAGGACCCCGAAGCCCCCTGCCCGTGAGCCCTTAACCTAACCCAGCTCATCCACCACGACCTAGGAGGGAGTCAGGCCATAAGGGCCAACATCTCTGCTCCAGGGAGCTCGCCCCGATCCAGCTCCAAGCACGGTGGGCACCCGCCCAGGTTCGGGCTCCAGGGTGGGCTTGGGGCAGCCTGGCAGCGAGGCTGGATGAGACCTGGACTTTGCCCCCAGGGGCTGACCAAAGGGCCACCTCCCCCCGCTCTCCTCTGGAGGGGATCAAGCTTGTGAGGAGGATCCCTCTGCCCCTGCCTGCTCCTCCTTCCCTCTGCAATTAGGCGCAGGAACGCGGCCCCTCGGATCAAAGGGCCGCAGCACGGATGGGCGAGCAGGGGCAGAAGAGATTCCCGTCACGCACGGATCCAGCAGGCACTGGCTTCACCCCTGCGGGCCAGGCGCCCTGATGCCGGGGGCAGGGCTCCGGTGTTAGCCCCCCATGCCTTGCCCTCCCACCGTCTCCCCTTCCCCAGAACCACTCGGCCTCCTGCCCCGAGCCGTGGCCTGGCCTGCATCTGTCCCTTGCCCTCTCGCAGCACCCCGCGCCTGGCTGGGTGCACAGCGCCAAGGTAGGGGGAAAGTCTGGCTGGAGGTTGAGAGCTGCCCCCTGCTCCCAGCCTCTGCCACTGGGCTGCTGTGTGACCCTGGGCACATCCCTCGCTCTCAGAAACCGAGCCAGGGACAGAAGGTGACAGGGCTGGGCCGTGCCGTGCCGCCCACGGGAGACAGAGGTGGGAAGGAGCAGCAGGGAGGTAGCCTCCGTCACATGCCCCGCTATCCAGCTCAGTGCCAGGACATCCCACCCTTTCTTAACCCCGGGGACGTGCTACAGGCGCTCTCATCCGCCGCGCTCCAAACTCCGCTTCCAGATTTTCCACGCGACCTTCCTGCTACCTGGCTCTGGCGCTGCAGGATGCCCCATCCTGCTCTCTGCTCTCCTCTCCTCCCACCCGGGTCCCCGGGGAGCAGAGTGAGCATCTGCAGCCGGGCGCTCAATCCAAGGGGGAGCTGCCGAGGAGCTGGCCAGGCCGGCGGGAGGGGAGGCCAAGGGGTCAGGCTGCACCTGGATGCATTGGCTCCAGAAACGGCTCGGGTTGTGTTTCAGAAAAAAAATCAAATGAAATAAAAGAACCCATCCCAGGGCTGGGGAGAGCGGCCGTGCCAGGAGCCCCGGGACATGGCTACCCCATCTCCCTGCGGCACGGGGAAGCCCTTCGGCACCCACCCGTCCACGCCCCACCCTGCACAGCCACCACGGAGCGGACAAGCAGCAGAAAGGCAAGGGCAACCCCAGCCCAAAGGGTTTGCAAGCGAGCTGGGGCAGAGGAGACCCCAGGGAGCAGGCCTGGCATGGGCACGCTGGGCCCACGGCTTTGATGTCAATGTAGCCGCGAGGTCCCACCCAAAGCCCGTCTCCGCACGTGGCCCACCAGGGATGCCCCTGCCCCAGGCCTGGCGAGAACCTCCGGCCCCAGCAAGCACATGCCCGGACGGGGAAAGAAAGGAGCCCTGCCTGCCTTGCGCCCCCCTGCTCTCCTCCCCAGCCAGGACCCCGCTGCTCGCTCTGCTTTCATTAACGATTATTGGATGCGGCCTCCTCCCCCGCCCGCCAGCTCCGGCTCCTGCTCGCTCGGCGCTCGCTCCCGCGCTCTGGTATTTGGTGTGTTCTCCAGCTGCAGGAAATTCCTAATGCTCTCCATCACGCCGTTCCTGCTCACAGGCCCCGGCCCTGCCAAGTCTCCCCTAAAGGAGACACATGTGCTGGGCACTCCCCACCTCTGGCCCCCCAGCCTCGTTGCTCCTCCACCCTCCCAAGCCCCCCTTTTCCCCAGGGACAGCGGGAGGTGGCTGCAAGCCGGAGGCCGGTGGCCGCGGCACAGGGTCCCCAGCCCCGGACGCTCCCCGGCCTGCCTTTCCCCGCGTCTCGGTCGGCGCGATCGCTCCTGATCTTATTTTAATTCGTCTCAGACGGTGTCGGAGTGTTATTTTAAGGCAGAGGATATGCACAGACATTGTGTTTTCTGCTTTTTTCCTGGCCCGGAGCCAGTCTCTCTGGGCTGTCAGCTACCCACTGTGTTGCAGTCACGTGTGGAAAGAGGCAGCCGGCGCCAGCTTCAGAACTCCTGGTAGCGGCAGGAGAAGCGAGTGTGCACTTTCTTCCCTCTGTATGTGTCTGTATTATTAATAGCGTCTCTCTCTGTGAGTTATCCATAATGTATCTTAATACCTGTCCGTCTGGAGATGATGTATAACGGTGTGTGCACACAATGCCTGCCTGAGCCGGGACCCACAACCTCCGTGCACAGCGCGGGGAAAGGCAGAGGAGGGGGGACGGCCAGCCCGGCGCACACGATACCTGGGCATCCATCCCCAGGGCAGCGCCGGAGAGGGCCGGATGCAGGGCACCCAGCGGGCATCGATGGGTCAGGCTGAAGGGGACGTGCGTGACAGTGGCCAGCTCACCCATGCCTCCGCGGCTCCTGGCAAGCCTCTCTGCCTCTCACCCAACACCAGCGTACACACGCACCACTAAAAAAGCCATATATATCTCCACTTCTGTGATGCATAGGGCTTGACACAGGGCTCCCTCATGCTTGGCACAGGGGAAAGGTGCCCGGTGAAGCTATGCCACCCGCCAGGGAGCAAAGGAGGGGAAAGGCACGGTGCAAAGGAGCAAACCGCGGCCCCGAGAAAGGGAATGGTTCGCCCACGATCACACGGGACGCCTGGGCTGGAGGCGAGCCTGGAGCCCCGGCGCCCAGGGCTCATGCTTCGAAGGCAAAAGCAGATGCAGCCCCAAAGCCGACGTGGCTCCTTTATCAGCCTCCGCCGAGCTGGTGAAGGCCAGGCTGAGCGAGCCGGCTGCGAGAGGCAGGGAACGGGGCCTGCGTCGTTGCGCGCGCTAGGACGGCCTGACAGCTAGGATATATGCACACAGGCACCGTGCGGCAGCCTGGCCCCCCCACTACCCTGAACGTCTCCGCTCTGCTCTTGCCTCCGGTGCAACGCGTGTCTCTGCTTCTAAAGTGGCGAGCCCCCTCCCCCTGCTGCCGAGCGTACAGATGGGGAGACGGACCCCGAGGAGCTGCCCGAGACCCTCTGCAGAGCGCTGGGGGGGCAGGAAGCTCTGCTCGTGCTCTCTGGCCTTGCTGCATTGCTCATGCCAGGCCCCTGGGGGCCATCGTGGCCTGGATGCAGCTGGGCCCTGGGCAGCTTGCAACTGCAACCAAACACCCCGAGTGCAGGGGCAGCTCCCATCCACCTTGCTCCCGTGGCTGCCTGGGTGTGCAGAACATGCCCCTCGCGTACCCTGGGTGATCACGGCGCTGCCATTAGCTGCACGCAATGCTTTGGGCAGGGCCCTCTCCTTGCTCTGGACTTGGACAGCACCAGGCTCTGGAGGGGCACAACGGAGGCTCCTCGGTGACACCATGAAGCACGTGTGCCCCTGGCTGGTTATGTGAGGCAGGGCTGGTTGTGTGTCTCCCAGCCCCGCCAGGCCACGTGCTCTCCCCACCTGTTGTCTCCTGTCACGGGGCAGCCGGGTTTTGGAGTAGGGGCAGGACCGGACAACACCTCACCCGCGGGGGCTGGATGCACCGGAGACCTGCTAGTCCCTTGCACCACAGACGCGTCCCGTGCACACAGGCCTTGTCCTGTCCATACGAGTTGCAGGTCTGGGGGGCTTGGCGAGGCCCTTCTCCTCCCCGCCCCCACCACCAACCACATGGGTTGACCGAAGCGGCATCGTCTCGGCCCCCGAGAGGAGCTGACGGGCTGGCGGGACCGTGGCACGCTGACTTTCTGGAAGGCGTTAGCTCCGCAGCCCTCAGCCCAGCCACCGCCCGGGTCCAGAGTGGGGCTGGCGCTGGAACCTGACACTCACATCCCCCCGCAGGAAGCCAGCAGCTGAAATCTCCCCAGGAGCGGCCTCGGCCCCAGCTGCCGGCTGCTTTCCTGACTGTTTCCAGAACCGGGGGCCGGAGCGCCCTGCACAAAAGCTCTGCCGTGGCGGGGCCGTCCCGGGGAGCTGCCACGCTGCGGCTGCAGCCCGCGCCTGCCTCTCGGCTCCTGCGTGCGAAGCCAGTTTCCCTGGGGGAACGGGAGCTGGAATCCAGGGAGCGCAATGAACAGGAGCGCGAGGCTTCGCGTTTCTGGATTCTGGTTCCCGGTTTCTGCTCCCGGCTGTTTCCATGGAAACTGGCATCGGACCTGGGAAAATAAGGTTAGGGTTTTCAAAGGCAGGCTTCTCTTCTCACTCCCTCGGCCCTGGTTTCCAGTGCTCCCGCCTCCTCCCCCCTTCCCGGCGAGAGGCGGGGTAGGGAAATGCTGCCAGCGCAAGGACACAATCTCCCTTGTAGATCCCAGCTGCCTGCTGAGAGGTGGCAGAGAGGCTCTGCAGAGCCACGGCCACGGGCGCTGCCGACGACCCACGGCTCCTTCGTGCAGGGACCCTGCCATTTGGAAGTGCCTCCCTAAGCAGGACGCGACGTAGGTGGAGGCCTGGCAGGAAGGGCACCCCGCGGCCCCAGCTCTGCCACCCCTGCGGTGAGCACCCACCGATGCCTCCGTTCTGCCAGCCGGAGCAAGACCCTGGCGTCCCGGCTCTCGCCGCCTCCCCCTGCCCCAGCCGCCGCGGAGAATCGCCTGCAACTTGAAGAGAACTTTGCAAAGCAAAACCCATGAGCATGCAGTCCTGTGCGCGCCCACGCGACTCGATCCAAAGGGCAGGGGCAGCCCCGGGCACCGCGCCCTCGTCTCCCAGCACAGCGGGGCCCGCTCCGTGCCACACGTGCTGCGCGCGCATGCTACGAGACAGGCCCGGCCTGGAGACTGGGGACTCCTTGCCCCCGGGGAACAGCGACTCCATCGCTTCCCAGTTCTACAACCAGCCACCGCCTCATGCAAGCGGGTCACCTCTTCACTGTCTGCCTCAGTTTCCCCACGGGTTCACTCCGGGTCAGAAGAGAAGAGAGAGACCTGGCCGGAGGGGAGGGAGGGGAGCTGGGAGGATGCCGAACACGCACTTGCTGGAAAGAACTTGGAGAGCCTTGAATGAAAAGCAGCACGGGAAGTTCTCATTATTCTTGCTGCAAGGACACGCAGACATATGCACACGCATGTGCATACCCACACGCACTCACGTGTGCAGGCACAAATGCACACTCACATGCATGCACATATTGTCACTCAAAAACGCACAGCTGCATGGCAGCGACGGCTCCTTTGGTCAGACGCAGCAGTGTGGGTGGTGGGGCGGGAGGTCTCTGTTTTGGGGCTCTACAGGGATCCCAAGGAAACCCAAACTCCACCACACAGAACTGCTGACCCCCACAATCCCCAGCGCCCCCACGGCCGCTGCCTGGTCCGCCAGCACGGCTCTGCTCTATTTCTATAGTGCTGGGCTGGCAATGTATATATTCCCCCCTGCCACGCCGGCAGCTCTGGGATCCTCTGTTCAGCATGGGTCACTTGGGGGAACGTTTTTTTCTAGTGTTATTAATAACCTGCAATTAAACCCCAGCTATTTTGCAGCAGGGGGAGTCCAGAGGCTGGAGCAGGGCCCCTCCACCAAACCTCCCCTTGGCCCTTGGCTCTCGCCTGCGCACCCTGTGGCTCCTGCTCGGAGCACAAAGCGGGGTGGGGGGTGGTGTTGCTGACATGTAATCCAGGCGGACGCAGGCTCACTCAGCCCTGATGCAGCCCGTGGGTCAGGCTGTGGAGTGGCGAAGCCCTGCCTTCGGTGCCAGGGGCCAGTTTCCATCCACGGAGCATTGCAGGTAGCCGTGTCCGGCCCCAGCCACACCTTGGCACAGCTGGAAGCAGGGCTGTGACCACGCCTCCTCTGCTTGCAAACCCATCCAGCGTGGGCAGCAGCACACGAGGCTGCGCCTACCCAACCTGCTGATTCAGCTCTGCCAGCGCTAGCCCTGGGACACGCGAGGAGCAGCGAGGAGGAGGGCTAGAAGGCAGCAGCGAAGCACCCCTGGATCCTGTCTACACTATGGCTGGGAATGGCAGCACAGCTCACTGGGTGCTGAGCAGACCCCCTCCCTCTGATGCCGGCTCAAAGTGGTCTAAGTGGGGATTAGCCAAAGGCCCTGAGTCGCAAGTGGGTGGGAAGCAAGTGCCTAATTCCCTTTGGCTGCCGTGAAAATCCCAGCCCCAGTTACAGCACAGACCCTCAGCCCTGACGGTAGCCAATGCCAACTCCCACCATGGTGGGCCCCAGCCCCCGGCGGAGGTCTCCTCTGGTTACGACAGGATCATACAGCACTTAAACTTCCCTCCTGTGGTTACTGCTACTCTGACGGCACACGGGAGGCCTGGGTGCGTTGACACCAAGATAGGAAATAATGCAGGGCAGATTAGCCTGCGTGGAAGGGTTGGCTGCGGCCTCCCAATAGCGGGGAAACCTGTCTCCAGAGGAGGAAAGTGGGGAAGGAGAGTTGCTCACAGCTGTGCCCTGGGCTGCTGTCTGTGGGTCTCTCTCATCTATTCCTATTGCTGGCTTTCTGCACCTCCTTTCCTTCCTGTACAGCCCCTGGCGCAGCAGAGCTGGGCCCTGCTTGGGGATTCCCAAGTGCACCAGCCTCTCAGGGTTAAACTGCGCTTGCTCGTGGGCGGTACAGCCAGGCCAGACCGGCCCGGGACCATTCAGCAGTGCACGGCTCACACCGATGCTCTAGCGGGGTTGTCTCACTTCAACGGCACAGCCTGAGGTCGCTGCTGGGTGCTGGGCACGAAGCTGGACAGACGGCTGCCCTGGGCCAGCAGGGCAAAACCTGAGCAAACCTATCTTCCACGTGCAAACAGGTCTGTGCCACATTATCTGTGCTGCACACTGGAGCTTCACCTCTGCCCCAAGAAGCCCGCGGCCTGCAGACAGGCCAGGCCGGCAGGACCGAGCGGTATTTCACAGCCCCAACTCCTGTGCCCTGAAACACCGTCTTGCAGCTGATGAGAGGGAGTGCCAGCGATGCCACGGGGGCAGCCTTCTTGGGGGCTGATAGCCCTGTTCTTTCCGGGGGCCTGGCTAGATTCACCTCAGCCTGGCTGAGAAGCAGGAGAGAAAGGGGCAGAGCCCCTTGGACCCTCCAGCCCACGATAACTCAGGTTGGGCCCGAGGCCAGGCCCATGCCCAAGCTCCCCCACAGCTCACGGCGTGGGGGTCTTGGAGCAGCAGGGCACAGACCGGACCTGTGAGCAGAGGAGGGACCCGCTGCTCTGTGCATTGTCAATCGAGCGGGTCCCGGCACTGCTGACAGCGGGGATGTGGAGCATGGGCATGCAGGCACGCCGGTGCAGGGATCATTGCCCAGCCTCTCTGCAGCCCTGCGGTCAGCCTCTGCCCCGAGCACAGGCCCTGCTACAACAGGAGCAGTGCCTGGCACCCAAGGGGCCAACCCCCCATGCACTGCGAAAGGCCCATGCTTTGAAGCTGCCATGCATCCCCTCTCATGCAGGTCCTAACAGCAGAGACTTGCATGAGGTGAGCTCTGTGCTGTCTAGTGCAAGTCCCATGGCGGCCCCCCAACCCCTTTGACCACCCCAAAGCCTGGGGCTGGGGATAGTGCATAACCCATCCCCCTCCTCTGAGTCCTGCTGCCTCTCGGCTCCCTGAAGGCAGCTGAGCAGGGGGTGCAGACCCCCGGGATGGGGCATAGCCCTGCTCACACCAGGCTGTGGTTTGGACCCCCCCCGGCCGCAGGCATACAGGTGTTGGCTGCGCTGGCGCGGCTGCAAAGGCAGGGACAAGCTCTTTATCTCCGCTCCGCCTGAGCTGATGGATAGTGGATCCCTTCCCAGTGCGGATGGGAAAATCCCACCCACCAGCACTGCAGCTGCCGCCGTTCAGCTGGTCCTCCCAACGCCATCCCACAATGCATCGCGGCACCTTTGGAAGTTACCCAAAAGCCTCCGCTCCCAGCACGGGGCCAGCCGGGCGGGCGTCCCACAATGCACCAGGACCCGCCAGGTCATGAGCGCTGACCCAAGGCAAGGCCGGGTGGGGAAGTGAGCATGGCGTGCCGGCCGCGGCCTGGCCTTGCCTCCGCACGCTCGCTCGCTTCCTGGAGATGCGCCCTGTGGAAACAAAGATCCTGTTCTCATGGCAATGTCCTCTAGAGATAAAGAAGAGGCGAGGAGCACACACTGCAGATTAAATGGAGCCGTGCAGAGCCGCGGGGAGGGGCTGGATCCCCCCGGGGGGGAGGGGGGGTGCACTCGCTCCCCTTGCAAAGCTCGCCAGCAGCCAAGCTGGAATTCAAGCCCCCGAACACCGCGCGGATCCCCCTCCCCTCCTGGCGCTGGCGACGCAGCCCAGGTTGGCTCGCGCGATCTGGGAGCAGGACGGGGCGGGACGAGCTTCCTGGCATGCAGAAATGCAAGTCTGCACGGTCCCTGGTTTTCCCCCTGCAAGCAGCTGCTGTTCTCGGTCGCCAGCAGCTCTGTGCTTGCAAGGGGGGGGAAAGAGGCATTTGCCCAAAATATGTTGGCTGCTGGAAAGGAGAAAGCTTGGCTTTTAGAGGGTTGAGAAGCCCAACTGCACAAAAAAGGGACCTTCCCCCCCAGTCCATACGCCTGCAGAGACCTGGGTTTTGGGGCAGGGGTGCCTCCAGGGAGCCTGTGCCCCGAGCCTGGAGTTTGCACCCGAGCTGGAGCATGCACACGGGGTTAAGTGTCGCGGTCACATGACTAGAGAAGCCAATGGGGAGCTGCTGAGTCAGGGATGTTTCAGGCCCTGCCACCGATTTGCTACCCCGGGCAAATCATGTCACCTGCCCTGAGTCCATAAGTAAAGCCACTGCCGCCTGCCTTTTCTCTCGAGCGGATCAGCCACGGATCTCAAGTCACATTACAGGAGGCGGGAGCCACTATGTCCATTTTACAGAGGGGGAGACTGAGGCACAGCAAGCACAGGGCCACCAGACCATGCAGCCTGCAGACCCGGCCGATGGCAGTGCCACGGACCTGCTGGATCACAACCACACCTGCAATCTCTGCCCCTGCCCGGTTTCCCTCCGGAAAAGTGCCCTCTCTCCCAGGGCACAGGGGCTAGCACCGCAGGGCCCGATTCAGGCGGTTCCTTTTACTGCTGAAAGGATTCTGGTGCCTTTCCCGTGCAAGGCCCCTTCCCCGTGGGCGCACAGCTTAGCACCATTGCCCCGCTACAGCTATGGAAACTGAGGCACAGCACTGACCTTCGCAGGGCCCAAACGCAGATGTGGGGGCTTAGCATCCTGGGAAGCCGAGCCTCCTCCATCAGCCACCTGCAACAGAGCTAGGAATAGCCTCCTTATCACCTGCCTTCTAGCCCGGCAGGCTGGGCTCGCCGGTGTGCCCTGGAGGAGAGGGCCCTGCTCTTCTCCCTCTTGCTCCCCTCCTGGCAGCTGGATCCAGACACGCTGCATGGACAAGGCCTCCCCGCATCCACTGCCCTTTATCAGGCCCAGCCGCCTTGCCAAGAGCCGGAGGCAGGCCGGGAGGGCAGTGCAGAGAGCCCACTTGGCTCCCCGTGCTGGCAGCTCCTCCCTCCCCCAGCTGCATGGGGGAAGATGTGTCCGCTGGCCCCTTCCTCCATGCCTGGACCCACTGGAGGAGGCACTCGGTCACACCCAGCCCCAGGCAAGGCAGGGCCCCAGGCCCCCAGCTCCCAGCAGAGCCTCCCGGGGAGACTGCAAAGGGGGTGGCCTGGCTCAGATGAGCTCGTGTGGCCACCAACAAGCAACATGGGCGCTCCCAGGCTGCTCCGATTCAGGCACCAGGCCCTGCTCGTGGTCCCCGTTCTTCTTGGTTTCCCACCCCACCATGGCACAGGCTTAATGATGCCAGTGGGTCCTGCTGGACCCCGCAGCCCCTGGGGAGGGACCGCCTGATCTGGGGGTGCGGAGGAGCCCATGATCCCCTTGGAGATGCCTCTAGACCTCTGCCCCTAGGACTCGCAGCAGACCCCCTTCCCTCTACTGCACCACAGAGCCCAAGGCCCTTCCAGCCTGAGGATGCCCTGAATCAGACCATCGCTTCCCCCAGCCCAGGGCGCCAAGTCCATAGCACCGATGGACGCGTGCACGGGACAGGGGAGCCCAGGGGAAGGCAGGGGGTGGGGGCATCCCCTCCGCCTCTGCCCCAGCCCCCTTGGCATCCCGGGACCCCCGGCCGGCCTCCCCGTGTGGGTTCAGCTGCCACCGCCGGCTGCAGGATGCTCAGTAGGAGACTCACCCGGCGCTAATTAATTAAAACAAACAGCAAATTAAACACAGCAAAATGAAAATAGCTCCGGAAATTAATTTCCAGCCAACCCCACCTGGAAAGGCTGGATATTTAAAGAACGAGCGGAGCCCGCCGA
This sequence comes from Alligator mississippiensis, assembly GCF_030867095.1. Taxonomy (NCBI): domain Eukaryota; kingdom Metazoa; phylum Chordata; order Crocodylia; family Alligatoridae; genus Alligator; species Alligator mississippiensis. The sequence continues at coordinate 2,379,809 of NC_081829.1, read as the reverse complement.
GACTGCGCCGCGCGGGCGGCTCCTAGAAGGCACCGCCCCTCCCCGCCCTGTCCTCCCACCCCGCCCCGGCCGTGGGCTCCCCAGGGGACCCCGAGATGCGGGGAGCTCAGCGAGGGGAGCCACTTCCAGTCAGCCTCCTGCGCCCCCACCCCGGGGTGCTGCTGCCACGGTGAGTGCACAGTTGATGCAGTGCCGGGGCTGGGCCTGTGCACGAGGGATCCTGGAAGAAAATCCCTCCTAGCAGAGACCCTGCAAAGCTGCACTGGAAATAACAAACGGAAACCGAAAGGAAAAGGCCCAGGCAGGTGCCGGGAGCCCCGGTTTAGGGCTGAGCAGTGCCCATTTCTCCTGGTCGGGCAAGGGGGAATCCCTGCAGACAGCCTGGCGCAAGGGGGTGCAGCCTCCCCAGGGCCGGGGGTCACCTCCAGCTCCAGCCCACTGAGGCGGGTAGCTGGAGGTTATGGCAGGGTTTTGCCCTCCTGTTTTCGGGATTCCCCTGGAAGAGACTCCTGCCCGTCTCTGGCCTGGCAGAGCTGAGTCAGCGGCTGTGGGGAGGCCCATGGCAGGAAGGAGCTGGCCCCAGCACCACCAGCGCTTCCCCTTTCTGTGCGTGCGAACGGACCCAGAAGATCTCCAGGGGCCGGGGAGGGAGGCATGACCACGGCACAGTAAGCAATGCAGGCACCACGCCACTGCCCGGGGGGAGATGCCCATGCCTCTGGCCTTGCTAGAGCGTACGAGGCGCGATCTTCTTTGGGCTCGGCACGCAGGACGCTTGCACCAGGCCTTCGCTGGGATGGGATCGGGCAGCACCTAGAGAGACCCCAAGTTTGCCCGCTGTATGGGAGCCCTGGGGCTGCACCCTGCTCCACAGGCCTGGCCTCATGGCTTGTTGGGGCCCTTCTTGCCAGGACCCAGCTGACACTGAGTAGCCCCCCGTCCCCCTGCCGTGGATCTCCCCCCAGCCCAAGCTCGGTGCTGGATGTCAGGCTGACCTTGGCTCTCTGCCCGGCACAGCTTTCCCCCGCACTTGACACGGCCCTGGCAGGGGTGGGGGCGGGATGGCAGAGGTGCAGCTCGGGGGGTTTTGCAGACCACGCTGAGACTCCCTGCTCCCCCACGCTGGCAGGGTCTTCCCCGGCGCCCGCCCTCGCCCTGCTCCATCCGCCCCCGGGGCCGCCGGCCTCTCCCCTCCGCCTTGCAGACGGCTGCTTCTCCTCACTCCCGTTGACCTAAATCTCCTCCTGATCCAGCCCCGCCGCAAGATCTTCCCGGCACGGCTGGAGGCGCGGGGGACAGATGGGCAGGGGGCATCCCCCCTTCCCCAGGAAACCGGGGAGACGCAGCAGGGCTCCCTCCCACCCACCCTGGCTGGGAAATCTCCCGCCCCCCACCCCAGCGCCCGGGTCTCAGGGGCCCAGACTGGAAACTGGGTAACCGCACGCCCAGCCCAGTCGCCCCGATCGACCACATCCCTCCGCGCGGGGCCCTGCGAAGGAAGTTCCAACGGCTCTAAAGTTTCATCTGTGACTCAGCCGCTGGCAGCGTTGGCCAAGCGCAGCCGGCTCCAGAGAGAGAGAAAGAGAGAGACCCCTTGGCCCCGCTCGCCGGGGGGGAACGGTGCATGCGGGAGTCATGGGGGGAAGCAGGGGGTGGGGGAATTTCACGCCGCCCACCCCTGAGCGCGCCTGTCTGCAAAGCCCCGGCCGGCACGCCACCCCCAGAGCCAGAGCAGCCCGAGCTGGCTCCCAGCGACAGCAGAAGGCTTTTAAAATCCCCTACGCGCGGCGTGACTCACTGCAACCCAGAGATGCCCAAAACAAGCTCCAACACGGAGAGGAATGGAGACAGCCGAGAGGCTGGGGGCGGGGATGAGGGGAAGGGGAGGGCCGCGGAGACACAGAGAGGAAGGCAAGAGGCAGAAATAACAGCATCTGAAGCCCGGCCTGCTGGAAGCCAGTCAGCTCGGCTTGGCCAGGCGCTGGCACAGCCAGGCCCGGAGCTGGGAGCAAGAGGACGTGGCCCTGCCCGGCTTGGAGCCACTGCCCGGCGCTGCCCCTCTGGTTCGGGCACTGCTGTGGGGCGATACAAGCAGGAGGCGATGGCTGTGCCCGAGGGCAACCGGACAGCAGTTGCACCAGAGCAAGCCCTGCTCCTGCCCCGCACCTGGGAGCTGAGCGCTGGGACATGCATAGGCACCAGCGCTAGGCACCTGCCCTCCCAAAAACAGCCCACCCTGGTCCAGGCCCCTAGCCACTGACACAGCCACCTGGGCATGGCCGGAGGTCCGGGGCAGTGGGGCACGTTGCAGCCCCCTCCCGTCACCCCACATCCCCGCCAGAGCACCGGGACCCTGAGGCACTCGGAGTCCATGGCAAGGAGGCAACCGAGGCGAGCAGGGGCCAGGCCCTGGTGCCGCCTGCGCCAGAGGCTCCAGGAGACTGGCCAAGAGTCGGCAGCTTTGTTCCAGGTGCCCGTTCCCTTTTTTCATTAGGCTAATGGGATGCGGATGCATTATTCCATTCCACACGCTGCTAACGAACCACTCAGGCCTCTGCATTTGCATTAATGGGCAAATCTGGAGGAGGGTGGAGTGGCTGCAGCTGCCCAGGCCTGACCTTCCCTGCTGCAGCCTGCCTCGCTTCCTCCAGACCCACCCGGGGAGAATCCCCATGTGCCCCCTTTCCCGGGCACATTCACCAGCCTGGACCAGCCCCTGGGGTCCCTGCCTCTTCCACCTACCTGCCCGGAGCAGGTCTTAGCTCCCGTCTCCCCGCACCTAACACCTCCATAAGGGTGAGGCCAGGCCAGCACGCAGGGCCCCAGACGCTGCCACCCTCCAGGCCCATGCATGTCCCATGCAACCGGAGAACCCTGCACCCCATTGCTCCACCCTGGGGGCTTCAAAGGCAGCCCCTGGGCCGCTCTGGGGCTCGAGGGGTGGGTGCTGGGGGAGACGCAATCCTGGGCCTCCTTGCAGCCAGAGCCTGCTGCCTGTTTGTTCCAGCTCCTGCCTGCCCGCGTCCCCGAGAGGCTTCGAAGGCGAGTGACCCAAGAAGTGGAATGCGAGAGCCTCCAGCTGCCTGCACCCAAATCGACTCGGGGAGGGGCGGGAGAGGAAAGGAGGGAGCCAGCTGCACTGGGAAGGTCAACTGCAACCACCCAGCCCTGCTATTCTTCCCCTGCTCATTACTGCCTGCGTGTGCATGTGTGTGCGCGCCTCTCTCTCCTCTTTCCTGGCTGTTAAGACACAGCCAGCTGAGCTGAGCCACGCCGAGCCCTCCCCAGCGCTGCAGTGATGTGGCACAGATGCACGGCCCCGACGCCCAGCTGCCATTTAGCCAGGTACCGGGGAGTCGCGCGCCGCCATTCCAGCCTGGGCAGGGGCTCGGTGCTCCAGCCTTTAGGGCAGCCGGGCTCCCTTTGACCTACCCTGGCCCAGAGAGGGGTGCATGGCGAGCCACCGAGCCCACCCACTGCCAGCGCGCCCGCCTGGGACTCTGCCCTCCTGGAAACGGTGACGCGGGTCAGATTTGCCAAGGATCTGACGTGGGGGGGACGAGCTGAAAGGCGAGGTGTTGCCCGGCATGCTCGGAAACATCCCGTCTCCCGGGGGCAACCACGTCCGCCCACGAAGGGGCCAAAAGCACGCCCAGGCCCACGGCCAAATGTCCCAGCTGCTGCTGGTCTAGAGCAAGGGCTGAAGCCATGGACAACGAGGAGCTACAGGGGCTGTGCAAAGGAAGGGCATGGAGTAGCTCCTGCACAGAGGGGCCGGCAGTGAATTGCTACCCACCTTCCAGCTCGCCCTGGTCCCTGAGGATAACTCTGTGTACAGGGAGAGCGTTATGGGATAAACAGAGGGAGGGAGACAGAGGAGCCGACGAACGAACGATGCACAAGAGCCTCTGTGCACATGCAGCGGCAACAGCTCCAGCGATCAGAGGGGCCTGCGGGCCCCACACGGCTGGGGGGCGCAGGCCCATGCTCTCTGCCCAGCCCTGCTGCAGAGATGCGCCCGGGGGGCACCTGCAGCCACCACACAAACTCCTCCGTGCATGTGTGCGTGCGTGTGCGCGCGAGGGGTGTGCGTGTGCGCCTGGGTTTGTCACAGACTGGTGAGCAAGTTAATCTCCGACTCCCTGACACGTGGAATAAAATCACGATCCCGTAATGGAATTCATTCGTCTTCCTGTCCAGGCCGAGAGCTGCCCCGGCGCCACACGCCAGAGCAGAGCGGGAGCGAGCCTCCGGCCAGCGGCTCAGCACCAGGGGGCAGGGGGGCAGAGGCAGGAGGATGAAGGTGTGCGTGGCGGGGAACCTGACCCCTTCCTCTCCCCTCCTCCCAAGCCAGGGGACCGGCTCCTGCTGGGGGCTGCGCTAACTTGCAGTCCATTAATGAGGGAGAGACGATGCGCGCCGCTGGCAGGGCTTGAAAGCCTGAAAATAAGGAACTTCCTTAGGACAGACCCCAAATCAGGGCTGGCCTCCGAGGTCAGGGCAGGGGGGCTGTGAGGAAGCTCCCCCCCCTGCTCCCAGAGAGTGGGTATGGGGGTGGCATGGGGGCATGGCCCACCTTGGTGCATAGGCCGGCTGGCCTGTCCAGGCTCAGACTGGTAGCTTCATCCCAAGGCGCTTGCAATGGGCAGGGGGGCATTGCTGGGCTCTGCCCACACTTCCGGGGCTTGACCCACCTGCCCTGAGCAGGTGAGGGATGCACGGAGCTAAAACCTGCTGGCCTGACTCCCTGTACCCCCCTGCCCTCCACTGTGAATGCCCATGGGAGGACAGTAGCTATGCCACAGCCCGTGGGCTTGGTCCCTGCTGCTCGCAGCCCTGAAGCTGGCAGAGAGAGGCGGTGGCACTGTTTTCAGCTTCAGCCCCCGCTCTGACTTCCCACAGTGCAAGATGCCCCTAAGCACGTGTGAGCCAAAGGGCAGAGGGGGCTGGGCGGGGAGGGACAAGCACTGAGAGACCCCAATAGACCAGGTATGCGGGGGATGGCACCCCAGGCTCCTGTACCTCCAGCTAGTGCCTTATGCACCCACCCATGCCCTAACAGCTGGGGGTAGTCACTGAAGGGCATCCCCCCGCCTCTGTCCTGACGGCTTTTCAGCACCTTCCAGAAAACAAGCGGGTTTGTTTCAAGCCAGCAGCCCCCGGATGCCAGGCTGACAGCCAGGGATCTGCCCCGGGTTTGGGCTCCAGGGTGCAATGGCACTGGACTGAAGCTGGGGAGAGCTCCTCGGGTGCAAGGCCTGCCTTGGCACGCGGCTGCACCAGCAGCTCACGGCAGGGGAAGCCTGGGGGAGAGGCGAGGGCAGGTCGGCCCCTCCAGGGTGCCCGCTCTTTCCTTGCGGGAAATGCAAGGCAGCTGGCATGTACCATGGGTCGGGGCAGGCACACGGGCAAGTTCATGCTCTGGCATAGCCATAACCCCGTGAGCTCACGCATCCACCCTGTTCCCCAGTCTCCTTCTGTGCTAAGGGGGAAATGGCACGGCTTTACCAACCACAAGCCACTGCAAGGTGCCCCGAAGACACGGCCTGGGGGCTGCATCAGGACAAGCCCGTCTGCAGGTCACTGCAGCTCCGCTCCCACTCTCAGTCCGGTGCCCAGCCCTGCTCTCACGTGCCTAGCGCAAGACGAGCCTGGCACCCAAGATGCCAACAACCCGTGCCCTGTCCAGTGCCTATGCAGGGTCTTGCCTCGCTGCTCAGCTGGGAAAGAAAAAGACACCCCCCTCCCCAAAATCTGAGCAGAGGCAGCCACTGCCCATCCAGCTTTCCCCAGCAGGCGAGAATAAATGGTATCCTTGATGCACAGGCGCAGAGGGCCAGCCTGAGAGCTGGGCTGAGGGAGGAGGGGGAGAGGCCGGCGGCTGCCCCGAGCACACAAAGCCCCTTTCATAAGGGCTGGGCTCAGATGTGCATTGCCGCGGAGAGGGACCTGACTGCGCTACCAGCACAGGCGGGGGGTCCTGGGATGAGGGAGCAGGGGGCCGGTGGCCTTTTGGAGGAGTGTGTGCACATGTGTGCATGGGAGAGGGGGCGGCGGACACCTGAGTTCACATCCTGGGTCTGCCACAGACTCCAGTGAGTCATGCCTCAGTTTCCCCACCTCTAAAATGGGGACAATGCACGTACATGCGTCTCAGAGACACCCCCAAGGGAAAACCCAGGGCCAAACAACCAGGGCAGAAGAGAGAGAGATCATGGCTAGTACATGAGCTGGGCGGACAGGATGCCTGGGTTCTCTTCCCAGCCCTGGGAGGGAGCGTGGCCTAATGGGCAGAACAGGGGGAGGGGGCCAGGACTCCTGGGTTCTAGGTAAGCAGGATGGCCGGAAATACAGTCGCTCCCCAACCCATGGGAAACTTCGACGCCTCTCCCGTGCCCGGACAGCACAGCACCGTGGCCTGTGGCTTCCTGCGCCTCCCCTCCTGCCGGCTCTCAACTCTACAAACACTACAAGTCACTCGCACGAGAACAGGCGCTGGGGGCCTTCGGACCTCCTCGGCGCCTGCGGCTTCTCCTCCGCTTTGGAGGGTGCTGAGGCACTGGGACTCAGCCCCCCTCCACAGGCTTGCATTAGCCGTGCTTAGGGGCCAGCCCAGCCTGGGCCATGCTCACACATCCTGCCCACAAGCACTCAGGGCCGCATGGCCCCATGGCCTGGGCTGTGCCCAGCAGCCTGGGGCAGGAAGGAAGCAGCAGGGCAAGGGCAGGGAGGGTCCTGGTGGGAGCAGGACCGGATTCCTGGAGCTCCTCTGTGGGGAGGGGGAAGGGGAGAGGGGTGGACACCAGCCTGCAGGAAAAGCAGGTTTGGTGGGAGATTAAAGGTACAGCAGGGGCAGGGGGCGGGGAGGCTTCTCTGAAACACCTGGGGCCAGGCCGGGCACAAGCGCCAGCACAGCCCTGCCTTCCCCTTGCACCCATCAACCGCTGCACCCCTTGCACCCACCAGTCTCTCCTCTGTTGGCTGACGATGGGTGGGGAGACACACACCACTCCTCCTGCCCCAGCCTGCTCCCAGCCCAGCCCCCCAGGGGAAAATGCACCGGATACACCTGTGTGTGGGGCAGGGGGGTGGGGGGCATTAACCCATGCCCTCCAGGCTAGGGTACCCTAGCACGCCTGGCATGGCCTGGCTGTATAAAGCAATGCCACAGCCACAGGGCCGGTGGGGGCTGCAAACCCCAGCGCGCGCCTGCTCCGGTCTGCTTGGCTGCTGAGACATGCCGGCATCTCCTGACTGTCTCCAGACCCTCGCGCTCTTGGCCGCGAGCCTCCTCCGCGCCTTTGTCTGCACACTAAAAAGGACCTGCGCCTGGCTCCAAGGGGGACCGGAGAGCTGCACAACCCCGAGCGGCTGGCAGCGCTCGGAGCCAGCTCCCCACTCCGTGTCCCAAAGGGACAGAGCCATTGCTAGCAAGTGGGGGAGAGCTCCCCTGGGCCAAGCCGGCTCCAGCAGCGGGGCGCAGGCAGAGACCCCCCCACCTCCGGGCCAAAGCCCCGTGTGCCCGGAGGGGGAGGGAGGACCGGATGCAGGCAATGAGTCAGAGGCAGAGTAGCAGGTGGCAGTGCAGAGGCGCAGCTGATTGCTCCTGGCGCTGCCCGCCTGCTGGGGGGGCGGCCTCCCGCCTGCCTGGGAGACAGGTCCAGGGCTGGGGCTGAGCGGGGCGAGTCCATTCAGGGGGGTTGGGAGGAACCTGAAGCTACAACCCCACTTTTCTTGGGCCAACGTGGCCATAGCGGGTGGCAATGTGCCACGACAGCTCCCCACTGACTGCCACAAGCCCAGAGATGCACCAAGGTCTCCACGCTATGCTAGGCCGACCACATCTGAAGCCCCAGGCTGGTGGGGAGAAGAGGGTGCTAGCAAGGGGGGCCGCATAGAGGAAGCTCACTGCCCAGGGGTACTTGGTGCCGGGGCCCGTGTGCTGAATTCAGACCCCCCAGGCCCTGCCGGAGCCCCTCTCCTACCAGCCAGCCTCCCTGTGCGCGCCTGCCCTCCAAGGACAGGCCCGGCTAGGGGGCACTGCCAGCCCCGCTGCAAAGCAAACCGCTGGCTCCTCAGCAAGTAGCAGGGATGCGCCCACATGCAAAGGGCCACGAGCACCAGGCAAGCTAGCACCAAGGTGCAGAGGCACAGCTTCAAGGAGGAGGCTTCTCCCTGGACATGCAACACCACAGGAGGCATGCCCGGGTGGTTTGGGAGGGAAGCCACGAGGCAGGCCAAGCCTGGAGGCACCTTGTGAGGTCAGGGCACGTGCTGCCAGGGAGCTGGGCCCGGGGTCGCCCGCGGGGCCGAGGGACCCCAGCCGAGCGTGGCGCAGCTTGTCGCCATTCGTTAGCATTGCCGGCAGGGGGGTGAAGGAGTCCGATATCCTTCCGCTCCCTCCAGAGCGGCATCTGATGGGAGTGGGAGAGACAGATGGATGGGGGGGGGGCACAGAGGGAGGAAGGAAGCGGGTGGGAGGGGGAGGGCGATTTGATCTGAGCCCCCAGGTCCTCCTTGCCAACCCCCTTCCCCTCAACAGCGCTGCTATCCCCTACCCAGTGTCCCCTGACCCCTCCAGCACCCACATGCAGGCACACAGACGTCACTTATCCTCCCCTTGAGAGGTGGGGAAACTGAGGTACAGTGCTTCAGGCCAGCCTCTTTGCACATGGCAAAGCCGGAGCCCCCATCCAAGGCAAGGGGCTGGTTTCCATTAGAGCCGCGGCAGAAACGCTGCTGCCTCCCACCCCAGCGGGCACGACGGGGACCTAGCCCTAGCCCAGAGTGGCCCTGGTGGCCGTAGGCACTTGGCAGCTGACACAAGCCCTTGGAGGAAGCATTCGTATTGGAACAACCGTTCTCCCTGCTAGGCTCTAAGCACCCGGCCCCCCAGGTGGGTGACACCCGGATGGGCCAAAGCTTCATGCACGGACCAGAGCAAACACAGACAGCACCTCCCAGCACCTCTGCGGGTACCAGTGAGGAGTCTCCAACCCTTCCCAATAGCCCAGGGCTTCCCAGGCAGAGCCACCTCCCTTCCCTGGGGACTCCTGCAGGAGGTGGCTTCCTACAAACTGGACCCGGGTTCAACCCCCTTCCCACTGAGAACTAGAGGAATTGCAGGGGGTGGGGGAAACTGAGGCATTGAGTGGGGATGACTCAACACAAGGCACAGCCCCCTGCGGGATGCCCTCTTCCCCACGCCCCCGTGCACCTCAGCGGGTGTGCAGAGAAGGGGTTTGTGCGGAGGGGGGTGCATTTTGAAGCCAGGCAAGCAGAAGGGAAGAGGCTCTGGAGCCTCATCAGGTGCGTGCGCGAGAGAGGAAATCAGGCGACTGCAGGAGAGCTGCTGGCAGGGAGTCTCTGCTCCATCTTCCCGCAGGTTTCAGGCTGTTAGACAACTGGGCCAGAAGACCTGAGAGCAATCAGTGCAGTGCCGCCGCGGCCGCTGATGGGGACAGAGGCTGAGGTTGCAGCCACAGTGCAGCCAGGCACCCACGGGATGGAGAGGGCCAGGTGCAGAGATGCTTGCGGGCAGCCAATGCCCCACGTGCACCAGGGCGGTTGTGCACAAGAACCCTCTGGGGCACAAGCAGCCTTGTACGGGGACCAGGGGGCATGCCTGCACTCTCGTGCACCAGTGGGGGCAGCTCCGACCCCGAGGAACCATCACCCCAAAGGGACCTTGGTGACCTGGGACCCTGGTGGGGTGGAAGGGGTGAGCTGGCCCCTTCATTAACTCCTTCCTGCCAAGTCCAGGAGCGACCCCCTCCCGCACGAAGGCAGCTCTGCAATTCCAAGCACAGCCCTGGGATTCCTGCTTTCCAATCAAGCCTCTTGCTGCGTGGGGCTGAGCTGCTCGTTAGCGGCCGCTCATTAAGCGCCCTCCAGGACGAGGAAGGTACCCGGGGCACCTGCACCTCCGCCTCTAATGAGCTCCATTACGGTCCTGTCGCCCCGAGACACAAACGAGGGGGCAGAGGGTCCTCTCCGCCACTGATGCCGGAGCACCACGAGCCCGCGGGGGGGGCAGCGGGAACCAGGGGCGAGACACGAGCAGGCTGGGAAACAAGCGCCCCCCAGGCCCTTCGCGGTGCCCGGCCCCTCCTTTGGGGGCAGGGGGCTCTACCAGAGGGCCTGGGTCAAGGCAGAGGGAAAAGCTCTCAGGAAAGGGAGGGCCCCTGCGAATTGACTCATCGTGGCAACTGCAGGGAGGCGGGGAGGCAGCTGCTGCTGGAGGAACGCCCTTGCCTCACCGCAAAGGCAGCCCACGCCCCCGCACCTCGGCCCGGTGCCCACGCCGGCCGGCCCCGGGACCCACAGGGCACGGGATGGGCCTGATTCTGAACCCCCCTCACCCCAGCTCGGGGGGTCTATCCCCCCTGCAAGCAGCACGGCACGCCCAGCTGCAAGCCTATCTGGGCACGCCAACCAGGCCATCGGGGCAGACAGAAAGGTGCCAAGCCGGGTCCTGGGCTGCTCTGGTACCAGAGGCTGGACACCGGCTCAGTGGAGCTGCGGGGACACGTCGCCAACTGCAGGCCTCGACGGTGGGTGGGGACGCACGTGTGACATGGGGGCTTGCGCCTGTGACCCACGGGCAAGGCAGGGACACAGGCGGCTCGCTGCAACGTCTGGAAGTGGCCGAGCACGGGAGCACGCAGCCTGCGGCTGTGTTCGGGAAGCTCTTTCCCATGCCCGTAGCCCTCAGGGGGGTCACCCCAAATCCTCAGGCTCTCAGGCGAGCCCTGGGTAGCTTTCTTGCTGCCCCCACCCCTGGGAACCCGGCTGTGCTCGTTCTGCTCCCTGCAAGGTGAGGGTGCAGCTGCCGGTCCCCCAGGTGCTAGATTTCGGGGTGGCTCTGGGGGTCCCAGAGGGGCGAGGGGCTTGCCCAGTGTTGCCCTGAACTGCATCGTGGCACTAGGCCTAGGACCCAGGTGTCCTGGAGCCCGGCTCTGTGGCTAGCTGGCGGCCCCTCATTCCCAGGAAAGAAAGCAAACCCAGGAGTCCTGCTCCGACAGGCGGGCCACAAGCCACGATGCCCCCCACGCATCTTTCCACCCTGCTCAGGAAAGAAACACCCCCTCCATGCACGCATGCACACATGCACGCCTGCATGAGCCCGGCCCTTCCCGCCGGGGGCACCGGGGCCACGTGGGCCTGGCCGGTGCCCACGGAGCCACGGCCCTCCCGCCCGGCGCCCCCAACCTCCGACCCCGGCCCAGGCGGGCCCCAGTGCTCGTTAATGTTTACTCAGGTTAGTTGAGCGAGCCGGCAGGGTTGCCATGGCAACCTTTCACGCTGTGATCCACCACCGGCGACTCAGCCACGAGGAGGAGCGGGGACGGCGCGATGGCCCCCGCGGTGCGTGGGTGTCACCTTGGAGACTCCGCGGGCTGTGCCAGGAATAGTTTGATCAGCGCCCTCCCCATCGCGTGCGGGCTTGGGGGGCGGCCGCAGGCAGGGCACCAGGCTCCTGGGTCCTGCATCGGGGAGGGGCGCCGGGCTTCGTGCCCAGCCAGGGGCGGGTGGCATCTAGAGAACTCCTGGGTTCCTAAACCCTCTCGACCCCATGGCTGGGGCTCCGGCCCCGTGTCCCTACTAGCCACGTTGCTGCCCCCACCGCGGCCGTGAGACTCGCAGCGGCTGGGGTGAGAGGCACCCAGCTGCCCCGAGCTACACGGCCCCTGCCCTCCCCCCCGCCAGCGCGCTGGCCACCCTAGCCCCCCGGTTCGAGTTGCACGGCTCTGCCCGCCGCTCCCCCCTCCCCGGCCTGCAGGCTCCTTCGATCCAACTGTCTGTGCAGCTCCCTGCCAACACGCCTCTCTGCTGCATTATTTATAAAACAGAGGAGCAGAGGGCTAGGCAACAGCTGCAGAGCACTCCACGGAGGGCAGCCCTGCCCTGCTCCCCAGAGCCACGCCGCCACGGGCATGTGTCACCGCCTGCGCGGGGGGAAGGGCTGCCCAGCACCCGCCGCCTCGAGGGCACGCCTGTGTCCGGCCAGGCGCCCAGGTCCCCCGGAGCCCCCCGTGGGTCGGCACCGCCACGGGCCACGGGTCCCGCGGCTCCATGAGCTCATCGGTTATTGTGCAGCTCACATGAGCCGGGGCCCGGCATGTGGAGGCTTCCAAGACACGCCTCCCTCTCTCCCTCCTTGCCAATCACCCGGATACGGTGCCCCACGTCCCGGGCATGCGTGGGGGGGGGACCGTGCCACAGGAGAGGCCTTCCTCTGGAAGCCCAGAAACCTCTCTGCAAGCAGAAAGCACCTGGGAAGGGCTCGAGGAGAATCCCACCCGGGCACCGGGGTGGGAAGCAGGGAGTTCCCTCTCCATGAGACACGCGGGTGCAAAACCAGCCCAGCCCAGGAGCTGGCTGCGGTGCTTTGTAGGAGCAGGGGTGGGGGGGGAGGCTGCTCGCTATTGCAAACAGGTCTGCCTTGAAGGCCTGGCAGAATGGGCTGCCTCCTCCCCCCACCATGCCCCCCTCCAGCAGCCCCACCGCTGGGGAAAGCCGTGCTCGGGCTTTAATTTTTTATTATTAATTTCACATCCACCTCGAGCGCTGCCTTCGCTTCCCCGGCTCGGCCCCCGCCCCCACTCCCCCCTTGTTCTGCTGAAGATCCGTACCGGCTGAAGCCGCGCCGGGCTGCCGATAGGATTAATTCTGCATGACTGCCCATCTCCACAGGGGTGTCTAAGACCCTCCGGCCTGCAGCAATCTTTAAAATTCCTCCAGCCCAACTTAATTCCCTCTTCCTGCAGCGCTGGCGCATCTGCTGCAGTCAGACACGGAAAGCCAGGAGCACCCAGAGGAAGGGCAGGTCCCAGCCTGCACCCCTGCACCTGGGGGGGGGGTCCCAGTCACATCGGGCCCCCCTGCCAGGCAGGAGCTGCCCCAGGGCTATGAGGTCCTGACTCCAGATGTGCATGTAGGTACGTGGGAATGCGGCACAACGTGCACACCCAGCCCAGCCTGCAAGAAAACCCTGTCAGCCCCTGTCCTGGCCAAAGCATGACATTTAAATAAATTAATAATAATACTAATACTAATACTAATAATAATAGTCCTGTTTGTAAAGCCAACCACTTTGGGGCATCCCACCCATGGGGTTTGGGCATTGTCAGCATAAGAGGGGGAACTTTGCAGGTAGAGCTTGACTCCCAAATGGCATGACTCCCAGAGCTGGGACTTCAAAGGAAATGGGGCAGGGGGAAAAGATTGTGAGGGCAGAGCCAGGCTGGGCCAAAGCTGAAGCATGTGACCCAGACGGATGCCCACCACTAGTCGGGGCAGATTGTGCCACGTTCTGCCGGCGGGCCACGACCCTGCAGGCGTACGAGGTGGTCCTGCCACTCAAAGCAGCCAAGAATCCAGGGCCAGGATTGAGGGTGCTACAGGGTCCAACACTAGGAATGAGGGTGCTGCAAGGTCGAATGCTGCCCTGTTGCTCTTGGCTGGCACCGTCCTGCCCCGGGAGGCAGGAGCCGGGCTGGGGTTTTGCTGGGTGGGTGCTGACACCACAGATGTTTGGAGCAAGGTGTGAGGAATGGGGGACACCCCAGGCTTCCTCGGGGGGAGCGGAAGTGCTGGGGTGCCCTTCACCGACTCGGGTGTCCCCAGGCCATGTCAGCCCAGGGGACGGGGTCCCTATTAAGACACAGCTTTGCTCGACGAGCTAGCAGCCCCAGGGCCCGGCATCACGTGAAACATTTGTGAACGTGAATGGGGCGGGACACAGTGCCACGCTGGCCTGTGCCCCTGACCGGTGGGTTTAAGCCCACCCAGGCTCCCGGCTCTGCCCCCATCCTGGCTCAACAGTGGCCCTCAGCTCCCATGTCCACTGCACCTCCACACAGAAGCTCCATGGCCCGGGGCCTCCTGGTTCCTCTGGCACCAAGGCGACCGGGGTGTCACGCAAGCGATGGCCACAGCCCCAAGTTTAAGCCTGGCTTGCCCCTAGTCCAGCGAGCAACCCGAGGACTCTGGACTCCCATCTCCCTGCCCAGCCCTGGGCAAACCCCTTCACCTCTGCAGCTCACGTCCAGCCCCGGGGCACAGACCACGGTCCCTCAGCGGCTCGCACGGAGTATGCACGACGGGGTATGGGGTGTGGGGGGGCTTTGCACACGAGGTCCCAGCAGCGCGGACATGAGCTGAGCCGCCTCCGCCACTCGTCCTTCTGCTGTGGCAGGGCTGCCGAGAGCCAGGGCTGGGAGGAAAGAGGAGGCAGCTGCGTGTGTGTGTGCTCGCTCACTCTCTCTCCGTGGTGCACACCCGCGCGCACGCGCTCGCCCCCGCCCCACTGGAATTCCCAGCGTGCACTGCAGCAAGCCGAGGAAGGGAACATTTCCTCGCACTTTGAAGGCTCTGAATCCAGCGCGAGGAGGAGTCTAGCCCTGGGGCAAAGCTAACCTTCCGGGAGGGGGCAGGGAGAAGATGCCCCCCTCTTCCTCCTCCTCTTCCTCCCAGCCACAGCCCACTCTCCAGCACAGCCAGCACACAAGAAAAAGCCCCCGCACGCCCGCCTGAGGGACGTCTCCCTCCACCACTTGCCCCTGGTCGCTGGCAGGCAGGAGTGGAGCTGTGGCTCCGTGCATTTAAATCACTTATATCTTTACTTTCTCCTGCGCTGGCTGCGAGATGGGACTTTTCTTCCCCCCACCCCCCGCATTCGTAATTAGGGGGTGGAACAGATGGCAGAGGGTTCGTTTAAAGTAATGCATCCATTAAAATAACCTTCCCTGTCGGGGAGCACGCTGACGGGGGCTGGCGTCGCTCGGGGGCAGGCAGCCCAGCTTTGTTCTGTGGGGATGGAAGTCAGCCCCGGGTGGATGCTACAATCCGGCCCGCCGTGCCCCCCGAGCTGCCCAGGCCCACCCCGAGCTCCCAGGAGTGCCTGCATCCATGGCTTCCCCAGCACCTGCCTGGGGACAAAGGTCCTGAGCCAGCCCGGCACAGGGCAACTGTAGGTCGTGCTCCCCACATGCGGTGAGACCCGGGGGTGCACGGTGCCGCGTGGAAAGGATCCCCAGTCCAGCCCCAGAGCCAGCCGGGCACGCACTCCAAGAGACAACCAGGCGACGGATAGCAGGGCTGGGCCCTGGATCCTTGCTGGCAGCAATCAGGAGTGACTCCAGATTCACCCTCTCCCACCTCTTCCCGCAGGACTTGGTCCAACACTCGCCATGCTGCTCCCCTCTCACAAAGGCCCCAGGTGCAGGTAACGCCCCACCTGGCAGCACCTCCAGCCCCAGCGCACGGATAAAAAGTCATCTGGAGACATTGCGGCGGCTCGGACGGACCCGGGACAGCCCGGAGGAGGGACCTGGGGAGAGCAGAGGCAGCTGCATTGGTGGGCAGCTCCCCTCCGCCCCAGCGCTCCAGGGCCCCACGCCGGCTCCCCCAGTTGGAAACCCGAGGTGGGACTCGGGACTGTTCATGTGAGGCATGGCTGGCCAGCGGCAGCAGCAGCCGCCTCTCCTGTTTCAGCCCCACTCCCAGGAGAGCCAGGAGGCTTTGTTCAGGAACTGGAGAGCAGAGCAGGCCGAAGCGAGCAGACGGCCCCTGCCAGCGCTTGTGTTTCACTCCCCTGGAATGCCGGGCGGGGGGAAGGGGTCTGAGCACGCGGGATGCTTGCCCGTCACGGAGGGGAGCTGCCTGCGCGCCCTGGCAGCCAGCCTGCATCTGGCAGGGGTGGCTGCGGGAAGGGGAGCCCGGGGAGCTTGCATGTGCCTGCGGGGGCTGGGTGTCCGTGTGTGCACAGGCACACGCGTGCATACCCCAGAGGTGTTACCACGCACACGCGTGCAGGCCCATGTGCTGGCAGTCCTCGGCTCTTGCACACACAGTGCTCATTTCACCCCCCCGTGCCTATTTGGCAAGAGAGCGGGCTCGCGGTGGCTTGCTTCTCCTGTATCTGGGGGAGGCCTGGCAAGGAGGGCAGAGGGGTCCCTGCCCCTGTAAGCGGCTGGGCACAGGGGTGCAAAGTTGCCAGCTTGGGGGGCAGGAGAGGAAGGAGCAGCATTGAAATCCCAACCCCCACGCCCATGTTCAGATCCTGAGTGCGCTGCCTGTAGGGCATCCCTGCTTTTGAAGCAGCAGAGGCAGGAGGAAGGAGGGCAGGACTGAGAACGAGCTTTGCAGGCTGCTCTCCTCTCCTCCCGAATGGCTGGGGCTGGGAATATGGCTGGGGCCGGGCATGGAGGCTGCAGAGCACAGCTCCTGTCCCCAGGGATCAGGGATTCAACCCCTCACTTGCCATGTGCCAGCCGTGCCCTGGCCCCTTCACCCACCCAGGCGCAGGCCTGGAGACCAAGTGGATGCCCTTCATCCCAGGAGGGAAGAGGACCAAGGCGAGGCAGTGTCCCAAGACAGCTGGGAGGCTGCTCCTTTGTAGCTCATGCCAGGCCATGGGGACCCTGCGATGCCCCCGTGGAGCAGGCTAAGAGCTGACCCCTCCTTGCCTGCCTCCCCTTGGCTCTCCTCTCCATCAGCTGTGGTGCACACATGCGCATACTGGGCCCAGGGGACAGCCAGCGCCAAGAGGCCCCCAGAGCCAGGCCTTTCCATGCCAATGACTCCTCCAGCACCCCCAGGATCTAGCCAGCTCCAGCTGGTCTCTGGCTCTTGCCCTGCCCACACTTGCATACGCCATGCAGGCCCTGCTCTCTGCCCCTACTCCCGCTACGCATGGGCAAGAAAGCACGGACAAAGCCCTGCTGCCCCACCACCATCCAGGGCAGGCACCTTCCCCTCCTCTGGGAGCCCAGAGATACCACCCCCCGAGCTGCCCAGAGCTGGGGCAGGAGGGAGGTTCAGGTCCCCACAGCCCCCCTGCATCCCTGGAGCCACGTGGAGCCAGAGCACACACAGGACAGAGCCAGCACGAACATCCCACCCATGCACTGCTGCTGGCCAGGGGCAAAACGGGCGATGGGAGCACCGTGCCGGCTGCAGGGGGGGCAGAGAAACAGGGTGGGTTTGAGAGGTAAGCAGCTAGGAGACTGAGGCCCAGGCGCTGACCTTGGGGCTGGGAGCAGCAGGCCGGGGTCACATTACAGCCCGGGCACGCTGCCATCCATCTGCAAACACAGGCCTCTGCCCTGCTGTGGAAAGCCCCCGGGTCTCCCCTCCCCCTGCAGTCACCGGCCTGCCGTCGGAGCAAGGGAAGAAACCCCTTGAGACTGTGGATAAGCAGGGTGAAATGGTGGCCCAGGGGTTAGGGCACTGCCCTGGCTCTTGGGAGACCCCTGGACAAGACCCTCCACCTCCTCGCGTCCCAGCTCCCTGCCCATCAGGGTGGCTGTGCCCAGGGCCACTATAGGGACAAATGCATCGCAGCCCAATGGGTGCCCAGCTCTCCTGCCCTAGCACAACCTGTTGCCAGGGTTTGGCCCCTCTTTTTGGGGTCTCCCTGCTAGCACCCTGATGCCCCCAGAGAGCGGCCAGCTGTCCCCCGGGCCTCAGCCCGCCGGTGCCATCTGGATTCTTGGCTCCACATCTCACTCCTGTGCCCGGACGTAGCCCAGCCCCGCTCACTCCTCCCCAGCCCTCTCCCGCGTGCCAAGCTCCCCTGCCTCCTTCGGCACCCACAGCCCAGTGCCCAGCTCCTGTACTGGGGGCACTGGGACCCTCCAGTGACTCACGGTTTGCTGCTGCTTATGGAGCCAGAGGGATCCTCCTACACGTGCCAAGAGCCTCTCAGATCCACCGCCAAGGGAAGGGAGCCCGAGGGGAAATGCCCCCTCTCAGAGCTGCAGGACCACCACCCAGAGAGGGGGCTGCGCCTCTCCTGGAAGACGGACGCAGCCCGTCCGGAGGGGCAGGGAAGCCCGGCCCCATCCCTCGGAGGGGGGCTGGGAAGGAAGACAATGGCTCCTCTGTTCCAGTCTCTAAGGCCACGGGCCCCAAGCCCACGGACTTCCCGTGCCGCTGGCCTGCCTCGCAAACACCTCTCTGCTCAGCGCCGTCCACTGTCACCTCCAGGGCTCCGGCCCCGCATTCCTGCCCTCCCGCCGAGACCCCGCTTGCATTGTTTTCCCACAGGTCCCGACCAGCTGCCTTCCTACCTAAGACTGGCCGGAAAGCAGGAACCAGCCAGCGCCACAGGGAGCTTCCCTCCGCCCGGGGTTTCGGTCCAGCTCCCAGCCCTCCTCTGCGCCCCGTCTCCGTGCCTTACCCTCTGCTCTCTCCGGATGATTTCCCCACCCTCGCTGCACGGACCCCTCCGGCTCCCGCGGGCGAAGATTCGGGCGCGGGCTGCGTTCGCCCGGAGGTTTTGAGGCCCTGACTCTGCAAAAGCTCAGGCGGATCCAGATGCTGCAGTCAGCTGGGAGTTAAGCCCGCGCCTAGAGCAGAGGAGCCGCCAGGCTTGCCTTGCCCCTCCGTTATCTTCCGGGGAGGGTGGGTGTCTCTGGAGCACCCATGCACATGCTTGCAGAGGATCCCCCACCTCCTCTCCATGTGCATGACAACGCGCGAATCCCAGCTCCAGCTCCTGCGTTGCAGCCTGCCCCCCTCTCTGCAGGTGGGCTGGGACTTCTCTCCCTCTCCCTCCCCAGAGAGCTTCGCGCCTGCCAGTTCTTGCTAACATCTCCCCGCCACCCCGGCCTGGTCTGCGCAGCACCTACGCTGCCCACCTGGGCTGGCGGCCCCAGCTGCCTGAGGGGGGGCTCGGCCCTGCCCTTGAAGCCGAGCTGCTTTCCCTCTCCGAGCGCGTCCCACGCACCTGGCCACATCTCGCCCCCCTCCCAGCACCAGCGGCGTGACCGCAGGCAGCTGGGGGGTAGGAACGGGCAGGAGGGAGACACCACCCTGCCCTCCTCTCCCCGGCCGAGGGGGACGCGCTCCTGTCGCGGCCAGCTGGCATGCACGCATCCTGCAAGCTCTAACAGGTGCTCCCCGGGGGCAGCCTTCCTGCCCGGGCAGGTAACAGGCCCCAACGGGCAGCCTGTTTGAAAGCGCGCCTGGCCCCCCCTCCGAAATCCAGCTTCCCCTCAGCTGGGGGAGGGTGGGGGGGGGAATGAGCCATTTAATTGGCTCCCTGAGGAATTGCTCAGCACCCAGGGACCCTTCTCGTGCCCAGTGCGCCGGGGCCTTGATGACTCTGTAGGAAGAATGCGCCCCTTGCTGCGACAAACCGTCTGCTCCCCGTGCACCCAGGACCCCGTGCCCGGGCCGGGCAGCGGTTCCTACGGAGCAGTCTGTGGTTCAGACTTCCCCCACGGAGGAAGGGCTCTCCCCTCCCCACCCCCAGCTCCGGGCTCAGCCCGCACGCTCCGCGTACCTTGCTCAAGGCAGCACTCCCTTCCTTGCACACAGGCCACATTTTCTGCTCCCCAAGGGCAGCAAGGGTATGCTCCCCTCTGCCCCAGCCAGGCCCTGAAGGCAGCACAATAAACTCCAGGCCATTTCACATTACAGCACCAAATAACACCCCCACCCCACTACGATCCCCTGCAACCGTGAGACATCACATTAAAACCTCAGAGGGCACCTGAGGGAGATCACATTGGCTTCCCTCTGGTATTTGCAAAAAGTAAATAAAACCCGGCCACGGCGCTCGAGCCACCTTTTACTGCGAAAATAAACACCTCTGCCAATGCCCCCACGCCAGGGAAGGGGTGTCCCCATGGGCAATGCAACACCCTAGCGTCTCGGGGGTAGAAAGGGCATGGTGGCTAGCACAACGCACAAAAGGGAAGAGGCCACGGTGCCGCGCCATCGTGTGAGGAAATGAAAGTGTTGCCTTGGCCCATGCCGGCACGCATGAAGACATGGCGTGGCAGGCCACAGCACACCGGTCCACACACTGGTCACACTGCAGGGAAAAGCATGCCCACATGCACACGCAGAGAAGGCGCCATGGCATGCAGCACAAGGCATTTCCACATACACACCAGGAAGACCACGTGTGCCACGCCAGGTGGTGTGCCCCCACCACAGCATGCACAGGTGTTCTGGTGAGCAATGCTGGCGTTCACATCTAGGGAGGGGAGATGGGGCACCACAGAGAGCAGGGGGTTATGCCCACCCACGCCACATGTGTCCAGAGACCACCTCGCGGGTGCAATTTGTGGCCCCTCCGCTGTGGATGCGAGCGCACAAGGGAACATGTGAGGGACAACACACTCTCAATTGCCCCTCACGTGGCCGGTCGCTCGTGCGTCCCAAAGCCCAGGTCCGAAGCATGCCCGCAGAAGCAGGGGTTTGGGCCCCTTCGCGCCACACCGGCCACAAGAGAAATGCCCTCCTCCCTCCAGAAGCCCAAGTTATTAGCAGGCCTGTCAGCATGGCGGGATCTCTGCCTGGCACTTATTCCCACCAGGGGAAGATATATAGATATAATATACATGCTACGCAAACCTTCACTGGGCCTAACCACGTGCACAACCTCCACCGCCCACGCGGCGGCACAGAGCAGGCCCCGGTCCCCTCTGTCTTACCCCGGGGGTAAATCAGGACCGTGCCCTGCCTCCCAGAGACGTGGCCCATAAGAGTCGGCGCGAGGGGCCAACGCAACCGGGATGCTGGACCTGGCACGCCGCAACGGGCCCCGATTTCCCGAGAGCGGACGCACGGCACTTCGCGAAGACCGAGGTCTCTTTATAGGGTCTCCTGTTGCCCCCAAGACGGAAACACCCCACATGACCACATCAGACCGCAGACTAGGGAGCGGGCCAGGTCTCCGGTGCAGGGGGTGCATCAGCCAGGGTCCCCCCGCCGCAGCACGACCACGCCGCGGGCCCAGAGGCGGGAAGCAGCCCCCCCCACAGCTGCCCTGTTTGCCAAGTGCTGGTTGCTAGCACTCGGGAGACTAGCAGGAGCATTGCAAGGCTCTGTTTCCACTCGGCTGACACACTATTTATAGAAGCCTACAATTCTCCCAGAGCTTTCCTCGGGATCTCAACAGAAATAGCCTGCCCCAGGCCCCTCTGCTTCCGAGGAGGAGGAGGAGGAGATGGCCAGGGTGCACGCGGTGCCCAAGCGCCCCTTCGGGCCACCTCTCCCCCGCGACCCGGTGCCAACGCCGCCCTGGCGTCGAGTGGGGCCGATCCGCTCGCGGACGCCAGGGGCAGGCGGCGGCGGCTCTGCTGGGAAAACTAACAAAAAATAATAATGGAAAAAAAATAAAAAAATCAATGGAGCGGGGGTGCTCCGAAATCAGGTCCCGTGGCCGCCGGCGGCGCCCACAGAGCTACACCCACGACGGCTCGGGCCTACGCAGAGCAGAATTCGGCCTCCGGCTCTTTCCACACACCCCCCCCCCCAACAAATTCCAGAGATCAGCAAGAAAGACGGCGGTGAGCAAACACCCCGGGGTGGAGCAGGGAGGGGGGAGGATGGGAAGACCCCCGCCGCGCCGTGCCGTGTTGTGCCGTGCCCACGGCGAGCGCCCGGGCTGGCGGGGACGGGCGCCACGTCCCGCCGGACCCAAGCATCGCCCCGAAACCCGCCAGCGGGGGAAGGCGCGCGCGAGGCAGGCGAGGCAGGCGAGGCAGGCGCGGCAGGCGAGGCGGCCTGACAGCTGTCACTCCCCCGGGGACCGGCCGTGCCCCGCGCCAGCGTCCCGCGGCACCCCGGCGAGCGCCAGTGCGGCAGGCGGGGGGCAGGGAGGGAGGAGGGGAGGAAGCAGGACCCCCCGCTCGCCCCGCGGCTGTGCGGGGGGAGGCAGCCAAGGAGAAGGGGTGCGTTTTTGTGTGTTTTTTCCCCCTTCCAACCCCCCCTCACCCCCAAACCCCCCCCCCGAGGCAAGAAGAAAGCGGTGTGGGCGCGCTGCCGGGGCTGCGGGCGCGCAGACAAAGGGCCGCGCGGCCGGACCGGACTCACCGTGCGGCGGCGGCGGCTGGCGGGGCCCGTCGGCGGCGTCGGGGCGCGGCTGGTCGGGCTGCGGCGCGGGGGAGCCGGGCCCGTCGGGGCCCTTGAGGGACAGCATGCCGCGGCCCCGCTCACATCCCGCCCGGCCGGCGCACAAAGGGGAGCGGGCGGCGAGCGGGCGGGCGGCGGGCTGCGCTCGCCGAGGGGTGGGGAGAGGAAATGAAGACACCCGGCCGCCGCCTCCGCCTCCGCCTCCGCCTCCTCCGCCGGTGCCGCCCGGCCCAGCCCCGCCGCTTCCCTCCGCCTGACAGCGGCGGGAGCGGCCTCCGGAGCCCCGGGGAGACGGCGGGCGCGGGGCATCATGGGGCTTGTAGTCCGCGCCGCCGGCTCCCCCCCCCTCGGCCGCCGGCGCGGCCCGCAGCGCCCCCTGCCGGCGCCGCCCGGCCCGCTGCGCACGCGGCTGGGCAGGGCCGGGAGAGGGCAAGCTGGGGGTGACGCAGGGAGGTGTGGGGGTGCATAGGCACGGCCCCCCACGGCTCCCTCCCCGAGCGCTCCCAGCGTCTGGGTTGCGCTGCAAAGGGCGGGTGCAGGAGGTGCCCTTTTGGGGAGCACGGCCCATGTTTTGAGGGCAGTCTTGGGGGTGCTGGCTGTGCCTCTGGGGCAGGGGTGGGCCGGGTTTTGGGCACCCAGGCCGAGCTTTTGCTCTCCCCATCAGTGTCTCGGTAACCCAGGGAAAGCAGCGTTTCCTGGGACCGCCGGCAGCCTCCCGGGGGTCTGGCAGGGTCCGAGACAGCTGTCCGGGTCTCCCCACCTTGGCGCTAGGAGCTGTACACACACATCATAAAGGCCAACCCCATCCTCAAGCAGCTGGTAGTCTAAGCAAAAAAGGCAGGCACGGGATGGAAGGGAAACAAGCTCAGAAAAGACAAGTGACTTGCCCAAGCTCATGTGGTAAGGCGGTGGCAGAGCCCAGAATAGACCCCAGGCGTCCTAACGCCCACCCCGCAGCCTGCCCCACGCACCGCATTGCCTCCGCCTCTCCAAGGGAGCCGCGCGGCTGCAGGGCTTCCCCTCCACGGATCTCCAAGCGCCGTTGGCTTCCCGGAGGCTCGCCGAGACTCCCCAATTAAAACACATAATTTGACTGAGGTTTGTTGTGACATTTCATTTCCACGAGTGATGAGTGAAGGGTTAACTCCAGGGGATTGCGAAGATCCTGGCATGTTAATCGCACGTGAGTCATCCCTGAAATAAGGCAGGGGTGCGAGACGGAGAGGAAAACTTTGCACCTGGAAATATCAGCCCCCTCCCCACCTACCCAGGGTCACGGGTTTAATTCACACCGAGCCATCAGCACACAAGCAGGACCAAATCCTATTTGCACACGCACGTTTGCTCTCGAACTGCCTGGCCCATGGCATCGGCTTCGAACGCTCTTGCTATTTTGGGGACCTCATCCGAATCAATAAGGATTCACCTCTTCCCCTCTCGAGGGCTTCGCCCCATCTGAATACGGCACGCCTACACCTGAAGGAACGCCCTGCCCGAGCAGGACGCCTGCTATCGGGGTGCCGTGTCTGGAGAGAAAAGAAGGGGGTGGGAGGAAAAAAAAAAAAAAAAAAGCCGTGCAGAAAACCTTACATTGCAAGAAGAAGAGGTTTAAATTTTAAAAGATTTATTAATTTAATCTAAAAGCATTAAAAGGTCATGTATTAATCAAAGAGATGCTTAAAACTGTCAAAGTCCTTTGTCGGGTTTGAAGCGCGTCTCGAAAGTTATCATGAAATATATATACCAGCCTGGCACAGGGCTGGGATGAGATGGAGCGAAGCCGGGCACGCTGCAGACCGGGGCCTCATCTCGGGGCTCCTCAAACTGGGGTGCAGAGCTCCCACGAGGCAGGCGGGCGAGTGAGCGGGCGGTCCCCCTTCTCCCCCGTGCTCTCCTGAAGGTGCGGGCACGTCTGCAGCCTCCCTCCCGGCGGCCGGCTCTGAGTCCCTGCCGTCCCTGGCCCCGGCGCGCCTGGTTCTGCTGTGTCACCGACACGGGTCTCCGTTCCATAAGCAATTAGTCCGAGCTGAATATTTATATGGCGTGGATGTGTGCCTCACAGATTGTGAATAACAATGTGCGGGCCCTGAGCCATTCCTCGGGCCGTAACTCAATAGCGGAGGCCGGAGAATCTATATAAACCGCTCGAGCTGATTTCATCCCCGAAGCCCCTGGATTGAATTTCACCTTGTCATGGCTTTCAGCCCACACGGCGGCCTAGCCATAGAGGGACACGCGTGCGGCTCCAGACCTGCGTGCCGTGAAGGAGACAGCAGTGGCTCCGAGTACGTCGCAACTCCCAGGGAGGGAGGATCTGCCCAGCTCTGCCACCGACTTGCTCGGTGACCTAGGCCAAGTCACTTTACCCTGTGATAAATGTCCCCATGGTGGATGAGGGTTCGATGCATTGCTAGTGGGCAAGGGACTGGAGATGGCTGCGGTGCTAGAGAACAGGGTATTTGCCTACAATTAAATGGCAAAGGGGTTTGAGCTACTCCAAGCCCCCAACAGGAGGGGCTGCCTGGGTCCCGAGAGGTCCAGTAATCACCTGCTTTGCATCTTCCCACTTGCACCAAGGCCTGTGGCCCCCCGAGTGCCCCCACACAGGAGCTGCCTGGGTCTCCTTCCACCCTGCTGACCAGCTCCCTCCTCCCCAGAGAGGCTCTGAAGCCACCAGAGCCAAATTTCCCTCCCACTGCAGCAAGCGGCTGAGGCTGCACTAGAGGTGCAGAGCACGGAGCAACAGGAAGCATTGGGCCCAGCACGGGCCCATCCCTGCTCCAGGCTCCCAGCGGGAGGAGGGGTACGCAGCAATGCTCTCATACCCCAGGATCCAAGCCATGGGGTTGGAGAAGGAACATGGTGATGATGCCCAGGGTCCACACAGCCTCAGCCCCAGGATGCTCTGCACATCTCCTGCCACCTGCAACCCGGCCGGGACCTCTCCAGCACCGCAGGCACCTGGCTTCTGCCTCCCAACCCTTCTCCACGTGGGGTTTCTCTCCCCGACAAGTGCCTCATCAGCAGCCTTTGCACGAGGTAAGGCCACCATCTAGTGGCTGCCTGGGCCGGCCGGTGCTGCCGGGCTCCCAGGAGCAGTCTGCACCCACCCAGCTCCGGGTCCCAGCAGCATCCACCCCAGCCGGGTCCAGGTTCACCGCCGGGATGAGGAAGGAACAAGAAGAACCCAGGCACACCTGCAGCAGGGAGACAGGAGAGGCCGCGTGCCTGCAGGTGCCGTGGAGAGAGCGTGTACTAGGGCGACAGTGCGTGCGCTGCATCTACGTCCTTGTATTTCAAGACAGGCCTACCGGAGCGGTCCCAGGAGATGCACACCTCAGCTGCAGCCACGGGACTGTATATCTAATGTCTTCCTACCCCACGCAGGCTCCCCCGCTGCATCTGATGATGAGAGGCCGGAGCCGTGGTCAGCACACAGGCAGGGTTTTATAGTGCGAGTCATGGCAGTTTTAACTGGAGCTGCCCGCAGGCCTCTGCGAGGGACCAGATGCCAGAGAAGCCGGGGCACGTCTGCATCTGATCCCCGCCCAGGGTCATGGCAACCGAGTCAGGGGAGCGTGCCGATCTGGACCAGGGCTCTGCAAGTCCCGGAGGGGCACGGGCTTGCCCGGGATGCTCCGAGGCCACGTCTGCCTGCACGCAACGGGGACGGAGGAGGGGGAAGAGCCAGGTCAGCGCTGTGCCCCCGGCTGGAAGGATGCACGCCTGGTCTCCCGGCCCAGCTGCTGCGGAGGGAAGTGCCTGCAATGGACGGCCTGCTTCTGGCAGACGTCTCGTGCGGAGCCTGTGCCCTGAAATGGGGCACATCTGACAGCTCTTCTCCGCCCCACGGGGGGAAGGTGAACCTGGTGGGAATACGAAGCTGCCAGTTCAGTGGGGCCACGAGCCTGAGAGTTTCACCGGGAAAGCAAACCCTGCACGGGCCCGTTTGACGACATGCCAGGCACGAGTGTCACTGCCGGAGCCCCCTCTAGCACGTGTCGCTGCCCCAGCCTGCTTGGCTGTCTGTCTCCCCAGGCCCCGGGGCGCAGCCTGGGCAGCAAGGAAGCCGCCCTTCCCAGAGGGCCAAAAAGGGAAGCAAAAGCAACGGGCACCCTCCGCACACACGACCAGCGCATGCAGAGCCCATGCACGTGTGGGTTTTTTAACCCGAAAGCTTGCTTAATAACTATTCTCCAACCATTTGGGTTGGTCTAATAAAAGATATCAAATTCACCCAAGGAACCTTGTCTGCCACACACACACACGCACTCATGCATGCAAACTCACAGACACAAACACACACACGTACTCATGCACACAAACACACGCACACAGAGCCGTGCAGCTTGGAGGAAACAGGGAGCAGAGCATGACTGTGGCTCTTCAATAATTCACTGCTCCTTCACGCGCCCGTGCTCAGGGCCCAAGTCCGCCTCGACTAGCATCCAGACTCACGGCAGGGCTCGTGGCTGCAGAGAATGGTGGAGGCTGTCTCCAAGGGGCTGAAGCTGTTCATGGTCTACCCTGCCTTGCCATGTCCCAGCCCCTCAGCAGTGCCGGCAGGGCAGGCAAGGGGACAGACCGAATGCAGGGCTCGGGGTGTGGGTGTGAAGGCATGTGCCCCACCAGGGAAGACAGCTTGCATCCCTACCTGTGGCATCGGGCAGGTCCCAGGCTGGTGCATCCTGGCACGATGTTCTGGTCTCCTGGCATCCAGAAGGATCGCAGACCCCCGCTCGGCCAGGGCAGGCACCCCTGTTCCCAGCCCTAGCTGCCCTGTTCCCCCAGCCCTTGGGGGTGCACACAAGACCCCCCACCCAGCAGCTGCAGAGCAAGCTCTGCTCCTGCGGCTGCTTCTACCGCCTTTCTGGAGAGCCCCAGCCCCTGCCTTGCCCACCTGCCCACGATTAAACAAGGCCCCTGCCCCCTCCCTGCCCATCCAGGCTTCAATCCAGAGCCAGGCAGGCTTTACAAGGGAAGGGGAAGTCCCAGCCCAGGGGTTCCTTCCTGACCCTGACCGCTTGTGGATACCCTGAAGCATGGGAGTGGCTTCCTCTGTCCGTGCTGGGCAAGGCATTATCCTGGCCCTCCACTCCCAGTCAGGCCACCTCCTACCCCCCAGACCAGCTCCTGCCCCCTCGCTGGGCAAGCTTAGCTCAGGCCGGTCACACCTGAGCTGCCAGTGATCACGGTGCACCGAGGGAGCAGGTGCCCTGCTCAGCGTTGGGATCCCTGGGATGCAGCAGCCTTGTTTCCCCCTGCATGAGGCTGGGGGGTCATGCAACTGCCCACCCCCCTTGGACCCCATGCGTGACCCGAGGCTGGATCACGAGGCGCTGGAGCCAGCTGGCTGCCTGTGACAAGGAGGTGAGCAGGCCCCGCACCCCCGGCACCGCCAAGTGACTAATCCCCAGCGTGACTCGGTGCCAGCACCGCCGCAGACAGGAGGAAAGAGCCAGACCCGGGGCCCAGCTCCAGCGCCTCGTGATCCAGCCTCGGGCGCCTGCTCCCTGCTGTGACAGGCCATGAAACGGGGAGCCCGAGTGCGAGGTCTGCCGCCTGCCGTCTCACACTGACCCTTGCTCTAGTCTCTTTAGGGGCCGACGCCAGCCCCTCTGGTGCCCCTGGGCTGTGATGGGGCCCTGGCACCCAAGTTGGCCCCAAGGGCTTGCAAATCTGGAGGGGTGGAAAAACTGCAAGACAGAGCCAGCGTCTGGGAGACATCTCTTGTCCTGGAGAGGCTTTGGGCGCTGCAGCGGGTGAGCTGGGCGAGACGCCTTAGCCCAGCCAAAGCTGCTGGGCTCCACTAGGAATAGGAGGCTGCTGGGCCGTAGTAGGAACTGGATGAGCAGCGAGGGGCATGGGTCTCGGCTCGTGCATGGGGAGCCGCTCACCACCCTTGCTGCCAGGCTGGGGTACCCAGCAGAGACTGCCTGCACTGCAGGGGACCAGTGGGGGTCGAACCCCCGGCAGGAGATGGGTGGCAGCACCGGCAGGAGCCAGCTTGAGCTGGCTGACCGCCTGGGCAGGGCTGAAGCTGCTCAGACCCCAGGAAGCAGCGGGCCAAAAATAGTCTCTGGCCTCCTCCCCCTTGCGCCAGGGGCTGAGCACGGGGACGGAGGGGGCTGGTGAGCTCAGTCTGTCGCCAGCGCAGCCTGCCTCCGGAGAGAAAGCAGCCAGGCTCCCCCCAGCCTGGCCTGGCTGCAGCCCAGCTCCGGCTGCCAGGCGCAGGAGTCTCTCCATCCGCCCCCCCGCTCTGGTTCCTCTCCTCGCCTGACGCCCTGCCACCATTTTCCCTTCCCTCCCTCCCCCTGCCCAAAGACAAGCAGCTTTCTCATCTCATCTTGTTCCCACGCAGCTGCCCCCGACAAGCCAGGGGCCACCCCAGCTCTCCGCGAGGGTGTCCTGGCGAGGCCAAGGCTGCTGGCAGGGAGCTGCAATTTGCCACTGTGGTCAGGGAGGCACGTGACACCCATGACATCTGCAGAGGCCAGTGCCAGGCTGCCCATGCCCCAGCTGTGCCACCCCGGGCAGCTCCTGGGGCCATCGTATGGCCCTCTCGGTCACATCTGCCAGGCTGGAAGCAAGTCCAGCCCAGTAACCACCCCCAACTGGGAGCGTGTGCATGCGTGCAAGATATGTGTGTGAGCATGTGCATGCAAGATATGCCTGAGTGGGCAGGCAAGTGTGTACAAGTATGGGTGTGTGTGTGTGCACAAGGTGCGTGTGAGTGGGCACATGTGAGTGTGTGTGTGCATATTACTGCAAGGAGTATGCCTGAGTGTGTGAGATGTGTGCATGCACAAGTTATGTGCATGTGTGCAAGGTGGGTGTGCATGCATGTGCAAGGCGGGTGAGTGTCTGTACGTATGCATGCCTGTGCAAGGTGCAAGGCGTATCTCCTCCTGCTTCGGCAGGGAGAGGCTGAGCCTGCCAGGGCAAGGCCGAGCGCGCGGGAACCCAGATAGAGACGAGGGGAGTGCTCACCGGAAAGCAGCCGGGAGGAGAGCGGTGGCGAGGTGGGGCTCCCTGCGAGGGGCTGCACACACCCATGCCGCCTGCCACATGCCCCTGCTCCCAAAATAAAGCCTGGCTTGGCCCCTGCACAGCTGGAACAAAGGGACTTGCCCAAGGTCACCCAGGTGGTCTGTGGCAGAGCCCAGCTCTCCGGCACCCCAGCCCCATACTGGGCACCCTTGGGGCTGTGCAGCTGTGACTCCAGGGGGGTTTCACCAGCCAGCCTCCTCCCCGGCCCGGTGAGCCCCCGCCTTGAGCCCATGCGAATAGCCGCGCATGGCTCAGAGCTGCTACAGCTGCTGCGTGTCTCCCCGCGGCCGCTCAGCATCTCCTGGGCTCGGAGGCAGAAGCAGGGAGCTCCCCGTCACCCCCCATTGCCCCTCAGCCAGCTTGCTCTCCAAGGCCCAGCCTGTCCGGGGGGGGCCCCCTGCATACCTTGTTTGAGCCCCAGGCCTGTGGTGCCCCGCACCCTGGAAGCCGCCCCGGCTCTATAAATTCCTCGGTGCAACAGGAAACCACCAGCTGCAATTAAAACCTCCCAGCCGGCCGGAGACTTCAAACGGCAGGGCTGAGCCACAAATGGATTCCTGGCCGAGGCCTCTGGGCACTGGGGGGGGCGGCGGGGTCAGAGGTCCTCTTTGTTCCTCCGGGAGGTGATGAGAGACGAGGGGCTCGGGTCTGCCGAGCTTGGCAGGGCTGGGGGGGGCGAGGATGGGCTGGGGCAGGGAGGGAGGCAAGGAGCAGGCAGGGTGCCCAGGAGCTGCCCTTGGGCGCTGACCGGAGTGGGCAACCTCCTCTGCTGGGCATCCAGGCAGCCTGGGGACGTACGCCGCATGCTGTGTGCTGTGCATGCCCAGCAAAGAGCAGGGCGTGGATGGTGGATGTGCACACACACACGCCTGTGTACAGCCAGACCCCATGTGCATGAGCAGCACCTCAGCAGGCATAGACGGTGCACACGTGCTTCTGCGCAGTGGCACGGCATACCAGCGCCAGTGTGCGCACAGACCCGTGCGACTGCCATGTATGCAGCCTGTTGGCACGTGTGTGCGTGCACAAGTCAGTGGGAGCGTGCTGGCTTGGGTGCGCCTGTCACCACCAAAAGCCCTAGGTTTGGCAGGACCTGGATCTACATTTGCCCACAGCAGGGATCTGTGTGTGTGTGTGTGTGTGTGCATGCATACACATCTCACACCCCTGCATGGGGATGCAGAGACACAGGTGTGTGCAAGGCCTCCTCCCTCCCACAGCCAGCTCTTCCAGCAGCTCCTGCTGCAGCCTGGACCCCCCTCCAGACTGGACTGAGGGTGTTGGGTTGCTCCCCATAGCCAGGCCCTCCTGCCCCCCCACAGCTGGTGACCCCCAACTTCCCCATGCTTGGGAATGAATGAATGAATGAATGAATGAATGGGGCCACAGCTGGGTCTGATGCTGCCTTGCTGGGAGCCCTGGCTGCAAAGTGGGGTAGCCCTTTCCCCACCAGCCTGGAGGCAGGGCACCAGGCGCCTCTCTTGGGGCTGGCACAGGTGTCAGTGCCCTGGATCTGCAGAGTGGGGTCTGACATCCAGGCTGTGCTCGGCCCCCCACCCCAGTTAACAGCCCCCTGGCCCAGCCTCACCCCACTCCCCTGCCCAAGCTCCCCCCACAGACCCAGCCACGTCCATAATGACCCTCTGCCCTGGTATGGGGCCGACTGGCTTCACAGCGCTGCATACCAGCCATGTGCTAGACCTCATCCGACCCCAGCCAGGGTAGGTGGGGGCAGGTGGACCTGCAATCAGCCACGTCCCCAGGGTCGCATGCTCCAGGCTGTGGCTCTCGGATTGCAGCATTCGGTCCTTCTGCACTCGCTAATCCACGCAGCTGAAGAGAGGCCCCGGAGCCCTTTTTCCAAAGGTCTGTTAGCATCCGGAGATCCTAGGGCCTGGCCTGGGAAGCTCATGGCCTGAGCAGCCTGGAGGGGAGCCAGGCTGATCCCAGCCATCCCAACCTGTGCTCTGCTCCTTATGGAAGATGCCAAGCAGGTGTTAAGCACTGGGGATTGTGGCCAATTGAGGGGGCAGCCACATGGGTTGGTGCCTTCCCATGTCCAGCTCTCACGGACACGGACACGGACACGGACACGGACACGGAGATGTGTAGCCCGGCAGGGCTGAGCTGTGGGAGGGAAAGCCAACGGGTCTCAGCCTTTGCATGCATCTTGAAGGCACTGGGCCCAGGTCTCAGCAGGTGCAAGCCGGTGCCACGGCCTCGGAAGATGTTTCTACCCAACACCTGCTCCTGTAGCCCTTCCTGACGCAGCCCTGGGTCAGCACCGGCCCAGGGCAGGGAGGGTCTGGGAGCAAGGGAGCCTGTTTGGAGGCATGGAGGGGAACCCCCTGGCTTGCAGGACAGCCGTGTTGGGGTGGAGTGTGAATGTGTGTGTGCCCGTGTTGTGGATATACAAGTGTGTGTATGCACCTGCATGTGCCTGCTGGTGTGTGCACATGTGATTGTGTGTGCATATGTGTGAGATGACATGTGCATGCATGCGCGTGTGCATGTCTGCGTGTGACTGGGCATGCATGCCTGCATGCACGCATCTGTGTGTGTATGCATGCATGTGTGTGTACGCAGCTCGCTGCATGCCTGCATGTGACTCCATGTCAGCCCGGCGCCCCAAACACACCATGCCGCATCCGTGCCACCTGTCCCCAGGCCCGTCCCCCCGCCCCGTGCCAGCTCCCTTTGCATTGCAGTGCCTGTGTTGCCGAGTCTAAGAAAGACTCCCCCCACTGCAGCACCCCCTGCCCCCCACGCGCCCGCTGGCCGGAGCCGCAGAGCCCAGCTGTCAGGGCAGGCAGGCCCCGCGTGCAGCCGGGGCCGGGGGGTGGCGCGGGACCACATGGCCTCTGCAGATGGCTCGCAGGGATGATTTTTAACACCCTGGCAGCTGGGGGAGGCGAGAGGCGCATGAGTCACTGGCTGTCAAGCGGCGCCCGCTGCCAGAGGAGGAGGCGGCCGCGGCATGAGTGCCAGCTGGGAGGGGGGAAAGGGCAGGGGAGGCAGGGTCCCCCCAGCCCGGCTGCGCTCTCATTCATGTGACGAGCGGTGACGTTCTGGGCCCGGTGGGGAAGGTCACGCTGCCCCGTCCTTGGGCACAGAGAAGGCCGCCAGGCGCTGGGGTGGGGGGGGTGGCATCCCTCCATCCAGCCCAGCAGCACCCCCTGCTTGGGGAGATGCCCGCTTGCCCAGGGGGCTCCCTGGAGACCACCTGAAAGCCGGTCTGCATCTCTCCGAGCCCCCTGCCTTTGGCCTGGGCACGGCTGAGGACCCGCAGGGCACAGCTCTTGGTAGAAAGGTTTATTTGTTTGTATTTACAGAACCCATGTGGAAAAAACCCCAACCCCGGAGGTGCAGCCCCCAGCCCCACTCCTCCACGCAGGGATGGACAGGGCCCCCCAGCCCCATGGGTGCACTGGCGGCAACCTCCATGCCAGGCAGAGGGGCTGGGCTCTTGGGGGGCACAGACCACTCCAGCCCAGGGGGTCTGAAGGGGACAGGGCTCAGGACTCCCATGGGGGCATGTGGCTGGAGCCGACTTGCACCCCCATCACTCCAGCCCCTGGACCATAATGCATAAGGCAATGATAGGGGGAAGGCGACCAGCTATGAAGGCTTAAATCTGGGATCTTTTCCCCAGGTGAAGGTAATTCCTGCCCCCTCCTGCACCCGCCGTGCCAGGCTCCAGCGCATCCCTGGTCCCAGGGGGTGGCGCTGACTGCTCCCCCCGCCCCGAGCAGCAGCATATGGCTTTATCGATTTGGCTCTGGTCAAAGGAAAAGCAACTGAAGCCAGTGATGAGTCCAGGGGTTGGGGGAGGAGGAGAAACAGAAGTTGCATCCCCCCACTGGCCTTCTACCAGCCCGGACACCCTGGCGAGGGGGTCGGGGGGGGCAGGGTTTGAGTCTTATAAATAATCACCATCATCATAAAAAAGTTATGTACAAAAAGTGTGCAAGCAGCGGGGGGAGGGGGGGTCCCTGCCAGCGTCTCCCCAGGAGCAGTGCCGTCACGGCGGAGGGAGCTGGGGAAGGAGCCCTGCGCCCCCACCCCAGGTCCTGCCACCCCCCAGGGCAGGGCTGGAGGGGCCACGTGCCCCTGGGCTATCACAGCTTGGAGGTTGGCGAGCTTCTGCCTTCGCCTGGGGGATGCTCCATCCACCCGCGGCCTTTCTCCATGGCAGGAGGCAGGCCTGCTTCTCCCCAGCCCACCCAGGCTGGGCAACGCGGGCACTAGCTGTGGGCGCAGCACGTCTGCAAGCCTGGGGAGAGAGCGGGGCTGCCATGTGCCTCCCCCCATGGCTGCTGGGCCCGGTGGGGACGACTTCCCCAGCCCAGCGAGGCAGCGGAGGGCATTGAGGGAGAGAAGAGGGGCACAGCTCCCCCCTCCATAGGAACAGCTCTGGGGGGACCCCTTTGAAATAGGGTGCATTGGTGCCCCCACCCCTGCGGCCATGGGGGAGGGGAGCTCGGTGGCGGGCGGGGAGTAACAAAATCCCCGAAGAGGGGATATAAAAAAATTCCCAGCAAACCAGGGGGGTGTCCTGGCCCCATGAAGGGTCCTGGCACGGCCTCACTGGTCATCCCCGGGCTGGTACTGGGGCTCGGTGGCGGTGAAGTAGTCCTCGAGGAAGGACTGGAGGTACTCGAAGGTGGGGCGCTCCTCGGGCTCCTTCTTCCAGCACTGCACCATCAGCTCGTGCAGCGAGGACGGGCAGCTACCTGGGCACTGCATGCGGTATCCTCGCTCCACCTGCTCCAGCACCTCCCGGTTGTTCATGCCTGTGTCATACGTGCCAGGTCAGGCACAGGGGTTGGGGAGTGGTTGGCTCCCCACCCTGCTATCTCCCCCCATGCTGGGAAGGGAACCCAGGAGTCCTGACAACCAGCCTGTCCGCTGCCGTCTTGTCTCGTGCTCGTCACCTCCCAATGCAATAGCACCGCCCCCATTTTACAGATGGAAAAACTGAGGCACGGGCAGAACAGCAATGGAGAAAAGAGCCCGGGGTTTTGGGAGCCCAGTCCATCCACCCCCATGCCACAAATAGACCCCAGGTAGCCTGATGCCCAGGCCATGCTCTAACCACTCACTCCCGCTCTATCCCAGGGCTCCCCGAAGGACCTGGAGGAGGGAGCTGAGCCATACCTGGGTAGGGCACGCGGCCCTTGGTGACGAGCTCGGTGAGGAGGATGCCGAAGGACCACACGTCCGACTTGATGGTGAACCGGCCGAAAAGCGCAGCCTCCGGGGCCGTCCACTTGATGGGGAACTTGGCGCCTGCGGGCAGCGACAGGGCTGTGCCGGGGCTGGGGGACAAGCCTCACCCTGCCTCGTGGCTGGATGTGGCGGCTGGGGGTGGAAGGGAGCCCCGTTGTGCCCAGCCCGGGGGCTCACCCTGGCGCGCCGTGTACTCGTCGTCCTCGATGAGGCGGGCCAGCCCGAAGTCGGCGATCTTACACACCAGGTTGTCCCCCACCAGGATGTTGGCGGCGCGCAGGTCCCGGTGGATGTAGTTCATCCGCTCGATGTAGGCCATGCCGGCTGCGATCTGGGGCAACGGGGGGAGGAGAGTGAGACCCCTTCTGCAGCCCTTGCCGTGCCTGGGGCTGGCAGGACCTGCCTGGCCCTGGACTGGGAGAAGGAGGAGGAGGAGGAGGAGGAGGGCAGCTCCCAGCCTGAGCCCCCTGGGTCATCCTCGTGCGCCTGCCCTGGCTACCTGCGCGGCCATGTCCACCAGCTGCGGCAGCTTCAGGAACCGGCCATCTCCGTCCTTCAGGAAGTCCAGCAAGCTCCCTGCGGGGAGACAGCCCAGCATCAGCCCCTGCCCCCTACCCTTGCCAGTCCTCTCTCCTGGTCACTGACTGCGAGAGCCCAGCTGAGCAGTGACAGTGTTGCGAGCCTCCTCCCAACAGTGCCCTGCTCCTGCCTGCTCCACAAACGAAGCATGCGGGATGCTGGATGCCATGGGCATCCCTTGAGTGGCGGTGCCCGGCCCCCGAGGCCATGCCCGTGCTCACCCTGGCTCATGAACTCGGTGACGATGTAGATAGGCTCCTCTGACACCACGGCGTAGAGCTGCACCAGCTTGTCGTGCCGCAGCCGCTTCATGATCTGCGCCTCCTCCAGGAAGGCCTCGGGCGACATGGTGCTCGGCTTCAGTGTCTTCACCGCCACCTTGGTGGTCCCGTTCCAGGTGCCTGGAGCCGGCAGGGCTGGGTCAGGCTGGGGCTCCTGGCACACGCGCACCCACCCTCTCTGCCCCGGATGAAATGGAGGGTGTACAAGCAGGGAGAGCCCTAGCTAATGGGGGTCTCTGGGTATCCCCAGCGCTCGCCTTACCTATCCACACATCTCCGAAACAGCCCATGCCGAGCTTCTTGTCCAAGGTGATGGAATCCCGCATAATCTCCCAGGCGTCCTTAGCTAGGCCCAGGGTCTGGGGCCGCATATTGGGGCATGCCCGGGTTAGTAGATGGCAGAGACCGTCATTGTACTCTGGAGGGGGGGGATGATGGAGGGACAGGGGCTGGAAATGGAATGGATGCAGCATGCACGCGCGCAGCCAGCAGGCGCCCGGGCGAGGGAGAGGAGGAGGAGGAAGGCCCCTCGGCCCCAGCTGGTCCCCCCATCACCTGCTCACGGATGCTCGGCCAGGGGCCACCGGGCTGCAGTCTTGGGTTTGGGCACCAGGTGGGGATGCCGGCTTACACTGGGATGCGGGCTTAGCAGGGGTAGGGGATAGGGACGGGGGCACTGGGAGTACCCAGAGCCCCTCACCACGGGTGGCTGCTGCAGAAGCCAGGGTGATCCTGGGGTTCGAGACCCGTGGCCCTGACCCCCAGACTCGCTGGCCTGGCCTGGAGCGTGCGGCTTGGAGCAGGTGATGGGGCTTGCACCCGGGGCAGCACTGAAGCAGACACTGGATCCGAGGGCCAAGCCCCTGCCAAACGGCTGGGACAGGACTGCCCCGTGGCCCACACACCAGAGACCCCCCTGCGCCCCCCGGGAAGGCCTGAGCTCCAGCAAACTCATTGCACAGTCTCTGCAGAGCCTGTGGCATGCCCGCAGCCATGTCCCCGAGCTGCCCGGGCCCGATCCAGTCTCTGCCGTGCTCCCCCACGGGGCTGGGGGCTCTCCCCCGCCTCTCCCAGCCCGGGCCCCAGCGGCCCAGGGCCTACCCATCCAGACTTCCCCAAACTGCCCATTGCCCAGCTTCTTGAGGAGCTGCAGTGACTCGCGGGGGATCTCCCACACGTCTTTGGTTTTGACGGACAGGTCCGCCAGCTTGGGCATCCCCCTGTGGCACGGCACGACCAGGCGGCAGCACAGCCCTGCAGCTCGGTCTTGGGGCACGAGCCGGGCATGGAGAGAGAGGTGAGAGTGCGGACGGAGAGCGGGTTAGAGCCGTGGGTCCTGGGCAGTAAAATGCCTGATGGGGGGCAACCCCCAGGGGGCAGCACCTTCATGGGTGGGTCAGATCCTAGCAGGGGCAATCCTGCCAGGCAGCAAGGGTGCTGGGGAGAGCCCCGACACAGGGCTGGGGCCATGTATCTGCACCTCTGTGCCCCGAGCCCATGCTCCCCACTCCTGCCAGGGCCCAGGGAGGTTTTCCTGGCGGTGCAGAGCCAAGGAGGTCACGTGGGATCTGGGCTGCGGGGTTCCCCGTGGCTTCCACCCCAAGACCCCTCTTTGTGCTGGGGAGCCACGACCAAGGGGCACTCCCATGCCTCCAGCTGCTGCACCCAGGGTGGGAGAGGGTGAGAAGAGGGGTCCCTGTGTCTGGTCTCTTCCATCCCAGTGGGGAGCTGGAAGGTGGAGGCACCACGGCACTGCCCCAACCCGCCTTGGGGGGCTCCTGGCCTGGGACCCGGCCCCCCTCACCGATGTAATGCTGGACCAGCTGCTGCACCGTCTCGAACTGGGCCCGGGTGGTGATGTAGTAGCCGCCGTTGTCCAGCTTCCGGATCTTATAGTGCTTCACGTGGTCGCCTTTCGCCTCGTCCCAGTCCCGGATGGACAAGGAGTAGGCACCTGCGGGCACAGCCTCAGGGTCAGGCCAGGAGCTGACCCCCAGCCAGGGCACCAGCGGGCACCATTCTTGTGGGGCTCAGGCATAGCCTGCAGACCCTCCCGGGGCTGGTACCTTTGGTGGTCTCGCTCTCCCGGATGAGGAAAGTGCCACGGGGGTTTCCAGGGCACAGGATCTGCCGCTCCGCATCCTTCCGCCCGATCTTCCCGAAGTACCACCTGTGCGGGGGGACGCGGGGGCAGCTCAGCAGCACCCGGTGGGCACACCACCCCTTGGCACAGAGGGCTGAGAAAGACTGGGGCACCGTGCCTTTGGCGGGCTCTGAGCTGGGATTCGGGACAACCGGGGCTTTGCTACTGGCTTCCCATGCGACCCAGCGCTGTGCGACAGCATCTCACTGCACGTGTCCGTGCAGCGCCTGGCGCCACGTGGCACAGACCCCGGTCGGGGTGGGAATAGACAGGCCTTGGGGCTGTGACTTGGGGCAGGGCAGCTCACGGCTAACCCAGCCTCTGGGAATCAGGACGCCCGGGTCCTACTGCCTTGACTGGCAGCTCACGGAGAGGACAGAGCTAACCCAGGCTGCACCTAGGAGGTCGGGACCTGCTGCCCTGTGGGCTCTTGTACTCACTCTTCTGCCTGGATGGAGTCCACCGGCGCCACGTAGTTGCTGGGGACGTAGCCCGTGGCCCCCGTGCTCAGGGACCTCGCTTCCCACCAGTCGCCCTCACTGGGGAACAAGAGAGCGGCAGGGAGTCGGGGACGGAGGAGAGACAGAAGCAGAGGGACCCTCGGCTCGGCTGGACGCCCCGTCCCGTCCCCGCAGGCTTGCCAGCCGGGAGTGGGGCACACGGGCTCTGCTCCCCTTTAGCCACTGCCGTGTTGCCGGCCCCGCGCTCGGCGAGCTCAGCCTCGGCACGACCACGTTGGCTTGGGATCTGCATGCTGAGACCGGCCAGCTCATGGCACAAGTGACCGAAGCGGCTACGCCAGCTGGGATGCATGCAGCCCCTTGCAACCCATTGATGATGCCTGCCAGCCTGGCACCCCTCTGAGCTGGACGCAGTGCACCAGGACCCCGCTCTGCGCACGGCGGGTGTGGGGCAACCTGGTGCCGGAGGGACTCACGTGTTGTTGATGATGTGGAACTTCTCCCCCTTCAGGAAGGTCAGGTCGTCCTCCGTCCGGGCCTCGTAGTCGTACAGGGCGATGAACAGCGTCACGCCCCCGCCTGTAGGGCACGGGGCAGCCGGTCAGCACCCCGAGACCTGCCTGCCTCTCGGGACTCACGAGGCAGCCCCTACTCCCCGACAGAGCCCTGCCCTAGGGACCCACGCTGCTCCCAGGAGAGCCCGGGGGCTGGAACCAGCCCCTAGCGAGACTGACCTGTGATGCCACCCCCGCGGCCATGCAGGGTGTTGCTGGGGTAGAGGCCGGGCCCCAGGAAGGCGGTGCCGGCGGGCGTGGGGGAGCCGTGGAAGTTGTTGAAGTCGGGGATGCAGCTGAAGCTGGCGGCGGGCTGGGTGGGGTCCGGGTCATAGTGGGTGCTGGGGACCAGGCTGAGCTTGCCATCGCAGCCCTCGCCCTGGGCTTTGCCAGACCCCTTCTTTTTGCACTGCACGCAGCCCATCCTGGGTACAGCTGCAGCAGGGGAGAGAGAGCGCAGGCGTGGGTCTGTGTGCCCCCCTGTCCCCCCCGACGGTCCAGCCCCTGCTACGGCCTGCCTCCCACCACCGCTCCACCCCATTGACCCCAGTGCCCGAGCCTGCAGGCCCCCTCCCCAACCCAGCAGACAGCCAG
Source organism: Alligator mississippiensis (assembly GCF_030867095.1). NCBI lineage: Eukaryota > Metazoa > Chordata > Crocodylia > Alligatoridae > Alligator > Alligator mississippiensis. Next base: position 2,341,042 of record NC_081829.1, on the reverse strand, counting down.
GAGCCTGGCACCAGAGAGCACGTGGCCGCATGGAACGGCACGGGTGTGACATGCCGATCACACGCGTGTGCTGTGCAAGCAGGGGAGGGGCCGGGGGCGCCTGCTGACCGCCTCGTCCTCTCCAGCTGTCGGATTCCCCTTCTCCAGGCAGATGTGGCCAGGCCCCCCCGACCCCACACACCCCCAGACACCCCCAGGGCAGAGCGCGTGGGAGCCTGCTGGATGCAGGGGGTGGGGGACGGCACGTGAAGCCAGAGCTCCTAATGCAAAGCGACAGCCATCGCAGACACCTGCCCACGGCCGCCCGGGGAGACGGGACGGGGCTGGGGGCAGGGAAGGAGCTGGGGAGCAGCTGAGCCTCAGGTCCTGGCCTTGCTGCCCCCCCTTGCTGGCTTGTGGGGTCCCCGGGGCAGCTGCGCAGGCTCCAAGGCACCGCCTGGGTGCGCGGAGGGGGGAGCTCCCTCTGGATGCCCCTGCTCTGCTGTGAGGTCTGACAGCCTTAGACCCCCCCAGTGTGTCCCAGAGCCCCCCCACCTGCCATCACCAGGACCCCCAGCCCCCACGCTGCACTCACTGGGATGCCTCCTGAGGTCAGTTCAGCTGCTCCATGGTCCCCGTGGCAGGAGAACGCGCACCTGGAAGCACACGGAGATGATGAGAAGCACCAGCGTGATGGTACCTGGTGCTCCCAGCGCACAGCGGTGAAGGGCAGAGCCCCCCACACCAGACCCTCCCTGTCCCCTGAACCCACTTCCCCCACCTGGCAGTGACTCAGAGGCATTTGGGGAAGTGCCCCAGGGAAGTCAGGGCTTGCAACACCCATGGGGGGGTCATGAACATCTCTCTTGCGCCCACGTCCCTGGGGGCACCAGCCCACACTGCTGTGCATCGTAGCTGCAAAGCTGCTCCCCCCCAGAGCTGGTCGCATTTCAGCTGATGGGTCTGGCCATGCCTGCTCCCGCCCTCTTCCTGCCTGGGCGTCGGGGCTGCTGGCTTGGCTCCTTGCACGTCATGCCGCCCCACCCCATCGGCTCCCGGTTCCTGGAAGCTGACAACTCACTTCCCTGCTGCTGGCCGGTGGCTTCCCCCCTCCAGGAACTCTCCCCAACTCCATGTGCCAGCCCCGTGCCAGCCCTGGCTGGATTCAGGCCCAGCCGGACTCTGGCACGTTGCGGCGCTGTCCGGCTTTGCTCGGGGTGATGCTCCAAGGGGATGGGGGCAACCCCCAGAAGTCAGTCTTGGTTCCCCAGCGGCCCCCAGCTTTGAATCCAGGCTGCCTTGGCCCCGATCCTGAGAGCAGAGACCAGGCACTGGGGAAGGCTGGCCTGGAAGTGCTGCCGGGTCGGGTCCGGAGATGCTCGTGTCACGGCCCTACTCTCGAGGGCAGCCTGTGGTGGCTGGGGGGACGCAGACCCCCGCTCCCCAAAGGCGTCTCGGGCAGCTGGCTAGCAGGGCCAAGCAGGGGCCTTTGGGCCAGAGATCAGGAGAGGGGTCTCTGGGGCAGACGGACCCAGCACAGCCCAGGGGAAGCTGGCCGCATATCCGATCTGGGAAGAATTTCCTTCAGACACCCCTGCATCCACCTCCTCCCCCCAGCCGGCCATTTCCTCGCTCCCCCGCAGCCAGACAACAATGAGCATGGAGAGAGACCCTGTGGGACCGGACACGGCAGAGCGGGGCCCGGAGCCGGCCCCTCTCCCAGCGGGGACGCGGGCCCCACACAGCTGCCCCTTGCGGACGTGCCCCCTTGGCCAGGCGGGCATGGGGGCCTGGGGGAGCCGGCTCTCCCCTTCCTACAGAGAAAAAGTTGGGGGCCGGACGGGGCATTGACCTCTGCCCTCCAAGCCCGCAGGCTGCAGCCACGGCAAGGGGGCTTCGGCCACGCAGAAGGGCAGCCGGAGGGTGGCTTGGTGCACAAGGCACCAGGCAGGGCCTGATCCTGGGGTTAGGAGCCTGGCAAGCTCTACCCTGCTCCCATGCTTGCACCCATGCCCCCTTCTCCAAGAGGGGATGATGCCCCTGAGTCCTCCCCAGCCCAGCCGGGCTCGGGGCAGCACAACCCCGGAGCAGACGGGACAGACGCATTTTGACCCAAGGCACCGCGGCTCTTCTCATCCCTGCCCGCACTTACCCCCCCAAGCCCCTCACAGCACCTGGGACCGGGTGCCGGGGGCAGTCGGTGGAAGCTGGCGCTGCAGCCCCGGGAAGCCGCTGGCCAGTTTATTATAGTCCCACTTCCGCTCGCCAGCTGCGGGCGCTGCCTGTTCTCGGAATGGAAGAGGAAGGGGAGCGAGGCCACGGGTCAGCGCCACCGCTCGCAGCGCCTGCTCCGGGCACGGCAGGAAGGGAGGGCCTGAAACGGCTCTTCCCTCAGCCCGTTCCCCCCGGCACGGGGCGGGCTGAGACCTTCCGCCCTCCCTCGCGCCAACCACGGCTGGGTCGTGGCCTGGGAAATTGTCGCCTCCCAAATGGTTGGGTTGGGTCAGCCTGGGCCAGAGCGTGCCAGCTTCCAACGAGCTCCCCGGCCCCGTGGCAGAGGTGCTGCGGTCCACCGGGTACCCAGGCCGTGCCGGGAGGCAGCTCGGCGTAGGGCGAAAGGGCGTCAAACGCAGGAGGCTTCAAACCAAGCTTTTGGGGCTCAAGAGCATGCCTTTCCCACCCGCGGAGGAGAATCCGGGACCAGCCTTGGCTACAGGGAGGCTGCCCGAACAGGGGGGCTCTGGGCATCCGCGGGCAGAGCTGGAGACAGAGCGAGACAAAGGGAAAAGCGATCCATGTTTTCTGGTGGACTGAAAAGCCAAAAAGGACTTGGTTGAGTGGGGAGAGGAGGACGGGGGTTGAACCAAAGGCTTCATTCCCCCGGGTTGAAGCATTTTGCTCCCATTTCCAGCGTTTTTAGCTTTTAAGAACCAAACTGGGAAGGAGGAGGATGAAGAAACAGCTGCTCCCACTCCAGAATAGCCACGGCCAGACTTTCCCCTAAGCTTTCTGGGGAAAATATTGGTCCAGCTACATCACCCAGCGCTTCGTGGCCCTGGTCCCCCGCGGCGCTCTCCCTGGGACCTTGCCCTGGTCCCAGGAGCTGGCATCTCCCAGACAGAGGGGACAGGATGGGGCCAAGGCACAAGAGGGATGCGGTGAATGGCAACACACCGGACGCAGCTGCTGGTATCCAGGGCCTTGTGCCTGCCCCCTGCTCGCACGGCCCTGCAGCAGCCTGGCAGACGCGCACCCACAGCAGCGCAGCCCTCACCCGCAGCACCACGGCAAAGCGAGGAGTGTCTAGGGTCGGGCTCCCGGCACAAAGCCCCTCTGTCGAAGGGCTGCGGGATGTTCAAGTTTCAGACTGGGCTTTGCAGGAGCTCACCCCCGTGGTGCTGCATGCAGCACGGCCGCACTGACCGCAACCCCCAGCGCAGAGGAGCAAGGGCTGAGTCGCTGGAGCCAGAACTTGAACCCGTGACCCTAGCAAACACAGGCCTGGGGATGCGGGGGCAGACTCAGAGGGACGAGGCACCTGCGAGAAGCCATTAGGGCACAGGAGGGTGGAGACAACAGCAACACCCCTAGTCCAGGTCCATGGGAGAGGCCACATCCCCAGCCCCCGGTGCTGCCCCATGTCCCCAGCCCGCGGGCACGGAGAAGCCCGTTGACGACGCAAGTGCGTCAGAGCACACGGGCACCACAGTGCCCCAGCCCTGAAGCCACTGATAGACGCCGGCAGCCCCGGACAGGCACAAGGGCGGCTATTGAGCTGCAACGATGCTCTGTCTCCCTGGCCCGGGGCCAGGCCTGTCCTACAGGCACCCATTGACGAAGCCATCAGAAAAGCCAATGGCACTTTATCGTGCATCAGCAGATGCATGACGAATAGGTCCAAGGAGGTGATACTTCCCCTCTATCGGGCACTGGTCAGACCGCAGTTGGAGTACTGCGTGCAATTCTGGGCGCCGCACTTCAAGAAGGATGCGGATAACCTGGAGAGGGTCCAGAGAAGGGCCACTCGTATGGTCAAGGGCCTGCAGACCAAGCCCTACGAGGAGAGACTAGTGAAACTGGACCTTTTCAGCCTCCGCAGGAGAAGGTTGAGAGGCGACCTTGTGGCTGCCTATAAGTTCATCACGGGGGCACAGAAGGGAATTGGTGAGTATTTATTCACCAAGGCGTCCCCGGGGGTTACAAGAAATACTGGCCACAAGCTAGCAGAGAGCAGATTTAGACTGGACATTAGGAAGAACTTCTTCACAGTTCGAGTGGCCAAGGTCTGGAACGGGCTCCCAAGGGAGGTGGTGCTCTCCCCTACCCTGGGGGTCTTCAAGAGGAGGTTAGACGAGTATCTAGCTGGGGTCATTTAGACCCAACACTCTTTCCTGCTTATGCAGGGGGTCGGACTTGATGATCTATTGAGGTCCCTTCCGACCCTAACATCTATGAATCTATGAATTGTCTGGGAGGGCACCTCTGAGGCCTGCCCCCTCTTGCCCACCGCCGGCCTGCTTGGCCCTAGCTGGGGGAAAGGGGAAGCAGGTTTCCCCCTGGCAGGAGCTGCGATGAGAGGGGGCCCCTGATCAGAGGAACAAGGGAGCGGGTCTGGGGGCTCAGGGGAGCATCCCCCGGCAGACAGCACCCACTCTCTGCCGATGCCGCCAGGCTGCCTTCCCCCAACCTGCCCTTTGCCCACGTCTCTGGCATTAACCCCCTTATTCTCCACCCCCCCAACCACCCAGGATCTTGAGTGAATGCAAGGCACCTCTCAGGGTGGCAGGGGGTTGCATAAAGCTTTGCCCCAGCACCCCTGCAAGATGCACAGTGCAGCCAAGGGTCTGAAGCAGGGGCCAGGAAGCCCAAGTTCAGCTGCTGACGTGCTGCGTGGCCCCAGGCTACCTGTGCCTCAGTTTCCCTTCCTGCCCCTGAGGACTGGGTCCCCTGTATGTGGGGGCCTCTCCCCATGCCAGGGGTCGCTGACCCCCCTGAAAGCCCTCAGTCCAAGAGACGGCCCCTGGAGCCCCATGCAAAATCCCAGGATGAAACACGCAGGCACACGACGGAGACCCGCCAGCGGCAAACCGAAGCACCAGCCCTGCGCGTTTGCTCACCCCTCGCCCCGCTGCAGCCGTCCGGATGGGATGCATCAGGTCCCCTGAGCCCGGGACATCACGCAAAGCAGCTTCCCGGGGGCATCCCCCGAGCTGGCCGGCGGCTGCAGCTAGCACCCCTCTGCCGTGGCCATCAGGGCCTCGTGGCTTCCCGGCAATGCGAGGGAGAGCGCCTGCCTCTGCACAGACACCGGGAGGGCGGGGAAGTGTCACCACCACTTCCGGGGGGGCCCGGAGATCTCCCAGCCTTGGCCTGACCAGACCGGGGTTGCGAGCAGCAGCCGTGGCTGGGAGGTGACAGCAGTGGGGGAGGAACTGCAGAGCAGCTCGGTGCAGAGGAAGATTTCCCCTCTCTGCAGCCATCACCACAGCCCTTGCAGCTTCCTCTGCCGTGGCGCTGGCTTCTCACTTAACTCTTTCCTCTGCACACGGCCACCCACCCCGGGGCTCCGGCATGGAGAGGTGGGGGCGGGGAGGGCTCTCGCAGAGCCCCATCCACGGGCTTGTCCCCCGCGCCCAGAGCAGAGCTCGCTGCAGCGGAGACTAGAAGCCTTCTGCCTGCCCGGGGCAGGGGCAGGCTGCAAGCATCTTCACTTGCCTGGCAAAGGTGCCAGGGAGCATCACGGAGCCGGGCTGCAGGGGAAGCCTGCTCCACTCCTCCGGGCAGCTGGGGCCTTCCAGTGCATGCACACCTGTGCCGGCCAGGTGGCCGTGCACCTGGGACCCCAGCCAGGATGGGTTGGGGGCTGAGAAGAGGAGAGAAACCAGTGCTGGCTTGAAAATCAAAGGAGATGTGATGGCGGGGTCTGCTGCTCCATGCTGGAGAGCAGGCGGGTGCTGCGCGGGCTCGGGCTGGGCGCTGTGCTGTAGGTCGGGCCAGGCTGCATGCACAGGGACGATGGGCCACGCAGGGGAGGCAAAGCCGCTCCGCACCGGGCAGCTGGGGCAGGTGCAGCTCGGCCGTGGCCTTGAGGCTGCTGCTGGAGACCTGCCCAGTGGCAGGAGAAGAGGTCGGCGGGTCTCCCTCCAGGCCTGGAGCGCAGCCAGGCTCCGAGCAGATGGCAGCTCCTCGACCGGGCACGGCTCTGCCAATGCCCCACCGCCCTGACCTGGGGAAGGGGCATGAGCATCACTCTCTCCCCACCGCCGGCGGGGCTCTGCAGCCAGTACGCTGGAGCGTTCGCCCAGCGGGGCCTTCGCCAAGGCTTGGCAAACTCATGTCACCTATGCCAGGCCACCGCCCCCGCCAGCCCCTTCCTGGGCCGGAGCCATCTGGCCACCCTGTTCCCTCTCCTGTTTTAAAGCATTTCCGAGAGCTGCCCTGTGCTGATGCAGGACACGCAGCTGAATCAGGAAGCTGGCTGAGCGGCAGCAAAAAGCCCCTCTCCTCCCTGACATGAGCTGCCTGCAAAGCAGCCCTCAGCCCCGGTCTCCCTGCAGCCTCCGTCCTCCAAAGCAAGTCCTTTGCCACCTGAAGCCAAGGTCTGCATGACACCTGAAAACCACCCATCTTATCTGCCTTCCGTTTCCCTCCACCCGTTGCCTTGCAAGGCTCAGGGAAGCAGAAGTGGGGGGTTTCCCGAGTTGCCCCGGGATGAACGGTGCCCCCGCAGCACAGGGGGACGAGCCCTGAACGCAGGCAGCAACGGCTCAGCGGGGTTTGAAAGGCTTCCCTTTCTCCTGCCGCACGACGAAGTGCGATAAGCCTCGAGCAGTGAAAATAGCCCAGGCACTTGCAGCTTGCGGCAGGGCTGGCGTCTAGTCAGCTTCCTTTTCCGCTCCCCGGCTCGGACCTGAGCGCTAATGGGCTCTCGGCGCGAGCTAAAATACCAGGAGTCGGCGAGACCTGGGAGCACCGAGGAGAATCGTCCCCTCTGCGGTTGCAGGAGGCGGACGGACCCGCAGCGGAGACCCGTGTCCCCAGCCAGGCCCCGTGTCAGCCAAGTGAGGCTAAAAGGGGGCTCAGCCCCCGCGGTTCGGGGCCCCCAGAGCGCCCTGAATGGCCAAAGGCGACAGCCCAACGCTTGACACCTTCCCCTCCAAACTCCAAGCCCCCCATGAGCAGATGACTTGACAGAAGGGGCTTCGAGCCAGTCAGCTGCCAGCCGAGGAGTCCTGGCTCCCGGCCGGCCGCTCGCTAGAACAAACCCTGCTCGCGGCCGCGCTGGTGTAAGGTTTGCGCCACCATGCCAGCATCCAGACCGGGCTCCAGCTTTGCACCACCGAGAGAGGAAGATGCAGCCCCAGCACCTGGGGGCATTTGACACCCAAGCCTGGGAACAGGGCCAAGCTCCCACCCTAGCTCTTACAGGGATGTGTTGCAGGAGGCCAGGCAAGTTCCTGTGCCTCAGTTTCCCCCCCTCGGTGCCAAAGGAAGGGTCAAGGTGCGCACAGGCAAACCTATACCCAGAGCACAGGGGCAGCCCCCACCCAAGGCAAGCTGAGTGCATGGTGCTTGCAGAGGGAAGAGGAAGCCATGTCCTTCCGGTCCAGCACAGGCATGGTGGTGGGAGGAAGCTGTGTGGGCCCTGGTGAGGCAGGCTGCAGGGCCCGGGAGAGGGGGATCCCATGGCTGGCTCCAGCCAGGGAGCGGGGCAGCGGGTGAGAGGCCAAGGGGAGCGGGGAGATGCAGCCACAGGGCTGACCAGGGCACATGCCATCATGGTGCCCCTCTCCTGGGGTAGGTCAGCATCAGTGCCCCCTTCTAACATCTGGGGAAACTGAGGCACGGGGTGGGAAAAGCTCCCCATCCCAGCACAGGCAGGAGCTCAGGGGCAGAAGCTAACAAATTCACCCTCCCAGTGCCACGGGGTGTGCGGGTACCAGAGGGCAGAGGCATGGGAGATGGGGCAGCGCTACAGGCCGTCCCCTGGGCCTCCAGACCCCGCAGCCATAAGAGCCCCCATGAACGGAGGCCGCGGTGGCTTTCTCTGCTCCGGAAGCTCAGCGAGCTGTGATCACACCTCCCCAGGCCCCACATCCTCTGCCCACCCGGTTGTGCATGAGTGAGGCTTGTCACAAAAGCCTTGCGAAGACCCCCCGTGGGAGGCTGAGCCGGGCCGGGGGGCTCTGAGCATTGCGGGGAGGGAAGAAGCCAGCTCTCCACCACCAGCCACGGGACGGAGGAGAAATTGGGCCGAAAGGGAGAAACCTGGAGCATTAGGGGCCAACTGGGTGCAGAGCAGGGGCTCTGCACATACGGACCAGGTTTTGCCCGCTGCCAGCAATGCCACCGGGCCGGGAGTGGGGAGCATGCCCCTTGCAATGAGACTGGGGGAAAGAGCTCCGAAAGTTCACAGGGAGAGGCCGGAGCAACAGGAGCCGTGGGAGCGAGAGACCCGCTGCATCCGTGGGGGAGCAAGACAGGGCCGGTCCTGGGGCTGTTTGCAATGAGAGGGCTCTACCGCTACAACCCACGGTGTTAGGAGCCACATGCCCCACAATCTGACTGAGGTTCATTTACCCCCACATCACTGCTAGATCCCGGCCCGAGCTTGCCTCAGCAGACAAATGCATCCCCCATGGCAGGGAGCAGCTTTGCTTTGCTTTGCTTGGGAACGATGCCCGACGGTGCCCCAGGCAGCTGCCCCTCTCCCGGCAGTCACCTGTCACACATCTGGGAAGTCCAGCTGGTCGCACAACCAGGCCCGTGCATGTCTCACGTGGTCCCCCCGTGCCCACAGATCCCACCGGCCCATGGCAGGACTCCGACCATGCAGCAAGAGACACAATGGCCACCAAGACCTTACAGCCAGCCCACTCCCCCATTGATGTCCCCCTCAACACAGCTCGCCCCTGGCCCTCGCCCTGAACCATCGCCCTGGCATCTCGTGGGCAAGGCATGGAGCTGGGATGCTCCAGCTGAGCTCCCAGCTCCCTTTCTCTGCCATGCAGCAAAAATACCCCCTTTCTCCCATGTGCTGGCTATTTAAGACCAATGCTCTGGGGCAGTGACCTTTGCTCATGGTGTCTGGGTACCCGGTCCTGCTCTCTGCGGTGGAGCATCAGACTAGGTGACTGGGGGGTGCGAGTGATCATCACGCAGCCCCATTTGCAATGGGCCTGCAGGAGCTTCCCTCGTACAAAGGCCCGTGGTACCCAACTAGACCCTCGCTGCCCCCGCGCCGGCACCACAGAAGAGACCAGCTGAACCCCGCTTAGCCCCTTGCCATCAAGGCGACGCTGAGGCAGTCGGACAGAGGGATAGGCTCCATGTCTGTTGTCATCCCAGACCATGGGGGAAGGGGACAGTCCCAGGGGGACAGAAAGGACTTTTAGGAGAGCCAGAGGCTGTCAATGCAGCAGGCTCTGGGGATCAAGCCAGGGGGGAACTGGTGCAGAGCCCAAGCGGGAGCTTTGCAGGTCGGCGAAGGAGCCCCCAGCCCCAGCTTTGCCAGGCCCCTGGGGGAGGCTTTAGGGCAGTAGGGTCCATGCGGTCACTGCGCTGAGGTGCCCAGTGACCTCTGTCCTGCACAAAGCCCGGGGCCTGGTCTACTCCCAGGGCTCCTGGGTCACGCAGAGCGGCTCCCAGACTGGCAGGGGGCACAGGGAGGAGTGCAAGGGGCTGGGCCCGCAGTGCTGGCTTGTCCCCCCCACGTCACTGGGCAGGGAGCATCGAGCTGGGCACGAGAGTCAGGGGCCGTCAGGAGCCCACCCTCTCCCTGGAGGTGTCCGCCAGCCCCCACCCCGGAAGCAGGGAGGGGAAGTGCAGCCATGCCGGCTCTGGCCTCATGCAGCACCCCACTGGGCACGCGACAGCAGGGGCTGCCTGGGGGCCCAATCCTGCACCCCCACCTTGCAGGGGCAGGTTGCCTAGGGGGCCCCAACCCAGCACTGCCCACCTGCGAGGGCTACCTGGGGTCCCCATCCTGCACCCCCTTGCAGGGACTGCCTCGGGGCCCTCATCTTGCACCCCCCTCTCCTTGCAGGGGCTACCTGAGGGGCTCCATCTTGCACTGCCTCCCTGCAGGGACTGCTTGGGGGCTGATCCTGCACCCCCCCCACAGGGTCTACCTTGGGAACCAATTCTGCACCCCACACAGGATCTACCTGGGGGCGCATCCTGCACCCCCCTTGCAGGGTCTACCTGGGGGCGCATCCTGCACCCCCCCTTGCAGGGTCTACCTGGGGACCATCCTGCACCCCCCTTGCAGGGTCTACCTGGGGGCGCATCCTGCACCCCCCTTGCAGGGTCTACCTGGGGGCACATCCTGCACCCCCCTTGCAGGGTCTACCTGGGGGCGCATCCTGCACCCCCCTTGCAGGGTCTACCTGGGGGCACATCCTGCACCCCCCCTTGCAGGGTCTACCTGGGGGCGCATCCTGCACCCCCCTTGCAGGGTCTACCTGGGGGCACATCCTGCACCCCCCTTGCAGGGTCTACCTGGGGGCACATCCTGCACCCCCCCTTGCAGGGTCTACCTGGGGGCACATCCTGCACCCCCCTTGCAGGGTCTACCTGGGGGCGCATCCTGCACCCCCCTTGCAGGGTCTACCTGGGGGCACATCCTGCACCCCCCTTGCAGGGTCTACCTGGGGGCCATCCTGCACCCCCCTTGCAGGGTCTACCTGGGGACCATCCTGCACCCCCCTTGCAGGGTCTACCTGGGGGCACATCCTGCACCCCCCTTGCAGGGTCTACCTGGGGACCATCCTGCACCCCCCTTGCAGGGTCTACCTGGGGGCCATCCTGCACCCCCCTTGCAGGGTCTACCTGGGGACCATCCTGCACCCCCCTTGCAGGGTCTACCTGGGGGCACATCCTGCACCCCCCTTGCAGGGTCTACCTGGGGGCACATCCTGCACCCCCCCTTGCAGGGTCTACCTGGGGGCGCATCCTGCACCCCCCTTGCAGGGTCTACCTGGGGGCACATCCTGCACCCCCCTTGCAGGGTCTACCTGGGGACCATCCTGCACCCCCCTTGCAGGGTCTACCTGGGGGCACATCCTGCACCCCCCTTGCAGGGTCTACCTGGGGGCCATCCTGCACCCCCCCTTGCAGGGTCTACCTGGGGGCCATCCTGCACCCCCTTTGCAGGGTCTACCTGGGGGCGCATCCTGCACCCCCCTTGCAGGGGCTGCCGGGGCCCGATCCCGATCCCGCCCCCCGGGAGGCCGGCCCATGGCGGCGTGGCCGTGGCCGTGGCCGTGGTGTCCGCGGGGAGGGAGGTCCCGGTCGGTCCCGATCCCGGCCCCGGTCCCGGTCCCGGCCCCCGCCTCGCGCTGCCGCCGCGCTCCTACCTCGGCCTCCGCCCGCTTCGCTGCGCCGCGCCCGGCCCGGGGGCTCCGCCGGGGCTGCCCGGGGCGCGGGGCCGGCCCTGCCCGGCCCGGCCCGGCCCGGCCCGGCCCGGGAGCAGGTGGCCCGCAGCCCCCGGCGGGAGCCGCCCTGCGGGGCTCGGGGGTGGGGGCGGCGCGGGCGGCCGCAGGCTCCGGGGATGGATGGAGCTGCCCGGACCCGAGCCCTCCCCAGCGCAGGGACTGAGCGAGCTGCGGAAACCAGCGCTGCTCTCGCCGCGAGAGGAAGTGTCCCTGGGCGGAGAGAAGCCGGCCCCGCTCCCACGCTGCCCGGCCGGGCAAGGGCTGCGCGCTGGGTCGGGGGGCAGGGATGGGCAGTGCGAGGCCGCCAGCAGCAAGCGCAGTGTGGCACCGGGGTGCCCTCCTCCAGGGAAAGCGGACTGGGGTGTGATGCCAGGGGTGCAGCAAGCGCAATGTGGCACCGGGGTGCCCTCCTCCAGGGAAAGCGGACTGGGGTGTGATGCCAGGGGTGCAGCAAGCGCAATGTGGCACCGGGGTGCCCTCCTCCAGGGAAAGCGGACTGGGGTGTGATGCCAGGGGTGCAGCAAGCGCAGTGTGGCACCGGGGTGCCTTCCTCCAGGGAAAGCGGACTGGGGTGTGATGCCAGGGGTGCAGCAAGCGCAGTGTGGCACCGGGGTGCCCTCCTCCAGGGAAAGCGGACTGGGGTGTGATGCCAGGGGTGCAGCAAGCGCAATGTGGCACCGGGGTGCCCTCCTCCAGGGAAAGCGGACTGGGGTGTGATGCCAGAGGTCCAGCAAAGGGGGAAAATGCACCCACTCCCATTGCAGGAGGCAGCAGGAGCCCCGCGCGGGGTGTCGGGGGGTGCTAGCGAGCCAACGCTGCTCCAGCATTGAGACAGAGGCTTGTGCCCTGTGCGTTCCCCCTGCACCATCCACCCTCCATCCCACCCCCAGAAGGACGGATGAGCCTGACCCCAGAGCTGAGCCTGGCCCCACACGGCACAGCCCGTGGGTCTCTGCACCCCAGCTGCTAGCTCAGAGGGACTCTAGGCCCTGGGGCTGGGGCTACCATCCGGGCAGGGGGAAGAGAGACCAAATGCAACCTCTCTACTAAACCCACGTCCCCACTTTGGGGCACTAATATCCCAAAGTCCATTACTGGTTGCTTCCAGGGGAAGCTGTGGCATCTCCTGGGTGCTGCTGGAGTGTGGCCTGGAGCAGCTCCGTGCCTGCCACGGCTGGAAGGGAAGTCCCTGAGGATTTCTCTCCACCAAAGGGCTTCAGGGAAGTAGGGGCTTTCCTGAGCTTTGCCGGAGGTCTCTGAGGGCTTTGCATTAGCACAGCATTACAGCCCCCCGACAGCCAGCTGGGGGTAGGCACCCCTGCCCAATTGCCAGCAGGTCTGCCACCCACACGTGCCCCTGCTCAGCCCCCACGGCAGCAAGGCAGCAAACCAGCCAACGTGCCCAGCTTTCAAACAGCAGAGCCCAGAGCACAAAGCCAGCTCGATCTCAAGCCCGCAGGTACCCAGCAGGGACCCTCCTTGACCAAGAGACCCAGTGTGGCCAGCACAGGTCTCGGAGGGCCGTGCTACAACGCCTTCCACATCTGCCTTGGGAAGCCAAGAGCAGGGCTTTCTGCCCAGGGGAATCAAAGACAAAGCCATCTGGAGCGCCCGTGTCTGCCTCCACCTTCCCTGCTCCCACGTCAGCTCCTGCCCCGGGGGCTTTGCCTTTCTTTAATGCACTTTTTATTTTGAGGCAGCCTGATCAACGCTGCCAGCGCTCTCGCCGGGGCCCGCCATCCTGGCGCACCCAGGGGTGCTGCGTTCTCCCGCCCTGGGAACCGGGGAAGGGGCCGGCCTGGAATATTTCTCCCCTGCTCTTCATCATTGATCTCTCCGAGGCTTCCCACAGAAACCTGTTGATCCCCAGAGCCCTACTCATGTGACTATTTGTCCCCATGTTGCTGGAAATTTTCCGGGTTTCTTGATTGAAAGCATAACAGAAAACAACAGGCAAAATAGACCCCCAAAGGACTGGGATCTTTAAGGGAAGAAAAGCTGGATTTTTTTCATCGTGTCACCAAAAATAGCTTTTCCTTTTGTTCCAAGTGTTTCACAGGGAACGCGGGCTATTTCCCAGGCAACTCCAATCATCATCATCATCATTAATAACAATAACAGGAATCAATCAGGCTCCTGACTCCATTTTTATCCTTCGTGTAGGCAACGCTGTCGCTGGAAAGAGCCTGGGAGTGGGCATAAATGCCATTCATTTGTAATAGTGCTGGACTGCCCGAGGCTGCATCCGTGCGTGGTATGAACAGGTCGGGCTGTCTTCCAAATTCCCTTCCTGTAGTGATAGCCAGGAGCCCCCAGGGAGATGCATGGGCCATGGAGGGGGAAGGAGGATCTCCTCTGCTGTGCTCCCCCGCTGCCTTCCCTGCTTCGCCCCGTGGCCCCGGGCAGAGCCCCAGGCAGGCGGTTGCACAGCTGGGAGCGGTTAGCCTCCAAGGCAGCTCAGCTGGGCAAGCAGCCACGAGAGTGGGGGGGTCCCTTACCTGGAAGCCCCTGGAATGGCTCCAAAACCCGTCCTCAGCTCCTCATGTCACAGGCCAGGCTGCAAGCGGCAGCTCGGGGAGAATGGGGGCCCTTCTAGCCTCTGAAGCTGGGGGAGTTCACAGCTGCTTGCCTGGGCCTGGGTAACAGCCAGATCTGTGTGGTCCACCAGCCCACGCTTGGAAACAGCTAAGCTGAGCTCATGCCAGAAAAGCAGCGCTCTCTCACAGGAGTGTCAAGGGACATGACCAAGGTCAGGAGTCTGTGGCCGAGCAGGGCGTTGACAGCACCCTTGCTCCTGGGGTCCGTGGGGAAGTTGTGCTGCTTTGCAGGACACATTGGGATGGCAGGGGAGGGGGAGTGGGGCCAGGCTGGCAGTGGCGGGCACGATCCGGTGGCACTGGCAGAGAGAGCTCAGCTCTGGGGCCTGAGCTGGGCAGGCTGGGGAAGCCTCTTCTGCTTCCTGGCATGGGAGGGGTGGAGCCTGCCCTGCTAGAAAGCAGAACTCGAGAGGGGGAACTTGGAAGCAGCAAAACCCAAAACTGGGCTCACAGCACCTGGCCCCGCACCCCGGGAGGAAGCTTATCAGGCTTCTGCGGCCTCTGACAGAAGCTGTTGGCAGCCTGTGCCATGAGATAGGGCCAGGCTTGGCCGTGGCGACCCTTTGCTCCCCAGGCAAGGCTCTGCCAGTGCCTGGGGTCCTGGGACAGGCCAGGTGGAGAATTGGGGCCTGTTCCACAGCACCGCCGGGCTGACTTTGCAAACCGCCAGCCCAGCTCGGCAGGGAGGAAACCTCTGCAGAGCTGCTGTCCCAGGGAGCACGTGGGGGGTTGCTCTGAGCAGCGCGGCGCCCCGACGTGTGCTTACCACAGCCCCAGCCTTAGCATTGCCCCCGTGTCCGGCACTAAATATAGCCCCCCGCGCTCTGGGAGGACGGTGCGAGACTCGGCAGCAGGGCTGGGGGTTGACATCCCCAGGGGATATTTGCAGCCTCGTGGTATGCCACAGGGGCACGTAAAAGACACCTGCACCCTCTGCGTGATGCTGGAATCCCTGCAGACAGGATTGGGGCTGCAAGCCTTGTGTGGTACAAGGCAGCTTGCTCGCCCTGCCCGGGCAATCGGGGAAGGCCCAGAACAGCAGGCAGCACTTGTGAAGGATCAGCCTCCCTCTGAAACCCTCTTCCCCGGTGCTCTGCCTCGCTCTTCTCTGGTGACCGCTCTCCACCCCAGAGCTGGCTGCATTGCAGGGGACCTGCAGATTTGCAAAGGGCGCTGGGACTTGGGGCTGGTTTTTGGTGGGGGTAGTGATCCCAGCAAAGTCACCTGGCGGGGGGGGTGTTGCAGTCTCCAGCTGGGCACCCCATGGCTGCAGCTCCTGGAAGCATCAGTCAGGTCTGAACTTCTGGCCTGGGGTGACCTTTCCTGGAGATGCCCAAGCAGCGCTCCAGGTATCAAGTGCTCGAGGCCTGGAGAGGCTGAGAGCTGGCAGGGAGCTCCATCTAACCACCCATGGAGGCTGGCATCTCCTGGCTGCAGTTCGAGTCCGGGATACATGGCAGGGGTGCCACGTGGCTTTCAGCTCAGCAGTGGCATCCCCGTGCCCCTGGGCAGGATGGGCTGCAAGTCAGAGGTGGTGTCAGGGCGGGTGCAGTGGTATCTACCGGGCTGGGCCTCCCAGCTCCCTGGGCCTGTGGCTGCCTCGGAGCAAAAAGAGCTTGGGTTGGGCTTTGCTTCATATGGGAAAGAGCTCTTGTGCAACTTGCTTCCTTGCAACGCAGGCTTCCCCATTGCTTGCACAGGGAAGCTGGGGAATGGGGCAGCTTTGCTGCCGGCTCGAGGCTGAATGGGTGCTGGGAACCCTCTCTGGGAAACCCTGAGGTTGCACTTGTCTAGCACCCCCCTCCTCGTGCAGCGGTGCATGCCACTGGCCGCTATCTGCAGCCTCCCGCGTGGGCGAGCAGCCCCAGGCCTTATAGCAGCCCGGACTCTGCCAGTTCTCCTAATTGCAGCCCACAAAGCCGGGCTTCCTGTTTGGAAATCACACCGAAGGGCGGGAGAGGGAGACTTCTGGAGGCCTGTGACAACCGTGCTGGAGGCACCCAATGGAGCCAAGGGCAAGGGAGGTGGCCCAGCATGGACTGGTGTCCAGGACGGCCACGGGGCGCGGCCCCGCTGCAGAAAGGGAGGGCGTTTTGGGAGCGGCTGCCTGCCGCGTGGAAGCCAGGGGAAGCAGGCGGGTGCTGAGGGAGGCTCCTTGCAGCCCTCCCGTGCACGGCTGGCCTCCCCAGGCGACGGCTGCTGAGCTCTGGAAGCCGGCAGGACCCCCAGGGCTGGGAATGCACACGGAGGAGAAGGGGCCTGCGTGGCCCCGTGGCAGCTCTCAGCACCCAGGGCTGCAGCCGGGGCTGGGGCAGGGTCCTCCTTCGGCTGCCTCCAGCCAAGGCGTGGCCTGGGAAGCGTGGCCCCGTTGTGGAGGTGCTCCAGCATCCGACCACATAGCAGATCTGAAGGGCCAATATCCACCACCCCAGGAAGTGCCCTAGCGTGTCCCCCCAGCTCGGTCCCGGCCTGACTGCGGTGAAGAGAGCGAGGTCTCTGCGAGCTCAGCTGGAAGCAGCTGTGCCTTGTGTGGGGCTGCCTTGGCCTCTCCAGGGGTGCAGGGGTGCACGGTGCTGGTGCTGCCCAGGGCATGAGGTCCCTGCAGGAGGCAGCGACCTGGAGCATCCCCTGCCCTAGGCCCGTGGAGGGGTCTGAACCCCGCAGGGCTTGCAATAGCATTTCCCTCCAAGGCTGCTCCAGCCCTGAGCACAGCTCCCCTTGTCCTTCCTCCCCATCCTCCAGCCCTGGGGACCCCCGGAGCCCCTGCCAAGCCCCAGCTGCTCTTCCTGCCCCTTTTGCTGCCCTCCCCGCCCCACGCCCCCTTCCCGTGCTGGCTCCACCCTGCCCCGTGCTGATCTTCTTGTAGACACAAGCCTGAGCTCCCTCCTCCCCAGCTGGTCCGCATTGGCTCCCCTGGTTCCTCTTGCTGCTGGCTGCCTTGTCGAGGGGGTGCTGGGAGCTCCCTCTCCCACGGCTGCCAGGATGGGCGCTCTCCGCTGGGCTCTGCTCTGCGTGGCCTGGGGCTGCGTGTCTGGTGAGTCTCGCCCCTGCTCGGGGTGGGGAGGCCGTTGAGATGTTCCCCCCTGGAGGGGCGGTGTGGGTCCACAAAGGCCCCCCTGCCGCTTGCGTGGGGCAGGGGTCCCCCAGCTTCCAGTAGGCAGGTGCTGGGGCTCATGCAAAGGTCATGCAGGACTCCTGGGTTGCAGCCTCAGCTGTGCCTCAGTTTCCCCTGGCTGGAAGAGAATGGGCCCACTGGCATGTGGCAAAGTACTGGGGCTCTCCCACTCAGGGGCTGTAAAATTGAGGGCTGTGAGTCACACTTAGCTGGGGGGATGATTTGCAGACGAAGCTTTGCCATACACAGTGGCCTCCCCCTGGCACTGCTGACTGCCCGGGCCAGGGGTGTAAGGAGAGGAGGGTTGCCCCTGCCTCTGCTCCGTTGCTGGAGATGGAGATGGCTTACCCCTGAGCTGCCCTGGCTGCAGCCGGCGTGCTGGGGCAGGGGGCTATGGAGCCAGGCAAGGGAGGGTTAAGGCAGACGGGAGGCACCGTCCCGTCCCGGCGCCTTGCAGGGAGAGGCGAGTCCCGCGCAGGGCGTGTTGGCTTGGGTTTGTACAGGATTGAGCCACAGCTGCAGTCTTGAGAAACACGGAGCCCGGGTCCCGGGGCAGAGGAGGCGGCTCCGTGGCGGAGCCCAGAGTCCGTGCTCACGCCAGAGCCAAGCAGCCCCGGGGCAGACGCTGGGCACCAGCCACGCCTGCGGCCTCCGATGCTCTCGGATGAAACCGTTGGCCAAATCTTTGCTGGCCGCTGGTGCCACCCAGCAGGACCTGTGGCCTGGGAGCCACGGAGCGTGGCTGGGGCTTGCAGGGGGCTGGTTCCAGCCTTAGCATCCCTCCCTGCTCTTCCATGCAGGCCTGCAAGAGAAGGGGCAAGGCGGGGAGCCCTGAGACCCCCACCCTGGTCCCCAGCCGGGCTGCTCGCTGCACCCGGTGCCTCCGGGAGACCATTTGCCGTGCAGGGCAGACAGACTGGCCCTGACACTTGCTTTGCTCCCCAATGACGGGCCCGTCTCCTGGCCTTATAGGATGCAGCCCCCCAAATCCTCCTGTCACGCCGGGGGGCTCTCTCTCTATAGCTGCATGCAACTGGGTGGTGGGTCACGGGCCTGGATGGTACATGGGCCGTGACACTGAGCACGCCCCGAACCTCACGCACCCTGTGATTGCAAGAGGTGGAAGGAGTTAGGAGCGTGGTGGGTGGGGGCTTCCACAGCAGCCTGCCTCCCTTCCGCCCCAGCACCAGTTAGACCAGTTCAGAGTGAGTTGGAAACATGGGTGCTAGCCTCAGGCATCCCCAGAACAGCAGGGCTCGTCCCCGCCGTTCGAGGCAGGAACATCCCAGCCACGTGCTCGTCTCGCCCGTTGACGTTGCACTGACCGCCTGGCCCCGATGACGAGGCCCGTGGCTCAGAGGCACCAAGACCTGGGAGTATGGCCCACCCACCCCCCGGCTGCTTCGCCTCGCCCAGGTCTGATGGGCTGTTGTGTTCCCTTCTTTAGGGCATGACTGCAAGCCATCACTCGCAACCCCTTCCTTTGGAAACATCTACCACGTCAAAGGTAAGGCTGCCCGGTGCGCAGGTGGCAGCGGGGCTGAGCCCACTGCTCGCAGCCTCTAGTGCCCTGAGTTACCTTCCAGACCGTCTAGGCTGCGAGTACCCCTCCCCTCGGCCTGCCGCTGGGCTGGGGGACAGGGCTCTGGAGGTCCCCGCTGCAATGCAGGGGGCTGGGAGCTCACCTTTCCCCCACGCCTCTGCAAAAATACCTGGAGCCCTTGGCTTCTCCCTCCCCCTGGCAGCTGCCCGGCCTTGTCATTCTTTGAAATGCCGCTGAGGATTGCCCCTGGCTCCCACTTCAAACAGAGCCCGGCTGCCAGGAAACTCCTGCAGCAATTACAGGAGTTAGGAAACAAAGGTGGAGCCTTGGGAGGGTGGATGGGGAGGCATGGTCTGTCCATCCCAGCCTTATGCAAGTCACAGCTCCTAATGGGGTGGGGGCTAATGGTGCTAATTACAGGGAACCAATCACAGTCCCTAATAAGGCGGCCTGTTACAGTGTTAATGGCCGGGCATCCAAGCTCCTTCCACTGTACTCTTGCCCTGGGACATCAGGCCAGCTGTAGCACCAGCGCGCAGGGTGGATGGGGACCCTCAATAAAAAATCTTCAGGCTAGACTGGGTCTGGTGGACCCCTGCCCCCATAGCCAGGGCTTAGTTGTATGTGTGTGAGCATTTGCACGTGCATGTGTGTGTGTGAACGCACTTGTGTCACCCCCATCGTGCCCGTCTCACCAGTGAGGCCACCAGGGCTTGTCAGAGGCCAGTTGGCAGATGCTGCTCCCCTGTTGCCCCTCACCCCAGATCAGGCTGAGCTGCCGCCTTGTCTCCTGCAGGCATCATCAACCTGCCCTACGCGGAAATCGAGGAGCCCTTCGAGGCCTGGTACAACCTGAGCGGAAAGCAGAGCCGTATCCAGTACTACGGTGGTAAGTGGCCCATGTGCCCGCAGGGGAGCTCGGGCATTAGGGCAGCAGGAGGCTGCGTGCCTAGAGCGATGGAGGAGGAGGGGTCGTGAGAGGTGCCAGGTCTCAGCTGACACCCTGTGCGGCGAATGCTTTGGACCATGGGCTTCCCAGGGAGGCACTAGGAGCCGTTGCATCTCAACAGCG
The DNA here is from genome assembly GCF_030867095.1 of Alligator mississippiensis. Classification (NCBI taxonomy): domain Eukaryota; kingdom Metazoa; phylum Chordata; order Crocodylia; family Alligatoridae; genus Alligator; species Alligator mississippiensis. The sequence goes on along the minus strand of NC_081829.1, from coordinate 2,321,301 downwards.
CCGCGCATTCGCTGGCTGCAGCGAGGCATGCATTAAGGACCCGCGTTGCAGAGACCCCTGACACCCTAGGGACCTCGCTAGAAAGCAGCTGAGAGCACAGCAGGCCAGGACACGGGTGCCCAGACTAAGCTCTCCTGCCTACCGGAGCTTGGTGATGGTGCCCTACATGAATCCAGAGAGGCAGGATCCCCTTGCTGCACCTGGCCTGGATCCCCTTGCATTCATAGATTCATAGATGTTAGGGTCGGAAGGGACCTCAATAGATCATCGAGTCCGACTCCCTGCATAGGCAGGAAGGAGTGCTGGGTCTAGATGACCCCAGCTAGATGCATATCCAACCTCCTCTTGAAGGAGCTGTCTGCTCTGGGCACCGGGCTGGAGGGGGCACCGGGCTGGAGGGGGCATGGAGGCAGCCCTCGAGCGACTCTTCCTTGGGCTGCTACCCTTGAGAGTACCCACCGGGCCTGGCTGTACCCCCAGGGAAGTGCCCCACCGTCATGCCACCCTCCTGTTTGCAGGGCAGGTGATCACCTTCCAGTTTGGGGCGGTGAAGCCCTACGGCACCAGCTACAAGATCACACCAGAGACGACGGAGTCCGAGACCAACGTCTTGAAGTGCTTCCTGATCAACGGCACCAAGGAGGGGCCGATCGAGCCGCAGAATGTCTTCCCCAACATGGAGGGCTTCAAGGTGAGGTGCCCGCGGCCAGGGGAGCAAAGGGCAGGGGGCACAGGCCAGGCTCCCCGAGGGCGATATGCACGGGGCACGTGTGCTCAGCATAGCTCCACCGACATCCCTGCAAGCTCAGGGGGGCCTGGCTGATTCGATGCAAGGATCAGCTGCTACAGCAAGGTGAGCCCGGAGGTCCATGCTGGCCTCCCCTCCCAGGGCTGAGGGGAGCAGGGCAGACAGCGGACACTGCATGTGCTGCCCTTCTCCCCGTGCCACCTGCCCTGCTTTTGGCAGCGAGCACCTTGCTGTTTCCCTTCCCCTTGCAAAGGGGTCCGATGGTATAACTGCTCGCTGCCGTCCGGCCCCCATAAAAATCAAGAGCCACTGTGAGGCTGCTCTAGCACCGCTGGCCGGCTCACTTTTTCTTGGTGGTGGAAGAGCAGGTGCCCCAAAGCAGGCAGAGTCTGCACGGGAGCAGGCACTGCCGGCCCGATCCGCCAGAGAGGGAGCGTGGGAAGGCGGCAGAGGAGCTCTGCTCCTTTCCCCATCAGAGGCTTGTTGCAACGTGAGGGGCAAACCCCTGCCGGGTGACTCAGCCGCAGGACTCGGCATGGCCCAGATGGTAGATAACACTCCTGCATGTAGGGCCAGGCTGTTCCCTTGCTGGGCACAGCTGTGCAGGGAAGGGGCATGGGGGACCTCAGGCTCTGCTTTGGCCTGGAGCGCAGCCCCTCTCCGGGCTACGTGCATGCTCAGCACGTCCCGCACCAGGGGCTAGGCCTGCGGTCTCCTGTGTCTCTGCTGCATGCATGCCTGAAGAAGGGTGTTTGTGCCTGAAAGCTTGCAAAGAACAATTTTTCCAACTATTTAGTTGGTCTAATAAAAGATAGCACATCTACCCAAAGAATGTTATCTGCCGTCGGAGGCAGATGCATTCGCTGCCGTGTCCCCCAGCCCCTCTTCTCTTGCCCCCTGTTCGCACGGCCCAGCTGTGGACGGAGAGACTGGGCTCTGCTCCGCTAGACAGATGGGGCTGCTGGGTGCCAGGTAGCTGCCTAGCCTGGGGCGGAGGGTGCCTCTGGGCAGACGGGCGACTCTGACACCCACCCACCTGCCCCCCAGTTCCTGCGGGAAGAGTACCACAGCGGGCAGTACTGCGCCATGTGGCAGAACGTCTCGTACACGGGCCGCAAGAAGAACGTGTACACGCTGTGGGTGACCAACAACAGCTGCGGCGTGGCGCCCGTACACTACGAGATGCGCGGCTTCAACTCCCTGCTGGGCTCCCACTACGACAAGTACGAGATCCACTACAGCCACTACTCCAACAGCTTCCCCGCCTCCGTCTTCGACCTCCCCGTCAACAGTAAGGGCCCTGCCAAGACCCCCCCGACACGCGCCCCCCGCATGCCATGCTGCACAGCTTCCACCGCAACCCCTAGTTATTTCCATTGCAAGGGCCCCTGTGCAGCAGGTCCTAGCCCCCTCGTGCTAGGTGCTGTACAAAGGCTGCAGACAGCCCCTGATTCTCATGGAAGAGGTCGGGGAGGGGAAAGAGGTCAATCCCGTGAGACCTTGCTCAGGGCTAGCCTGGAGGCTGGGTAGAGTCAGGAGCGGCCCTAGGGCCAGGCTGGGACCCTCCAGTCCTGCTCTTGGAGACCCACTGGGGGCTGGGTGGTTTTCTGGGGTGGAGGCAGGGCAGCATTGTGGCATCTCCTGTCGGCGGGGAGGTGCTGGACGCGGCCAGAAGCAGCAGCCGGGGTGCCCGTCTGAGCTCGCTCTGTGTTGCCGCCCCAGAGACGAGACGGTGCGGGTACCTCTTCGACACCACGGGCGAGCATCGCATCCTGGCCAACCCCATGGCAGACCTGGTGGGGCGCGAGGCTGCCCAGACCCATCGGCTCTTCCACCACTACAAGACGAGGTTCGGGAAGAGCTACGGCGGCGAGTGGGAGCTGGAGCACCGCAAGCACGTCTTCACCCACAACATGCGGTAGGGGATCCCGGGGGATGGGCAGCTGTTTCCTGGCATGTCTACCAGGGCCATCTTGGATCCCGGAGGGCTCAGTCTGTTGCAGACCTCCGGGCGCTGGATGCCCTGCTTTCCCCTCGGCCATTGGTGATGCCCCAGCAAGTGCGGGCGAGGGCAGGCAGCGAGAAAGCCCGGGGCTGCAGCCTGCTCTCCGTGCCCACTGCCACCCCTTCCTCCCCAGGTACGTGCACTCCAAGAACCGGGCCAACCTGCCCTACAAGCTGGCGCTGAACCACCTGGCCGACCGCACGCCGGAGGAGGTGGCCGTGCTGCGGGGGCGGCTGAGGAGCGGGAAGACCAACAACGGGCAGCCCTTCCCCTCGGAGATGTATACAGGCCTCATCCTGCCTGAGAGCTTGGACTGGCGGCTGTATGGTAGGCTTTACCTGCAGGGATCCCACTGCTGACACCATCATGTGTCACCAGGCACCATAGCTGACCACATCCCCCGTGGGAGACTCTGAAGCCAAGCCATGGGTCCCCCTGCAAGGCAGCCCCTGCCAGCACCTTGGGAATGTGGCACCCCTAATTCTCCCCATGCCCTGCTTGGCGGAGGGCTGGGCAGGGCAGGAGATGGGGGCTGGCCCCCCACTCCCAGCTCTCCCGATGCAGGGTCCTGAGTGTCTCGCCCCTCGCTGCCCAGGTGCCGTGACCCCCGTGAAGGACCAGGCCGTGTGCGGCTCTTGTTGGAGCTTCGCGACCACAGGTGCCATGGAAGGGGCCCTCTTCCTCAAGGTGAGAGCTGCAGACGGAGCTGCCCGCCCCTGCTCCCTGCGCCTCCCGGCCTGGCTGCGGAGCAGACGCTGTGTCCCCCGGCATGGGGGAGAGGGCAAGCTGGGTGGGGGAGCTCCCAGGCTGGGCCCCCTTCCTGGGCCTGGGCGCTCAGCCCCTTGCTCCCTGCCCCGCTGCAGACCGGTGAGCTGACCTCGCTGTCCCAGCAAGTGCTGATCGACTGCTCCTGGGGCTTCGGCAACTACGCCTGCGATGGGGGCGAGGAGTGGCAAGCCTACGAGTGGATCATGAAGCACGGCGGTATTGCCAGCACCGAGTCCTATGGTGACTACCGCGGCCAGGTGAGTCCAGGACCTTGGCCTCACCCATGGGCAGGGGCAGGGTGGCTGTGTTGCCCCTCGCAGTCACCTGGGAGCAGCAGCTGGGATTCCCCGGGGCTGCCGGTCTCAGCTACGTTAGCATGACCCTGCCCACAGCCTCGTGTGTCCGCCCCCGTCCTACAGCTCACAGGTGTGCACGGGAACACACTCCTCTTGTGGTGACCCTCGGGAGACAGGGACCCAGTTCAAACTGGGTCCCTGCCTCAGTTTCCCCCACTGCAAAGCCGGACAGAGACTGGCTCACAGGGGCACGGCCGATCTCCGAGGCTGGGAGATGCAGCCACCAGAGATGCCCCGTCCCCTGCCATGCTGGGGGGGCCTGATGAGGCCAGGCCGGGGGAGCCAGCAGCTGCCCCGCATTGCCAGGTCCCGCTGTGTTGCAGAATGGCTTGTGCCACTATAACCAGTCCGAGCTGCTGGCCAAGATGACGGGCTACGTCAACATCACCTCGGGCAACATCACGGCTGTGAAAGCCGCCATCTACAAGCACGGCCCCGTGTCCATCAGCATCGACGCCTCCCACCGCTCCTTCTCCTTCTACTCCAACGGCGTCTACTACGAACCCAAGTGCGGTGAGTCCGGCCCCGGCACGGCGCGGCTCGGCACGGCCCGGACCCCGGGCACGCGGCTCCTGGCTGGGGAGACCCTCCCAAATGCCACGACTGCAGCCGTGCCCTGCCCCACCCCAGCTGTGTCCATTCGCACCCATCCCTCATGCCGGCTGAGCACGGTTCAGGGCTTTTCTTTGGGGTGGGGGTGCCCCGTGGCTCTCGTCACAGAGCCGTGGAGAGGAGGAGGCTTGTCCTGGCACCGGCACGTCATGGTCCAAGCCTGCAGCAGGTTGGAGGCTGCCATTCGCCGGCTGTAGGACTAACCCCCCGGTGCCTCAGTTTCCCTGGGGGACAAGGTGATGCATCAAGAGCTCTGAGGCCCGGGGGAAGCCACTGGCTGTGCTGATGCCACATCTCCCTGCAGGGAACAAGCCCGGGCAGCTGGACCACGCGGTGCTGGCCGTGGGCTACGGCGTCCTGCAAGGGGAGCTCTACTGGATCGTCAAGAACTCCTGGTCCACGTACTGGGGCAACGACGGCTACGTCCTCATGTCCATGAAGGACAACAACTGCGGCGTGGCCACCGACGCGACGTACCCCATCCTGGCCTGATCCTGTGCCCATGCGACCCCTCGGGGCTTTCCCAGCCCAGCCCGCTGCGTCTTCCCAGGCCAGGGAGGCAAAGCCCAGCTGCTCCGAAGACCCCCATGCCACGTGACAACCCCTGGATGAGCTGCGTGGGCATCCCATCGCCTCCTGGCCCCTGAGCCCCGTCATGACCCTCCAGCCGGCCGCAGAGGGAACGCACTGCTGTGATCCAGGGGGCAGAGGGTTGGTTTTGAAACGGGAGCAGCCCCTGCCCAGCCGGGTGGGTGGCGTGCGAAGCGGGCCCCGGAGGTCTGTGCTGCCCGTGGGCTGCATTGGGGACAGGCCTGAAGCTGCCCACGTTGGTGCCTCCAATAAAGAGCCTGGAAAGGGGCTGCTCCCTTCGAAAGTGGACTGGGAATGCCCTTCGTCCTGGCACGGCTCAGCTCCTGGGCAGGACAGCCCCCTGAGCCTCCCCTGGTCAGCAGGCGAGCCAGGATTGTGCTCCCCAGAGGAACGCCCTGCACACCCCGTACCGCCGGTGCCTCGAGGCTGGGGATCCAGTGAGCCCCTGATCTTCATCTCTTCCCCGGGGGACTTGGCCGGAGCACCCAGCCCACAGGGGAGATCAAACAGGCGGGGAAGAATAAGGCCCTCCATGGCCTGCCCTTGCACTGGGGCTGCGCTGCAACAGGCTCCTCGGCCAGCTCCCGGGCTCACTTTGTGCATCTGATGCCAGGATAAAAGGGCCAAGGCTTGGGGGCAAGGTGCAGCCGTCTGCAAGGCGCAGCAGGGGCTGGAGAGAGGAAATAATGTCCCTGCTCCCAGCTGGGGGGGTCACACCCCCAGCCTAGGGGCAGACGCGCTGCAGCATGTGGGTGGCTCCGACTGCTCCCCTGAACGGAAGGGGAGGGGATGGGGACCAGGGGGCTCAGCCCCGGGTGCTGCCGCCCTTACCCTGCGCTCCCATGGGAACTCGTGCGGGGGCGTTTGGAGGACCCTGCTGCTTTGAAGGAGGCTGCACCCAGCCCTTGCAGGTACAGGGTGTCTCCTGGCACAGCCAGGACCAGCCAGCAGCCAGCAATAGTGCTGCAGGAGCTCCCACCTGCAGGCTTCCCTGCTGCCTCTCCTCTCCCGCAGGGAGGAAACAGGTTTTTCCAGGGCAGGCGAGGGTGTTGCCGGCCTGGCAGAGCATGCATTCCTCCATGCAGCCTGGATCCGGTCACCCACACCGCTCTGCTTAAATGCAGCACCCGGCAGCTTGGGGGCACCTGCAGAGAGAGGGTGCCTAGTACCAGGCAAGGCTGTCCGAGGCTGTGGGGCCTTGGCTTGTTCAGTGTCCAGCTCTTCCCTCCGTGCATGAATACAGCCCCTTCCTGGTGCGGTCAATGGGGCGGGGGGGGGGGGGGGGGGGGGCATAAGCAGGAGACCTCAGCCCCGTCGGGGCAGGTCACAGCTTGCAGAAGGGGCAGGAAGCGACCCACACAGCAGCCCTGGGGCTGTTGTAGTTTGCACCCATTGCCCAATTTGCCCTTAGCCGGAAGTCTGCTTTGTAGCTCCCCCTTCCAGCCACACCTCGGGCGAGCTCGGGGAAGCCAAGGACGGAGCCCTCTCGAGAGCGAAAGGTAGCAAGGAACGGGGCGTCCCGGTACCGTTGGGACGCGGCAGGAAAAGAGGCGTCCGGGAAAGCCGTGACCAGCAGCCAAGTCAGCTCCGGTGCCCAGCCGCGCTCTGTAGGCGAAAGGGGAGATAAAGCGCTGCCCTGCCTGGCTGTGAGCAGGGCCGTGTTTTGGAACAAGGGGATGGCAAACAAGCCTGCGCTCACCTTGAACTCGTGTTCTTCCCAGTGATGAGTCCGGGGTTTTTAGGAACCGTCGTTCTCTCTCCTGCCCCTGATTCATGCTCTCCACCCCACCCAAGTTCCTGCCTGTTCTTTGGACTCCTGTTATTTTTCCTTCTTGCAAAACCCCCAAGCTGAGACTGCCCCCACCCCGGCTTGGCGCTGCCCCTGGGCTCTGGGCTGGGTGTAACTAGGCGAGTGCCCCTGGGACCCGCTCTAAGTGAACCAAAGGACTTGCACTAATTATAAGCCAGGCCAAGTGCCTCCCTGCACCTTGGGGAGAGGGCGGCTGGGTGGAGAGAGAGCTCTCCCGGGGTCTGCTCGCAGTCTGGGGGCCGCGGGTGCCAGGGAGGAAAGGAGCTAGGGCAGGAGACAGCAGCAGGAACAAAATATGGACGTGCCATGTGTCAGGCTCACAAAGCCCCAGGGTCTGCATTTTCCTGGCATTACACCAAGAAGAAGCCGGGGGCCTCAGTGTTCCCATCTGTGAAAGGGGGAGAAGACTAGCTCTCCAGTGGCCAGGCCGCTGTGTAGTTTCTCTCGTTAAGGCATCTAAAGCGCCCTGTAAGCCACGGCTCAGAGGCACTAAACCAGGGTAATCCACCATCTCCACCGCACCGTCCCTTCTGGCGGTAGGAGCAAGGCCTCGCTGCTACACGGCTCCGGCTGTGGCGGTACCAGCCTGCTCCCCTGAGGCCAAAGCCAGGGACCAGACACACGGGCTTGCATGCTGCGCCTGTGAAACAAGGACCAGCGAGGGCATCTCTCTTCCCGTCCCTAGCACCCAATGCGTGCAGCAGTACCAGCACGGCTCCCCTGGACCCGGGCAGGCACTGGCCTCGTGTCTGTTCCCCTGCGGACGGCCGCGGCTCGGGGTCTCCCTTGACCCCCCAGCTCAGACGCCCTCAGACTCCCACTGCTCCGCTTGCACGGCTGCAGAGACGCTGCCTCGCTCCTGCAAGACGGACCCATGCCTCCCTGACCTATCCATCCAGCCATCCCCTGCTCAGCCCCATCCCCTCTCCCTAGAGGCAGGGAACCTCTGCTGGGCTCAGCTCCCCTCCGTGAAGGCGAGAGAGCTCACACCACCAGAGAACCAGCTCCAGCCGCTGGAGAAGCCCCGTCTCTGATGCCCCTCACCTGCCTCTCGGCCAGCGAACGCCTGGGTGCAGGAGCCAGCGGGGCGGAAGGGAGGTCCTGGGGTGGGCACAGGGTTTCAAGGTGTCTGGGCCCTTATGTGGGCTTGGCTCCTAACTTGCTTCTTTTCAGGGCATTTGAAGCTTGCCCAGGATAGAGGAGGCTGCTAGACAAGGCTTCTCTGCTGAGCAAGCAAACCGGGGGGCACTCAGCAGCTGCTGCTGCGTCTCCTTTAAGGGAGCCCCAGACCCCACGCCAGGTCTCCATCCAGCCTGCTAATCGCCCCCTCTAATCACCCCATATATCCTTGGGATATAATTAGCCAGGGCAATTAAGTCAATGGTAGAAGCACCCTGCTGGGCTTAAGATACAGAGAGATCAGAGTGGGCAGGGGGTCAGCCAGACCAATCTGCTACGGGTACCACCAGCGGTACACATTAACAGATTGATTATAATTACTTTAAATGACAAAAAATTGCTGGTGGTAGTTAAAGTTGAACCGAACAATGTGCTGGTAGTACCTAAGGTTGTATCATTTTCAAGTGGTGCTGCGCACGCTGTAGGCGTCCGGGAGCCGCTGAGCTAGAGGGTGTAGCAGAGAGCTCAGGAAAGGAGCAGTTTGTCATCTAAGGAGGGTGGTGTTTTTGTGACCGAGTCCCCTGAGCAATACGCTGTATCGCGCCGTGTGAACCCTCCGAGCAGAGGAAGCCAGATGCCACCTGCAAAGAAATGAAGCGTTTGCTCGGGGAGCTCGTATATATTTCCTTCTTGGTAGCTGCTCCGAGACAGAGCTCGAGCTCTCCTCGGGAGCCCTGCTCCTCTCCATGAGACAAGGGGAGGGTGCAGGGGAGCCGGGGGCATCCTGCAAGCTGCTGAACGAAGAAGCCCTGAGACCCGGGGAGAGACCCCGCCAAGCCTGCGCCTGGCTTTGTGTGCACCTGGGAACTCGCTGCTGGCAGGTGCTGAGATGGCGGGGCTGCCTTGGGGGCCTTTTCCTGAGCCTTTAGCTCAGTGCAATGTGCGCCCATCAGCAGAAATTGGTTTTGGGGGCACCGCTCCAGAAGCAGGCCTGGGGGTATCTGGAGACAAACCCGCCCACGTGAACCTGGGTTAACAACCCAGGCTTGGCTAGCTGATTCCAGGGGTGCATCTCCTGAAGCACCCCACATCGGACACCAGCCCCTGGCTCGGGCAGCCCAGTGCTCGCAGCTGCTCTGGGGAGGAGTCTCTCCGGCACGCCTGGCTGGGCTGTCACGCTGACAAACCCAGGGCTGTGGTGTCAGCAAGCCCTTGACTGCGGGATCGTCTCTGCCACGGCTCACTGATGGGTCTTGAGATGGCTTAAGAGGCCAGTCCTCGACCACAGATCTGTGTGTGACCCAGGGACATTCTGGGAATGAGGTCTGGGTTGGGAAGGAGTTTGCTCGGCAGGGACCTAGGGAGGCTCTGCAGTGCAGGGCAGGATCCCTGGGAATCTCTTCCCATGTCTCTGCTGGGTACTGATGTCTCCTGCTCGGTCTCCTGAGGACTGAAGCCCTTTTGAGCCAAGTCTTGGCACTTGGCGTGGGGAGTTCACCTGACCGTGACGCTAGACCAGATCTTCTCTTGCTCCCCTGCAGCCCCGTGAAACCGCACTGTTTTGCACTGAGATGCTTGATCCTTTGGCGAGGTCCAGTGCCTCGCACTGAATCGGCTTCGAAAGGATACCGTTGTGCTGCGAGCTCCAGGGAAACCTTTGGCCGGTGGAAGTTTTTAACACTCAGCTGCACGCTGGCCTAGATGGAGAGCTATAGGGGGGAGGTCTGGGGGCTAAGAAAGGCAGATTGCCCTTTTATATCTGTTGGCAGTGAGATGGATAGGAGTGGGAAAGACCCCGTGTGAATAGGCCAAAAGGCACTATCGTGGAGACGACCGGACCCGACCTCTGTTCTACATCCCGAGCGCCTGCCTCGCCCGTGGCTGTGGGATGCCGGAGGGGTGTTGTGGCTATGGGCTGGGGTGGGAGCGGCCGCAGCCGGTCCCGTGCAGCCCCTGCGTACGTGAAGGCCGCGTCTCCCTGAGGTTGGTTTCACCTTCGCCCCCGTTGTCCCCGGGCTGCTGTGATCTGCAGGCCCCACGGCCCCGGGCTGCTCTTTCTCCGTAGACCCGGCTTTGCAAAGCTCTGCAGCTCCTGCCGCGATGAACAGCTGAAGTGGGACTCGGGGGGGCTCAGTCCTCCCGCTGCTGTAACGCAAGAGCCCGTCTGTCTCTGCCTCGAGAAACTGTAAAAAATATCTTCAGGAAAACCAGCCCAGTGCTTGCTGCTGCATCTAATCCCCATAGCTTCCTGGCTGCCAGGGACAGATGGAGTGAGACCGGGATGCAGATCCCTCACCGAGCAGGCTAGGCATGAGCTTTCTGATGAGGTATCAGATAAGTTAGCGGAGGATCTGGGTGTCTGGTCCCCTTCCCGCAGCTGCACCTATCATCTCCTGTCTCGGCATTAGCATGTCAGCTCCTTGCAGGATGGGGCGTACAGCTCCTAGCCCAAAGGCACTCCATTTTCTTGTGCTCGGGTGGTATGAATGAAGGAGCATCAGTTGCTGGGTGCTCTTTCCAGCAGTGCTCCAGTGTCCAGTTAAAATCCACTGGTATCTGTGGACTTCTTCCAGCCCTCCCCCAGGGAACGGCGCAGAATTGGGCCTGAAGGTGTGTAACGAGAGCTTCGGCCGAAGACCGGGGTGCAGCGCCTGACCGGGCTGTTTCGGGCTCCGGAGGAATGCACTGACTCAGCTGGCGCACGAGGCGCTTGCTCTTAGCCTTGAACCCGCTCGGAGATGAAGCAAAGCGGGTGAGCGGGCTCGTTTGCAAAAGGTGTTCCTTCCCTGTGTTTCATTAAACTTATTTATTCAGCTTATCAACCCTTCCCTTTCCTCCACCGAACCCTCAACCCAAAGAATTGGCCTGATGAAATAAAGCACTGGGAGGTCTCAGACTTGCACAGCCAGCCTCCGCCTCTCCCTTCAGGAAGGGGAGAGGGTTTGGGCAAAGTCCAGGCGTGCAGGCTTGGAGCTCAGGCAGCTCCGTTTCCAAAAGGGAGTAGGTGTTTGGTGTCCATCTCGGCAGGCAGCCTTGGGGTGTCTAACCGTGGACCCGCTCCCCCGCCCCCCGGGGAGGGCCTTTACAATGCAAGCCTGCCTTGGCAGAAGCTGGGTTGGGGGCCAGGGAGGTGATAGGCCCTGGGATGATGCTGTCCGTTGGCCTCTGATGTCCAGCCTTCAAAGCAACGATTCTGCCGGGAGACACGCGAGGCAGGATCTCGGAGGGGCACCGCGATGGGGAGACCCCATCATCTCTTTGCCACTGGTGCCCGTCGCTGCAGTGTTTAACCGGGTGTGTCCGGGGGGGCTTCGTGGCACAGAGCTGAGCAAACCCAGTGCAGCCCAGCCCGCTTCTACAGCCAGGGGTGCAAGCTGCAGTGCACCTGTGCTCCCCACTGGAAACCCCCCCCCCCCAGCCAGTGGGTCAGGGAAGACCAAGCCCTGCCCCTCCGAATTAATTGACAGGTATTGCCCCACCCATAGCAAGGGACTGGCCTGCTCCATTGGTCAGTGGAGCACCAGGGATTTGCATCCAGGCTGTTATTAAAGCTGGCCCTGGGGAGGCTTGCCGTGGCTGCCTGCAAGGATGGGGCTGCTGATCCTCTTGCTATGGAGCACTTTGCTAGGTGAGTTGAGCTCCCAGCTCTGCCCCTTCTCCCAGCTGGAGTCAATGGGATTGGGAGGGCTGCTGAATTGGCAAGGGTGCCCAGTGCCTGGGGGGACCTGCCCCATGCATGGCCAAGGGTTCCTTGCACACCCCCAATCTCTCATTGGGATGTTGGGGTTCCCCAATCTGTGCCACTGACCCATGCCCTCAAAATCCAGCCTGGCCTCAAGCAGAGCAAATGCAACCGTGGGGTGCAGGGTGTTCTGGGTCAGCCGGGGTAGAGGCAGTGCAGACAGGGGGCAAAGGGGCCAGGCATGAGCATGTGTTACAAGGGGAGCCCTCAGTGCAGCGAGCCTGGGAGTCCCTTCGCAATGGGTCCTGCACACAACCTGGCATCCCCCAGCAGTGGTGGGGTCTGGTGTGACGGAGATGCCCTCCAGCTCCTCCATCGAAGTCGCTCGGTGCTGGGCTGCTCCGAACGCCTATCGTCGCGGGGAGCGGGGAGCTGGGCTTGCAACACGGAGGTCCTTTCCCTTCCAGGAGCAGCGTGCAGGCTGCAGGAGAAGGCCCCCACGTTTGGAGAGGTCTATCACGTGACAGGTAATGCTCCAGCTGTGGGTTTAGTTTGGTGTGACCCGGGAGGGTGCAGCTGTGTCTGGGCTAGAGCCGCACCTGGGAGGCTTCATTCACCCTTGCAAATTGCTTGGGTTGGAAGGTGGAGGCCTCTGCCTCCCCCTGTGCCAAATTATCTGCCCCTTTTTAATGGACTTCCCTGCTGTTCTCCCCTGTGGTATCCTCAGTGGGACTCGTGATGGAGACAAACTTCCCCCTTCTGAGCTGATGGGTCAAGCCCAGCCTTGAAAAGCACAGTCCCAGGCTCGGGACCAGAGGAAGGCTCTGCGTTCCCCCAGCCGAGGCGAAGCCCTGCCCCACCTCCCGGGCTGGCGCTGCCCGGCTTGGGAAGACCCTCTCCGAGGCACCCTTCTCTGCAAAGAGGCGCTCGCCCGCTCTGGGGCAGGCTCTGGCTGACCTGCCTCCTGCCCTTTTGTGTCTGGCAGGGGTCCTTCACCTGCCCTACGCCGAAATCAAGGAGCCCTTCGAAGCCTGGTACAACCTGAGCGGGAAGCAGAGCCGGATCCAGTACTACAACGGTGAGTGACCTGGGTAGGGAAGCAGCATCGTCCTCGGGCCTCTGGGTCCGGCTGCACCGCGGGGCACCCCCAGGGCATCCAGCTCTGTGGGTGGGTGTCTGCAGGGGGGTGCATGGCAGAGCAGGGGGGGCAAGTCGTCTCTGAGGCTACAGCGTGCAGGTTTGGGGTGAAATCCTGGCTCAGACCTGTGCCCCCATCTGCAGCGTGACCTCCAAGCAGGTGCCTGCGGGGTTTGGTCATCAGCCTAGGCAGGAAAGTGCTGGGGGGACCAGGGGACCCCACATCCGGCCCATCGGGGACCAACGTGGCCGGCACCGTGGGCAGCCCCCTTGGACCTGCGCCGGCTGAAATGACCAGGCGTCCGCCTGCAGCAGCTGGAGGGCAGCTTTGGGCCTGAGTCAGGAGCTGGGCTCAAATGTGCCCCCCTGGGGTATTAAGCTCCTTTCCACTGCTGCACACTCCTCTAGAGAGGCCTAGTGTGTCCTCATGAGTGTGAGGACCAGGCAGGACCCCTCGGATCAGAGCAACGGCTGCCTCCGTTCATCTTCCCCTCGCTTTCCAGGGGCGCTCGGGACCCCTGGGCATCGTTCCCCGATGCGGCATCCCAGGCAGGAGAGCTCTGGTAATGCCTTGCCCTTCTCGGGCCTCTCCTCTTCCAGGGCAGGTGATCACGTACCAGTTTGGGGCCGTGGGGCCCTTCGGGGCCAGCTTTAAGGTGACCCCAGAAACCACCGAGACGGAAGTGAACGTGCGGAAGTGCTTCCGAGTCAACGGCACCGACCAGTACCTCATCACCCCGCAGAGCATCTTCCCCAGCCTGGACGGCTTCAAGGTGAGCCCCCATCTCGGGACTGGATGAGGGACCAGGCAATCGGGCCAGCAGCTTGGAGACCGGGCTCCTTGGCTGGCTCTTGCCCTGCTCCACCCCAGCTGGGGACAGCGGCCAGCCGCACCCTGGCCATGGACTTGCAAGCTAAATCCAGCCCTGCCCTGGAGTCGAGGCAAGTCCAGGGAGCTTGTCCGTGGGTGCTCAAGAGAAGGGACTTCAGCCAGTCCTTCCCCATCCCCCGTGCACACACCAGCAAGGGCTAGGGAAGTTCACAGCCCCTCTGCCTGGAGGAGCGCGTGGACGTGGGCTGCCCCGTGGCTAGCTGGAGGTTTCCCGCGGTTCAACCTCTCTTGCTCATGCCTACAGTCCTCCCCCTTGCTCAGTCCCCCCACGCTGTCTCCCCAGCCCGTGCGAGAGGAGTACTACCAGGGGCAGCTGTGCCGCGTGTGGCAGAACGTGTCCTACTGGGGCCGGAAGAAGAACCTGTACACGCTGTGGGTGGCCAGCTCGGCCGAGGGCCCCGTGCCCGTGCACTACGAGATGCGTGGGTTCAACACCCTGCTGGGCTCCCACTACGACAAGTACGAGATCGACTACACCAGCTTCTCCCGCAAGTTCCCAGCCGGGGTCTTCAGCCTCCCCCATGGTGAGTGTGCTACAGTCCTGCTCATCCCACGCCTCGAAGCGCAGCATCGGTTGTGATCGCACACGCTGGGCACGCGAGACCGGGACCACGCTGAGCACAATGTCACCTGGGAGGGGGTGGAAATACATGTTCTCTGAACATCTGCACTTCAGTGCGTTGCTTTAGTGGAAAGAGAGCAGGTGAGCCCTGAGTTTTGAATTTCTCAGCCTCACCCTGTTGATATTGCCTGGCCAAATTGCTTCGGCTTCACCTTGTGTCATTGTAGAAAGTTGCTATGATTTGGAGAGAGATATTTTTAAAGGCCTTGAGGGGAAACATGGTTTAGACCCTAAATTATATTTCTTTCAACTCCATCAGAGCTGCTGGGCGCACTATTTGCAAAGTCCTTCTCCTCCAAAGGACTCCCCATGAAAATCATGGTCACGCCTGGCCAGATCCCACCCAAATGGCAAGCAAAGCAGTAGTTCATCCCCTGGTGCCTGAGTGTCCCCTTGCACAGGGGGGGCCTGTGTCCTTGAGCAGCATAGTCTCTTATTGCAAGCTCATGGTGAGCTTGTCCCTCCTAGCAAGACACATGTCCTCAGATGAGGGGTCTCCTCTTGTTCGGCCGGCTCTACTGCAGTCTGTGTGCGCCGGCTGCACCCAGGCTGGCTATCCTCCGCGCTGATGCCACGTTCCCGGTGTCTCGGTTTGACTGAGCTGGACACCGGTGCCAAACTGCCCTGACTGATCCATGGGGCCACGTCTGGGGAGATGAGGGCATTATTAGCACATGCATCTGCGACGGCTGCCTTTTGGGGGCACGCTAAGAAGCCCCTTGGCATGTCCTGCGTGATAGCAATGCTGCTTCCATTCCAGCCTCCGAACCCCGTGGGCTTGAACTTGAACCGGACAAGGTCCAAGAGGGGCTTTTTCCAGCCCCAAGTGCTAAGCCTGGCATGAGACCGGGGGGGAAGGCTAGCTGCTGAACGGAGACAACAGCAGTGGCCGGTTGGGATCAGGAGAGGCACAGCGGTGCATGACGACGTTTGGCTTGGGATTGTCCCTGTCCATGGCTGGTGTCTGATCCATGCCCGAGTCCACCCCCTGATGGTCCCTTGCACCCGTGTCTTAGGGATCGCGTGCGAGCACTGGCCGGGGGCTGGGCCGGAGCATTGGATCATGGCGAACCCCATGCAGGAGTTTGTTGGGCGCAGCAGCGATGCAGACCGAGCCCATCACCACCTCTTCCATCACTACCAGGAGAAGTTTGGGAAGCGCTACAGCGGCGAGAAGGAGCTGGAGCACCGGAAGCATGCCTTCATCCACAACATGAGGCACGGGCTGGGGGCATCCCCTTCATCTTGAAGGGATGCAGGGTGGCCGCTCAGCGTGCGCGGGGGCTAGGGGCCGACTGCCCTCGGCGTGTCCCCTAGCAGCCCACGGGCCCTGACCCAGATCCCGTCCTGGGCTCTTTGCTGGGCTGAGCTTTGAGAAGCTGAAACCTCAGCAGGTGCAAATCAAGAGCTTCCCTTATCCATGCCCATATGGGAGCCTGGGGTCTTCGCAGGGCTACTAGCGGTCAGGCGGGTGGTCCCATGGGCCCTCTCCCTCCTCTCGCCACCCCCAGGTACGTGCACTCCAAGAACCGGGCCAACCTGCCCTACAAGCTGGCGCTGAACCACCTGGCCGACCGCACGCCGGAGGAGATGGCCGTGCTGCGGGGGCGGCTGAAGAGCGGGGCGCGCAACAACGGACATCCCTTCCCCGCGCACCGGTATCGGCGCCTCATCCTGCCCGAGAGCCTGGACTGGCGGCTGTACGGTGAGCGAGCCTGGCGTGGCCCTAACCGCGGGCGGATCTAGCATTTTGAAAAGGGGCTAAGACATCCGTCTCCCTGGAACAACCGGTCCCCAGATGGGGTCGAGTCTCCTGCTCCCTCCCCTTGTCTGACCTACCGCCTCGGGCAGGACCAGCATCTGCTCTGGGTTGCAGGTGCCGGCCCGGGCAGGGCTGGTGACCCGCTGGAGGAGGGGGGTCTCTGCAGAGCCATCCCCTCCCGATCCGATGCTGGAAGCATTGAGCGCATCTCCAAAGCAAGCTCACGCTGGTCTCGCCCCTCACTGCCCAGGCGCCGTGACCCCCGTGAAGGACCAGGCCGTGTGCGGCTCTTGCTGGAGCTTTGCGACCACAGGGGCCTTGGAGGGGGCCCTCTTCCTCCAGGTGAGACGGGCACCTGGCAGGAGAGGGGAGTAGGGTGGGCAGGGCACTGGCCAGGTGGAGCTGGGCTGCTCGCCTGGGAGCCCACCATCCCCCTCTCCTCGCCCCTCCCCAGACCGGCGAGCTGACCCCCCTGTCCCAGCAAGCGCTGATCGACTGCTCCTGGGGCTTTGGGAACCAAGCCTGCGACGGGGGCGAGGAGTGGCAGGCCTACGAGTGGATCATGAAGCACGGCATCGCCAGCACCGAGTCCTACGGGCCATACCTGGGCCAGGTGAGTCTGGGGCCGGAGGAGGGAGCCAGCCATTCCTCTGCAAAGCCCTGTCGCGTGCTGCAACGCTGCTGGGAGCGGAGCTGTGGAAGGGGCCTGGGCACTAGATCGGGGGAGTCGTGGGCGTGCTCTGATGCTCCAGGATGCATGTGGGCCACGAATGCTGCCATGCACTAATGTGCATGGATAACTCCATGCAAGGGAGCAGCCCGGCCGCAGCTCTGCGGTGAGACTTAGCGCTGCCATCAGCAACCAGGCAAATTGGGGGAACTCGGATCGGTCCCCTGGGTCTTCCACCCATTTCCCTTCCAGAATGGGTACTGCCATTCCAACCAGTCTGAGTCCGTCGCCAGAGTAGCCGGCTACGTCAACGTGGCCCTCGGCAATGCCACGGCCTTGAAAGCTGCTCTCTACAAGCATGGCCCCGTGGCCGTGAACATCGACGCCTCCCACAAGTCCTTCGCCTTCTACTCCAGCGGCGTCTACTACGAGCCTGCCTGCGGTGAGCCCGGGTCTGCCGGGGCGGGGGGTCCTGGCCTGGCCCCGGGGACGTGCCACGGCAGCTCTGCTGATGCTCGCCGGGGATGAGCCTGGTAGCGGATCTGCAGACCAGCGGGGCAGGGGCTCTGCCCCGTCGGGGGACAGGAGGCCGTCTATTGTATGGAGCAAACGTGCCAGTCTGTACAATAATGCAGATCCTAGGGCTGGGGCTTGGCACGGGAGGCGGCTGGCGGCTTCCCCTCCACACAGGGACCCCGGTCGGCACCTGCACCAGTGGCCAGTGTTGACGCTGGCTAAGCAGACGTCCCTTCTAGTAGAATAAGACTTTCTCTCCCTTCCTTTTCCCTAGGCAATGGGTTCAATGAGCTAGACCACGCCGTGCTGGCTGTGGGCTACGGGGTGCTGCAGGGGGAGAGCTACTGGCTCGTCAAGAACTCCTGGTCCACGTACTGGGGCAACGACGGCTACATCCTCATGTCCATGAGGGACAACAACTGTGGGGTGGTCACTGCGGCCACCTACCCCCTCCTGGCTTGAGCAGCAGTGTCTGACGTGCTGCCCGCCGGCATGGCCTGTGTCTCTCCCACGTAGTGGGTATTCCTGGGTTCACTGCATCTAGTCCCCTGCAGCCACATGTAACTGCAGAGGAAGAGCCCTCGGGGCTGGGGACTGTGTGGGTCGTGTCGCAAAGCCTAACATGAAGTAATGAAGCTAATAGCACATGAAGCGGCACCGGGGTGGCGAGCCCCAGATCCCAAATCAGGGCCCCAGGATGCTGATGTGAGGGCTGCAGTGCTAGGACCTCTGCTTCCTACCACGAGGCACGAAGTGCTGTCCTGGGGTCATGCATGTGACTGATCTAGCAATAAATGTAATGGGAAAAAACACCCAGTTTGTTGGGGTGTGTCTGGAGTGGGGCTAAGTGAGTCCTGGGAGCCACCCCACCACGTCCCCCTTCCTCCCAGGGGTCTCATAGTTGGAAGGGACTCGGGGTTACCTCCAGCCAGCCTGGCCCCATGGGTCTGCAGAGTCTGGCCCTGGCTGTGGGCATTGCCTTGCCCTCTGGAGAAGGGTGCTGGCAAGGGCACAAGCTGGGAGGAAGCCCTGCCTTGCTGGGGGAGACTGCTTCATGGGGCAGTGGGAGCTGGGATCAGAGGACCTTCTGCTGAGCTATAATGGGGGCAGGCAGCTGGGGGGTCAGCACTGGTGCTGAGCTGTCTGGGGAGCTGACCCCCATTTACCAGCAGCTGTGGGAGCACAGAGGCTGGAGCCAGCGCTCTGCCGGGAGCCCCGGCGGGCAGCGTGGCGAGTCCACGGGATGAGCTCTGCCATCCTTGCAGGGGCCGGGCCTGCAGACAAAGCCTCGTCCCCTGAGCTCTCCCCCCGGGAACGTGGGACGAGTGTGGGTGAGAGCCTTGCAACTAGCTGCAGGGCAGACTCGGGCCTGGAGCGGGATGCCCTAGACCTGGCACCCCCGGGGATGGTAGCTGGGCAAGCTTGGGAACAGGAGCGGGAAGGAGGCTAGTGGTTAGAGCAAGAGCTAGCCCCGCAAGACTCCTGGGTCCTTCTCAGCTCTGCCGCTACCTCGTCCTGGCCCGTGGGGTGCGTTGCAGCTGCTCCGTGCCCCTTTCTCCTGCTCTGGGAGCCGGAGACACAACGTCCTAGGGCTGCGCTTCCCGACGACTCGGAGCCGTGAACAGCCCGGAGCGACCCTGGCTCTGCTGCAAAGACGAACGCCCGGGGAGGCTGTGCCGGACGCAGGCTGCCAGATGCACTAAACCAGCCCAGGGGCAGGCTGGGGGTGGCTTTGCCTTGCATGCTCGAGCCTAGGAGCAGGGTGCTGCAGAAGGTGCCCCCAGGGTCTGCTCCAATCCAGCTCGGGTTCCCTGGCCTTGCAATGAGACGGCAGCAGCAGGGAGCTCCCCACACCCGTCAAGTGACAGCCACGTTTTCTAGCAGCAATCGTGGCAGGACACGTGTGGGACCCACCCGGGCCAGGTCGTGGCAGTGCACCGGTGCTTGGGGGGCTGCAGCCCTGGCTTCCCCCCGCCCACCACACCAGGACCCACTGCTGCAGTGCAGCCACCTCTGGGGCAGAGCGCGCCCACTGCCTGGAACAGCGCCACATAACCGAGGCCAGGGAAGGGGAAGGGCCAGGCAGCAGGGGCTGGGGTTGGCAGACGGCTCCAAGGGAGGCCGCGCACAGGTTGCACAACTCAGGTGTTTGCTTTTTCCGCGTGACCGCTGTGAACCCGGAGGTTTGGAAAACCCCGCTCTTGCACCACCCGCTCGCGGCTCTGGGCATTGCCCAATGCACGGGGCTGGCCGCAGGGCATCCCCCGCCCCATCCCCGTGCTGCCCCCTTCACCGTCACTACTTAAGGGCTCAGGGCAGAGCTGCTCACGTCGGAGGTGGCAGAGGCAGGGCAGGATGGTGCTGGGGACAGGGCTGCTGTTGGCCCTGGTGCTCGGGCTGGTGGCTGGTGCTCAGCAGGGTGTCTCCGGACAGGATGCAGAGTCCAGCAGCTGCGTCCGTGCGTGGTGATGGGGACTGGAGGGGCTGCCAGGGCTATCGGAGGTGGTGCGAGCTGGGAGCAGGGGTGTCTCAGCCCGGGGTGGGAGCGGTGAGGGCGATTCCCAGGCCCGAGATCAGCAAGACAGTGCCAGGCTTTGCACGCGCTGGCCTCCCCCTGACCAGCTTCTCGGCCTCTTGCAGAGCTGAAGGACAAGACCATCTTCTTCCAGGGCCAGCCGGGGATACCGGGCGTGCCGGGCACCCACGGTGTGCCAGGGACCAAAGGAGAACCCGGGTCCCGGGGGCCCCCAGGTAAGGGGTCGCTAGCAGGGCTGAGCCAGGGGAAGTCTGGGGTTCTCGCTCTGGCTGCCTCTAGGATGGACAGACGGACACCGGTGAGATGCACGGACAGAGGGTCGGTGCCAAACCACTGAGGACAAAGCGAGTCTGGGGAGCTGCGTTCCCCACGTGAAGGAGAACGGGCAGTCCCCGATGAGCGTAGAGCCCCCCACAACCGCACGGTTTGCACTGGCTTCCCCCCTCCGCCTCAATGCAGCCGAGACCCCCGTCCACAGGCAGCCGGCCTGGGACCCGCTCACTCGTCTGACCTTTGCCAGCACGCGGTCACGGCCGACCAGACCTGTGCTGAATCCGAATCCAGGACCTAGGAGCAAACGCCTCTGCCACCCGCCCAACCCGCTCTGTCCCCGCCCGCCCCCCAGCACGGGGTCTCAAGCTTGCCCTTCTCTGGTCTCTTTTTGTCTCAGGTGAGCCAGGCCCCGTGGGCCCCCCAGGGAAGGCTGGCCTGAAAGGAGATAAAGGTAACTTGAAGGGGGGAATGGGAGGCCAGGAGGGGTCCTGGAGACACCGCGGTGCTCCCCGCACATCCCCTCCAGGGTCTGGGGTCTCACCTGTGTGCTGCCTCGTCCCCTGCTCGTGGTGAGAAGGACGCAGCCCCCAGCCCCACTGCAGCTCCCCCAGTCGGCATCAGTAGCCCCGTCCGAGCCGACCATCCCCTGCAGGGAGAGGAGCGAGACCGTTCTCACCCCGGGGAGATGCGTGCATTGCCCCCCTTGCCCCGTCACACCTCTGCTCACTCTCTCCCGCAGGGGATGCGTGCAGTCTGACGGCCCCCGACAGCTGTTCCCACACAGGTAGGTGCCTTCCTTCTCTGCTCGCTCAGCCCCCGGATGGACCCCAGGGGTTGCCGGGGCCGTCAGCCCCAGAGCCATGTGCTGAGGGCAGGGGATGCTGCAGATTAGCTAAGAGACCAGCTCCAGTAGCTGGGAGGATGGAGGAGCACAGCTTGATACTACCAAGGTGTCCTGCCCCTTGCACACCCGCTGCCCCAGGCTCTGCCACGTGCGTCCACCCTCTGCTTCCCACGGGCTCCGGGCAGCTGCGATCGTTCCTGGTTTGCAGACCCAGAGCAACACAGGACACCAGCTCAGGCTTCCCCGAGGGCCTGCCTCTGGCATATGCACAGAGCAGCCCCAAAATGACTCATCTGGCCCTCCCCTGTGCCCTCTCGCAGCATCTGGAGGTGGGATTGCAGCTGTGCCTGGGTACAGCTAGGCTTGAGAGCAGCAGGGCTGTGGCATAGGGTGCCTGCCCTACCGCTGCAGCTCAGGGCTCTGGGTCACAGCTGGGGCAGGGTCAGCCCCAGCCACGGTGTGTGCGCCCGCCGTCCCAGCCAGCATCCCCTCCCGAGACCCAGGTGCGAGAGCAGGACCTGGCTAGACTTGAGGACATCAGAGAATCAGTGACCCCCTCCCTTGCCTCCCTTCTCCATCCCCATCGCTTCCCCGGCCAGCTGCCAGGAACTGCAAGGAGCTGCTGGAGCAGGGGAACGCGCTGAGCGGGTGGTACACCATCCAGCCCCAGACGGGGAGACAGCTGACCGTCTTCTGCGACATGGAAACCGATGGCGGAGGCTGGCTGGTGAGTCCGGCTGCTGCCCTGGTGCGAGTTGGCTGGGGGAGGGAGGATGCTGGTGGGAGCGGGGCAAGGGCCTGGCTTCCAGGGGGGCTCATTAGGGTCCAAGACCAGGCAGCCAAATCTGGTCTGTTAGGCTTTCGAACTGAACCCACCAGGTCTCAGTGCTGGTGGCACCCGGTGCCCTCGGAGAACGTCATGCCTTGGGTGCAAGAGGCCTTCTGGGGTCAGCACCTGAGCTGGGGAAGGGGATCTGCGGAGCTTGCCGGGATCACCGGAAGGTCCCCTGCCCCCGAGCATTGCAGCCGGCTGTATGGCGTTCAGCCCCCTTCCCTGCACGTGGCCCTTGCAGCTCTCCCCACGCTTTGCCAGGTCTTCCAGAGGCGCCAGGACGGGTCAGTGGACTTCTACCGGGGCTGGGAGTCCTACAAGAGGGGCTTTGGGAACCACGCATCCGAGTTCTGGCTGGGCAACGACAACATCCACTTCCTCACTAGCACTGGTAAGGAGATGGAGGGGCTGCACCAGCCCCCGGGAAGGCAGGGCAAGCTGGAGGAGCTCAGGGCTGAGGCTAGAGGCTGCACTCAATGGAGCTGCCAGCTCCCTCCTGCTCCCTCTGCCTGGAGCTGGGCCGTGCTGGGAAGATCCAGGAAAGCGAGGTGGCACTGGGGCTTGCTCTGGGCCTCAGCATCTCCTCCACTGAGCAAGAAGCAGCAGGGGCCGGACCCTCCCCGGCAGAAAAGGCCAGTGCCAAGCTGCAGCAGGCAGGGACAAAAGGACTTTTGTAGCAGCCACCTGCAGCTGCCTCTGCCGAAGCCAAGGGCCAGCTACCAGCAGAGCTGGCTGGGCACCGAACGCGCTGAAAAGAGTCCCAAATGGGGTTTGCAGTTGTCCAGCAAGGGCAGTTTCTAGGCGGTCTGAGGATCCATACGAGCTGGGCTGGAGCCTGTTGCATTTGTGGGGCAGCTCCATCCTTGCTATTCCCTTGTGATGCTAAGAAACACAGGAACTGCCCTGTCCTGGGTCATGCCACGGGCCCACGGTGCCCAGGCTCCTGCGTCGCACCAGATGCTGGAAGGGAATGAGCCGGCTCTGACAAGGTTTTTGCCCCCCACCACTGTTCCCCTCCCACTTGCAGCCTCCAGCACTGGGGGTTGCTATTACCTGGGTAACAGCAGCAGCTAGGAGCCCTGCATGCAAACCAGCGCCTGCTGCCTGGGCACCGTGCAAAGGCGGAAGGAAAATGTGGCCTCCGCCCTAATCAGCTTGCAAGCATCCCCTCCGG
Source organism: Alligator mississippiensis (assembly GCF_030867095.1). Taxonomy (NCBI): domain Eukaryota; kingdom Metazoa; phylum Chordata; order Crocodylia; family Alligatoridae; genus Alligator; species Alligator mississippiensis. The sequence goes on along the minus strand of NC_081829.1, from coordinate 2,298,352 downwards.
CCAGAGACAGCGGGTAGGTACAGGCAGGGAAAGGGGAGCAGGTAATGAGGGCGTCTTGGCCAGTAAGGCCGGCTGTTGTCTTGGCAACCCAGTACTTTAAGGGGTGTGAAGTTGTTTTCTGGGCATGGTGAAAAATAAGTGTCCAGCAGGCTAGGGGGGTGGGCTTGGGGCTTCCCCCCCTTCCCGACCCACCAAGCAGGCTAATGGCATTGCAGCGGGGTCTGCAGTCCCCGTGCTGGCAGGGAGATGTGGTGTCCCCCCCACGCCGCTCTGTTGGGGACTGACGCCTTGTTCTCCCTCGGGCACCAGACACACACCACCTGCGGATCGACGCCAGGGACTTCAATGACAGTGCCACGTTTGCCACGTATGCCAGCTTCAAAATCCTGAGCGAGGAGGAGAAGTATGCCCTCGCCCTGGGCTCCTTCCTCAATGGCAACATGGGTGAGTCGTGAGCGAGGGCCACTGTGCGGGTGACCTGGCACCAGCTGCCAGGCACGGTTGGCTGGGGTAGGGGTGAGCAGCTGGGCCACGGTGTGCCAGCCTGGCCTGGTGACTGTGCCATCTGGTTAGGGCAGGTGGGAGGCCATGGGACTGGTTCCATTAGTGGCTTCTCTGAGGTTTGAGCATAGACCGTGAGGGGCGAAGGGTCTGTTGCACCTGCAATCTAGGCGTTAGGGCGGTTAAAGACAAGGGTAGCTGGGCATGTAGCCATGGACATAAGCCACAGAGGAGAAAGCCTGGTGGGTACCGCCCCAGCAAAGAGTGCAAGACAAGCAGTTGCTCTGTGTATCAAGAGCAACCAGCAACGTAGAGGCAAGGCTCTGCTCTCACTGCAGCCAGGGGTGGCAAGAGCATCATGAGCTTGTGCATGAGAGAAAGTCCAGCCAGGCCAAACCATGTGGCATGCGTCCCCTCCCCTCTGCAGGAGACTCCTTGAGCGGACACAACAAGCTGCCGTTCTCCACGAAGGACAAAGACAATGACAACTATGAGAACAGCTGCTCCATCGTCTACAAAGGCGCCTGGTGGTACGGGAAGTGCCACTCCTCCAACCTCAACGGGCTCTATCTCAAGGGGCAGCACAGCACCTTTGCCAACGGGATCAATTGGTCCGCAGGGAAGGGCTACCGCTACTCCTACAAGTACGTGGACATGAAAATCAGGCCCCAGTAGGCAGAGCCCCCGAGTTTGGAGCTGCCTCTCTCCCGACGGCAGGGTGGATGCCCGGCTGGCAAACGTCCCCTTTGCTTTTAGGAGAGGCCAGCTAGGCGGCAGCCTGCACTTTGGTCTCGTCCCCAGATCCTGGTGCAGGCTGATGCATCTCTCCTCCTCCACTCCCAAGTCAGGAGTCTCTCCTGCCCACATCTAGCGCCTTCCCTGGTGCAGCAAAAGCCCCCCTAGCTCCCATTGCAGTCTCCTTAGCCCCGGCTCCCCTGCTGTAGGGCTCGGAGTCGCAACTCCCGGGGTCTGTTCCCACCGACTTGCTCAGTGATCCCCTTCTCGTGCCTCAGTCTCCCCAGCTGTAACCTGCAGGTGATACCATCCTGGCTCAGACCTGACTAGAGCCCAAGAAGAGGCTATGGAAATGCAAAGTCTGACTGTGCTAACAAATGCCTAACAAGTGGCCATGCAGCCCCAGGCTGCTTGGAGGGGCCTGGGCAGAGGCACTCAGTCTTTCCCCCAAGTGGGTCCCCCCTTGCTCTCCTCTCCCTCTGGTACTCTGGGGGCTCCTGGCAGTCTGTGCGCGTGGCAGTGGCTTTGAATGCAATCCCTGCACTTCTACTAAAGAGGCTCCCACTGCTGCTAACCTGCTGCAGAGTCTCCCTTCTCCCCACGCTTTCCCCTGCCCCCTCTCCACGAAGCAGAAGAGCTGCTCTTGCCATTAATGAGCAGACCAGGGGCTGCGTTGTTTTCCACTCCAGCTCCAATCCTTTCCCTGAGTGCAGCCCCCCTCCTTATCCCGCATGCCCACAGCTAATAGTTCAGTGCTGCAGACTTAAGGTGGAAGCAATCCTCTGTGTCTGTGCCAAGCTACTGCAGTTAAGGTCGTCTTGCTGACCTCTGCCTGGGGCTCTGCCATCGTGAGTGATAGCCTGCTTAGTGAGGACTGGGCACAGTTTCCAGCAGGGCCCAACACCCACAGTGGAGGGACTGATGTTTTTCAAGAGATCTCAGCACAAGCCCAGGCAGGGATTCCCCCGAGAGCAGCTGAGACCTAAACGGTCTGGTCCCAGCTGTGGGTATGAGCCCATGCAGGCTGGCCTGGCTCACTGGGGCTGGTGATCGGGGTTGGGCTTCTCACTTCTCTCTCTTGCAAATAAAGTTCTGCCGTGTTTAGAACAAGTTTCCACGTGATGCTTTTTTTTTTGATCACCCGCTCGAGTGTTTGCTGTTGACTCCGATGGCACAGGTCCTGTTCCGTGCCTCCAAGCCCTCTGCCCTTTGCTCCAGCCAGCTGGAAGACAAGTGATGAAAAGTCTTGCCAAACTCCCCAAAGAAGGGTGTTTGCACCTAAAAGCTTGCAAAGAACAATTTTTCCAGCTATTTAGCTGGTCTAATAAAAGATCTCACATTTACCCAAAGAACCTTGTCTGCTTGTGTCCTTAGACCAACACGACTATAACCAACAACCCTTTCCAAATGCCCCTCGCTGCAACAAGGGGTTGTATTCAGGACCCCAGCAACCTCTCCCCAACAGGAGCTCTGTAGGCACCCACAACAGGTACAGAGAATATGAACATTAGGATTAGGCATGGGAAGATATGCAAGTATCCTGGAATAGTATCATGAGGTCCCAGCTCCAGGGAGGACCAACCATTCACGCCTCAGCAGGGTACCTGTTGCACTAAGAAGAACTGGTCTTCAGTACTTGAGATGCAGGAAGATCGTCCTCAGGTAGGAGGATTCCCCCCATGAGAGGGCAGCATTTCACAATGTTTTCTTGTTTTCTTTCTCTTCTTGGTCCACTTTCTTTTGCGATTGGCTGGGTTGATGTTGAAAGGAGGTCTTTAAGTAGTCACAGTAGGATGCGCGCTTGAATTTACATTCTGCAGAGGGAGAAGATCACCGAGAAAAAATAATTTGGAGCTCAGATTTCCAGGCGTTTGATTTTTGTTGAAGATAGTGAAACAGAATTTTGGCCATCCGCAGTTTGCACATCACAACGCAACATGTTATACTTTGAGCTTGCACGTTATAGTTTGAACTTATCACAGAGCACGGAGATTGGGTTGGGCAGTATTGTGGGTTTGGTTTGGTTTTTTTAGGGGTGTGGGAATTGTGGTTGCCTCAACATTTTTCATGGGTCTAATAATTTGATGCACGGAGATGCAGCAGAAGTGAAGGGAGGCAGAGCAGCTAAAGCAGTGTTTTTCAACCTTTTTTCATTTGCGGACCCCTAAAAAATTTTGAATGGAGGTGTGAAGCCCTTTTTGTTAGCGTGGGTATTCACATACTTGTGATGGGTCAACTTTTGCAGACCGTTTAGGCAAGGCTGCAGACCCCCAAAGGTCCGCGGACCACAGGTTGAAAACCACAGAGGTAAAGCGTCATATTTTAGGGGGGTTAAAGAGATCAGGACTGTTTAGTGGAGTAAGAAGGCAAACTAGAAAGGACTCGTGTGAAAGGAGTAATGTTCCCAGACCTGTAGAGCCACACCTGCACGACAGGCCATAATCTGGAATGGGTGGTTGTGGAATTACTCCAGATGTATGCTAGCGTAACTGAGATCAAACGCTGATCCTTATTCTGTTAGCTTCAACGGAGTCACTTTAGCTTTATCCAAGTGCAACTAAAACTGGGATGTGCCCCCTGCATTTGCAGCTAAAATGTTCTGATGGGTGAGATCATGCTACGTTATCCTTGGAAAAGGACAGATTTCTCACTGCAGTGGTGGGCGAACCATGGTTCATGAGCAGCATTTTGCTCCCTGAGAGTTTAAATGTGGGCCCTGGAGAAAGAGCAGCAGTCTGATGCTGTGCACAGATCACAGGATCCGGGGCATGCGTCTCTCAAAATGTTTGTGTCCTGTGCATCTTGGTTGGGTCAAGATTTTGGCCCGCAGCTAAAAGAGCTAGGAAGTCTGGCCACTCCTGCTCCATAGGTTTGACATCAAGAGCTCACCACCTGGTCCCTGCAGTAGACAATAAGCTCAGAAACATGAACCAAGACCAGGATTCAAAAGTCCACCTTTGGCTGAAAGTCAACAGGATCCTGCTCAACCTTCTCCTACGTTCCTTTAAAAATCCCAGCCCTTGTGCCCTGCAGCTTACTATTTGCCCATTAATCAATAATTACACCCGTACGGACAAGTGTGAGAGGCAGAATTTATTGAGGCTGATGGTTGTTAATTTGTGGAAGGGGCCCTTTATTAATTAGCTATCTTGGGTGGTAAATCCAGGGCCCAAACAGCATCCAGCAAGCCCAGCTAGGACTTCCTAAGGGTAGATCACAGTGGTGGTTTGGGTAAACTGGACGGTCCAGCTGCAAGTGGTGACCACAAACTTATTCGGCCTTTTCCTGTTGATCCCTGCTGTGCTACTACCGAGGGACTTCAGTCCCGACACCGATGGTCCCGAGACCATCTTCATTGGCCCTGACCTCCTCTTTTTCAGCCATCTGGCTGGACTCAGCCAGGAGAAAGCCTGCTGGCACTTCTCCACCATCTTCTTCTTGGCTTGCAAGGTGAGGTAGCACAGGACGTCTTCCGAGGTCCGCTTCACGCTGAAAACGCAGGACTGGAGGTAATTCTTGGTGACCAGCTTCCACTTCTGCGCCCTGTCTTCTGCTCGGTATTTCTCATGGTCCGCTGCTAGCTTCTGCAGCTCGTCCCTGCTCAGCCGCCCCTTACGGGCATCAACAGCGATCGCGCTAGCGTTGCTAGAAGCCTTGTCCCGGGCAAACACTGTCAGGATGCCATCCGTGTTGATGTAGAAGGTCACCTCCAACAACAGCATGCCGTGAGGGACAGGGCAAAGGCCCTTCAAGAGGAAAGAGCCAAGGAGGTGGTTTTCCTTGGTGGTTGCCCCCTCCCCTTCATAGGCTCGGATGATGAGGTCAGGCTGCTGGTCGTCAAACGTGGTGAAGGTCCGGGTGACCACGACAGGGACGGCCGAGCGGCGTTTGATCAGGGTGTGCATCTTCCCTATGCCTGCCTCGATCCCCAGGGACAGGGATGCTATATCCAAGGCAAGCAAGCTCCGGGTGACCTGTGACTTGTCCTGCATGAGGATGGCAGCCTGGACAGCTGCCCCAGAGACCACGGCTTCCTCCGGATTAAGGCTTCTATTCAGCTGCCGGCCTGCAAAGAAATCCTGGAGCAGCTGCTGGATCTTGGGGATGCGGGTGGAGGCGCCGACCAGGATCACATCGTGGATCTGGGCTTGGCTTAGACCTGCATCCTGCAGCGCCCTGTCTACAAGCTCCAGAGTCCTCTGGAAGAGGCCGGCACACAGCTCCTCAAACTGGGCCCGGGTGATGTCTGCATGGAAGCCAATCCCTTCGTACAGGTCGTCCAGGCGGACGCTGGCTTTCCCGTTGGAAGACAGCAAGCGCTTGGCTTCCTCGCAGGCCATCCTGAGCCTCCATACAGCTCTCCTGTCCCGGCCGATGTTCTCCCGATGCTTTTTAAAGAAGTCATCTACGAAGAAGCTCACTAGGCGGTTATCGAAATCATCTCCGCCGAGGCAGGTGTCCCCCGCCGTGGCCCTCACCTCAATGATGCCCCCATGCATGGTGAAAACGGAGACGCTGAAGGATCCTCCACCCAAGTCGAAGATGAGCCCGTTGCGTGCGCTGCTGCTAGGGTTGTCTAAGCCGTAGGCCAGGGCAGCTGCCGTCGTCTCGTTGAGGATCCTCACTGCGTTGAGGCCAGCAATGGTTGCAGTGTCTTTGGTGGCCTGGCGCTGGGAGTCGTTGAAGTGCGGCGGCACCGTGATAACGGCGTGGGTGACGGGAAGTCCCACGTAAGCCTCCGCCATCTCCTTTAGGTGGCCCAGCACCATGGCAGAGATCTCCTCGGGGAAAAAAGCCTTCTCCTCGCCCTGGTAAGACACTTGCACCCGGGGCTTCTCCTTCGCTCTCACGACCTGGAAAGGCCAGAAGGCCACCTCTGCCCGCACAGCTGGATCCTCGGAGCTGCGGCCAAGCAACCGCTTGGCGCTGAATACGGTGTTCGGCGCGTTGAGGGCCGCCCGGTTCTTAGCCTCCTCTCCCGTCGTCCTCCCGGTCTCGGTGAAAGCCACGCAGCTGGGCACGGCGCGGGCGCCCTGGTCGTCGCGGATTATTTCTACCGTGCCGTCCCGAAAGAGCGCCACGCGGGATTTCGTGGTACCCAAATCGATGCCAATCGCGGGTCGTTTCAGCGCGGGCGGGGGTGACCGCTTCTGCATGGTGGCAAGAGGGAGTCTCGGCGGCGGCTGCAAGGGACGAACTTCATCAGGTCCTAAGGAAGGTCTGGTTTCCCTCACGAGGGCCGGCGAGCTGTCCAGCGCATGAGGTGTCTCCTCTGCAGGGCTGCCGGTAGCCCCGTCCCCAGGACCGGGGCTGGACGCCCTTCTTCGTGGCTGCCCCCCTCGATCGATGCCATCGGCGGCCGTTGCACGTGCACCAGTGACTTCACAACTGACGTCACAACAGGAATGGGAGCCTGCAGCCAATCATGGCTCTATCTGCTTTACTGTGCAAGGGTCTTCTGTTGCCCGTAGCAACCTCACCCCCCCCGGGGCGGTGGCGACGACGATGGGAGACGTGAGCCGACGTGATCCCTCCTGTTACGCCCGAGCTCGGTTCCTAAACTGCACCCGGAGAGGGGCACGATGGAGATCGACGCCTCACGTGAGAACGAGGCGGTTTGGCACCTGGAAGTCACTTAAAAATAAAACCCACTTGAGCCAGAGTTTGAATGTGCTTTTTTCTTGGGGGGTGGGGAAGAGACACGGGGGTGTGTGACACTAGGATGTGTGTGACGGGGGGGAGGAAGGGGGGGGGTGACACGGGGGGGGGGTCACACCTCCAGGCTGTTCTACAGGCCCAACCCCCAACAAAGACCACTTCCGGGTGGCCGCGCGCGGGCCGCCGGGACACTTCCGCCTCGCCGTGGTCTCGCGAGACCTGCCGGCGGGGCCAATCCCCCACTTCGAGCCGCGCGCAGCCCGGCTGGGAGACCTTCCCAGTGACGTCAGCGTCGCCCTGCTCGCCGACGCCCGCCCGCGCGGCCCCGCCCCCCTGGCTGAGTGGCGTCGCTCTCCACCAATGAGCATCACGGCGCCTCCTGAGTGACGTTGGCGGCAGCCAGTGAGCAAGGCCGGTGGGCGGGCACAGCCTTCCCCCCCTCCCTCTCCCTACACACACACACAGTCCGGCCACGGCCCCCCCGCCCGGCCTGGGCGAGGCTGCTCCTGTCAGCGAGGGCGGCGGGATGGCGGCGCTGTACGCCTGCACCAAGTGCCACCAGCGCTTCCCCTTCGAGGCGCTCAGCCAGGGCCAGCAGCTCTGCAAGGTCGGGGGGGGGGATGGAGGGGAGGTGGGATAGATGGGGGAGGGGATAGGGAGGAAGGGGTGGGGGAGGGGAGCTGGGATAGATATGGGGGAGGGGATAGGGAGGAAGAGGGGGGGGAATGGGGTGGGGGAGGGGATAGGGAGGAAGGGGTGGGGGGAATGGGGTGGGGGAGGGGAGGTGGGATAGATGGGGGAGGGGATAGGGAGCAAGAGGTCCCCCCTTGTCTTCCTCCCTATCCCCTCCCGTGGGGGGGGAGGGGAGGTAGGCTAGATGTGGGGGGGGAGAGGCGACCCCGGGGGAGCGCTGACCGTGGTGCGCCGTGTCCTTCCCTCCCAGGAGTGCCGCATCGCGCACCCCATCGTCAAGTGCACGTACTGCCGCACCGAGTTCCAGCAGGAGAGGTAAAGGAAGCGCCTGCCCGGTGCGAGCGTGGCGGGATGCTGAGGAGCGGGGGGCTCGGGGGTCTTTCACGCGCCTGCACAGCGTGCCCATGTGGGCAGCCAGCCCCCCTCCGCCGCGGGCGCCGCTCGGCCCCGTGTCCGCGTCGAGGCGACGCTTGCGGACGGCTCCCCTCGGCCCAAACAAACTTCCATCCGAGCTCGCGTTCGCGGTGCAATTCCAGCGCTGGAATGAGACGGTCGCTGGTATTTGTCGTGTCCGCGACTGGTTAGTCGGTGACCAAATAACTCGCTTTGATCCAAATCCAACTGAGATCACACCTACAATGTTGAAAGCCTGACGTCGTCTGAGGAGGCCTAAAAATAAAAGGATCCCTTTTGGTAACCTGGCAGATTATTGCCAGCTAGGCGGGAGTGACAAAAATCAGCTTTGATATCAATGCTGGGAGCAAGGTGAATATAAAACTCCTGCAAACGGAGTGGTGTATTAAGGGAAATTCAGGACCTAACTGCGGGAGGCTTAATTTTGCACATCAATTGTCCCAGCAAAATAACGATTCAGTATTTTTTTTGTAATACGTATTTTGTTTTAACAGCAAAACCAACACAATATGCAAGAAATGCGCTCAGAACGTGAAGCTGTATGGGACGGTAAGTGCTAGGACATTTCCCTTTCAGTCCTGAGCCTTGGCATAGTGTTCCTCCTATTGCCCGTCATCCCAGAGGATCCCGAAGCCCGTCTCAGGCTGTCCGTGGAAGGTGACACGTGAACGGTGACACGTGCTGGGGTGAAATGTGTTGTAGTGTATAGCAGTTCCTTGTCTCAGGCTCGGGCAATATAAACTTTCACGTGCCCAGCGGAGCTGCGAGGGGGATTAAAGGAGGCCAGAATGCAGTTATCTAAATTAGAAGTCACCCAAAACCAGAGACAAACCTTTCTTCCCCTGTGGACAGAGGTCCTGACTGTTCTTGTGAAAGGTTTCATGGCGCTTTGCGCAGAATTGGGGTGATTCAGGCATCCTGGCTAATCATATGGGGGTTTTAGTTCCAGACTCTGCTCCTGGGCCAGACTACGTACACATGCAACTCCTGAGACGGCGTTGCAGGATTAGTTTAATGCAGGAAAATAAGCAAAGATGGCAGCACTTGAAATGAGAGAAAAGAGCCTTGCACGTATCTTCTATATTTAGAAAGCTGCACATATGTTCTGCAATCTTAAAACATTACTGTACTGTACTTTATTGCTCTTTCTTTTTAAAGCCAAAACCGTGCCAGTACTGCAACATAATAGCAGCGTTTATTGGCAACAAGTGCCAGCGCTGTACGAACTCTGAAAAGAAGTATGGGCCACCACATTCCTGTGAACAGTGCAAGCAGCAGTGCGCGTTTGACAGAAAGGATGACAGGAAGAAGGTGAGTACACGTGTACAGGATGACACGGATGTTTGGCTGGGGTGTTACGACCCCAGCACTCATTCCTGCCTGGGGCGAGGGGTCGGACCTGATGATCTGTTTAGGTCCCTACCCCTAAGCGCTATGAAACTAGGAGCTGGAGCGATGGAAGGACCAATTGCCACAACGGCTTCTTTTGCATGGAGTGAGAGCTTTGGCTGTAATAACATGCACTGGCTGTAAAATGTTTCCTGGGCTACCTGAGAGAGATGTGAGATGTATGGTGGAACTGTTTGCTCTTTCAGCATCTTAGCTCCTAGGTCAGACTTCATGCTGAAACTCCTCTTGAATTTGGGCTGAGAGTAGGAGGAGGCACAAATGAGAAGGGGACCTCACTATGAAATGGGACCAAGGGTCCTTGACTTTGTATGAAGTGATGTGTCCTGCCCACAAAAGTGTTTCATAGCCCTGATCCTGTAACGACTTGCACGTGTTCTTGATGCCGTGCGAGCAGTGCTGAAGTGAAGTGCTCGTACAGGTTTTTGCAGGACTGGGGCCTTGTGTTACGTCATCCAAACGTTCTACTCGTTCTTGCTATTTTGACGTGCAGCAGCAGTGCTTGGGTTTCCCAGGGTGCCCATCTAGGTACAGCTGTGGGACTTTGACTTCATAAACCCCCCAGTTTGTGCAGGATGTGACTTCTGATTCTAGAACGTCCAAAAATCTCAGCATCGGATAAAGTGTAGGCATGCTGAGCTTTTGTCGTTGTTCATGGTGCTGCTCATGGCAATGCTGAATGCAGTCGTCATGCTTCCAAGACACTTCAGGGTTGCCTCAGATCATTGTTTGTATGATCATCTTGGGGCCCATAAACCCTGAGGATACTGCTAGTGCACTGTAGGCTCAAGTTGTAGGCAAGATACGAGGGAAATCCTCTCCTCGTTGCCTCTTTGCCTTCCCTTGCAGGTGGATGGGAAGCTGCTGTGCTGGCTGTGCACGTTGTCATACAAACGGGTCCTGCAGAAGACCAAAGAGCAACGCAAACATCTGAGCAGCTCTTCCCGGACGAGCCTTCAAGAGAAGGAGCAGTACAGCAGGATCAGCGGTGGCAGCCATTACAACAGGTAACTTGTGTGAAACTGCTGCTGCAGGCACTTCCTCCCAGCACTTGCATCCGTGGGCTAAACCTGTGACACTGCCAAGCCACATACGACTCTTAGCAGAAGATGTTAGCAAATCCTTTTTTGCTGGATGCAGTGGGATGTCTTTCTTGCAAGCACAAATAAAGCAATATATGCACTATCTATCGCTACCACTCATCACTGTCTATCACTACCTATCACTACCAATCGTCTCTAGGGCTAAAGAGACTTGTGGTTTTTAAAGTACCTGACCTGGAGTGCATTTGGTACGTGTCGGGGCATGTATTTTGCTGTGCGTCTTCAACACAGGACTAAATGTTGCTGTACTAGAGGCACATTTCTGAGCAGCAGAGCAGGGGAACTGCATGCTTCCATCTCCTTTGCCACCCTTCTGAATACTAGCGGGAAGCATGTCTTTGACCTCAGTGCAGGGTAACATTTTCTATCTAATTATTCATCTTTCTAGGCACTCTGATTCTCATTAATATGCAAACCCAGTTCTGCTGCAAACTCCTTGTATTAACCAATGCTTCTCAGGGTTTTCACAGCAGACTCAGCTCTGGAGCAAAGCCACCTATTTACAAAATGTCCCGTCTAGTTAGTGAGTTTTCTCATAGAAAAATTAAAGTAAACTGTATTTATACAACTAATGAGTGTGTCTTAAACCATGAGGTAGGTTTGCTGTTCTGGCTGGCTGGAAACAGGTACCGAGAAGTGAAAGTGATTTGTTCCAGGTGACACAGCCAGTCAGTGGCAGAGCCAGGGTTAAAACCAGGGACTTCTGATTATCCACCCTTGTACTCTGACCATTGTTTGGCCCAGCTCCCTTGCTGGGCTTGGAAGTGTGGGATGGTGTTTAATTGCACCTCTTTCTTATGGGGTGGGGTGATGTTGCATTTGCAGGTGTTCTCGTTTGTGACGTGTCTTTTTTTTCCCCCCTTCCCAGCCAGAAAACCTTATCCACATCTTCTATTCAGAATGAAATTCCAAAGAAGAAACCCAAGTTCGATGCCATTTCCGCCAACGGTGACAGGTGAGCCAGGTAGCTGGGGATGGTGCAGGTGGGAGGGGTCTTACTTGTTTGAAGCTGGTGTCAGAGAGAGTTCAGTGCAAGTAGCAGGGTGTGTTTCCGATAGAACGGGGGCCCTCAAACTGTGGGACTCCGAGGGGCTGCACCAGCAGCTTTCTGGGACCCAGTGGGCCAGCCCTACCTGGCACATGAGACCTGCATGTGGAAATCAGAAGGCAGCCATCAGCTTGTACCTGCTGGCATAGGAAATGACTTGTTGGTTGAGATCACCAGCAATGAGAAACCTGCAGCGGGTTCCACCTTGTCCTCACCCTGCAGGGCCAGGGAGAGGGTGGCCATAGGCTGTATTACAGAGATCACATCTGAAATGGGGGCACTCCTGAGGCTAGAGCCTTCTCTCAGAATAATCAGAAAAAGGGCTAGAGTAGGGGACAGAATCATTAGGTGAGAAAACATAGACAGGTCACCCATCTTCCCCGCCTGTCATGAGCGAGGGAAAATGATAAGCAGCTTTGGAAGCAGTGGGCTGAGTTCTGCCAGAGCAGCGAGCCTGCAGCTCCACGAGCCCTGAAGCCTGCCGTGGCAGAACAAGGCCCATGAGCTGTGTCAGGAGATGGATATATTATTTTTTACTCTTGTACATGCATATTTTCATTCCTCCCTTTCCTCTCTGATTCTCAGCGTTCCTTCCTCTCCCGAGATGCTTTGCCCCCCTATCCAGAGTGCCCCGTCCGTGTTGGTGCAGTGGGCTGCTTCCCAACAGAGTCTCGGTGCCCATCATTATCCTGTTTCTCAAGGCACTGACAACCTGAAGTGAGATCACCTATTGTTTTCTCCCCCGTTGCCCTCCCTCCCTGGAAATGGCCGCGCCCATGGACACTGTCCCTGTCACTGGATCTCCTTCCAAACTGCATTGAATTGGGAGCGTGGACCACAGCGTAGGCTTGCTAGTGCTGGGGAGCCTTGTTAAGTCTCTCCAAGTAACTGGTAATTACTCGCCCTCCGTCCTGAAGCGAAGTCGCCTCTCTCCTGCAGACGGCTGCCGTCCCGTGGTCTGGGGCTGGTCACAGCAGAAATTCTGAAGCATGAAATTGAGCTTAAAGAATTCTGGAGGGGCGCAGTGATGGCAGAATTCTTCAAACTGAATTGAATGCAAATTAAGGCCGAGGATTGCTGTTGATTGAGTGCCACGCCACATTCCCTTGGGCAGAACAGGTGTGCCACCTACAGTAGCAATGGAAGCTACCCCCTAGAGTGGACTCTTGTTTCCTTTGCGCCTGCTGGGGCTGCCAGCCAGGCTGTGAAGCATTGTCACTGTGGAGTTTTCCTTATATCTGCTCGCACGAGGCTGAATTGAGACCCAAATAACTCATTTCAGTCTCCGTGCTAGCTCTGAAGCCAGCGTAGAAGCAAAAGGCTCCACACCCTAAAATCTGTCACTAGGTGACTTGCATTGAATTGGGCCACTCATTTCATTTCAATTTGTTCTTGCACCGGGCCTCGTCACTCCAGCTTTTGGAGCCGTGAAAGGTTGTGGGTCTGCCCACAAACTTCTTGTTTTCAGCATATGCCCTTAGCGAGTTAGACAGCATTCATAACAACTACTACTGAGCTCTGCCTTGCACTGCGCGCTGTACGCGATGGAAGTTGTAGCCATGTTAAAAAGATGAGTGGCTGCATTGCTGTCAAGCAGCGCTATCGTTTAGTGGGTAATTAGGTTTAATCCTGAGTTCTGATTCTTTGTAAACTGTACAGAGATTTGGCCGACTATGGGGTGCAGACCACAGGCCAAAACAGAGCCCAGTAAGAACAGCTGCATTGCGGTCCTGGCTTTGAGGTCCAGGTAGATTGCTAGTGCAGCCTTCATATGGGCAATATTTGTGTGTCCCTGAGCTGAATTAACTTAGGTAACAGCTCCAGCATGGTCCACCTCATCTGCCTTTCTCACCTCCTGGAGGCTTTCTGTCATGTGGAAACTCTTGTATTACATTGAGCCCCTAAACACTCTCTGGGATTGCATGTTTGTGATGATTATTTCTGGGTTCTCCTGCTCTGTCCTGTGGTTTGGGGGTGGCCAAATGACTTTTGTTTTAGCTCTGTTACAATTTCATGTAACTGTTGGCTGTTTTAGTGTTAACTTGGGGGTGATGTTTGCTGCACATAGAGCTAAGAGACTTAATGGTTCTGGCAAAAGGCTCAGCATCTTTCCCAGCCAGTCCTGTCAGTACCCATTGGTACCAGCCTGCAGCAAACCCTACCTTTCCAAGTTTCCTGGGGTCCTTCAGTCCAGTACTGTCCTACATGTCCCACCCAGTTCTCCTGGTGTCTCCCATATTAACTTGTAGCACCTATTGCTATTGCATCCAGAGCTGCCTCACACAAGTCTGCCAAGGCACCTCCATCCTGACCTGCTGCACCCCTTGCCTGGCTTCTGCTTAGCAGAGGCAGCCACATGTGGTCTTTTGATATAATCAAATGTGCATGGTGGATTAAACTAACAGCACCACACTCCTTTCACTGGTGTCCACACTCAGAATCCAGTTCCAAGGCATGACAGGCCTATCCACTGCCTCACTGGTGCCCTGAGTGAACCTTTTAGAATAGAAGGGCCTTGACTCCCTGTCCGTGAGCCCTCGGAGACATGCTCATGTAGCTGAGCAGTCAGTTTTGTTCAGTGGAAATATTCCCGTTTGTACAAGCATGCCATGCCCGTGCTGTAAGTACCTAGCAGGCAGGATTGGGCTGCCTGCTCTCTATAAAACAAGCCTGGGGGAGCGACCATTTCCTCTAAAAGTATTTGTTTTTTATCCACAGTTTTATGTCTGGGGAGGATGTGTCTAAGGCTTTTTTGATGCAATTTGAACGTTGGCCAGTTGTCCTTGACAGCATCCTTTAAGTCAGCCTTGTTTCAATATCAAAGTCCCCAAACAATGGAAACAGCCCTCCAGAGGTGTTGAGGGCAGAAGGCTACAGCAGACCCAGACCTGGGCTTTCACAGTTTCCTTATTGTGTGCAGGGATCGTCCGTGTTAAACGGATGTTCACTGATTTGTTTGCTTTGTAGTCTTCTCGATCTGAAGTCTGTAGCTGGCTCCCTCACTTGAGGTCAGGGAGAAGGGACCCTTTGATTATTGACTCGTCTTCAAAATGAAGTTCTGTTCTTTGCACCTTAGGAGTATTTGTGGGTGCATCTTGCCCCCAGATATGAGTTGGATACATGGCCGCTCTAAAATATAGCAGCAAAAATTACTCCTGCTCTCTCTTTTCTAGGCACAAAAACCAAAGGATGAGTGAGACCCTTTATCTTTACTCCTGACTTGCCAATTTGTTAAGGGTAGAATAGGGTGAGAAAACAGCCTCAAGTTATTTGTCCTTCCTGTTCCTTGCTGAGGGGGCAGACACCACTCTTCTCCAGTCTACTTTTCTGTTTTAATAAGCATTTTGGTGTGAGAGCAGACGCAGGGAGTGGAAGTTTCCTGAGCGAGTTGCCCTGGGAAGTCGGCAAACCTGGCACCCTCTCTTGCTGCAGGACTTGGCAGGAGGGAGTCCCTCGTGGCCGAGTAAGGAGCATAAGCACAGGCTTGTTTTCAATTGGAAAGTTTTGTGAAGAAGCTTTTCTTCACCCACCCTCCCAGAACAGGCTTGGCGTTTCTTCCTCCGTTTCTTCTCATGCCAACATGCCTCGGTGGTGTGCGGTAGCCGGAAGCTCTCGTTCAGAGAGCGAAGGACCTGAGGGTTATGTTAGTGCCTTGGTCACCAGCAAAGGCACTGGAGGCTGCTCTGCTTCTCCAGGCCAGGAACCTCACCCTCCTGAGTAGAGGCAGGCTACTGCCACATTGAGTCCACAGTGCTCTGGGGAGAGGTGCCAGTTTGGGGTGGCTCTTTGTGCCTATGGAGCTTTAGAAGTTTGAATCTGTGCAACTAAGACAGCCTGAAAAGCCACAGGCAAGGGCAGGTGTTTCGAACAAAGGGGGCTCTGCACTGTGGATGGCCGTGGGTTACCGGCATGATGTTTTTCTCCTGTACTTGTCCATGCCGAGCACTTACCGCTGGGTTAGTTATTGTGTGCTAACTTTGTGCAGAGTCCTGCAGATGTTGACTGCCCTGCCTGGGATTTCATTTCCAACATTTCCTGGTCTGGTCTGTGACTTATGACCTACACCAGTGGTGCCCAACTCATCTGGCCACACGAGGCCAGTCCGTGGGCCCGATCCGGCATGCAGAGCTGTGTCATCTTGCCTGCGGGAGTCTTTACAGGGCTGGAAATTAGGTGCTAGGACGAGTGATGGCAGTGTTAATTGCCACAGGCCCATGAGGTGTGGTAATTAATGCTGCTACTGCACCCCTGCTGCCAAATTTCTGGAGCCAGGAGGAGCCCCACGGGCTGGGTCTCAGGCAGCCCTTACCTGCCCGACTCTCATTTGTTGACTTTCTCCCCTTAGGCTTTTCCTCCTTTGTGCATGGGGAGTCTTTCTCCATCCCCTCCTTAATACTATACCTCATCATTTAAACTTTGTCACATTAGATCAGTGTATTTTCCTAGTACCAGAGAGATTCCAGACAAAGTAAGAAGCAGCCATTTATATTCTTGTGCCACAGATGAGAAAACTGAGGCTGAGAGTAGTGATGTAACTGGTCTAAGACCCAAGAGAAAGTCTGTAATGGTGAAGTGTAGGGTCTGGATGCATCAGACCATGCTGCACTTGCCTTCTGATGTATACAGCCTTACTGTAGGGACATGGGGCACCTACAGGCTTCATCTGCAAGGCACAGCGTCTTGTTGTAGAGGCTGTGCTACACGTTGCGGCTTCTAATCACCACTTCTGCAGCCGTTATGTTACCTAATAATAAGCAGACTGTTTAAGCCGGGAGGATGCTGGGTACAAAACTTTACTATGTACTTTATTATGAAAACTTTAACATTTTATGACAGTAGCACTTTATCCATTATTGCAACTCATTTGCATCAGTGGAACGCACTGAAAAGGCAGCCGGACCCAGAGTTATAGTAGGTGGTGGCCGGGTCCTTAGGCTAGGCAAGCTTCTGGGCTGGTGACTCTCTGTTCAGTGGTTGTACAACACAAAGCACTGTTGGATCCTGAGCTATGATGTGGTTCTAGCACTGCTGCGCTATAAAAATAGTTCAGTTGTCCTGCATGTTGGTGATTTGCAGGGAGATTTCATGGATTACCAAAGTAAAGGAGCATCTCTTGTCCAAACAAACTGTCAGCCAGCCAGCTAGCTCGATAGAGCCAAGCATCTGTTTCTTCTTCACTCCTTTCTTTGATGCGGTAACAAAGCCTCTTCCCAAATTGCTGCACCATGGTGGGAATCAAACTACAGAAATCCTAATGCATTGCTTCCTGCAGATAGCTCTGACTCTAATCTAGGCATCCGTTTTACATTGTTTGTTTAACTTGGGGGTTATTTGTCTTTTTTCCTGCTCCATTTTTTACCACAGTTGTGATTTGCATTTAATGAAAGGGATTTTTTCCCCTAGACATGCAGTGACCTAAAGAGGGCTCCTAGGTGGTTGCGTAAAAGTTTCATTAGTGCACCGATTGCATTCCACACCTCCCGGTTTGAAAATGGTTGATTACTGCAAATAAAAAAGCTGCAGACACTGGCTTAATGGTTACGAAACGTCTGTAACAATCCTGTGTCCTTTCTTGCTGACTGTGTCACATTAAACTTGCTGTAGCAGGTAAATCCTGTCAGGCCTCAGGAAATCAACCACCATGCAGTGCTGTTCTCTACAGATTCCCAGTGATCTGGAGACAAAGCTTTAGGTAATGCTCAGAGACCAGGAGTAGGTTATGCTGTGAATGGATGAGCCTGTTCATATGTAGCTATTCAAAACTAATCTCTTCTATATGTGCCATGCCATGCCATCCATGTGGGGGTTTCCATATGTCTGTGACTAGAAACGGTTGTGATAAAATCCTTTTTTCCCTGCCCCCCCCCCTTTTTTTTTTCCTGCAGTTTTTCTCCAGACCTTGCCCTGGACTCCCCCGGCACAGACCACTTTGTTATTATCGCCCAGCTGAAGGAAGAAGTGGCCACTCTGAAAAAGATGCTGCACCAGAAAGATCAGATGATCTTGGAGAAGGAAAAGAAGGTACAGTCCATGCTGCACTCTCACACACTGTCCAGGGGATTCAGAACAGCTTCTCCTAGCAGCAGCATTCAGAATAATACATGCTTCCTGCACCACACAGCAAAAGGGTTAGTTCAGTCTTGCAAACCCCACTGTCACGTGGGTATCCTTATTCCCATTTTAAGTAGGGGAACTGAGGCATAGAATGGGTAACGGCCTTTTTTCAGAGCCTGGCAGAAGGAACCCAGAGCCGTAGGTGTTCAGCACCTTTGGACATCAGGCCATGAATTCCCTTTCCAAGGGTGTTACCAAACATGGA
Source organism: Alligator mississippiensis (assembly GCF_030867095.1). Lineage (NCBI taxonomy): Eukaryota > Metazoa > Chordata > Crocodylia > Alligatoridae > Alligator > Alligator mississippiensis. Next base: position 2,280,474 of record NC_081829.1, on the reverse strand, counting down.
CTCTAACCAAGAGTCCTATATGGATCCCATCACTGTAGCGCTCAGTAAAGGTCTGCAGCTTCTGAGTCCGTAGCTGAAAGAGTCTTGGCATTACCCCAAGACACTGTCTTTGATGCATTTATTACCAAGTCCCTTGAATGGCCTAATAATAAAAGATACCACAAAATGAATCCTGCATCTTGCCTATCCCCTGGACCGTAACTATTACTACAGCAACATGCCGCTTCTGAAGGTGACTTCTGCAGAGGTTTTCTCCAGACCCGGACACCTGTTTAGCGTGCAGGTCTTTGGCCTGGTCTCCTCTGTCCTCGCTCACCTGCTGTTTCATTTCTCCCCAGATTACAGAGCTGAAGGCTGACCTGCAGTACCAGGAATCCCAGATGAGGGCAAAGATGAACCAAATGGAGAAGACGCACAAGGAAGTCACGGAGCAGTTACAGGTGATGCCATTTGGGTTTTAATTTGCTGAACTGCAGTGTTCCCGGGGATACCTGAGAACACTCAGTCACCTCATGAGCTCCCACACATCTGGCTCCACTAACGCCTCTCAATCCTGTACTCCTGTAATCCTGCAGCCCCTGCACCCCTCCATCCCAGAGCTCTGCTTTTGCCTCTCAGTATCAACCTGCTGCAACTTCTCTCAAATCTTTATCAGGCCCCCAAAAGGCATTGCCAGGGTATTTTTTTATTGTTGTTGCTGGACTATATTAATACTGTGAAGAAGTCCCTGAGCTGGTGGGGGAAGTCCAGTTTGTGTTCAGAGGACGAACTATCGGCTGCAACAAATTCTGGTCTGCAAAAGATTGGGCCACAGGGTTATTTCCTAAAAGCAAGAAATTGGTCATTGTGTGCAGAGTTCATCTTCTAAGTTCCTCTTTCTGGAATTGGCAGTGGTCTAAATTTCTAGCAATGAGAGTGAGGATGCAACACAGACCCCGGATTCACACAAGAGAAAGTATCCTTCCCCTAGGACCATAGTCACCCACCCAAGTTTAATAATTAGAACATAGGACAAGTATTGTTGCTTGCAGGTGCTGTCTGAAGACAAGTGCCTGTGAGGTCTTGCCCACATAGACTGGGATAGGGTTTGAATCCGGTCTGTGATCTTAGTTTTGCTGCGGGTGGGATGGGGCTTGACAATTTTTCTTTTAGAATTGAGGAAGTGGGAGACACTGGATGGCTTGGAAGAGCTGGTGATGGGAATCAGAACCTGGTGTTTCGATGTTGCTTACTCCATGTCAGCAGTGACCCAAAATTGCTCTCATCTGCAGCCCATTAAATGGCCCATGTAGAGTAAGAGAGTGCTGTTGTTTTAGTTCCTACTAGACGATTGCCCATCTCTCGTGTTGCTGCTAACTGGTCACCTTTTATCAGTCTTCTCAGCTGAGTGGCCATGGGCTAAGCAGAGACTGATTTTCATTTTCCTTCTCAAGATGATCCCTCCAGATCAGGGCAAAAGCACATTGGTGGGATAGTGCTGAACCTGTTCTGTGACTAGAAGACATGGCCCTTTCAAGCTGTCAGTCAGGCACCTTGCAACAGCCTAACCTTGCTCAGTTTGGACATAAAAGGGGAAGATACAAATCCCTGACCTGGTTTATTCCCCAGCTTCCCTGGCATTTCTGGGTGGAGGCCTGTGTGTGTGTCAATCTCTGTGCTGCTTGTACTTGGCTGTCGGTGGGACTGCCCAGAACCTGTTCTTTCTGAGTTCTACGCTTCAGCTGTCCTTGGCTGAGACTTTGGAAATTCTTTATCCGATGGCTCCAAAATAAAAGTTCAAACCCTCTTGGTGTATTGCAGGTACCTTGAAGTCTTCGTGAGATTTCCCCCTTCCTTTATGTGTCGTGTTCTCTTGGTTTTGTTGTCCTCTCCAGGGTGAAGGGGGTTGTCTGTAGGCTCACCAGCTGCAAAGGGCAATGGATACTCCAGTGCTGGTGCAGAGACACTCTGGTCTCTTGTTTGCGATCCGTCTGCCCAGCACCGCTTGAATCTTGGCTCGTGCTGGTTCTTGGCTGTCCTGTGACCCAAACGGTGAAGGCAGCGGCTGCTTTCTTATTGGGATGTCCACTCAGTGCAAACAGAACCAGAACAGCCATACCTGCCTTTCTGTGCAGAAGCTGTTAGGTTATCTGTGCTGTGCCAACAAGATCTGCAGGCAGCCAGAGAGCTTTTCAGCATGGGGAGAGGTGGCTCAGGGTTTGGGAATGAGAGACCTAGAGCCTGTCACTTCTAGGTCGCTCTGCTTGAATCCAAGCCACGTTGCACTGACTAAAGGCCATTGCTCCTCTAGCCCCCCCAGATGCTTTGTGATGTTTTCTGTCTCATCCTTTGTTGGGGTGCGCTGGGATCGCAGAACCCACCAGGACAGTGCTGCACCCCTGGGAGTCTTCTTGTTGGCAGCCTCAGTCGAGAGGCCCGTGGGGAAACAAGACAGGAAAACTGATGAAGCCACTCCACTATGGGGCTGGTTGGAGATGAGATGGGTGCAGTGCAGGGGGGGTCTGCACTGCCCTTCTGCCAGCAGGGTATAGCATGGGACCTTTGGGCTCCAGAGCTGTGAATCCGGCACGTGCCGTACAAAGTGCCTGGGGGGGCGGGGGAGGGAATGAACGGCCCCTCCTTAGCTGATCGAATAAAAATCTGTCCTGCTGCATGATGGAAACCTGCAGCAGTCAGAGATGGTGCCCTCCCTTGGCCAGGTACATTGTGGTGAAAGAGCCCTCGACGCCGCAGCTGTTTCCAGCTGGGGGAAGCGAGCTACTAGACTTGATGAACTAAAGCTGCCATCAGTACAGCACCTTTTGTATCCTCGTTCTGCATCCAAGAAGCTAGCAGCTCCTCTCCTGGTACTTCTAGCCTAATGCTGTTCCATGCCATTAAAATACCCCTTTTCACTGTGTTTCCAGGCCAAGAACAGAGAACTCCTGAAGCAAGCAGCTGCCCTGTCCAAGGGCAAAAAGCCTGAGAAGTCGGGAGCAATAACCTCCCCTTAAAAACAAAAAGAGACTGGGAGCTTTCCCCAGCATTAGCCAAGGAGCCTGGCTAGCGGCCTGCCTGTCCCGCTGGAACCCCCAACCTCAGATTTGTTACGATCCTATTGCTATGGACTTGATGGAAACGCCTGGTGTGTGTTGCCTTTCGACAGCATGCTTGAGTGTGTCCGGTTATCTGTTGAATCCTGTTATATATTATAGCTGTCCTTGGGGAGAGGTGCTTCTAGGCATCCTACTTCCCCCACGCTCCAGAACAAACGCTCACCGGAAGATACTTGTTTTCTAACCAGTTGTTATCACTGCCACCCCATACGTAGACAATGGGGGCCTGTAGCATTGGAGATTTTGTCTCTCTGATGCGATACCTGCTGCTCTGGGGCACAATGCCTCGCCAGCTGTTTTTCAGACATGCCAAGAGCTCTGTGGTGGGAATTTTATTTCAAAGTATTCTGTTCCTCTTTTAGCTGCAAGCCCTTCCCTCCCTTTCTGAGGGCAGAGGGCGAGCCGGCGTGTGGGAGCTGGAGTCAGTCCATGTCTCGGGAGCACTTCCAAAACCTGGGCTAGAGTTTTATCTTGGGGGTTTTATTTGGGTTTTTTTGGCAAATTAGACTGCCTGTGCTGATTGCTTTTGGTGTGGGACTCCTAGCAGAATAACTGTATCTAACCCCCTGTGTCTCTATGGGATCCCAGTTGTAGCAGCTGGGATGTCAGGTCATTCGATTGAGCTGGCATAAATGAACTTCTCTGGGACTGCCCAACATGAAGGAGATCACTCCCCCCTCCATAGCCTTGCTCCAGGTTCTCCTCTTTCTTCTCTCCATCACTCCTTGTCGCTGGTTTTTATGCCTCTTTCCTTGATATCAGGAGTAGGATCAGGTTAGTTCTGAGAAAGGTCTTGCAGGGAGCAATGCCCCAAAGCAGGAAGTGTTGGGTGCTGGACAGAGATGCCCTACCCCCCTTCCCCATCAAAGCCAGCAGGGTAAAAGGGCAAGAAGGTTCTCTGCAGCCAAGAGGTGCTTCTCTGAAACACACCTGCTTCTGGGGCAAGGAGACCCAAAGTGGTTTCAGCAAGGTCAGCAGGAGCGAACCCCCCCAATCCACCTTCATCGGAGCCGAGACAAGGTGAACGCTGCAGGTGCCCGAGCTCTGGGCTCGGGGCGCTCGGAGAAGGCAATAAAAAGCACGCTGCCCTTAGGGAGGGAAACCCAAGAGCCGTGCCTGCTTCCTCCATGAAACGCCAGCAATGAGCCCCACTCCGGTAGCGCGAGGAGATATCTCAGGGTCCGGTACTCCCACCGCGAGGTGGGCGGCGGGGAGGGAGCCTTTAATGGGTCAATCGCTCTCCGAGGCAAGGAGCCTTCAAGCCCTGTGGACTGGGCCAGCTGCTCTAACAGAGTTTTTATAAATCTTTTTAACTAGAGAGTTGTGGGGTTTTTTATTTTATTCTTTTTTTAAACAAAGATGATTTTATTCAAAGGCACTTTTCAGATGTTGTTAGTTTTGGGCATGGGAGGAACACACTGAAGCATTGGAGACGCTGTGGGTTTGTTGGTTCTTTTTATTTTGCTTTCCGATTTATTTTTTTTTAAGAGACTTGGGATGCTCGAGAATCGTTGCGCTCCGCCAGAGTGCGGCAGCAGGAAAACACACGCCTAATTTTATACTTCATGTCTTTTTAAAAGAAGTCTGAACTGTATCAATAACATTTTTAAAAAGTGGGGACTTTTTCTTTTGAGCGTCCCTCTGGTTACAGAAATAATAATAGAGGGAGAAGGACCCTGTACATAAAATAATGTTTTCTTTTCTCTCTCTCTCTCTTTTTTTTTTTTTCAATTGTGAAAACTTGATCATGCAATTGAGTAGCTGATGATTTGTAGTAATAACGTTGTTCCTTTGTATGTTTGTAATAATGGAGATTTTAAAGGGATGCTTTGATTTGTACAAAATTCAGACAAATGTAAAAGTGTTTAAAAGCATAATCCTCCTGATTTGTGTGTCTGATATTTTCTCTTTGCCTTTTGTGGGTTGACTCTCTAAAGGGAAGCAGGCAGCTTCTCTTCTCTGGGCCTGACGACTGATGCTGGTTGCACACCCGTGGCTGACTTCTGCTGCCCTGGGATTTGGGCTGTGCGTGCGTGCGTGCACGTGTGTGTGCACGTGCAGAGAATGAAACTGCATTTTCTTTAGGTTTGTTTCTACCTTTGCTGCTATCCTTCAGATTCTCATAGCCAAGACCCTGGCTAGGGGCTTTGCTTCCTGCCTTGCATTCAGCTACCCTGAAATCCTCTTGGAAGATCCTATCAAGACCCTTTTGGTTGCTCTGTTTCTTGAGCTGGAAGTGCCTCGAACTAGTGCTCCTGTGAGAGGGGAGAGAGATTATTTTTTTCAAAGGTACAAAGGATAGCAAGGTGGATAGAGATCATTACGCTTTGTGAACCTCCCTGGCTTAGTAGAGTTGCTTGAATTTTGCTTTTCCCTGCAGACATGCTTATTTTTTGTTTAGCAGAAATTCAAATACCGAAGCACAACCTTTTACACGAGAACATGTCGTGTCAGTGTTGCTGGGCTGCACCCTGGGAGCTGGGGTTTGGGTACTGGGGGTTTCTGTTCTTCGCTGTCATCCTAGCTCTGTCTCCTATGAGACACTCTGGTTTCCATTCTGGCACAGGACAAGGGGGTGCACTGGGACAAAGCATCCCTCTTCAAAGCATGAAAAATGCAAACCGTGGCTCCAAGGAAACGTGTCAGCAGCAAAGCAGTTGGCATGTGGATGCTGGATTTTTCCACAAGAAATGCACCGTTTTCTGTATAGAGCAGGCATTGGGATAAAGGTGTTAGTCAAATACCCAGTTTTCTGTTCCAAAACCTCCAAATTTGGACAGAACTTTTTCCACCAGCCTTTATCTTTCAGCATTTTTTCCTGTAGTTCATATGAAAAGAGAGAGTAACATGACCTTGTGAATTATAAAGGAGTGTAAGCTGCTACCCTGCCCAAGCCTGGAGGTGGCTTGTCCCTGAATGCCCCAGGTCAGTCTGATGCCGTTGCTCTAGACACACTTGTCAGCACAACTGCTGACCCCAGCAGAGAGGTCATTAATTATGTACAGGGACCAGTTTCGCCAACCTCGCTGTAAGGAATGCATGTACGTTCTTATTTTCTCTACGGCATCTTTCAAGGCCGACTTGGAGCTGTGTTTATTTCTTTATTCCGTGCATGGAGAAGGCTTGGAGGGGTTGATTTCGACTTGTTTGTCACCTGAGAAGTAATCAAGATGGTCACGTCTGGTTTTGCTGGACTCCAGCCCTCCAAAATAGCTGACTTCTTTAAGCCGGGGTGAGATAAGGTGCTTTATCAACAGGGACTAACTGTTGGGCGGTTCCATGAGGAGGTTGACACAAAGGGAAGAAAACAAGAATACATGAATACTCCTTAGCATTTATATGGGGCTTTATCTCTACCCAGTGCTGCGCAAGCCTTATTTTATCCTGGCTTGCCCCCGGGCTTTCCCTGCTTTACAGCAGGTTGAGAAACAGCTGGGTGCGTGGATTCGCCTAAGGGCACGTACGGGGAGTCAGTGGCAGAGTTGGGAGTCGAAAGCTGGCCCCTTGACTTCTCTGTTGCCCTAATATCTACTGAGCTCCCTCTGGGCTAGAGACTCCAAAACAGACTGAGACTCTCCAAGGGGCTTGTGCTGCTAGTTGTGATGGAGCAGAAATTCCCACCCCTGGATTGCCTAAAAATGAAACGCCACCTGACTAGAAGCCCTTGGCTTTACCTACTGGCAGAAGGCAGGGTAGATTTGTCCCTTATAGATGCAAATTAGCTGCTGGTCCAGGCTTCCTTCTGCAAACGGGCGAGCAGCTAGTGCTAAAACATCTCCAATGATAGTGAAATGCACTGTGCAGCGCACATTATTTTTATGTCTTAACTTCTCGCTATTAGATCTTCCTTCCCAGGTCCCTGCCAAAGGCACGCCACACAGGCTCCGTTCAGATCTATCTTGCCAAAAGTGAAGGTCCCCCGCCTTGCCTCGGCTCCCAACAACTGTTGGAAAGGAGGAGTCATTCCCATTTAATCTGGCTGGAATCCTTTTGTTCTTGTCGGTTCTTGGCTTTGCACCTGCTGGATAAACTAGTCTGGTCAGCTCGTCCTCCAAGCCCGGGGCTCTCCCATTGTCCCTACCCGGCTTGCTGGCGTTGGCTGAAGCATTGACTTATCTGGAGCAATCCTTAGCTAAACAAACGTATTCATATAGCAAACTTCCCGATAACCAGGTCAACATGCCGCGTTCACCAATTATTGCCAAGTAGCCACAGGTCCGTCACGCCGAGCACTGCTGGAAATTCAGGTGGGTATCCCGAGCCCTCATCTATATCTCCTTTAAGCCATGGGTAACTTTTGACTTCTAAAAAACTGTAGTTCAACATTTCCATCATTTAAGGCTCTAGCAGTGTCATAAGCTGGGCGAGGATGATGCATGAGATTATCCTGTAAGCTCAGAGGTGCCTAATGCACTTGGAGATTTGACACTAGTTAGCACAATTGCAGCTGCTCCTTTAAAGCCAAAAGAGAGATCGGGTGCTTTGAAAAATTAGGGCCATTAGGGGAACGGGGTGCCCCTGGCTAGGGAGAAGAGTTTGGTAGCATGATGTGCCTCCTGCTTCTGCGTTGTTGATTCAGATTCAGACCTGGGGCAGTAGTGACCCTGCACGGTGCCCGTGTCCTCTCTGGTTGGTGGTCTGTACACAAGTCAGCGTGGGGCTCCTGATGGAGAAGTATCTGTTACGAGACCACTCGCCCCTCCAGCTACTGGCAACACGTGTCCGTTCTCACAAAATATACCATACGGCGAAGGGCAAAAGAGGGAGAACTCCCCTTCCCTTCTCTGGGAGCCACTTCCAGCTCAGGTCTGAGGCCTCATGGAGAGAGGCGTTTGCCTTGCTGCTGGCATTACTGCGTCCATCGGGTGAATAAAAGGGATACCATCCTTCAGGACCCAGCTGGCACTATTTGCCAATGTGATGCTTGTCCAGAGCATGTCAAATCTACTGCAATTCAACAGGAGACAGCTGAGGGGAGAAATAGAGGGTGGCATGTTCAAAGCTTCTAGGGGATGTGGGTGCAAAAGGGGCATTGAGATTAATGGAAACTGTGCATCTCACCCTCCTAGGCAGCTCGGGACATCATGGCTGCAAGAGAAGCCGAAGCGGGATGATTCTGGAAGCATTTAGACCATCGTCAGCCCAGGGCAAGTCAATTAATGAGACTGAGCCTCAGTTCCCCATTTGTACCACGGGGAAATAGCAGTGCCCTACTTTGCAGTGGTGGGGGAGGATGCAGACTTGAGCTGGAGAGGACATAAATTCATGTGATGATGGATTTTGAAACGTGGCTTTGTTCTGCATAGGACAGAAACTCCCAAACACGAAGTTAAAGTCAAACCAAACCTCCATTTGGGTGGATGTGTTTTGATTTGACTTTGCATTATAATTTGTAATACGACACACAATTATTTTAAAATAATTGCACAACAGAAACTGCAAACATTGATTTCAAAATGAAGGATCTTGACATTATCAGAATTGTGGTTTGTTCCCAGTTTTCTTCTGAAGCAAAATTCCAGCTCATCAACTTAATTTCACAACCCGCTTTGATTCTGTCAGAGCTGCCCGTTCCGGTGGTAGATGGTGCTGCTGAAGTTTCCTGCGCGGCTCGGTTCAGATACAGGACAGGCTGTGAGTAATTCAGTGGCCACAACCATCTGTGCCACACAGAAATAAGCTTGGTGGGAGTAACATTGAAGCGGATCAAATGCTTTCCAAACAGGGTGAGCTTGTAACGGGGCATCGAAGAGGAAGGAAGAAGATTTAGCCAAAAGCAAGGCCTGATTGTGCCTTGTCAATTATTATTTCAGTTTGCATCATGTAAATAATAGACAAATTGGGCACAGAACTTAACCCTCTTCTTGGCTGTCTCGGGTGTAGGGTAGGTGACAAGTGTGCTGTATGGGGAGCCGATAGGGTTTTGGAATAAGGGGCATTTCACGTTGCAGACAAGCCATCCCAAAAATTACATTCCCATTTCAGCTCGGAGCAATCTTGAGCACAGGTATGTGCTGCCGACATGCCGCTCATTCTTCCCTGATGGCCAAGTCCAGAGAAGCAGCAGGTGATGGTCTGTCTGATTAGGAAAGCACAGGGCTTGGCTCCTGCTGCTTTTGAAGAGCAAGCTCTGAAGCCTGACGGGGAAGGTCAAAACACCCTTGGCACCTTCGAAGGTGTTTTGCAACCACTGGGTCACAACCTCTCTGCAAATGGGGGAGGAGGAGTCTCGTCATCAGGCAGGCGAGGGGGTTGCGATTGAGAAATGTTAGTGCAAAGCAAACACAGGTGCCAGGATAACTCGGGGCCGGCTGAAATCTCCCTTGTTTGTGAAGTCAAATGCAGTGGCTGGGGTTGCCTTATAGCAGCTCATCATGCTTGCATTGTTTTCATTACATAGAAAAGGGAAGAAAGGCCATGAAGATGTCTAGCTTTGAAGTGTCACCCACCCAAAAAGGTTGTGAAAGATGGTTTTAGATCATCAAGTCTGTCCGTGAGTTCTGGGGTCCTTTGTGGATGCGTGCGTGTGTGTTTTCGTGCCTTTTTGGAGGACCCGACGCTTTTGAGAGAGATGCGCGTGTCTATCCTGCAGACTGCAGTGCAGCGTACAATAAAACGAGGTTAGCGCCGGTACTGGAAATAGTCTTGGGGCTCAACAGGGACTGACTTCCCCTGCTTCTAGCTGAGTTTCATGCTGCTACTTGTACACGCCTTCCAGGACCCAAGCTGGCTCACTGAAAGCCAGCTTGTGTGTCTCTGCCCTGCACTGCGGCATAGGCATCCCGGCGTTTTAACCAAGGTCTTCTACCTGAAATAAAACGAGCGCGTGCTGTGCACAACGCTACCCTGAATACGTGGAGCTGCTCAGCTGTTAAAATCTCCCAGGTATCAAATCTCACGGATGGATATTTCCATCCTTCATGGTTTCTTAGGAGCACCAAGTGCACAGCTGTGAGAGTCCAAACGGGGGCTTTTAGTTTCATAGTGGAGATGGGGAAGATTGTGGGATTGCCCATATATATATATGTATATAAAGCTAATGTTTTTAAAGCTTTGTCAGTGTGAGAGCAAGCTAACCCGCACTTGGGTTCTTAATCCCCAAGGCTTTGTCACCAAAGAGAGCTGAGGCAGTGAAAGCTTCATCCCATATTTGTTCCTTTCAGCTGCTTCCTATTGATTTGCAATAAAGGGGATAGGCTTTGGACAAGCAAGCCGGTGGCAAAATGACACCGTGATGAATGTTTCCTCGGCTTGGGTGCCCCGCGCTGTGTGGCAGCCATAGCAGCACATGCCACGATCCTTTCCAGTCGCAGAAGCTGAACAGGATCGGGCCAGGTCAGTATTTGACCGGGGACCTCCTAAACGCTGCAGATGTTGTCAGGGACTCGGGAGGAAGAAACTCTTCCCTGTGACTCAGGATTAAACGAGCATTTCCAAGCGCAGCGTGAGCAGCGCAACGTGCTGCAAAAGCGATGCACCGAAGATGCAAACCAGGCCCATTTAAAATATGATCTCCCTGTGAAAGCACGGGCTGCCAGCGTCTGTACCTCCACCGAGAGGTGGAGCTGTCTTTTCCACTTGGGCGAGGCTGTCGTCTCGCTCGGATATTGCGTTGTTGCCTCCGATAGAGGCTGGCAGAGGAGGGGGCAGGAAGGAAACGAGTCCTGCCTGGGAGTGCTGGAATCCTTGCTGGCCCCCACCGAGCCCTGTGCCGGCTCGAGGCGAGTATTACACCGTGCATGATGCTCACTCCTCTCTCAGGCTCCTTTTGCATGAAGCTGGCATGTCTCTCGCTGCAGGGCTCTTTCTGCTGCCGGCAGGGCCTGTCCTGCCCCCTTGGCATGTTCTCAGTGCCCTGCCCCGAACGGCAGGCGCCAGACCTGGACCAGCTCGGTCTCCCCAAGGCCCTGCACCCAGGTGACACCCCCTGCCTTCTGCTCCCTGCTTTCCCCCTGTACCGACGGGGCTTTTGGTTACAACATCACGCTAGGAGCTCATAACTAACGAGAAACAGGGATCCTCTGAGATGGGGCATCTATGGGGCTGGGGGGAGGTTACATGTGGACAGTGTGGCCCCCTCCTCGGAAGTCCTGCAGGCCGTGGGGCTGGCAGCGCAGAGGACTATGTCTCCCAAAATGTCCTGCTTGGCTCTGGGCTCCGTTTACCTGTGCCGTGGTGCTGGTTTTGCTACCCGATGGCCGGGCAATCCGGTTGCATCAGCTAGGGCTGCTTTCTCGGGGTGATCACGTTGCATCTGCTTGGGATGCTTTCTCAGCCTGCCCAGGCCTGGCCTGACTTGTCCGTCTGTTTGCTTTGCAGAGCACCCAACCGGCTGGCTGAGAGGCAGGAGCTCGCCTTGGGACTGAGCCAGGGGCGGCCGGACCGTGGCGTGAATGGGCCTGCAGCTTTGGAAACTCCCTGTGAAGCAACCGGGAAACCAGCGCCGGCTGACTGGGGGGAAGGCAGCCTCCAAGCCTGGGCCCAGACGAGTCCCCTGTGACTTCCCCGTGGCTGTGCTGCAATGATGGACCACGGGGAAGCTGCGGATGGTGGCACCCCTGTGCCCAGTGCTGTGCCGGCAGGAGAGCAAGGAGCTGTGGCTCCCAGGGGCCTGGATCCTGGGAGATGGGTGGGGTTGTACAGTCGAGGCGAGAGGACCAGAGAAGAAACGATGGATGCGCTGGGGCGGGAGCTGCTGAGCGGCATCCCCAGCACTGGCCCGTCCCAGGGGGAGACGGAGGAGTCCCCGGGCCTCCACCGGACATTGCTGCTGCTACTCCGGCTCTCCCAGAGCTGCCCCTTTGGAGAGACCCAAGAGAAGTGCTCCCAGCTGCTGCAGGCTCTCCAGGTAAGGTGGCCGGGCAGCTCTGGGCACCAGCTGGGTTGCAAGCACACGTCAGCAGCATGATTGCAACATCACTGCACACGTGATGTGCATGATTACGAACATCACTGCACACGTACAGCCCCCTGGTTCTGCTCCTGGCATGGCCGCTACCCCGCCGGGTGTCCTTAGGCAAGTCGCTTCCTCAGTTTCCCCTCCTATACACGGCCTGCCGTGTCTGTGCAGGAGAGCCTGTCTCTCCCCAGGGGTCTGTGCGGCTCGTGGCCCAGTGGAGCCCAGCCTCGGGTCAGGCACCTGCACAGACGTCAGCAGTCACAACAGCTGTCGTGCTGCAGCGGGATGGTTTTGTGCAGTCCTTTGTACCAGGAAAACACCTGGTGTCCTGCTGGAACCGGGCATTGCTCCCTGGCTCATAGGGCGCAGAGCTCCCGTACCCCAGGGCAGCCCCCATACCCCGAGATCGCAGCTTGCACAGCCCTGGGACCAGCCCCAAAGTGGGTGCAGCTGGTTGCAGGGGAGCTGGGATCCTTTCTCCCCATCCTCTTTGCATTGCTCATGGTCTCTGTGCAGTGGGAAGCAAAAGATGTGGTGTTGCTTTAGGCTCCCCCAGCATAGGTACTGGGCTCAGTCTGGCCCAGCATCAGCACACAGCCAGATGCACAGGGGAGCAGGGAGGCCTGGCGTTGGCTGAGGACACGGGACCAACTCCCTGCTCAGCTGAGACCTTGACATGGGCCCGGTGGTGTAGGGCTGTCTCCTGCACAACCACTGACCTCTGCATGACTCCACTTATCTGCTTGGGAAGATGAAGGGCTGATTCACCCCTGAGGCTCCAGCTGGCCAGTCCTCCGGCCAGTGGCTGCCTAAATGTCTGTGGGAAGTGGTGGAGAAATCTGCTGCCCTGGTATCAGATGCTCTTTGCCCTCCCTGGCTTTGTACTGTATCCCCCCATGGGGACACTCCCTGCAGCTGGGAGAGCCCTGTAGATGGGAGGATAGAGCCTGCCGCCTCTCCCAGAGCACTGGTGAGCTCTGAGCTGGGTGCCATGTGCTGGGTAAGGGATGCCCTTTGGTCCCTGCATCACCAGGTTGCTCTGCAGAGCAGGTGCAGTGGCTGCTCCAGTGCTAGCTAGCAGCAAAGGCAGGCAAGCGGGGGGAAAAAAGAAACCCTCTGATGGGTCAGTCCCTTCAAGCTGGCTCACAGGCACGATGCTCAGCAGACCATCCAGGTCACAGCTCTCTGTGACCTTGCTCAGAAACCTCCTCCCCTGTGCGCAAGGATAGCAGCATCCTTGCAGCTGAATCCAGATGAGAGGAAATAGGGAAGTGACTGGAGAAAGGAGCCCTCCAGGGTGCTTTCCGCTGCCCAGAGAGGAGTTACTGTACATTGCATGGTCAGTATGAGTGTTTTGTGCCACATCCGCTGTGCTTGGATGCGACAGCCCTCGGGGCTTGTATCTGTCGATCTACATTGGTAAAAGATGGAGGCAGCTAAATACCAGCATCGCTTATCCCCATCGCAGACAGTACATGCTGTACTGGTTTAACTGGGGAGGTTGTAGTAGTTTTAAGTAATCATCCTGTTACACACCTGAAAACTTTAACACCACGGAGGTTGCTTTGAAGCAAGCCCCCGACCTCTCCTGTATCAGAAGCCAGAAAACGTAACCCCATTCCCTCTGTGTGGCTCAGCCACGTGGATTTGGCTAAAGCGCCTTCCAGAAAGGCCTCCAGTCTGGATGTCTTGAGCAGTACAGAATACACCACTTTTATTATAAGAGTGAATTGCTGTTGCTATTTAAACAAAAAAAAATCCGTGCCGTTGTTTGCACTGTAACTTTGGCAGGCAGACTGGATTCCAGAGAGCTCAGACACGAGTTGTGGCAAGCTCTTTCTGGACAGAAGCATGGCTGGTTTTCAAGCTGATGGCGTGGCTTGAATATCTGCAGGGCATTTGGTTGGGAGAAGCGGTGTGATTTCAAGAGGAATCCGTTGCGGGTGGTTTTAAGATGGAGCCGGCTCCGTTTATACAGCAGGAGTTGGACTGGAGAGCCCTCAAATGTCCCTCCTAGCCCTATTGCCCACGTTGCTCCTGGGGCACCACGCATCCGTGAAGGAGGCCCCGCAGCCCACCCCGCTCTGTGCTGGCCAGGATTCGCTCTTCCAGTGCTCATCAGTCAAGGGACTTGCCCCAGCGAGTTGGTAGCAGAGTCACTAGGCCATGCTGTAACCACTAGGCCATGCATCTTTCCTCGCGCTGCTGTTGGTTGGACTGGGAGGTTGCTGCGAGGGGTGGGAGGGCAGGATGGGGGCCATGAGGGATGGTGTGACATGGGGTAGGTAGTGTCAGCTTGGAGGAGACAGAGGCTTTGGGAGCCAGCCCGTCCAAGGGAAAAAGTGTTCTTCCCCACCCCTGGCAACAGCCCTGGAGGCCCAGGGGGCTGGGCAGAGATAATCAGAGAGGCCCGCTCTCGTTAGCCAGGCGGAGAAGACGAGCAGCTCGGGGGACAGGCTTCAGCCTGCCCTGCCGCCACTAGCTCCGGGCTTTGTCCGGTCTCCACGTAGGCACAAGACCCCCGCGCTCGGCCCAGGTGCTAATTACCGCAGCCTCCGAGCCCCAGCTGCTGCGCAAGCTGTCGCTCCCGGGCTCCTGACAGACAGCGGAGCTGGTCACACAAGCCTGGCGAGGCGTTTGTCCCCTGACCTGTGACCCTGTGTCGGGGCAGATAAACCCCAGAGAAGCTGCCCCAGCCTCCTGCCTTGGGCGGGGGCGAGGGTGGGGGGAATTTGAGTGGGAGCTAATGATGCCTTCCTCCCGCTTGGAGGCTGGCTCGGGGTGTAGGAGGTGCTGTGTGGGGTGCCTGAAGTGCCTCTGGATTCACACTGGTGAAAGCAGGGCTGGGTCTCCCCTGCCTTGCACCTCACAGGGACATTTACACCAGTGGAGAAATGAGTCTGCAATGGGATTTGGAAGTATCTGAAGCCCCAGGCTGGGGTGGAGGATACTTGTCGGTAGCAGGGCCACGTAGGGTTCTTGAATGATTCACACGGATTTGGACCTGATCTGGCTAATTTGACTTGGGGCACGCACACAAAAATTGCTTAAAAGAAGAGTCTGCATGGGTTTCTTTTGCTGGGAACAAGTGCACTGATGGCACTTCACATCTCCTGGCCGGGGCACAGATGACAACAGGGGTGGGAGTTAGTGCTTTGCCCAAGAGCCTTGTGAACTGGAGGATGGAGGGGATGCCGAGTTAGTCTTTGAGGTCCAGGCTTGTTCCCAGGGCCAGGGGAGAGCTCACAGGTCCTGACTGGGACTGGTGCAAAGTCAGGGGCAGGAGCTGGTTCCAGAATCGAATCCAAAGCCCATGGGGAGTTTGGATCCGTGGTTTGCGCTGCTGGTGCATGATAAGACCAGCCACGCTTTCCCCAGCGGCTGGGGGAATTTGTGTCTTTCCCCCGAATCACGTGCAATAAAGAAGCAAGCAGGTGAAAGGTGCTTCTGCAGTTGTGCACCCGAGCAGAGTGGATGCACGAGGGCAGGTCGGGGCTCTTCTCGCACAGGAATCGGTCTAGCCACAGCCGTGCACTCGCTGTGCTGTGTGCAGGGGCTCTATCTGCCCCAGAGTTAATGGGGGGCGGCGGATCAGTCCCTTGGCCTCAAGCCCCAGGCTTTTTCTCTTCTCTTTGTTGCGCTCCATGCAAGCGCAAGCTGGGCCTCCGCCAACCACGTGCAGCCGTCTCCCTCCCTCTGCCCGTCCATTGGCTGCCAGGGAAGCAGGGCTCAGCGAAGGTGCAAAGACGTTTGCACTTAATTGGCAATTCTGGATTAGAGCCGGAGGAGGCTGTTGCCAGGCAAAACCCGAGCCTGTTTGTGCAGCGACTTCTGCTCGCTGGACTTTGCCATGTGGGGCTGGTGCGGCTGGAGCAGATTGTTATCGGCGCTGCTGTCTGGGGCTCCCTTTTTTTTTATCGAGACGAGTGTTTGTTATTCAAATCCACGGGGCTGGAGATCAGTGGGGGATGCACCGGGGTAGCGGAGAGCAGGATTTGGCGCTGGGCTGTCCCATTGATTTTTTCCAATGAAGCAGTGGCCCAAGTTTGTCTCTGGGGGAAGTGCAGCTGCTGTTTGCGGAGCCCTTTGGAAGCACTTCCAGAAATCCCTGCGCTAACCTAGGGATGAGTTGACCGTCGTCACCCAGGGCTAAAGGATCCTGGTCAGTTGATCTCTAGTAGAAGGGTCCCCGCCTGCGGGGTTGGCACTGCTGTTGGTCCCCGAGTATGATGTTCTGTCCATCCACTGCCCATCGGGGGGTCCGGGAATTTGGGAGCTCTTGCTGAATGGAGCTGGGACATACAACAGCAGGGGATGTGGTTCGGGCTGGAGCGAGGAGGAAGCTGTGGGATATCGGCAGAGTGGAGAAGGACCCAACACTGGAAAAGCAGGAGCAGCTGCCGGTTGGCGTGGAAGGGGAATTGCAGCACCCTGCCGCGTGGGACCCCACGGATGGAGGCTCAGTGCGGGTTGGGGCTGAGGCAGAGCCCTGGGGAAGGGGACAGAGGGGCTGCAGGACAGGACAGAGAGGCGTTGGCAGAGCCAGGCACGTGGTAGTGTTTTGATCGCAGTTGTTCTCAAGGTCTGCTGGGAACATCGCAGTCCAGCCAGTTCAAACACACACGGCCCACCTCGAACAGCCGTGACGTCCTTGCGTGTCTTCTCATCTGGCATCCCGGGTCCTGCGCTCTGTAATTTGAGGAGGAATAAACAAGCTCCCGTGCAGCAGAGAGACCCATCCAAATTCCAGACGGCCTGCCCTGGAACACCTCCCCGCGTGGGTCGCCTGGGAGCAGGGGCAAGTTCAGAAATGCGGTTAATACGGGCTTGGGGAAACACTGAGGCCCTGTCAGCTAAGGAGGCTCCAGAAGATTTGCTGCTAGTCTGAGGCCAGAGACCTCACGCGGGCAAGGGGAGACGCGCTCTGCCCGGCTAGGCTCAGTCTTGCCTCTTGTGTGCATCTGAACAGCGAAGCACCCTTCCCTCTGTCCCCTGGGGAGCAAATCTGAGCTGCCGTGGGATCTGCAGTGCCTTGCACCGACCTGTCTCACTATTGGGAATGGGAGTGGGAGTCAGAGGGTGCTATCCCCACTCTCTGGGGCTGTGGGCAAGTCCCTTAATGCTCTGCGTCTTCATTCCCCATCAGTATAAGGTGGACTAACCCTCGCAGGCATTCAGGAGGATGAATGGGGTAACTGTTCTGCTCTGGTGCTTGGGAAGTTGAAGGCAGGCTCAGCTCTGGCCAGAAGGAATCAATGCAAGAGAAAGGCAGCATAGGAAAGCACATTTATGGCTCCATCCTGCCCCAGTTAAAGAAGCCTCTGTGGGATTTGTGAGTCCCTGGTCTCTCATGTAGATGAAGGATATGCAAATAATTTTGCAGTGGACCTGAGAGGGGAACCAGGGCTCAGCTCTGTGAGGGGTCAGTGGAAATCTGGACCTTAAACCAAAGTGCATGGAAGATGAGGGAAAGCGTCCCGCTGACTTCCACGGGGTCTGGAGCAGGTTGCTGATGTGCTGAAGTCAGTGGAGCAGAAAGGGCATGGATGGAGCTGGGATGGAGAGAGCTAATGCCAAAGGAGAGGCAGCCCATCCGTGTGCACGTTGGGCCCTGCGCCCTCTCCTACGTTCTCCATCGCTCCATACCCTGCGTTGCCCCTTCTTGCCTGGCAGAAGTGAGGTGTGAAGGCCACTGTCCTGGTTTCCCAGCCCTCTAGTCAGGTGCAACCAGCAGGCCCCGGCGCAGCGGCGCGGGGCTCAGGATGTCTGTGTGCAGCTTGCTGCTTCTCTAAACTCACAAGGAGGTTTATGATCCAGGATCAGCCTTTCGAATCCGCAAGGAACAAATGTTCTTTAAACAGCGCTAATCTTTGGACCCCTTCGTCCCCGCTCTTTATCCCACCGTTGTTTTCTCTCCTAAGCGGTTGTTTTGCACATTCCAACAGGAGGAGAAAAAAAACCTCCATTACAAATGTTGTCGACCCAGCTATTTTCCCTCTCCACCCAAAAGCCAGTCGGGCTGTGGGATGGGAACCGGTCTTGTTTGCTGCTTGCACAAAACTGCTGGCCCTGAGCGCACATCCCCACGCCCGCGGCAGCAGGAGCAGGCCTGTCCTACATGCATGGGTTTTGGTGGGTCTTATCCTATCTGTGTGGTCTTTGGTGGCTCCCACTTTAGAATCACAGACAATGAGGGCTGAAGGGAGCTCAGGAGTCGCATCTAGTCCACCCCCTGCTCCAAGCGGGACCAGCCCCGACTACACCATCCCCGCCAGGGCTTTGTCTCCAAGGATGGAGCGTGCGCCACCTGTCCCAGTGCATCACTGCCCTTCCAGCTAGAAAGTTTTGCCCCGATATCCACCCTAAACTTCCCTTGCTTCGAGCCTTGTTTGTGTGCTATTTGTTAAGCTTCAACCCCGGGCTCCTTGCTCAGCCTCCCCCGCCCGCGGCCGGGTGCTTGCAGGCAGCCCCGGGCTTCACCTCGCGCGGGTCGCTGGTTGAGCCCCGCAGCGGGCTGCCCCCGGGGCTCTTTGTTTCGGGGGCGTCCCGGAGCGGGGGCCGGGCTCCCCTGCCGGCGCCCGGCGCGCTCCCGCAGGCAGCGGAGGCGTGTCCGGGCCGGGAGGAGGCTCGGCTCCGGGCGCTGCCATTGGGCCGGCGGGCAAGCCCGGGCCAGTCCCCCCGGTCCGCCCGCCGGGTCCTCGCTATGAAAGAGCCGCCGTCGGGCCGGGTGGAACGTCGGGGGGCTGAGCGTTCTGGAACGCGGGGGGCTGCGGGCGTTCTAGAGCGCGGGGGGCTGAGCGTTCCGCGGCCAGCGCGCCCCTTCCCGGCCCGGCCCGGGCCGAGCCCTGGAGCCCCCCGCTCCCCGCCGCGGCACCATGATGGTGGCGGGCTCGGAGGACTACCTGCCCCGCCAGCGGTACGGGGCCCTGCGCCGGCGGCGGCAAGAGGTAAAGGCAAAGAAAAGGAAAGGGGTGGCGGGGGGCGCAGGGGTCCTTCCCTTCCCTTCGCAGCCGCCTTGCATCCGTCGGGGCGGGGGGTGTCTGCCTGCCCGGGGGCTGCACGTACGGGCATGCCTCCGTGTGTAGCAGGGGATCAGGGCCAGCCCCTCGGCTGTCCCCGGGGCTCTGCTGCGGGCGCTGGCGGGGCTAGGGCACGGGTGTCACCGCCCGCCTTCCCCAAGGAGGCTTCCCAGCGCCCAAGCCAGGCCGCAGCGCTCTTAGCCTTGCTGTTTGGCTAGTGCCCTCGGTCCTTCTCTGAGCCTGGCATGGTGCGCTCCGGCTGGCTTTGTGCCCCAGCCCCAGGAGGAGGAAGGAAGGAAGCTTTTCCCTCCCCTGGGGAGGAAAGTGGGAGATCCAAACTCTCTGGCTGGTGGATCTGAAGAGCTCTTTCCTAGTGACCCGCCTGGCTCTTGGATGGGGAGGTTTTAGGATCAGGAGCCTGGCGCCGTATTCACTTCATCCCAGCAGCGTGGGGAGGAAAGTTTTCCCGGCTCCCTTTGCCCCTTCTGGTTCGCGCAGTTTGGGGCTCGCACGCTTGGGAGGGTGCTGGCTCGCTCCTGGGCGGGGGCTGAGGATGCTGGAAAAAGGCTTGGGGATGGGACGGGGGTGGGTTTGTGGGGCACGGGAGGCTCCAGCAGGCAGACAGCTGGCAGTCATGCGCATTCAAACAGCCCTGACTCGGGGGGAGATGGAGGCAGGTGAAGCAGGCAGGCGGCTGGGCTCTGGGGAACCCTTCTGACAGGACCACCCTTGCCTTTCACACGTTACTTGTGCCTAGATCCACCCCGACTCCTACTCCTGTGTGTGTGATGGAAGCTTAGGCTTGAAGTGAGCCCATGCCTGCAGAGGTTGCCAGGCTGGGTGGCCAAGGGAAACTGAGGCACGGAAAGGGGAAGCAGCAGGCCCAAGGCCACACGCTGAGTCAGTGGCAGAGCTGGGAACTACAGAGGGAAGTTTCCCAAGTCCTGGTCCGGTCATTCTTTGCAAGCAGCCACTTCCCTTCCTGCTGCTCTGCTTCCCGCCCGGGCCCCCTGACCACCTCCACCGCACGCAGCGGGCTCTTACCCCCGGCTGCCCAGGACAATGCGTTTGCCCGTGGTACGGATGCAGCACCGGTGCACCCAGCTGTGACTCTGGCAGTTCCTGACGCTTGTATCCGGAGCGGAGTCTGGGGCGTTGGGCAGATAGATGGGTTCAATGGTGTCACTACTTGTTTCCCACGCTTGTGAACGGAGTGGTACCTCTCCGCAGCTGCGGCCCTTGGTTTTAAAGGTGCTGAAGCAAAACTGGGGGAAACAACTTCGTTGGGAAGAACGTGCGGGTCTCTCCGTGTTTAGAGGGGGGCCCTAATGAGCACTCTCCGCCCTGCCTCAGCCAGCCTTTGAAGTAGGTTTTCATGCGTTCGAGGGAGCCTGTGGGGCGGAGGGTCACACCGCAGCACTACAGTGGCTTTGTCAGAGCTTGCAGTGTGTGAGCAGTAACATCAGGCACTTCTGGTCAGAGAGACTTGGGCACCAGCTGAGTCTCCTCATCCCATTTGACAGCTGGGGAAGCTGAGGTCTCTTGACTACGCCAAGGCTGCAGAGCTGGGACTAGCCCTCGGGATCCTGGAGGTGTCACGGACTAGACGGTCCTGTGTTGAAAAGCACCCCGGCCAGGCCCTCGGTGTCTGGTTCCCTGCTTTCCCTTCCCTGCCAGAGCAAATTGATTGAATTTCACAACTTGGATGAAAACCATTTGCGAAATCTCCCCTGCCTTCCAGCTGCACGTAGAAGCTGCTCCCATCTTTTGGCTGTCCCTATCCTGACTGCTTCCCATGATGTTTATGTACAAAACCACGGGCATCCCCCCAAAGCACTTGCTCGTTTCTCCCACCCCACTTTCCCTCCCCAGCCCTGCCCCCACCAGCTCATCACTCGCTGTGTGGGGAGGTTGCTCTCACACTTGGGGCTCCCACGTGGGACGGAACGTGCTCCAGCCTCGTTCGCCCCCAAATCAAGGTGTCGTTTGAAATACTTACTGAAAGTGCTCTGCCCGGAGAACGGATTGCTACTCGAAACCACCGTGCAGCCGCAAGCAGGTAGCCTGCTTCAAGGAACAGCACAAGAGTCAGTGGTGGAAGGGAAGGCAGAAACACGTAGGGACCTGAATTGAAATAAGGTGGAGCAATGAAAGAGATGCCTTGAAACGGGCCGTCTCTGCTGATGGGGATGCAAACAGGTTTGCTAAGTCCTCCTGGAGAGGCCCCTCCAATGCCATTTGTGGGCATCTGGGTTTGAGTCTCGTTGTAATGCCCGGGTGAGATTGTAGCTTGATGCAAGATTAGTCCCAGTGTAACGCTGTGCTCTCCTACGGTGCTTCCTTTGAGAAGAGCGCTATGAATCTCAGGCAGGAATTAGGCCGCTGGGATGCTCCAGGGTGGTGGGAATGGGGTAGGTAGGAAGACGGTCCCCCAGCAAGGAGATGCGACTGTGTCTGGGCTGCAACGCGGCAGCTGCTGGAGCACACGGTAACATTTGGTAATGGTTGGGATCGGTAGCGGAGGAGTGTTGTAACCAGGGGGAAGGACTCGGGGGCAAAATGCAGCGTGCGAGGGCTGGAAGACATCGAGGAGGGGCAAGGGGTGGGAGCTGGTCTGGAAGCCGAGCGGAGCGCGAGGAGCACTGGTGGAAAGGATGCACTTGTCCTGGAGAGCAGGCTGTGGCCCTGTTTGCTCAGCCTCTCCTATCTCCTTATCAGGCCTGCTCAGCTCTTTCCCAACACCTGACTAAGCATTGGCCCTGGGCACACTTGGCATCAGGCGTCCTGTGCCCAGTTAGTCCATTGACTCCTGTCGCTGGGAGCCAGCACAGGGGCTTTTGGTGGAGAATGGACGGTTCCACCCTGCAGCCGGGCAGGAGTGGCGGGAGGCATTATACCACCTTGCTTTGTGGTCTCAGGCAAATCAGAGTGGTTTCTCCACGCCTGCGTTTCCCCGTTGGTGGAAGGGGGGAGCGCGGTAGGAGGGCTGTGGGGCTCAACTGGGCCATTAAGTTCATCGCCTGCGTTGAAATGAGCCCGCTTCTCTGGGCCGAGACTAAAACCCAGCTCCAGCAGTCGCCTCCCAGAGTTACAAAGGTGGCATCTGGGGTGTGCCTTTTGGCTACTAAAAGATGTTGGGTCTTCAGGTGGATAAAGGGGCTCGGGGGCACAGGCCGTGATCCTCTTCCGTGGGCGGAAGCTGGGATTCGCCCCGTGGAGGGCAGCGGCGCTCCTTTGGCGTATAACAAGGGTAGGGTTGATTGCACCACGTCTGAGCCTAGCGCCCCAAGCTGCGTGGTTGCAGCACCGCATGCAATGGGAGTTGCGTCGGGGTGCACCTCGGGGCAGAGGAAAGGGGGTTAGGAGGGTGCCGTTCTGCAGGACAGCACTTACAATATACATTTGAAGGCATCTTGTTTCACCCCATGCAAGTGCTCTCCTTGTGAAGAGCTGTCTGGTCCCTCTGACTCGCCACCGACTCCTTTGCCGAGGGAGGCGTAGCCTGCGAGGTGCATTGCATCACAGGGCGGCAGCTTGCGACATCAGGCAGAGAGCTTTATAAGCAGCCGAGGATGGAGGGGCAGAGCCGCAAAGGGAGACGCGTCGGTCATGGGGAGCCTTGGGACTGTGGTGAGTGCTCGGGGCGGCCGGCAGGGAAGGAGCCCAGGGAGGAGGAGATGGCAACTTGGGTACGTCTGCCTGGAAATGAAATGAAGCTGGTTTCTTAGGGAAGTCTCTTAAGGGACGAGGAGCAACCAGCCAGAGCATTGCTGGACCAGGGCACTTAATGGGGGGGGCTTGCCTTGCAGCGATGGGGTCCCTCGAGCAGACCTCGCTGTGTCCATACCCCGGAGGGTTTTGTTCTGAACAAGCTGCCTTCAGTGGAGGGGGCTGAGAGGGTCTCGGAGGGGCTTGTGGGCGGCCAAGTGGGGCCCGATGCTTGCTGCGGAGGAGCCTGTATGGCTGCTACCTGTGTCTTGCTCCTTTCTGGTGGTGTTTGGTTTTGGTGCTTGTGCCCTGGAGGAGCGGGGACCCCCAGACAGGGCTTTGGTTGGTGTCTCTGGTCCGGGACATCTGCAGGAGATTCAAGGAGGTGGGTGCCCAGCTCCCTTGGGAGGTTGGTTGGGTTTGGGCCCCTTGCTCCTTTAGGCAATCCCAGGCTTCGCGAGTGGGTGTCTGTTAGCTCTGGTATCAACGCTGGTCACTGGAGCACGACATCTCTTCCACGCCTTGCCCAGACCGGTCGCGCTCCGTGCTTCCTTCCCCGGGGCGGGAGGTGTGCCAGCCAGGTGATGCAACTTCCCATGTCTCAGGGAAGCCCTGTCATTTCCCTGGCACGCACACCGTGCGCTCCTCCTTGGGCCTGTGCCGACCGCTACCGTGTGTTGGAGCAGGGGGTAGCCCCGTCCCGCGGCTCTGAGAAGAACCTGGCCTGGCTCGGGTCACTGAATGGCATCTTCCTGTGTGTCCATCGGACCCATTGGGAAGTAAATCTTAGGGTATAACATGCAAAATAGGAAATCGTTGCATTTGTCTCTGGACCAGTTGTGCCTGTGTTTGTCCTGGAACAGAAACATCCCGGGATTGGTGTGTACACATTGCCCTTGTAACCAGGGTTTAGGGAGCATCTGAATGCTCTGCCGTTGATACAGCGATGCAATCCCAGGATAACCGTTCAGACGCACTTGGCGCCGTCCAGAGATCAACTGCTCTTCCTTCTTATCCCATGAACCTTTTTAGTATTTATCCCAGGTCAACAGACAGGGATGTCTAAATCTTTGCACTCTGTTCTGGGATAAAATGGTTTGTCCCAGGATAAATGCGGCATCTCTAGCTCTAGAGCAGGTTGTATCGGAGCCAAGTCCACTGCCAGGCCAGGCCAGCTCCAGGCTTGCTGGGCACCAGCAATGTTCTGGTTTGGCCTCGCACTGGCCACGGCTGCCGGTCACCTGCTGATAAAGCAGCCGCAGAGAGAGGTTGGGTGGATGCCCCTCGTCTGCACCGCCCAGGAGGGCTGGCGGGGCAGGAAAGGGGTGTTGGGCTGTCAGGGGGTCTCCCCTCGTGCTGTTCCCCCCACAAATACCAGCACTGCCCTGCTTGGCTGCGGGGCTCTGTGGGGAGGGTTGCCTCTTCCCCCAGTGTCCTTCCTCCTCGTTGCTGGGACGGCATTGGAGTTAAACCTCACCCTCCCTTCCTGGAGCACAGCCTCACCTGTGTCAAAGCAGCTCCACCACCAACCCTTTGCCTCCTCGGCTCCCAGCTCCCTGCCTCTCCGGGAAATCCCAGGGCCCCAAAGTCCTTCTGCAATTGCAGAAAAATAATCGGGGTGCAATAATCTCTCAGCACCCTGCATGAAGAAGCAAGACAAGGGCACACGTCCAGGGCACTCTGACCGCCGTGGCCCTTCACCCCAGCTCCGGCAGGATTAGGCCCTGGGCTTGCAGGGCTGTGGTTTCACCCTGAACTCTAGTAACCCTGGCAGGCTGGGCGCCGGAGAGGAAGTGCGGTGTGATTGGAGTGCTCGAACCTCGGGTGACAGCGAGAAGCCGGCTTCAATTAGCCGTCCCGACATGGGCAGGTCTCAGGTCTCTCTCCTGCCCCCGTCCTCCTCCGTTTCCTCCTGCCCCTCGCTGTGTGTCGCTGGGGCTGGCAGGAGCCGGCTGAGTCAGCGGCTCCGGAGGGCTTTATCTTCCAGCTGAGCTGTTTGTGCAGCCAGGGCAAAAGTTTCCCCGCACACGGGTTGTGCACAGCCAGGGGAAGGCTCCAGCCCATCCTGCACTGTCGTCTCGTGGGGGAAGCTCCCGAGCCCCCAGGGGTGGCCCTGGATTTCTCCCCGGAGCTAGGGGCCAACTTCGGGGTGCCCCTTGTTGAATGGGCTGTGTCAGGGCTTCGCCCGGTCCGTGGAGGTCCCGACCTGAAGCCAGGAGTTGCAGAGAGCCGCCCCACGCACCGCCTTGAGCCCTGCTTCTCTGGATTCATGCCCAGCTCCACGGGACACGACCACGGTGGGTTTCTCTGCGAGGGAGTCCCGAGACCCAGCTTGGGGCCTGCTTTCCCAGTGCCTTTGCCTGGGGGAAGGTGTCTAGCATGGGGAGAAGGGGGTGACCTGAATACCAGTGTAAGCACAGAGCCAGACCTGCCTCCCAGCGCTGACCCCGGGGCAGCCCCTTGCCCCTCTGGGTCTCATTTCCCCCATGACAAACTACTGGGGCAATAAGGATGGCTCCCTCTTTCCCTTCCCGCCACGCTTTGCCTCTTGGGCCATGAGGTTGTTGGGGCAGGAGGTGTCTGTGCAGCACCTAG
Source organism: Alligator mississippiensis (assembly GCF_030867095.1). Classification (NCBI taxonomy): domain Eukaryota; kingdom Metazoa; phylum Chordata; order Crocodylia; family Alligatoridae; genus Alligator; species Alligator mississippiensis. The sequence goes on along the minus strand of NC_081829.1, from coordinate 2,255,158 downwards.
CACCATGGGGCCCGATGCGGGGAGCATTTGGGGTGCAACTGCAGCACGAGCAGGGGAGGGAAATGCAAAACCCCATCTTCACCTGCTGGGAATTGGGCACCTTTAAATGCATGTTCCCTCCTCTCTCCTGCTCTTCCCTCCAGCTTCCTAAGCTTGCCTTTCACCTCGCACGTTCCCAACTGCAACCAAGTCACTGGCATGGCTCATGCTCCCTGGGTGCTTTGATGCCAGAAGCAGCTGCAGCTCTCCGGAGAAATGCAGTGCCAGCTGGCTCAGTTGGGGCCAGCGGCTTTGCTTTTTGCTCCTGCCGCCGGCTCCAAAACTGACCCTCGGAGCATAACCGTGGGAAGGTCCCGCTGGGGAGAGCCCCGGCTTTCTCGCTTCCCAGGTCGCCGGTGCTGTGTTGTAGCAGGTGCATGGAGGAGTCCCGCAGGACATGCCCGGGGCTCTTTGCAGGCCTGCGTAACCCTGAAGCATGGAGGATGGACACCGTCCCAAAAGGCTCCCCCTTCGGCATGCTGCTTTTGGCTCCCCTTCCCACATACTTCACTAATCTCGCCCAATTCGGGAGCAGACACAGGGTGTTCTGTCCCCTTGGCCAGGGCACAGCTTGTCTTACAGCAGCTTGAATGAAAAACACCCCTGGGCACCTGCTAGCAGGAGCCTGCGTGCTGGCGGGCATCCCAGATGCCTGAGTGGGCCCGTGGTTGGCTTCTCCCCCCGGAGCACTCCAGTTTCCTCTGTGCCTGGTGCTGGATGGGATGGGGGGATTGAAGGCTTTGAGAAAGGAGTCCAGCTCTGGGCATCCCTCGCTTGCCCTTTGGGACCTCTCCAGTCCCTCAGTGTCGCTGGGCTAGCAGCATCCTCCACCGCCGGTGGGTGCCTTTGGGAGCAGAGCCGGGGACTGAGCTTGTGCCGGTCGCTACAGCTCCAAGGTCCCTGGCTGTCGAGTCTGGGCTTGGATCGATTGTTTTTAGAGGTGTTCATTAACCGCGCCTCCCGGACGAGCGCACCCGGCAGCGCGTGGCGTGGGCCGACCCTGCCCCTCTCGCACGCTGACTCATGCCCTGCCGACCTTGCACCGTGAAATTTCCTGGGCTTTCCACAGTAATCAGGCAAGGAGGCCACAGCAGGGGCTCGTCCCTGCCAGCCAGCCTCTGCTGATGCAAGAGCATCCCTGCAGAGTGAAAGCTTGTCCGTGCAACGGCACGGGGCTGTTTCATCAGGCAGCGACGGTACCCTTCGAAGCGCCAACCCAGGCGGGGGCTGGAGCCGGGCCATCGCTGTGCAGGTGCTCGAGTCAGCTCCCAGGCCTCCTGCCTGCGTGTTCGCCCTTCCCGAGACTGCTCGTAGGTGGCGGGGGTGGAGCCTCCGCCGGGTTTTAAGGGCGGGATGAGCCGTGTCTCACCATCCCTGCCTTGTCTTCCCCAGGACAGAGGGATCAAGACTCCGCGGCAGATGGGGAGAGGCCCGAGCTCCTTCCTCCCCGTGGAAGAGGTAAGCCTGGGTCCTGTCTTCACCCCTGTGGCTGTCTGTCGTCCCCCGTGGCTCCATCCCTGGCAGCCCCCTCTCCAGACTGCAGCAGGGTTGTGGCCGGCACGTCCCTGTCTCCTCCAGTTTGGATTGAGCAGGAAAAGGGGTCTTCCCCCCACCCCCCATTTGCTTCCTGACGTGAGCCCTGGGCTCCATCCCCGGTCCTTCCCCTGAATCTGTGCCTTGGGGCAAGTCACTGCCCTGCCCTGTGCCTCAGTTTCCCCATCTTGCAGCTGGGGATCTCTCTCCAGGGCTGGCTAGCAGGAGAGCGCTCTGTCCCCAGAAGGGGTGGGACGCTGTTGGCTGGGGTCGCGAGCTGCCTTGGTGGGGAGAAGCCTTACAGCTCGCTTCCTGGGCTGCATTATACCGGGCCGGCACAAACAAGGTGCTAATTCCAGCCCAGCCACAAATACCCCTGTCGTTGCATCACCTGCCCAGGGTGACTAAGGCCACATGCCCTGCCTGTTGTTCAGGCGCTGACATATGAGAACTAGGCATGAGGAAGCTGCCCGGTAAACACAGCTGTCCTCTCCTTGCAGCGTGCCTGGGCTGCTCAGACCGTCCTGTTTTCTCCGGGAGCTGCAGTTTTTATCGTGGTTTAACCCCGGTGGTGGGATGAGGAGGGGAGGAGCTGAACAAACAGCCGGGTTGCATCAGCGGGCAAGGTGCCCGGCCCTGGCAGGGAGAGGACAGAGCCCAGCTCGGGGGTGCTGCTGGCTGCCCCCCTCCAGGGCCGGGGCTTGCAGCTTGAAGCCGAGGGCAGCTCCACAGAGCGCTCGGGTGCTCTCAGCCCCATGGAGGACTCGGGGCAGGGGGCAAAGGAGGGATCTGGGCATGGAGAGGTCCGCCTGGCTTCGGCGGGTGCCGTGCATCCGTATTGCAGGAGTCCCAGCCCACTTGTGCCAAGCGCTGTCCAGACACAGAAAGCCAAGGGCCCTGCCCTGAGGAGTGATGTGATCACGGGGTATTACCTCTGCCCTGCTTTATAGCCTGGGTTCGCTCCCCAGCTCTGCTCCTGTTGACTTAGCCTGGCACCGGGCACGTAGCTTCATCTCTTGGCTGCACCTGGAGGTGGGGGGCATTGCAGCTTTAGATTAGGATTGTCCCGTGGTTGAAGATCTCTGCATGCCCAGGTCCAGAGGGGTCTTTTCTGCTGAAAACCCTGAAATGAGGCCAGCACCTGCGGTAGCACTGCCCTGCCCTGGCTTTACCTCCAGCGGGCAGGGGGGCTGCCCCGGTGCTGGGGGAAGAGGACTGGAGGGCACTGCCCAGTGGGGCCAGGTCTGCAGTGTGCCCCGGCCGGTGGATTAGCTGGAAGGCGAGCGCTGGGTGCGGAGGGTCCCCACGGCATCCCAGCTCCCTCACGGCCCCTGTCCCCCTGTGTGCCGCAGATCTTGCAGGAGGGGGCGGAGAACGCCCAGCGGCGGATCTTCATCGAGGCCTTCGTGTCCACGGGCAGGGTGGACAACATCACCATGGTGATGGGGCTGCACCCCAAGTACCTCTCCAGCTTCTGGAGGACCCAGTACCTGCTGCTGTGCATGGACGGGCCCCTGCCCCACCACAAGCGCCACTACATCGCCATCATGGTACGTGCGTCCCGCGCGGGACCTGGCCGGGAGGGTCTCTTCCGAGCTAGAGCTCTGTCTCGGGGGGGCACCGGGGAGGTCTGTCCATGCAACACGGGTTGTGGGTGGGCAGGGACCCGCCGGGGTGACGTGTCTGTCTGTGCTCAGCCATCGGTGTGTCTTGCCCCTTCTCAGGCGGCGGCCAGGCACCAGTGCTCCTACCTGGTGGGCTTGCACATGGGCGAGTTCCTGCAAGCTGGGGGGGACCCGGAGTGGCTCCAGGGCCTGCACTGTGCCCCCCAGAAGCTGAGGAACCTCAACGAGATCAACAAGATCCTGGCGCACCGGCCCTGGCTCATCACGAAGGAGCACATCGAGGTGAGCTGCCAGCTCCCTTCCAGCCTTGCAATTCGTCACTGTGCTTCCTCTCCGCTGCGTTGCTTTGCAAGGCCTGGCCATGAAGAGGTTAACAAAGCACTTGGCTGTTAACCTTGAACCCTCTGAGTTTGTCTGGGGGGAGCTAGGCTGGGCGGAGGGGGCTGCCGTAGGACCCCGCTGTGCCTCGGGACACCCTGGGCGAGGGGCATCCCTTCTCCGGGCTGAGCGCGGCGGTGGGTGTTTCAGGCCCTTCTGAAGACAGGAGAGAACAGCTGGTCGCTGGCCGAGCTCATCCAGGCCCTGGTGCTCCTCACTCATTACCACTCGCTCGCCTCCTTCGTCTTCGGCTGTGGCATCAACCCAGAGATCGACCACGAGGGGGGACATGCTTTCCAGCCGCCCTCCCCGCGCAGCTGTGACAGCAGCCCAGCCTCCGAGGAGGGGGTCAGTGGCTCCGGGGTAAGTTGGGGAGCTCCTCCTGCGGGCTTGCTTTGGGGGGCTGGTGATGTATGCACCGCGTGGTTGGGCTGGGCTGGCCAGATGCTGGTTCATCCCTGCACGTGTCGGGCTTAAATGCAGGGAAGTCAAGCTGGAAGGGACCCACCAGGTCACCCAGTCCAGCCCCATGCTCAAGGCAGGATCAGCCCTGACTCCATCCGGATCTATCCAGCCTCCGAGCATGGAGACTCCCCACCTCCCCGGGCAGCCTGTCCCAGCGCTCGACTGCTCTCCTAGTCAGAAAGTTCCTCCTCTCCTGCTGGAAAAGCCCATCTCCATCCTCTCCGTCATCGCCCTTCAGGGATTTGAAGGCTGTGATCAGACTCCCCCTCAGTTTTGCCTTCTCCAGACTAAATGACCTGAGCTGTTTCAGCCTTTCCTCGTGACCCTTGCCCCCCTCAAGCCCCCAGTTGTTTTGTCGCCATGCATCGGGCTCTTTCCAAACTGCCCGAAGGCCCCAAATGACACGGCGAGTCTAACTGGATCGTTTCGTCCCTGCTCAGCCGGGCTGGCAGGAGGGGATCAGTCAGGGCTAGAACAGGTCTGTCTCTCCTGCTGTTGTCATACGCTGAATCACTAGAAACCCATCCGGTTCCAGTGACTCCTCCACAGGGAAACCAGTTGTCACGCAGCTGCCTGTCTTGCTGCTTCGGCAGGTGTGCCTGTTAGTTGCCCCTGGATTGCTGAAACTCCCCGCTTGTTATATTTTTGGCAGCTCAACGTGGCCTGATGCCACCCTCCAAGAAGGGAAGGAGATGGGGGACTTAGTTGGATGCTCCTCATTAGATGGAGAAGGGAGGGAGACCTGCTAGCAGTGCCTGGGTCTTGCTGAAGCCTTAGCCAGAGGGTGCCGGGGGCATGGGCCCTCCAGTCCATCCGACACCATGCAGAAGCCACAACTCCAGCAGAGAGAATTTGACCCTCTTGCTCCCAGCCCGCAGCATAGGGACCCTGGGGGGCTTTTGCACCACAGCTCTGCCATTCATATCCAGACTGGACATTACAGCATCCCTGACACAGGCAGCTGCCCTAGGCCCAGAGCCAAGCGAAATCCAGCCCATTGGGCAGAGCTTAGTGCCCCAGATGTGTGGCATTGGCCTTCCAGGGGCATGCCGAGGAAGCTGCCATGAGCACCCCCTTGCCAGAGGTGCCCAGTGCGTCTCTGCACACCTGTGCCCAGGGCGTTGGGGCCCGTGGGGTGCTGACCCCTCATGCCCGCTCTCTCTCGCTGCGCCCAGGGCAGAGACGCCATGCAGGAGGTGGAGGTGCTGATGGAGAGGATGAAGCTCCTGCAGGAGTGCCAGCTGGAGGAGGATGAGGTCACCCAGGAGGAGATGGAGACGCGCTTCGAGCTGGAGAAGACGGAGAGCCTGCTTGTCGCCCCCTCGGGTGAGGGGGAGCTGCACCCACGGGAGCCCGTCCTGCCCTGCCCTGCTTTCGGCGGGTCTGGGGGCTGCACTGCAGCAGCCCCTGCCTTGTGCCAACTTGACTTGGGGGGAGGCACAGAGAGAGGGGGGCTGGGGCTCATGCTGGTCCCCTGCGATAACAGGCGAGAAGTGTGGCCTGAGCTCACTGCAGTTTGCTGTCCTGGGGACGGGCCTTGGCCACGACCGGCTGGACCAGGGAGGTGGGGGGGTGGTCTGGGCTTTAAGCAGCAATTTGCAGCCGCAGCTCACACCCCCTGACCCTGTCTCCAGTAGACATCGTTGAGCACTCCCTGCCCCCCAACGTCCTGTGCTTCGTGGAGGATCCTGGCTTCGGCTACAAGGACTTCACACGGCGAGGAGAACAGACCCCCCCCACCTTCCGAGCGCAGGTACATCCTGGGCCCAGCCCTGCTCCCAACACCTCTCCCAGCCGGCCACGCTGGCATTGAGGGCACTGGTGTGGCTCTAGAGGTCTCGGCCAGGCTGGGACCCTGGTTTGCTGCCCCGAGCTAGGGGCTGGGCTGTGCTGGTTGTCACTGGGGTAGCAAGTGTCCATGGGGTCTAGTGAACAGCGGGGCAGCTTGTGCTGTAGCCCAGAGCCCGGCTTTTGCTCTGTTAACAACCCCCAGCTGAGCATCCTCTTCCAGCACCTTGCATTCCCCGCCCTGCGGCTTGGCTGGAGCCCACCTGGGCTCTGTCCGTACAAAGCCCCTTTCAGGGGGGTCCCGAGTCAGGCCCCAAGTTCCCCCCTGGAGCCTCTGAGCCGATGTCCCTCTGCTGCAGGATTACACATGGGAAGACCACGGCTACTCGCTGATCAACCGCCTGTACCCGGACGTGGGGCAACTGCTGGACGAGAAGTTCCAGGTGGTCTACAACCTGACCTACAACACCATGGCCATGCACCACGGCGTGGACACCTCCACGCTCCGCCGCGCCATCTGGAACTACGTGCACTGCGTCTTCGGCATCCGGTAGGTGACCGGGGCCAGAGCCCTAGATGTGGCCTCCCTGTCTCCTGCCTCCCCCCTTGCTTTCACCCGGGGTCTACAAGCACCTGGCTAAAAGGGTCCCCCCTTCTGCCTCCCCCCTGCACAGGTATGACGACTACGACTACGGGGAAGTGAACCAACTCCTGGAGCGCAGCCTGAAGGTCTACATCAAGACGGTGGCCTGCTACCCCGAGAAGACCACGCGGCGCATGTACACCCACTTCTGGCACCACTTCAAGCACTCCGAGAAGGTGCTGTGGTTTCCCCACCCCTCCGCTCTCCCCTGCCAGAGCAGATAGGGGTGTTGGAGGGTCTTGGGGGGCGACCGCTGAACCAAACCAAGCGTTCCTTGATGTGGGTTGGGTCTGCGGACAGCATGGGGAGAGCTGTCTCCAGTGCCCATCTCTGTGTGTGGAGCCGTGAGGGTGCTACCTCCCCCCACCCCAAGACAGGGCTGTGGGGAAGCAGAGGAGGGCACCGCGCTGCAGCCCTGACCCCGCGCTCCTCCCTTCCAGGTGCACGTGAACCTGCTGCTGCTGGAAGCCCGGATGCAGGCGGCCTTGCTGTATGCGCTGCGAGCCATCACCCGCTACATGACCTGACGGGGCTGTGCCCCCCTGCCCCACCCCACCCCAGCCACGGGGGCAGGGGAGTAGGGGGGCAGGAGGTCACCTGCTTGGAAAGACTCAATCTCTGGGACCTGTCAGCAAGGACTTGGGGTCCTCTGTCCACAGGGCCCAGAGCAACAGAGAGGGGGGATCCTGCCCCTGGAAGCCAAACCGTTCAGCCCCCGCAGTGTGAAGAACCACCTCGGCCGTGCCCAGTGTCCCCCATTGACGCTGCCCCCGTCCCGTGACCCGCCCCCGTGGCCACGGTGCTGGCGAGGGCAGGGGCTGGGGGCTCTTGCTGCAGCCTGGGGCTGGGGAGGGGGCTCCGACGTCCACGTGCCTTTCTCCCGAAACCGAAGTGAACTCCAGCGGCGGCACGGCCACCCCCTGCTGCTGCCTTCCCGAGCCCGGGGCCCAGCGCCGCAGATCCCTGGCCTCTGAGAACCTCGCCTCGTACCAAAGAGATCTCCCAGGATCCACCCAGCGGCTGTGAATGGATTCTCCCCCCCCCCCCCCCAGCCCTGCTCCTCCGTGGCTCTGTATCACTGTAAGACTTGGACCGCTCACACTCGAGGCATCTCAGCCCCAGGCGGTGGCGGGTTGCGGCAGGATCAGGATCGGGTCCCGGCTGACACTATGTGACGGGGCTTCTCCTGTGCTGGGCACCGCCGGCTCTTGCACTCCAAATCCCCGACACGGCCGCAGGAAGGATGCTGGGGAGAGCTGGGGGAGCAGCCCAGCGCGGCGCCGAGGTGGCTGCACAGACACCGCGCGGGACAGAGGGACAGATCTCTGCTTCCCCAAACCCCTCTGCACTGAGGGTGCGAGGAGACAGTCCCGTCTCTGTGCCACCACCCCGCACGTCTGTCCTGTTCGACACTCAGCCCTCCGGACACCGGGGTCTGCCCTGTGGGCGCAGCCGCTCTCCTCTGCTGTTGCCACCTGGGCGGAAGCATCGGCAGGAGGGAGGACTGGATGGGAGCCTCGGCCCTGGCACTAGCTGAATGAAAGCGTCTCCAGGTGCTGGGGGCAGTCAGGCTGGGGACGGGGTCCTCTGCGGTCAGCAAGCCCTGGCAGCTCTCTGCAGGACATCTGAGCCCCGATTCACGTGAACGCCCTGGAGGGCACCCGGGACTTTGGCCCAGGGGTGTTATCGCATCTCACCATTTGGTCCGCAGCACATTTCCCTCCGGCCTCGCAGCCCTGGCACCTCCTCCAGGTGGGATCAGCTTCCCCGCAGGGTGGGGGGATAGCTGGGGCTAAGCCAGCGCTGGCAACCCAGGCCGAGGGAATGGCTCTAAGCTGTGAAGAAAACCGAGAGGCCTTTTTTTAAAATGATTATTTAAGTTGATTTTCCCCTCTTGCAGCCTGGCCTCCCGCCCCAAGCCTTGCCTCTGAGCCTCCCCTTGCACTGCAACCCTAAAGGGTTCATGCCTCGTGTTCCTGGGGACCTGGCAGCATCTGCAGCTTCCAGCCAGTCACCAGGACACCCCTTGTTTTGGGTCTGCCTTGCATGGAGACCCCCGTCTGCTCCGGGGGGACTCGTACCCTGGCTCTGCTTACCCCCTGGGGAGGCAGGCGCCATCCCTTCTGCCCTTGGGGGACGTCACTCCCAGCACCCGTCAGCCTTGCAGCCCTGCTGCAGACCCCAGCCCTGGATTCTGCTTTTGGGACTGACCCCGCAGCAGCCAGGCAGAGTGCGGGGGGTCATTCGCAGGCTGTCATTTTTTTTTTAATGGCTCTAAATGTCGGTATTAGCTGGAGCAGCCTCATTGCACAAGGGCCCAAAGACGGCGGGAGAGGGGCCGGGATGATGGCTGCTTGGCCCAGGGGAAGCAGAGCATGGAGCTTCCTCCCGTGGGTAGAAAGAGCAAGCGGCATCGTGTGCGGTGAGCCTGTGCATTGCCCGCTCGACCCTGTGTGCATCTCCAGCACTGGCTCCTTGTCCCCCCCGCTCACTGCAGTATTGCACGCCTGCCCCGGCGGGCTACAGCCATCGCGCTCCCGGTCGCGGGTAGGTTTTGCACAGCGCTCCCCGGCCGTCTCCGTTTCCCGCCAGCAAGTTCCTTTCCCGGGGTGGCTCGGCCGCCGTTTACCAGCCGCGGGGTTACGATGGCTGAGGGGGGACACACAGACTAGCTTTATCCCGACGTGCCACAGCATTTCACATAGGTGCCGGTCGCTGTGAAATGCCCTTGCCCACCCCCTGCCTTCCCGCCCCCCCGCAGGACGCTGCGTGGGCCCGACAGCTCCACCCGCCCGGCGTGGAAGCACGAATGTTGCCCCGTGTTGCTGACCTGTAGCTCTCTGTAAGTTATTATTTGGGGGGGGGGTTAGTCCTGCCTGGGCAGGCATCTGCCCCCGGGACTTTGCTACCAATGCCGGCAGGTCAATAAAAGCCTTTTTTCTTTTTTCCCAAATGCCTCCGTCTGATTGCTTCTCCTGGGCTCACGCAGGGCCTGGTGATGGGTGGGGGAATCCCTCCCCCAGCCCCCCCTGCGCAGGGCTGCCGTGGGTCTCCCAGCACCAGGCTGCTGCCTCTAGCTTTGTCCCTGGAAAGTCTGGCTGCTTGTGGGCACGATGCACATAGCAGCAAATTTGGAGCAAGTCACTCCATGAGCCAACCCCGCCATTGCCAGGGCTGCCGGAGCCCTCCCCAGGACCGGGCTCCCAGCAGAAGGGCTTGCAATGGAGCTGGAGATGAGCATTGAAAATCAAGAGGCAGTTGTCTCTGCCAGGCTCACGTCCCCTTCCCTGGGAGCTGGCTTGGAGCAGCCCCTTCCTCTCGGGCCTGCGGTTCGGGCTGCCCAGCCCTGGGTGCTGCGTGTGCGAGGCGTGCAGGGGGGACAGGCCGCGGCACTGGTGCAGCCGGATGAGGGCCGTTGGGCGCCAGGCTGCGGGGAGCGTGTTTAGCACAACAGAGCTTATCGGCTCCAAGCAGGAGGCCTGCAGCAGAGCAGGCGGATCAGCTGCCGGCTGCTGATACGGAGGCCCGGACAGCCCTAGCCCCTGGCCCCCAGCCCAGCCCTTCTCTGGCCCCAGCCCGGCTTGGCCTGGGGCTGTGATTGCTCCATGTCCCTTCACCCATCCTATCCCTTCGCTAGGGCTGGGGGGCACGGAGCGTGCAGCACAACTAGGGCGCCGGTTAGGCCAGGAAGCAAAGACCCTGGTGTGGAAACAGCAAACAGCTGCAGTGGGAGGCGCGGTGCCAGCAGATCGAGGGCAGTGATTCTTCCCCTCTATTCAGCACTGGGGAGGCCACATCTGGAGTCCAGTGTCCAGCTGTGGGCTCCCACTACAGACAGGGTGTGGACACATTGGAGAGAGTCCAGCGGAGGGCAATGAAAATGGTTGTGGGGCTGGGGGATGACGTGTGAGGAGCGGCTGAGGGAAATGGGCCGATTTAGCCTGCAGAAGAGAAGAGCAAAGGGGGATTGGATAGCAGCCTTCACCTCCCTGCAGAGGGGCTGCAATGAGGATGGAGCTGGGCTGGTCTCAGTGGGGGCAGATGGCAGGACAAGGAGCAATGGGCTCAAGATGCAGCAAGGGAAGGTGAGGTTGGATGTTAGGAAAAACTTTCTCACTAGGAGGGAGGTGAAGCACTGGACCAGGCTCCGCAGAGAGGTGGTGGTGGGCTCTCCATCCTTGGAGGTTTATAAGACCTGGCTAGACAAAGCCTTGCCTGGGATGCTCTGAGCAGGGGGTTGAACTAGATGTGAGCCCCTGAGGTCCCTTCACCCCTCACTGTCCGATTCTGTGACGTGCAGGGGGAACCGGGAGAACAAACCCTTCCTGCGGGGCTGGAGAGGTCGGTTTTCAGTAGGAAAGAAGAAGCTGCCTGCAGAGATCCCCTCGAGCTCGGGGAAGGGCTGAGCCAGTGGGGTGCAGGGGGAGCCTGAGCTGAGCCTGGGTGCAGGGGGATCCCTTCCAGCCCTTGGCAGGCGTCCCTGGGAGCGGCTGCCTGCTTGGCGTGACCCCTGCGGGAGCCCAGGGAGGAGGCTGGTGCTGGGCTCAGGCCAAGGGGGAACCAAGACCAATGCGCAGAGCTCCGGTTCCTGGTGCGAGACTGGTCTCCAGGGGGGTTGGTAACAAAGGGAGCCTTTTTCCAGCAGAACGACTGTAGTGGCATCTGTGTCTCCCTGTCCTTCCGCCCGTGGCCTTACACCGTGCCCATCGCCGTGGCATTGGGGCAGGCTCTGTGGCTGCAAGCGACGGACGAGTTCTTCCCGAAGCTGCTCCCGGTGCCTGGGGCTGGCGTCTCGGAGGTGAAGGTGCGAGCATCACGGCGGCGTTATCTGTGCTGATAGCCCTGATTGCTGCAACGGGGCCACAGGGCAATGCGCCACTTCTGCACGGCCTCTCTGAGCTGGCACGGGTGCAGGGAGGTGGGTTGGGAGTCTGGGTTCAGACTGGTGCCAGGGCTCGTGCCCACAGTGAGCGGAGAGGATGCTCCTATCCCATCCAGCCGTGTCGGAGGTGAGCCTGGTTCAGCCCGTCCTACCTGGCCAGGTTGACCCTCGGGAGAATGACAGCTAGGAAGGTGCTGCTCGACCCACTGCCTTACCCCCAGCAAGTGTCCACCCCTGCCCCTGCCCCTGCCCCTGCCCTCATGGATGCAGCATGAGGCTTGCCGGTAAACAGACATGGTGTTTCTCAGGACACGGCTCTGGCGCTGCTGTCCCTGGGCTTTTAACGAGGCAAACGCGTGGCTGCCTGCAGCTTTCTGCACCACTTAAGATGCTCCCAGGTGAAAGGGGCCCGGTGCCTGGAGGACTGGGCTGGCTACGAAGGTTTCCTCCCTTGGGCGGAGGAATCTGGTCTGACTTGAACTTCTGAAATAGCTCTGATCTTGCAGGATACAGCAGGGCGCCCGCCTGGCCCCGCAGGAGCTGGGGGTGGCTTTCGTCCTCCTCTTGCTGAGCCAGCAGCAGCCGGGGCCACGTTTCCCCCCCTCCCCGGGCACCTTTGCAGGTGGTCTCAGCGAGCCTCCCGGGCTGATGAGGAACCACATGGCTCTGCTAATTGGAGCAGTGCAGATTAAACCCCAGCTGCGCCAGCCAAGCAGGAGACTCGCCAAGGCCAACGCCGTGGTCTCTTCTCAGCTGGGGACGCTCCTCCCTGGAGCTGATGCCCCTTGCTCCGAGGCCAGGGCGAGCGTGGTGATGTGCCACGGCCCTGGCGATGGGCCGTCGGCCTCCAGAGAGGAGGAAGGGCCGTGGCCTTGCAGGCTCCGGGGCGGAGAGCCTAGGAGCTGAGGGTCATGCTTTTTAGCTTTTATCTGCTGGGCTGGACCCGCTCACCCCTGCCTCTTTCCAGCCTCAATGCCCCACAAGCTCTGCCCCCGGGGCTCACGTCCCACAGGGGCAAGCGGAGGGCTCACCCCTGGGCTGGGAAACTCCAGCGTGGACGTCTACGACCTCTGGACTCTGCTTGTTTCCAATCCCAGCTGGGAGAGACGCAGCCTGGCGTGGACTTTGGATCCGTCTCTTCACAGCATCCCTGTGGCCTCTGGAGTTAACGAGCATTTCTTAATGAGGTGGGGAAAGGCAGGTTGGCTGGTGCTGGCAAAGACTGCAGCTCTTTGGGGGGGTTTTCCAAAGCAGAAAGGTGAGCCGGACCCTGTCCCGCCGGACACCCCTATTGCCCTGGTACAGAAATGCCGTGCCCTCAGGGTCGCCAGCCGGGGGCCAAGCAAGAGGCAGATTGGAGCCACTTGTGAGCCTCCGGGGCGTTACACCACAGCTGAACTTGGCCCCGAATGCATGACGTTACCACCGCGACCGAGGCAGCGCTCTCCTGCTGCGCTGCCCAGGCTGCACATTATCTCCCGGAAGTCAGATCTGCATTGCCTCCAGACTGTCATTAGCACGTCCCCTCGTTAATTAAACCGGCATGATTAGTTCCCCAGGAGCATGTCATTAAGCTGGCAGGCAGCCTCCATGCTCTGAGCTAATGGCTGCTGTGCAGTATTCCTGTACAGCTGCTCCACCCCCCACCCCAGAAGTGGCCGCATTTCAGGGGTGGGTGAAATCCTTCTGACCATGCTTTGGGATCCTCAGAGCTGTCCAACCTGCTGCAGCCGGTGTGGAAGGGGCTCGCCCACCTTTCTGGAGGCCTGGCCCCTACGGCTTTCCCTGCACCCTGCGGAGGAGCCCCCATCCCAGGGGGACCAGGGCCCGGCACAGCGGAGCAGGAGGGTTTTCGCTGAGCTGAGTCACGGCCCTGATTATTTCCCAACCTGTTTTTCAAACCTGGCTTGGACAAACACACCTGAGCCGCCGCTCGCTGCCTGGGCGATTGACAGATGTCTTTGTTTATGCCGCAGAAGTGGGAGATGATAGCGCCCAGCCATAAATCTCCTCTGTGCCAGATAATGCTGAACCAGGCAGGAGATAATGCAGCTCCAGCTGCTCTGCAGACACCTGCTCAGGCGTGAAGGGGCTGGGAGGCACAAGGGCAGGTTGTTTAAGGTGATGGGGGAGCTTTCTTTCACCGGGTGCAATTTCTGCAGCGAGCGGCACGATCAAGGATCAGTCTAAAACCAGGGCTTCTGCTCCTCGCTGCCAATAACCGAATCAGGATGAATCTGTCCTAATTCATTCTCTGAGCGGGTGGCCCACTGAAAAGGGGAGGTGACATTGCCCCCGTGTTACAGCTGGGGAAGCTGAGGCAGGAAGTTCATAAACAGAAGCCCTGAAAGATCCTCCGGCCCCCCCCCAAGGTAAATCTGGTTTCGGGTGGGACGAGGGAAGCCTGGCGCTGGGGCTGGTATTGCTCTTGCTCCTTCTCAGCACAACTGGGTGAAATCAAGACCAGTTCAGAAACGGTTTCGCTGTCACCAAATCTGCATAAGTTTTGGACAAAAAGGTCGCCCCGGCTCCGGTCCCAGGCCGTCGCCTTTCCTGATTGCTGCAGATGTCTGACCTTTCAGGGCACAAAAACAAAAGCCTTCTAGCTCTGCCAGCAAGCGGAGGAAGAAGGGGATCCACCACCCTCTAGCAGGCAGCGGAGAGGAGCCCTGGCCGCCAGCCCTGCCCCGGGAAGCAGAGCGCCCGCAGCTGCTGCCGCCCCGTCTGCAGCAGGCCCAGCTTTAATCCCCCGTGGGCGCGTAACACGGCAGAGATCGTAACCCGCTGCCCGAGGGACCCTCCCGTCTGGTCGACACGATGCTGCCTCTTCGGGGGCCACCAATGGGTGGGCGGTCAGCCTCCTCTTTGAGCCAGACCTTTCGGGACGAAGCAGTTTTGAAGGGTCGGTTCTGGAGCACCATCGTCTCCGGCTGTCGGTGCCAAAACTGGAGCTTGGCTGAGCTGGATGCCTCTGAAGATCCGGAGGGGGAGATGCGGCTTTTCTTCTCTAGGGTGTTTCCCAGGATTTAGGTTGGCTCCGGGCACGGGCTTGTGTGCCGTCAGCGCTTAATAGTCTCCGTTCAATCCCCAGTGAACAGGTGCGCGCCGGGGCAAAACAATCGGCGTCCAGAGCTATTCTGCATCGATGTCTCCAGAAATAGCCCTGCGGATCCTAAACTCATCCAGCCACACTTTGAGAAGGACGAGGGCAGTTTGGAAAGAGTCCAGTGCAGAGCACCGAGCACGATTCGGAGCCTGGGAGGCCAGACCGACGAGGGCAGGCTGAAAGAGCGTGGGCTATTTAGTCTGGAGAAAAGGAGACGGAAGGGGGATTTGATCACAGCTTTCAAATCCCTGAAGGGCGAGAGGCTGGAGATGAGCATTGCAGTTGGGTTGCACTGGCCTCAAGCTGCAGCAAGGGAAACTGAGGCTGAAGATAACCAAAGAGGAATTGTCTGACTCTGCGGGTGGCCGAGCTTTGGGAGAGGCAGCGAGGGACCTTGTGGCATCTCCGTCCTTGGAAACGTTCAAGGGCGGGTTGAGACAGACCCTTGGCTCGGGTGGGTTAGTCGGGGATGATCCTGCCTTGAGCCGGGGCTGGACTAGATGACCTGGGGAGGCCCCTGGCAGCTCTTTCCTCTGATCCTATGAACTGAAAGGCAAACAAGGTTCTTTGGGTAAATCCGATATCTTATATTAGACCAGATTATTAATAAAAGATATCAGATTTACCCAGCAAAACCTTGTTTGCCTATGTCCTCAGACCGACACGGCTCCAACTGAGCAAGCAAGCATCTCTAATGCAGAGAGGGCTTCCCTCCAGCGGAGGCTGAGGTGTATAGCACGGGACGGCGTGCACCAGTAACAGAGAAGTGGGCAAAGAGCTTCGTGCTCCGCTTTGCTCCTTTTTTTTAACATTTATTCACCAAACTAACACCTCCTCGCTGCGGGGCCCCGCAGCTGCAGCCCACCCTCTCCATGTTGCCTGGCAAAGGTCGATGGTGGTTCGGCGTCACGGCTCGAGGAGGTCACAGCCGTGTTGTCTGTGCAGTGGATCTGATTTTATCCCCTGCAAAACGTACCAAAATAAACCGGCCGCAGGCGCGTGGATCTGCCGGAGAAAATGGACCCTCAAAGACGCATCTGAACTCAAAGGGCCCTGCGGCTGGGAGCGGGACCAGAGGCTGAGATGCTTTGAACGGGCTCCTGGGTGTAATCACAGAGGACAAGAGCAAATGCAAAATTATCTGGGGAAAACTGAGCCTTTTTCTCCCCAAACCTCTCTGAAAATGTGTTCGGTAAAAGCCAGTTAGCTCTGTTGTTGGGATTGGGCAGAACGAGCCTCAAAAATGTCATTTTATCTGTTAGTGTGAACTTGGGCTCTGTACTCGGCGCTCCTCCCTGAAACCGGGCAATGCAGATCATCCGCTCAGTTTGGCCGCGAAGACATCCCAGACTATTGCCACGCCGCTCAGGCGGCAGAAACGCTTCCGAACGCTGCCAGGGGACATAAAAAAGCAAAGGAAAAAAGAGACCGTTCCTATTGATTCCCAGGCCTTGTGACATCTTTCCTGACATAAATCCCCATGTTGGCCCTACATTTTCCTCTCTGTGTTTCCTGCTGCAGATTTAAAGCACACAAATCAATACAAGATAAAACACCTTGATGATGCCTGATTGCACCATGATCCATTATTTCATTTGACTTCTACCAGCTTCGAGTCACAAAGTGGAAAAACATCTGATGCCGCATTATGTGGGGGTGGGGAGGGTTTTTTAAATGATTGCGGCTGCCTTTTTCTTTCTCTCCTTGGTTTTCTGCTGGTAAAGTCAGGGCACTAACCAGTTCGGCAGGGGTCTAGGTCTATGGCACGATGATGACGATACAATAGGCCTACGGCACGATGATAACGAACCGCTTGGCCCGCTTTGCTAGCTTAGTCCCTCTTTTCCTTCTGAGACCCATTGTTATAAATTAATAAATTTCTCACTTCACATCTAACCGAGGTCTGCAATTAGTCTAAATGTGTATTATTTATTGATAGCTTTATTGTCTCTTGCACAGCAGAAAGGGTTTTAATAACCTTGCTGCAGAGGGCTGATAGTTGTAACCGTTTCGGCGCAACGTGAAGACGACTACAATCGCCCTTCGTCGAGAATCCGGAGGAGTCTTAGCGCGTCGGGAAAGCAGTGGGAATACTAATCTGAAATAGCAGCTCTGAAAGGGCCCGAAGTGCTTCGCACACGTGTGGATTGCAAACACTCGCAGGCCATTTTCTTCTCCCTGACTAAAGCGGAGCCATCTGTGCTGCAGAGCTATGTGGTTATTTCGCCAGCACCCAGCAACACGACACAATAGGCCGGCGCTGCTGAAGAGCATCCCGGCACGGCGAGGCTGCAGGAGGAATTTTAAGCAGATGGTGGAATTCCCTCGGCCGCTGGGTGCAGGGGTGAGGGGGGACTGGGCCCTCCGACACCTGTGCCTGGTTTTTGGGGTTGTTTTTTTTTGCAAGTGTTATAAGCAGTTATTGGAAGGCATCTCGGTGGGTGGGAATTGGATCGAGACAAATTCCGACTAGCGATGAACAGGGAAAGTTGGGGCAGCGAGGGTGATTAGCTAGTGGAAACACTTGGTGAGAAGAGCTAGGGTTTTCTTTAATTTTTTTTTTTTTATATATAGTGGATACTTTAAAGTCAAGCAAAGATGGAAATGCTCTCGTTGGGCTGCAGCAGGAATTCAGTCGGGGTTATGCAGGTGGTCGGAGGAGGTTATCACAACGGTCCTTTCTAATGCCAGGTATGCCTGGCGACGGGTGTTCGTGCCCAAAAGCTTGCAAAGAGCTTTGCTCCAGCTGTTTAGCTGGTCTAATAAAAGATATCACATCTACCCTAAGATGGGGTCATATGAGCCCAGGGGTCATATGGGCCCAGTATTCATTCCTGCCCAGGGCCGGGTTGGACTTGATGATCTGCTCGGGTCCCTCCAACCCTACATCTATGAACCTATGGGCAGACGGTCTGCCCGTGTCCTTCCACCATCACAGCTACCGCCAACACCATGCATGGTCCCTTCTGGCCTTCTCATGGGGGATTGGGAAGGAGTTGGTCTGTCACCTCCAGGACAGCTGAGGAGGAAGCGCCGTCATGCCATGCCCCCTGCAACCATCCCCAAGTCTGCCTTGCAACTCGGGAAGCTGCCCGAGGAGCTCGTTGCATGTCTTGTTTTTCATTCTTTCCTAGGAACAGGATGTATTTCCCCTCTGGGCTCAAAATAAGCCTATGCACCCTTTGCATCCCAGGCAAGAAAAATACCTGTTTTCTTATGCACTCAACATGATCTTCAGGCTGGATCCGTGAGTAACATCCCAGCTGTGTCACCACATAGTTTCTGGGGTACGTGCCAGCCTTCATTATGACCACGCACGTGCGAATGGAGCTGACTGCGCCGTGCATTTCAATGCCGGCGCAAGATAAAAGCTCCTCTGACAGTTGCCAGGAACCTAATGCCTTGATATTGTAGCAGGGCTTTGAAGCCGGGCTCCTTTGAACCTCTCCGCCAACTGTGGCAGGCACTCCAAAAACCCCCTAAGCCCCGGTCCATCAAAGACGTACGCAGGTGTTTGACTTTCCTCCCCGAGAGCAGCCCGGTTGGAGCTAATGGGGTGCTCCCAGTGTGCAAAGGTAAGCGTGTATGCAAATCTTTCCAGGCTCGAGGCATCACCTCGGCAGTCAGCGCCCAGCACCTGTGAAACCAGTTCGGTAATAAGAGACCTGCTCGGAGCCAGACTGTCGTGTCCAATTCTGCTGCGGTTATTTAATGGAGCCGTCATGATGGGTGACAAAAACACCCTTCCAAAGATAAGCACAAGGGGGGCATAGGAGACTTCAGGAAGATACGGATTATAATCCCCATGTGGGTACCAGCGTGTTTTATTGTCTGAGAAATGGCACGGAGACATTACAGGACCCGGGGACCATCTGTTCCGGGCGGTAACTGCAAGAGGTCGCGTGTCCCGTGTCATTATCCTGTCAAGTGACATCTCCGTGTGCCGGTGGCCAGACCGGCAGCGATGACGTGTCTCCCGTCGGGCCTTTCCACATTCTCGGCGTGGATCTGACTGTGGGGAGACCCCAGGTAACGGGACAGGGGATGCACTCACAAAGAAGCCTCGATAAACGCCCTGGGGCTGTGCTAAGGTATCGAGTGGATCGTGCAGAATAAATTGCTGTCCAAGCTGCAGCAAGAGAAGTGGAGGCTGGATATTAGGAAAAACTTTCTCACGAGGAGGGTGGTGAAGCACCGGGACCGGTCACCCAGAGACGGGGTGGACTCCCCATCCTTGAGGACCCGGCTAGACAAAGCCTTGGCTGGGATGATGTAGTCGGGGCTGGTCCTGCGTGGACTAGATGTGACCTCCCGAGCTCCCTCCCACCTCATTTCCGTGACGTCTATGGTCCTGTGAAGCAGGCACGAGAGAATGAAACCACCGCTATTGTGTGACCGTTGACTGTGAACCCCAAAGAGCATCACTGGGTTTTTTCCCCCCTCCACAGCCCTCTCCTCTCTCCATTGCCACGATTGTCACTCCAGCGTGTTGCTTTGTAGGGTCCGGAGGTGCTGGGATGCAGAGAGGCAGCCTGGAGGATGCTGCCCTATTCCCGAGTGGGACGCATGGAGGAAACCAGACCCTGGACACGCTAAGGGCCCTGCCAGGAGGGCTCTGATCGGGACCCCTACAGCTGAGCTGATAATGGGCTGAAATGTGGGAATTTTTTTCATTCCCACAGTTTCCAAAGGGGATTTAGGAACCAAACCAGCTCGGGAGGGATGGAAAATCCCACTCTAAAGGGGTGAGCTAATGCCCATTGGGAAATTTGCCATGTTCTTGAAAGGGCTGCAGGCAGGAGGAGGTCAGAAACCCTCCTCCCTCGTGTCTGTCTGCGCTGGACCGGAGCCTGCCAGGCCGGCGGTTTTCTGATTCGGCAGAGCCACCTGCTGGAAGCCGGCCGCAGCGCTCCGGCGGGGCTCAGCACCCAGGTGAGCACCGCCCAGGCTCTGCCTTTCCCGGGACCCACAAACGTGCCTGGCCGGCATCCACGAAGGCTCCTGGGCTCTGGCAGCAGCTGCGCTTGCACCCAGCATCGCCCACCTGAAAGCCCCCGTGTCTATCCCAGGGGCTGCCTGGATTTCGTGGACGTCCCAGCTCCCCTGGCACCCCGAGCTGTGTCTGCCCGTGCCTGGGGCTGCTCCCGTCTTGACCAGGCGGCCAGAGCCGGCTCCAGAAAGCAGGTCCTGTGGTTCTGGCATGACCAGGACACAGGACAAGGCTCCTCGCCCCTTTCTTTGCATGCTCAGTTCCTCCTTTCCTGAGGTGTGGAAGGAACGGGGAGCTCGGGTTCAATTCCTTCCTCCGCCTGGGCCTCTGCCCTGGCCCCCTGCTTGTTTGGGAGGTGGGGAGGGACACTCTCCTCCCCTCCTGTTACAGCTCCACCATGTAACAGCAAAGAAATCAAGCTGCTTTAGGCCAGGAAGGGCATATGGGTTTGGGTGCTTACGGCAGCTCTTGCAAAGGGAAAATCCTGGCCTCCAGCCCCTGAGAATACATCAGACAGGGAATAAAATAGGGGAAACCGATGTTGGGGCAGAACACGGGCGCCCTCCCCATCCCTGGACCAGTCTCTGGTGCCCAGGCATGTGATCTTTCTGCCGTCGTGGACTTTGAACGTGTGTCTGTGCCGTGGCCCCGATTCCCCAGGAGAGCGTTGCGCCTGGCATAGCCTGCAGCTTGCACTCTCCTGGGAGGTGGGAGAAGAGCTTGAATCTTCACAGGCAGAGGAAAGAAACATAACCCAGGTCTTCTGCATCCTGGATTCATAGAAGGGAGGCTTGTCCCCCAGCCCTATTTTAAAAGCTCGGATGTTGGCACCTATCCTCAGGAGAGCACCTGGCTTCCACCACACGCTGCACTTGCAGCCGACACGCAGCTCTCGACCTTACCTAGCACCTGCGGCGCCCAGTGCCTAAAGGTGCAGCACGAGACACCTCGTCGGGCCTGCCCCGAGCTCTTCCCGTGGCAGCGTTTCGCCGCGAGCGCGACAGGGTTCCTTCCAGCGCTGCATTTTTGCAACGCCTGATGCTTCTGTTTTGACCAGCTAAAATAGTTGTGCTTCCTCTGTGGCTGATACAGATGTCAGCGCAGCTGTGCTGGCACTGCTGAAGCTGTGACAGGGGCACAGCAGTTGATGAACTACCTGCGATCCTCGCCTTTGTGCACGGGAAGACACTGCTCAGTATGCAGAAGCGGTCGTCGGTTTTTATGCCACCTTCTCCCGGCCTCCTCCTATGATAATATGCCTGTCGTTTAATCACCCACAGGGTGTGCTATGAGCTGGAAGCCCAGTGTGACTCATAAAATATGGATGCTATTGATCTGTTAAATGCCAGCTAGTCCTTAATGTTATTGAGGAATATTTCAGAGATTCAGCTGGCTCAGTGCTTCTCAGCTCGTCTTGTCCCAGGCGCCCCTTCTCCAGGCAGATCCTCTAGCGAGCGCTTCATCACCCCGTCCTCTTCCCAGACCTTCCCTGCAGCAACTTATAATGCTTGGTTGCACAAAGAAGTCACATGAGGACAGTACCAGGGGAACGGGCACTAGCTCGAGTGCGACAGGCTCGGTTGTTCGGCTAGGCTGCGTCCCTCCCTTCCTTCCATTTTGTATCGGTGCCGCTTGCTTTGCTGGAGGGCTTTACATTTAATACGGCTGTATCTCCCCTCGTTGCCTGCATCCCCTGCTGCTGTAATCTCTCCCTGGCCCACCCCCCCATTGCAATTTGCTCCTGCTTTCGGTTTGCCAACTCGGTTTGAATCTATTCCGGGAGGTTTCCCTTCTGCCAATGTGCCCACGACACACAATGCCAATGTGCCCGTGTCAGTTATGGCAGTCTTTGTACCGAAAGCTAGACAGCACGTTACTATTGCATTTAAAAAAAAAAACCACGGGACTACTGTATACATCAGATTCAACGTTTTCATATTTATTTTAATCAATGCCCATTCATTTATCTCCCGGGTGACTCTCAGCAGTCTCCTGGAGATTTATATCTAGTTCCTGGGCAATCCTGGAGGGTTGGCAACCCTGTCCCATGCGTTTTGTGTTCATTAAAGCTCGGGTGGTGTTTGCAGCTTTGATTGTGGTTGAAGCCAGGCCAAGGGAATAGTCAAGAGAGAAGTGAACGGTGAGCAGCTGTGCCGGGTACAGCGAGCGACGCGACATTTCTGACCTCAGTTATCCTCGGAGGCTTCTGGAGTTCTTTGGAGGCACTTAGGGTTTGTCCAAGTTGTTACCAGTGTTATGGAACGAGATATTCAGCAACAGTGGGTGTGTTTACACATGCACTTTAATGCATATTAGCCTATTTTAATCCGCATTAAAGCATCACAAAAAACTGGGCTCTTTAGCTAATGCACTTTAAAGTAGGCTAATGCATTGGCAACACGTAGTGGGTCTGCCCCTGAGATCAGCCGTGTACCCCCTGGAAGTGCCAGCTGCGAAACTGGAAGTGCCACCGGAAGTGCACTTCCAGCTCGGTGATGAGCTGCTGGGGGACCCCCCCCACACATACTGGTTCCCCCTGGTCGGGGATGGGCTGCTGGGGGATCCCCTGCCCTCCCGTTGCTGATCTGGTGCCCCCCAGACTCGGGAGGCACCAGTCGCCCATGGGCTAATACACATTTTTGTAGTACCCAGGTCCTAGATTTAATGTGCATTACCTAAAGCTCATTAATGAACGTGTAGATGCACCCACCGTTAGTCTGCAATAACTTCCTCTATTAAAATGATTTAATTCTGGAATAATTAGTACCTGATTATTAGGTGTCAAACCCCACGCCTCCAGTGAGAACCAGTGGCCTCGCTTGTAAGTTCAGATCCACGTGAGCGGTCTGATTCCTGGTCACCAGTTGTGACAGTACATGCGGTTTTATGGAAACCAAAGGATTGGAGTGTTTACACCAGGGCTAAATGTAGCTTGCAAGGACAAAAATAAAAAAGGAATCCAAATAAGTTAATTGTTGAGTGCTGATACTTCTGTAAATCCCATCCCCCTATTATCTGAAGCCCTTGAGATATTAGGGGATTTGAAGAAGTGTTATTGCTCCTATTGCATGGAGGGGAAGATGAGGCACGTAGATGGGTGGCAGCACTTGCACAAAGTCGCCCAGTAGTTGTCAAACAAGTGCAGGCATCCTTCATATCCACACACACAGATTTAATTATCAAGGAGAAAAGACGATGGGAAAACGCAGGAAAGGTTGATAGGAGTCATCCCTCTGCCCCCACCCCAACTTGCAAACTCTGATTAATGTAATTAAATCAAAACAGTCTTTGGGCAAGGGCTGCCCTCTATTTGTGTACAGCACCTGGCGCGATAAGACCCTTCTCCTGAATGACACCTCCATCTGCCACCACAATGCAATAGGCAAAGCCGGTATTTCCATGGGGTGGGACATTTCCTGTCGTCCTCTTCTCCGTCACAATTTTGTAGCAGATATCACTGACCATCAACGCACTGTTATCAGCTGTCTATGTACTCACGTGGCTCCCAATGCTACAAGACGCGAGTGCCTTCGAAGGTGAGAGTGATAAGTGTTTATTAGGTTATCAAGCAAATAGCTTTTTCTTTGGACAAGCTTTCTAGACCATTCCCAAACACAAACTACGTAGGATCTATACTTTTTCACTGTGACGCTAAACAGTACACTTATTAAAAAAAAATACATAACCCTAAAATAATCATAATGTATGGCATGCATTACATAATGCACTCCCCAGTGAGCCAGCCCTTTTTTAACGGAGGGGTTATACAGACTGCTCAGCTGTGCAGATCCTCTCCAAATCTCAGTGATTTTATAACTCTACCAATTAGTCCTTTACTTCCATATGTGACTGCTGGGATCAAGGAAGTTGTAATATAATAATATTGCCACGCTGGCCCAGGCATCACCAGAAATGTGTGGGATGCTGCGACAACGTATTGACTAGGACGCGTGCTTGAAATATTCCTTTTAGAGCTGAGCACGTCTATCAAGCTTTTAAACAAAAAACAACACGGGCATTTCTGGGATGACGGTCTCATTTTGTGCATCTTCAGAGCTCTGCGGTAGCTCTACAAAGGGTCTATCCCATGCGAGAGGACGCAATAGAGAAAACTGAAATGAAAGAAATACGTAGGGGCTGCGGAGTTAGGTGAAAAGGTAGAGAGCTGATCGTTGGGTTACATCTGCTGGTCTCTGATTTGTATTTCCCCCCACAGAAGCTGCAGCAGGGAAAGGTGAATGATTGTGGGACGCAGAAGATCTGGATTCTGCTCCTCGCTCTGCTGCAAACTTCTTACATCGGGATAAGAGCAGCGCTCTGTCTTGCAAGGGGTCTGGGAGGAGAGATGCATCCAAATCCATAAGCAGCAGGGTGCAGGTAGCCGGACAAGTGTTTGATATAGAGACCCCAAATCTGGCTTTGCCACCCTCCTGGGGACTCTCAGTGTCCTAGGAGAGAAGGGAAGGCTCTGCAGAGCAGGAATGCACACCTGGCTTTTCCCTTCTGACCTTGGAAAAGTCGCTTCATTTTGCCGGGGCAAATCCTGGCCCTGTTTAAGGGATAGTTCATTCCAGTGGTTCAAAGATTTCAGCCTTTATGCCTCAATTGTCTAGAAAAGGGATTAGAGTATCTACTTGACAAGCCTTCAAGGTATCTACTTTAATGCCTTCGCATTAAATCTTTAAGCACTTTGAGGTCTCCTAATGCACGGCTTTACCTAGCTGCATCTCTTGGCTATTACCTTTTTGATTGATGACGGGGTCCTTGCTTCTCTTGTCATGTCAGCGAGGGTTTTTTTGGTGCCGGATGCAAGGCTGTGGGGCCTAGGCCAGGGAAATTCATAGTATGCCGTCCTTGTGTTGCACGATCCCAGGAGTCCAGGGGCTGGGGGCACAGGGGAAAGCATCACGAGAGCTGCAGTAAGAATACTGGCAATACTGTTAAGCTGCAAGATGGCCAAGAGCCAAACTGCGAGGAGCCCTGCAAAGAAATGAAGACATCTCCTGCAGAGCCCATGAGAAAGCTGAACAGTGGGAGTATGGACAGGAATTTCAACAGACTCCAATCCTTTTTTTTCCCCACCAGGGTCATGCTGCAGCTAGTGACAGGCTCTGCTTTATTTTCATTTGATTCCACGCTATACCCTCCATCCCGTCGTCCCTGCCCGGCCCCATCCCCTTTAGCTTCCAGCTTGTTTGCTCTTCCTGCAGGCTGAGAGCCACAGAGCTCACTGCTGCATGAACAAGGTCAAATTGTTTGCCCGGCTCCTTGAATTCTGCTAACAGCGGCAAGTTACTCATTGACTTGCCCTGGAGAGAAAGCTGTCCTGAATCTTCAGGCAAGACCGTTGCTGCCCCAATAGGTCACCTTTGTCTGCATTCCTGAAGCTGCCAGGCATACAGATAAGGCTGGAGAGGGGTTGCATGGGATCAGCAGCATACTGCTAATGTAAAGGCTGCGGCTTATCCACCCAGGAGATAACTCTGCCCTCCCCAAAACCTCCGACCGCAAGAAGCTGGGAAGTTGCAGGATTTTAGGTGCCTGCGGGGAGCTGGGCCAGCGAGGGGACTGGCCGGGGAGAAGGGGTGCAATGGAGTCTGCGTTCGAGAACGGGACGGAGCGACGACAAACAGCAGCAGGAAACCAGTGTTTGCAGATGTACCAGGAACCTGCTCTGGAAAGCTGTTCACCCACCACTTGTACCCTAGTGTGCACGGGCCAAAAGCAAGATCCAGTTGGTTTGCAAAACCATATCTTGGGCACCTTATTTTTTATATTTTGGAACATTTTTCGTGTCCCAGGTCCAATTAGCCACCCTCCAAAGCCTTATACGGCCTTACTACTGGTGACACCTTAGGGACAGAGACTTTATGGTTTTCAAGCCTTTGTGCTCTGGATGCAGCCAGGCAAAGTGCCTCCTCATTAAAGCAGGGGTTTAGGTTGTAGCCGTGTTGGTCTAAGGATATAGGCAGACACAAGGTTCCTTGGGTGAATTTGATATCTTTTATTAGACCAACACAAATGGTTGGAGAATAGTTATTAAGCAAGCTTTCGGGTTCAAAAATCCAAAGCTTGCTTAATAACTATTCTCCAACCATTTGGGTTGGTCTAATAAAAGATATCAAATTCACCCAAGGAACCTTGTTTGCCTGTCCTCATTAAAGCGGCGGTCGCTTTTGGCAGGGAGGGAGGAGAAGTCCTCAGAGCCGGGCCTGGCTAATATTTGCTCCTGCACAGCCTCTGCTGCTGTATTGAATGAGACTCTGCAGAGGGATCAATAGGGCAAAAGGCTACTCCGGGGTTTCAAAGGCAGGCTTTGTATCCAAAGCCAGCTCTGTGCTACCGCCTTTTGCTGGCTAGCTCCGTCTGTTGGTGCGGGACGAAGTGTGACCCTGGACGGACAGAGGTGTGCAGGCCTAGGCATTAGTAAACAGATGCAATGGTCGGTACGCTTGGCTGTTTTGCATCGTGGGAGCGGGGCAGCTTGTCCTGGATCAGCTGTGTCCGCACTTGGAAGTCTCTGCCGGCCCAGAGCGCTGGGAGCAGGGCCGCAGGGCGCCGCGGTAAAATCATCCCTGCTCTCCAAAGCTTGCAGTCTAAATAGATGTGCGGTGGTGGGGACAAAAAGAAAGGAAACGTTTTCGTGCCCTGTTTATCAGTTGAGAAGCGCAGCTTTACAAAAAACACACTGTTTGCAGACAAATGACCCTTTCAGCGCTCCGAAATGGGCACGCTGAAAGGTCAAAAACTCGTATGTAAGGATCGCGCCCTTTTCCAAGCTCACCTGAGATCTGCATGGTCTTCTCTCACCAACTTCTCACCAGTCCCTTGGCTCTTGGTCTCGTTGAATCATCAAATCCATATTCTTTTTATTTGCTATCCATCTGTTGGATATTTCGTTTTTATTAACCTCGTGATTTCAAGCCTTTTCATGTTCCAGGTCTAGCGCGCTTTTGCTGCTCGGGACTGGCAGGGCTGTAAATATGCTAAGCACTCAGGCGGCAGAGCTCGCTGCCCTCAGGTGGGGAAGGCGCCTGGTAGAAGGATTTTGCGTGGGAAGCACTTGAAACGCACGGGAGCTTTCTAGGAAAGGAGGTGTGGAGCTCAGGTGCTCCCACGATGCAGCCGAAGGCACCTGCCTGAAAGGGCCCTGGGTCACCGGCGGACAGGGTCCTCCGCGGACAGAGCATCTCGCTGCATTGTGAGAGGTGCGCTTTGGACTCGTTAGAAGGGTGTCCTGTACCGGAAAAAGTAAAAACTTCTATTTCTCCCTGGAGCCTATTCAGACACAACATTTCTCCTATAGGAAAATATGATTTTTGTCAAATTCTTTATTGTCCAGCGGGGAGAAATAACCACAACTCATCATTTTGCAATACCAGCTGGTTCTGTTTTGCTCCGAAGGGTTCAGCTCTTTCATTTCAGCATTTCAGACTCAACAGTTTTACTCTCTGAAGCTTTTAGTGTCTCCTGCTCTGATTTAGAAAGGCAAGTCATGTTGAAAAGTCAAAAAATGTGTAAGGATCGAGCATGATCTCAACAAATGCAACTTGTTTAAATGCAAGCAATGCAGCTTTCCCAAGCCAATCTGAGATTTACGGTGTGTTCTTCCACCAACGTCTGTCCGACACGGTTGGTGCTTGGCCTCGTGTAGCAATGCGCCTCGCTTTGCGTCCCCCCTCCCTGACCCCGCTGTAGAGGAGAAGGCAGCCGGAGCGTCTGGCCCGGGAGTGATTCATGCTCTTTATCAAGCGACTCTAATTCAGAAGGATCAGGGTGACAGCTCTTTGCCTTGAGACGCAATCGAGAGATTGGGCGGCAGGATAAAGAAATGGAAATGACCTTCTGGAGGCCTCCTGCCAAGCCTGGCGCAAATCCAGGGTCGGAGGAGCCGGCTAGGACGCGGCCCCGGCAGGGCTCAGCCTCCGCTTTCTCTTGCGACTGCGCCCGCGGAGCTCGTGCCGCTTGGCGCTGCTCCCCTGCGCCCGGGCTCCTCTCCTGGCCCCGGGGCGTCGTGCAAAATGATCCGCCCCGACGCCAGCCCCGGCAGGTCCAGGCAGAGCGCTCACCGCCACGCAGACGCCCCGCACCGCGCCAGCCGCTCCCGTGCTGCCCGCAGGCCCTGCGGACGGCCCAGTGCGCGGCCGCTGCCCCCGCATCGCCCCGTGGGCCAGGCCCACGCGGCATCGCTGGTCCCCGCGTCACCTCGTGCCCCAGCCCCGTACTGCAGCACGGATCCCGTTACTGCACGCACGCCCCAGGCTGTGTGGCACCGTGGAGTCCCACCTGCCCTTCGCCCCCAGGCACAGACCACGGCACCGCTGCCCGCTCCGCCCTGGGCCCCTGGTCGCACCCCTGGTCCCGTGGGATCTCGTGCCCTAGCTCCGTATGACATCACAGATCCCCACATTACCTAAGGCCCCGGCCCCACTTGACATCATGGCTCCCCATATGACCTCATGCCCCAGCCCCATATGACATCATGGCTCCCCATATTACCATAGGCCCCGGCCCCACATGTCATCATGGCTCCCTAGATGACCTCATGCCCCAGCCCCATATGACATCATGGCTCCCCAAATGACCTCATGCCCCAGCCTCATATGACATCACAGACGCTCCATATTACCTTAGGCCCCAGCTCCATATGACATCCCAGTTCCTCATATTACTCCATACCTTAGCCCTGTATGACATCACAGCTCCCCATACGACCTCATGCCCCGGCCCCGTATGACATCACAGTTGGCCATATTACTCCATACCTCAGCCCCACCTGACATCACAGATCCCTGCATAACCTCATGCCCCAGCCCCACCCCACGTCCCGGGTGACGTCACCGCCCCCTCCCCACGCAGCCCTCCCAAGCCCCGCCCCCGGAGGACTACAAGTCCCGGCATGCCGCGCGGCGCCGCCCCGGCAGGGCTTCCGTGGGGCTGGGCCCGGGGCGCGGGCGGCGGCGGAGCGGGCGCGGGCGCGGGCAGGTGAGCGGGTGCGCTGCGCGTGTCGCGCTGCTGCTGCGCGGGTTTTGCGCGGGGCTGGGCTGAAAATCGCGACTTGCCCCATTTTCATAGGGGGGCCTGGGGCAGCCCCTCCGCGTCTCGGCTCACCGGCGTTGCCCCCCCCCCCCAGTGTTGTAAGACCCGAGTTCGAGCGGCTGGACTGAAAATCGCGACTTTCCCCCATTTTCAGCTGTGGGGAGGCGGGCCCTGGCGGGGGGGCAGCCCTTGGGTGCCCGGGGGCAGGGTGCTGGCATTGCCCCCCAGCTTCCAGGGGGGGTTAAGACCCCAGTCCGAGGAGCTGCTCTGAAAATCCCGACTTACCTCCCATTTTCATCCACGAGGCAGCCCCGCTGCCCGTCTGGGGGTGCGCATTGCGCCCCTCTCTGCGGCTCTCGAGGTATTTTCAGACACATCCCAGGGGCAGCTCTGAAAGTCGCGCCTTGCCCCCATTTTCGTACGGGCTCCCTGCGCCCCTGGGCTACGCACAGCGTTCAGCCCTGACCCGACCCCGCGCGGCGGCTCACGGCGAGCGCCTTCCCTGCCTCGGGGTCTCTCCAGCCTTCGCGGGGGAGCCGAAACGCCACGGCCTTTCCTCGCCGCCCGCTCCGCACCCTTGTCCGCTTGCTGCTCTCCTCCAAGCTGGCCACCTCCGTCTGTCCAGGTGTCGCTGCATCGGGCGGAGGCGTGCCGATGGGCACCGTGAGTGGTGCTTGGTCATTATAGTGACCTAAAAAGAGTCATTTTTATTTCAATGGGGAATTTGCAAGATCAGCGACAGTCCCACCTTGCACGGGGGTTGTGCGAGGTGCTCCCCTGCGGTCCCTTCCTCGGACCCAACCCCCCAACCGGTGGTTGCAGGGATGGCCACTTGCAACTGTTGCATTGTTACCAGTTGTTGCACCCAGGGACACTTGCAATTGTTGCACTGGTATCAGTTGTTGCACTGATGGATACTTTTGAAATGAAATAGTTCCCCTCTTTTGATCCCTCCCCAATATCCAGTTGTGGATTTGCTCTGCTGTAAAGAAAACCTGTCTTTATTTTTATTGTAAAAAAAAAAAAAAAGAAGGTCCCAGCCAAACATGGACGAGGGAGCGATCAGCCTTCGTTCGTCCGTGAAGTGACGAGTTTTCTTCGGTGAAGCAAATGGAAACCTAAAATCTGACAGCCGGCGCCTCTTAAATTGGGAGCTCTTCGCCTTTGAGAAATAGGTGCGTCCTCGACTCGTCGCCGGTAGATCTTGCTCGGCTCGGAGGGAGGCGCGAGGCCGAGCTGCGCGTGGTTCGGTCGAGTGAAAAGGATGCGTTGCTTCGTGGAGTTAGCAGGTCGCCCGGTGCTAATCTAGTTATCTCGGTTTCACAAAGCGGGAAATCCTTGGAGGTTTTTAAAGCCCGGCTCGACGTCCCAGCCAAGGCTTTGATGGAGTCGGGGCTGGTCCTGCTCGGAGCAGGGGGTTGGACTAGAAGTGACCCCCTGAGGTCCTTTCCACCCTCGTTTTCTGTGAGTCTCTAGTATCTGGTGTGGGTAGTGGTTGAGCTCTGACCCAGGGCTGGCACCTTTACCCCCGGATGAATCAGGGCTACGTATCTTTTCCTGTGGAAATTACTTCCGATGCTTTCAAATGTTCACTCTGCTCATTTGCATGGAGCAGCCACAGCATGAGGTGCTCTAGCTTTGTGTTTCTTATTTTATTTTTATCTTCATTTCTTTTATTCACTCCTCCCTCGCCCTAGGGATTGTCTGGGTGGGGAAGTTGGGCTAGTTTTGCCGCTATGGGGTGAACTGGTATAACTGCTCGTGCGCGCTTTGACGGCAGTGCAAGAACCCATCTGAGCTTGGAGCCAAACAATTCTGCGTGTGAACGCTCGTACGGAGACCTGTGCGCGGTTATTCAGGAACAGCTAGTATGCTTTTAAGCAGGCAAATTTCACGTAATCCAGATTTAATTATAAAGTGGGGAAAAAGCCTAAAGAGGATTTTTTGGTGTGGTTCAAACTTCTCCCCAGAGGATGCATGTTAAATGTAGAAAAGCACTAATGTCAGGCTGTTTCTATTGTGACATAATGTTGGCATAATTATCTTGGTTTAAATTCCTACCTTGGATTATACCCAAAAAGCCTGTGGGTAAAGAAGACCTTAACATGACTTTTCTCACAAGATTGAAACCATGTAATTTGTCTGCTGTGGGCTAACATGGCTTCAAATGGATCAGCCTGCGTTTTATTGGAGTTTGTTAACGGTAGGCTCACATGTTAGAAAAGATGTACCTTTTTTGGCCTTCATGGTACACTTCATTTATGTGCAAGGTGGAACAGATTGGAGCTCTGGGAAGGGAGGGTAATAACGCGACTATAGATCGGGATTTGGGAGCGGGGGGGGCATCAACATGGACAGGCAAAATGTGATTGCATCTTTGTTTTTGTGCTGATGGCTTGGAAATCTGTGCTTACACAGCCTTCTCCTTCCTTCAGGGAATGGGAAATGTGATTTCCAGTTGAATTTGCTCATCTTGAGAGCTGCATTGATTGCATTTCAACAAGTTGCATTTGCTGAGCTCATGCTCGATTGCTTTAGCTGCATACGTAGGCATTAAATGTATTAAAAATGGCAAATGCTGCCATTTCCAGTTGCCCATTTCAGCAGCGTTGCAGTTGGTTTTCAGGTAAGATGGTCCAAGCGGGGCTCAGGTATGAGACGCTGTCTCGATGATGCTTAGAGAAGACCTGCGCGGTGGTGGATGTTATTCGTACGTCAGTCTGTTGTTCTGATATGAATGGATGCCGAGCGACGTGCACGTGCGAGCGCACGGAGGATGCACTCAGCCATTTCTTTGGAGCAAAGCAGTAATAATGGACTGGGTTGGAATGGGCGGAAAGTGCTGTAAATTAGATAGGAAACTGAATGTGGCTGAGGGGAAAAGTTAAGCTCTTGGCTGTCTATTAATTGGACTGGAGTTGATGGGAGAAGGTGGTTAATTAGGAGGCTCTCCGTATTTTGTGGGAGCGGGGCCCTCATTGCTCGTTGACAAACAGGATGACAGAATCCGTGGCTAGCGGGTGGGCTTGGAAACCAGCATGCTGTATGCTTGGAAACCAGCACTTGCTTGGCTTTGTGTAGAGAGAGAGAAAAGCCCTTTCAGAGCTCTATTTTTATCAGTTAATTAGTGGTGCTTGCTGATTTGTCATTGCTGGGCGATGACTATTTCCAGTTCTTTCCTGCACGGTGGGGTTAGTCCATCGCTGAATGTGCAAACCAGCCGTTGGCACCTTTGCAACTGCTTCTAGTACAGGCGTTCCTCGGTTCCTTCCAGCGCGTGCCCCCGCATCAGCCGCTAGCAAAGTGAGCTCTCGGAGTCCTTTTTGCTTTCTCAAGTGAGGTTTCTGTGGCCTCCGTTTAGCAAAACATGAGTCTGTAAAACCATGTAGACGCAAAAGCGTGCAGGTCTTTCACTCGGAGGATCTCGTTGACTTTTGCTAAGCAGCAGAATTAGGGAGGAGAAACCTCCTAACGCATGGCAAGGAGCTGCTGTGGGGTTTGTGGGCTCCTCCAGTGACCGCCGAGTCCCTCTTCAAAGCAGAGAGGGAAAGTCCGCCAGCGCAGGTGGGAGGTTTGGTGACAGCCCGAGTCAGGAGCTGCTCTTCTCTTGTCTTGCTGATAACTAGCTTTAAAGAACTAGCAGGCTATCTGAGGATACTGCTCTGCGCACAGATTTTTCTATTGCCTTCACTGTTGACCCTCCTTGGATCTCAGGGGTGCTCAGACACCAAGGTGATGGGCACCTTTCAGACCCAGCTGCATCCTTGGTGACAGCGTTGTTTGAATGCCTTCGTGCTATTTCCAAACCACAGTAGAAGACAGCTCATCTGGCATGGTACCAGGCCGATGAACACGCGTCATCTCTCGAAGAAGGGTGTTTGCGCCCGAAAACTTGCAAAGAGCAATTTTTCTGACTGCTTAGTTGGTCTAATAAAAGAGATCTCACGCACCCAAAGAACCTCATCAGCCCATGCTTCATCCCTTAATTGGATGATAAATGAACGAAGCATCCTTTCCAAAGGGATAACTCGTCTAAACGAGTATTTTCTCTTGCTGCCAGTGGTTGCATAGCGTGTTATTACGTAGTTAACCCCGTTGGCTGTCTGCAGTGCTACGGGTGAGGGGGAAAGGGCTGGAACATGGCTTGTTCACTGGATTCTTTTGTGTTTTGTGCCTTTGGCATGCTGCTTTCCAAACACAATGGAGAACCGCTTACCTAACGGCTGCGAGCCACGTCGGAAGTGGAGATGGGCTAGCGGCTATCTATGCAGTGACCAGGCCTTTTGAATGTCAGGGGACAAAGCAACACACCGCAACAAGAGCCTGGGCCCCAGTCGCACTCTCCCAGGTATTTGTACCCGAAAGCTTGCAAAGAAGAGTGTTTCCAACTATTTGAGTTGGTCTAATAAAAGATATCGGATTTGCCCAAAGAACCTCGTCGGCCTGTGTCCTTAGACAGATGCGGCTACAACTTATACTCCCCTAGTGCTTCAGTCTGGGATCCTAGGAATCCTACTTTAGGGTCAGTCGGGATTTTCCTTTATTTATTTTTTGCAAGGGGGCGGGGGAAATGTGGGGAAAATGCCTGTGATGCAAAAGCTGAAGTCAGTTCTCAAGTTGGGCACTTCAGTGTAGCTCAGATGCCCAAGTCACTTTTGCAAATGGGACTCTAACTCCTAATTCACTTTGCATTTGCAAATTTTACCCATGATGTCTGTAGGATTTTTTTTTTTTTTTTTGTCCCAGCATTTTTACCTTGACAAAAGTGCTGATGGAGGTGTCATTTGTATCCCCCGAGAAGTGCCGGTGCTGGTCTGAAGTGGCGTCCCTTGTTTTCCAAATGCACGTAAGCTGTGCCGGTAAAGAACCGTATTGCTGGTACCCGTGCTAGGAGGATTTGCTGAACCGCCAAACCTTTCCTGGCATCGAGTGGCCGCGGTGGGGTTACTCAGGAACACGCGTGGTGGAGAAAAATGTCAGCCTAGGGAAGCGATTGATCTTCCCTGAACTTTTTGGAGAACTTTTAACTGTCTCAAAGCTCTTCTGCTAACGTGATTTGATCGAAAGTGTGGGTGGTGCCCGCGTGTCTTAATTGCTACCCATAAATGTCACTGGTGATACTGGAACTGATTCATCTGGTAGTAGATGTGCTTTCATTTTCAGCTGGGACCTATAACCGGATGATAATTGCTGAAATAAACTGAACAGGCCAACTGGCTCAGGCAGACAGGGTTGGTCTCTGCTGGCACGGCTGTTAGTATAGCCATCTCCTGCGAACACGGTTTAATTAAGTGCTGGATAGGAAAGGGCCTGTTACCCATTTGGGTTCACTTCTGTATACAGGATGTTTGCACGGTGCCGAGAGAGAGGACACGGACCTGAACGTGGAAACAAAACGTGTGTGTGAACAGGTCTGCATGCTAGGTGATGCCGTATGTCTTGAATCGCTGATGCCTCGCGTGGATCTGGCTGTGAACTCGGATTTAAAAGCCTGCTGCTAACCTGGGGTGCCACCCTTTTCTCACCGGTGATACGCCAGGCCCCTGGTTCGGTAGCTGGCGTGGACCAGGCTGGAGCGTGGTAGGATGCGTTGTAAAAAGAAATGTGGCGATGCGTGGGCTCGTGCGTGCAGGCCAGGAATGCCGTTACGAAACCGGGGCGGCTGGCATGCTCCAATGTGATTTCTGAATTCTTCTCCGGTTCACAGTGTGGACCATCAGACTTTGTGTGGACTTGCCAAATGAGCAACGTGCACTGCTCTCTTGGCAGCTCTGCCTTGCAGCAGAGTTTTGAAACGTAGCTGGGGCTTCAGGCTATTGGTTTTCTATCCGCTTTCTCTGCTTTGGGCTGATGTAGCAAGAAAGGCCAGTCCAGGCATGGCTAGTCCTTTTTCAGGAAGTTCATGACTTAAAAACTCAGTGCAGCGCGTGTGGTCAGAAACGGTGGAGCTTGCACTGGTTCTGCAGTTTCGTTGTTGGGTTTCATCTGTCCGAGATGATATCTTTTATTAGGCCAACAAGATTTTTGCAAAAACATTGTCTTTTAATTGCCAGGTTTCCGGCACAAACACCCTTGATGAAGGGTGTTTATGCCCAAAAGCTGGCGATTAAAGACAATTTTTTTGCAAAAATCTTGTTGGTGTAATAAAAGATATCATCTCCACTACAAGTCCTGATTGGTCTAGAGGAAAAGGCAATACGGCTACAACCTGGATATCTGTCCGAGATGCACTTTTGCCAAATATATGGGATAACTAGGATGGAGGGGAAATGGAGAACTGAACTCAGTCACAGGCAGCCTACTGAAGATGGGTTTTGACATCTGAAGGCTGCCGGAGCTATTTTTCCACCTCGTTCAGGGAGCACTGGTGCAGGCGTGTTAGGCTCTCCGGCTTCCCCAAGACTCGCGGATGAGCTCCTACTGAACGCATTGGTGGATTCCTGGATCTTCACGAGTCCATTTGAAATGTGCTTTTAAAGATGTCTTAAAAGCGGGAGGATCTCGGCTCCACACCGACTTTGTGGAAACGGGAGACTCCTCCCTAGCTTGCTCCTGTGACCCTACGGTGAGGGCGAGCGAAACTCGGGGGCATCCGAACCCCAAGACTTTGAGCTTGGGCCTGTGCACACGATGCCCGCCAAAGGCTTTGGAAGTATCTGAAGCCCAGGCTGGGGTGGAGGGTGCTCGCTGGCAGCAGGGCCACATATGGCTCACATATGATTCACATGGATTTGGAATTGGTTTGGCTGATTTGACTTGGGATGCAGGAAGTTTTGTAGTAATGAGACTGGAGATTCAAGTTCATATATGTATATGTATATATGTGTGTGTGTGTGGGTATGTGTATATGTATATGAACTTGAATCTCCAATCTCATTACTGCAAAACTTCATATATTCATACACACATATATATATAATATGAATTGTAGCCTGTTATGTCCCCTGTGCTCTGGGTCAGCAAGCCTGTAAGTCTGTGCTGGGCTGTGTTGCTCGCCGTGTTGTTTGATGTTCCTCGGGTCATTTCTCCCCGAGCCTCGGTTTCCCCTCCCAGGCGGCGTCAGCTCTTCGTAACCTAGGTCTTACTGTTTGTATCCGGGGTGTGCTGATGATTCGAGGCGCTGTGTGATCTCTGCGAGGCCTTTAGGTACCCGCTCGCATCCTGACAGTAAAACATGCGTGTATCCTAGTGAAAGGGATGCTGACTGTTTGAGTGACTAATAATTTTAAATTCCTGTGAAGCTTTGAATGTGTATTCAGCTCTAAAATATTTCTTTCTGTTTTCTAGTATTGGTATTGGGTTGAGGTTTCATGTTTGATTTCTCAACTTCCCTTGCATCTTTCTTTTTGTGTCATGACACATTTTCCTTTTATTGTCTCTGTCTCTGAAGTGGGAGGTATTTTGAATGCTCTCTGTACTCTGATATGAATGTGTTTTATGATTATGCTTTTATTCATAGTGATGTTATGCAAAGTGAGGGGTTAGTTTTTTTTTTTGGTGCTGTCTTACTGCGTTTCAGACCGAAAAGAGAAACCTCCCCCTCCCATTAAGATTTCCCACAATTTTTTTTAAGTTGAGATATATGTAGAGAGAAGAAAGCCTCTGCCATAAGCACTGGTTGTGTTCGCATTTCAGACTGGTAAACTCATGGACCATCTCTTCTTTTGAAGGATTTATTTCGATGCGAGAGCATTAGTCTCTTGGGAGGGGGGAAAACAAAGCTTTTTAAAGTCAGTTTGCTGCCCAGACTGGGAAGCTCTCTGCTGCATGTCTCCCCACTGGGTCGCCTGGCAGTGCCCCGTGTTGAACCTTTAGACGGGCCGACAGCCTGGCAAAATAGAGGTGGAAATTTGGGAGGCAGCAGTTGTGCGCTGTCGCTTTGAGGGAGGCAAAAGGACGGTTGTTGAACACGTTGAAGTAATGATTCAGCGGTAAAGAATCCCGAGTGGTCACATTGATTTATTTTAATTGCATGGAAAAATAATCCCAGTGCAAGCTCGTGCTGGAGCTGCAGACGGACTTCCAGCAAAAACTCAATTAGCGACAGGATTTGAGGATCGTTCGGTTTGCTCGACGCTTGCCCATAACTCGCCTTTGTGGAAAGTCTTAAAAAGCCGGTGCGTTTCGTAGCTCGAGGCAATTCTTTTGCCGGCTGGTGAATCCGGGCTGTTGAGTCCGGCAGGGCAGGAAGAAAAGTAACCTTTCTGTGGACGTGGTACCAAACCCCTTTGAGATGTTGGGCAGGGTATGGTTCCCGGACCGGTAGCAGGACAGGACTCCGCTAGGGAGGAAACGGAAATAGTGAATATCTCGATTTCTTGGGTACAGCTTTCTGAACAGGATAGGCCTTACCTCCCCGTGTCTCAGGTCTGGTGTTTGTATTCTGTATTTGCACTTCGCTTGCCGACCATTTGTTAAAGGGATGCTTTGGAGATTAAAAAAACCCGCAGCCCGGGCGGCGCCAAGGCTGGAAACTTTATTCCTGTTTTGCTGCTACACTTGTGTAGCACGCGCGTGTGATTTTGGACGCCGCTGTTCCTGGGTTTCTTGTGCGACTTGAAAAAGCTAGCCAGGTGCTCGATTTGATTGCATTTCTGCAGGACTGCTCTCCTCCAGCCCCACTGATTTCTTGGCCGCACGCTGCCCGGGGGAGCGTTTGGTTTTTAAGATCGGATAGACACGAAATGTCTCTTGATGGCTGCAAATCTCAGGTATGCCCTTGATCGCCGAGGCGCACCTCCAGTTCGGGTAGCTGATTCATGGCTTGGCACATTTAATCCTAGTTTCTATAGCAGCAGACTCTTTAACAAGCGGGTGGAGTTCGTGGCAGTAGGTATTTCATGCTTTATGGCTCGTGCGTGTGGTGCGGCTTGCTTTTTTTTAACGGTGAAGTTACATCTCAAACCATGTTTATGATGTATGTATTGAACGGAGTTAGATACTGCTGACTTTCGGTAATTAGTGAGCAATCACTTGTTGCGTGGGAATTGCATGTAGTCCTGTTAAGTCTGCATGACGTACAGGTCAGTAAATGGAGCAGGTTTCCTTATGTCCGTGCGACGGGGCAGGACTAGCAGGACTACGTCAGTGCATTTAACTGAATGACTTCTGCAGATCACGCGTTTCTCCAAAGGGTTGGGGTATTTTTTGCTTTCGCTTGCCCCTTTCTCTTTTTCAAGTTCATCCATTTTTAGCATAAGTTTGTAAAGGACACTGCAGAAACATTTGCTGGATCGAGTATTATAGAAAACAGTCCCCGCTTCATGTTGGCGTGAAATATTTGCTATGCGACTGTTTTGCAACCCTCACTTTAGCTCTGATTTTTTTAATGACAGCGGTAAGCGCTTCCACATGTAAAATCAAGATGATCTGATGGGCGAAGTATGTCTTTTGCATATTCAAAACTTGTAGCCTCCGTGCTATGCTGTGTCCCATCAAAAGCCTGGTGCTGTTCCTGATCTCGCGCTGCGCGCCTGCCCGTGGTGTCTCGGTCGGTGCATCTCATCATGTGGGACAAGCCCATTAGTTGGGTCTTCTGAATATGGGGAACAATTTTGAGACGGTTACGAATATTAGCAATGAAGTGCTAGATTAAAGGGGGCTTTGGGATGATGCCACTCTAACGTGAATGGAGTTGGTGGTTGCCGCAGGGAAAACGGCTGCAGGGTCCGCTGCTACCTGCATTTTGAAGTTGCTTTTCTATTGGCCTAAAAAAAATGCCTTTATTTCTAGTTTCTTTGGGTAACTGTGATATCTTTTTTTGGGCCAGCTAAATAACCCATTCTTTGCAAGCTTTCGGGCACCCTCCTCCAGGCCTAGGGAGCGTCTGCTGGTGGTTTGTGCTCTCCTGGGTGGAATAAAAGCCACGATGCCAAACGCAGGTCTGTGAAAATGCAGATGCGTGGCCGGGAGGATGAAAGGTGCTGGCCAGCATGTGGATGCAGGGGAATAATAATAAATAATTCTTTAAAAAACAGACGGATTTAGGCTCTGAAACCAGTAGGTTTTCTGTGCGTGTCTCTTGTTCCTGATAACGCGGAGGAGTGAATTATGGATCTGTTGGGGTGGCTCGGCTGGTTGCACGAGACCAGCGCAAGGGAGGGTTCAGTCTTTGAGCTCTTCCTTGTGACTAGAGGTAGGATCCTTAATGCTTTTGCTTTATTTGTGGATTGTTTTTTTGTTTTTTTTTAAATAGGGTTAATCATTAGAGGTAGGATGCTTAATACTTTTGCTTTATATGTTGTTTTTTTAGATTTTAAATGGCTTGTCTCCCCTCCAGGAGCTTGAAGAGGGAGGTGCTGCCTCTTCCCGAGCTCTTCTGGGGGCAGCTCCCGGGGTAGCAGCCCGACTCTTGCCCAGGGCCCAGCATCCCACCCTGCCTTCTGCATTTCTTTTGGCTGACTCGGCTCAACCTGCCTCTGACACCGTCAAGGGGCTGATGTGCGTGAGGAGCCGACGTGGTGCCAGTCAGCATTTTGCCTGGCTGTATTAATTTCTCCTTTTTAATGAGCCTTGGCTCACCTATGTATTGCTGCATAGCAGGTGTCTGGCTCGTGCATCGCTCCCCAGCAGCTTCAGAGCTCATCTGAGAGTTTTGAGCTCCATTATATTTCTCTCTTACCTTCATTTATGTTGTCTCTGACCTTCAGTTTTAGTGCTGAGCTACTATACCGGTCTGCTACCCCCAAAACTGATTCAAACCTCTTTATTTTGGTAGTTGACATGCAGGGCTCCTGAAGATCCCTT
Source organism: Alligator mississippiensis (assembly GCF_030867095.1). Taxonomy (NCBI): domain Eukaryota; kingdom Metazoa; phylum Chordata; order Crocodylia; family Alligatoridae; genus Alligator; species Alligator mississippiensis. Next base: position 2,215,924 of record NC_081829.1, on the reverse strand, counting down.
TCTTTGAAGAAAGGTGCATTGTTTTCAGGCTCCAACGAGAGGAGAGGTTAGACCTGCCACTGCTTCTCTGCTTTCTTCACGTGCTTTCTTCCTCCCACTCTGTCTCTGGTGGGCTGAATCTGTTGTTCACATTTTGCATTCAATAGTCAGGCGCTATCTGACTTGAGTTTCCTGCTCTTCTGTGTAGGAGCATATAGCACAGCCCCTAATGTATAGTAATCAAGTCATGATCTTCTACACCTTCATTTGCAGTAGCTGAAAGCATCAGGGAGGTGCCTTGCACATGGCTTTGAAAGCATCTTCATATACGTTGTCATGTTAACACAGTGAGTCTCAACCGGGATGCCGCGAGATGCTTTCAGGAGTGCTGTGGGGAGTTAGGTCTCTTGAGTTCTTTGCAACAGAAAAATTGGGTTTTTTAAAAAACTTTTCTGTAGTCCTAAAACAAGTGAAACCGAAGAGCTGGTTTTTCGGAGAGGTGCCTTGCGTCTACAAAGGTTGACAACTGTTGCATGAGCATTTTGCATGTGGTGGGATGATTTTGGTGCTTAAATTCAGCATGCTAGCAGAGCCGTTTGGACAAATGTTCAGTGCTAGAGAAGGGCCATCATTTCTGGGGCTGGTATTACGAGGCTGGACGGCAGCGAGCCGCACTACAGTTGCTCTTTGCCCATGTTGACACTGGCCGGAGAAGCTGTTTGCCTTTTCCTAGCTGAGTGTTGTTCGGAGGCTGTTTGAATTCAGTGCACACTTTCTTCGTAATGTGGCTAGGTTTCTTCACACCGCATACTGAACGCGATAAGGCTGTTTTTGCAAACTTGTACTCACCCACTCAGTGTGTGAACTTTTAATTTTGACAGGCAAGTAAAATGCCATTCTGTTTTCTTATGACTCAACGTGGTTGAAGAATAGCAACTCTTTTGTGCTTGGTCTGGGTCGTCTTTAGTTTTTTCTTTCTGTCTGTCTGTCTGTCTTTTTTTTTTTTTTTTTTTGCAAGGACATTTAAGTCTGAAAATGAAGCTTGAAAGCGGAAAGGTAACGGAAACCATTTTCGATAGGAAGCAGCATCTGGTGCGTTGCTCAGGATGCATCGTCTGGTCGTGCGGACCGAAAGAGTTTGCTCTCGTGAGATGAGAATAACCGAATTGAAGGCGTCACGAGTTCTCCCTCTTGCCTGTGCAATGATAGGGGGACCTTGCCCATACGTACTGAAGGCAAATAGAGCTGCTCTATCTGCTCCAGCTTGTATGCAGGCCGGTTGCAATACCTACTGCTCCCCGTTGCTGCCCTCGGTGTGGTTGCGATAACACGGTGCCACTTTTTTGGTTGTCCGTAATGTGGGATAGCAGGGTAACACAGTAGTATCACAAGCAACAATAAATGCATGGCCCAGAAAAATTTGGGAGCAGCTTTTTAAGAGCATCTAATGAAAAGAGATATGCATTATGCACGGATCGCTGTTCTGGGCCAGCCGGTGGTCTGTCGTGGTGGGGAGATAGGTTACGGGGTACGTGGGCCCCTTTACCGGTCAGGGCTCTGGTTATGTAACGATGATTAGCAGTTATATTGCAGATCTCATTAAGTTAAGCAGGTTGCTTTGTCTTTGTGCAAGTCTGAGCTGGGCTGTCATGGCTGGCGTAGTGCGACGTTATAAAATGATCCCTGAGCAAAGCAGTTTTGCTAATATAGTCAAGCCCTGGTGCTTGCGGCCTTCTACCTCTGTCCCCTGAAGTAGAAATTATTTGCTGGATACGAGGCAGGATTTCTGTGCAGCGGGTCCTCATCGCATCCATCTGTTCTCAGTTGTTGGCCCAGAATTGGGATTTGGAGATGCTCCCTAATTATGTCAGGATCAGCATTTCGGTGCCTCTTCGTCGCATGGGTTTGAATGCAGCTTGCTTAATTAGTCCGGGTCAAGTTACGGGCGACGTTTTGGAGCGTGCAGGGAGAAAGCATGGGAGCGTTCACATTGGACTTTGGGTTGTGGTGGACCTTTCGAATTGTTTTTGCTTACTCTTGATATCCCACCAGGAAGCAAATCCGATTCAAAATGTGAGGTCTGGTGGGCAGGACTGGGCAGGCGCTTCTAGAAGTGTTTCGGATAGTTTATTCTCACGTGCATTTAATCATAAGTCTACAGTAAAGAGATCAGAGGGGTTTTTTCTTCCCCCAAAGGTAAAAATTCTGATGTGGGAGAAGGTCTGCACCTGCATTGTGCTAAAGAAAGGCTTGCATTGATCGATCTTGATTTTTATACAGAGTTTATCAGAATATACAGACCTTGACTGTGGCTGGTGCTGTATAAACTGGATCCAGCTTTGCCTGGTAGATTCAGGATGATAAGATCAGTGAGCTATTGGACTCTCAAGGGGCTGAAGTCAAGGGATGATTAAGGTAATCAACTTTGAGATTGTTATCTGCGGCTCTTAGGGTTTTTTTCTCCTTTGTGCTGGGGCTTCTTCCCATGCAGATTCATAGCTGGGCATTTCCCCTGCTTTTATAGCATTATAACTTGTCTGTAGTGGTCAAAGAGTAATCCTGCTGCTCCGTGAAATATCGGCGCTCTTGGTACCGAGGGCAGATTTGCTGTTGAGTAGGTGTGTATATATACATACAGCCATTGGGATTTTACCGTGGGAGACCTACCTTAAATAAAGATTGCTAATGCAAGAACAGCTCCAGCTCTTTGGCTGCAGCCTGAGACTAGATTCATAGATGCACAGATGTTAGGGTCGGAAGGGACCTCAATAGATCATCGAGTCCGACCCCCTGCATAAGCAGGAAAGAGTGCTGGGTCTAGATGACCCCAGCTAGATGCTCGTCTAACCTCCTCTTGAAGACCCCCAGGGTAGGGGAGAACACCACCTCCCTTGGGAGCCCGTTCCAGACCTTGGCCACTCGAACTGTGAAGAAGTTCTTCCTAATGTCCAATCTAAATCTGCTCTCTGCTAGCTTGTGGCCATTGTTTCTTGTAACCCCCGGGGACGCCTTGGTGAATAAATACTCACCAATTCCCTTCTGTGCCCCCGTGATGAACTTATAGGCAGCTACAAGGTCGCCTCTCAACCTTCTCTTGCGGAGGCTGAAAAGGTCCAGTTTCTCTAGTCTCTCCTCGTAGGGCTTGGTCTGCAGGCCCTTGACCATACGAGTTGCCCTTCTCTGGACCCTCTCCAGGTTATCCACATCCCTCTTGAAGTGCGGCGCCCAGAATTGCACGCAGTACTCCAACTGCGGTCTGACCAGCGCCCGATAGAGGGGAAGTATCACCTCCTTGGACCTATTCGTCATGCATCTGCTGATGCACAATAAAGTGCCATTGGCTTTTCTGATGGCTTTGTCACACTGCCGGCTCATGTTCATCTTGGAGTCCACTAGGACTCCAAGATCCCTTTCCACCTCCGTGCCACCCAGCAGGTCATTCCCTAGGCTGTAGGTGTGCTGGACATTTTTCCTCCCTAGGTGCAGCACTTTGCATTTCTCCTTGTTGAACTGCATCCTGTTGTTTTCTGCCCACTTGTCCAGCCTATCCAGGTCTGCCTGCAGCTGTTCCCTGCCCTCCGGCGTGTCCACTTCTCCCCATAGCTTTGTGTCATCTGCAAACTTGGACAGAGTACACTTCACTCCCACGTCCAAGTCACTGATGAAGACATTAAAGAGTATCGGTCCAAGGACCGAACCCTGCGGGACCCCACTGCCCACACCCTTCCAGGTTGAGACCGACTCATCTACCACGACTCTTTGGGTGCGACCCTCTAGCCAATTCGCCACCCACCGGACTGTGCAGTCATCCACATCACAGCCTCTTAACTTGTTCACCAGTATGGGGTGGGATACCGTATCGAAGGCCTTCCTGAAGTCCAAGTATACAACATCCACCCCTCCTCCTGTGTCCAGGCGTTTCGTAACCTGGTCATAGAAAGAGACTAGGTTGGTCAGGCACGATCTGCCCGCCACAAACCCGTGCTGGTTTCCCCTCAGCATAATTTGCCCTGCCGGGCTCTCACAAATGTGAGCCTTGATAATTTTTTCAAAGACTTTACCAAGGATGGAGGTGAGACTGACTGGCCTATAGTTGCCCGGGTCCTCCTTCCTCCCCTTCTTGAAAATGGGGACCACGTTAGCCCTTTTCCAGTCCTCCGGGACTTGGCCCGTGCGCCACGAGCATTCGAATATTCCCGCCAGTGGCTCTGCAATGACGTCGGCCAGTGCCTTCAGCACCCTCGGATGGAGCCCATCCGGGCCTGCCGACTTAAAGGCATCCAGTTCCTCCAAGTGACTCTGCACCACCTCAGGGTCTACGCATGGCAGTCTGGCGCCTTGCTGCTGCCTCTCTACAACCCCAGTGAGAGACTTGTCGTGTCCCTCGCTTAGGAGCACTGAGGCAAAGAACTCGTTGAGGAGTTCAGCCTTGTCCCCCCTGTCCGTCACCAATTGCTTCTGCCCATTTAGCAGCGGTCCTATTCCTCCCTGGGCCTTCCTTTTACTCCCTATGTATCTAAAAAACAATTTCTTGTTGTCCTTTACTTGGGATGCCATCCTCAGCTCCATGGTAGCTTTGGCCCGCCTAACTGCCTCCCTACAAGCACGAGCAGAGGAGGTATATTCATCTTTAGTGATCTCACCCTGTTTCCACTTTTTATGTGCTCCCCTTTTGGCCCTTAGGCTGCCCTAGACTAGGCTGGAGTCTCTTGTACCGTTAGAGGTGCCAGCAGAAAAAGTAGGACCATCACGTCCCTGGTGCACAGGCATCGGCACCCAGCCGGAGCGGCAGCACGGTTTAGCGGTGGAGCGCCGCGCCTTCCCTGCAAAGTCAAATTGAAGATTACCCCGAATTCAAGTCCTAACCATGCATAAACCCTTCCCTTGGGTTGGCTGGCTCATCAGTTGGTTACCATTTCAGTTAAGAAATCTAGTCTAGTTTTTAATACGGTTGCTTTCTCCAGCCATCCATTCAAGCTGCACACATAAATGGATCGACTACACACCAAGTTGAGTAATTGTGTGGACACACTTATTAAGGAGTAACGCCATCCCTAGATGAGTACCAAGACCATTTCGCTTGGATGCTGTCTGTAACTCAGAATGTATTACTTGGCTAACTCAGTGTAAAAAGGGAGAAAGATGCAATTCGAAGGTGCGGAGTAGAGAACTTGGGGATTCACAAGGCAAGGTTCTGCCTGGATCCAGCTTCGGTCTCTGTCTTACAAGAAAACTAGCACGATTAAATCTTTTAGTCTGATTAACCCAGGACTCTGAGTTGTGCATTAAAAAAGTAGGGCGGGGAAGAGAGGCAGGGGGAGTTTAGGGACCTCATTGCATCCAAATACAAGGTGCCCTTGGAGGGGAGTCTGACTTGACATGCAAGAGGTGAGAAATGAGGATGCTCTCGGTGTCCAAATGATGGAGGGGCAAAGGAGATGGGAGAGGATGGGCTAATCTGTCTGTTGGACTAATAGGGTTCCTCTGACTGCCTGCAGGGTTGCTAACCTCGTTTGTGTGTCCGGTTGTACTGCGCGTGGCTTGAGCTGAGCCTGCTCCCGGGGTCTAGATGGCCAATTTTCTTCCGCAGCAGAATATGGTTTTCTGAGCAAGCCTGGGGGATGGAGAAGCTAGGAGTCTCGGCTAGAGCCAGGACCACAGCTTTCTGTGAGTGCCACGGAGGCCTTTAACAACACGCAACACCAGGACCGGAGTGCGAGTTGTAGAAAATGTCACCGTAGCAAAGATTAAATCCCTTTGGAAATCTGGTTTATGCATTGTGCCCGGGGAATATTTCTCCGAAAAAGAAACTACTTCCCATTCGCTGCCCTCCCTTCTGAATATTTGCACAAGGAGGAGGCATGGAAACAGAGGGCTTCATTTCTGTAGGCCTGCAAACAGATTGCCTTTAAATCCAGTTCACTCTCCACCTGTTGATACTGTGCATTATTTCGGCTTTCTTTTAATGGGCCCAGCTGTTGTGGTCGGACGCTTTCCTTGGGTGCCTGAAGTCAAGTCTGCAAATTAATACGTGGACACACAGACCGAGTGCCTTCATTTCCACAGGTGCAGAGGAGCTTGCAGCCACCCTTGAGGTTTTGAGAGTTTGGATTTGCTGAAAGCCTTTGTTAAACATACAAGAAGCAAAGAGGATGAAAAGTTCATCCCTCCCCCCCAGGTGAAATTTCTAGTTACATGGTAGGAAAAAAACTAATTTTTTCTATCCTGGGCACTTTAAAAATGGGTTCAGCTCGTGGTTCAGATTACAGTCGGTGGGTTTTTTGTTGTGGGTCGAGTCCCATTCGGAAGGATTTAACAATAGCTCGAACTATACTTTGTTTTAATATTCTTTTGGGAACGTTACTGTAGGTTGGAAGGAAGCGTACAATTGTAACCGGCCCTGCCGGCTGGCGTGCATCAAATTGGCTTGTTTGCTGAACAAACTTTCAGTTTTCGGCCTTGTTGATAGCGCTGCTGGAGAGAATGTGTTTAGGTCAGTTGGGTTTTTTGTGAACCTGCTCTTTTGTTCAAGGACGCAGCATTCAAGGGGAACAAAAAGCCTATTGAGAGGGTCTGCCTGCAAGAAGATAAACTGGGTTTAAAAAAAAAACATTGCTACAGTTTAGTTCTTGTATTTATTTGGTTTTTTCGGGGGGGCGAGGGGGGGGGTTAGGATCACTTTGCCATTTTTTCCATTTTAGTTTGCTTTTGTGTCCTTGAGGCGACCTGCAAATGTTGGGACATGCGGTTGCCTTCGAGGCGGTGGGTCCGACTCTTGTTTTAGCCTCAGGTGAGTTGAAGCGACGTGCCCAAGGACAGCCAGCGAGAAGTCGATGTGGGAAAACAGCCCAGCTAGCCCGAATCCCAGCTTCCTGCAGCGAGCTGTTGGATGTTGCTGGTGTGTTGGGTTTTTTTAAAGACATTGATTTATAGTCGCTCTTGCAAGCCCCGCATTGCGAACCAGGATTGCTCCTCCTCCTCCTCCTCCGCAGTTCCTGTCCCTGAGTTCGATCTCAATCTGCAGATCTGGGTACAGTTGAGGAGGCGGACTCTTCCCCCCATCCTATCTCTCTGGTTAATCAGCTGAGTTGCATTTGAGGTCGTCGGCTCTTGGGTTTAAACTCTGCTCCTTCTCAGCTGATAAGTTCTTACTCATGGGACCTGATTATTCAGGCAGCACCATTTTACCTGCCTGCCGGGCAGGCTTCCTCGTTCAGTCATTTGCATGTCACGGGGAAGATCCCTCGGAGCAGGAAGGGGACCGTGATCGCTTTGAGCTTTTCCTATTGCCGGGACCTGTAGTTTGGGCTCTCGTCTTGCAACGGCGTCATTTAGGGGTGTCTGAATAAAGCATGTTTAAAGAGTGATTGAATAAAGTATATCTAAAAGAAGGCTTCCTGCCTTTGAAAAGGCATTTGGGAGGTACCCACGCACGGAGGAGGGATGGGGTTAGCGCTGACAGTCTCTTGTTTCTGGGAGGCATAGCATCATGAAGAGGGAGGTTTGGGAGATCAACCTCTTCGGGTTGTAATGAGCAGGGGTTTTGGGCTGCCCTGTGCTGAGCAGCTGGACGTGGCTCTTCCAGGAGTCGAAACAGCTTTGAGACATGCTAGGCTTCAGGTTTGAAGTACCAGACTCGCTCTGAAGTGTTAGATTTGGTCTGAATGGATAGACTGAGATCAGGTACTGAGCACGCTGCGTTGATCACTACCAATACTATAGGCTCGTCGGATGGGTTGCATTATTACAGCAGCTTTATTCTTGTGATTTGAACATCCCGTTGACTACGCTGCGTGGGTTGAGAGAACAATTGTGTTCACCACATTGCTTCAGATGTGTTAAACTGAGGGGGAGTTTAATTTCCATCTGCAACCTTTCGCTACCCGTTGCGTTTTCTCTGGTCCTAGGCAAAATGGGTGGCAGTGCACAAGTGAACACAAAGTTCGTGTTGGGTTGGGTTTCTTTGAAAGGTCACTTATTATGATATCATAAAGTCATTGCTTGGGTAAATCATTGTGGGGAAAGAAGTGGCATTAGACCTGACTGGCAAAACCCAGCTGAACCCTTTAGCCGGCTGCTTGGAGCCCTGCTTTACTAGCCAGGTTTGCAAACCCCCGGGCGCTGCCTGGCACCCTTGCACAGAAGTAGTGATGATTTCCAAACACCCAGGATGGAAAATTAAAGCTCCCACAGGCATCGTTACCTGCTTGCAGCGTTCTTCCTTGTTAAGGCATGGAGCCGTGGCCAAGAAAAAGAATAGCTCAGCCGTGTCCAGCCAAGGGATAGGGACATTAATATATATTTTTTTTTAATTCAGCTGCAACGAGCAGCTTTCTGGCATGAATTTTCTTCACTTGTGCAAGCGAGGGTGCTTTGTTGCTCTCACGTGAAACTCGAGGAGACGTGCCCTTGTACTTATTTGCATGCGTAGGTCACGCGGTCTGCTCCGATTGTGTAAGCCTTGGGGATTTATACGTCCCAGAGGGCCGTCTTGCATGCAGCAGTGGAATATGCAAACTCCACGGTGTCCCAGATAAGGGAGCTGGCATGCAGATTCGGTTTAAACGCCCGCCCGCCAATGCCGAGCCTGGCCACTGACTTCCGTTTTGCTTCCTGGCGCCCTGGGAGTCTCCTGGAGTAGCGTGGTTGAGCATGAGCTGCCGCTGGGCCGTGAGTACTTTTTGGCTTGGCAATTCTCACTTCATTTTTTGACTCTCCATACATTGCTTGCTTCTTTCTGGGCAGAGAAATACAGGGTTTCCTCTTGTGCTTTGGTGTAATATGAAGTGTAACCAACACTTTCTGGAGGGTGTGGCAAGGCGTTCGCACACTAGCTCCTTTCTTGACCTGGCTGTTTCGGCTTCTCCTTGCCTGCTATGCTGCATATCCGTAGTGGTATCGATTGCATCTGGGGCAAAAGAAAATCTCTGCTCTGTTTCTGCTGCAGCCAGGAGCGGAGAATTGTGGGTTTGCTTTTACACGGTGCCGTCCCGTGCACGAGAGCTGGCTGACCCGGTTCCCAGGACTTGGCAAGCCTGGTGTGTATAGACACTAAGCAGCATCTGACAAGCGGAGTCGATTGCTCCATCCTTCGTTTAGAAGCCATGTGTTAACAAAATACCGTGTCTGGATGCACACGGTTTGGAGCGGACTTTGCTAGTGCTTAGGGAAGATCAGATGATAAGGGTGTAAACGAGGCAACGTGCCGTGCTCTGCTGTCATTGCTGGGTTATGCAGGGTGAACATCTTGCTATCCTGGAAGCGGCACGGAGTAGGGGTGCTCGGGAACCACAGCCTGTTTGCAGCGCTCTGACAATTTTGGCTGAACTAAGTCTCGACACAGGTTGTCAGCTTGACGTGGTCTGAGGGTGGGGATGGAACAATTTTGGAGTGGAAACTGTGGTTTTGAGTAAAATGGTCTATCCACTCATCACTTGAGAGCCAGTGTCATGGCATTCGGATGTGTACCCAGCTGCTGTATTTTCACTGAGTTTGACGAACATGGAAACCACAAAACTGAGGCTAGCGTGGTTTGTGCAAGTTACCCCAGAAGCAAATATGCAGCCCTCTTATTATGCACACGTTGGGTGCACGCTGTCGTGTCATGCAGGACTGCACAGGATGTAGCCCAAAGGGCACATGTAGCCCACAGGATCCTGAAGCACACTTGAGTAATAGCAGGTTGTGGATGGATGTACAGCTGCAGATTTTCATTGCTGGCGTTATCAAACCAAGATATTTCTTGCATATGGAGGCAGATGAAAGGGTGAGTAAACACTGGGGTTGTGATTGCAGTTTCCAAAGTATGCATCCACGTAAAACTGATTTTGGCAATTTGAATGCAGCCTGTAGGTTCCTGGCGAGCTGTGCACGCGATCCACCCTGTTTCAAAGGCAAAAGGTTTCTTCTGAAATGGCAGATCTTGGCTTTGTTCCAGTGACAGCCAAGGTTCTTGGTTAAAATGTGCTATCTTTTATTAGACCAACTAAATAGCTGGAAAAATTGTTCTTTGCAAGCTTTTGGGCGCAAACACCCTTCTTTAGGCATAGGGAGAGTCTGCTGGTGTGTGCGCGCTCTCCTGGGTGGAACAGAAGCCACTATGCAAAATGCACAATGTGAAAATGCAAATGTGTGGCAGAGAATTAGCAGCCATGGGAGAGGGTAGGTGTGAGATGGGTAGGTGGGGAGGGGAAGAAGAGTGGGGATATTGAACAGGTGATAGAGTGTAGCTTATCAAATCTAGAGAGGTTATCTGGGGTTATCAGATGACTGGCAGGTTATAATATGCCATAAATCCAATGTCTATCTTTAGTCCATGATTTTTTGTATCCAGACTTGTGAAGTGAAGTTCGTAGGCTTGTCCCCGAAAAGTGTTTTTTGTAAATCTCCTTGGAGGATTAGAACAGAGACTGGGAAGAGAGGGTTGTCTCGTGAGAAGCCTGCACCCACAGGTCATTGGGGATTTTTCTTTGATAGACTTCCAGTGTGCATTCATTCTGGTATGCAGTTTTTGGGTTTTCCTACGTATTTTCCGTCGGGGCATTCAGTGTACTGGATGAGATGTATAACATTTCTGGAGGTGCAGGTGTAAGATCCAGGAAGGGTGATGGCTCTGTTGTGGGGTGTAGTTATCGTGGGGGTGGTGGAGATGTGTTGGCAGGTTTTACATTTCTGGTCCTGGCCTGGTCTGGATGCACTCGGTGCGTTTTGGACCATAGGAAGTTTGCTTGTGGGGATGAGGTTGGCGAGGTTCGGTGCTTGTTTAAAGGCTAGGATGGGTGTTGCAGGGATGCACTCGGCAGTTGAGTGCATCACTGAAACGGTTCCAGTAAAGCACTTAACAGTAACTGGAAATGAAGGCAAGGGGGGGAAAACCATCTGGTCCCTATTTCATGGGGCAGGGGAGTACTTGCTATAGCTGGAACCGAGAAGGATTACCTTTCTAAGATAAGCATGCTGCATACGAAGTTGCCTTTTCAGAATACAGCAAGGGGCAAATATGCTCTGCTGGAATGGATCTGGTGCGCTTGAACTTGCCTAAAATACAATTTAAAGTGGGGGGGGGGGGTGCTAGATCAAACTGGTGAGGGTGATCTAACCCCTTCAAACCTCGTCAGAGCCAGATGAGCTGTCGCGCTGGTCAAGTTGAAAAGCCTAGAGGGGTTTTGGGGGTGTTGGTTGTAGCCGTGTTGGTCTAAGGACATGGGCAGACAAGGTTTTTTGGGTAAATCCGGTATCTTTTATTAGACTATTTAAATAGTTGGAAAAATTGTTCTTTGCGAACGGTCGGGTACAAACGCCCTTCTTCAGAGGTGCAGCTGAATCCAGCCTAGGATTGCAGAAGCTGGGCTGATTTTTCTTTACCTATTTGCACCAGCACTCCTGTGACCTGAAGAAGCGCGTTTGTACCCGAAAGCTAGCAAATAACAATTTTTCCAAGTATTTAGCTGGTCTAATAAAAGATATCACGTCTACCCAAAGACTCTTGTCTGCCTAGAGGGGCTTTGGACACTGGGTGTAAAATGCATCCGTGACATGTGATACGTGGGCTGGCCTGTGCATGCGGACACCGAGCAGGGTCAAGCTAGGGCAGTGGCGTTGGAGGGCATCCCCAGAGGTTTCTAGTACAGGAAATGCTGGGGTTAATGTGTTGAGTGACATTTTTTAATTGGTTTTTAGTGCATAGTGGGTGCAGTTAAAGTTAACTGGTCAGTGCCTTGATTTTTGCAAAGATTATCCCTAGCGATCCAGCAGGCGCGTGCACGGGAATTGATACCTCCGCGGTCCTGATGGAGTTCTGGTAAACTCTGCATACCTCCGATTTCCCCGCTCTCTGACTTGCTACTCCTTATTTCTGCTTGGCTTTTAAACTGCTGCCTGCTCCCTTCATTTTAGGAATAGCAGGAAATGGGACCTATAACCCTCGCCACCTCGGTCAGGTGGGTCAAGGACAGCGTTTGTACCGTGCCGTGCAAGAGTGCGCCAAGGCAAGTGGCTGCTTGAAGACGTGGGATTTGAGCTGCCAAGCAAATCCTAAGGAGCCCTGCTGCCTGCTTTGCTTGCAGTCTTCATTGGTGTTCAAGAAGATCAGGTTATTTTCAATGGGAACATGACACGTAAAAAGCAGTATGTTATCTGGCTGCGTTTTGGTGTTGAATCTGAAATGCGACGTGTCAGTCTTCACGTTTCAGGCATGCAGGTTGTAGCCGCGCTGGGCTACAGGCAAAAGGAATCCGAACTTTTGGTAGAGGCGATATCTTTTACTAGATCAACTAAATATTTGCAAAAAATTGCAAATAAAGATTTATGTTTTTTGCAAATATCTAGTTGGTTTAATAAAAGAGATCACCTCTACGAAGAGGTCTGAGTCTTAATGTTTGTGTTGTACCTCTTAGCATATGCATTCCTCTTAAATCTTTCCAAGGCACACTGGTTTTTAAGTACTTTTCAGGCCCGTAGGAATGGGTGGCTAGAGAAGAAATCCAGCGCAGGGTGACATTTTACGGAAGGTATTTCCTGATCCTCTATTCACAGTTGGTTTCTTTTGTGCTTCTTATCACGACGCTGATTATTTATTTATACAGCGTGTGCTCAGGTGCAGGGCTGGGCTCCGGCTCTAGGATTTCGAAGGCTGGGCTGATTTTTTTTTCTCGGCCTGTTTGTAACGGCACTCCTGCGTGTCCCGGCCGTGCCTCCGAAGCACCGGTGGCTCATGTCTGATTTTGTGCTGTTGGGACTTGCAACGCGGGGGTGAATTTTGTGCTCTTCGGAGACAATGAAACCGCGACTTCGATTTCGGGTAAAGAAGCTGCTCTGAAATATTTATTCAGCGGCGTTTAGTTACAGAGCAGCGAGAGGCCGGGCCATGCCGTTATGGCCAGCTGTGCAGAAGGGAAGAGATAACATCACGCAGGATACCTGGTCTTCTGCGCCGAAATGTGTTCAATCTGTCCCTCCTTCCTTCCTCTTGCGTTGGGCCTGCCATATCCGTTCAGGACAGGGATGACACCCGGGAGCTCGGAGGTTTCCTAACACGAGTGTATCACAGCGGGGTTGTCCAGGGAGAGCAGGAGTGACCAGGTAGCTCTTGCGGCCAGCCCAGGATCCTGGAGTAGTAGATCGCAGCATCTTCACGCGTTTTCATGATTTTCTATCCGCAGCTTGAGCCTGTTGGCAGTCTTGGTTCTGATTTTTGAATCTTTCTTTAAGTTACTCATATGTTTCTTGCTCTCTTTTTTTGCTCTGTTGAAAAGAATTTAACCTTGCTGTATGTGGGAGCTGTCTTTGAGCATTGGGATTTGCGTACGCTGCACAGGGCAAGCTGGCGGCTGCGGAAGCTTAATCCTCGTCTGTTATGAAATACTTTTCCCCACTAAAAATGTTTGTATTTACCACCTGTTTGGCCATCCATCCCTAAATAAAATAAATAAAAAGCATAAAATAAATGAACACGTGAATAAAATAAAACACAAACAAGTAAATAAATAAATTTAAACGCATACTAAAATAAATGAACACATGAATAAAATGAAACAAAACACAAAAAAAAAAAAATTTAAACGCATACTAAAATAGACGAATAAAATGAAACACACAAATAAATAAACACATAAATTGAAATGCATAATAAAGTAAATGAATAAATTAAAATGTATATTAAAATAAATAAATAAACAAATAAAATAAAACACAAATAAATTTAACCACGTAATAAAATAAATTAATAAATGAATTTAAATAAAACAAAATGCATAATAAAATAAAACATAAAATAAATGCAGTAAACGCAATAAAACATACAGTAACAAAATTAATAAAAAATGCATAATAAATGCATAGATAAAAGTAATGAAACAACATGCATAATAAATAGATAAAATCAAATCAGTACAACAAAATGCATAATAATTAAACAGATAAAATCAAATTAAAATAAAAGGCATAATAAATACAGATGAATGAAAATCAGTAAATTCAAGTGAAAATAAAATTAATAAAAATCAATTAAGTAAAATAATGAAAATCAACAAACAAAATAAATAACATGAATAACATAGAAAATAAAATGCATAATAATGGAATAAATAAAAATGGGACTTGAAGAACCTGGTGCGCTCGGTCCCACCTGTCCTCTCCGATCGCCCTTGTGCTTTGCATGTTGTGCCTCCACGTCAGTTTGCTAGGGTCTTTTCTAGATCTGCTCAAGAGACTTTAACGTTTTTTAGTTTCCTTCTCAGTCAGAAGAAGGATGCGTGGAGCGAGCGATTGTTGATGGATTTAAATGATCCTTTGACTGTGGGTCAAAAATTTATTTCATACTTCTTGGGCAGAAATCATTTGCCCTGCAGCGCTTTGTAAAGCCTTTCCTGTCTAGATCAATAACTAGTTCACGTGCCGTCCCGGCTGGTGTCCATCTCCAGTGTGCCGTGCAGAAATGGGACATTGATGTGTCCCAGTAACTCTTGAAGCCAGTGAGACCTGAACTGGGGTATAGGCTGCACTTCCGTCAGTGCCTCCATTGCATGAGTCCCGCACAACCGCGGGCGTTAGTGTAGTGAGGGCGGAAGAAGCCTGGAGCTACCTCTTGCTCGGTGGTTTCTCCTGGAGGAGATTCAGGGTTTATTTCCACCGTGAGTTTTTTTGGAATAGCTATATTTGATCAGCTTCCTGCACATGTGGTCTTATTCTGGAGTCCTTGTTTAGAAATAAGGATCAGCACGTTCCCACAGGAGTAATTTAGCTTCACTCTGAAATATTGTTCGGGTGTAAGAGCACCCGCCTCTGGAAGCAAATGAGGAATAGCTAGAGTTTAATTTCACATCCTACCTTTTAACGCAGATTAACTTCCTGCTCTAGGTGTCTCCTTAAATTACACTGGCAGGAGAGTGTACGGGGAAATTTATACTGCTGTCATTGTTTCCTAGGTAAATCCAGAGCCTCAGCCTCCGAGATGATTAATCCTGTCATTCATCAGCCCCAAATCCTTATGCACACTTCAGAAAGTATTAAATGGAAAATTTTGATCGATTTATAAACGGAGCTAGTGACAAATCTGACAGTACTGCCAGCTAACCAAGAGCCTGGAAAGAAGAGTGAGGGTTAATTTTGTGTCATGCTTTCCTTTTAAGTGTTGATTTCTTATTTCAAGACTTGGTCTGTGTGGCTGGTGCAGTGTGCACTGCAGCTGCTGGACAAGGGAAATTGGTTTTTGGGGGTTTTTTTTGATGAAGACATCCAAAAGGCTGTTGTCTTGATAGGCATGAGCAAAATCTGGTTTGTTTAAAGTAGAATTGTATGCAGATAGACTCCACTGGGTGTATTTGGCTTATAAATCGAATAAGCCATTCGACACTCCCAGCACGCTGTGCGAGTCCTGTGCAGCGTACATGGGCCATTCCTAGTAGGTACAAGGCCCTTTGCTTTCCATGACATGCTATGCTATCTAGTGCTTTTCATGAGATCCCAAAGTGCTCTACTGAAGAGGCTGGAATCATTATTCCCATTTTACAGTCAACACAACTGAGGTGCAGAGGGAGGAAATCACTTGCCCAAGGCTGCCTAGCAGGCCAGACCAGAGACAGAGCTTGGTTCTCGCAAACTCCCGTTCAGTGCTCCCTCCAGCATGTGCTGTTAAGTAGTTTCTCTTAAGCTGGTGTTGGTTGTACGGCAAAAGTCAGGATCTAAAATCCATATACCGGCGAGTGGGAATGCAAACACCTTTTGGTTCAGAGCTGGTTTCGATAACTTTTGTGTTATCGTGCCACCCACAGGTAGCTACTGTGCTGCTGACAGGTGATGTGTGTCGTTTCATAGGAAGCCAGCTATCAGACTGATCTGTTGTGAAAGAGCTGGCTTAACATTTGCTGCAACTTGCATCATTTTCAGGTTTCTAAAGCCTGGCTCCTCTGGCTGTTGGCCTGGTGCATGTTTGTGTGTAGCTCTTGGGTTTAGGGTAGCAAGCACAGCCAGATGTGCTCTTGGCATCTAAGACCTTGCCATTAAGATCTCCATCCCATCCCCAAAACTCAAATGTTACGTGCAGATGTGCCTTTTTAAGTCCTTTGAGTTCCTTTAGGTTGGAAAGTTTTTAACTATCATGTTCTGGTGAATGGATTTGTATTCTTGTCAACGTAGGCTTGGAGGAGGGGAGCACTGCATTGGCAGCCAACCTCCACCTAGAGCAGGGGCGGGCAATTATTTCGGGCAGAGGGCCACTTACTGAGTTTTGGCAAGCCATCCAGGGCCACATGACAGGCAGCCCAGGGCAGATAAATATTAATTTTCTAAATTTTTTAGGGGCTCCACAGGCTGGATTGAATGGCCTGGCGGGCTGCATCCGGCCCGTAGGCTGCATTTTGCCCATCCGTGACCTAGTGCTTCCCGACCATGCTGCGTCTCCGCTGACAGCTCCTCCCTCTTATTAGATTATGTGAAACTATTCCAGCATCCTCATGTGTGGCTAGGCGTACCACGGGGCAAAACGGTGTGGTTTGAGAGATGTAATCCTGAAGATAAAATGCTGGTTTAGAGCAGTACCATCAACGCTGCCTGCGGAAGATCCTTTAAATCCAGGGGGAAGACGGACATGGCAACATTAGCGTCCTCTTGCAAGCAAACACCTTGAGCATCAAGACCTCAGCTTCGCTGGACCAGCCACCGCATCCGGGTGTGCGGCTCCGGACGCCTGCAGCAAGCTTTGTTCTCCCAGCTCAGTCGACGCATACGCTGAAGAGGAGGCAGAGGAGGCATTCGTTACAAGGATGTCCTCGAGGCCAACTTTAAAAATGCACCATCAACATCAATTCACGGGCGATTATCGCCCAAGACCGCCGCCAAGCGAGGAAGAGTTTGTTGCAAGGATCTCGGTACTTTGAAACTTTGCAATGACAACGCAAGATGGAAAAATGGGAGCGGCGGAAAGTCTCGCAGACCGAACCAAGACCCCAGAGCCACCCACCCCGCGTGGAAACGTGCCTGAGCCACAGCAGAGTCTGATCCCGGGTCAACCTTATCAACCATCTTCACACCTACGGATGAGACGAGCATGGAAGACCATCAGCCTCGACTGCGCGGGATTGTCCAGGATGCTGATTTCCAGTTGTTCATCCATTGGCTTCTAGCAAACTGCCTCCCTTTCTAGGCATTAGACTTGCTAGACGTCGTCTCCGGGGAGTATTCGGTGCTGCCGAGCTACTCGCCTTTGTAGGGCAGAATTTTAATGTTGTTTTCCCTGCTTTTAATCTTACAGCTGGCAGATTAATTGAGTTATTACAGCCCCTTCCCGTGAGGGCTGTGCATGGCGCGCCGTGGGCAGCATATCGGAGCATGATGTAAGTTATCTCAGCCTTGCAAAAACCTCCACGCCCGCCTTGCTGTCGCGTGTAACTGCTTGGCAAGGGTGCGAGATGTCATTTGTTTTGCATGGGAACGGATGGGCCAGCGGATCTAATGCTTCGGCTGGCAGATTTTTTGTTGCACCCTTTTTTTTGCAAGGCTGAATTATTTGCTGTTGGGGGCTAACGCAGCAAGGAGGAGGGCTAGTTGAACGTCTTAACCCCAAGCTGTAGGATGAGACCTTGGAAACTGGCTTCAAGTCTCAAAATCTGCCTCGGACCTTCTACACCGCGTTGATCTCCATGCCTCAGTTCGCCTGCTAATTGCAACCCTTTCCTCTCCCCTTTGTCTTGCAAATGTATTCAGTTCTTCCGGGAAGGGACAGTCTCTTACTTGTGTTTGCCCAGCGTTTCATGTAGTGGATGTTGTATGGCACCTCTGGCCACTGTCAGAATATAAATACCTTTTAAAATCAGCGTGGGGTGTATTGTAGCGTACAGCCCACGATTGAGCTAGCAACACGCAGTGAACGCGTCTGTCGGCACCACATCAAATCACAAGTGAATCCCTCTGTGGTTGGACCCGGTCGTTGTTTGAGAGCAGGCTTCTTTGGTTGTCTTAACATTTATTAAAAGGTGCTGTTCAGCTTAACGATGGTGCTGTGATTGTGTCTTTCATTAGCTACCACGATCCATATCAAAGCAAAGCCCTGCTTGCCAGGACATTAGCTGTTTTCACGGCTTCCTATCATGGCAGAAGGTTCCTGGCAGATCACTACAAGCTTTTATATGAGCTTCAGTGTTGTAAAAAATTGATAATATACCATGGGGGCAACGAGGCAAAATTTGCGGCTATCAAAACGCCTTCGGCTAGTCGAGGCTGGAGGCAGGTGTGGGCCCTCCGACGGTCCTGACCCAGTTAAATGAATGGGCAATGCAAGGCAGAGGGGACTCGCTGACGACTGAAAAATAACCTGGGTCGGGGGGAACAATTTAAACTACTCGTGCTGTGTTCGAAACTACCAATGTCAGCTTGAGACGAATAACTGAGCATCGGTTGCAGAAGGAAGACTCGGGATTACAGCACAGCATGTTAAGATGCGTAAGGAATAAAATGGAGAGCCGTTAAAAATGGTGCAGAGCTATTATAAATCAGTTATACCCTCCAATGCATGACACGACCATCTCCAAACGGCTCTTGCATAATAAGAGGGGGTTCAGAAATGGCTGATGGAAGCAAGACGCCGGCATAAACTGATTAGAAGAGATTGACTCCCGATGATCTGCTGAGGCCCCCTCCGACCCAAGCATCTGAAAGACTTCATGAAGCAACTTTGTCTTGGAGAAGCCCATTAAGAGGGGACTTGATATAGTTATTTCCTAGACAAGGAGGACATACCCCATTTACCTGGATTCATAACGCAAGAACAAGGGCAGCCAATAACATCGCGAGGTGGTGCATTTAAAACTGATTGGAAAAAAAAAAAAAAGCCTTTTCCATTCAGCACACGATTTAACTTCCTAGTCACAGGGTGTCATTGAAGTCAGTAGTTGGTTTCTAAAAGTGATTAAACACTTGTAGAGAGCAAGACTGTCCAAAAAACCCCCCAACAAACCTACCAACACAAAACATTTCTTAAGGACTGTATACACGGTGGCTAAGGCAACCTCTGACTTCTAGAGCAGGAGGAACTTGTGATTGGGGCACTTTTATGGCTTTCCACAGAACTCAAATAATTTTGGGAGGAAACCCATGTCTTTTGACTTGTGGAACAGGCTGAAAGACCCGGGCACTATAGACGTGAGGTGTGCCCGCTACTGCAGGACTGCCGTAGGAAAGGTGATAAAAGCTATGCAATATATCCTCTTCTTGTTCGCGGCTGGCCGTGGGCCCTTGAACGTCAGCCTGCGGTAGCAGCCCTTGTGCGCTCCCAAACTTTGAGCCCTGCTGTTGTGGTTCGGTGGTAGAGTCCTTGTCTGCCTTAGCGAGACCCAGGTTTGATTCCCAGATGTGCATGTAAATACAGCTGGTGGGGTACCGAACATCTGGACTCGGTCTGACCTCGGTGGTCTACAGGGAGGAAGGTCTGGGCAGCCTCCACCCCTCCATGCTCCTGCCCAGGCAAACCTGTTGAAGGTCCTAGTGACCTCTCATGCATACACCATGATCCAGACGGATCAACTGTTGCCTACTAGATTATTTTAGGACCGTCTTGCTGCAGAAGTCCTTCTGAAGTAGTGGATGCTATTGGAGACGGGGAGCTCAACTAGCGGGACCGCTAATCCAGCCCACTAAGGCATTTCCTGGGTTTCTAAATTGAGGCATCCTATTCCCACTCGCATAGTTGCATGGGAGAGGCAGGAACTTCGGCATCCTGACCGAACTGTACCAGTAGACCTCAGTGCCCTTTCCTACTGCGTTGTCTTCTGTAGAATAATAAGATGATTTTTGCTTCTTTGCTTTAGTGTTGTGCTAGGGAGAAGCCTCTCCCGTTGAGGCTAATATGACTTCCGGCCGTGCTCGTCGGCGGCAGATGTCCTTGCAGTACAGGCACTTGGCAATCGGTGGGGAGAGCGCTGGAAGAATTAGTATTCCAATCACAAATGTGGCCTTTGTAGTAAACAGATCTCAGGGAGCAGAGCCAATGCAGAAGCGTCCTTGAAAGGGAAAAGCAAGCAACATCCCTTGGGGAGCGGTGGCAGGAGGGCGGCTGTTTGTCTGACGATGCCCTAGTCAGGAGGGGGCCGTTTCCATTCCTCTCCTGCCTTCGGAGACTGTAGGTATGGAGGCTTGATCTACAGATGTTCTCTACCTTGCCAGCTGAGCTTTGAGGGGATGATGGCTCATCTGGTTTGGGGGGAAGGAGGCTGTAAACTAGCCGGGCTGTCCCTGGTGGGAAGCTGCGTGTGCAGTTCATTCGAGCTCTTGTGTTTTGTCCTTCCAGGTAGTGTCCTCGCCGCCGAGCCAAGCGAGAGTGCTTTTGTACCAGTGCTAGCGGGCAGCCTTGGCTGGAATTGCTGCAGAGGTAGCAATCTGGAGCCAGGGGATTGACTAACAAAGTGTTTAGCATGCTGGTTAGGCCTTGGCGTGTTCTGCTTGCTGGGTAGCAGGTGCTATTTCCTATCTTGATACCATGCTATCTCCACCCCGCTATATGGGTTAGAACAGCTCCAACAGGGAGCTGGACCCTAGGCTCTGGTATGGTTTTCCTTGTTCATGGTGGACTGATTTTCCTGTTGAAGGGCACTGCTGGAATGGCACCATAGAGAATAAGCAGTTTGGCTCTTTAGACCAAGCATAGCATCATAGAAAATGAGGGTGGAAGGGAGCTCAGGAGGTCACATCTAATCCAAGCTGCTGCTGCTGCAAGCAGGACCAGCCCCAACTACATCATCCCAGCCAAGGCTTGGTCTACCCAAGTCCTATAAACCTCCAAGGATGGAGACTGCACCACCTCTCTGGGTGACCTGTTCCAGTGCTTTACCATCCTCCTAGTGAGTTTTTCCTAATATCCAACCTTGACTTCCCTTGCTGCAACTTCCCCACTCCTCAATTCAGGGAAGTTCTTGCAATACCTTGTAAAAACTCTCCTCCAGCCAAGGTGTTGTCTCCTTTGGTGATGCAGCCTTGTAGTGGCTTCATGTACCCTGTTGATGCTGCTGCACCGTGTGAGATCATAAGGGGGAAAAACACACCTTAAAGTGGGAAACCTCCTGGGATTTCTGGTCAGTAAACTATTAGTGCTTCTTGCCTACCAGAGACCAAGGTGAAATGAGAGTATTTTTAGTTTGTTACTGCTGAAGGTTTGAGCAGAAATGATGGACGGTGTCTTCTGGAAATCGCCTGTCTAAGTGGGTCCTGAGCTCACTGTGACTCTCGAAATACCTCTCTCCATACCTTGCATTCACTCCGGACTCTGGTTTTGTCATCAGTCCCTGTGAATTTGTACTGCAAGCTCCTTTGAACAGACTCCAGCCTCTTAGTTTTGTGCCGTGCTGGATTTAAGCTTAAGCTGCTTAAGCTACAGTTTAAGACCTCACAATACGAGGGGCCTCTAAATAAGAAAAAAGAAAAACTGGACATTTTCATCCTAATATGACAAACATAGACTTCTATATGGCTACACAGTTCTTATGCATATTGAGTTCTTACATTGGTGCAGAAATAACAATGATTCATCTTAAAATTTCATGAAAACCCATTTTCGTAGATTTTGTGCATTATTTTTATCGTATGGGGCCTCTTAAACTGGACGTAGCTTAGGGCCTCAGCGTGTCATAATCTGGTACTGGGTTAGCACTTGGCTTTTTGTCCTGTTGGGTGCGTAGTTGCTGCCGCAGTCAA
The DNA here is from genome assembly GCF_030867095.1 of Alligator mississippiensis. Lineage (NCBI taxonomy): Eukaryota > Metazoa > Chordata > Crocodylia > Alligatoridae > Alligator > Alligator mississippiensis. The sequence continues at coordinate 2,194,267 of NC_081829.1, read as the reverse complement.
ACCACGTTGATGTGAAGGGACTTGGAAGTTGCATTTTAAACTACTTTTAAAAAAAAATTTTGCATGCATATTATTCTGGGTAGGATTGGTGGTGCACTTAGCACCAGGGTAAGAAGGTGTAGAGGTTTTCTGGATGTTACAGGCATTTCATAGTAGCTAGGGTCAGGAGGGACCTGAACAGATCATCTAGCCTGACCCCCAACCCATTTGGATTTGCAACATATATTATGCAGAAAAAATGATTGTTGTGCTGTAGTGATTATTTGAGTGGAATAGCAGCAGCAGAAAATAAAATCAACCCCAAAAAACCTGTTCAGACCCATTGCATGTGACACTGGAAGCTATCTGGGATGAATTTCAATATCACGCTGGGACTTCCTCCTCTGTTACTGCAAAGGAGTGGAGACTCCTTCATCCCCAACCTTACCGGGTGGGACGTCGCCCAGGTTTCGTGAGGATGTACGAAGACCTCTTCCGGCAGTGAAGCTAAACTAGGCGGTGCCTTTGGTAAAATGCAAGGTTTTCTTTTATCACCTTATGTTTCAATTTTGGTTTTCCTCTCTTTTGCAGTTTTTCACAAAACGAGCGTACCAGAGAAATGGAAGATAACGCTGGTAAGTATTGTTCTATTACTTTTATTATCAAATCGCTTATATTACTCTCTCTTCACTTTGCTTTCGTTATCCTGAATTTTTTTAAAGACGTTTCCTTCATTTTGAGGCCTGCTGTAGGACAAGACCATCAGAGAGGTCCTGGTTAGGCAGAAATATTAATGTTATAGGAGAGACTAGACTAGGCTTAAGTAAAAACATTGCAGATCGGGAATGGGTTTATTGACCTGATTTCACAGGCGAGAGATCAGAATTTGCTTCTCCATTCCCAAAGCACTTTAAATTGGAGCTCCCCCATTTTACAGCTAGGAGAAACAGGGTGCGTCTACATGTGTGCTTTAATGCACATTAGCCTATTGTAACGTGTATTAAAGCATCACAAAAAAGTGCGCTTTTGCTAATGCTCATTAAAATAGGCTAATGAGCCTTTTCCTAGTACCTCACAATGGAACTACTAAATTTTAATGTGCATTAACAAAAGTGCATTAATGAACATGTAGACGTGCCCTTGGAAGCATCGAGCAGGGAAGTGATGCATCCAAGGCCAGACTGCAAGTCTGTGGCAGAGCAGGGCTGAGCTCGTTAGCTCCTAATGCCTAGATCCATATTTATTTTCATAGATTGTGCTGCCTTGCAAGAGATGGGTTTCTTGCAAAAAAACCCCAAGACTTGTAAAGTCACTTCAGGCACTACGTGACTTGCTCGGAGGTAAACTGATCTGTATCTTAGTTAAATCTCACCTGTGATACAAGTAGGGTTTTGGCCACAATTAAAACCAGCTGACTCTGGATAGAGTAAAGACTTTAATGGCACTTCTTTCTAGCTTTTGCCTGAATGGCTGCAGATATGCTCTGATAGCCGGACGGTTGCTTTTCCTATGGAAACTGCTTTCTTGCGAGTATCTTATCTTCCCTGCTTCATGAATAGTCTCTCGCTACAGGCACGTTCACCTTACCTCACTCTGAAATGGGAATAGAGGGTTGCCTTGCTCCATTGCTGCCAGCCAACGGGAGAAATTATGAATCATTTAAGGGGAGGTCAGAGCAAATTCTTCTCGGTTCGGCACTAGGGGAGGAGAAAACCCTTTTAAATTTCTGTCGTTAACTTCCATTTAAATGGCAGCCACGTATCTGGATAATTGGTGCCTTGTGACGAGCTATGATATAAGCTAGGCAGTCAAGTTGCGTGACCACAAAAAACCATCGGTGGATCGTGCTTGTCAAGGCAAACGGTGCCACCCTGAAACGTGGGTACGGAGCAGTCCTCAACTGTCTGGAGTTTGGTGCCGCGAGGGCAGCAGCCTGTCACGGAGGCTAATTTAGGACTGTGGAAAATTGGTCTGTTGGATCTAATGGCCCAGCTGGAGCAGTGACGGCCCCCTACCTCTGCCAGGGCAGACGTGCAAATTGCTCGTCGCACTAACGTTCCCAGTGACAGGAGTTACTGCTGTGCCCTGTAATTAGTGAGCGTTTAATTTCTGGTGATCCCGCCCTGTGATTAGGCTCCTTCAGTGAAAAGAGAGCTGTGAATTTAGCTCGGGTTATAGGTGCTCAGTCGGCTGTGGGTATGGAAGCCCTTCTTTTATCCACAAAGCACAGCTCGGCCGGGGCCGGGGCCGGTATCTGCCATCCCAGCGGCGAGCTTCAGCTTGCACCGAAGGTGCTTCGTGGGGGCGACAGGGATGGATGTGCCACCATCTGATCGAACCGCAGTTGCAGTTGCTAAGGCTGCCAGCAACCAACTGTGTCCGAATCTCATAATCCATCATTGCCTGTCCCCTGGCAGCCGGGCTTGGACCTCAAACTCATTTCACCGAGGCCAGAAAACAACCCTCAAATTACAGCCACTGTAGTTTACTCCTGGGTTGAAACAGTGATCTGAAGGTGAAAAGCTCCAGCTTTTTTTTTTTTTTTAAATATATTATCATTTTGCTGACCTTTTGTATAGCATGACTCCCGTCCCTCCCATCTTTTGAACAAATTTCAGGGTGTGAACACAAGCCAAAAGCACCAGGATTTCTTTTCCTGCGTCTTGCTTCCATCAGTTGTGGAGTTTTACACAATAGTTTGCACTGTCCATGTCCGACACACTGGGCCTCTCACGTAAATGGTAGAATAAGCAGACGGGTCTTTGATTATTATATATTTTTTAAAAATTACTTTGCCTTTAAGGAGGGTCATTCTGCAAGCGCTGCTAAGTTCAGGACTCGTGGGTTCTGTTCCCGGCACTGTGACCGGAGACGAGGTAAGGCTGAGCCGTGCGGAGGAGCTGCGCGACTAGCTGAAGTGAGGCTGACGCCCTTTGTTCTTCCAAAGCCTGGTGATGTGATGAACTTCTGTCCGTAACCGGTTGTACATTAACCACATTCACAACGCTGCATGGCTGGCTTTTGTTTCGACTGCATTGGCACGTGTTTGGAGCTGGTGCGCTCCAAACTGCATTGCAACACGCCCCGGCGGCCGCGGGGACCATACCGTTGATCTCGATTCCTGTATAGTCTCCAGGCTTTGCTACCAGCTTGCTAGATGGCTGGCTGCCTTGGCTATTGAACATTGGGATTGGCTGCTGCCTTCAGATTTTAATTCGTTTTCACTCCTAAAGGCTGCCCTGTGTGTATAGACAGTGATAGGAGAGTCTTTGGATTAATTGCGGGGCTTAAAGGCATATGGTGTATTATTCTGGATGAACGTTAATGGGTTTATCTGCACTTGTTAGAGCTCAGGTTTTCCAGTGAGGCAGAGAGGGAGGAATATAAATGCACAGAATAGCCTTGTAGGAACAGTACTAGTGGGTGAGCGATGGTGGGGAACCCGTCAAAGCTGGGAAGGAGCTGTAGGAACGGACCCAGGATTTTGCATAGGCACCAGGATACTGCCATGATTGGTTTATCACCTTCTCCGTGAATCGGGAGGGAGCTTGCCGGTGCTCCCTTAGGTGTTGCCCGATGGAGGAGGAGGGGACGTGCCAACAAGTGGAGCAAAATGTATAGGCAAGAAATGGTGGAGCAAGTGGTCTCCCTGAGAGGCCTTCCAGAGATTGCATTTAAGTGAGAGCTGCCAAGAACAGTGACTTTAGAGTCCTCAGCCAGCTCTTCGCTCCCTCCCTCCATCTGGGATGGATCCTTCCTGTTGGTGCATGGGGCGAAGGATTGCCATCCTAACGCTCTGCAAGCTGAATATAGATGTCTGCTGGTCGTTGCAGCTCATCCATGGCAGTGTCCTGTCCAGTCCACTCTCCAGGCCCTCCTGCTCACAAATAACTTCTTTCTTTGGTCTCAGCCACACTGCTCTGAGATTTTCAATGTAGGAATCCCATTTTTTTCCTTTGGCATTGAGCTCTAGAGTAAGACCTTAAGAAATAAGTGATTTAAGTGTCTGAGGGGGCAGTGGGAATTTTGCCAAAAGCCCATGGTGATTTGGATGCATTGCTATGCTGTTGGCGTGAAATAACGTGGGGACAAACCTTATATTCACTTGCCAATAACATTTGAACTGGTTATAGTTTAACAGTTGCATGTAGGGCTCATCTGGTCCTTTTAAGCATTTGACTGGTGTGTGGGAAGCATCCCTGTTGGATCCACCTGCCTAACACTGTAGCCTGTAATTATTCTGATGTCAGCTTCTGCCTCCTTCCTCGGCAATTATTAGGATGAACTCCCTGTAGCTTTCTTGTCTTGACTGTGAGCCTGCCTTACCTATCCTACGAGGAGGCGATCATGATGTGCTGTTCATCGAGCAGACGATTCCTACCAAGGTTGTATAGTCTTGCGCCTAAAAGCATCTTCTTGTGCTCTGGAAGTGGCACTGCAGATGTTCAGTGTGGTTATTTTTAATTTTATTTTTTGGGGGGGGGTTGGGGGCTTCTTTTCTGTTCCTTATTCAGGATCAACCTTCTCCTCTGTCCCTCTTGGCATCCCGCTGTATCCTGTCTTTCCCAGCTTAAAGGATGCAAGAGGACAGGCAACAAGGAATACTTTTTCAAGTGTCTTCTATCAGCACCTCGTGCAAATTAATGAGCAATTAGTTTTGGAATTGTGCATCCTCAGGGATCAAGTGCAGTAAATGTCTCTTGCTTTTGGAAGTTTAAACTCCAAGACTAGTTAAAGAGGGGACTAGTTAGAGAGTCAAAATGCCCATGTGATTTTGGTCGCTCTGCCTCTGATTCTGTGCTTGATATTTGGCAAGCTGCTTAATTCCCTCTGTGCCTTTGCCTGTAAAAGGTGGCAATGTTTGGAGGGGCTTTAAGCCGCCCCCCCCGCCTGCCCGGGGGGAAATCAAGAAGTGGAGTATATAATTCAATATACATGTGTGGGTGGGATAATTTGTTTTTTAGACTCGAAACTCGTGAAAGAGGTGGTCTCTTTTATTAGACCAACTAGATCTTTGCAAACAAATTATTGTATTTATTTGCAAGCTTTCGGGCATGCTCGCCCTTCATCGGGCACAGGAGAGAGCAGAGGTTGTAAAAAGTTCTCCTAGGTAGAAATGAAGATTCATATTTTTTAGAAGCTTTCTGATTCAAAATGTGCATGGGGAAGTTGTACTCCTCTAAATACATAACCGCTGCTCCCTGGTGCTGAGCGGCCTTCTTGTTTAGAGAGGGGCTCGAGGTTTCGAGCAGTATGGAGCTGTTTCGCTTCTACTGTGTCAGGGGAGCGCTAATTGCTGGGTTTTTTCTTATAACCGAGGTGGTGTGACAGGCAGAGTGATATGACTGGTCAGGTTCGGTTCCAAAGATGCATTGCATTTTATTTGCCTTTGCATCCGGTAGTTAAAAATACCCTTTATTTCACTCTGCTGTTGCCGCCGGCTGCTATGTGGTATGTCTGTGTGTGGGTTTGATCTTGCTTCCCACTGGGATTTCTCACTGCTGCTGCTTTGCCAATATGACCTGCCTGCTCGGTGTCTCTTCCAGGTACAGCGGGGGGATGAAGCAGAAGCCCCCAAGCAGGCAAAGTCTGTTCCCAGCAAACAAAAGCCTGCTAGCAGCAAGTGGGAGCCTGTTTGCTGCCTCCGCTCCAAATGCTTTTATGGCTGTTCCTTTGTGCGTGCTCTTTGCATAGGGAGAAAAACCAACATAAAGGTGGATTTATGAAACCCTTTGTTTAGCAGCAGTTAAAAAAAAAGGTGGGGGAGAGGAGGGGAAATGGCTGATAGAGTATAAAGGATATATGGTGTAGCCGTGTTGGGTTCGGAAATGGAGACGGCAAAACTCTTGGGATAGAGGTAATATCTTTTATGAGACCAACTAAATAATAGCAAAAAAAGGTCTTTCTTTACAGATTTTTTTTTTCTTTTCTTCAGTAGAGTACAAAACACTTGATTTCTGCCTTGCTGGTCTGAATTCAGCCCAGGTGACTGCAGACGGCCGTCTGATGACAGTCATGTGGCCTGTATGAAATGAGATGGGGCCGTCGGTGCAGAGTCTGGTAGAGAAAAAGCCGCCACTTGTAATGGGAAGTCGGGCTAAATTCTCCTTGTAGACTGGACCTCCTTGTCCGGCGCGGTGCACTGGAGCATCGGGGGAAGATGCTTTGAGCAGGAGAGTGTAAGAAAGCTCACAGAGAAGTAAGAAAATCTCTGTTCTGCTTTCTTACTTAAAAAAGAAAAGAAAAGAAAGAGAAAGGTCGTTCATCTCCAGGGCTGTCTTTGTGGCACTTTTGATCTGCTCTTTAAAGAGGGGCCTTTTTTCATGTGAAATTAAATGGAAAGAAATAGGGGCAGGGCATAACATTATGAATCACTCCTTGCTCTTTGCATTTGTCAGAGGTATCAGTGAACGTGCTGCCCTCTGACTTTTGAAACCAGGAGTTTCTTAGTTCTGATTTCCGCCTTGCTTTGGGTACGGTGAGCAACAGAGCGGGGATCCCCTTCATCCTGAAAGCGTAACCATCGAGTCAGCTGCCTGCGGGTTCATGCAAGAACAGTATATATATCTATTTTTTGCTAATCATGCACGGCTATCTGGAGGAAATCTGGGTGAAAGCTTTTGCACGGAGAGCGTGGGGATGCTGTTCTGAGTTGTGAGATGAAAGTCCTGGAGATGCTGTGAGTCATCTCCTGTTTTGATCTGTAAAGCCAACCGACTTCCACACCAGGAGAGTGTTACAATACCATTCCTCGTTTAAAATCTACCGAAGGACGATAGCTATTTCCATTGGACCGCGTGGCTTTTTAACCGCATCGTGATACAGAACATCCCGGGAAGCATTGCTGCAAGTAATAAAGTTGGCGACGTTTCTAAAATCGGCGGAAGTACATTGCAGTGCAGTATCCGCTTGGATTTCCGTTAGTCCTTCGAAGCGCATCTTCTAGTTGGCTCAAATGATTTGCTCGATGGTGGTACACTTGGGGCAGCCAGCTGAGACCTGTACAGCCATCGCTGCGGTAGTTTCGAGCGGAGAAGGGCAGTTATGCAGCAAAAATGAGCCTTATGGACTATGCTTTTCTGTCCGGATCTGTAGCAGGGTTGAATCTCTAGAGATCCTGAGCTGCTCCTGGACCCCATCTTGAGTAACTGCTGCAAGGGGTAGCCAGTGGTCAGGTCTCCGCAGCACGTACAGGGGGTTCGCCTCGGGGAAACGGGTTTAATGGCCAAGCGGTAGAGATGCTGGTGGCCTACGTATATGTTTTTAATACTTCAAAAGTATTTGAAGTAGTGAAAGTCATTTTGGAAGGGAAATCTTGCAGATGCTGAGCAGTTTGTCCAGTGCAATCGCACTCCCACCTCACTCACGGTACTTCAGGCACCAGAGGCCTCTACTAGTAGCTGTAGTCTGTCTTCCTGCGGATGCAGGCCTACTCCATCCACAGTTAGGCAGCTGTCGTAGCCCTGTAGGAGGGTGTTGGGAGACCTGGACTCTGTTTCTAGTTTTCTTTTTTCACCCTAGTTGACGCTGGTTAGAGCGCTTTAGCTCCTGGTGCCTCACTTTCCCCATCTGTAAAATGGAGCAGAGGCTTGTTGCCCTTGGAGGCAACACTCAGGTGGACTTGAGGGTCCGGTTTGGATTTTTTTCAAGCCACTGAACATCTGCCCCATCCTTTTGGTGCCTGTCATGGCCTGGCTGTCTGAAGGATTTAGCTAGGGAAGGTGGCGGGATGAGCAGGGTGTGCGGAGGAGGGTTTGTACGCGGACTAAGCGGGGTGAACTGGTGTTACTCTTTATTTTCCTCCCCCGCAGCTTTTCTGCTTTCCAGCTCGTGCTGAATGGCACACAACGGTGGTGGAGCCTTGCCATTAGGCAGACCTGTTTTCTTTTATAAGTGGACGTTGTCTCTCATCGCTATTACTGCCTTCACCAGACGCGAAGGGCAATACCTGCCCTGGATCGCGTGAGCTGCGCTGCGGGGTACCAGCGTGCTGCCGGCCCCGTGCCGGTCTGCGTGGCTGCTAACTGATCTTAGTCATCAGCCCTGTTATGCTCTTATCACGTGTTGAAAAATAAGCCCGGTCCTCACTTGTGCAGCTGGCTTTTGTCCCTAAATGCTGCTGAAGTGAAGTGTGGCAAGAAACGTGGAAGAGGCGTCTGGCACTTCCCTCGGCTGTACGGCGCTAGCGGCTCTGGAAGATCGTCGGTGCCCACGATACCGATGAACTTGAAAACCATTGATCGCTGCTTGGGATGGGAAGGACGTTTTATCTTCTTTCTAGTACAGCGTGCTTCTGTCTTGCTTCGGAAAGCGGGCATCTTCCGCAAGCTTCCTGGGAAAGGAGATTTGAGTTTTACAATACGACTTCTGTTTGTTAATCTGTATGGGAAAAGTCTGCCTTCAAGTTATTCTCCTTCAGCTGCCGGGCTTCAAAGCTTCTTGCAAAGGGTCTGGACGGGAGTATTTATCGCTCCCCTCCACGGTGCCGACCTGTCGTTGGCTTTTGTCCTGGCAATGCTTCAAAGAGGAAGGGTTACAGATTTGGGAACGGAGACGCAGGGCACGCAGGTCTCTTGTCGAGACTTGTATATCCCACCCATTTCATTCTGTAGTGCTGATATGCATGTATTGCTACAGAGCAGGGCTCCTCCAGGCTTGTCTTTGAGGTCCTCAGTGCTTCATGCTTGGGTGGATATGCTCCCATCTCTCTTCCCTCCACCTGAAGCTGAATAAATGATCCCAGCAGCATTTCTGGTTTGGGTTGGAGGTTGCGTGTGGGTTCGCTGCAGAGAGAACTCGCACGTTTGGCACCTGAATCGCCCCCCTCGGCCGTGTCGCATGGCACCGATTGCAGGACGAGTGTTGAGGGGAGCGCGTCTCTCTTCCTAGATGTCTCTTCTCATAGTCTCAGGAAGTCGGAGGACTATCCACTTACTGTAGCCTGCATCTCTGCAAAATGGGTGGGTTACTGGTTGGAGCGAGGCTGGCTGGGGAGGTGCCAAGAGCCCAAGTCGAAGGTGCCCGCGAGCGTGGGAGGGTTGCACGGTGCCAGCGTTAGGTCTGCGGCGAAGGGAAGTCCTGTGCGGCAATGCAGAGCCCTGTCCCAGGCGTCCGGCACTCCCGGACTTTCCTGGGAGCACCAGCTGGGAGTGCAGGGAGGTGAGTTGGTTACGTGGGGTTTCTCATTGCTTCTGCTCGGTAGATGCTCGTGAAAACCATTTGAAACGAGCCAGAGGGCTGCCTCCAAGAAAGGATGATCCTGGGTTGGGAAGAAAGTAGAAGCTATTCTTGTCCTTTCTCTTCTTGACCCTCTCTGCCACCCCATCCGGTTTGTATGGCGAAATCTGTCTTGAACTGCAAGTTTAATATCCGCGTAGTTCGTGACAGATCAACAGTGACCTGGCAGAGCAGATCTCCCCGTTGGGAGAAGGGAGCCCAGTAGCAGGGCTGCAGGTTCAGAGAAGGGAAGAAGTTGCAGGAGAAATGATGCATCCATCAGCTTTGCTCACACTGGGATGAAGGCCTTCCACATGAATGAGTTAATCCTTGCAGTACCTTCAGAGGCAGGGCTCGTCTAATAGACGAGGAGAAACTGAGGCACGCTAGGGGAAGTTCCTTGCCGGAGGTCAAGCAGGGAGACGAGGGGACCAGGACCTCGATCTGGGTCTGATCCAGCGCCTTCACTCACAAGGCGTCTCTGAGAAGCAAACGTGGAAGGGAGGCCGAGAGGATTCATTTTCAAGAAGGACTAAACTATCTCATGCACCAGCATCCTCTCTCTCTCTCTCTCTGCTTCGTAGCCGCCGTACCTGCCCGCTGGCCGTCGTGTGACTGCAGACGGGAGAGGAAGCAGCTCGCCGGTTTCTCAAGATGCAATTAATTAGCATCATGAAAGTTTAAGATTCCTTACGTGCCGGGCTATTCAAGCACGGCCTAGTGCCCCGAAAAGTCAGGATGAAGCAGAACACGAAGCTCCGTTTTGTGCTCCCTGGTTGCTTTCCTCTTGGTTCTTCTGCAGTCCGGTGCATTCGGGGGTCTAGGACCCGATGGGTACGAGAACAGATCTGTGCTGGCGCGGGACTCCTGCCCCTGCATGTAGATAGATAGCTGTCCTCAAAAATAACCATCAAAAGAACCTGTGCATTCGTGGGCATCATCGCTCCGGCACGGCTGCATGATGCATTTGGGTAATGCTGCGCTTGGGACACGAGAGGGCAGACGTTGCTCAGTTTGGAGCTTCTAGGAAAGGAACAGGTATATTCAATGGGAGGCGGGTGGAGAAAGAGGATTATCTGAGATTTTCATCGACGAGTTCCCCAGCTGTAACAGAAGGCCCTGCTTTTATTTCCCCTTGATTTGCCATCTGAAATACATCCCCTTTTGAAAGACTTGCAGGTTTGATTCATTTTAACCTCCTGATGGGGAGACTTCTTCATCTAAAGGCGTTCCTTTTTCGGGAAGTAAGATCCCTGCAGGCTCCTTTCCGCATCTGTATGCTAGGCGACTTGAGCAATTTCTGCAAACCAGCAGTATAGAAAACCTGGTAGCTTTTGTCCCCGGGTCTTGCAAGGTGATTTAGAGGCAGGGAGACCCAACATCTAAATGAGGGCCTTGCATTTTAACGGAGGTTTTGGTCCGGTTAATAATTTGAGCTAACTAGTGGGATGTCTTTGTGACATCCCACTAATTTTACTGGGTTTTCAACAGCTGCCCCGTGGATCCGACTGCAGAATCGTGGCCCTTCCTCTGCAGATCAGGTCACTCGCGCCTCCGGAGAGCGTGCCGTCTAAGTGAAACCAGTACTGAAACTGGTACTGCCTCGAAAAGCAGCACAGGAAATTTGTAGTCAAACAATAACAGCCAGGGATGTTGATTTAACTGGCCGCTGGCCAGGGCTAAATCTTGGAGTGTGGCTTGAAAGCAGGCTATAGCTTGAGGATAGGGACAAAAACCTTCCCTGGTGAGCTTCAAAATGTGGAATTTAATAACTTTCAACATCTCCCGTAAGACCGTTGCAGAAAAACAAGGCCAAGTATTTTTTATTTTCCCCTCGTGGTCCCCCCTTTCTCCCCGTAGGGTAGAAAACAGCCCCACGTACTGTTTGCTTTGCATGGTTTCCCTCTGCTCTCACGGAGTGGCTGCAATAAGGGCATGCATTTCCAGGGCTGGCCTTCCCGTGAGTCATGGCTTGGCAAAGAGACCGGGCTCTCGAGATTAAGTAATGATCCGCACTGGATGAGTCTGGTAACTTGATTCACAAAGGGCAGGTTACCTTCTGCAGAAGAGGAGCAGTCATTTTTGGTTGTTTTTTTCTATTGCACTCTGCATTATCCTGGAATTGGAAGATGTTTTAATACCGACCCTTGCTTTTTAGTGGCAGGTTGCTGGGCTTTGCGTCAGGGGGGACGTAGGGTGCAATCGTATTTCAAATGGACAGTTTTCATGGGATGTGCAAGCCCGAGTTTGAAAAAGTATTAAAAACCCCCAAAAAACAACTTTTTGTTTCAAATGCTGGATGCAGGCACTAATGGAGCCGGTAAGCTCAAGGCACACTGGAAGCGTGCTTACAGAGGCTTATTTTTCCAGGGTACCCCGTGCATTGCTTGGCACTAAGGAATATTTTGCTTTGGGGAGGAAAAGAAAATCTCTTTCTCGCTGTAATTAACTCCAAGTTGCTGACAGCCGTGATTGCACAACCTTCGTGCGTGGGAGTTACGGGAGGGGGAGTCTCCCACTGAATCAGTGGGACTAGGGCCCTGGGAGTGCTTCTGCAATTAGGTCCAGATGAGGCTGAACACAAAACTAATCCTGTTTTCTCTTTAAAATATGAAGCAAACTGCTTGCTCAGGATAACTCCGTGATGGGATTGTTCCAGGAAGTCTGGCACGCTCGCTCCTCTCTCCTTGTTGGTTTAGCTGCTGCTTGTTTTCCGTCTTCAGAGCAAAGTCGAATCCTTGCAGAGGGAATCGTCCTACTGGGCATTCCTATAGCGCCGTCCTTCACTATTTTTGGAGTTAAATCAAAGTGAATCTGATGATGATGATGAGACATGACCATGTTGTGGTCAAGGACTGTGAACAAAACCAAACCAGGGGGTAGTGGTGGTCCCTTTCATACTCTGGCTTTATTCTTGTGCTTTGCTGTTACTCGAGTTGATGCGATTTAAAGCACAGGTTTTAGGGTTACGTGGCTGTTATGCTGCGTTACTCATCGTACGTTGAATGGACAGAGCCGAGTTGGGCCGTCAGTCCCAGTGGGGCACCCCCAGCTGACTTCTAGTTCTGTCCGCGGTTGCAAAAGAGTAGTTACGGGAAGGAATCGGGTGGCAAAGCGTCCTGCAGGGAGACAAAGATTCACAACTTTGACTGAGCTTGAAAGTTGGGAGGGGAGGAGGATCTCTCTTGAACCGAGCTGGTTCTCTTTGGAGGTTGAGACCCAGAGAACTGGATTCCTTGCAAAGCTATTTTCAGTGTCACCGCAGGAAAATATACGATCCTCTCCGAGTGAGCAGATATTTGCACGCCGCTCCAGACACGTTCACAAATGAAGGAAAGTCTCTTTAGTGGGTCAGTTGGCGTTAGTCCCTAGTCTTTGACTGTAAAGAGAGGATTTTAACCAACTTTAATTTCCATTTGAAATAGTCAGAGAAAATGCAGGTTGGAAGGGACCTCAGGAGGTCACATCTAGTCCAACCCCCTGCTCCAAGCAGGACCAGCCCCAACTACAGCATCCCAGCCAAGGCTTTGTCCAGCCAGGTCTTAAACACCTCCAAGGATGGAGACTGCACCACCTCTCTGGGTAACCTGTCCCTCCTAGTGAGTTTTTCTTAATATCCAACCTCAACTTCCCTTGCTGCAGCTTGAGCCCATTGCTCCTTGCTCCGTCACCTGCCCCCACTGAGACCAGTCCAGCTCCATCCTCTTTGCAACCACCCAGCAGGGAGGTGAAGGCTGCTATTCAATCCCCCCTCGGTCTTCTCTTCTGCAGACTCAGTCCATTTTCCTCAGCCTCCCTTCACAAGTCATGTCCTCCAACCCCACAGCCGTTTTCGTTGCGCTCTCTCCAATTTTGTCCACCTCCTTTCTGTAGTGGGGGCCCACAGCTGGGCACAGGACTCCAGATGTGGCCTCCCCAGTGCTGAATAGAAGGGAAGAGTCACTGCCCTCGATCTGCTGACAATGCTCCTACCAATGCACTCCAGGATGCCATCTACCTTCTTCACAACAGGGCACGCTGCTGGATCTCTTTGTTGGCCGCCACCGAATTGTTCACCGTTGTTTTCTGCAGAGCTGCTGCCCAGCCCATCAGCCCCCACCCAGCGCCGGCGCACGGGATTGCTCCGTCCTGAGTGCAGGACTTTGCACTTATCCTTATTGAACCTCATGAGGTTTTCTTTTGGTGCAATTCTCCAATTTGTCAAGGTCTCTCTGAATCCTAGCCCTACCCTCCAGTGTATCTGGGTATTAAATGAGTATTATCTTCTTGTTTAGAATTGTGTCCTAAATTTCCTCAGCAGTCTAGGAAAGCAAAGGTTGATGATCACCCTGCGTATCTCTTTTTTCCCCCTTCATATAGAAGCCCTTGAAAGGTCCATGCAACAAGACAGGATTATGCTTCACCCATGCTACGGTGTCAGAACGGTGCCCCGTGACTGTCTTTGTGGTAGGAGCAGGATGTGGACAGGAGGAGCTGGCAGCTCAGGTACAGATGCTCTGAGACTTGGACCCACTTCAAGACTCCCTGCAGCTGGTGAGGTGACGGAGGTGGATGGTATTTCATGGGACCCCTCCAACCCCAGCCACCGTAGTAGCACCCTGACCCTTCATTGCTTCCTCCACGGAGCTCCCTCTTGCATGGAAAAAGCTACTATGAGTGAGAACGAAGTAATCGGAGAACAAACCCAAACACGCCAAGTGTGAGCTGCGCTGGTGTGCACACCCCCACCATTAAATACATGCCATGCACCACGTGGAATATCTTCTAACGCCACCTCAGGAATAAACCTGTTAGACGAATCCAGCTCACCGTCCAGTTATGATGGCTCTCGATGCACAAATCTTTTGGGGGGTGACCAGGTGGAGAAGTAGGCACTGTGTATCTCAGCATGGAGCATTGATCCGCTCTCCCCAATCGGTTTCCTCGTGGGTTTATCGTAAGGCGAGGAAACCCACATCTGATAGCACTGCTGTGCTGTAAGATATTTCATACCACAGGGTTGCAAAAGGCCCCTCAGCAGATTGCTTGCATTCGAGGGAGGGATTAGTCTGGGGTGCAGCATTGCCCAGATGCCCAGCACCAGGGGTTTGAAATCTATAAAGGCCACGTTGGGCAGGGGTGCAGCGATTCACTTGGGCTAGTTTAGTGATGGGGGATTGTTTGCCCTGCAGCTTGCAGATATAACCTGGGGTTGTACTTTTATTTCATTGGCTTCTAGTAGGATTTGCAGGCAGTGCTGAGACTGTCCAACTTTTGCCAAGGTGCGTCTGTTCAGGAGTGGTGCTGACGGTCTCCGGAGGGGTTCCCCCCTTCTCGGTAGGCGCCTTCGGCTAGGATTTTGGTCAGATGCCATCAGTGGCATCTGGAGAAGGGGTAACTTTGTAGCCAGCTGTATACAAGGATACGATTAGCGGTATCACTTCTTCATCTTCGTGTTATCTCATCTCTAGACCATTTCCTTGAATTATTTAAAATGGCCTTGGCGTTGTAAACAGCTATTGTCTAGGAGTCTAATGCAATGCATAAGCAGTGTTTGGTCTTCTGAGATTAAGCCCGCGTAATATTTGGCATTTTCCTTCGGTCTCTGCAATGCTTGTACAAACAGCTGGAAGGAACCTCAAATGATCTAGTCCTCTCCCTTCCTCCAGGCAGGGTCATCCCTCCCCAAATCATCCCAAGCAAATGTACATGTGTCCAACCTGCACGTAAAGGCTTGCAATGTGAACGTTTTGCAACCTAAGCAAGCTGTTCCTGTCCCCTCTGGACACAGAATAGTCTCTCGGCATCCTCCTTTACAACAACGTTTTCTTTTGGATTGGAAGACGGTCGTCTCCCAGTCTTCTCGTTTCCGGACCGTGCATAGACGCTAGGGTTCGTAGATGCTACGCTGGCAGGGACCTCGGAAGATCATTGCGTGCAGTCCCAGTTCTTCTGACCTTCCTTGTTTGTCATGTTTTCTAGACTTTTAATTGCTTTTTTTTTTTTTTGTTCTATTTTGTCCGTGTCTCTCTCGTTTTTGAACAATAGGAGCCCGCTGGAGCTCTGCTCTGGGCTCCAGCGCGGGAGGCTAAATGCTTCCTGTGGACATGCGTCGTGCAGGGGAGTACTCTCAAGTTTTATGAAGTGTGCTTAACTTGGCCAGATCAGCTCCCTAAGTGTTATCTAGTTCCTTAAGTAAATATAGAATAAGGCTTGTATTAACTTGAATCGTCAAGTTGATAAACTGGAATGGTTCCTCTTGGAGCTGTCTTCACACTGAGCAAATATTTATCGGTGTGGTTTCCAAAGGCACATTTGTGCAATAGAGAGGGAGGTCAGACCTGTAATTACCTGTTACATCCATGCCGGTAAAGATGCCTAGTAAAAAAATATACTACACTTCTGGAGGGGGAAGCTTGTGTAGATCTAAAACACTATGCTACAGCTGCAAATTTGGATGCTCAAGTTTAACATGAGGGTTGCATGGCTCCAAAAAGTGTTTTAAAGTTTAGACAAGGTTCTTTGGGTGAATCTGATATCTTTTATTAGACCAACTGAAATAGTTGGAAAACCATTATTAAGCAAGCTTTTGGGTTCAAAAAGCCTTCGTCAGGCTAAGGACGTTTCTGCCGTTGGTGTGTGCTGTAGATTTACAGAGTAAAATGAAAGCGTTAAACCCAGCTGATTTGCGATCCTTTTAACTGTGAGATGGTGGTGGGAAACTTTTTTTTTCTGTTTCGTTTCTCGTCTAGGCAGTCAGGAGCTGAGACTATTTGTCAGATTTGCCTTGCATTTTAATGGAGGTTTTAGTCCGGGCAGTAATTAAAATAAGCAGGTGCAGCGTGGAAGTTGGGTGGTTCCCAAAAGTTGAACCAAAGCGCTTTTATAACATTTCCGCAGGCAGAGCCAAGTGAAGTGAAGGATGGTTGTATTCCCTGGTACTGGCTGGTTTTGTCGGTGCTTAAATAACTTGCAAGACGTGGAACTTGAGTGGATCAAATGCTGGGGCTGTCTAGGTGTGACGGCCAGCTGAGTTTGTCCCAGAGGTGTGCCTAGACCGAGTTCACGCAAGGTAGCAGAGGAAATGCTATAGTATTTCAAGTTGGTTTTCTTTTCATGATGAGACTTGTTGAGAGTATTCCCGTAAAATCTCAATAAATAATTCCCATTTTATGAGATCGTAAAAGGAGGAAATCCAATTTTTAGTTTGTATAGCAAGCTCTTCCCATGGGCGTGAGGCACTTGGCTGAGGTGGTTGGTGCCATCTGGAAGCCCTGCAGGTTTACAGAGCATTTTTGATGGCATCTTAAGCATTTTGGTATGAGATGGTGGATAGCCTTGTGACACCGTTCACGGCAGCTAGCTTTTAGGGTTCAAGATGCATCTCGACCTATACTCGTCTTAAGAACCTCACAAATGGCTCTAACAGATTTCTAGTTATTCCCATGTTTTTGCATGTTTAGTGCTTGATCAAGCTAGTCCTGTTATGCTCTTAAATGCTGCATAGAAAATATCGCATCTAGGCTGAGGGAGTCCAGTTTCGCGGACTATTTCTGCATCCGATTAACTGCTCTTAGGAACGCATCATGTTGCATGCGTTTTAGTTCCCCGTTTAAAGCACCCAGCTCAAAGAAGGGATGCAACCCTGCCTGGTTAGCATCGTCTTGCTTTGTAGCAATTCATTTTCAGCAAAAAATACCACCTTATTTGTGTGACTTCCTAAAGCTGATATGCACGTTCACGCTTCGGTCTGTGAAGGAGAGAATATATTTTGGCTCCCCGCTACAGTCGTGCGTTCATGGTCCCATTCCCTGACCCGGTGTTGCAAGAGGAGGAACTGGATGACCTGGTTTGTCGCAGTTTCAGTCTGAATGTCGTGCTGCGGCGGTTCGAGGGAAGTGATGGTGATGGGAATGCACATGACCTTTCCCTATTTCTGCTTGCTGTGCTACCACTTATGTAACGTGGAGGTGGCAGATGGGCACCCGACGTGCAACGGCTTGTTTTTGAAGAAAGAAAATGCTGTCTCCATACAGCTTGAACCGGTGCTTTGCTGGAATGTGTCCTGCAGCCGTGCTTCGGTTGGCTTTGGCCCAGCGCTCACTTTGCTGCTACTTCAAGATAGTCTGAGCAAGAGTGGAAAGTACTTTGTCTGCTTAAGAGATTCCTTAGCGTAGAGATGGGACCGCCGCGAATTCCCGAGTTGCTTATGTTTTAGCCATGGGAGGGTGGATATTGCACCTCATCAGTCTGGCTCTCTCATTGTGTTCTTATGCACATAAACCTTTAAAAACATTTTGCACGCACAGTAAGCAACTTATGGCTGGAGAGAAGGTGTGGGAGACGACGCACAAGACGTGTGCTGCATGAAATCTGGTTTTATTTGAAATTGTGTTTTCAAGCCATGCAGCGCAGGGCTGGGAAATTAAACTTTTGTTCGCAGAAGTGTCCGCTTGACAGCCAGGCATCTATGCACAAAAATTTAGATGTCAGCCATTTGGATTTTGATAGCTGGAAGGATTGGGTGGCTAGAAAGCCAGAATTGAAAGCAGTTAACCGGCACATGTGAAAGATCACTGGAGCACCTTCCCACCGCCCGGCCCTCCCCAAGCATCGCTATCTTCAGCGTGTCCCACCACTGCCTCTCCTCCTCCTTGCATTCCTGAGATCAAGCTGGTTCCTTGCTGACTAATCATCTGATACAAGGGGAACAAAATGCTCCAGGAAATAGGAGTTTCCCATTTGGAAGCTTAACAGGAAATTCCAAGGAAAACATGTGGCCGGTAACGGGCTTACTTCCCTGCCCTTTCTTGTGATGGATGCGTGCAAGGTAGGGCCAAAGCATGCAAACTCTACACAAGGCAGTGCCAGACGGAAAGGGAATAAACCCTTTCCAGCCCCGCACCGAAGAGGGGTGCACTTCAGCTCAACCTGGGAAAAGAGAAGGGGTTACAAGTGGCATTGTCTTGCGACCTTTTAAGATCTACCGTACCGTGGGGGTCTTTAAGAGAAGGCTGGACAGGCATCTGGCTGGGGTCATCTTACCCCAGTGCTCTTTCCTGCCTAGGCAGGGGGTCAGACTCGATCTGCTGAGGTCCCTTCTGACCCTAGCATCTATGAATCTATCCCCCAATTTCCTAAACCCCCAGGCTTTCCATTGCGTGGTCATCAGGACTAATATCCTTTCCAAATGTGTGTTTCATAGCCCGTGCAAGGATGCTGGGCGCTGCGCCCATGACTCTAAGGGAACCTGGCAATCGTTATAGATACGCCAGACCCTGGGAATCTTCACTGCTTTGCATTTTCCTGGCCATCTACAAAAGCCTGCTGTCAGTCTCCTAGAAAGTACCCAAAGCCTTGCGATTCAACCCAAATGAACAATGCCGACGTGAATAAGTGAAGCTTCCTTAAAGTGCCCAGAAAGTTGTTGCTTCCACCTCCCTTCTCACCTTTGCACCGAGCAAGTTTAAACCCTGGGCCCCAGTCCCTCTAGGTGAGAGCTCAGTTCTGTCTAATCTTCCTGAAACTTCGGTTGTGACTCTGCGCGGCTGACTGGCTCCGAAGGGAAACACCCAGTATTGTTGGTATCGGATGCACGGCTCAGTCGTAGGTGGGTTGGATAAGGCAATCCTCCCTACCTCTGCTGCGGCTGAATCACGGAGCGGAGGTCTGAGTCACTGGAAATGAATGCCGTGTTTTGCACTGTGCATCCAAAGTCTCAAGGACGGGGTCCTGGAGCAGCTAGTGCTCGTGCTCGTTCTGGGGCCGTGGGCAGGACAAGTAACGGACTCGTGGTCTCAAGCAACCAAGCTATTAATACGAACCGCTTGCTTTTATTAGAGAGGTTTGTATGCGCAGCGTGTGCGTGGGGTGCTGTCACCCTGCCCAGCAAGGGCTGAAAAAGTTTCACCGTTAATAAGGGGACGGGCATCTTCATGGGTAGCCCGGACCCCGGGTCAGGATTGCTGGGCTCGGCTTAGACGTGCTGCTTTTGGAGCCTGACCGTCACCCCCAGCTTTTTCTGCCCGTCCGCAAGTGCCGCTGAGTTCAGCAGGAGCCGCGGGGGCTGGATACGCTGGCAGGATCAGGCTGTAGGAGTCACGAGATGGATGTCCAAAACCGAGAGGCGCCCTTAGATGTTAGTGTCCACTAGAGCTGCCTGGAAAATTTCCACCGGAACAAAAGTTGAATTGAAAAAAGCTGGTTTGAGCCTGAAGTAGGTTTTCAAAGGAAACCATTTGATTCAGCAACCTTTTTTTGTTTGCTGAATCCGGTGCAGGGTTTGGATGGGACCAGGCTGGATTCCTGCCCGCTCGCCCTGGGGCTGCGGCCCCGGGAAGCCCCCTCTGCACAATTGACATTCCTGCCCGCTCCGCGTTTGAGACCTGATGTGCCTCTCCCTGCAGTAGCTGCAGGGCTCGGGTAACTTCTGCTAAGTGGGAAACCTTAGGGGGCCGGAAAAAAAGTTTCATTCTCAATTAAAAAAAAGTTCTGTGAACCCCAAACCCTGTTTTCTAGTCTTGAACCTCTTTATTTCACTCTACTGTTCTGTCAAGCCTAAGTAATACCCATCTACCTAGCCCGGAGGTGTGGCGAAGGCTAATTTAAGTGGGTTTAAGTAAGGGATTCCTCTGAGGGAAGTGCTATAGAAGTAATTAGTAAAATTGTATTCCTCTTTAACTTTCTTTTTGAAAGCTGCTCTCTGAAGTGAGCTGTTCCTTCTCGCTGCCGCGCTCTCCCCACCCCTAGCGAGGCCAGTGCTATAAATAAGTTTGTTCTAATTGTTAGCAATCAAAGCCGGGCTCCAAACACTCGCTTTGGCATTACTCTGGGTGTGCGGTGCACTTGTGAATTAACAACGCTTGAAACCTCGAGTCCTTTGGTTATATAAAGCACACGTCTTAAGCTGGTGCTTCTGCCCTGCTCGGTGGGGCACCTGTCCCTAGCGTCCGGGGACCCATGCTCTGCCCTGGGACTGCAGGTCCCCTGACCTTGGGCAACTCACTTCACCTCCCTGCCTCGTTTCATAGGAGTCACGGACAATGAGGGTGTGCAGGGACCGCAGGAGGTCACATCTAGTCCAACCCCTGCTCAGCCAGCCCCGACTATGTCATCCCCGCCGTGAAATAGTTATTGCTTAGCATCTCCAGTGCTTTAGAAGATCTCATTTAATAGTCATTTCTTTGATGCTCCATCCCCCTTTTGGAGACTTCAGGAGCATGATGGGCTTTTTTCCCCTTCTCCTTAAAAGATGTTGTGCTTTGATGCATCTAGCACAGCTTCCCAGCTTGCGTGTGGTGCATCTTCTGGTCTAATTAGTCGATATTTTTCCCATTGGAAGATGTTGGGTAGATAGCTGATACGGGGAGGGGGAGAAGGGTTGTCATCAAAGCACCAAGAGTGTTTGCTTAGTCTTGTTCGGCGTCTTGCCCCACTTTTGGGGAGCGATCATTGCTAGATCTCCCTTGTTGCGAGGGCTCTACCTCTGTCGCTCGCAATGTTGCCTTTGGAAGAAAACCAATTTGACTTCAAATAGAAGGCACTTGTGAAATCTTCTTTTTTTTTTCCTTTCCCCTGTGCATAAGGTCCCTGAAACCTCTCCAAGCTCCACACCCAACTGCAGCTTGAAATACCAATTTGCAACTCTTGACTGCATAAACAGAGCCCACGTGTTTTAGGAGCTTTTTTTGATTAAGAGCTTGTTTGCCGAGCAGCGCTGTCAGCTTCCTCGTGGCTGGTAAGGAGTGGCGTGCACATCTTAGTCTGGTTTGACTCTGGCTTTGAAACTTGCCCTTGGCATAGGATAGTCTTCAGTAGAAGTACTTTCCTCCTGCGATAACAGCATCCATATTGGGGAATAGCACTGATGTACCTCGTTCTGTTCCTTTTTGGATAGTTCACTTTTTTTGCAGGAAGCTCAAGGGACGTTTCATTAGATTCAATTAGTGCCCGTGAAATGGTTTTGAAGGTTGAATGCTGCCGTGCGAAAGCTCCTTGTACTGTTCCGTCGCTGATGTTCGGTTGGACTAAATTCGGCTCCCATCGAACTCAATCGGAGCGCCTATAAGACTCGCGTGATAGCTGAAATCTGGCCTCTCTTTTCATCAGGAGATGCAGTTTTTATTCTGCTTAGGACCAGGTGCCACTGTAGGGTTTGAGAGCATGAGCAGATCCCAGGTTTGAGCTCTTGTAGAGCGATGGAAAAAAGCAACCAGCTGCGCAGAAACTCTTCCCAGATCTTCTCCCAGGCCACGTAACTCATCTGCCGATTCGGAGAGAATTTGCAGCCTTGCATCCCTGGATTTGGTGTCTCCCCTTCACACAACTATGCATCTAAAAGACTTTCTGCTCCCGTTAAAGCAAACGACTCTAAAAATGAAGTGGAGCATCTTTGTGACTCAGACTTCAGGTACCTAGAATATGAATCCCCAGCGCGGCAAGGACACGATGCTTCTGCATCATTCAGCAGCAAGAAGTAATGGAGACAGACTGGAGATGCATCCAGGGGAATTGAGGGTGGGGGGGGAAGCAGTGTTTTCAAAGTTGTTTTTTGAATCAGTTCTCCATAGGGGAAGGGAGGGAGGGGAACTTTGTCCCCTTAGGACACTAAATCCCTTGCTGCACCTGCTTTTGAAGCTGTCTTGAAACTTAAAAACATGGGACGTCCGTTCAGCCAGTGCAAATTAATGGAAAACAGGTTGCATGCAGAGACAGGTGATTCCCTTCCCACGTGTCCCCGGTGTGTTGCACGGGGAAGGAGCGGGCGGCAAGTCGCGTGCGATCGTGCATGTACCTCGTTGGCCTAGGCCAGAAGGGGACTATTGCTTCTTCCCCTGTGTCATTGCAACTTTGAGGGGAGGGTTGGCTCCCCAAACTTTCTGCCCGTCGACAGTCAGTGTAGGACGTTGTCTGCCGGGTGGGGAGAAGGGAAGGCATGCCAGCCAGGGGCAGCAGGGCGAGCCTCTCGCTCTTCCCTCCATTGAGAAACCATCCGTCATGTCAGTGCACGGGTGTCGGAGCGTGTGCGTTTTCCGTCTTCGGTGGCAAATGCTCGGTGTTATTCGTGCACAGCTGTAGCAGGTCTGCTTTGCCAACCGAAGTCAGCTTTCTTGTTCTCTTTACAGCCTTTTTAGATCGTATCTCAGCTGCAATAATATTTGCCTTGAACTATTGGCTTGCAGCGGACTGGTCCAAAGGAGGAAAGTGAGCAACGCATCCGACTTGACAGTCGAGACCTTGCTTAGGAAAAGGCAGCGTCCTTTCGATCTGGGTCACTGCATCCTTCGAGCAGGGTGGATAGGATGATTTTTTGTGTGCGGGAATAAAGCTGTGACATTTTTGCACTAGGCGGTCCATTGGGAGCAGCTCCCACGATGATCAGTCAGAAGAGAGAGGGCTGGGTTCAGAGCAGAACAAGAGGATTCAGTACTAATTCATGTTTTAAGACCCACCATGTCATACAGGGATATATGTTTAAAGCAAACTTTCAAGCTTTGTCAGAAACAATAGTGTTTTAAAATGCTGGTTGGGATCATTTGTGCTTCTCCTTGTTTTCTGTTCTTCTTTTTGCATTTTGCTTCCCTTGAGCGCGGCGAATTCCAGGTCGGCTTCGTTTGCCTTCGCTCGCTGACGAGGCTGTTTGGGTCCCGGCCGCCGAGGGGCGTCCTTGTGGGGTCTCTAGAATCGCGTCCACTTCTTTTAAAGCTAGATCTTCTAAAACGTCTGAAAATAGAATATGGACATGTGAGGATTTCCCTGTCTGCTTTGGTGCTTGATCATTTTAAAAGGGCTCTGGCGGATCATCCAGGCCCTGCTTTATATTTTTGCTTAAAAAAAATGCAAATTTGAGTTAATCTATTCTAAACACCAAAGCATGCTTTTTTTTATTGCAGCATAACTCTGCCCTGCCAGTGTTTTATAGCCCAAACCTCACAGCATCATGCAAACCTCACCCAGGTTTCACTCGGACCAAATGTGTTCACCAAGAATAAATAGTGTAACAACCGCAAAGAAAAAATGCATTTAACAATCTGTTTTTGGCTGTAGCCGTGTTGGTCTAAGGACATAGGCTCTTTGGGCACATGTGATATCTTTTATTACAGCAACTAAATAGTTGGAAAAAAAGTTCATAGCAAGCTTTTGGGCAGAGTCACCCTTTGTCAGGCATGGGAGTCTCTGCTATTTTGAGACTCCAAGGAATCTGTACTTATTATTTATTTAAAATCTGTAATTATTGTTTTGATGTGCGTGTGTATGTATGTGTATATGTGTCTGTATGCGTGCGTGTGTGTGTGTATGTATATGTGTATATTGCTTTTACCTCCTCATACTCTTACTTTATGAATGAGACTCTTCTAGGGTACTTTTGGGTCTGAGGGTGCTTTTAGCTAGCTCTCTTAGGCTCGATTTGTACTGGAGCATCTGCTTTTTCTTGCCGGGGGGTGGAACCGCTGCAAGTGCTCGGCGCTCTCGCACAAGCTGCCCGTCTCCCTCTGCCCTCCTTCCTCTCCCTCCACTTCTCGCTTCGTTCCTGCTCAAGCTGAAGCTAGAAACGAGGGGTGTTGATGATTTGGATGATGCAGCTAGCATGGGGCTGGCCGTCTCCTCCCCTTCCTGAGCTGAGCCCGAAGCCGTGCGCGCTCAGGAATGACAGGCATTCCTGCTTGAAGCGAGCTGGCACGGGAGCTTATTTATGAGAATCACAAGTGCCCGGGCCTGGGGTACAGGAAGAACAGGAGCTACGGTGGATCGAGTGACACCCATGCCATTTCCTGAGTCCTGGCAGTCTCTGCGGTCGTGCCGTGCTGGATATCTCCCCAGCCCGACGCATGGATTTATCACTTTAAAGGACTGTAGCGCTTGCACCGGGCAGGCTGCTTTTTAGAGAGCTCCCAACCAAAAAAAAAAAGTCTAATCATGGGGCAGACGCTCTACTCGAGACCAGTAAGTCCAACTGCATTCGGTGAGTAATGGAGGGAAGAGGAGCAGAGCAAGCTGGGGCTGAACCGGGGCAGGATTGCAGGTGTGCATGGGAGTGGAAAGCTAGGATTGTGTTCCCTGCACAGATCACTAGACCTGGGGAGGTTTCTGGCTGGGACGAGAGTAACTAGAGTGAGAACTCGGTCTCCTTCCTCCCCTGTCCGTGTGCTTGCTGTGCAACACATTCCTGCCGGTCACTTGGGACAGACTGCTGCATTTGTCGGCGATGGTCTGTGATCCAGCCATTAATAGGCAGGTGCAGGGACGTGGGTTAACAGAGATGACCTCCCTGGGATCGAGCCCCTCATCTGGCCCCGGCGGGGAGCATTGCAGAGTTGCGACACCACGCTGCGTGGAGCAGCTATCGCGAATTGAAAAACGGGCTCGGCTGGCTTGCATCAATCTCTGCCGTTTCTTGAATCGATGCAAACCAGCCGAGACAATTCTTCAATCTTGGCTGTTTCTTGAATCGATGCAAGACGGACGAGCCAATTTTTCGGTCTCGGCCGTTTTTTGCTTTTATAAGGGGGCAGCTCTGATTTTGAGCGTTGGGGAGCTGACGGACTTCACCGAACGGGGAGAGTGCAGGTGGAGTCGGGGTGTCTCCAGCAACCGCAGACTTCCAGATTTGGAAACTGAACTCGATTGCTTTGCTATACCCCAGTGGTTCGTGCACGGGACGGGGCTGGGCTTTCCCTTCCCTGCCCGGGAGTGAGGGTCGGCGAGTAGAGAGAGGAGGCTCCTGGGCTGGGTGCTGCTCCCACATACCTGTCACTGCCTTGCGGTGCGAGCCGGAGGAAGTCCTTTACTCTTGGTGTGTCCCCTTTGATGGGTAGAGCTGTTATACTCGACAAGCACCTCTCTGATCATTTGCAGATGGAAAGCTCCTCAGTGTAAATGCCTGATTCCCTTTCCCAGGGAACCAGTTTTGCATCATAACTTTCAACTTCCCAGGTGCTTTGCAAGGGGCGTGATAACTTTTAGATTAAACTAGCGCTGTATTTTTGTTTCTTCTCCTTACTAGGCTTGTTCAAGAGCTGCTAAAAATATGGTGTGAGAGGTGGAGGGATGCGGGGGGGTGGGGGCAGCAGTAAAACGTCCATCTTGGGTTATCAGTGGAAATTAATAGCACCTCACCCTTGGATTTATGAAGGATTGGGAGGCAGATTTGATCCGACTTGGGCTGCCCTCTCATTAGGTGCCGGAGATCCACGGTCTGAGTGAGGGGAAAGGGGTGATTTGGTGTCATGATGCTATTTTCCTCTGCCCAGAAGTCAAAAACGCTTGTGTGTCTTTATATCTGAATATTAGCTCTCTATTATACTTCTTTATTCGGCTTGAACAAGGTACCAACTTGCTGCATCGATTCTGAGTGTTAAAGCATAGCTCTTGTAGACTCTGCATTGAGCCTGAAAGGATGCTACTGAGAACAAAAGTCCTGTTAAGTAACTTTGGGGGTCGGGGATGTACGGAGACAAGGGCATGGAGGGCTGGGGCTCTCGTTCCCCGTCTTGCCCAGTTGTGATGGAAGCAGATGGATGGGGTAACGCACCGCATTACTTACTGCTTTAACGTCAAGGCTGCTCCTCTTTGCCAGGATATTAGTGGGATTTATTTTTTTTAGTGTTGGAAGTTAGACAAATTTAGCTCAGTATGTGCTGTTATGGCTTGAAAGCTGCAAAATGACGTCCCCTTAATCATCACCCCTGGGACTCATTTGTGTTTTCTGTCCTATCTGCCCGCGGCCGTCTTTCCTGCTTTCTACACCGTAGCTCGTGGGGAAGGAGCAGAACGGAGACCACTATTGCATCTGCAGTGGCCATTGGCATGGTGGTGCTAGGTTACCTGGAAAGGATTCGGATTGGGCTCCTAGGGGCAACTTTGCAGTGTGGACAGGACCCTACAGCCAGCCCTGCAGGCGGCTGCTGCTTGGCCGGCGGTGGGTAACAGCTGCGTCAGTAAAAATCGGGCAATGGGCTCGGTTTGGCAAAGCAGCACTTGGCTGGGAGAGCTTATCTGAGTGAAATGCTGCTCTAGAGGCAAAAGGCATTTTGCCAGAAGGGGCTGCATCTATACGAGGAGTGCTTTGTTGGCCTAGCCACGCCAGCAAAGTCTTGCAAGCGCACCCCTGACTTGACTCGGGAGTCATCGAAGGGTGATCAATGCTCTTCAGAGCATAACCCAGATGTAAAAGGCTGAGAGAGGGGTGTGTATGGGGCGGGGGTGGAAGCAAAGTCCGGTTTTCCAGGGTGTAGGAGTAGGAAGTAGGAGTCGAACCTATTTTCCTTTCTGTAAGTCATTCCAGCAGCGTGAGTAATGGAAGTGCTAGAGCTGCTCCTCGAGCACGTGGCACTGGACCAAGCTGGTGGCTGTGCTTCCTGGTCACGTAGGGCTTTGGTTCAGAAACTTGCCTATGAATCCTGCTGGTAAAAAGCTGGCGAAGAGGGCATAGAGATGGACAGGGTGGGTGCCAGGCGTGCGCACCTTTCCTTGCCGATTCCCCAGGCGCTCGGAAGACCTTTTGGGAGGCCCTGAATGCTTTCTGCTCCTGGAGCAAATGTACATTATATTATGTAATGTAATATATTATATAATATTTATATATTATATAATGTACATTTGCTCATATATACATATAGATAGATAGATAGATAGCATATATATATAGCATATATATATATGAGCACATTATATAATATATAAATATAGATAGAGAACACACACACACACACACACACACACACACACACACATAAATGTTCTCTCTCTCTCTATATTTATATCCACACATTTGGGCATTTTGACACACAGCCCACTGTACCTACGCAGTAACTTTTAATACAGCCACCTAGCAGTATGCATCGCTGTCGTTCAGCAGCCCCATATATCAAATGCTTGTTAGGAGGACAAGTGAGATGGAGCTTAGTTTCCAGTGCAAAACCACGTGGGCCCTGCATTTAAAGTGCATGATGTTTTAGTTTAGTCCCATACAAGAGAAAATGCTAGATCATAAGAAACAAAGGATGTTGGAGTCATAACTATGGCAGTTAGAAGTCAAAATGCATTGGTTTCTATAGAGGAAAGCTTGTTTTCTTTTTTTCCTGTGAAAGATGAGCTTTTTTTAAAACACAACTCCCTGAACAGCAGCCTTGTTCACACGCGTGCATGTGCACTTGTACCAGTTGAATCGGTGCAAACTGCTGTGTAGGCCAGGGGTGGGCAATTATTTTGGGCAGACGGCCGCTTACTGAGTTTCGGCAAGCCATCGAGGGCCGCATGACAGGCAGCCCGGGGCAGATTAATATGAATTTTCTAAATTTTTTAGGGGCCCCGTGGGCTGGATTGAATGGCCTGGCAGGCCGCATCTGGCCCCCGGGCCACGTTTTGCCCACCCCTGATGTAGACACTTGTGCGTAGCTTAAATCTCTCCCTAATTGACTAAAGCTGGCATAAACCTGCTTTCAAACAAAATGTTTGGGACCTTTTTGCGTTGACTTTTAAAATATATTGATGCAGTTTAGCATGCTGATGAGCTTTGAGGTTCGTGAATAGAGGAAAACTACGGCATTTCCCTATAAACGGGGAGCTCACCTAGTTAGACCTCTTGCGACTACCATAATGGAGAGAGAGGTTTGCTTCTACGTGACCTGCGGTCTCGGAGCTTGAAGCAACACAGGCCAGAAACAACGCCGGGAAATGTATGGTACGACCCCTGCTCACAACTGCCCAGCTGTATTCGATCTTCGTGCAAAAGTGAAGCACTGCTAGCTTCTGAAAGTGAAATGAGAGAATGATTATCTCTTGATCGAGGCAAGACTAGTACGTTTGCTCCATCCTTGTCTTTATATTGGCAGCCTGCACTTTATACCTATTGCACTTGGTGCGATGTATTGGACAGGGCAATCGCCAAGTTCCTGGGAAATATTTAGCTGCTCGTATCATAAAGTACAGCTACCATTTAAGACGCCAAAGGTAGGACAAATGACCTGGGAGAGCATCTTTTAGCCTCAGGTCAGTCATTCCTGAGCTGTTCTTGCAAGAAAACCTTCGTTGGGAAGTTGCCGCAGCGGGGCAAGGCAGGATGCGATCCCTCTCATGTAAAACCTGATGGTAGAAAACCCGCGTGAAGTCCCACGCTTGGTTCTTCTAGTGCTACGTTCCTCTAAAGGATTTCCACTTTTCTTCAGGAGCAACTCCTCGGCTGCGGTAAGCTGGTATTTCAGTACGACTCCATCTCTGCATCCGAGATGAAACCCTGTAATGCTTTTTCATACCCTTCACCTCTTGCCTTCGCATGGAGCTCCAGGGTGGCTCCGTTGATACGGATAATACCAGGTTAAGAACCACGATTCGACTCCTTTGTGTCCATGCCGGGTGTCGATAGCACGCGACCTGAGTTCAGCTGGCGTTTCAAAACTTCCCCAAAGCTGCGCTCTAGTCTAGGTGTCTCCCCTACTTATAAGACATACAAAAAACTAGAACTCTTGGTTCCCAAATGATACCGTTTATTATGAGGACGGTTCGGCTTTGATTTTTGGTGATGCTTCCAAGGCCCCCTATCCTGGGTGCCCAGCACTGAGAAAGGAGTGTCCACCAGTGGATTAAGGCAGAGGTTTTCACCCTTTTTTCTTTGCAGACCCCTAAAAAAATTTGAATGGAGGTGCGGACGCCTTTTGAATTGTAAGTGTGCATATCCACATACTTCTGCTTGATCATAGTCGTCTGTCATGGACCCCTTAAACATAGTCTGCAGACCCCCCACCCAGGGGTCCACGGACCGCAGGTCGGCAACCCCCGGATGAAGGGATTTCATAGTTCCCGGTCTGTTCCTGGAGCGGCTCCCATCACGGCAGCTGCGGGGCTCGCAGAGTTTCTCCCTGTGAAGGGTGAAGAGTCCTTTAAGGAGAATCCAGAGATTCTCGCTTTGCAGGTTTTCATCTTTTAGGAGACCCGACTTTCTCTATGGTAACAGAGATAAAAAAAAAAAAAAGCCTTCACTCTGGGAAATATCTGCACTAACTACTTTTGTCTCGATGACAAGTTGGTAGTCAAACATGAAGCCGTTTGTTGGCTGTGCTGGAGGCAATAAGCTTGGAGTGCATCTGGAAACTTAGATCCTTAAAGAGCTCCTTTGAAGAAGCTGGTTTCTGTCAATGAAATGAGTACTGTTGGCTGGAAAAAAAACCCCATACAAATGGGAAGTGAAAGCTATCCATAACCCAGCGCTGCTTTTCTGTGTCTGAATACGATGCAGGGAGAAAAATCCCAAGCGAGATGATTTCAAAATACCCAGCGTAAATGAACTACAGAGCTTCTGTTTAGGCACGTGTGATTTTAATCTGCGACGTGCTGCCCTCAATAAAACTGCTTTTAATAGCTCGGTCTCTCTCGTATAGTTTAAAATACAGTCTGAATTGGGATGTCCTAAATAGTGGAGTGGTCTGGGGTGTTGGCACAGCGGGGTCGGTACCAACGCCCGACCCTACAGTCGGTTCGCACGTGCATCGGGGGAGCTGCGGGTGCATTGCATCACGAGACATCTCCATCCCTGGAAGTTGTCGAGAGCAGGTTGGACAGAGACTTGGCTGGGGTGATTTAGGGGCTGATGCTGCCTTGAGCAGGAGCCTGGACTAGGCGTAGTGCAGCCCGACTTTGCCGCGTGATCCTATTCCTGCGATGGGACCGGAGTGTCTGCTCCTCGTGCGAGCAAGCAGGTAGAGCGGTTGAGTGCTAGTTAAAATATACTTGACTTCTGGTAGGTAAGACCCACGCTCTCACGCAGAGGGAGGGAGTGCATCACGCTGGACCGGGATTCTTCGGTACGTGGAGAGCCGAGCGTTAAACCACGGGATGTCAGGGGTTGAAGGACCGGTCGACTACAGGCCCTAGGACTCTGCTAACGGAGGTGCAACGCTAATGCTTGCCCGGGGGAGCGGGCTTGTTTGAAACTGGTTTGAGGCAATGATTTTTGATTTTTTTTCAAACAAACTTCCATGCTGGTTCTGCAAAAAACGGCCAGGCAAGGTTGCAGCGGTGGGTGCACGTGAAAGAGGGTTTTCATTCGAAAGCTCCTGACCAGTTAGCAAGGACACTGCTGTATTCACAAAAGTTCAAACTTTAAAATCTGGGTCCTGGCCTGGAAAGCGAAGCTTTGAGGTTCTGTGGTCTCACAGCTGCCCTCGGCGTCGACTTGAACGTGCCACCCTGAGCGAGATCCCCGAGGCGGCTTTGGAAGGAGCTGCCAAAGCAAAAGCTCACGCCCTTGCTTGTAATAATTTCCAGCTCCCGTGCAGCCGTCCCTTTCCCAGCGCACCGGTTGCGGCTCCTTGGCGTGGTCCCCGGCTCCTGACTCAACGCAGGTGTGTTTGGGAGGAAAGCAGCCCTGCACCTCGCTCTGCAGCAAAACGGGGAGAGGCGGTGAGAAATCGCCTTGCCTGGAGGGCTCCCGCGTGCGCCAATACCAAGCCCCTTCGCGCGCCGCCTTCTCGCCGCTGTCCGCTGATTCAAAAGAGACTTGTGCTGAAACCGAACGTGCCCGTGAGTCTGGATTCTTGCCTTGGCCGGCCCGAGAAGCGCGCGCCCTACCCAGCGTGAACAACCGCTGAGCAACGCGGCTGCTCGAAATGCATGTCACTCTTAACACGCAGCCGCGGCGCTGACCCACCCTCTAATTAAGACAGAAGAACGAACGCTGTACCGGGTTGCATCATAGCAGTCTCGTTGCATGCCTGGCTCCGCTTGCTTATTGACAGCAAGAGGAAGAGCAGCGCAGGTGATCGCGGCACCTTGCAAAACTTGCTGGATGTGGTTGTGGCTCGGTAGCGCTTGCAGCCTGACCCTGTCCCTCCCTCCCTATCGTCCAAGTACATCACGTTACAGATAAACGAGGCATGAGGAAGGGACCTGTCTTCGTGACTCACATTCCCCGGGTGGGCAGAGTGTTTCAGCGACAGCCGGATAATGTAATAATGCAATGCAGAGAGGAGTTTTATCCTGCCAGGCCAAAGGGACGAGCAGCTCAAAGTCAAGTCAAGTCAGTCCTGAGGCTGCACCGTCCGTTGGGGCACCTTTTGCTGTAGCAATAACTTTCTCCCCTTCTTCCCGGCCTTTTGCAATCTTTGTACAATCGTTCCCTTTTTAATCCCATCCTAGCTTTGACGTTGGCGGTCCAACTTGTCCTCTTCCTCGTCCGTCCACAGCATCCTGCAGGACGGTGTTGGCCTTGTTACGTGTCCAAACCACTGCATCCTTCTCGTGAACCAGCTCAAAGTAGCCTAAACCAAATCTTCCCGAAGTCGATGGGAATTGCATCCACTTCTGGGCCAGAGTCGGACCCGAGAGATTTGATCTGACAACCAGCAGTGAATCTTAGGAGAGTCAGACTTTTCTTCAGTGAGCGAAGCTTTTCAGCCTTATGCTGCCTTTACTTTGTCTTCCTAGCTACCGGCTGGTTAGCAGGGAGATGGTGGGATTTCTGCTTGTCACCTTGCTCGTCCGTCCCTTGCTTCCAGTCCTCCAAAGGTTGCTGCAGAAGAAAAAGCATGCATCCCTTCCTTGCACAGAAGCGGAGAAGCTGCCCTTGCTGAGCTGCGGCCTCAAAGCGCTTAATCTGCGGAGCTGACAGGTGGTTCAGTTTTCTTTTAATAAAGCTTTTATTTTGCTTAGCACGGCACGTGGAAACCTCAGCTGACGCAGAGCACGAGTGCTGCATTCCTCCTGGTAGCCCGGGCTCCCGATGCGCTTGGACCCGGACTTCCATAATGCTCCCACGGCTCTCCCAGGAGGAGGCGGTCACCAAGCACAGGCTCAAATGCCCGGATGGCACTTCAGTCCCAAATGCAGCCCAGTTTGTCCCTGGCAAGAGTCGTCCCTTGCCCCGGGAGCTTCCGAACGCTCTGCTGAGCAAAGTGAATGCAGCTTTTTCAAATGACTCGCACTCTTCCCACACTTTGCAATGCTGCGGTCTCTAAAAGAAATTGCCTTTCGACTTCCAGGCGTTTGGAGTCTTAAACTCCAGGCTGATCTCTTTTCCCTCCCCTCCCCGCTTTGTCCCTGTTGCTCTCCAGGTAAAATCATCATTACACTGGTGTCTTGCGTGCTCCTTTCATGCAGGTGTCCGCTTCTTCCTCTTATCTTACGTGCTCGCAGTAACCAGCTACAACTTTGAATTTACCTTTGCTTCAGAAGTAGATGCTAACTGTGACTGAGATCACCTGTTTAACTGGTGCTGACTGAATCAGACTTCCTAATGGAGAGGGCCAATAAAAAACATTTCCACATCAAAGCTGGATTTCTAGTGAGTCAGGAGAGAGAAATTTCTATAAAGCAGGGAGAAACATGCTGTTTAGCGTGTGTGTTTTTTAAAAAATCTGGCTGGCCCATGTTTGAGGCCAGGATGTCAGCTTTGCAAATACTTTCCAACTAGTTCAGGCAAGGGAATATTTGAAAATGCATGGATATTTTGATCTCCTTCTTTCCCTTTCTGATCCCTGCCACCCCGGCCTGTTGTGGCATGGACTCCTATGCAGAATTCCAGCTGTTCTGTCATTTCACATCAGGTTCTTCGCAGAAGTCTGGTTTCTGATCGCTCTTCCCCGCCGGCATTGCAGCAGTCATTAAAGTTTGCTCTTCTCCCACTGCCTTTTCTTCCGCCCCCACGTCCCTGTAAGAACTCCTTGAATACTTGTCCTGCTCCTCGTGACTTATTAACATACCTTGTGTTGTCCCGTGTCCATCCTAAAGCTTGTCCCATCGCTACCTGGCTCCCAGAGGGAGCAGCTGGGGACCTCGATCCTATTGCATCACGTTGTAATGGGGGAGCTGTGTTGACACCGAGGGGGCGAGACGGCGGTCCCTGCCTGCTTAGCCTTTCTTTGAATGTTATGTGACACGTGGAACCAAGGGTTTGCTGGATGAAGCCCTCGCAAAATGGACCAAACGATGCTTTCCTGTTGTTTTTCATTCTTCTTCTCATGTCCTTGCTGTTAAAATAATACCCTGACCCTTTAGGACCCTCATGTCCTTTAGCTGTTCCAGGAAGCCTGGGACCAAATGTATGATGCTCTTCTATTTTCACATGTTACGGTCTTCCTAGAAAATCCCCTTTTTCAGCTGATTTCTTTCCCACCTTGCAAGGGTGAACGTCCTGCGAGTCCAGGATCATTTTGAAAAAGCCACTGGGATGCATGGCAAGTGTAACCTGGTTGAGAGGTTCTTTCATGAATCCAGAAAGTCTGCAAACCTCTAGGAAACTTAATTTGCAGTTATCCAGAAAAAAGAAAGTGCTCAAACGTACCAGTGCAGGGAGGCCCCGTGTGCTGGGCTGGGCAGTGCCCTCGAGTACTGTGCTAAGCTCTTTTCTAGGTGCTGAGCCCTATTGTGGGGTCTGTAGCGTGACTTGGGGGCTCTCCCTTCCTGCACACCAGATATCCTCAGCCTATAAATTGTGCCCATGAAGCATCTTACTATCAGTCCTTGCTGCTTGTTTGTGAGCTGCCCCTACCCTTGCAGGGTTTGTAAGCTTGTTTGTAAGCTTGGTTGCCCCTTTTATAAGGGGGCTCTTTTGATGCACTGAGTTAAGGAAATATTTCTCCTCCGCTGTGCCCTTCTGAGACTTGTAAGCGCCGGAGGTGGAGTTGGTGAGGCTGTATTGTGTTGCTTTCCTGAGCTTGTTGCTCTTGGCCCAGGGTAGCCATCGTTTTGTGCGTGCATGCGGGATGGGTGGGAGTGAGGGGATGGGACAGGCTTCTTTCTAGATCTCTTGTGATGGGCTGGTAACTTCAACAGGGTCTGCATTCATGGAAATCTGCCACCCGGCACGAGGAAAGGCATTTCATTCATGCAACGACTTGTGTTCGGCACAGTTGCTTTCAGCTGAAGAATAGTGACTACAATTAAAGGGTTTTATTTGCGCTCCGAGGCCTGAATTATAACATGGTATAGCAATTCACTAATCCTCATTTTGCTTGGGGGTCTCTTAACCAGTCACCCTTCGCCCACCGCTGTATGTTAGAGCCTGTTGATGTCGAAAACTTGGCTGGCGCGAGATGCTGACTGGCTCTGTGAAGGCATGGAGTCCCCCTGCATGAACGTGCATCATCGCTTCTCCTGGGGTCCGTGGTCTGGCTGGGTGGGAAGAAGACCTAGCAGGTCTGTTTTGGGGAGCGCGCATGTCACTTTTTGCTTTTTCATCCCATGTAGCTGAGGAAGTGGATCATCCCGTGGGTGACGCCGGGATGGGGGTAGACGTGCTGGAGTCTGGAGACGCTACGCCCCCCACGAAGAGGAAAAGCAAGTTCTCGGGCTTCGGCAAGATCTTTAAGCCTTGGAAGTGGAGGAAAAAGAAAAGCAGCGACAAGTTTAAGGAGACTTCTGAAGGTAAAGTCTCGGGCTCATTGGGGTCTTTTCTCCAGCTGGGATGCCTGTCCCAGAGGTGCATCCTTTGCAGCTAGCCCGCTGAACCCTGTCTGCTGCGGGGAGCTACGGCGGCTGGCTGCAGCTTTGCCTCGGTGCTGGGACGCGCGAGGCCAAGCTTCATTCCTTGCTAGAGATGGGGATAAGAAGCTCGCCAATCGGAGGACTAAACCAGAGACTTTAGTACCTGGGTCCTTCAAATCTCCCTATAACCACCTTTCAACTGATACTAGTCCAGACAGACGACATGAAACCACAAGGAAACTTGTTGAGAAGGGGAGAATAAACCCCTTATCAGTGAGATCTGTCATTTTCTATGCCCATTTTTTTTTTTTTTTTGCTCTGATATGAGAATACAGGTCCCAGCTAACCTGCTTTTATATCCCACCTCCCCCTCCTTCTCAACACCCAGTTAAATGACTTGAGCCACTCGAAGGAGCAAATATTTCTCAGAACGAGTCTTCCGCCTCCAGCTTGCCCTGTTTTTCTGAGTGCTGTTTCTCGATTTAATGTCAGTTTTAGAACGAAAGATTTCTATGCGAAAGCCGCGAGAGGAGCTGGTTAAAAGAGGGGTTCTCTTGGAAGACCCTGAGCAGGGTGAGTTTTTTCTTGCACATGAACTTGTCATCCACTTATCTGTGTCCTCCGCAGCTGATCTACCTCTGACCAAGTTTGATCCCCTTATAACCACGTTTAAATGAAATGCAATCAAGGGCTCTTTGCTAATTGTGACCCCTTTGTCTGTCCCTGTTAGCTCAGTCCCTGTCTGGCTCCTGCACCTGGTTAGGAAGGCAGCCTATTCAGCAAGGAAGAAATTGCTAATGATGTGGATTGTGCGTCTTGCATGTCTTCCTGTCTGCTGTCAGCGGGGGATCCTCTGTGTCATTTCCTCTCTTGTCTTTGCTGTATTTGTGTCTCTGCCCAGCCTTTTGTCTTGTCCCCTGCGTCCCTCCCCGTCACATTCATGCCGACAGTTTGGTCCTGTTTCAGATTACAGACTATTTCATACCGTGGCTAGGATTTAATGTGGGATTTTATTGCTTTCAAGGCCTACAAGGTCACATGAAACGCAATGGACCAAAAAAAAATTAAATAAATTAGCCCAGCTTTTGGGCAGCCTGGGGAGAGTCAAAGAAACAAAGAGGCAAAGGTTGGTTTGGAGATGTATAAAGGACACACCTATACGACGGTGCTCATTTCCAGGCTGCTTCTTCCCAAACGGATGTAGACAAATGGGAGGAAATCAGCACAAGGATTAAAGTGAGTGGTGAGGGAGGAATCGGATGGCGTTAAATGAGGCTTAATTATGACTAAAGAAAAGGAGAGGAGATGGGCAGAGGAGTTGCTTAGGCTGGCACGAAGGCAGATAAAAGAAGAGGTCGTGGGATGAAGCTAAGGAGCAAAAGGTAGATGCAATGCATTTCCAGACAGCAGCGGCAGGGAGGGAAGAGTTTTTAAGGTGCAACAAGGGTGTTGATAAGGGTGCAATTTTGTTTCCTGGCTGCGGTGACCTGGCCCAGTTTAGGAAGTAGAGAGCGTGACGGCTAGCTTGGGCAAAATGCTAGGAAATGTATAATGAAGGGGAAATCCAGCCCTGTTACAGGGTAGATTAAAGGTTTACAACCTCTTCCATCTCTTGATTTCCATGATTTGTGATAAGCATTGCAAGTCAGGGAACCGCTGAGTCTCTTTGTGGTTTTAAATCCCATATTTTATAAGATCAGTTTATTGAAGATGATTTTTGTTTTGTTTTTTTTAATTAAAAAAGACCATATTTGTCCTGTAGAGGGGAAAAGAACCGCTTTAACTTCTGTGGAAAGCTCGGGGTCCTGATACCGTGGTTCCCCTTTGGTATATATTCTTTGCTCTTGCATGCGGTGCAGCTGCACAGGAGCGGTCACCCTAGACATTTCAATCTGCCCCTGGATTTCAAAGGCAAGCACTTGGCAGGACAGCAGGGTTGTGATGAGTTGGGATTTGGAAACAGGTGGAGCTGATGAGGAAAAGATGTAGGGAAGAGAGAGGGGTGGGGTATGGGATGCGGGTACATCCTGGGTGGGCTGCTCCCAGCTCGTGGACCTGGATCCTGACATTACTATCGAAAGCCACTGGAGTTGAAGAGCCGGGAGGAGAGGTGGCGCGAGAAGGGAGACTGGGTCTGGGAAGGTGGGCACTGGGGCAGAGTTTGAGGAGCGATGGGGGGCAGGTATATTCCTGTTTTGGACTTGCAGAGTGTTTTATTGGCTATAGGATTTCAGCTGGGGTTGGAGCAGTCGGCTGAATTTCAGCTCTGCCCGGGGAAGGAAACCCCCCATGCTGCCTTCCAGCCTTTTTGGCATGGGTAGTGGATCCCAGCTGCTCCAGGCACACCTCTTTCTTCTCCCTTCAGGAATCCCATTCCTCTCAAGAGGGAGGGAAGGAGGTAGAGAGAGAGCCCAGGTGGTCTGTGCCTCCGTGCGGTGCCTCGAGACGCTAGCAATGCGACTTTGGATGCAGACTTGGGAGATGAGAACTGCCTGGGGGCCTGGGGATAAGTGCCTCCGGGTGGTTCTGGCATCTGGTATTAGTCTAGAGGAAAAAGCAATCTGGGCTCATGGGAGAGGTGATCTCTTTTATTAGACCAACAAGTTTTTTTGCAAAAAAAAAAATAAAAAAAATTATTACTATGATTACTACTACTACTATTATTATAATACATTAATTATTATATATTGATGATGATGATAATTAAAACACATTTTTTGCAAAAAATCTTGGTCTAATAAAAGATCACAACAAGATTTTTTGCAAAAAAAAAATTATTATTATTATTATTATTACTACTACTATTATTATTATAATACATTAAGTATTATTATTATTATTATAATATTGATGATAATAATTTAAAAAAAATTTTTTTTTTTTTTTGCAAAAATCTTGTTGGTCCAATAAAAGAGATCGCTTCTCCCATGAGCCCAGATTGCTTTTTCTGGGTGGTTCTTGGATTTAGAGACTTGGATTTAAAAATGAGTCTCCAACTGCCACGAAAATGAGGCGACGCTGAAGTCTGGTTCACGCACCCACACAAGATAACACGTGCCTGAATGTTCAGGGCACCTAAAACTGAACAACCGAGAGTATCTTTCTCATGAATTGGACCAACTGTGTGTAGTTGGGGTCAAGTTAGACAACTTTCAAATGCAAGACGTTCTTTGTCAGGCCTTGCGTTCAAAAGTGTGTCTGACTTCATCCCGACTTCATAGTTGGTCCAGTAAAAGATCTCACCCTAAGAAATTCTCATCTCTTGCATAATTTCTGGACCATCATGGCTACATCATTGGTCTTAAACTACCTTCCTTATTCATGTAATATTTTCCAACTCTGATAGCATATGTATCAGGATAAAGAATTGCATAGCCCATCCAGGCCTGTAAAGTGGTAGGATCATATTAAGATCTTCTCATTTTCGATAGACCTTTGCTTGCTCCTTGGAGCACTCTGGTATGTCTGATGAAGTAAGTGGTGGGCTTCATTTTCCTGCACTCGCTGTGCAAGACGTCAGGCTCTAGAAGATGTGCTAGCAGAAGTAGGCAAGGTTAAAATGGACGGTGCTTTTAGAGACGCGGCCAGTCCGCGGAGGAGAAATCGAACCCTGAGGAATGGCTTCTCCCTCACTGTTCAGCCATTTGGGGCAAAACATCATTCCTGGCAGCAAACGCTGCTGCAATGCCGTGCACAAACAAGTGTGAGACCTCTGAGGGCATCGGCCACGTTCTGCACATTTGTCTTTGGGGCAAATCTGGTGCACCCACAGCGGAAACTTGGCGAGCGATTCGAGTTCTGCCATGTCGTGTAGCGCAGGGACTCCTTCAAATACATGGACCCAGAGGGCTACCGGAGATTGCATTAGCTGTAAGTGCGGCTTCTGCTGGGTTGCAGTTCGTGGCGTAGTGCTGGTCTTTAAGGCCAGGCTAGTTTTGCTTGCTGCAAAGCTGGTAGCGTTCCCTCCTGCGTTGGGAAGGACGTGGGATAGGAGGCAAGGAGGGAATAAACTAGTTGATGGAATAACTCTTGCACGCTAGGATCGTAGGAGGCTGGCCGTATGCTGCTCTTGAGCATGCTAGCTTGGTTGATAATCTAGCACTGATGTTAATGCGCTATTCCAGAAGTAATGGGGAGTAATGTGATGCAGAGTAGTGGCAGATTGCTGGCTATGAATTTGTCGGTGGGAATCCTATTGTCTGTTTGCTCTGCCCGGCCACCTTTGTCAACTCTGCCGGTCTCTTGCCTTGTCTGACTGGTTTCCGTTTGCTCCTTTCTCTTCCACCCCTCTCCCAGATGGCGAGGAGCCCGACAAGCTCGGTCACACGGCGCTGAAGAACGGGCACACGGTCCCCATTAGTGGCTCTGGGATCTCTGACCTCGACCACTTGGAAGAAGAGGTTGCGAAGAGGACAACCCTCAAGAAGCCTGTTCCAGCTGAGGAGCCAAAGAAAAGGCCAGGTGAGGAGCTGGATGCTGTGGTGCCCTGCAAAATCCACCCTCTCCTCATGCGGTACCAGCGGAGAAGTCTTCTTTCTCAGCCCCGCATGTCCCCGTCTCTGACGCGGTTTTGTCTTCCGCTCCACAGGCTCGTCCAGTAGCCAGCCCAGCTCAGAAGTGGAGCTGCCTCACGAGCCACATGTACCCAAACAGCCTTTGCTTCCTCCAAAAAGACCCTCGTCCTCTTCCCAGGAGGCAAATGATCTGCAGGCGAGGGATGCGGCCCCTGCCAGCAGCACTGCAAGGACTGCATCCTCCACTGCTACCGCTGCCACCAGCATAGCAAAGACAGCCCCTACCCCAGCCCCCAGGACTGCGTTATCTGCTCTTGCCAACACTAACGCGGCTGCTACCGCAAGTGCAGCCAGCGGAGCGCCTGCTAAGCAACCCCCCATCCCTCCCCCCAAGCCAGTCAACAGGAATAGCAATCCCTTAATAGGTAAGTGATGACCTTCGTGCATGCTGCTCTCTGGTATGGCTAATGGGGCTCCTTACCTCCTGCTTTTAGGCTTGCCATCCCATGGGAAGGGAAGGGGGTTTTTGTTACTGTGCACGAGGTGCAGCCTGTGATACGCGAGAGCCGCTGCCTTACAAACTCAACCCCTGGGCAGGGAGCTAAAAAAGAAAGGAAAAAAAAAAGGTCTGGTGGTCATTTCATCAGCATCGTGGCTGCTGGGAGCGGGGCAGATTACTTTAAGATTTCACCGCAAGCTGAAAAATCTGCCAAACAGCGGTGTGTCTAGAAGCTAAGTATCTGAGGACAGCCCTCGGGGGTGTTTTGGGTGCTGGTGGTTGGGGTGGTCGGCAGGGAGAGAGGAGTCGAGTTATCCCTGTTGAAAACAACAGCTTTCATTAGCTCCCTGCTCGTCTTCCACGGAGGTCGGAAGAGACCCGGACGACGCAGGTTTCTTAATGACACCAGGGGCTTTGCACCGATCTCCGTAACAGGCAGGGAAAGTTTCTTGGGTTTGTGTTTGGTGTCCTAGGGAGATGGTAGGTCATGGCAGAAAATGTCAGCATCGCAAAACCGCTGTCACAATTGGTGCAGCAGCGAAGCCCAGGGCAGGGGGAGGCAGGGGTCTGAGCTCCCTCAGATCCCCGAGGTGGGGCACGAGCCTGTACGGGAAAGGTGGTCGGGATATAGGAAACTTGTCCCCTTTGCTCTCCAGCAGATATGGGGAATGTAGTGCTGGCTCCTGGTAAGTGCTGCCAGCTCTGAAGTATCAGCTGATTTAGTTTTCCTCCACTGTTGAATCAATAGAGAATTAAATGTGTTCTGGCCATACCCTGTTTTAAGGACTGCAGGCTTAAGAGAGTGCTGTATATTATAATTAGTCCGGTAGCGTGTGTTTAATGGCTTAGAGGCCTGCCTTACCCATGACCTAAATCAGATTTAAATGATTTAAGTGGCCTGAGTGAAGTCATTTAAAGAGCATTTGCCATCTCACGATCGCGGCCCATCTTTGCCCGATCTTCAGAGCGCGCGAGCAAAGGGCAGGTGAGGATTGAAGTTCACAGAGCAGTGGGATAAGTCCAAGACTGTAATTATGGAAGCTGGGGACTTTCTGCAGGTCCGGGTTTGAGTCATGGGCGGAGGCGTCGGGTGGTGGACCGATCTCCTACAATCTGAAGCTGAGCTTTCATTTCCCCTAACAACACTGCTTCTCCAGACTGAAAAATAAATACAGAGCAGATGTTTGCAGGGTTGTGCTTCAGGCTGTTCCTTGCTGCAGCAGGTTTTGCAGCTGAACTTTGCGTGGTATTAGAGGCTGCCGTCCGCTAGATAACCCTGTTAGTCTGACCATTGCTGTCGTGCACGCAACGAAATGCTTTCTTGCTTATTTAAGCGTCTCGTGCACAGCGTGGAAGGTGTGTGAAATGCGCCAGCGCTGATTGCAAACAGCACTGAAAAAATGTAAGTGAAGATAGCAAGCCGTCCAAGGTCCTTTTTTACACCCCCCCCCTCCCCCCGTGACTGCTCGACAATGTAGGGTGAGGCCTGGGGTTCAGGGGGTGTGGAAGGGAGCAGAGTGGGAGAGTTTGCACCTGTTTTGCTTGTGGGTGGAGATGCACATCCAGCACAGATTTCACAATGCACAATCCTGGCTACAGAGAGGGGGCATATCTGCACACTCAGCTGCAGGTGTGAATGTATGTGCTAATATATGGTGCTAATATACTCGTATCTTGAGCTGCTGGTCTGCACTAAAGCCCATTCTGTTGCATCTCCACTTGTCTTATCCACGCTAGCTGGGTGGGTAGGCTGGCTAGGCTGGCTTGCACTGTATTCACACCTTCAGTTTGCCTTGGAGTATTTCAGCACTCAACATGCCTCTGGTTCCTGATGCAGGTATTGAAACACGGGATGGGCATGGTGTGATTAGGTGTTATCAGAGCTGCATCGTTTCAGCTCAATGATCAGATGGAAGTGACTTGCTTGGATAGCATAGGAAGGCCTGGAAATGTTGAACAGGATAGTAAGGGTGTGACAAGAGCATTGATCTGAACGATGCCAAGGGAGATCAAGAAGTGCCGAGATCTATTAGACTGCAGAGGAGTCTCCTGCAGGAGCAGGTGAAAGTCCCATTATTTGGGCTGTGAAAAATGAGGACAGAAAGCGTTGGAACGGGCTGTTCTGGTCCTGCACTGGAAGTCTAATCGATCTCTGTATATTGGACTTCTGTGATGCTGGTGCCTACAAAATTTTGGGGGTAAATCTGGTATCTTTTATTAGATCAACTCAAAGAGTTGGAAAACTTCTTTGCAAGCTTTCGGGTACAAAGACCCTT
The DNA here is from genome assembly GCF_030867095.1 of Alligator mississippiensis. NCBI lineage: Eukaryota > Metazoa > Chordata > Crocodylia > Alligatoridae > Alligator > Alligator mississippiensis. The sequence continues at coordinate 2,152,388 of NC_081829.1, read as the reverse complement.
CATCAAGCTGAGGAAGCATTGCACTTAGACCAACACGGCTGCAGCCTATACCCACTTGCAGACACCACCCTGCCCTGGTTTCGTCAGCAAGGGGAAGGTCTAGAAATGCTAAACATCCAAAAAATGCACTCACCTCTCCGCAGGCCTTTCTAGACAGACGCTCGCTCCTGCTCCTTGCTCTTGTCCTACCGCTGGAGGACATGTTGATACGGGCGGGGAGGGACCGCTGCAATAAACCAGGGGAACTCAAATCGGACCTTTCCGAGCAGATTGGTAACGTCTCCATCATGAGAACCTGCTCCTTTTATACGTAAGGCTAAAAAAACCCCACTGCAGCAGGAGTCCCATGTCCTTTCAAACGCTGGGCGAAGATGGAGAGACGTACCGTTGTGGGGCTTCGCGGTTTGGGGAGTCGCTGCTTGATGTTCTGCATTCGCTTTTTCCCTGATCGCTTCAGTCCTTTTGCCCCGTCAAAATGCAGGGGCTTATAGTTGGAGGCATTTCTGCAGCGTAGGAGCTGCACGGTTCGTGGGTTCGAACGCTCAGCGCTGCTGGGCTTGTTGCACGAGGCGGCTGTATAACCTCCGTGTCGGGAGCTGGCCCCTGGCCGGCACGGGGCAGGGGGGATGTGCTCAGGCTGACCCTCTGAGTGCACGTGGAGAAGTGGGACCTGCCTTGGCCCTGGGGCTCTCGGGTGCTTTCTGATGCTCAAGCAAGGGAGCGGGGGGTCTGCGTAACGCCCCAGTAAACCATGGGTTTCTCTCCTTTCCCAGCGGAGCTGTCTCAAGCCATGAGCAGCGGTACAGTCCTCTTGAAGCCTTCCCCGCCTTTGCCACCCAAGAGAGGTCTCCCGCCTCCCACGTCCTCCGAGCCGATGGCTGCGTTGAAACCACCCAGCGACAGGATCTCCACAGCCAATCGCCCCATATCGATACCAGTGCACGTGGCGCCGTCTCACCCGCCGCCCTCGCCTTCGCCGCCGTTGCCTACTCACGTACCTCCCGAGCCTCCCCGCCTACCCCTGCCCGCGTCCAGCCCTGCAGCGGAGCACCAGCTCTCCCTGGAAGTGCCCAAGGAGACCTCTCTGCAAGAAGATCTCAGGTTACTGGAAGTGTCCAAGAGGACGACGGAGCAAGGGTTCGGGGAACCGTACGTGCCTGCGCGGCTGCCCCAGGTCCCCCTGCACATCCGGATCCAGCAGGCTCTGGCAAGCCCCCTGCCTGCTACCCCGCCTGCCGAGGGATCGCACCGGGCTCACTCGCTGCTCTTCGAGAACGACAACTTCAGCGAAGACAACGGCACCCTGGGCCGGACCAGGTCGCTGCCGGTCACCATTGAGATGCTGAAAGTGTGAGTACCGACCTTGCGTGTGCAGATGCATGGCAGTGCCGTCGCCTTTGTAACTGGGGGTGTGGAGAGCCAGGCGTGCGGTAGTCTGCAGCGGGATGTTCTGGTGTCCTGTTGTCTGCTCCCTGGGGGGGGTAAACCCTCTCATTTTGGAAAGAGCTTTGGGACCTTTGTGTTCAGGGAGCATGCCTCTGATGGCACCAAAACCAAAAGAAATCGTGGCTCTTGCACGTCCCCGCTCTGTTGCTGATAGCCTGGGGAGGGGAGGACTGCCAGGTGGTAGGTTGGGGGACTCTGGCAGCATGTCTGATCCTGAAAGCCCTGGGAGGGGTTGGAGGATAATACTCCCCTTCTGCACAGGTGCTAGTGGAGAGAAAAGCCATTCAGATCCAATGAGGTAGGGCTGGAGGAGCGATGATATCACGGAGGCAGACAGCTCCCTGCCTTATCCTGCATCTTCCAGCTGTCTTGGGCAAGTCCGAAGCGTCCAAGGAAGGGTGGTGGGCTCCTGCGTGCTCTTGGGTGCCTTTGAAAATCCCACGTTCAGTCTCTCTGCTCCCTCAGTTTAAGCTTTTAATGACTGAGTGTTTGACAGCACCTGCATGAGTGCTGCTGTTGAAGAACAAGGGGGTGTGAAGCCTGTTCATAGCTCAGCAAGGCCTTGCAGAATTGCGGGGTAAGCTGGGGGCTGGAGGAAAACCTCTGTGCGTGACGAGGAAATCTTTTAAACTGTGAGCCTGTTTAGTTTTAGTTGCCATTGTCAGGGATAGACGTATTCTCCAGCTCCAGAAACCTGTGCTGATATGAAATGCTTAAGAGAAATAACATGTGTTTTGTTAGTCCAGACGAGGAGGAGGAGGAAGAGGACCCGGAGGATGAACGGCGTCCGGCTCCTCGCGTGTACATCGGGGAGGCGCCGTCGGTCACAATCATTCCTAAGCTCGTGCCACAGCCCCTGCAGGAGGAAGAGGAGATGGAGGAGGGCGTGAGTGATTCGGACTCGGAAGGACCCATCCTGTATAAGGACGAGGAGGAGGACGAAGAGGAAGATGAGAGCCTCAAGAGTAAGGTTTTTGCTTTGCAGCCGCTTCTCTCCTCGTGCACCCACATGTACGCGCACGACTGCACTTGGCCGTGTCACGGGCCAGTGACAGAGCTAGTCGGTGCAGCCTCCCGTGGTGTCGTCCTCTGGCTTTGGGACAAGTTGTGCATCCACCTCCTTCCCTTTCTTTCCCATTCAAATGCAGTGCTGAGCAACTGAGCCTCCCCCCTAAGGGGAAACACTTGCTCTCCAGCAGCAAATGGCCCAAATGATCGACTGCACGTGTCTAGTGCCATCTCCAGAGAGATGACACCAGGCTACCGGGCATCAGGGTTCAATCCTATATAGGTTGCACAGTGTAAATGCGGCGTATGGTCCCCACACCCCTCAGTGAGCATTTGACCCTGCCTGCTTGGCTGTGAAATTGCCCCCTGGTACTTGCAGAGCCGTGAGCCGGGCTCTGGATCTTGCTGCTCATTCCCAGCTTGGAGGCATGGCGATTTCTACTTGAGTAAGGTCCCTTCTCTCCTCTCCCAAAGGCACGCTAGCCAGCAAGGTGAAGAGGAAAGACACGCTGGCCATGAAGCTGGGGAGCATGGCTGCCCAGCAGGAGGCAAAAAACAGCTTCCCTCGTAAGAGCAAGGAGGAATGGAACGAAATTCGGCACCAGATTGGAACGACGCTGATCAGGTACAGCGGCCGCGGGCTGGCGTTTCTCACGAGTCTTTGGCATAACCAGTAGTGAAATGAGAAGCATGCGTCAGACCGTGCTGGATTATGGCAGCTAGGTGGTAGGGAAAGGAAGCTTTTTCCTCCTCTTTTGGATTTGGGATCCTAGGGGCGCATGTCTCTGTTTTTTTTTTTCCCCTTGAAAGGGGGTGCCCATTTGAAGTAGAGGCAACTTCTCCTATCCCAATAGCCACCCATCAGACTCCTCTACAGGCACTTTCCAGTCCTGAAGAGTGAGAGCAAATGTCCCAGGGTGCTCTTGAATGCTGATATGAACCGCTCAGGCTGCCTGCCACTTGCACTTGTCTTCTCGCTTGCTGCACTTTGCTGGGTGAGGCTCCTGGATGACCCTGATGCTGGAGTTAGTTACCCCTCCTCAAATGCACCCAAGGGCTGAAGCTGGCAGAGTGAAAGTGGAGTTAAATCAGGGAGGGGTGCACCCAGGAGCATTGTTGGGCCTGGCCAGATCCTCTCGCATCCTCCTTAGTTCCCCTGGCAGGGATGTTTTGGCATGCGAGACTCAAGAAAGAGAATTGCCTTACCATAGCACATAGCAGTCCTGTCTCCTGACTGCAACCAGCTCTGCCTCCTCGTCCTGCTCCTCTTCGCTCACAGGCACTGAGGGATAGCAGGCAGAGAGAGCATGGAGACAGGCACAGGCTGCCTTGTCTGAAACGTCAGCAATGCACGCTCGGTCCAACGCACTAACTGCGTTGTCCCAGCGAGCTGCCCTCATCCCGCGAGAGGGGTGCGAGTGGGGAGCTGTGCTAGTGAGTGGGGGCACACTAGGACATGCAGGGCACTTGAGCAGTAGTGAGAAGCGGAGAAAGGAGAGCGTGGAGGTTGAAATGACTATGTTTCCTGAGGATGTTTGCATCGTGTCATACGGGCTATGACTGGGCAGCTGTCATGGTGGGCTCTTTTTTTTTACTTCCTCTTGTTTAGGCGACTCAGTCAGAGACCAACAGCTGAAGAGCTGGAGCAAAGGAACATACTTCAGCGTGAGTAACACTTCTCTGTAGCTCCCTAGGAAGTGATCTACTGAGAATCGATCAGTTCTCGGTACAACTGAGAACAGACCAAGGTCTGTGCTGGGGGCTGCAGTGGCAAGGTGGACTCTGCTTTGCTTACATCAGTGCATGACAACACATCCTTTAGATGACCCAGGTACACGGTCACCAGTCAGAAGTGGCCTGAGTTGTGCATTATGAATGGGGACCCACAAGATCCAATGTCCCGTAGCAAAAGCCATGCTTCTGCTTAGAGGCAAGGGGTGGTTGCAAGTGGTTAGGGGCAAGGGGGGAGGCTTCGGGGGCATTCAGCTAGGACTTGGGGCGACCCCTTGTAAACTGAGCTGAGGCAGCTCCGTATCCCTTCTGCAAACTCCTCGTCTAAAATTGCCCAAGGAAACAGTGTTGGCACTTGGGTATAGTTGAGAGGACGCGCCTCAGAACTCATACGCGAGGAATTGGGTTAAATGAAAAGCATCAAATCTTTGACTCATTTTCTAAAGAAACAAGTATTTTTGGGTGTAAACCAGTATCCACGCCCTAGGCCTTGCAGCATTGTGAACCTAAGCCCACTGCGGTCCACCTGCTGCTGTCCAGGGTGAATGGAACGGTAAAAGCCCAGAGCAAATACGCTGTGAAGAGGAACAAGATATGGAAAAATTAACTTTATAAAAGGAAAATGTCAGGAGAAGTGACTTGAAGGGAAATTCCCTTGTCTTTGCGACTTTTTCTTTAAAGAGCTTGTAGGAGGCAATTTAAAAAATGCCCAAGTTTTACAGTGTCTTCCATATTTAGCAGTCTTCAGTCGTATGGATGCTTTTAAAGACTGTCAAAAACCCGAGAGATGCGGTTTAACTAGTAAAGTATCCTGAGATATGCCCCATTTTGTCACTCTTTATCAGTGGTTCTGATTGAATAAGGAGGTCTGGATTGGACCATTAGCTGTATGTAGGCTTATTGGGGTAAATGTAGGCTGCAAGAATAGTGTACTGATATGAAACCTATATACAAGAATACAAGCTATATACAAGAATAGTGTACTGATATGAAAGCTATGTACAAGCTAGTGCACTATTCTTGTATGTAGCTTGTATTCTCGTATAGCTTGCATCTCAGTACGCTATTCTTGCATGTAGCGTGTATATGATATGAAAGCTAAGGGCATGGACAGGGAAGCGAGGGCTCTTGGTTGCGAATGATCAGCAGATGCTTGCTTAGCAGTGTTGTTTAGTCTGTTCCTACCCCACAAGAACTTAACCATGTTTCATTCTGGGGTAAGCTGTCCTGGTTTAACATCCGCTTCCCACAGGATACGAGCAGACAGATGAAAGTTACAGCAGATTGAGCGCAGCTGTGAGAAATGTTTGTCTGCACCTTCATTTTCTTTGCTCGGGTCTTGAAAGCGCTTTAACAAAATAGCAGCATGGCTGTTGCTTGAAAAGAACTTGTTTTTTCCCTTGCCAGAGAAAAATGAGGCTGACCGTCAAGCTGAGAAGCGAGAGATAAAACGCCGGCTCACCAGAAAGGTACTGCCGCGCTCCATGCTGTGTTCTCCATCTGTCCGAGCTGCTGCAGATGGTGGCCGCATTAAGCGTCTCATTGGTACCTAGGTGGGTGGAGAAGTCACGGGGCTGCTGCGTTGCCCGGATGCCCCCTGGCAGTAACAAGCTTGGAAGTTGTCGGGTCGGTCCAGGGATTCACACTGTAGTATCTGTTGACTGGAGCTGCAGCTGTATTTAGCTATTATTGTCCATGGGCATTGGAACAAAGCAACCCTGTTTTATATTTGGGTGCCTTAAATATGGATTTAGGAGCCTAACTTCATGCAGCTGGGTTTTAAATTAAAAGCCACAGGCTGGAACTAAATGGAGAGGTCGTCTCCGATTCAAATGCTTGCCTCTCCTGCGCATAAATAGAATTAAATATTCAGTCAAGGTGATTCTAGTTTGCGGGGGGATAAGCTATGCTTGCTGCCTTACATGTGGCTGGGAGGAAATGTCCTGCGGGAGATATGATATGGGTCTTGTATATGTGTTGCTGTTCTCTGGAAGAGTGAGCAGGGCTCTTCTGTATAAGAATGAAGTTTTGCTTTTCACGGATAGTTGGCTCCCTGCAGCTGCAGGGGGAGAGCATTGCTGTGCTGAGGTCTGTCCACCCTTGTAGCTCACTTGAAATGCCATGCTGGCGCACAGGGCTTGTTACATTGCCAGTAGGCTGGCTTGACTGATGGGGTAATTAGCAGCCCTTGTGTGGGGGGGTGCTTTTTGTGTTCGATTGCATCCACACCTGGTTTAGTGATGTCCTTTGGTAGAAACGCTGGGGCACAGCTGAGATGCACACTGCTAACTTGCTTTCTGTTGCCTTCAGCTTAGTCAGAGGCCCACGGTGGCTGAACTGCAAGCCAGGAAGATCCTGAGGTTTAATGAATATGTAGAAGTGACGGATGCTCAGGACTACGACCGGCGAGCAGATAAACCGTGGACCAAACTAACACCTGCTGACAAGGTAATGGAGGAGGAGGGTCCTTTTCTCAGCCCTTGGAGCCCTGGGTTAAGGGAAGTGAGCGAAGTCAGCGTGCTGCTGCTCTGCTTTCTTCACCTCTTCCAGCCCACCAGCGTGCTCCCAACCTGCTTAAGTACTGCCTCACTCAGCGCCCACTCCCATCGCAGTGCCAGCTTCCTGCACCCTGCCAACTTCTCTCCCTCTACAAGGCCCATGTACAAGTTCCCTCTTCCCCCAAGGCACTGTGCTCAGCCCTGCCCATTTCAAAAGCAAGGGTACTCTTTGTTTAGCCATTAATTGGTTACCAGCACAGTGTGGATTGGCCATCCTAGACGCGTTTTAACAGCCTGAAGTTGGGGAAGGGGAGTGGGGAGAAGCACGGTCGAGGGGAGCTGGAAGTAATTTCTTTCCTGTAACGCAGGCTGCCATTCGCAAGGAGCTGAATGAGTTTAAAAGCTCCGAGATGGAGGTCCACGAAGAAAGCAAACAGTTCACCCGGTGAGTTTGACGTGACTTCTTGCAGCCCCCCGCTGCCGCTGATCATCTTCATGATGTGCGGGGTAACGAAGCTGCGGTGCAGTGCTGAGCAACGAGCTTGCAAACCATCAGAGAAATGATCAACTGTGGCTTGTTCAACTGTTTCTTTACTTCCTGCACTGGGGGGGAGGGAGTTTTGGGGGCTGGACCTACCGGTCAATGATATGGTTCAGAGGACTTTGGTAATGGGATGTTGTGTAGTTTACCTTTACACTTGTGGGCTTCTACCACGGTGTCACTGAGAGCGAGCAACAGCTAGTAGGTGCCAGTAGGTCAGGAGAAAGCATGGCCTGGTGCAGGGGGGCAGCCTTTTTGGCAGGTGTGCCACAAATTAGCCCTGCACCTTCCTTGAGTGCCACTCTGATCCCCTTCCTTTGCCCAAATGGCTGCTCTGCTTTCTGCTCCCCACCCTGCATTCCCTGCCTGATCCACTGCTCTGCTTTCTCCTCCCTTCTCTGTTTGCCATGTCCCCAGTCTGCTCTGCCACATGCCACGCCTAGGGGCGTGCCTGCCACAGCTTGGCCACCGCTGATCTAGTGAATAAAGCACTGCAACGCAGGAGGCCTGGGTTTAGCCAGCAGGTCAGTAGCAGAGCTGAGAACAAAACTTGGATGAGCCCTTCTGTGCCTCCGTTTGCACATCTATAAAATGGGCATCGTGCTTCTTTGCTTTGTGAAGCGCTGTGAGATCTCACGATGAAAAGCACAAGGCGAGGTGGCGTTGGGCGAAGGGCAGCGATGGTTTTTCAACAGATACGCACATCACAAAACCCCTTGGCAGTTCTCTTTTACACACTGTCTCTCCCAAATGGCCAGGGAGCCTGAGCAGGAGTCTTGGCTGCGGTCCTGCAAGGCTGGGATTGCGACAAAGATCATCTGGGCAGGGCAGGAGTCTGTCAGTCCCTGCTGGGGTGGGCGAGCCCTGGGCGGCAGAGCTCTTGTGAAGTCATTCGCAGCGTGATGCGATTTCACGCGCCAGGCAGACAGTCCTAGCCGTTCAGCAGCATCCCTACTGTGTCATTGCGGTCCCGTGCCCCCAAATCCAGGTGTAACGCCTCCTGTTTCCTCTTCCTTTCCAGGTACCACCGGCCATAATCCTTGGAAAGAGAGAGAGGAGTTTAAGTGCTTGCTATTCCCAACTCCTGAGCAATACAGTGAGGGTGCAACCTTGAGGCTCATTCAAGATTTGCCTTCAGGGAAAAAAAAAGAAAAAAATCCCGAAAAGGGCTCTAACCCAGCTGGGGCAGAAGGGGATCCTGTCTGAATGTAGCATTTCACTGGAACAAATGCGTCTCAAGTGCCATCAGGCCTGAACTGAACACTATACCTCGCACGATACAGCAATACTCAGTACTCCCCTTCTCCTCCCGACGTCCCAGCTCACCTTCCAGGGGACCACAGCAGCATCTGAATGAGCAAGGCCTCCTCCCGGCCCCCAGCTCCCTTCACTGCTCAAAATGGACCACGTTCTCTGCTGTAAATAGTCCTTATGAACTAGCTGGAACATTTATTTTATTTTTCCCTTTCCCTTTTGGAAAATGGAGGGGGAAAAACATATCGTCCGCTCTGATGCTCAAGAGCTGATGCATCCAGAGCTGGTGAGCTGGGAAGCATGTGTGTATATTAGCTGTGTACAAAGGAAACCTTTTAAACAAATGCTGACCTGGCAGGAAACTGACACGTGACTCTCTTCTTTTTTGGTTTTGCTTGCATCTCTTTAATGTACCTACTACTCCGAATCACTACTGACCAACGGGATGTTGTCTGGGAAGGGAATTGTATAGACCTTAATAACACACATGCTGCATCCTTCAAACCTCATGTTTATTTGACCAAACCTGTCCCCCTCCCCTCAAACTTGCTCCTACGTTAACAGAACCGGTCTCAAGACCATGAGGTTTGGATAATGGGAACTGCAGAACCAGGAAATGACTGTTGCCTTTTAAAAGTTTTTGCTTTTAATTTGAGGAAGCTGCGGTGCGTGATGCTTTGACTGTGGCTTTCTCTTTCTACTGTCTCCAAAATCAGGGTGAAACTTTGCCTTTGCCTAATCTCACAGCAAAACCTACTGGAAGTTTTGAGAATTTCACTGTGGTGGGGGGGAGGATGTTCAAAAAGTGACCTTAAAACAGTCCGTCTTTCTCTCTGAAGAGTGTTGTTAGTGGTTTTTTTGGGTTTTTTTTTTTTCTGAATGTTTTTAAATGCTGGTGTCAGCCATGGCTGTGGTGGTGTGTGCTGCACAGCACGTGTCCTTTGAGTATAAAATGTCACTTGGGATGAGGTGAAGACAGAGGGAGACGGTCATGAAGGATCGGGGGGGGGGGGGGGGAGTTCATGGGGGGCGGTCATTCTGCATCGTTTGATCACGGACTGGTCTGGTTTGTCGCTTGTTCACTCTGTCTTGCTTGTAGCCTGTGCTGGTTAGCAGTCGGCGCTAGCTTGCATGGGGTCTGTGCTCACTGCATCCTATATATGCCTGCCTAGTGTTACAGGCCTTTTCACACTCAGTACTGCCCTTGCTTCCACAATGTGCCAAGTATCTGCTAGGCCAGGCTCTGGCATCCTGTCCTCTGGGGTGTAACACTGCACCCTCATCTGCCTTCACACCACAGAGCATGGGTCATGATTTGTTTCATCTCAGTCACTCTAGAGCAAGGATTTGCTGAGGATACCTACTCCTCTCTTCAGGGGTCTCTCGTCCCCGCCTCCAGCCAGTGGTTCACAAGCAAAAGGCAGAGAGTGATGTTCCCTTTTCTAGAAGACGAGATGAAGCTGGTGCGTCGTACCTCTGTACGGCTTCCCTGATGTATAGAATGTGTCGGACTGAATCATTGCATTGTATATCTGTCTTCCTGTCAACAAATTTTAATAATTAAATAAAAGTATTTTAGGATTTTTTAAATGAAACTAGCTTGATGTTTGATGTTAACAGGAAGAGGGGAGAGGCTTGTTGAAATGCTGGCTCCGTGGGACCACTTCACATTTCAGCAATGGCAACTTAACTTAGTCCACTCTCTAGACAGACTGATCCTAAGATTTACGATAACTTAAGTCCAGCAGTTGAGCTCAATTTTATTCTTGCAAGTCTTTCAGATTCTTCTTTCATGTGGCTGATTTGGGGCATCAATTCTAAGTCTAGTTTAAGGTTAGTTAACCAGTCTAATGCTCTCGAGGAAAGGGAATGCATCTCTGCAATGTCACTGTCAAATTTGTTTAGAGTGTTACGTGTCCGTAGTTTGATCAGGATTGCCAGTCGCATTTTGCAGAACTCCTAATACATCATTTGTGCATCAAGTGACTGCAGCAGCTGTGCCTGGTTTGGATCTGATTTGGTCTTTCAGATGACACCATAGCACAGGTCCTCCCTCCCTGCCTGCCTTAGCTGGACACTGAAAACCCTTGGGAAATGCCGTTCCAGCCGGGGCTTTCTGAGGATCCAACTTTGTCCCTGTAGGCTTCAGTCAACTCTTTCCAGTTTTATCGGCATAACTCACCTGTTGTCACTGTCAGCGCAGTCCTGAGAGCGCTCAAGTCTGAGTCAGGCTGACAAAGTGCTGAACGCTTGCCAGGAAAAATTAAACCAGTTTCCTAGCTAACAAAAGCTTTTTTTTTTCCTTTGGTCACACGGGCATTGTGCTAGCAAAGGAACAGGAACCAGCGCTCGAACAGTCCCTGCAGCCGTGACGCACTGTGACCTTGAACTGCATCCACTGCAAACCCGCTGCCATCTGAAAATCCCCAGGATGTGATGGAAATGTTGCCTCTCTGGTCTGGATGCTGCTTGTCTTCCTGCTCCAGTGAGGTCTTGAATTCCAGAGTAGTATCAGACCTCCCCAAGCATAAAAGCAATGTTATTGGCACATCTCAGAGCTGGGAGGGTAGAGCAGATGGTGGGAGATCGGATTTGGATGCAATTTAACTGGACAGCCAGAGGGATAGTGGCCGTTTTGGCTTCCCCTCAAAAGAAAAATAAGGAGCTGCCCCCTGCAAATGGAGGCCGCGGGGTGCAAACGACCTGTGCTTTGGCTGTGCGAGCAAGGAGTAGCGAACTGCATGGTAGGTGACAGAAAGAGCCTTGCTCTGCCAATCCGAGAGCAGGCAGGCAGGTGATGAAACTGAATTGCAATGAACAGGTTGTCCCCAGGATGCATCAAAATTAATTAAAAAAATAATAGTAATTAAAAAAAAGCAATCAATGATTTACTGAATGACTGACAATTAAAAAAAAATGCATTAAAAATGAAGATAATTAAAAAATAAAGAATGTATATCCAGTTCACCCAAGGAACCTTGTCTGCCTATGTCCTTAGACCAACACAGCTACAACCTATACCCCTGCATTAAAAATAAGAATTTTAAAGAATTTTTTTGCAAATTTAAATGTTTCTTTAAGTTTTTTTTTTTAGTTTTTAAAGAAACATTTTAAAAGAATTTTTTTGGAAAAATCTGGTTGGTCTAATACAATACATCATCTCTAGTACGAGTCCTGCTTGCTTGAAAACTAAGACATCTTTGCTGCAGTGCCCCTTGGCGCCTGCCCTTGCAATCTGCCGCCAGCAGGGGGCGCTGCGGCGCCGGCCGGCCGGCCCGTGCTCGCCTTCCTGTTGACCTTTGTAGTGCGCATGCGCTCTAAAGGCGCCTCCTCGAAGAGCTACTACGCATGCGCCGGTCATGTCTACCTATTGCGCATGTGCCCATCCAGATGCCGCGGGAATATCGCAATAAAGCTATAGCGCATGCGCCAGCGCTTGGCCTTTTTTTTTTTTTCCCGTCGTGCTTTGTGCACTATAAATCCTCCTTTCCCGGCAGTCTCAGTCTTTTCCGCTGTGGCGGCGGGTGAGTGTGGAGTACGGCTCTGGGGCGGGGGTAACGGGCTGCAGGCCTCACTCGAGCTGAGGAAAGGGATGGGGAGTGGAGGGACGGTGCCCTACGAGGCTCACGATACCTCCGCTTTTGCACACGGAATAAGGAAGCTCACAGGGGTCAGTCGGAGCCCAGCGACGGTGGCCGCGCTGGACCATCCCCAGCGCTTCGCGGGCCAAGTAGGGCTATGGGTCCCTTATGGAACCTTGAAGGCGGGGGCCAGGCTGCTGGGGGCGATGGACAGTTGCACCTTGTAGACCAACTCGATCATATGCACAAGGTTTTGCAAGTAGCAGCTGAGCAGTGGCTGCTTGCCGGGTGGGGGGAGGAGCAGTTGCACCTTGTAGACCAACTCAGTCAGATGCACAAGGTTTTGCAAGTGGCGGCTGAGCAGCTCTGGCTTAGTCGGACTGCAAAGTGCAGCCCTAACTCGCCTAGCTCTCTCTGTCTCTGTCGTCCCCATTGAATGCATGCTGCAGGCCCCCCCCCCCCTGCTTCTGCCCCCTGCCTTAAAGACAGGTCCCACCTTGGTTTGCACCTGGCGTCGGCTCCGGGGCGTGCACGGCGCTTCCTCCAGGCGTGCACAGCCTCGCCAGGACTGCAGCAGGCATCTCTGGTCTGCAGCCTGCATATTCCTGTGGCTTCTCTGAGTCCTTGGACCGTGACCGAGGAGACAAACCATGCAGGAAACGACACATCCAGTCAAACAGCATTTGAGTAGTGCTGTTACATGAAGCTGTGGCAAACTGCTAATTTGGGGAGAGTAGCCAAGCTAACGTGCATTTTTTTTTTTTGCCTTTCTTATGTCAGCAGTTTGCAGACGGTGGCACTCTACACGCTAAGTAAGTATTTGTGGTATTTTATAAGGTCTTTGCAAATGTATTCTTCCAGGCTGTAATGCTCATGTGATTGGGCTGGAGCTGTGAAACCAGTGCATTTCAGGTGCAGCTCTCGAGGCCAGCGCTCAGTTTTTCTGACATTCCTGGTTTCATGTGTTGTGTGGTAGGTGACCCATCCGTGTACTGGTTTGAGGTTACTGGGCCACTGAGGTTGTGAGCTACTGGTTTGCATCTGGGAGGTGAATGCATGGGGTGGGGGTGAGGAATAGCCTGTTGCAGTGCATTGAATCTCCTGTCCAACGTGGACATCCGGAGAGGTTGCTCTCTCTCGGCTCTGTCCGTGTGGCGTATGGGAGCGTAGGCCTTCGGGCTCCATGACGTATAGTCCCCTTCCACGACGTTGGAGAACAAGCCGGGCTTCTGGTCTGCAGCCTGCATATTCCTATGGCTTCTCTGAGTCCTTGGACCGTGACAGAGGAGACAAACCATGCAGGAAACAAGTGTCCCTGAAACAGCGGTGCTTGATGCCAAGGAGCATACGAGGGGCTGGATCGCTCCAGATGTGTCCTGTTGCACCCGCAGCTGGGAACAGGGAATGAGGGTCTGACCCTCACTGCGCTGTTTTATGTCTTTAGATTGGTTGTTGAAACAGCTTCCTGATGGCGAGGGTGCTGTCCAGCCTCGTGCGTGTCTGTTTTGATCTCACTTGCTTTAACCTGCTTTTTGTCCCATGTCAGCTCTGCAGATCTCAAAGTGAATGTTTGTGCCATTGGGTTCCTGTGAAGTGATTTCCCCGCTGGAGCCAGCACCATGAACCCTGTGATCAGAGTCCAGCATATACCTACATTCACCGGTAAGAAAACTTTTGTCACCTGGGATCCCTTTGTTGCAGTGTCACGCATTTGGAGGAGCATGAAATTGGTGTCTTGAGTCAGTAAACCTGTTTGAACACATGACCTATCATTTAAAAAAAATCCCAGTGCTTATATGTTGCATGCCCTGCACCTTTTTAATGACTCTTGCCCCATTATATTCTCTTAAAACAAAAATCCACTTTGGTTTGGACTAGACATGAGTTTTGGTTGATGTATGTCACGCCCTCTCTGTATGTGCAGCCTGAAGATTATAAGGCAGATTTCTCTTGGCCTTGTACAGTCTGATTAGTTTTCCTGACATCATTGATTGCAATGTGTGTCATGCATCAAATGGAAAAGTCTTCATTGAATCGAAGAGTTTGGGCCATTGCATTTCTGCATTTATTTAAAAGGGGGTAGTGGGCTGTGTTTGGGAGGCTGGCATGTGCTTACTTTGTGTGTGGGTTCAGCAGGGTACCGCTGCAGTTTATCGATATGCTGTCCAACGTGGACATCCGGAGAGGTTGCTCTCTCTCGGCTCTGTCCGTGTGGCGTACGGGAGCGTAGGCCTTCGGGCTCCATGACGTATAGTCCCCTTCCACGACGTTGGAGAACAAGCCGGGCCTCTGGTCTGCAGCCTGCATATTCCTATGGCTTCTCTGAGTCCTTGGACCATGACAGAGGAGACAAACCATGCAGGAAACAGCACATTGTCATGTAGCATCTTACTGTGCGGGCAGGGTTATTTATCCAAGTAACCCTACCCACACACAATAAAAGATACTGCATAATACAGGCTGTTATAGAAGGCTAATACAAACTTTGCTGATACCTCTGTGGGTATTCCTTTGGGATCTTGCTAATCTAACATGCTGTCTTGTTTTGTTGCAACAGCTTTGCAGACTACTACTTCACTGACAGAGTGAGTATTTGAACTGTTTTGTGGCTTCCAGTGTATCTGCAAATGGAGCCTTCCAGCCTGTAATATTAGTTTGGACAGCCATATACACAAGTCCCACCATCTGGCTGGTATAGAAGGATCCCCCTGGTAGACCTTTTGAAGGAGCAGGGAGGTCTGTTGACTTTGGACTTGTCTCCTCTTAAATTCATGCCCATCGATGTTTAAAGATTCCCTTTTTCACTATGTTGCCGGGCCTGTGCAACTTGTCCCGTGAGCTGTTTTATTTCATAAAAGGTTCCTTTTTGTTGCACAAGGTAGGTCTTCTATTACATCTGCATCACCCTTTCTCGACACTGATAGCCTGGTTCAGTGAAAACAGCAGATTTCTTTGTGACTCTTAAAAGTCACTGCTGAATTTTCCAGACATTCCTGCTTTCATCATGTGTTGCTTGTTATATGATAAATCCATGTATTGGATTATAGTTGTTGGGCTGTTGACCTGATGAGCTAAGTTTGTATTGGGGAGGTTAATGCATGCTGGGAATGGCCTAATGCAATGCCTTGAATTTGCTGTCCAACGTGGACATCCGGAGAGGTTGCTCTCTCTCGGCTCTGTCCGTGTGGCATACGGGAGCGTAGGCCTTCGGGCTCTATGACGTATAGTCCCCTTCCACGACGTTGGAGAACAAGCCGGGCTTCTGGTCTGCAGCCTGCATATTCCTATGGCTTCTCTGAGTCCTTGGACCTTGACAGAGGAGACAAACCATGCAGGAAACAGCACATCCAGTCAAACAGCATTTGAGTAGTGCTGTTACATGAAGCTGTGGCAAACTGCTAATTTGGGGAGAGTAGCTATTGTTTCACTAAGCTAATGTGCTTTTTTTGCCTCTTATGTCAGCAGTTTGCAGACGGTGCCGCTCTACACACGAAGTAAGTATTTGTGGTATTGTATAGGTTCTTTGCAAATGTATTCTTCCAGGCTGTAATGCTCGTGTGATTGGGCTGGAGCTGTGAAACCAGTGCATTTCATATGCGGCTCTCGGGGCCAGTGCTCAATTTTTCTGACATTCCTGGTTTCACGTGTTGTGTGGTAGGTGACACATCTGTGTATTGAATTGAGGTTACTGGTCCACTGAGGTTGTGAGCTACTGGTTTGCATCTGGGAGGTGAATGCATGGGGTGGGGGTGGGGAATAGCCTGTTGCAGTGCATTGAATCTGCTGTCCAACGTGGACATCCGGAGAGGTTGCTCTCTCTCGGCTCTGTCCGTGTGGCGTACGGGAGCGTAGGCCTTCGGGCTCTATGACGTATAGTCCCCTTCCACGACGTTGGAGAACAAGCCGGGCTTCTGGTCTGCAGCCTGCATATTCCTATGGCTTCTCTGAGTCCTTGGACCGTGACAGAGGAGACAAACCATGCAGGAAACATTACATCAGTTGGTATCTTGTTTGTCAGGGCTGTTGATGTGTGTTGCAAAGAATTATAAAGAGATCTGATGGGATTGGTGACTCATCCATCTTTTTGGAATGGTTTTCTTTCTTAGGTTCAGATGCTACATGGCACCACGCAAGGTGAGTAATTCTACTATTGCAGCTGCTAGTCAAGGAGATGCTTTAAATCCTTATAATTCACATCTGCTTATTGGTGGTAGCTGTCTTTTTATTGGCTTATGAAAGAATGATAGTAGACCAACCGTAGATACTGCAGTAGACCGTAAAAGTTATGCTTCAGCTATCTGCCCAGAGAATTTGGTGCTCTGAGCGTGTGCTCAGGGAGTAGACCCTGACTTGTTTGCTGTGCTAGGTTTTAACAGCTGCCGTGGGTCAAAATGATATTTGAATGCATTTTGGTGGCAGCAGCCAGTTTGTTTTTTTTTTTTTTATTTGTGCAGGACTGCATGAGGAGATGCCAGTTGTCAAACGTGACAGATGGAGAAGACCAAATTTGGAGTGGTGATTGATGACAGCCCTGGGGCATGAAGCCTCTTCAGATACCATGGCAAAAAGCTGGGCAGCTGAATGTAAGTCTGGGAAAATCGGCCCCGAGGATGAGCGATGGTCCAAGCACACCGGAGGAAGCTGCCATGATGCTAGGTGTGAGCAAGATGGGTGCCCAGAAGGCTGAGCCTTGAGCGGAGGTGAGCATGACCTGATACTTTTGGGGAACTTCAGGGACAGGTCCAAGTGATACGCAGAAGATGGACAATGTGGTAATGCACCCTATGTAAAAAGGGTTTATGAATTCAGTTTTATCCTGTGATGGACGTGTGTTAGCCCAGTCTTTCTTCTGGAGAAACAGAAATGCCTTTCATCACCAGCGTTAGGCAGCTGGGTTCTCCTGACTTGGTTCTAGGCTCTGTCCATGAATTGCATGAAAAAGGGTATAGTCTTGTGGAACAGACCACTGACATGATATCATTTTTCTCCCCAGGTAAAATGAGGAAGCAACTGTTAAGGAGGTTCAGCCTCCCACTTTGTCTCCAGGTTCCTTGCCAAGCGTCTCAGAAGATGTCAGTCCCATTATGGGCTTGTATTTTAATCCTTTACATTAATGCGATGAGCATAATACATTCCCTAAAGTGAGATGCTAACTCCTTAGCATCAAGATTTAGCTCCGGGAATAGGAGTTGTGGACCCAGTTGGGCTCAGTGAAAATGTGTTAATAAGAAATGAAGGGGCAGAGATGGTGAAATCGAAACAAAGCTGTATGGACTTGTGCTTACTTTTTATTTGTGCTCAGCTGATTGAAGTAAAGCTGTGGTTTACCTCGTGTGGGTTTTAACTTGACCAACTGTAGCACAAAGTCTCATCTACACTGGAGTGGGGTGGGGGTGGCCACTAGCAAATGCAACCTAACAGCCTGCCTGGGCTCTCCAGAGAGCCTTGGCAAACAGAAATGTAAAAGGGAGATAAATGGGGGGAATGAACAGATTTTGGTGCAGTGGTTCTGTCATGAGAGTAATGGTGGAACTTGAAGCCAGTCTCATCTATAGTTTATGGCATTTAAAGGACAAATACCTGTTAAGGAAGGCCTGAAAATTCTTCAAAGAATGTTCTGAAAACTGTCTGGTGAATAAAGGAACTGGTTTTAAAGTGTTTTCCTGGCTCCGTCTTTCCATTCAATCAATGAAGCTCAAGAGCGCCTGGTAACAATATTTCCTGCAAACAGTAGTGCTACCCAACTGGGTTCTTGTGTGTTTTTGGAAGATCTCTGATGTTAGCCGTCTTGTTTTCACTGTTACAGTCTTTGTCGGGCCTGCAAAGACTGACTGGAGGCTCAGTGTAAACTTTCTTTTCCGGTTTTAATTATTGGAAATATCAACAAAATGGGAGAGAAACTGCACTCAGGGTTTCCCATGGGGACATTTGCCTGGAAAATGCAATCCAGATGCTAGCTCTGATCAAGTAAATGCAAATGGGTGCAGTCCAACTTCATCAAATCTGCCACAGTCTCCATGTTGCCCTCTGCTCTGTTCCACAATATTTCCGTTTCTGCCTTTAACATCAAGTGTGATGATTGGGCTGATACTTGCTAGGTTAGTGGTTCTCAAACTTTTTTACTTTTTCAGCCCTGAGTTGGCTGCACTTTTGTTACCCGTATCATGGAATAACAGCAGTAACTCAAGGTCACTAAAACTATAAAGCAATCACAGCCTGAATCTTTTCAGCTATTTTGCTTTGCTTTGAATTCAGTGTATATCTGCAGCTCACGACATGCTCCTAGCGGCACGTCTACCCCCAGCTTGTGACCTTCTGGAATTGACACTTGGTGGGCCTTGCTCACCAGGGCTGTGTGCCTCTGACCTGCTAAATCAAGTGTTTTAGCAAATGGCTCTTTCTGAATGAAAGGAAACTTAAACATTTGCTTGAAACCAGAATGACAGGGATATGATCCATCCCCTCCAGGAGGGTCCCAGGTCATGTCTAAATGTAATATCCCCAGAGGCATGGCAGTACCCTGGGCTCAGCCTCTGCAGCAATGGGGAACTGATGGGAAGACACTGCTTTTCATCCAGGTCAGTGTGGGGGCTTTAAGGAAGAGAAACCCAGAACAGTTGACCTGTATAGGTGACTTGCTCCTGTTGGAAAGGGAACTAATGTTTAAAGCATGTTTCTGGTCAAAGTTCTCTTTTTTGGCTTTTCCTCTGTTGATAAAGAAAAAGTTGACTTCTTTTTCTCTGTTCCCACTCACAAAATACACAATTGAAATGCATATATGTTTCTGAAGTGTGTGTGTGTGTGTGTGTGTGTGTGTACACACGTACATACACGCTTCAGAAACTTAGGTTGAATAGGCCGTATTCCTGCCATCGCCATACTCAAGCCCTTGAGTGTAACTTGAATGTGCTTATAGCAGCAATAATGGGTGTTGGACTAGATGCCTTCAGCAGTTTGATGTTTTGTGTAGTCAATCAGCTTTCACCCTGAGAGGCATCTGCTTTGCTGCAGAGGGAGAGGGCCGAGTTGGATGTTTTCCGTGTACTCAAGGCAGGGATTTAACTCTAAAGAACTCTTTGCTGTGGGGGCAGATGACAGAGCAAGGAGCAATGGTCTTGAGTTGCAGTAAGGGAAGTTTAGGTTGGATATTAGGAAAAACTTTTTTACTAGGAGGGTGATGCACTGGGATGAGTTACCTAGAGAGGTGGTGGACTCTCCATCCTTGGAGGTTTTTAAGGCCTGGCTCAAAGCCTTGGCTGGGCTGATGTAGTTGGGGCTGGTCCTGCTTGGAGCAGGGGGTCAGACTAGTGCCCTGAGGTCCCTTCCACCCTCCTTGTCTGATCCTCCGAAGTGGAACAGGTCAAGCAGCTATGCTGTGTGAGCCCCGGGAAGATCCTTGCCCTACTGAGCTCACACGTGCATCGATGAATGACGATTTGGGACTTTGTCTTTACCAACTGGGGGCTGCTGGGTGTTTGCTCTTGTTCTGCTCTTGGGTGGCTGGTTTGTATCTGTTTAACAGACGGGGGAAGTTGAATCTGAGAAATGACTTTGCAAAGGCTGGGCATCTTGACTCGCTCTTAACAGAGCACGGGGCCTTGTGCATCTGCAAAATATGTTGCGGGCACCACCTTTGGAGAACTGCCCCAACTTCCCACCGACGTCAAGAGCCACACAACCTAGCGCGTGGGGCTACTTGCAACACCTCGCTTCTCTCGTCTTCCGCAGTGAGGAACTAAGAGTAAGAGATTCATGATGGCTCGGGTGAGCTGCGTGATGGCCTCGGTTGCTACCCTGCAGCAAGATGAGGTGGTTGTGTTGCATGTCTGTGCCAGGGGCAGGATGCGCTGGAGGCAAGGCTGAAGTCCCCCAGGCTTGCTGCTGGCGGCTGGGGCAAAAAGGTTGGGGTATAAGCTGCAGGACAGAAGCCGGTAGGAAGCAGGAGGTTCAGGCCTCCTCGGGGGGGTCCTCTGAGCCCTGCACACTCCTGCCTTCCCCGCCCGGGGGTTGGAGCCCGGTCCGTGAAGTGACCCGTGTGCACGGAGCGATGACCCCCGCCCGGTCCTGGCCCGGGGGAGGCCGGGCTTGCTCGGGATCGCGCTGCAGGATCCGGCGGCTGCCGGCTGGGGGCGCCGAGCTGTCCCTCTCGGTGCCCGGCTCTCGGGCGCATGCTCCGGATTAAAGCGAGTGGCGGCCGGTGGCGGTGGGGGGCAAGGGGCAGAGAGCGGCGCGGAGCGGAGCGGAGGTGAGGCGAGGCGCAGCGGCGGGGGCTCCGGCGCGGGGGCTCGGCGTCCCCGCCCCCGCTCGGCGTGGGGGTGCCCGGTGCGGCCCCACGTGGCGCTGGGGCATGGAACGCGGCGTGTCCCAGCGTTCCGGGCACTGAACGCGGCGGGGTCCGAACGTTCCGGGCACGGAACGCGGCGTGTCCCAACGTTCCAGCCCTGGAACGCGGCCGGGGCCCGAACGTTCGGTGCCCGGAAGCCGAGCGCGGCGGGCCGGGAGGCGGGGGGGGCCCGGCGGGCTCGGGGCCTGCCCTGCGCGGCTGCCAGCGCGGGAAGTTCAAACCCGGGCGCTGCCCCCGAGCCCCGGGCCGGGCCGGGCCAGGCCGGGGTGGGATCGCGCTCCCCCAGCCCCGGGGCCTGCCTCCCTCCCTCCCTCCCGCATGTCCAGCCTGCAGCAAATCCGGGGTTTCCGGGAGGCCTCTCTTGGCTTCTCTCTGTTTTCCAACCCGGCTTCCTGGCAATCTCTCACCTTCTTCTTTTCCGGGGCGCAGGTGCAGAGCAGCATGTCCGGGAAGCGCGCGGCGAGGAAGAGCCCGCTGCCCGAGGATGGCTCTCCGGAGAAGAAGAGGGTTAAAGGTAGGTCTGCAGAGTTTTCTCCGCCGTCGCAGGCCTCTGACCCCCTGTGCGGTCTTTCTCTGGGAGGAGGCAGGCTGCGGCGCTGCTTGCAAAGCCCAGGTGCGTTCGTGCCCCGTGCCCCTGTGTCTGCTCCCTGACAGCTTGTGTAGACACCTGTGGGCAGCACGGGGCAGGTCTGGCTGCAGCCCCCGGTCCCTTTCACTGGTGCCCAGCGCAGGAGGGTGGCATTGGGTGAGCCCCTCCTTCCCACGGCTTTGGAAGGCCCGTCTCGAGGTGCCGTTTCATGACCCTGCCGCCTGCGCCCTGGTTTTTCGAGCCTTCCCCTTCCTTTCCTCCTGTGCAGTCTGCCACGCGTCCCACCGGACAGAGCCTGGGCTGGTGCTGACGCTGGGGCAGGGCGACGTTGGGCAGCTGGGCCTCGGGGAGGACGTGATGGAGAGGAAGCGGCCGGCCCTGGTGCAGCTGCCGGAGAAGATCATCCAGGCGGAAGCAGGAGGCATGCACACGGTCTGCCTGAGCGTGACGGGCAAGGTGAGTCCCCGGCACCTTCGCCCACGGTGGGTTGCAGTGTCGGGATGGGCTCAGTCAAAGGCCTGGGGGCTTTGTTGGGCACCCTCACTTGGAGCTGGCTTGTGTCAGGTTGCTGGCATAGTTGTGTTGGCAAGGGGGGCAGCGGAAAGTCCCCAGCAGCCCCCTCCCCCTGGCCGGCGTAGCTGGGCTGAGAGAATCCCTGACGGGAGGCAGCTTTGCCTGCAGAAACAGGCTTCTTCCAGCTGAGCTGAGGCTAGTCCAGGGCAGGGTGCTGCTGGCTGGGAGCCCTGCCTGGTGCTGTTGGCTTGAAGCAAGCAGGCTCTTCTCTGCTGCCCTGGTGAGGTCTCATACTAGCCCCCTCCTACGAGCCACCCTGGGGGGTAGCGGGCTGGGCGTGGGCATGCAGAACCAGGGTAAGTGACCCCATGGATGTGTGTGTGTCTCCATGCCCATGGTCATCCACGGCGGGCTGGCTGGTAGATCTCTGGGTTGGAGCCGGGCGTCTCCTTGTGCCACTGGGCACCTTTCTCACTGCCACGTTTCCACGTGCAGGTGTACACCTTCGGCTGCAATGACGAGGGGGCCTTGGGACGCGACACCTCCGAGGAGGGCTCGGAGACTAGGCCGGGCCTGGTGGAGCTGGAGGAAAAGATCGTGCAGGTCTCTGCCGGTGACAGCCACACCGCAGCGCTGACGGACGACGGCCGCGTCTTCCTCTGGGGCTCCTTCCGGGTAAGCCGGCTGCCCGGGCGCTGAGAGCTTGCTGGGTCTTCCCAAGTTGGGAACTGACCCTCCTTGTGTCTCGTCTCCGCTCTCAGGACAACAACGGCGTCATCGGCCTGCTGGAGCCCATGAAGAAGAGCGTGGTGCCCATGGAGCTGCAGCTGCGGTCATCCATCATCAAGATAGTCTCAGGTGAGCCTGGTGCCTGTGCCTGGGGGATGAGCTGCTCCCACCAGGTTTGGAGTCTCCCTCGCTGCTCTTTGCCACCGGCTGTGCTGAGAATCCAGCATCCCTCCTTTGCTGCTGTCGAGCCCAGGCTTTCTCGCTGACCCCAGGCATGCAGCGCCTCTGTCCCTTGGAAGCAGGGAGCCAAGGAGGTGTGCCCAGACCACAGACAGGGGCGTTGGTGACTGTTATTAGGCCCTACCAGCACAACTGTGTCAAGTCAGGATGTGAAAAGTGGGCATCTCTGCCTGCAGGTTTAGCAGCTGGCGGGCTTGGGATCAGCCAGGTGTTCGTGGCATGCAAGAGTGAAATGCCGTTGAGCGTTAGCATTGCACGCTCAATGCATATATGCGCCTTGGCTCTTCTGGGCTAGCTCAAAGAGGAAAGCTTCTGGCTTCTCTCTGCATAGTGAGGCTTTTCTGTGGCTTTTGGAGCTGGGCACGGTCTCTGGCAGTCTCCCGGGGGTTCCCAGCAAGGTGGCTCTCCAGGGGAAGTCGCAGACACCCGTGCATTTAGCAGGAGGATGGGAGTGCAGCAGGAAGGGCTGTTGTTTACCCCCCCTTCCCTCTTTGTCACCCCAGGAAATGACCACCTGGTCACGCTGGCCACAGACGGAAGCCTCTACACATGCGGCTGCGGAGAGCAGGGCCAGCTGGGCCGCGTGCCGGAGCTGTTCTCCAACAGGGGAGGGCGGAAAGGACTGCGTGAGTTGTGCTGCATGTCTTGAGCATTAAAGACCGGCTTGAATCTTCCTGGACAGGGGCTGCCTGCCCGGCCAGTCCTCAGCCCTTCTGTTTGTGCTCTGTAGCTAACAGAGCAATGTGGGTCTTGTCGAAGTTGGTGCTACAGCCCTGAGAGGCCTTGGTGTCTTGGGAGTTGCGGTGTAGCAGCAGCACTGTTGGGTGAAGCGGGGGTGGGTCCGAGGGGGTGGATGCCTGGGAGAGTGGTGGGTGAACTCATGCCCATCCCTCTGCCAGTGATGGAGATGGCGGTGGCAGGTGGGGTGGGAGGGCTTTGAGCTGGTACTTGGGTTGTTTTTGGAAGTCATGAAGCCTTTGATTGCAAGGGAAGGGGATGGGGCAGCCAGGCTTCCTTTCAAACCAGCCATCACCAGACCCTGCTTCCAGGGTGGAAGCCCGCATGGGCACACGGGAGCTGGGCACCTTCTGCCAGCCAGGATGCTGCTTGCTCGCTTGTGAATGTTGCCCCTGCTGCTGGCAGGGCCCAGACTGATGCGCTCGGCCCTCCTCTCTCTTTGCAGAGCGGCTGCTGCTCCCTCAGCGTGTGGCCCTCAAAGGCCGGGGCGGCAAGAACAAGATGCGCTTCCAGGACGCCTTCTGCGGGGCGTATTTCACCTTCGCCATCACCCAGGAGGGGCACGTCTATGGCTTCGGCCTCTCCAACTACCACCAGCTGGGTGAGCCGTCCCTTGCGTTCCTCGGCAGCTGTCAGTGGGCCTGCCTGGCCTGTGGACACCGGGCACTGCCTCTCCCTCAGCTTGGGCCGGGTTCCCTAGCACTGGGCTGGGTTCTTGAGGGTCTTGTCCCCGGTCTGGACAGGGCGGAGGGACCCTGCGTGGCACCACCTGGCTGTGTGAAGATGCTGAGCTTTCCAGCCAGGTCGCAGTGTAAGATGCGGTCTGTGGTCACGTGGGCCCCGGAGTGCTAGGGCAGGGGTTGCTCCCTATTGCTGCAGGGGTAGGACAGCTATCTCCCACCCACGGGTGAGCCCCGTGCTCTGGGCTCCGGCTCCTAGCTTGCTGCGCACGGACTGCGGCAGGGGAGGAGAGCGGGAAAGGCCAGTGCACCTCCCACCCCGTGGTGTGCCTGACCTGGTTTCGTTGCCTCCTGCAGGGACTCCGGGCACCGACCCCTGCTTCTCGCCGCAGAACCTGACGTCGTTCAGGAACTCGACCAAGTCCTGGGTGGGATTCTCGGGCGGGCAGCACCACACGGTGTGCATGGACTCGGAAGGTGAGTGGCAGCTTGTGTCGCCTCCCCTGCCCCGTTCCCAGCCCTGTGGGGTTAGCGAATGATGAGAGCAGTCTGGGAGCTGGTCCCCTGCCAGCCCATGCAGGTGGTGAGGCTGCCCCAGGGCCATCCGTGGGACCAAACACAGGCAACCTCTTCCTCCTGGACCTCAGACTGGCAGCGGGGAGGGTGCAGGGCTTGGCCTCCCTGGTGTGCATGCTGCTGTCTTGCTGCAATTCAGAGCCTGCTGTCAGCTCGAGTGGGAAGCCAGGCCCTCTGCTCTCTCAAGCTAGGAGCAGGGAGACACTTGGTTGTTCCCCGCTCGCAGTGAGCAAAGCCTTTCTGGTGTCTTCCCCCATGCCAGGTAAAGCCTACAGCCTGGGCAGGGCAGACTACGGCCGGTTGGGCCTGGGAGAAGGCGCGGAGGAGAAGAGCGATCCCACTCCCATCCCGGGGCTGCCGAACGTGTCCTCAGTGGCTTGCGGGGCGTCTGTGGGGTACGCCGTCACCAAGGATGGTAAGTGCGTATCGGGGGCTCTGACTGCCTGGTGCCACTGCTCCGGCTGCCTGAATTCCCCTTCTTGCCTCTGGGGAGCGCGGCGAGGGCTGAGTCTTGGCTGTGGTAGGAGAGGTGATGCTGTTGCATCCTCTCCTCCAGGGTAGGCTGCCAGGGCTCTCAGAACTGCAGTCCTCCTACCAGGGCTGGCTCCAGCTTTCCCACCCGTCCAGGGTGCTTCAGCTTGGGTCTCCCCCCCTTGTCCTGAGACTAAGAGCCCAAGCGTAGTCCCTTTCTCGGCCTGACTGCTGGTCTGTGGTGGGATGCATGGCCTGAGGCATGTCTTGTCAGTCCTGCGCCCGGGTCCAGGAGGGATGAGACCAGCTGACCTCGGTGTGCTCACTGCCTCCCCGGGCATCCTAGCTCAGCCTTGCATTGAGTCATAGAGCAGCAGGGCTGGAAGGGGTCTCCAGAGGTCACATCTAGGCTAACCCCCTGCCTGAAACAAGATCATCCCAATCCAAACTGTCGTCTGTAGACTGTGTTTTGCTGGAAGGGAGACCTGGGTGAAAGCTGCAGAAGTATTGGGGTGAACCTGGCAGTGAGGCCTCCTTGGTAAATGGGTACTGAATGAGCTGGCAGGGTCAGGCCTGTCTCTGGTCTGCCCTGTGCTGTCTCCTGCCTTATGGGCAGCTGGTTTCTTTCTCTCTGCAGGGCGAGCCTTCGCCTGGGGCATGGGCACAAACTACCAGCTGGGCACAGGGGAGGACGAGGACCTGTGGAGCCCCGTGGAGATGACCGGCAAGCAGCTGGAGAGCCGTGTGGTCCTGTCGGTGTCCAGCGGAGGACAGCACACAGTCTTGCTGGTCAAAGACAAGGAGCAAAGTTGATGATGCGGTCGGGCCGGCCCAAGCACGGCGATAACGCAGGATGGCTGGGGCTGGGCCTTGGGGGACTGCCTCGTCCAGGCTCCTCCAACCTGCTGCAGTGTGGGGAGGCATCCCAGCTCCCTCCAGGGCCGGGGACAGGGGCTGCGTGGCCGGAGGGAGCCTTTTCAGGGACCCCTGCTCTCTCTGGAAACAGGCACCTGCCCCCCGAGGCTCCTGTTCCTCCTCACCCTTGTTTTAACTGTTTCCCTGGGCCAGCAAAGCTGGGGCTTCTCCAGCTTCAGAGGCCTTGGGCGTCTCAGGTTTGGCCTCCATCTCCTCCTCTGCCCCAAGCCCTTCCAGGCCTTGAGAGATCAGGGTTGTTTTTTCCATGAGTGGGCCAAGCCCATCTCATTCGAGGTGAGGTTGAGGCTGCCTGTGCCCCTTGCCTTCCTCTCTGCTCACCCTGGGAGTTCAGAGCCAGTGAATTCCCTGTGCTGACCTGCATCTTGGTCCTGCATGAGATCTGTGTGCAGAGCAGCTGAGGATCTGGGGGAAGGGAGATGGCCTGGATCTCTCTCTCCTCCCCCATCCCGTCTCTCGTGCAAGAGCTGTTCTGACAAAGCTTTGCACCAGCTTGGGCTGAAACATCCCAGCATGGGAGCTTGGAGCTCATCTGCAACCACCACCCCAGGGTCCAGACGCTGGCAAAAGCAACCAGCTCCTGCTCCCCGCGTTCGAACATAGCGGCCCTTGGAGGAATTGGTGCCTGGAGATCCTCCCAATTTCCTTCCACAGACAGACAAGGGCTGGGAAGAGGCTTGTCTTCCTGTTGCCCCCGTCTCAAGTACCTGCTTTTAGATCTGTCCTTCCCGTTCCCAGCAAGTTTGCAGACAGGCTGCAAACCCCCACCCTCCCCATTTTGGTACTGGACGGTTTTTCTTTTGGTGGTTTTTTAGTTTCTATCCCCTTGCCAGGGGCTGTGATGGATGGCCACCATCACTTCTGCCCTGGCATTAGATGACTCGCCTCTACCAGCCCTGCTGTAGGCCGCTGGGTAGCAATGACTGCTGTGCCCATGCATCTACCCAGCCTGGTGGCCGGCCCATCTCCCGCCCTGCTGTCCCACGTGCCTGCTTTCCAATACCCTGCTCAGGAGCTGGGGTCCCTCCACGAACGTTTTACACGTTAAGTTATAGCAATATCGGGAAAGGGGGGCGGAGATTGTACAATAGCTCAACCTAGGCTGGATTTTTTTTAAGTAAAAAAAAAAAAAAAAAGAAATTGAAATATTTTGGTGGCTTGGTGTAAAAGAGAGGCAAGAATGTGGAACTTTTAACATTTGGAATAAAATGAATCTTGTAACCTCGGGTCTGGATCATCTCTCAGGGCAAAGGTGACATCCCAGGATCTTTGGTTAGGCATCTAAAGTGTCTTTTTGGCCCAGGGCCTCTGAAAATGCTGGCATCTGATGTCGGAGCTGGTCTGCTTCTTATACTGAGCTGTTGCTTCTAAAATGAGAGATTTGGAGCGTCCTGTGAGACCTGCTGGCCGCCCCTCGCTGCAGCGTCTGGGCTTCTGTGTTCAATGACCGCGCAGCAGCTTGGCCTGAGCCGCTCGGGGTAAGTGAGAGCCCGCCTGGGAGCACTGGCTCGTGGTTTTCCAGCTCTTACAAGCATGAGTAGGGTGCAGCTGCAACGCTCTCCCCTCCCCTGGCCGACCAGAGCTGCATTTGGGTATTGAAACGTGTTCCCCAACCCTGTGTTTGAAGGGAACCCAGGACCAGAGCAGGGTCTCACTTACATGTCAGCCCCGCTCTCAGCTTCTCAGTCCCATTTATTCTTTGCTAAAACAGCCTTGAATTCATAACCGAGCTAAACATGCTTCACAGCTGGGAATTGGGAGGGGGATGCAGTTCTTGGGCTGGAGCAGATGCTACCAACCCCCTGTTGCTAAAGGAAAGGGACAGGTGCTTGCTCCTGACAAAGACGGTGGCTGTTTCCTTCCTGAGAGTCTCTGCTGAAGCCCCCCCCAAATCCACCGAGTGATCCCAGCTGGCCCTGCCTGGCTCCGGCCAGCTTGGCACGGGGCTGTTTGCTCTGCCAGAAGTTGGCGCAGCTGTTAAAACTCATGTCTGGGTGTTACAGGGTGGGTCCTGTCTTGGATCCTGGCTCTTGTCTGTGCAGCGGCTGCTGCCTGTCAGCTCGCCTTCCCCTGCTGCCCCTCTGGCATTGCCTTGCAAGGGGAAGCGGTGCCCGGTGTCCCACATGTCCTAGGCAGCTGCTTGTGTCCTTTGCAGGGCTGTTCTCGGGTGTAGTTCTGGGATACGGCCACGACGTGGCAGCAGCTCAGCAGGCCATGTCCTGCACCAACCTGTGCACGGCACAGGGCAGTGGGATAGGACTTATATTAAAACCTGCCATATTTGATATGCAGGTGGCTATACCTGGTCCTTCACCTCAGGCCTGTCTGAGCCCAAATGCTTGGAGTTGGGGAGCAAGGTGGTAGTGCCCAGTCACCCCACACCCTTGCCCAGGGAGCTGGCCTGTGCCCCCAGGGAGCTCACGGGACTGTGTAGAGGAGCTAAACCAACCAGTTAAGGGAAATCGAGGCACAGAGACAAGAAGCAACTTGCCCCGGTCACCCAGCTGGCCGGTGGCCACAATGGCTATCTGTGGTATTCTAGCACTGACTCTGCTTTGGTGCCTGGAAAATGCTGGTAATTTTGGGGGTGTATTTGGGGGCGTTTTGTAGCCCCCAGCTGTAAGATCGCAAGAGGCAGCCAGATGAGCCGAAGGCACTTGAGATCATCCCATCCCTTGGCTGGGAAGGGCTTTGGGGACAGCTGCTGTCTGAGTCTGAGCTGAGTTTTCGGAGTAGGGCTGGCTCCTATACAAGGAGCCAGGAGGGGGAGCAGGAGCAGCTCCTGATTCGGGCAGGGAGCTGGGCCAGGCCTTAGCTGCACTGATGTGCTTGGGGAATGAGGACTGACTTCCTCTTGGCTACTGGTGCCAGCCTTTCTGGCCCGTGGGGAAAGTTGTGTAGGGGCTGAAGGGAGCATCTAGGCTGTCCTAGAAGAAGAAACTGCATCAGTTGAAAGAACCAATTCCTATGCCAGTGCCCAGCTCCCAAAGCTGCCCTTCCTCGCTACATCGGTCAGGCAGCAGCAGCACATGCCAGCTGGCCGCTGGGAGGGCAGAGATCTTCACCCACTGATGCTCCCTCCTGGACGGGGTGCTAGAGGCAAGCGGTTTCATCTTCTGCAGCTCCTGAGGCACGACTTTGAGCCGGCCCTTCACCCTGGGCAAAGCCAAGAGCTGTCCAAGGCTCCCTGCTTGTCTGGAGAGGCGGAGGTGGCTGGAGCTGGTGATAGCTGTGTTGCTCCCATGCAGCAGCTGCAGAAGCTGGCCGGCCTGGCTCGGTGCTGAGTGCATGCAGGGCCGGGGCCAGGGTCACAGCTCCGTCAGCTCTCCTCTTTGAGCACAGCTCCAGGACCTGCGTGTGGGTCTGATGGGGTCTGAAGTGCCAAAGCTGCTGGCAGTTCTCATCTGGGTCTTGCTGTAAATGCTGCTGCTGGCATATCTAGCGTGGCCCTCCGAACACCCGGCTCACCTGGGGTAACAAGGCAGGTTTGTTCCCCCCTCCCCAATCCTCTGCTGCTTGCAGACAGGCAGGGCTGGGAAGCGGGGTGCAAAGACCCCTGCCGTGGGGCTCCTTGTGCCTCCTTCCTTGCAAAGCTGCTCTAGAAGATCCCAAACAAGGAAGGGCACAGAGGTGAGGGGAAGGGTCTGCAAGATGGCAGGAAGGGCGAGGGGGCAGGATGAAGGTGCTTCCCTCCACCTTGGGCTGTCAGCCCTCTTGGCTGGATGCTCTGCTTCCCTCCTTCCCGCCGAGCTAGCAGCATGCAGACTCCTGGCAGGGCCCTGGGAGACCAGCATTGCTGTGCGGGCTGATCCGTCTGAGGGGCTGTGGCGGAGCAGCACCACAGCCCCCAGCTCTTGCAAAGCACGATGCTATTTACTGAGTGGAGCACACCGTCCAGTGAATGTCAGCCGCTTGCACGAGAGCGCGGCGCGCTGGGAATGACCTACTCTCCAGCCTGGCACCGTGCACGAGCTGGCTGGAGCTTGGTGATGCCCTCTCCCACTTGTGTGGCCTTATAAACCAGGCCACCCAGACTGGCTCTGGGGGAGCAAAGGGCTGAGGATTTGCCCACCCAACCCTGGGACCATGCAGTTATTGGTGCTGCCAGCAACTCCACAGGAAATGGGCACGAAGAAGCCAGGGGCACCAAGATATAAATCCCTGTTCTGGATGCAGCAGTCTGTGACTGTCTCACAAAATGTCCAGAGAAGCATTGCCCTAGTCACTCCTTTCTCCAAGGCCTTTCAGCTCCTTTCCTGGACCCAAATTGGGAGTTAGACACAAGCCGAACCCTGTGCCTAGAGCCCAGGAAGTGGTGCCTATAACTGCAATTCTTTATCGCCTCTGTATAAAGACAGCTATGGCCAGGTCAGAGGGCTGCAGGAGACCTGGGTCTGGTTCCTGACTCTCCCCTGTTTCCCCGGGGAGGTGTTGCCCCTGGGTGCATGGGTCTCGCACTTACCCTCCCTGCCTGGCCCACCCGGGAGAGGTGTCTGCTGCAGCCCCAGCTTGCACGCGCTGGCTGTATAGAGGCTTCTTTGCAGTGCCTGGAAGAAGCCAGCTGGTTCACTCTGCGCACGGTGAGTAAATGTCAAGCTATTGATCCAGCTGGTTCCTAACCGGCCTGGCTCTTGAGCCGGGCGTCTGTGCGATTCACTGCATCGACCGCTCTTTGTGCCGGGGACCGCGGGACTCTTGTCTGGCAGAAGCAAACGGCGCAGTTTGTTTGATATTTTATTTATGTGTCATTTAAATTAATAAAGAGATTATCCCCCGAATAGTACAAGTGCGGCCATGCACACCAGGCGACCTACATTCCCCAGCCCCGATCCTACTGTGCCCCTGACCAAGCAGATGGTGGTGGAATTGCTGCCAGGATCGGGGCCTCTATCCATGTGTATACAGGTGGCTGTGTCCAGGCTGCTGTGAGCAGCTAGAGAGCTGTCCTGCTCCACTCCAGAGATCCCTGCATTGCAGTGATAGGGGACACACAGGGGAGCTCCTAGAGTGGCAGCAGCAGCTGTCTGCTCAGCCGGCTCGGGGCCCAGGGTTGGACACTGCTGGTGCATCAGGATCAGGCCCCAGGGCTGGAGGAGCAGCTGGCTGTGGGCACGGGGAGGAGAGGTGCAGCAGGTGCGTGTGGTTGGGTCCCTGGCTTCCCCCCCTTGCAAGGTGGCAGGGCTTGCGGGGAGAGCAGGTGGATCTGGGTGCATGCGTGTCAGAGAGAGAGGTTTGGGGGTGGGTTTTGTGGAGGATTAAACCCCACTCCTTCCCTTGGGGAAGCATTGAATCTTAGGGGTCCAGGGGTGCCAGCTGGGCTTTGGGGAGAAAACTGGAGCGAGCGAGGGAGGAGGAGTGGAGAGAAGAAGCCAGGTGTCCTGGCTATAGCAGGGACAGGACTGCAGGTTTCTCCCAGTACAAACCCTGTCTCACTGCGTGGGCCTGGGGTGACCTTTCCTATTCGGGTTCAGTGAGGGTGGCTCTCTTCACCTTAATTAACACAGGTGCTTCACATCTGACACCTGTTGAGGCTTTGGGACGGGGACATAGTCCTTCGAGGAAACCTGGGTCTTCTGGCCATAAAGGGACTCACCTGCCCCATCACTTTTGTAACCCTGCTGCTTCTGGGGTGGACACAGCACTGCGCAGTGAATTGCAAGCGTAGGAAGGGAAGCTGCTGGGGCTCAGCGCTGCGTGCCAGCCCATCTCGGGACCCTCGCCGGCGCGGGCTGTGATGGCAGCTGTGGAGCGCTCTGAGCCGCGTAGGACCATCATCCCCCGGGTGATGGGGGAATGAGACTGGCTGTGCTGAATGCTGAAATAGGCTCTAGGCCACCTCTTCCAGGCAGAGCCCAGCTTAAGGTAGGGTTAAACAATCAAGCCCTCGTTAACTTGCTAATTGTTTTACAGGAAGTAGGGAGCCTGCTGAGCAGCTACAGAGCACCATCAAGGAGGACTCTTCTTCTTCTTCTGGACGGCCAAGATGTCCAGGTCTGTCTCGTGTTTTGTACAGGCGACTGAAGTGCGGGAGCTGGGGGAGGGTGCTGGGGAGCAGCAGGACACGGCTGTCCTATGCCTGGGGGGCTTGGATCTTGCTGGGTTCTCCCTGCTCCTAGTGTCTAGCTTGTTGAGGACTTGTCTGAGGCCCGGCAGAGCTTGGAGGCAAGGGGCTCTTCACCCTGCATGCTGATGCCCCAGGGCTCCTCGGTGCCTGGAGCGGGGGTGTGGACCTTCGTGCTTGTTGGGAGATGCACGTCTGCAAGCCACCACGGTGACATGGCCAGGACCTATCTCCTGTGCCCCTTAGGGCTAGAGATGTCCAGCTGGCCCTGTCGGTGCTAACAGGGATTGGGGGTAGCATCCAGCACAGACCGAAATGCCTTTTGCTTGCTAGGTTGTTTGCCTCTGTGT
This sequence comes from Alligator mississippiensis, assembly GCF_030867095.1. Classification (NCBI taxonomy): domain Eukaryota; kingdom Metazoa; phylum Chordata; order Crocodylia; family Alligatoridae; genus Alligator; species Alligator mississippiensis. The sequence continues at coordinate 2,120,105 of NC_081829.1, read as the reverse complement.
TGTCCATCACGGCATCCGAGGCGCTGTGTGGGGGTGCGGGGCTCTCGGAAGAGCCCTAGATGCGAGGGCTTGCTGTGGTTGTGGTCTCTGGCTGGCATGGGGATGCTGACGTGGCTCATGCCAGGAGGCCTGGGGACAAGGGCATTGCCCGTCGCCTCTGCAGGCAGCAGAGCTGAGAGGGGTGCAGCAAGGCTTCCTCTTGAGGGCAGCTTGGGGAAGCCTCGCAGCCCCTGTGCACGCAGACACCAGTGCGGGGTTCGGGGGAAGGTGCAGCCTGGCAGCGGCGGTCTGGGATTGAGGGGAGCAGGCTCCCTTTGCTGGGGGCTGGCTAGCAGCCGTGGAGCTGATTCACACCTCTGCGCAGCGAATGGATGGGGCTGGGCTCCTGGCTGGAGAGGGTGCCGTGCCTTACAGGGCCTGGCTCTTGGCTGTGATGGCAGCACGTGCCTCGGAGCCAGGCATGGCCACCTCCTTGTCCTTCCCCAGGTCCTGGGAGCAAAGGGCGCGTGAGCCAGCTGGCATGGGGACGATGACAAGGGTGGCCTGTGGCTTCTGTCGTCCGCCTGTGCTCCTGATGCCAGCCCTTCTCCTGCTGCTCCATCTCCCCACCTCATTCGCTCCCCGTTCCCCTTCAAAACGCTGCCGAATCCAGTCCTGCTTCTCTGCCTGTGGTTCCTTTTTCTGCCTCCCCTCTCCTTTTGAAAGGGAAAAAGAGCTGTGTTGAAGCATTTGGGGCTAGTCTGTATATGGAAGACTTCTAGCTCCGCTATCAGGAGATGCCTGGGGTAGCCTTCCTCTGCCACAGCCTGTTCGCGTGGCCTTAGGCACATCGCTTCATCCTTCCAGGCTTTAAGTAGTCCTGCCTGCCCCTGCTGAGGGGGAATGGTTTCTTTCCGAGAAGCTGCCTTCCAGAATGGGGTTTGGATCTGAAGCATCCTCCGTCCCTTGTCGTAGAGCCAGGATGGAAAGACGTCTCTGACTGGCAGGGACGCAAGCACCGGCTCTGTGCGGGTGGCGGCAAATGGCACGAAGCACGCGTATCTTGGGGAGGGGGACACATGAGATGCCCGGAGCCCTTCTTGGGATGCATACAATAAAACCCAGACAAACCCTAAAATACCGCCATCAGTGTAAAGCTGTGCCCACACGTGTAACCCCTCCAAAACGCCTCGTGCAGCCCCCGGGAGATGCGTTGCCCAGGCCCCGAGGGGAAGGAGTCGTAGAGCTGGGACACGACTGCTAAGAGCGACCTTCCTCCTCTTTCTGCAGACTGAATTTGGGTCACAAGTGGGACTTGTGGGGGGGTGGTACATGGCTGATGTTGGGGACGGTGGTGGAGCGCAAGGGGGCAGGTAGGTGGGCTTCATGGGTCAAAACCAAGTACCGTGAGTTGTTTCTGGTGAGCGATGGAAAGCCTTTGGGAGGCTGGCACAAGCAGCAGAAGGCTTTGGCTCTGCTGGCTGGAAAACCGGCCAGTTCAAATCAAAGCATCCTTCTCCCCCCTCCTGTTGGAGGTTTTGTTCAAAGGCGGCTGAACGGGCTTGAGCCCTCGTAGCGCGAGGAGAGCAGCGATCTGTGGCGCCCGGGTTACGAATCCCATTTCGGGGAAGGCTCCTGTGAAACAGGCCTGTTTCTTCTTTTTCCTTCTAAAGATGGATGCTTTTTTTTGAATGCATTTGAGCCAAGCACAGCAGAAGCCCCTTTGATATCGTTTGCTTCTTTCGGCATGACAAGCATGAAGGATCTGGAGGGGCTTTCAGCACAGGATTTTCAAAGCTGCCTAAACATTTAATTAAAAGTGCAGCTCTCCTTTGTAAAATGGCTCTGGGGGGAGGGAGGGAGGGAGATGCACGGGCTTTCCAGCTTTGCATCTCTCTCCTCTTGGAGCAGTCTTGGGTTTTACGGGAGGAGACGTCTTCTCGTCTGGCAGCCTGCAGAGCTGTGCTGGGCTCCTGGGGAGCAACACTGCTCCTGGCCTCGCGTGTTATGACCCCCCCGGGGGCACAGGGGTGGGTCCTGGGTCTACTCGTCATCCTCGCTGATGCCACGGGGCCTGGGCTGAAGGGTTGTAATGGTGACCCAGACACCTTGCAATGACCCGGGCAGGGCTGGGGCTGGGGCAGACCTGGATGAAAGGACTTGAGGATGTGGGCATAAAGCCACAGCCAGCAGCTCTGCTTCGTTCATCAGCAGGGATCCTGGTTTTCTCTGATTTAAAAAAAATAAAAATAAAAATCCCCAATTTTCAGATTAAAGAAAGTAACCCCAAATCCACATTTTTTTCCATGATTAAAATGAAATGCCGGTAATGCCACTCTAGTAGTGACATTTCATTTTAATCAGGGAAATGTGGTTTTGGGGTTGCTCTTAATATCTGAAAATAGGGTTGTTATGTATTTTTTTGTGTTAAATCTGAGAGAACCAGAATCCCTATTCATCAGCCCAGGGGAGGCTGCGGCTGGAGGCTCTGGATGGCTTCTTGCTGCAGGTCGTGTTTGCTCCTCCGCACCTGGTCCTATGGATCCTTGGCTATTCCAGCGCCGCTTCTCCATCCTCGTCGGCATCCAGAGGAAACGCCAGAGCCGACGCTACATCCCCAGGCAGTGCTGGTGAGACCTCCCCGAGGCTCTCCGTGCAGGATGCCAGGAGCCGGGCTGTCTCGAACCTTGCCTTGCGTGCGCCAGACCTGCAGGGCAGAGCAGAATTACCTGGAATTGCAGGCTAGGCTTCCCTGTGGGCAGACTCCTTCATTAGTACAGTAATTAAAAAAGAGACAGCCACTAATTACATTAATTACACAAAGAACCCAGCAGCCAGAAGCAAACCAATGTGAGGGGCTCATCCAATTTGCAATTATTATTTCTTTCTTTCTCTTTTTTTCAAATAACTTTGCCCAACAGCAAGGACTTCTTCAGCCAAAGGAGCAAGAATGGATTAATGATGACTTCTCTTCCAGGAGAGAGGGAGAAATCTTTTCTTTCTCCCAGGTGTGTGCGTATCAAACTGCTGGGCTTGATTCACTGCTTCGGCTGAAAGCCTTTTGTCTCGGAGGGTCAGCCCTCTAATGCTCTGCTTGGTTTTCTAACTTCTCCGCTCTGCAAAGACATTGTCCTTGCTTTTCCTGGCAAGGACGGCAGTCATCCTTTCCTGCCCTGTTACAGTCGACTTAACAGCTGCAGGTCTGAAGGGTTCAGGCTGTTCCTTGCGTTTTTAAATTAACATTGGGAAAGACTTAATTGTTCTGACCCTGCTGTCTCTTCCTCCACGTTCTTGAGTTTCTAGGAGCCAAAGGCTTGCTGTCCTTTCTCCTCATTGGCTGCTACCCACCAGTTTCCTGGGGCTGAGGGCCATGTAGCATGGGTGCATCATGCTGTTGAAAGAGGGAGGGGAGATTTGAAACTCCCTTCCCCTCACTTTGGGAAGTCTAGACCCGGTTGGAAGGGAGTGAGCACTTCCTGGGCAGGTAACTGTTCACGTGCCTGCACGTGGGGTCAGCTGCTGGGGTTTTGGCTGCTGTCGGCGCGTGAGCCGTTATTATGGAGCAGCCCCCCCTGTTTCCCAGCTGGGGAGCGGGACAGGGTTTCCCGGAGGGCTCGCAGCAGCGCTCAGCCCTGGGATGCTCCAGCTTGCTCTGCTGTCAGGCCTGGCTGCACTCTGTCCTTGCCATCTGAACGCCGCAGCCCGCCTCCTCGGGGGCGTTGCGTGGAGGCAGCGCTGCGGCTCTGACGTCTTCCTCTTGCTATTTTTTTTCTTGGTACGTGCTTGGCGAAGTGGCTTCATCTCCTGCTAATGGAATCGGTTCCTCTCCTCGCTTCTGTAATGGAGGCCCACGCACATTTGCTCTCACCCCAGTGCGCTCGGCAGCCCCCTCCAGTTGGACCATGTACTGCCCTGTGCGCTGGTACAGGCGCTGGGTGAAAGCGCCGTGGGCTCTGCCACCATCCCACAATAAACCCCCCCTTGGCTGCTGGGTCCTGTGTCTTTCTTGCCCTCGCAGAAGCCAGGAGCTGGCTTGTAACCTGTACCGGGAGCATTCAGCTCGTGACCACGGTTGTACATGTGGGCGCTTGTACACGCCGCGAGATTTGTATCCCTAACTCCGGCACGCTGCCGGGTCTGCTCTGCAGATGTGGTGGTTAGGATGACGAGGGTGTCTGTTGTTTAATGACAGCCTGCACTCCTAGTAGGAGGTCGTAATGCAATGTTTCTGCATTAAATGCATCCCTCTTCTAATAGGGTTGCATGCCTCATTTCCCACACTCCCTCGTGCTGGAAGGAGGGGTAGGCGCTATTGGCCGTTTGGAGCCGGAGCTAGTGGTGCCTGTGTGATGTCCAAGATGGGCTGGCTTGCTGAAGAAGAGCTGACTGCTTTGCTGCTTGGGGTCCTGGGGTGCACTCCTTTCCCCGCGGGAGAGGTCAAGTCCAGCTCTTCGCAGCTGAGCCAAGCGGTTGCTCCCTGAAGGAGTTGTGGGTAACCAGCAATTGGTGGGGGGGGATGCATGGCAAGGCTCGAAAGGCTCGGTCTCAGAGTCTGAGGGGCCAGGGCTCTCTCTAGAAGCTGTATCTGGGTTGGCTTGAGACTACGTGAAAGGCTTGGAGGTCCAAGCCAGCCCTCCACTGAGGGGAATTGGACACAGATGCCTTGGAAAGGGCCCCATCTTCCTAGGCTGTCCTACAGAAATCGCCTCTGGTGCCATCAGGACAGACTCTGCAGGTTCCCATCTCTGTGGCTTGGCACGCGTGGCACAGATTAGCCCCTGGCAGAGTCGGGCAGCTCTCCTCTCCCTTATGAAGTTGCTGACACTGTGGATGGGGTCTTCATTCTCCATCAGGCAGTAAAAGGAGGGGGGGAAAAATCAAGCCATTGTTGAGCTAAAGCATCTGGTTTTCTGCTGAATTCAGCAATAGCTGCACTGCTGTGCGGTTGGGCGTTGGCTGCAGCTAAAGCTGGAGGTGTTGACTGGGGGGAATGATACTCCTGCTGGGAGGCTCCTGGCTGGAAGGTCTTGGCTCTCCACGCGGGGTCAGGTTGATCGCTGCTTTGGGGATTGGAAAGAAATTTTACCCCCCAGTCGGATTCACGCAGGCGTTGGAGTTTCACCTCCTTCTGTAGCAAGGCGCATCACCCTCTTCCTTGTATCTTTTGAGTGCATTTGAAAAAAACCCACCCCAAACCTCTTTGGCTTTGCAAGGGCAGGACAGTGCCAATGCCCTCAATCCCCTGCCTTATCTGTGGCACGTTTGTTCCAGGCCTTGTGCCCGGTAGTTGCATATACCAGTAGATTAGATGCACGCTTCTCCTATTCCCGTGTGCGTTCAGTGGCTAGGAAGGTTCAAAGCATCCATGCAAAGCTCTCTGATGCGAGCAAATTCAACAGGTGGCTTCAAGATGGGGAAGTCTATTCTGGTGGCTTAAAGTGACTAGATTGTTGTCGTGCAATCGCACAAGCTGGAGGGCCGTGCTCCTGCGTGGTGGATGTCCCTGCCCAAGCCCAGCTGGCACTGCAAACAAATGCTCTTGCAGCTTTTTAAGTTTCTGCTCACACCCCTGCCATCCATATGCTTCCTCTCTCTGCTTCCCTCCTCACACCCCCAAAGATGTCCTCTGGTAGCCTTTTTATACCTGGGGAGGAACTAGCCTGCTCTGTCCGGACCATGCTTGGGGGGCTTTGCATGGAGAAGTAGTCACGTCCTCTTTCCAAGAGTGACTCCAGCTATTTTCAGTTCTTTCCCCCCACAAAAACAATACCCCCTCTGCCTTGTTTTGTGTTGTTCAAAACCCTTTTGGAGGCAAGCACGCGCTCCATTAGCAGCGGAGCGACACAGATGGCTGTGTGGGGCTCTCCAAATAGGACTTTTTAGACAGACGCTGTTTAGCAGAGACCTGTTCCTGTTTGCTCCGACGTATGCTGGCTCACGCGCTTCTCCCCTTAATGCCTGTGTCTATTTCTGGCAGTAACGAGCGCAGAGAGGCTTAACGAAGACATGCTGGATTCCTCCAGGATGGTAGGGATGTGCTGGTACAAATGAACTGGCGGCGGTGGCACTCGTAAGGCAGCAATGCTGCAGGACCTGGCGGACAGACGGCTCCTGTGCCGGGGGATGTAGGTGCGCAGGGGCAGAGACGCCCGTCAGTGGAGGAGGAACTACTTGATCTGATGAATACTCATTGCGGGGTGCAGAGAAGTCACTGGGACAGCACCCAGAGCTGCCTTTTTTCCTTCCACCATCTCTTGTCACGGAGCCTTGCTCCTTGTGGCTTGCTTTCCTTCTCCTCCCAGCCCCACATCTTCCCAGAGGAAGATGGAGAGGACTCTGAGCAATGCCTAGCGCATAGCCTGGTGGTTAGAGCAGCTTGCTGGGCAGGTTCAAGTACCCGCTGGGCGTGCGGAGGGGGCGGCTGACCTTGAACTCCTTTGGTAAGCGCCCTGTCCTCGAGGTCACCGAGCCCCTCGTCCCCAGGCAGTGACATGCATAGCCGCGCAGCCCCAGTCTGCTGCAGCCGGATGTAGACGCTACGACTAAAAGTCAAAAGTGACACTTGGGTAGTCGCAGAAGTGCCACTGAGTTGCACAAACGTGGACTAGGAGGTGGCTCGACGCATTCAAGGCAACGGGTCGGGTAGGACCCCTTGGCCCCTCTCCGTGCTGGAGTTGGCTCCCTGCCGGTGTTGCCCTGAAGGAGAGCTCGAAGCTACAAGTCTGAACGGCGTGTTGCAGCCTCCTCAAAATCCAGTCTGTCCTTCCCCCTTCCCGGACGGCAGCGAGCTATTTCGGTTGCGGACGCCGTCCGAGTCCTGGAGGCTCGGTGCGTGCCACGGCTCCCGCGGGCAGGTGGGCGATCCCCTGCTGAGACCAGGTGGCCTGTGCTGCTCGTCGGCGTGCGTACGCCTCCCCTGACAGCGCTGTGAGTTCGGTCGATTTGAAAACCTGCTGTGAGCTTGTGCTTGCCTCTTCCCGCTGCGAATCGTTGTGTGCCCAGAAATCGATGCTGCAGCCAGGGAAGGAAGCCGGCCCGGACGTGCTGCTCGAAATCAGCCTGGTTCCCTCAGTCTCTCCCCACGAGTCATGTCTCCCTTTTGGGTCTCAAAAGATAAAACCCTCCTGGATGATCAGAGACTGAGCTGGGTGTATTTAACACTTCGGGGAGGTCTGGAGAACGCGTCTTCCTAGAATAATTTGATCGGCTTTTACTTTTATCTGACAGGATGTTGTGATGTGTCAGGATTTGGGGGCAAGGGGTCTCATCAAAGTAAATGGGTCTTTCACTGTTGAAATATCCAGCGCTTGGAAGCAAAAGCGAGATGAATTCTCATTGGCAATGTTGGGCAAATTCTTACCAGGGAGGGTGATTTTTAACCTTAAGCACGGCTTCTCCATGACTAGAGTCCTTAAATCCAGCCTGGATGGGTTTCTTGAGTTCCTGCAGGAAAAATGAAGAGTTGGTGGGTGAAATGCTTGCTACGCAGGTCTGCCTTAGACCATCACTGGGTCTTTCTGGCATCTCTGAATCGGTGGGCATGAAAGGGTGGTAAGCAGGAGCACCCATTGCAGCGCTGGGGCATTGTAGTCGCAATGTGCCTTGCACCTAGAGCTGGCTGGGATGCGGTTTTCCCAACTGGAGATTTAAAAGTTGGTTTGTGTCTTGCACTGGGATGGAGCTGAGACCTTTTTTTCTCCCTATGAAGAAGAATACCCCCCTGAAAATAGCAACTAGTGGTCAGGAGAGTTTGCTGGGCTTTGGGAAATGCAGCTTTGAGCCATTCTCTGCCTCATCTGGACTTAAAACCAGGCCTTCTGCATCCCAGGCAAGTGGTCTGATCCCTAGCTCGCTGCTGGTCCAGGGTGGATCTCCTTCGTTGCCCAGACTTGATGCAAGTCCCTGCCCTGGAGCACAGGAACGTGCCCAGCAGCATGATAATTGAACCCAATCCATTGACACCAAGCGCCTGTTTTTGACAAATCCGCGTTTCCAGACCCACTGTGCCGTCTTGTCTAAACGCCCTTGGCCAGCCCTGCCTGAGCCGAGAGGCAGCGGTTTCCTTCTCTTCAGCAGAAGTGCTGTAACACGGCCGCAAGCAGCGCCGGCACCCCGTCGTGTTAGAAGAGAGATGTTGTAGCTTATTAAATGCTTGTCCTTCTGACAGCAGTGGCGGGCATTGCAACTCGGCCTGTCTGGTTGGACTTTCAGGATGCTGGGATTTTTAAATGCAGCGTCTTCCTGTCTGCCATGGCGAACAAGCAAGGAGGGGGGCACTGGATGCTCGTCCCACTCCCCCCTGGGTGCCAGGCACAGGGTTATCTGGGGAATCGGCTAACATGCATCTTGCTTTCTAACCTGGTATCCACTCTACCGGTGGTGAGTTATAGGAACTCCTGGTAAGCTGCTCCACTTATCAAGAATGATTGATTGATATGGGAGGTAGCGCGCATGTAAGAAGGAATATAAAATCCTCTCCCTTGCTTCTTATCAGCGGGCTGGTTTGCTCCTACCTTCTCCTAGCTAAGCTAATAATTGCAGAGAGCTGTGAATCCCAAAGCAGATGTGGCGGGAGCAGTAAAATGGGTCTGTATCATGTCTGTTATTGCTCAGTGTCTGGGTGGGTCCCTGATGAGATAATTATTTCGTGTGTCTTATTTTTTTTTTAATTCCTTTCTGGGCTTCAGCAGAGCTCTTGTATCTGGGAATACTTAGTACAGATGCTGTGAGTGGGAAGGGGATGGATTTCCTTATCTTGCTTCTGCCGCGCAGATTGCTGCGAAGGTTTGTACCCAGCCAGAGGTTGCACCGTGTTGCCTGTAGCCTTAGCCAGGGCCTTATCTATCCAGCATGCTTGCTCTCGTGCTAGGTCGTAGACCCACCATTGCATTCCCAGACTGCTTTGTCCTCAGGTTCAGCACTACTGTGGAAATTTGCTAGTACATTAAAGTGTTGAGAGAGGATTTACACTATTCTCCATGAAGGTTGCACCAAGGTAGGGCTGGCCTAGCTGTCCCTACACTGATGAGCTTCTGGGAGGCGTTCAAGACTGTATTTTCTTTGATCCACTCTTGGATTCGATGCCATAACTTGTTCTACGTGATTTGAACAGGTGGGTTATAAATGCATGCACTAAAACACATGTTTTCTTGATGGTGGCAGATGACAGAGCAAGGAGCAATGGGCTCAAGTTGCAGCCAGGGAAGCTGAAGTTTAAATATTAGGAGAAACTTTCTCTCGAGGAGGGTAGGAAAGCACTGGCGCGGGTTATCCAGAGAGGTGGCGGACTCTGCATCGTTGAAGACCCAGGGTAGACGCAGCTTTGTCTGGGTTGATGTAGTTGGGGCTGGGCCTGCTTGGAGCAGAGGTTTGGATTAGATGTGACCTCCTGAGCTCTGTTCTCATTGCCTATGAAAAAAACCTATGTGGCATTTGCTCCAGCCCATAATTGCAGCTGCCACCCCGGTCCTGCTGAGCTAGTTGCATTATATAACTCTGGTTGATTATAATCTTAATCAAACTAATTGAGCTCGCTCCACTGGGGAGCTCTTTCCTAAAGACTTGCTCTTGCCAGTAACATCAGTGTTTAATGACACCGGTGGGTTGCTGACGCTGGAAGATTTGCTCCCAGACTCCAACCTGGGGCACGGCGTGGCTGTAAATGCAGCTCTTGCTGCTCCAAGCCACTGGAGAAGGGGGAGCTGTGTTGTATCCAGGGCTCCTGCTCCATTGCCAACGTGGAGGGGGGCTTTGTAGGACGGCTTGGGATGGAGCTTTAAAATGAGCTGCCTCTCCTGGAAACGAAGGCAGAAGGGAAATCACCGGAGAGCACTTTTGCTTCCTTGCATCTCTGCTGTTCTTTTTGCCGGCAGAGCGATTCGCCTTCCTAAACCAGCCAGGGGCGAATCCCCAGGCACGTCTGGTGATGAGGACCAGAGCTGGCTGCTTTCCTGCTCTAGGTGGGGCGACTTGGGGTGCATGGAGCTTGACACGCTTGGAGGTGGAGATGCCATCGAAACGTGTGACAACCCTGCTCATCTCTTGGTGATGCTAATTGCGGTCGTGCCGGGGTTCCTCCTCGACCCCGGGAGTAGACCGTACCGACCCTGTTTGTCCAGGTGCTTATTTGAGGAACCCGGTGGGATTCTCCTTTCACCAAACATCTCTTGATCCTCTGTCCCATCTCCTTCCAGGCCCCTTGGCACCCTGTGCCGGGCGCTGTACCCCTGCACGGGGCTGGGAGGTGACCGGCGCAGGTTGCTCCGAGTAGCCGCCGTGGCTTTGAGATGACCGCATCCTGCCTCTTCTGCCGTCGTCGCTGGGGCTGCTCCTGCTCGCCAAGGGCCTTGTTCTGCTTCTACGGAGAGATTCTGACCTCGCTTGTGCCAGTGCAAATCTGGAGTAACTCTGAGGTTACCAGCATCACTTTGGACTTAAACAGGCATTTAAACCAGGTTGCAGCTCACAGTGGAGCGTGTCTGGCTCTTTCCTGGTTGTCGCAGGGGGCTGGGAAGGGGGTGGGGGTGGTTTGGGGGGTTTTCCCCTTTCCTCTCTTTTTTTCCCCCCCTTGCTACATGGGTCAGAGCTTTTTTCTCGCCTTCTTCCAGGCTGTCGACAAGGTCGGGGATTGTGACCGGGCTGTGCCAGCGCTGCTGCTGAGCCCAAACCCCGAGGGGTCCTGGCTAGGGGGTCTCGTTCCTCCACTCGAGGTCGGACTGATCGTTGCTTTTTGGGATTTGTCTTGCCCTGTAGCAGGGGGCATTGCTCTTCCTTGGATGTCCTTGAGTGCATTTGAATAACCTCTCGCCTGTCCTTGCAACGACGGGATGTTGGCAGGGCCCTTGTCCCCCTGCTTTCTGGGGCGAGTTGAAGGATGTTCCTGGTGCTTTCATGCAGTGTGCCTGTGAGGGGGTTGCCCATGGTTTTTAAGACCATCTCTTTCCCCCCAGGCTTGTCTGCCTGCCAAAGTTGCATCTGATCTGGCAATAAATGGGAGGCTTAATCTTTGCTCGGGGGTTATTGAGCTGCCCCCGAGTCCAGACAACTAACTTTAAGAAGCTAAAGGAAACGTCTGCGGCGGGGATTGTCTCCCTTTCCTTCTGCCTTCACGTTCTCCCGAAGAGCTGCGAAGCAGATGAGACCTGAGCTGAGCCTGCAGCAAGGACTTGTGACGCTGCTTCTTGTCCTCCCCATAGCATCGACGTGCCAAGAGCCCTGCAGACGGCGCGTCTCCCCTTGTCGGCAGAGCGTGCTCAGGGACCCCCGTGCTCGCGCGGATGTCGGTGCAGAGGGAAGTGTCACACTGTCCCCTTGCATTGCCCATCAGTGCGTATTTGGGACACCTGCACTTAGCTTGCCTGGCAGGTGGATCCTGGCAAGGGCAGGGAGTGCTGCTCCGGCAGCTTCGCTTGCCCCTGGGAGGCTGAGTGCAGAGCACAGCAGAGGCAGCGGGGAGATGATAGCTGACAGGCCTGCGAACTCTTCCCTCGGGCTCTGGGAGCTTGTAACTCCTCTTCTTGACGTGCCTCTTCCCGGCAGCTCAAAGCCTGCTCTACCCTCGCTCCTGGCAGGTCAGGGTCCGGGCAAGGGGTAGGGCTCTCGGTAGCTCGTCTGCACGGGGAAGCTCCTTGCCCCAGGCTGGGCGAGCTGACACGTGCAGCGAGTTTGTATTGCAGGGGGCCGTGACGGGTGCAAGTGCTGCCCACGCGTCCTGGCAAGGGGTGACGGGAGCACAGAGGACATCTTGCCATCCCTTCTCCCTCCTGCTATCGGCAGAGCTGTCGCTGCAGCTAGACTGCCCTGGCCGAGGCCAACACCCTCCGGGGCTCCCCATCCCCACCAGTGCTGTAGTCGGCACACTTGAGAAGCACCCGTCGGGGGTCTGACCCCTGTGGAGGGCACTAGACGTGCCCATTGCTCGGGTAGTTTGTCATGGCTGTATGTTGCTCATCTCCTAGGTGTCCCTGGCAGGTTGAATCCCTGGTAAACGAGGGAGACCAAGCTGGGACCGGAGCTGTGCCGAAGCCTGGAGTTGTAACTGTTGGGTGTTTCTGAAGAAGGTCCACCCAAGGAGGGCCTTGGCGTTCTCCCGCGGGATGCGGCCCCACACCGGCACGGCTGTGATTTCAGTCCTGAAAGCTCGGCGCACCCAGCTATCCACTCCCTTCCTTCTCCTGTGAGCAGGGCTTAATGGCTGGGTGCCTGGGGCAGGAGGGAGGGGACGGGTACCAGCGAACATCTGGCTTGCAGCTGTATGGGCAGAGGGGGCAACGGTCTCTCTATGGAGCCACTGTTTGTCATACTCCTCTTCTACCAGGTGGGTTTTCCAGTTAATTCCCAGTGTCGATCCTGCCATTGCTGCTGGTCTGGTGTCAGTTAACCATTTGTCATCCTTCCTCTTCAGACTGATGGGTTTTTACGGCTGTTGCTAAGCCCTGATCCTTTGCTCAGCTTTGTATAAGATGCAGGAACAGTCCTGGCTCCACGGGGCTGCCCTGAGGTGTCCAGACACGATTCACCAGATAAACCCCTATTTCAAATAGGAATCCGGAGGGCTGACTTGCTGCGGTCTTTCTGAGCTCGACAGAAGATTGGCTCGATTTTCCTGCAGCCAAAAAACATGTGAAACCAGAGCTGGTGTTGGCTGAGGGGTGCCTCGAGTCTCCAAAGGTTGAGAACCAGCGCTACCTATAACCCGTCCTACAACCGCGGCTTTAGTCAACAGCGAAGATCCAAGAGTAACCAGATGAATTCGTCTGATCTGTTATATAAAGAAGAGCCCAGATGATCTGATGGTACCATCTGGCTTGAACAAAATCCCCGAGCTGTGGAGGTGGGAGGTGGTTCAAATGTCTTTTGTTTCGCAAGCGTCAAACTCGTACCTACGTTTAAAAAAAACAACACACAACTGGGAAGTCAACAGCCCGCGCGCAATAACGACCCGCTTGGCATTAAAAAGAAAATTGCGGGGCCAAGGGGCTTTTTAAGGGAGAGGAAAATAAGAATGGGAGGAACAATGGCGAGGTTAAAATTAACAGTTGCTGATGAATCAGCTCCCATTGTCTTGTGACGCTGCTCCGGGATGGCGGAGGGGGAGTCGAAAGCAGCGCAAAGGATGAGCCAATGCGGAGGGGAAGAGGGTGGGAGAAATCGAACCGCTCGATTTGAGGAAAGGAAAGCGTCTCATTAAAGCGGCTCTGTGCCGTCAATTGAACACGTGGGGCGAGATGATGTTTTCGTGGGGAGAGGAGGCAAAGGAGGGGGTAGTGGGAAAAGCAGCACAAAGGATGAAATTCAGCCGTAACTGGCCCCGGTGTAAGTCCGGTGTAAAGCGGCAGGGGTTTGGCAGTGAGTGCGAGATGTCCCATAACCAGGCTCGGCTGGTCGGAGATGAGCACAGCGTGGGAGGGCCGATACATCACCGCTCAGCCTTGCAGCGGATGCCGCTTGGGTCTGCTCCGGGTTTAAGGACTGCAAACCTACCCACATGCATATTGCTTGCAGCGGGTCAAGGATTTCTTTTCATTTCCCCCCCAGGATTTGTGACCTGTATTTAGCACCTGGCACTTAATGTGTCAGGAGGGCGCGGGGACATCTGTACCGCCCGCAGCTGGGGACCCCCAGCACAACACAACCTGCCTCTAGTTTCCAGCGTGTGAGAAGAACCACGGTCTTGGCAGGTTTTTTTTACTGCTACGGCTCGTGGTCTAACACAACTCGACGCGAGCGCAAAGCGTTCTGGCTTGTGGCCCTTAATCCTTGCGGGAGCTAAGTGGGGGCACGTTCAACCTGCTGCCCAAGGGCAGCTTCCAGAGCAAGGATGGATGCACTGGGGGTTGTGGCTCTTTCCTTATGCATGTTGGATATGGTGGCAGGGCTGTCACCCCCACCTCGCTGGGGATTTGGACCCTTTATTTGTAATGCAGTCCCACAGCTGGTGCATTTTAGCATGAAGGACTTCAGTCTGATTTCTTTCGTATGAGCCTGGAGAGAGGGAGTGCATCTGCAGCTTGTAGCTTTGCAAGATACAAAGGCCAGATTCCTGCCATTCCCAGACTTCAGAGTGGAGCAGGATCCACAACACTAACTGCATTTCACTTTCTCATACAGCCCTGGCATGATGGAGAGATCCGAGTGCTTGGTATCGGGGCTGCACAGGCCCCCCGAGAGGCCTGCCAGCCCATTGCAAACTGCACCTCACCCCCACAGCATTAATTAACTTTGCTGGAAGGAGTTTTGTGTCAAACCCATTAAGCGCCGGAGCAATTAAATAGTCACGGCAAATGACATCAACCCCTAACGGAGGCCGGGCGGCAGAGAGGGAGCAGGCAGGTTATTAGTGGCAGCTGTCAATAATGGAAACAGCATGTCATTAAAGGAGGGTAATTACCCTGGGTATTATCCTTCCGCTAGGATGGCACACAACAAAATTAGCTCATTTTCACTTCCTGATTGAGGCCATTTCAAGCAAATGTGTATGGGTTGGGCCTGCTTCTCCCACTGGGAATAGCCTTCATTCAGGGGTTGCAAAGGAGCAGGGTGTTCTTGTTCAGTCATCTGCCATCACTGAGGAGCAATGGTCTCCAGCTGCAGCAAAGGAAGTTTAGGTTAGATATTAGGAAAAACTTTCTTCCTAGGAGGGTGGTGAAGCACCAGCACAGTTTACCCAGAGAGGTGATGGCATCTCCATCCATGGAGGTTTTTAAGACCCGGGTAGACAAAGCCTTGGTAGGAATGATATAGTTGGAGCTGGTCCTGCTTGGAGCAGGGGGTTGGACGAGATGCGACCTCCTGAGCTCCCTTCCAACCCTCCTTGTCTGTGAGTCTATCCTATGGACTGTAGCATTGCAGTAAGATGTGCTGCTGTCACACATGCTTCCCTGGGGCTGTCCCTCCTAGGGTGCAGAAAGAGCAGAAATGTGGCATCTCTTGGAAGGAAACCAGCTTGGGCTTGACCCAGCCCAGCTTCCTGCCTCTGCAGCTGCCCTCCCAGCCATGGCCGAAGACCTCTGCGAAATCTGAACATTGGGGGCTTCGGAGTGACTTCATCTTAAGCTGGTGCTTTAAGGTCTCCAGAGGCATCGTGGTGCTGCACATGCATATAGGGAGGGACGGTTCCTGCCCCAAGGAGCTTGCAATCTACGGAGAGAAGGTGGGGATTAGGAAGGGGCCATGGAGGGCTTCCCCAGGCTACTCAACCCCACTCAGCTGGCTTCTGGATGGAGAATCCAACCCACCTCGGGGTGCTGCACTGCAGACGTTCGTGCCGAGGGCCAGGTGCACCAGAAGGAAACGGAAGCTGCTTTTCCCCTATGCTTTTGCCTGCAGGAGAGATGCGGACCGCTTTCTGGGGGGCAGTGGCTGGGGTGTGCCCATCGCGCTGCTCCTCCAGCCCTGTGGACGTGAGGGAGGTAAGAGGAGGCCTGCAACAGCCTCCAGCCATCCTTCTGCTCCCCGTGGTCATGCAGGGTGTGCTGGGGCCAGTGCCTTGTTGGAGGCAGAGACTAGGAAGAGGAGAAAAAGCTTCTTATCAGGGGCCAAGGTTCACCTCTGTACAAGGAAGCGTTTTTCTCCCCATCTCTCGGTCTCTGTTCTTCCAGGCTGTTTAAAGTCCCACGCATGCAAACAGCCCAGCGACCATTGCAAGTGCAGAGCACGCGTGCCACGCTCCCGGCAAATATGTCCCTGCACGTATAGCACCCTGCAGAGCAGCCATGTGCCCTGCTATGCAGCTCCAGGAGAATAAGTCACACTGGGCATGGCCATGTGGACACCAACCTGGGGTGAAGTGATGTCAGGTTTGTGTGTCGGTGTGATGGGCATCGGAAGCAGGTGTGCGGCTATTGGGAAGCTGCATGGGGGAGGCAGATATTGCTGCATCTTGTCCCTAGGTGGGGGGAGAAGATGTGATCGCAAGAGCCCCCTTGCCCTTAGCACGTGGGTGGGGACCACAATAGCCAAACTGGTGTAACTTACCCCGTGTGCACGCACAACCTGTCCGGGGGGTTCTTCCCCAGACTGGACAGTCGCCCTGTAGACTCTCCTACAGCATTGCAGTGTGGGTTAAACCAGGCTAAAACATGCAGCCAAAGAACAAATTCCCATCTCCCAGCTCTTTCTGCTTGAGATGGGTGGCACATCCTGGTTCCCCTATTTATCCTTTCTGCTCTTCATTACTTTGTCCCCAGCATGTGCCCTTGTCACAGCTGATGACAGCTATCTGTGTGGGTGCCTCTCTCCACAGTTACTGCTCATCTTGACAAAGAACAAAAGTTCATTTAAAAAAAAAAAATGTGTATAGCTACTTAATCCCTTGATGTATTTCTAAATAATTGCAAGGAACACTAAATGGGTTCTTTATGGCTTATTATAGTCTCTGCTTCCCTGATGCGAGGTCAAAATGCAACCCAAAGATGTTGAAACCTTTTCTTTTGCTTCCCTCTGCTGTAATGGGGTTCAGTAGGGAGTTATCGCCGATCCCACAAGGTGTAATGGGCAATGTTTCCTGGCCAGGATTTCACATCGGGTCCTAAGTACCCAGGGCACAGCATGGACAGCTGATGAGTCTTTTATAACCAGAGGTGATGCCAACCAGTTTTGTGTCCTGGGGGCGTGGGTGTTGAGTGGTAGAAAGTGGTGGGTGGGGGTAGGATGTCTGCCTGCCCCCAGGGGCTGCCCTGATGAGCCCCATCCAGCTGCTATTGCCAGGGTAAAGACTCCCCGGCCACCCTCGTGTTCACTCTGTTGCAGCTGCTGTTCTGGTGCCCGGCGCCCCTACCCCAAGCGATGCTCCTGACTAACCCGGTTTGGTAGATCACTTCTGGAGGGTCCCCCCAAGTCCTTTCCGGCAGCCTGTCTCTAACACTGTCTTGTTGGATAGTGACTATATTTGTATTTTTTTTTCCTTCTAATGAAGCTGTCCTGAGCATACTGGCTTCTTTCTTGGTACCGCTCTCCTCTCCCCGATGCAGCCACCCTGTTGTGTTCGCTGGACCAGATGGTGCAGATTGGCGCAGCCCCACGTTGGCAGCCGCGGGGACGGGGAAACTGCAGACTCAACCCAGCGCTCCATCTGGGAGACGCTTCGGTCGGGACCTCTCCAAACGGCAGGCGCCGCTTCTAGAAAAGCGCGGCGTAAGCGCCTGGTTCGGCGCGCTGCTGGACGAGGGCCAGGGTCGGCTCGGTCGACGAGCGGAGCAGAAGGAGGGAGCCGCGGCATGTGGAAGAGACTCGGGCTGTTCCAAGTGCTGATGAAGGCGAGGCAGCTGCTAGGAAGATGCTGACGAGTGTGTCTGTTTTTCTGTCCATCTGTCCGTCCCTCCCTCGCAAGCTGTGACTCTCATGAGATGGGAGGCCTGGCTCCGGGCCCGGTGAACGCCGTGATTCCTGGAGCGCAGAGGAGTCCAAAAGGCATCCTTTCATCTGACCTGCTGTATAACTCAGGCCCCAGGATCTCCTTGAATGCATCCTTGCTTGTAGCAGGGTTGGCAAGTCTCGGGCGAGGTGACCCGTGAAGCACAGCGCACCGTTGGCATCTGGGCGCTCCCAAAGGCCAGCTGGATTGCATGGCTTATACTTGCCCGTGCCCTTTTCTGCACGTGCTGCCCCTTCCAGCTGTATTGTCGGCTACCCGCCACGTGTACAAGCGCCCCGGTGTCATCTCTGTGGTCGGCACACCCCTGCATTTCCGAGCCCCCGTCTGCTAGGATTCGTATAACATAACAGACTTCTGGTCTAGAGACAAAAGACGCTGGGAGCATGCGATTCGTGGCTTTTAACACCCCCGGGCAGATGACCTGTAGTGTGCTGCGAGTCTCTTGTCTCTGAACCCAAGGCACGGCATGCCGTGTTTGAATGACACATTTTAATGGTTTATTTTGGGATGTGTTTTTTTTCTTCAAGGAACTGGAGTGGGGAAAAAAATATACATCTGCCTTGCAAAGCAGTAAGGTGTCTTTTTGGGGGGAGGAAGGGGTGACACTGGTTTGATTTCTAGTCCTGCTTGTCTTGCATGAAACAAGGACATCTTTTATGCTTTTTACAGCTTCCTGTCAGCAGCAATATGCGTCTTGCCTGCTTTGAGAGAAATCCCCAGACTCTGGAAATAAATGATTTAATTTCAATGTCCTGAAGTGTTAGGCTGCAGCGGTAAAGAATACATTTCTTGCCTCATACACTTAGAAAAGAGCCGTGGGTTAGTGATGTGTTGATACAAGGTGAAATTCAGATTCCTACACGATGCTTGTGCATTGATTTAACCCCTTGGAACGGGAGCTGGCTGGTGTTATTTTTGCCCTGTGGTTCTCCTTCTCCCCTCCTGCTCCCCACAAGCAACCTTCATAGATGAGCAGCGTTGGAAGGGCCCTCAGCAGGTCCCGTGAAGTCCAACCCCCTTCTCCAGGCAGGGTCATTCCTGTCGAAACCATCCTAGTCAACGGTTTCTCTAAAGCATGCAAGAAAAATTAGGGAGGTGGTGGACTCTCCATCCTTGGAGGTGTTGAAGACCTGGCTAGACAAAGCCGTGGCTGGGATGATGTAGTTGGGGCTGGTCCTGCTTGGAGCAGGGGTTGCACTAAATGTGACCTCCTGAGGCCCCTTCCCACCCTCATTGTTTGTGACTCTTCTAAAATGCTCAAGTACTAGGCAAGAAAGATGATGGTCTTGTGCATAGTCTGGAGAAGCAGAGACCGAGGGGGATTGAATAGCAGCCTTCAGCTCCCCGCAGGGGGGTTGCGAAGGGGATGGAGCTGGGCTGGTCTCAGTGGGGGCAGATGACGGAGCAAGGAGCAATGGGCTCATGTTGCAGCAAAGGAAGTTGAGGTTGGATATTGGGAGAAACTTTCTCACTATGATGGTAGTAAAGCATTGGAAGAGGTTACCCAGAGACGTGGTGGAGTCTCCATCCTTGAGGGTTTCAAAGACCCAGGTAGACAAGCCTTGTCTGGGATGATGTAGTTGGGGCTGGTCCTGCTTGGAGCAGGGGGGTGGACTAGGTGTGACCCCTGAGGTCCCTTCACCCCTCACTTTCTACGGGTCTGTGACAGGCGGTGAACAGACTTGGCACAACCGAGTTCTGCCCCCAGCTGTAGCGGGACACAAGAAGGCACGGTTACAAGTCAGGTTTTGCCTCTTCTGTGCCTGCATTTTCCCCTTGGTAGCATCCTCTTCTACCACTTCACTTCTAGCTTTTGTCTGTCTTGTCAACTTAGATTTAGTGGTTGTCTTAACTATCTATATACGCAGTGGGTAGCATAACGGGGCCGTGTTATCCCTGTACTTCTGCACGCTTCGCTGACAGGCAGGCACCAGACAGGACACGGAGAGCTGCATCTAGGAGATGCCTGGACCAAGGCCTGTACCAGTGGCTGTAGCTGCTCTTCCAAAAGCCCATATCCGAAGCCCATACCTGGCTTTGCTGCTATCAGAAGGTGGCATTTGCTGTCCTGCTTTCTGTTTGCTTCGGGTTGAACGGTTGAAATTCCCTGCATAAACCTGAGCGCTGGCGGCAGCGTGCTGATCCGTAAGGAAAGCTCTGTCTTCTGACATTACCACCAGATTTCAGCTCATCCAAACAAGCAGAGCCCATGTAAGCTGCTCTCCGTTACATGCTGCATCGTGCAACCTTGCGTCTGCCAACACCGAAGGAGGCCCTGATTTTTCCTGCCCGCCCCCAAAGGGAAGCATTGCTTTTGCAAATGAAAGGTGTGATCAGAGACGGAAAAAGGGCCATTGGGTCCTTTTCTGTCCCTCTGCCTATGCAAGGTGGATCTAGACCCCGTGTCCTGTCGTGCACAACACCAATTGAGTTGAAGCCATCTGGGCCCATCGCTCTCGGGTGCTTTATGCAGGTGTAGGTGCAACGATAGTAATGGCGGCTTCTGCTCTTTCCTGGGAGACTTTTCGGCTGTCACTGGCACGATCCCAGGAATAGCCCATCTCCAGGAAATAAAGAAGCTTCCCTTGTTAACTGGGAATGTTTTTGGTGGTTTTTTTCCTTCACCAGTTTGCTGGTGTCGGCGCTTGCTCCAGCATGGAAACATCTCATTTCCTCGGTTGTCTTTCCGAGATGCTCCAGCCTTCTCTTTGAATACCGTTCCCTCTTGTGCTTTTCTTTCACATTTCATAATTCCCCAAGATTTGTCATCTTGAAATGTAATAACGCTGCCCCGCTGCGCTCCGTTTAACGACTAACCTCTCCTTTACAAAGCTAAAGTTAAATAGTTTCTGGCAACCAACTGCAACCTTCCTTGTTAAGGACTCCTTTCTTTGACTAACGAGTAGATTTATTTGGATCGTATAAATCATCTACGCGAGTTTGTAATCTCTTGGAGCGGTAGTCGACTCTCTTGAGAGGTCTCTCTCGTTCAACAGGCAGCCCGAGGGGCTGTCGGCTGGGAGAGTGACCTGCTTACATTAGTATCATTATATGGAAAAATTATATTGGAATAAAATGAATTTTATTCTGTAGTAGTATCAGCATGGAGTTGCAGTATAATTATAGCCATAGTTCTGCTATTTCTTTTCAGTGTGGTTGTTTTTTAA
Organism: Alligator mississippiensis; assembly: GCF_030867095.1. NCBI lineage: Eukaryota > Metazoa > Chordata > Crocodylia > Alligatoridae > Alligator > Alligator mississippiensis. The sequence goes on along the minus strand of NC_081829.1, from coordinate 2,099,585 downwards.
AAACTCCAAAACCCCCCTAAATACTTCTTTATTTGTATGTATGTATGTATGTATGTATGTATGTAAAATAGTGTTCCTCATTGTACTGATCATTAAACAGTTCCTTTTTAGCTCCAAGAAAAAATAATATCAAGTGATGCAGAGCTCATATCTGTGAACAAAGACGCAGTCATTATTCACCGTGAATTTTTTTTCTTTGAATGATGCGTCTCGAGTCGAGAAGAGTCTCTTCAGGCTTAGAGGGAGGCGGCGTGTCTCAGGCTCCCCTGGAGAGGGGGGAGAGCGTGTTTCTTGATCCGTTGCCAGAAAACCAGATCTCACCATTTACCTTTTTGTATAACGCAGTGCTGCAGTCGGGCTAGACTTGAGGTGCAGGCGAAGAAACCAGCAATTTAATAGCTAATTGGCTGTGTAAGAATAAAGTGTGTCACATTAAGGTTAGTTATGAGGCTGCTTAATTAAGAAGGATATTATCTGCAAAAGTTACTCAAATGTGTGTTGTGCTCCTGTCAATGTAATCTGTCCAGATTTAATCTAATATCTAGAGGCACTTTTTTTTGTCTTCTGCACTCCTCAGATTCACTGTTAAATGAAATGTCATAGATTTATCAACTTCAAGGCCAAGAAGATCCTGCCCAATCATTGACTCTGACCTCCTCTACATACGACAGGCCAGTTTGTCCCCGTATGAAGACCAGTAACTTGAGTTTGCTGAAGGCAAATTCCAGGAAGGTGTGCAATCGTGTATTGAATTTCTTGAGTAACCCACCACTTCCCCTGGAAGCTAGAAATGCTAAATGCTAAAAATGCCTTCCCTATTTCTAATGTGAATCTGTCTCTGGCTTATGCCACCAACTAATTCATCTGAAATTTCCTTATGGGTGTCCCAGAAAGAAGTTGAATCTGCTCCTTTTGCAGGCTAAGCCCAGGGAAAATGTGGAGGGCTTGTGCACGTGTGTTACACACGTGTGGGCACATGGTTTTTTAAATATATGCTTGCCTCTTACAAGGCATACATTGTGTGCCTAACCAGCTATCCCCGGAGGCAAACCTGGTCTTCAAGCATGAACAATATTATCGCCTGCCTGTTTGCTCTTAAATGTACAGTATATAAATATCTCTAGCTATTTATACATCAGTGGCTCTAATATATTCAGACGTGAATCGTGAGCTGGTAGGGAACCAAAAGTGACTTGCCTTCGACACCTGCTCCATGTAAATAGCACGCGCACATCTTTGCTCCCTGCCTCTGCTTTCAGCGATCATTTTGAAGCTTGAAAAGTTATTCGGGGTATTAGAAAGCCGTAACTGAGGGTCCCGGTGCAAAGATAATTCAAGCCCCTGTGTGTCTGCATTGGCAAAATGAAGGCACAAATAAAGACTTTTCTTATGGCACAGGACTGGTGAGGAGAGGCTGAGGGAAATGGGCTGGTTTAGTCTGCAGAAGAGAAGACCGAGGGGGATTGAATAGCAGCCTTCACCTCCCTGCAGGGGGGCTGCAAAGAGGATGGAGCTGGGCTGGTCTCAGTGGGGGCAGACGACAGCACAAGGAGCAATGGGCTCAGGCTGCAGCAAGGGAAGTTGAGGTTGGATATTAGGAAAAACGTTCTCACTAAGAGGGTAGTAAAGCACTAGGACAGGCTCCCTAGAGAGGCGGTGCAGTCTCCATCCTTGGAGGTGTTTAAGACCTGGGTGGACAAAGCCTTGGCTGGGATGATGTAGCTGGGGCTGGTCCCGCTTGGAGCAGGGGGCTGGACTCGATGCGACTCCTCGGGCCCCTTCCCACCCTCGCTGTCCATGATGCTATGGCTGGGGCCGCAAGGGTGCGAGGGGGAAGATTCCCAGCTGTTTCCCAGATGTTTGGAGAGCCCCGATGGAGAAGACATCGGACAGGCTGACTGGCAGGAGAGTAAATATGTGGAAATTCAGGAGACCCAGGTGCTAGGAGAATGGGGGACACAGATGGGCATAACCCAGGGTTTGATCTTCAGGAAGCTGCTTGGGTTTCACCCTTGCTGGTGTTAACGTGGCTTGGCGTGCCTGTGGGCTTTCCTGCATCGCTTCTCTAAATTGAGTCTTTCTTCTTTCAGTGCCATGTCAGCTCTTCTGTCTCGCCTCCCATTCAATCAGCAGATGTATTCAACAGAGCCTGAAAGGTTATGTTAGTGGAAGCTGACTTTTAACAATAAGGCATTTAATTCAGTGCGCAAATTTTCCCCCTGACAGTAGCAGATTAGGCATAATTTAAATGCAACTATCGGGTGAAAAGCCCTGTTCTCCTCCCCCCACCTGCCAGCTACTAAGGCCACCTATAGCCCTGCATTGTCCAGTGTTTGGTGGGGTGATTGCAGAGATCTTCCTTGAGAAGAAAAGTCAGACAGGGCGCACACATCCTGGTTGCTGATAGCATTTTTCCTAAGGGTAGATGGATGTCCTCCTGCCGAAACGCTAGCTCCAAACCCGCCGTTCAAAATTTGCCTAGAAACCACCTATTTGCAGTAAATATATGGTTGCAATTGGGCTATTGAGGAGATGGAACAAAGCTAAGATGCTGGAGTATTTGTTAAATGTCCTTCATGAATCCAATCTTAAGATGAGGACACCTTCATCGGCCAAAAAAAGATCTCTTCCGAATGCTTGATGCTTGGAAGTTTAACGTAGCCGGTGATGCATCGAAGGGGCTGATCTCGCTAGGCGTTGGCCTTTGAAAATTTGTGCCTGAACGATGGATTAATGGGCACTGTTTTATTTCATGTGACTAAATTTGTCTATGGGTGGCAGTAGGCGGATGGTAGGGACTCATTAGTACGTTTAAGCAATGGTTGTCTTGAGACGGCAGCGTGCAAACCTGTGTTTTGTAGCTCAGAGCTGACTAGCTGCGGTCCACGCTGACCGAAGTCGACGTTGTGCTTAACTGGGGACCCGTTTCCCAGGAGGCTGGACTGGGATCTTCTCACCTCGCTGCAGGAAACGAGCCCTCCTCCGTGCACTCGGGCCTCTGCGCACACGCGTCCTCCTAGACGCTCGTGCAGGACGACGGGGACAATGGCTTTAGGCAGGTTGTCCTCGAAACCAATCCTGCTCTGTTTCACCGGGGCAAATCCAGCGCAATGACCCTGCAAAGCCCCAAAGGAAGCACGACTGACACTCGTTGAAGTGAGCTGGGAATTTAACCCTCCTTAGCAGCTGCCATCAAGGGGCTCGGTTGTCTCCGGCATCTGAGCTCTGCTTGTTGGGAGGGCTTGAGGGGCCGGGCAGGGAGAGGAGTGGGGAAAGCTATGGGGGAATCAGGTCTGGCTTCTTAATTAGGCTCTGACCACCGATATCAATCTGAGCAGCCCTGGGACTCCTTGAGCTTGCCCCATCGGTCATCCGGCTCTGTTTCTGTTAAACCCCAGTCTCCGAGCTCAATGACTCGCTGCTGCGTGCGTTGCCTATTGAATTTCACTGGAGGTCTGATCTGAGTGAGTGAAAGTCTCAGTGGAAGGAGTAACTGGCTGGTAATGAGCACATTTCAATCAAGATCCAATCAATTTGTGTATCCTGCCTTCTGATCTCTCTTGATGGATGGGGACGTTGGAGAAAACAGTCTCTCTGCTGTCAAACCCGGCTGAAACGATTCCTTTGTACTGCCATCGATGGAAAACTCTGCTCAGGTTTTCAGATGTCTGCTGCCGTCTTGACGGGGCAGGCTCATGTGCCCGATGCCCTCCTCTTTGCTCCCTTGCTTGCAAAGGGGAAAGCAGCCTTGGGGATTGCACGAATCAGTTGTGCGAGGTGTGATCCCAGGCTGGGAGTGGGCAGCGTTCAAGAGCGACAAGGCATTGGCAGGACTCAGCAGAGCTGGTTGAATTTAGCGCTGGGTGCAGGACTGGATATCAACCTTTGTGATTCGGGGCTTAGAGCAGTCTCTGCTTCCCTGCAGCTCGGAGGAGCTCTTCCCACTGCAGGGTGTCTTGCACCTTCATTAGAAGCAGCTGCTGTTGGAGATGGGACAGATCTCGGCTCCAGCGGCCTGTGTGGCAGCATCTACATTGCTCGTGTGCAAAGCTGTCGCCGCACGCTATCAGTCCTGCCTGGCTGTGTCCTGTCCCTCGCACACGCAAGTGGAGCAGCAGTGCAAGTGTCCTGCCAGTTGCCTGCATGATGCTCATTGCACTGAGCTGCCAGGATGGCCCATTAGGCCCTTGGCCAACTAGGCAGTTAGTGGCAAGTAAGAGGAGCTTCTCTAACTGAAACAGCGGACCCAAAGCATCTCTGAATAGCTGATGCCGCGTGGTTCAAACGTGTGCTAGCCTCTACTCCACCCCTGGCAGGTGTCTGTACCGTAATCAGTATCTTCATCCCTGCAGGCTAGCATCCAAGGACAGGTGCAGTTTCTCCCCTAGCTTTTTCCCCCCCATGAGTGGTGCTGAATACCTGCCCAAAATCGATGGGGCTACCGTGTCAGCAGGAGCGTCCCGGTACTTGTGAGAGAAGCTCTCGCTGCCTCGGGTTGACTCATTCGTGCCTCCAATTTAGGGAGCCCACAGTTACATGTCTGATACATGCCTCTCAGCCCTGCGCCACGATCCCGGCTCCCCTGGTTCGTTTGCAGCTGCAAGCCTTTCCCATCCATCGTTCGGGGATGTAATCTCATCGTGTTACTCCCCGAGTAAGCCGATCATTCAGCGGGACAGAAATGCACGGAGATCTAAGCCCTACCCCTGTCTCATCTCATCCCTCCAGCACTATTTGCATTGTTTAAGAGATGGAGAAACACGTTTTGTAAGTTGAGATGACAGAAGTAATAAACCCTTAAATTCCAAAGACTTATTAACCAGCGGCAGGCAGCTCTAGACTACGTTCGGCTGCATTTTTTTTTTTTCCCCCCTCTAAATCCTCATTTACATTTAAATTACAAACCTAATTTGGGCTGTAGTGGGGCTGCTGGGCTATTTGAAATAAAGCCATATCGCAATGGCTTGCGGTAACAGGTTTCTCGGCACTCGGGCAATTCCCTGATAAGCTCCGTCAACCGGACGTGAAGGGGCAGGAGTGAAGTGAGGGGGTCGGCGCTGCTGGGGTCTATTCTTGCAATGACATAGGTAGGTGATAGAGACGTGGATTGGGGGTTTTCGAAGAGCTCAGGGCCCGGCTTTCCAGTGCTCAGCACCCATAGCTAGGGATGAGTTTGTTTTCTGAATAGGCACCGAATTGAGGGCTGTGGCTTCATATCTCCTCCAGGCCCCGTAGCTCTCGCTGGGTAGCAGAGACCTCTGGCTTGCTCCTGGGACAATAAGCCCTGAGCACCTAGTTGTAGTCCATGTGCATCAGCTCCAGCAAGGGTGGGTGTGGGGATGCCGTGGAGGTGCGCCAAGCTCCTTTGCTGCCCCAGATCATCCGAAGTGACTGCTAAAGCCTCTCTACCCTCCCTTTTACCCAGGGGAAGCTTACCTGTAGTCCCTGGAGTTGCAGTTCAGTCAGACTCTGGGATTTTGAGTCCTTCAGGCTCCTTTGAAAATGCCTCCAACCTTGCCTCGATCAGAAGGGTTTTTCCTCCCTGGATTGTGCTATTTTTAAGTGTTTCCCCCCCCCCACTTCAAGTGCATGTCATGATGTCCACGCTGCCACGGGATCTCCACAGCCCTTCCCACCTCCGCCTGCTCTCTTGTACCCCGGAGCTGGTGCAGATGTGGCGTGAGACTGAGCTCAGGGGTGCCTCCACCCCACTTGTGCCCTTGGGAGGATGAGCAAAACTCATCCTCTCGGCCCTCTTCTTGCCCCCCTTGCACACGTGAGCCCCCATGCATGTGACGATCACGCAGAACATGCGTGTCGCATGGGCAGAAAATGCCTCTGTCGCTGTAATGTTTGCAAATGGGGTTAAAGCAATTTAAGAGAAGCCTATTAGGCATGTGCTGCTCCAGCTGAGAGGCTGCAAGGGATCAACCCGTGGCTCTTATTGCTTCCCCGTTATCCAGCAAAGTTAGAATTGCAGCGGACGGACATTGGCCTGTGATGCGGTGAGCAGCGGGGGATCGTTAAGTAGAACGAGGGGAGAACATTTCTGGTTGCAATCACGGGGTTTCCAGGGGGCTTTGGGCTGGTTCACGTTCAGATTAGCCAGTGGGGTTAAACACCCCTTCCAAATCGAGTCGGTGATGCCAACAAGAGCTGCAGCTCCGTGGCACCCCGATTCCCTTTGCAAACAGAGCGGAGTCAGGTGTTCAGGTTTAATCTCAGCGGATCTAATGAGGAACTCCAACCCCATGCCAAGGCCAGCCCATGACCCTTCCTACAGTGGTGCTTAGAGCCAGGTTTGCTATAGAGCTGGGCCTTGTGCGTGCAGACGTGTTGGGGAAAGCTGGCGGCTCGGTTTGTTGAGCACTGCCGAAATCCCCGGTCGTTCCTAGCCCTGCCTTCCTCCTGGCTGAGCTGGGCAGTAGCTTCAGGCCGAGGAGAGCGAGGCTGAGTCTAAACCCATTTGAGGTCCGGCCTCGAAGTCACGTTCTGGGATGCCGGGGGGAGCGCGTCTTTGGACTGAAACCATGGTTACGCCTTTGTTTCCTGAATTGGAAGGTGGTGAGTCAGTCACGCTCATGTTCCCAAAGGAAGAAACGGCGACAGCGTTCGGGGTGATACGCGAATCGAGGGGAACGAGCTGGATCCAGGACTTGCGCCCTTCCCTGTGCGCGGGGTCGGGGGGCTTGACTTGCTCCCTGTCTGCGGGGCAGCGGTGCGCTCTCGAGAGCTGCAGGGAGAAAACCGTTCCTGCAAAGCAGGGCTTGGTGCCGCCGAGGGCAGGGGGTCCCAGCGCCCCGCAGCAGCCTCCAGAGGCTATTGCAGACAAAGCCCCAAATGGGGCAGCTGCAAGGTGCATTAGGAGCCACGTCATACCCTGCCCGCAGACTGGGGCAGGCTGAGGGTTTGCTGCTTCAGCCCTGCTGGTTTGCTCTCTGTTCTTGCCTCCTGCACGGCTGCCAACATCCCCTTCACATCCCCCCACCCGCCCCCATTAAACGGAGACAGTCGGGACAAGAGTCGGGAGGTTTGGGAACTTGCACTCACTTTATTTAAAAAAAAAGAAAAGAAAAAGACAAAAGCAAACTACGGCAGGTGTCCAGGACAGAGAGGCTGTCACGAGAGTCAGGCCCAGAACGATTAGCTCGCGCGCTTGAAAAAGGTCGCGGGTTGCCTGTTGCACCTTCACCATTCAGCGCTCGCGGGCTTGCCCTGCGCACCTCGCTCCAGCACCGCCATCCACGACAGGCTGGTAGTGGAGCCGGGACACGGCCGGGTTTAGCATCAAGTTGCTTCCATACATGCGGAGAGAGCTATGTACACTTCTATACAGCTGTAAATACTCTAGTTTCTCTTTGCAAATAAACACAAAGCAGGTTGTGCTGGGAGCCAACAGCCTCTCCAGCTGGAGGTGTAAAACACTCCTCCTTGCCCTGGTTTCACCTTCATTGCATGTGTGTTTGCAGCTGGGTGGATGGGTGTAGGGCCTGCGCCTGCCCGTGTCATTGCAACCCTACTGACTTCAGCAGTTCCCCCTCTTGATTGCCCAGCGTCAGCTAGGATCAGAATCAGGCCCTAGGGGCTATAAGACATCTCGTGAAGGTAAGACCTGCTGCAAAGCTCATTAAAATCCAAGCAAAAGCTTGCCTGGCTTTCAGTTGCCCACTGATCAGAGGTCCGAAAATGCATCGTGCCCGTGCCTGGTGTTTTGTAACCGTCTGAATTCACCAGCGGCAAATGAAGCTTCAAGGGTCTGATTTGCTTACAAACTGGGCAAAGCCAAAAGAGATTTCCCCCATGACAAAGATGCCTATAAATAATCAGACTGAAGCTCTGGGGTTTAAGGGGCTGAGCCCCTCGAAGGGAGCACAGCTTGGGTAGATGCTGTGAAGATGAGTGCACACCCATCGCTCGTGTAGCGTACACCCCAGTTAAGGGGTCTAGCACCCTATGTCATCCCCACACTGGCCTTGTGATACTGGGAGTAAACTGGGCCATGTTTCCTGGTGGGGGATGCGTGCAGAGAGAGGGCTGACTGGACACGCTGTCTCCTATGAAGGATTTGAGTCCAGGTCTACAGAGGTAAAAGGACCGAGTGCTAATCCAGATCTCTCTTCCCCGCTCTCCTGGGCTTTGCGGGGTCTGCTTTAGAGCTCTCCCACGCCAGATCTCGCTCACTACGCTGAGCTGAAACCTCCCAGCCCGGTGAAATGGCCGCTTTCCAACCCGTCGTGTGTCAGGGTGAGAGACTTTAATATGGACTCTGTATATGTAGCCTATTGAATGAGGCAGATCTCAGCAGACACAAACTGTGAAAGCCCCCCCGATGAGATGCAGATTGATGCTAGTCCAGAGAACAGCGGGTTGCAGCTTTCGGCCTGGAGAAGCTGCAGTAATACCGGGGAGTTTGGTTGCCATAACCCCTGGCAAGTGCTTCTTGGGGAAACTGAGGCACGGCAAGGCTGGGCTGCCATCTGGGATAACCTAACTTTTATTGTCCGACTCAAGGTAGAGCTATGCGTAGCATATCCATCAGCAGAGGAGCCTGGCATTGAACTCGGGTGTCCCGGATCCTGATCCAACCCCTGGACAACATACACTCATCACACAGGTGGGCTAGAGCTTGCAAAGTGAAGTCTCGCTGTGGTGGCTTTGAGACAAGGAAGAGAAATATTTGCACGTCTAATGCTAGTTGACTGCTTTAAATGGTGAGGTGCCCCACTGTCTTTTGGGCACCTAAGTCTGCTAGTGGCATCCAGTTCAAACTAACCCCATTGGGCACCTGCCAGCTTCCTTCTGTGAGATCTGTGTTGTGCAAACCCCATTTGGGCTCTTAAACCCGCAGCTTTGCATCCTTTCCATCACTGAACAAACTCACCAGCCCTGGGGCTCGTGCAGCTGGGACCGGGCGTGCATGTTGGCCACGCGCAGAGCGGGAGCAGGCACCGTCTCTCTCCTACCTTCAGTTGATTCCCTACAAGAGGCGTTGTTTCCATCCAGGTCACTGGAGTGGGGAAAAAAAACCCTTTACGCTATCAGTAAAAGTGAGCAGATGTAGCTCGGAGCGGGCAGGGGTTTGTGCCAGTCACGCGGGCGCTGCTCTGCAGTGACGAAGGGCTGTGCCAACCCGTCTCAGCAGTGCTCCGGTGCTGTTTTCATTGCAGTGGATGAAGTGTCCGTCCAAGCCTGGCCTGCTGCTCTCGCGTGGGAGACGGTAGCCGCTAATGTGCTTTCCGGGTCGCTTGGCTGCTGCCCAGAAGAGCTGAACGGGCTCCCTCCCTGCCGCGGTGGGTGGCGGAGCAGAACTGACGTCGCCGTAAGGAGACGAGACCGTTACCGAAAGCCGCGGGGTAGTTGGGTCACGCGGTTTATTGTTGTTTCTTTCATTTCCCTCCATTTGTCCTTTTTTTTTAAAAAAAAAAAAAGGATTTTATAAGCTTGCCCAGTCCCGGCTTCACAGTGAGAGCTGGCACGGCAGCTGCAGCCCTAAAGCTCTGTTGTGGTGCAGGCTGCTCCAGATATGAGTTTATCTACTACATTTGGGGTTGGATGCAGCATTTGGAGACTTTTAAGGAGTCTGAGCTTGTATGAGTCCTTTGGCTTGCTGTACCTCACATAAAGCTCAGGAGATTATTTAGGAGGCTACCCAGTAGGGTCATTCCCTATTGACTGCAGCTCTATCACATGCTCAGCCTGACTTGGGCTTTTATTCAGCAAGCATGTGCTTATCATGATGCCATGCCAAAATTCAAGCTGAGCTGGCAAATGAGTCAGGTTTGCTTGCTTCCTAGGCTCCATCACCTCCACGTGTGTAGCAATCTCCATCAAATAGCACGTCAGCCTCAAAACACTCGCTTCTACCCCCGAGCGAACAGGGCGGCTCCTTCAGCGATGGTGGCAGCACCTTCCCATTTCAAACGCCCTCGGTCTGTCCAACGGTAGAGTTTCTCTGAGCAATTCGGGGTCTCTGCAAAGGAGCGGTTTTGAAACGATCTCGGGTTTTGGGAACGTTGCTGGTCACTTCACTTTTGCAAAAATCCCTGACTCTCTTGGCTCCTCTTTCTGGAAAGTCGTGATCTAGAAACAGCAGGTCCCCTCCTGACACTCCTGCTGCTGCGTCCTTTGCATTGCACGCACCAAAGCTCAAACCAAAGGAACCTCAAAGGAACTGTGCAGCCTAAATAGTGGGGTTTTTTGATAGCTGGATGCAAGGGGCAGTACAAATCCACTGCTGAACTGCAGGGTGCAGGACAGAGCGCAATATGCAGCACGAAGGGGCTCACAGACTCAAAAAGCTGCTCTCCAGTTCTCAGACATTACGTGTGCACCTTTTGTTCACAACTCTGAGTTTTTCTTTTTGGAAAGAGAGCAAGGGAAGCAAGAGCAGTGACTTCTTCACCTCCTGTGTCACCTTTTTTTTCTCACATTTGCAAATTCTTCCTTCATTTGCAAACTCTTCCTGCCCTTCGGGACTGAGGAAGGCCAGTGGGGTCAGCTGCTTAGAGCCGTATGGCTTCTGTCAGTGGTAATACCAGTCCATAGTAATTAATGTAATGCTTACAGAGAAACCTGAAGGCCTCATTCATTTCCCCTGTAATGAGATCTCTCTGCACTTCATATCTGTGGAGGTGGACATAGAAGCCTGAGTTTCCGTTGCCCCAGACCTTGGCACGTGGATATAAAATGTGACCTCTCTAGCCTGAGAGCGTTTTACACAGCCTTTCTCTGGTGCAAAGGGTGCAGGGCCGTGGAGAATCAGGCCTCCGGGGCTTGCTTTCCTTTGGTTGTTTCCAACCTGGATCAGCTCTGTGTAGTGGTGCCCAAATATACTCTTCCTTCTCGCATAGCGGTCGAGGGAACTGGCAAAAGCCCTGCAAAGTTGGCCAGCTCTCATCTCACGTACTAACCAAACAAAGCCCAGCCGTGAAAACCTGCACCCTAATATCCTGTCCAGAGGTGCGCAACACAGACAGGCTCCTGGCTTGGGCCGGTGCACGTTTAACCTATATCCTGTACCTGAATTGCAGAGATTCGGGTCGGGATCAGGATGCAGTGGTTCGAGCATGGCGTACAGCGCCTAACACCACGGGGCCGTGACCTGAACAAAGCGTCCAGATGCTAGCAAAACACAAATAATAATTATAGAGCTTGTGTCTGGTATTAAATGGCATAGGCACATGCAAGCATGGGTTGGCTATTCAAGGGGTCTTTCGGCGCTTTACAGAGATGGGTTGAAACTGGAACAGCAAAGGTCTCGCTACTGAGACAGGTGGCTAAGCACAGCAACAGGTCCCCTAGAGAGCATGTAGTCTCTCCACCCTGGATAGTTTTAGGTGAAAGTTATCCGAGCACTTGGCCAGGCTTGGTCCTGCCGTGAGCAGCGGCTTGGCCTAGATGTCACCTCCTTGAGGTCCCTTCCAGCAAGATTTTTCCGCGATACCAGAGATCTGATTTTCAAACGATCTGAAGACCCCAAGGGCTTGTCAGCAGGGGGATGCTGAGGAGCGTGGGCACAAGGGCGTGAAGTCAATGCACAGAAGTGAAAGCACGTGACACTTCCACGGGGAAGATCTTCTATGAGAATAAAGTGGCCTTCACTTGCTGTAGCTCAAGTCTCCTCTGAGCCCCAGATGGGTATTTAGGTGCCTGCAATAGGCACCTGCATGCTAGTTCCCATGCCGAACGGTGTGACCAGGGCCCCTAGCTTGGGGCTTGCCCTGGAGGGTTGAGCCTCAGGAGTGGATCTAGGCAAACACAAGGACCATTATGTAGCTAGTGGTGTGGCTTAGAGGCTGGCCCGAAAGACCCTCCGGCCTGAAGAGCCCCCGTTGACTGAAGAGGATGTCGGGCCAGGAGACTCCTTTGGGAAAAGTCCCTTAAAGAGGTTTAGCTTCTGTGTTTGGCATCCTTTGGGAAGGGCAGGAAGAGCTGTTTGAGAGCCCACCCTTTGCCCAAAGCTACGGCAGAGCTACAAGCCCGTTTCCTGGAGCCACGCGGTACTCGCAGTACGTTGTCCCACCCAGAGTGGCTGTCCTGGCACATGGTCACTCCCAGATCTTCCCCTTGCATGATCTGCCTGCAAGATTAAACCCCTTGGCCCAGCTGATCCACTGAAGCAGGGGAGCTGGGTGGATCCCGTGCGCTCTGCTTGGCATCGGGTAAGGCAGCAAAGGGCTCTGCAGAGAAAAGAGCGATGGAGCCCACGGCGAGCAGCCGTGCGCTTCAGTCCTTGTCAGCCAGGCATTGCCTCCCGACTGCTGCTCGAGGGGAGCTATGTACAAGGCGTGGGGGCCCGTGCGTGCTCCACTCTCCTTGCAGGGCTGGGGGAGGACCGGAGCAGCGGGGAGCAGGATGCATTGGGGCCCAAAGCTGGAACGGGAACGAAAAGAGACCAGGGCCCTCCCAGCCCAAAACCTCGTTGTGCCGTCGTCCGATCCAAAACGCTGTGATGGGGCTCTGAAGCAGGACCTGCTATGGCCCGGCGGCTTCCACAATGGGGTTTCTCTCCACCATTGTATCCTGCTGGTGGTGGGAGGAAGAAACCCTAAAGTTCGAGTACTCGAGACTTGGCTGCTATTGGCAGGTTGGCATTTATACCGTGGCTGGCCAGATGTAAAAGGGTGCCCGGATATTAGTATTTCATCCAAGAGTGACGCACGTTGGTGCAGGGGGATCTTCCAAAGTCCCTTCCAGCCTTACAAGCTATGAATGTATGAGTTCCCCCATCCAACCCGGCTGCATGGCGAGGGTGAGGGATGGTGCAATGGTGCTGGCACTACTGGGTTGCACAGTCCTCCACCTCCAGACGAGCTGTTGTGCAGACCCAGGGGTGCTTGAGAGATGAGCCTCTAGATCCTCCCATTCCCCGTCCTCCCTCAAGCCTTAGAAATCCTCGCCCAAGGATCTGTGGCTTTGCGAATGCCTGATCCAGCCCGGCTGCTTCGTAGCAAATCAAGCTGTTGCAATTGCTTTTTTTTTTTTTTTTTTGCACTTTTTTTTTGTAAAAAAGAAGGGAAGAAATCAAGTCCTACGCCGGTCGCCCTTCCTCCGACACCAGTGCTCCCCTTCCACCTCCTCTGCTAGAACTCCGTGGTGGTGACCTGCGTCACCTCCGAGTGCAGGTCCTCTCCCCTGCGCCCACGGGAGCCCCGGCGGTGGCTGTCCATGTCTAGTCATGCCGGCTTGTGGAGGGCTTCGGAGGGGGTGCAGGTGGACACGCGCTCCCGGGTGGTGTTCCTCGCCCGGGAAAAGCTGTTCTGCTCCATGCGGGAGCGGAAAGGCAGGCAGAACTCCCGGAAGCATCTCTTGAAGTTCTCGTCCAGGAAGGCGTAAAGGACGGGGTTGAGGCTGCTGTTGGTGTAGCCCAGGGCGATGCAGAAGTGCAAGCTGGCCACCACGTAGGGGTTCTTCTTGTCGATGTCCACCAGGGTCCAGACCATGACGAAGATGTGGATGGGCGTCCAGCAGATGATGAAGGCTGCCACCACCACCAGCACCATGCGGGTGATGCGGCGCAGGTTGCGATCCTTCTCCTTGGAGCCTGAGAGGAGACGCACGCTCTTCAGGCGCAGAATCATGAGCCCGTAGCAGATGGTGATGACCAGGATGGGCACTATGAAGGCAAAGATGAACACGCAGATCTTGGTCACCGTGTCCCAGTACGTGGGAGGGTCGGGGAACTGGATCATGCATAAGACCATCCCGTCTGTAGGGGAGAGAGAAGAGTAGTACCAGCCTGAATCCTGCCTGTTCCTCAGCCATCAGCTCCCTGCCCCATGCCTCTCAGTGCCTCCTGCCTCCTCAGGAAAGCAGCTGAGAAACCCTGCTATCCCCACTGGTGTCAATACACCGACAAGCTCTGGAGAGTCCAATGCCTTCAGAGCTGCATTTGTCAACCCCTTTGGTGCCAGCCAGCATTTCTAAAGCACTCACCTCAGTATTTCCTCGGTGCCCTTGGTTTGACTGGAGCCAGGTTAAGGAGCACCTTGGAGATGGAAGATTGCCCCGGGGCAAGGACGGAGGGCTCTTGTGTCCCGTTGCGGGTGCTACCATGGACTCATTTAAAGTCTGGCAACATGTTAAGCTAACCTTGGGTGCTGAATCAAAGCTAGCCTTGGGGCCCCGAGCTAGTCTTGGGTGCAGAAGCAAAGACCCCCCAAGCCCAAATGCCCGCTCCAAACTTCAGCACGGTCTCAGTGCAGGTTTTGGAGCTCATGCCACCTCTCACCATCTGTTTTTCCCCACCTGTAAAATCAGTCTTGCACACTATCTATTGTAAGGCTTTGTATTGCACACTGTCCTTGTACGCTTTTTGGGGGCAGGGGCACTGTGGTGTTTTCTGTGCGACGGCTGTGGGGCCTTGAGCGCTGATCTGGGCTTCCAGGTGCTACCGCGATGCGTGCACATGAGCACCTTTTAGCTCATGGCTGCACCGGATAGCTGTGCAGTGAGAAAGCTCTTCTGACCAGCTGTTAAAACCAGCCAGTCTGAAGGATCTCTGCCTCATTCAGTCTCTGAGATGGCTAGTTATAGCAGGTGTTTTTATGGAAATGGGGTACAATATCTTCCTTCCAAACGTGCTCTTATTCTGAATCGACTCAATCCGCATCTGTCCTTACTTTGGAAAATATGCGCTTGATTCTAAGTGAGCTTATTCCAGTTCCAAGGTAGATTTAAACTAATTTGGGAAAAGGCCCCAATTATTCCAGGATAAGAGAATCGCAACACAGAGTTAAACTCTGCAGGACTAGTTAATCCGGAGCAACTGCCCCATACAGATGTGCCCAAGGCAAAAGGGCAAGTGGGGAACCAATGAAACAGATAAAGCACGGGAAGGATCATGAAGGAGCGGTGGGTGGTTTTGTCGTACGCATGGATTTTGGTCTCCAGGTGTTACCGAGACAGAAAGGCTGCCTGGGATAATTGCCATCCTCAGTATAATGCCTGCTTTGGGTTTGGCAGCCAGACATGAACCCCCAGAGCCATTTCCATCGCTTTAGAGTCTGGAAGCCCCAAACACCATCGAAGAGACCAGGCAACGCTAAAACGCGTCGTGTGATGAGACGGTCCCTCTTCTGAAGACTTCGAGCTAAACAAGCAGACAAGTGCAGCACGTAGCTGTATTCCCATTCCCAGGCAGGGAATTGGGGCACAGCGGGAATCGGAGTCATAGGGAGACTATGGCAGAGCAAAAACTTGTACCTAAATCTTCCATGTCCCACCCAATGGCTTTAATGCCAAGCCAACCCTTCCTGGATGCTGTGTAGGATGGCATCTAAATGCTAGCTCTGCTATGGGAGAGGCGAGTCGGCTTGCTGTAAGCTCAAGGCAACACATAGGGCAGCTGGCGGGACATGCACGTATGCACTTGCCTTTAGACTTTGTGACAGCCATGATCATGATGGGCACCCCAATCACGGAGGACAGGACCCAGATGCAGACGTTGATGATCTTGGCCTTGGTGGGGGTACGGAAGTCCAGGGCCTTGACCGGGTGGCAGACAGCGATGTAGCGGTCCACGCTCATCATGGTGAGGGTGAAGATGCTGGTGAACATGTTGTAGTAGTCGATGGAGAGGACGACTTTGCAGAGCAGCTCCCCGAAAGGCCAGGTCTCCATCAGGTACTTGGCGCTCTGGAAGGGCAGCGTGCTGGTGGCCAGCGCGTCCGCTAGAGCCAGGTTGAAGATGTAAATGTTGGTGGCTGTTTTCATCTTGGTGTATCTGGGGGAACAACAGCAAAAGTGGTTAGATAGTTAGTCGGGCTTGCATTGCTGCCAAGTCTGCGTGTGCCGGAGCCAACACGGAGGGGCCCTTTCTGTAAGGTGACTATTAGAAGTGGAATGAAAACTTCCCATTTTAAAAGCCATACAAGGGTCTTTTTATCTTAACTGGAGATTCCCATGGAGATGGTGTGACACGTCAGTAGGCAAATGCATACAAAGCACGTGTCCCTATTCAGGCCTTGATTCAGCAAAATGCATAAGCACTTGCTTTAAACTTACATACGTGCTTACGTCCCCTGGACTTCGAATGTGTCCTAGGAGCCGCACCCTGTCGTGGGCAGGGCAGAGCGCTCTGTAAGCCATAGGCCAAGAGGGTACGTAGCATTTTACACACAGATATCACAGCAGATCTTCAACTCTAGTAGATCCTGGGTCAGTTGGGGAAAGGATTTAAACATGTGCCTAATTTTAAGCATCTAGTCCAGCTGAATTGACTTCAGCCATAGACTCGCAGCAAAGTCAGGCTGCAAGGGACCCCAGGAGGTCACGTCTACTCCAGCCCCTGCTCAAGGCAAGACCACCCCTGTTTGAAGAACAGTACCAAATCCTCCCCCCACCCCAACTTTTCCTTTTCCAAACTAAATAATCCCTGTTCTTTCAACCTTTTTTCTTCAGTCATGTTCCCCAGACCTCGAATCATTTTTGCTGCTCTCCACCGGACTCTTCCCACTATGTCCGCGTCTTCCTTGCAGCACAGGGCCCACACCTAGACGCCGTACCCCAGGTGAGGCCTCACCAGTGCTGAAGGTGGCACGAGCACCATTTCCCCTGACTTTGCATTTGTTTTAAGTTTCATTCAATTAATTCAAGGTTGTTTCTCCAGTTTTATCAAGATGCAGGTTTAAAATGAAGCACTTCCTATCTATCGCCCATTAGCTGAACAGGGAGGCATTCATCATTTCAGTAGCTGAGCTGGAGAAAAAAGCTTTAGGTCTGAGGATTCAGAAGAAAGTTGAGGAGATCTCCTGAAAATGCTCCCTTTCAAATGAAATCCATTTTTTTCCCCCTCTGCTCCACGAGAAGCAGCTGTGCAACCTGCTTCATCTGGCTGCTTTCCTTCCTTTTATCTCTCTCCAATTTTCTACTGGTTTAATCATTATGATCTTTTGCTTTGTTTTCGACCAAGCTGCATACAGAAATCCAGTCCATCACTGCAGGGAACCAACCGACCAGAAATACTTCGATTAAACAATAATTCTTTGCAATTATGTAGCTCCTTTCACCCAGATATATTGCCCACTTGAATGCAGCCCACAGCATTTTGATGTTAATAATGATTTCCAGTTTGGTAAAGGGAGGCACGGAGGACACCTTTCCTGGACCACTGAAAGCTGGAGTTTCCCAGTGCTTGGCAATATCCATTGAGACACTGGTGGACAGATTTTCAGCCCCCAAAATGTCCTGGATGGGCTAGTGCCTCTTGAAAATGTACCCCCTCGATCCTGGAATAGAGTCCAAGGAGTCCTGATTCCCAGCTCCTCGAATCCCTAAATACGCTCTTCCCCTTGTTGGAAAGTCTGGGCCACGAGTAGACTGGGTCCCAGGAAACTTTTCCTGCCTAAGAGCAGGGGGCCTGGACCTGATGATCGCATGAGATCCCTTCCGGCCCCTAACTATGAATCTATGAAACGAGGAGAGAGCAAATTACCTGGCCATTTTGATATCTGTGTGAGGGACGGGGTCTCTCCAGGACCCCTCGCAGACTGTGGGGATCTCTCAGGACTTGTATTTTCATGTCATTCTCTAAGGATGGGATCCCGGCATGAAATGTTCAGAAATACCCTTCGTTCCAGAGCCGCCGGGTTCCTGTGCGATTACAAAATCTAGCGCCCGAGCAGTCCGACCACCTCCAAGTTGGTCACGGTTCTCAACTGGGATCTGCAAAGGTCCAAAGAGTTGTGAAATGTTCCACAGTTTGAGCTATTCGTCAGCTGAATCTTAATGGCAAAATGTTCTTGGTCAACTTTCTTATTTAGTCTGCGGAAGAGAAGACCGAGGGGGAGTGAATAGCAGCCTTCACCTCCCTGCAGCGGGTTGCAAAGTGGATGGAGCTGGGCTGTTCTCAGTGGTAGATGACAGAACAAGGAGCAATGGGCTCAAGTTGCAGAGGTTGGATATTAGGAAAAACTTTCTCACTAGGAGGGTGGTGAAGCACTGGGACAGGTCACCCAGAGACGTGGTGCAGTCTCCATCCTTGGAGGTGATGAAGACCCGGGTGGACAAAGCCTTGGCTGGGATGATGCAGCTGGGGCTGGTGCTGCGTGGAGCAGGAGGTTGGACTGGATGTGACCTCCTGAGCTCCCTTCCACCCTCATTTTCTATGATTTTATGAAATGTTCCTGACCTGGAATTTATTTCTCCAGGTAGTTAGAAAGTCCCCAAGTCTGTGCAGTTTGCAGGCAAGCTGCACCCTGACTCGGGTGAAGCTGAGCAGCGGTGATGGGTGGTCAGTACAGCTCATTGCCTGGGCAGGTGTTGCCCCCTACAAGCATCTGGTTGAAGACAACTGTAACTCTGGGAAGGGCTGTGGTCACAGCCATTCTCCGGCAGCATGATGTTAAATGTTGTGTATTGTGGTTGGTTGTAAATGCATTGGCTGGAGGCCAGGTCGGCTGAACAGATGTTCCTTGATGTGTCCTACCACCAGATGCTAAGATGCTTCGGGGTGGGATGAGTGGGGTGGCGGCGGATGTCTGTTTAGTCTCCTACTAAAAAGAAGCAGTGTGACCTCTACGCTTTCTGCCTAGTGATGTGTGTCACAGCACGTGGACTGTTCCCTGGAGGGGTTGTGATGGGAGCCTTGGTATCTGGGGGACCCAGTTGCAAAGGGGCACTGGCAGCAAGTGGCTTCCCATCTCTACCGTAGTTAGTCCTAGCACGGGTAGACAGGGCAGAGTCAATGAGCCTTCCTCTCATCCCACAGGCCAGCAATGGTTCGGGGCCTTGCCCTTCATAGTTTCATAGGGTGGAAGGGACCTTACACATCATCGGGTCCAACCCCGCTGCGCTTGGGTGTTGTGATCCAGCACTGTCTGCTATAAAACGGTGCCTCCTGGCCTCCACCCATCCTAGCTGAGCTCCAGGAATAACTCTCTCAGCTGGCAGCAGTGGTAGGTTGTCTTAAAGGAGTCACAAAAGGAGGAAAGGCGACCTGCTGGTGCAGATGGCCCAGGGTGTGGTGCAGCAGGGCACGGGGGTGCTCTCTGCTTCCTTCTCTGCATCTCCTGGGAAAACCCTGGCATCATCCTGGAGCTGCCGCTCTTCCACTGGTCCCATCCCTTGAAACGGAGCTAGTGATGCTCTGCTATTTCATAAAGCATCCCTAAGGGTTGACCTGAGGTCTCCTGCCTAGTCCCTATCTGAGCTCCCTCCCCACAACAACCCTCTCCGTTACTCCCATCCAGTATGACCTGATGCTCGTAGCTGGTCTCCAGTCCTAATTGAGCCCTTCATTAGGAGCTAAGTGGCCTTGTTAACCACGTCGCGAGCGCACAGCGCTGGCAGCGCGCAGGGGGGGAAAACTTCCATTTCCTCCAAGATTGACTGGTTGGGATTCAGCTCACAGGCCTGGGCTCCAAGGGGGTTTCTCAAGCTGCTTGCGACCTCCTCTCAAGATCTGTGACTTGCCACGCGGCAGAAGAAAAACACCAAGTGATCTCTGCCAAGGCTTTTCCTCCAGAGACGTTGTGTCATTTCGGGTTTGATCCATGGTCGGTGAGGGGGAGCGCAGAGAGGCACGTTGCCTTGGCTTAATTTCAGCCAGGGGCTGCTGGTCATGTAGATGTTATTATTGCAAGGTGATGCTGAGCACAGCGCCGTTAATTTGTACCAGAAACACGCTGTTCTCAGGACAGGAGGCATCAATAACCCTAATGAGGGAAATGGGCTGTGCAGCTTTTTTTCCTTCCGTCTCCTTTTCTCCAGCTCTTTTCCCTTGGCATTTTGCATATTAGGGAGTCTGCCTGGTCTACACGGAGAAGATCCACGCGAGCACTTTGGGGCCCTGTGAAGGCAGGCAATGCCAGCAGCACTGTGCATTGGGACTCGGGAGACTTGGGTTGAATCCGCAGCTCTGCCTGGCTGGCTGGGTGCCCGTGAGAGAGCCCCTGCCCCTCTCTGTGCCTCGGTTTCCCCATCTGTGCAATGGGGCTAATGTTGCACTGCTATTTTGTGAGGCACCTTGAGCTCCCTAGATGGAAAGCACTGGAAAAATAGGAAGCAGGGGCTACTAGTGTGCTCTTCCACCCCTTGTCGGCAAGTCTTCAGAAAACAGTCCCTTAAAGTTGAAAGCCTAGCATCCTTTACCAGCGAACCCTCGCAGCCCCCGTGCTGAGCAGATAGCATTACTGTATTGATAGTATTTACCAAGCAGATGGCAGTAGAAGCACCAGCCCAAATCAGGACCTATTTTGTTAGACCCTCTAGGTCTATTCCAGCAATTAAGTGCCACAGTGCAACCCCGTTGCACCTTGCCCGAGTCCTTGAAAAGTTATTTTAACCTGTCTGCTTTCATAAGGAGGGTCACCAGCCTCTGGTGCTAATGAAGCCTAATGGAATAGGGTCATATTTAGGTGCCTAAATACACTACTCCAGTGATTCTGGATAAGATAAGCCCAGAGATTTCAAATGGGTGTTAAAAACACACTGCCTTATTTGTGGGCTTTTGGGGTTCTTTGCAACAAAAAACTCTCTCTGTTATTTTTCTGTAGTCAAAAAAACAAGTGAAAGCTAAGAGCTGGCATTTTCCTGGGGGGCTGTGAGTCTATCGAGGGGTGTCTCGAGTCTAAAAAGGTTGAGAATCGCCGCCCTAGCGTATGGAGCTGGATGTGGCGTGTACACATAGTGATGGCAGGTGTACGTCACTCATAGCACATCTGTATGTAGGTAGGTGTATCCGTCCTAAGAGAGTCCAAGGATTGTACGGGTGAGTGATGATACACAAGAAAGATGCCTTTTGTCATTGCCCTCCTGTCTGCACCGTGCAGAGAGAGTCGCAGCACGAAGTGGCTCAGCACTTTGGCCTGGGGATGGATTTTGAGCCCCTGTGCAGCAACCTTAACCAGCGCCTACAAAATCATGCTATGGTCTCACGTCACGCAAAAGTCCCGTGTCTTGTCTGGGTGGGAAAGCCTAGCGCAGAATCGAGGCGTGCTTCTCTTCCCATCTGCCGGCTGGGTCCCGGGAGCTCTCCGCTTCCCTGGGTGGATGTGGATGCCCGTCTTGATGCCCACCTTGCTGGGGTCATCTGACCCCAGTGGTCTTTCCTGCCCAAAGTGCAGGGGGCTGGACCCGATGATCTGTAAGGTCCCTTCCAGCCCCTAACGACTATGAAACGATGGACGTGGATGCTGCCGCTAGAGAGTGAAGGGGGTGAAGGAGCACGGAGCCTCCTGTGTCTTTTCCAGCAGGCACATCCATCCCATAGCGCGGATGGGGCAGACCGCAAGGGCAGCGAGGGGCTTCCCTGGGTGATTTCTTCCAGGGGCTTTGCTTTTGGCCCCTTGTGCCTCAGATCAGCACAGTGCCTTTGCATCCATAAGAGATGGTGGTCAGGAGGGGGCAGCAAAAGACTCCTGGGGTACGCACAGCTCACCCGGGTTGCTGTTACCCGCGGGGCAAAAAAGCATCCTTGGAGGGGGGGAGTGCCTTGCCCAGGGGAGGAGCTGCCACCTTTTGATCCAAGGCAGTGGCTCATGACCTGGGGGAGCCGTGGGACTGTGGGGTGCCACGAGATCTGTGAGACCCACCGTGCTAGGGTTGGCCGAACCAAACCACGCCACTGCTGTCCGTGCCACGGCGCCAGGCGGGTCAGCGCTAGTGTCCAAGGCAGCCATCGGAGCAGCAGCTTCGCTGTCTTGCAGATGGCGTGTACAAGCCCACCCCAAAGCACAGCCTGTCTGCAGGGCTCATGCAAATCCAGCCTAATTAATTAAAGAGGAGCGCGAGTGAGGATGTTCGCAGCTCTTGTCACCCGATGAAAGGCGCCTGAGGCCGTGACATTCAGTCCCAGATGTAGCGTCCGCTGACTTCACCGGCGTTACCCCAGGCATGACTTTGGCCCTGCCTGTTCTAATTAGCCTGTGTGCATGATGCACAATTAACACTTCGCTTGCTGGATTTCAAAACAAACCACACCAAGCTGGAAGCCAGTGGCCTAGCTACAGACTCACCCACGAATGGTGGAAAAGCCATAAATCGGATGAAAGGAAGGAAGAAATCTGGGTGATTTAATAGAGCATTCAAGCAGAGGAAAGACTTGGAGCCTGGGCATGTGCCGTATTTCTCTCCCAGCAGGGCGGAAAATCCAATCTGGGATTCCCCCCGCCCGATCACCCCGGGCAGAAAGCACGGCCCGTGACGGGAGGAGACGGACACGGCTCCCTGCTCCAGCAAACGAACTCGAGATGAGCAGGCTCGGAGGACAACGGCGGCGTCTGAATGAAACGCATGAGAAAGTGGGAACTGGAGCTTCCCAGAGGGGAGAGAGCTGATGGGTACGTTGGCATCGTGAAAGCCTCGGGCTTGACCGCGGACAGACGGAGCTGAGCTTGCCCTGGGTGGGGTGGAGTTGTGAGGGCAGATGGCTGGCAGGGGATGGGGTCCTGTGGTCCCTGCGTGCCGGGCGGGTGAGCAAAGGGCTTCCAGCCCATTCAGAAAGGAAGGATGATTTTAACAATGAAAACCAGGCTGGGCGTCCAAGGCAGCTGGCCTGGTTCTGCATGCCATGTGCTCATCAACTCCCAAGCGACCCCAGCACATAGAGACGTGGACGGAGAGGATGGATCCGGTCACATTTTGCATTTGCTTTGCTTGGCTTTAATCTGCGACAGAGCCAGGCGCTCAGCTGGTTCAAACTGGTGCAGCTCCATTGCTGGCAGTGGTGTTCGACGGCCCTGTTCCAGCACGGTCCCCCTTTGCCAGTATGGAAAGGCTGAGCATCGCCGGTTTGCTCTGCCAATGCACCTGGGAGAAATGGATGGGCCAGGATGTTTTTGGGGACGGGTGGGGAAAAAAAAGCAGATTTTAATAACGTCAGCAAGCTCTGCAGACTCGCTGGGGTTTTGCTGCCTTGACTAAAGCAAGCAAAACAATCCTCGAAGGTCTGAGTGTTTCGCTTCAGCGCGGTTTAGAGACTCGCTGCGTGTTCCCGTTCCCGGTTGAAAGAGCCGTGCAATTTTCGATGAAATGAGCTTGAAGAAAACATCTGAAGTCAGAAGAAAGTTTGATGGTGTGTTGAACCAAGCGTTCGCGCTCGATGCCGGCTCTCCATTTTGTTCTCCTTTCCGCGTCACTGAAACTTTCCAAGACTGTTTGTTTCAGATCAGCCCGAAACATTTTTCTTTCGTTTTTCGGGGAGAAGAAATCGGTGAACTGCATTGCAGTTTTGTTACGACTCCCAACATTTCCGTAAGCCCTTCCCACCCATGTAAACCTCATTTGTTCACCCGGTCAAGAAGCCGTTCTCCTGGGTGAAGATGACAGGTGAAGAAGGGCATCACAAGATGGTTTGGGGCAGATCGGGCATTCATTTACGATCCAGAATACCGCTAACAAATTCCCCCGCTGGCTCCCTGCGAGCAGCAGCCTGTGAAGACTAGAAATATTATCTTCGTTCTTCCCATCAATTTGTCTTAATAAATCCTCCAAAGTAAGGGTTGTTTGAGGTTGGCACTAGGGTTAGCTTTCACATAACGCATTTAAACTCCAGCTATAATTAGTCTTATATTGTGACAAAGGATTACAGCGATAAAGATACCGCAGTCATGGCTTCGGCTGGCACGGCACTAATTAATCATTCCTCCTTACTCACTGTGTATTGTACCAAACAAATGACTTTGCAGCCTTGGAGTTGAGAAGGAGCGAGACTTGGGGAATTCAAGGGGACGGGTGCTGTGAAGAGCAGGATGCGGCCCTTTGCCCAGGCAGGCCTAGAGCTGTGCCAAGAAGGGAATTGGGCATATCGGAGGCTTTGGGACATCTTATTTTTTTTACCTTTCTAGTTCCCGAAGCCTTGCCAGCTCTCTCGAGTCATGAGAGCAACCTCCGGGCTGCCCTTGGGCCAGATGTAATATCCCCCGGGTCGTTCCAGGGGTGCTCGAGCCCCGGCCTGGGGACACACCAAGTGCTGCCCATCTGGCCCACGGGGCAAAAATATGGAGCACCACTGGCCTGTTCCCCAGACTGGGAGCCACTGGGATCCACATACATCCCGCGCCCCAGAGAGACCGACATTGCTACAAAGCCCCGGTGATCTGAGTCGACAAGACATGAAGAGCAGATGATGGTCCCTGTTTCAGAGACGGGAAACGAATCCTAGTGAAGTCGGGCTGGAAGGGCTTTCCAGAAGTCGTCTAGTCCGCCCCCCTGCCCAAGGCAGGACCAGTCCTATCCAAACCACCCCGTACCAATCCACAAAGCGCAGATGGATGAAGGCCCAGATGACACGAATGCTGTGTGCAGAGCATGAAGCTGTCTATAAAAGCTGGCTCCAACTATGTGCATGTGATGCCTTTGGAAATCGGGGCCCAGGTGCCAGCCCCCCCGGTCCTGTGGCAGATCTGGGACCTGACCCCCCAGTTTCTTGAGCCCAATACCTTCAGGGCATGCCTCTTTTCTCATCCCCTCCTCCCTGGCAGGAGAAATTCTGCTCCAAGACGCCAGAGCAAACATCCCTTGTTGCTAAAAGTGCTACGGCTGCACATACAAGCACGCAGCATCCAAACCCGGTGCAAGACGCATTCAAAACCTCCCCGATTTCTTTCAGAGACTTGGGTAAACCCTCGTAATTAATGCTTGCCTCCTTATTGTTTCATAAACGCCCATCTTAATGCAATGTGTCTGGGCAATAATAATTATTCCACATTCGCTTTGCTCATAAATTACTTTGCTCATACATTACTGTAGGAAAAAAGAGATCTCGGCGAGTGGGAATGACCTGCACAACCCCGTGGGCCAAAATCGTCGGTGGTGGAAACTGTTTGACACTATTGACTTCAGAAAAGCTTAATTCACTCCCATCAGCTTTTTCTTTCCCCACTGCAGGGTGGGAGCATAGAAACCAGTGTGTATGTGTATGGCCACGTGCAGCTGAACCAGCCTGCCCCATGGCTTCAGTGGGGCGTGGAAAGATTAAATGGAAAACAGGTCGTACACGGACGGGCACGTGGCTTTTTAAGCATCATCTAGGAGCAAATCCGGCCTGTCCAACCCTACCCTAGTCTCCATTTGGGGGTTCCCCTCCACTGATGGGGGAAAACGAGATGTGGGGCTCCAGGAAGGACCAGGACCTTGGAGTTGTTGGGACACCAATGGAGTTGCCATCACTTGAGGCTCTCCCAGCCTTGCAGAAGGGCTGGGTTAGGATCATGGGCTACCCTACGGCTGCATTGGGGCTGTTCCCAGTCCCCTTCCCAGCGCCCAGTCCCTCTGCAATTCCCAGTCCCCTTCCCAGCTCCCAGTCCCTCTGCAAGGGCCAGGTAGTAGGAACGGTCTTGCTCTTCGGTGATGTCTGCTGCAGCTTATGGCAAGCCTATTGCAAGGGCCTGTATGCATGCTCATCCCCCATCCCTACCCCACCATACGGGGGCCCTGAATTAAGCAGCTTTTTGCCCAGACCCACAGCTTGTTCCCTAGGCAGCTTAGCCAGATCTCTCCCCGAGCAGCAGCAGCTCTTATCGCAGCACGATGAACACGTTGTAATGACACAGCCTTTGCCACGGGGGTTTTAAAGCTCACGGTCTGCCAGGGCCATGCTTCAGACATATCAATGCTTTCCTTCCCAGCGGCAGGGGCTGGTGGTGCCCTGGTGTCATCCTGGGCCCCATCAGGTGCAGTCCTCGTGGCATGGAGAAAGAGGATGGTGATGATGGGGTGGATGAGGGCTGTGGGGCTCAGTTAACATCACAGTTAGTCAAAGACAGGGTGGGTCTTTGTTCAAATTGGGTGGGAATTGGGTCTGTGGTGCTGTCGCTGCAGCGTGGGCAGGGTTTGGGAGGGCTGTGCTGGTCCGTGCAGTGGTGGGGAGGTGAGCGATGATCAGAGAGGTCGTTCTCAAACCCAGCTGCGGTCTGGTGGCACCGTGCCAGTGACAGTGCACCACGAACATGCAAGATTTGGGGTGGGAGGGTTGCTTGAAGGAGACTGAAGTGGCCTCGTGCCTCTCTCCATGGGGCTGGGTCCTGGACCTGCCCCCAGCTCCTCACGCCCCATCACCAGGCCTAGCAGTGCTGCCGAGGATGCATTTGGAGGGAGCTTGCCGAGTCTTTCCCATCCAGGCATTTTTATTGACTTCCAAACAACTGCACTGCTTTACCCCAGCTGGGGATCCGGCGCAGTGAGATCTCCCGGTCCCCCCTTCCTGGGGTTTCTGCCCTCTGGTAAAAACCCGTGTTGCCATCCTGCAATTAGCTTATAAATGCTAACCCTCTAGTGCTCCAGGAAAAGCAGGTCATGAGTGCCCCTGGCTTGTCACCGCAAGGATCCCTTCCCACCCTCCAACGCCGAGCAAAGGAGTTCAGAGGTTTAATGGAACGTGTTCCCGTTCTTCGGCTAGTTAACCCCATCCCTTTCCTAACGACGTGAAGACGGTGCGAGGATTATCCAGGCAGTCGAGATGGAGAGCGAGGCCCTGAGCGGCATTGCAGAGATGCTCTCCAGCCAAAGGGCCGGCAGGAAACCCCGGCACAGACCAACCCTGCCGGGACCCTACGTGCTTCCTTAGGCTGCAGAACGGTGTGAAATGATGGGGATGGGATTACAGGAGCAGCCAAAAGCCTGAGCCCCGTGGTGCTAGGGGCTGCACGTACAGCGGGAGCTGGCTGTGCCAGCTTCCTAGATCCTTAGCGAGCCAGCCTCCTTATCTGGCAGTCTAAATAGGCAGGAGAAGAAGGGAAGGATGCTTCTGAGACGGAGAAATGAAGTGACTCAGCTGAGGACCACACGAGGGGGTTGGAGCAGAGCCAGGAACTGAATCCATCTCCATCCATCTGTGGCTCTTCAATAATGACTGACCATCAGTGCGCCGATAGACTCCCTCCCCGCCGCTGTCTGAGTGACTCACACCATTTAATGGTTTATTCCCCTGCGAGGAAGGGCGTGCTGCTATCGCCGTGGCGTGGAAGGGAGCCGGGGCGCTGTCTGCCCCGGGGAGCTGAGGCAATGCTGCTGCCCCAACTTGCTCCTGAGCAGCAGGCTTGGAGCTGGGGGGAGATCAGATTGATTGTATGGATGCAGTAAGGCATGCGGGCGGGTGGAGGCTGCCCAGAGAGGTGGGGGAGTCTCCATCCTTGGAGGTTTTTAAGGCCGAGCTAGGCTGGGGTGATTTAGCTGAGGGTGGTGCTGCTTGGAGCAGGGGTTGGACTGGATGTGCCCTCCTGAGCTCCTCATTGTCTATGGTTTTATGGGCCGTGGGGTGCGCACGCAGCTGTGACCGTAGCATCATAGCGGGCAGCTCCTGTGTCCTTTGCCCCTGACATGTTCCTCCACGTGACAGCTCTTGCCCCTCCGTCTCCTGGGGAAGGGGTGTCTCGGGACAGACGGGACGTTTCGCTGCACCCCCATGGCTTGGAGTTACCTCTACCTCCTCTTGTCCACAGGCACGGGGCAGGGGCAGCTGGTGGGAAACGGCATCGCTGTTTCCATCGGCTGGTGATGGACCGAAGGGTCCTGCTATGCCAGGACGGCACTGCCGGTCCATCAGTTATGCCGTGGCTGGAGCAGGCTGCTGGCTCACCCTGTGCCCTCTGGCTTGTGTGATGTCTTCCCATCCTGCTCGTGCCCTGCCAGCTGGTGTCTTTGCACCCCGAAGCCCAGCTCAGAGCAGGGGCCAGCTCCTGAGCTTGCTGCCTCAGCATCTCTGTATTATTCGCTTGCTGCGTCACTTGGACACCCGAGGAATGGTGGCAAGACCGATCTGAATCAAGCCCACGAAGATGAGAAAGGCATCGTGTACTCGGTATCCTCTCCCCACCCCCCCACAATGCTTTCTGGGGGGCTCAGGTCTTCACGGTACCTGGTGCTCCCCCCCCCCCCCACCTCCAACAGGAGCTCGGCTCCTGGCAGGACCAGGCCTCGCTTCCCCTTACTCTGCATCTAGATAAAAATGACCTGATTTTTTTTTCAGAATAGTTGCTCCCCTTTGGAAATTCTCTGTCTTGGAAACCGAGTGATTACTTCAGCATTAAGTCACATTTATTTCAGAACAGAGCGCCCACATGGGTAGTTATCCCAGATTAGCTGCTGTGGAACAGCTTATTTCACGGCAGAGAGGCCGATCGAGTTCCCCCGGTAGAGGAGCTCATAGCGATTAAACAGGCACCGTGCGGCCGTCATGCCTCGTATGGCTCAGGTGTGTATGAAACCATGGGGGAAAGTCTTGAAGCTGAAAGAAGATGTGCTGAATATGAACCGGGAGATGATAAAATGCCAAGATTTCTGCTTTTTTAGATCTTCCATCTTTAATCCTCCTTTGGCAACTTCTGCAACAAAGGAGCAGTCTGGAATATTTGTACGTGCGCGACACTTCATTAGTCCCCACGTCACCTTTGGGATGGATGCTACCAGCAGGCTGTCTCTGCCTAATGCTGTCCTCTTGATTAAACAGCTGTAATTGTCACTTGGTTTTTCCCCCCAAGCGGATACAGCAGCTGTCACAAGGAAGGGCGTTGTGACTCGAGGGGATGTGCTACGCAAAGGGAGCTGTTTCCCCGGATGGGTGCCACGCTGCTCGCCGAGCTGTTTGCCATTTGCAGAGAGCGACGGTGCCGGTGCGACAGGGCCTGATTCTGCTCTGGTCCCCAGGGGCAAGTTACTGGCTGTGAATTTATATCACACCTGCCACTCCATATTAACTGCCAGGGTGATGCATCTAGCACGCATTTTGCCAAGCAAAGCTCTGGGCACCTTACAGGAAGAGAACAAAATAATGCGTCATTGCCTGCTCCAAACGGAGCCTGGATTTTGTTTCTGTTGTCCCTCCCTGGTGGGACTGGGGGTGATGCACGTGCCTGGCTTTATGGCAGGGCTTAACCCCAAACCCCCCGGCATTTGCTCTTGGCTGGAAGGAAACGTCTTGCTGCAAGAAGTGGAGAGAGCACTTGGCAGATAGGAATTTAAATCAGACCCGCCTCAAAGTCCTGCCTCTAGTGTCTGTGGAAGTGGGACCCACTGACCCCTGGGTGGTAGGGCACCCTGATCAGCGCTGGACAGGAGGAGACACAGCCCCATCCCTTAGCCACTGGGTGCATCTACACATGCGCTTCAACGCGCATTAGCCTAATTTAGTGCACGTTAAAGCATCGCAAAAACCCTGTGCTCTTTAGCTAATGTGCATTAAAATAAGCTAATGCACATTTTTCTAGTACCTCACAATGGAGGGACTTGATTTAATGCACATTACCTGACGCGCATTACTTGAACGTGTGGATGCACCTTGTGGGTCCAACACCTCCTGGGGAAGAACGACAAGACTCCTCTTTGCATCAGTGCAGCTCTCTTGCCGTCAGCGGTGTAAACAGGATGAGGATCAGGGGTGGTTATCTGCTGCTTCGCCCCTTCTTTGGTCACTCCTGCCTGGCCCAACAGCGTCCTGTCCTGACTCCAACGTCAGCCCTTTGCTCTCATGTCCCACAGGCGCCCATGGTGAAGCAAAGGATGAAGCAACAGCTAATCAGTCCCCTTGATAAGTACTGGAGTGATTATGCGTGTCGCTTGCCTATATGGTTTGGACAATCAGGATTAGATCTTGAATTTTCTAACTACTTTACCCTGGGCTGAAACAGGCTGCATGACTAATTACACGTCCTAGATTGCATCAATGTACAGCAACTATGTGTCTGTAGCTACCATGTGCAGGGGGCTGTATTGTCTTCCAACTTTCAATAACTGTAATTTTAGCATTTCCTTAATAAAGCTTTTCAATCCCCATGGGCTCACTGAGTCAAGGGAGCGACATCAGTGAATACCAACGGGGGATCGGGCTCTTGGCTGAGACCTGTGGGAGCTGACAGGGGTGGTGGGTATCGGGGAAAAACTTGCTTATCCAACGGGGCCTTGGAACAAACACTGGTCTCATCTCAGTATCATGCATTACTAGCCGTCTCATTAAGAGGGCATGCATGCAGACACATGGCTGGGAGAAATCCCTTCCAGCAGGCAGGCCGGTTTGCAGAAATCCTACAGTGCTTTGGAGCCTGGCTGAAGTCTGGCCAATCTACAAGGTGGAAGTGGCTCCTTGCTAAACCCTGGCTTGTGCCCGGGCTAAGGACAAAGAGCTTCATTTGTGTGTAACACTGACTCCGTAGGAGCCAGGTCAATCCCCTTCTCTGTGTTTCTGTACATTGAAAAGCTCGTCTAACTTTGATCCCATCCATGCAGCTGGGGCCAATGAAAGACATCACCTGCAAAAATCCTTGCCTCGATACTTAGGAGCGTTTTAAAAGGCAGATGCTTTGCGAGCTAATGGAGCACAGTCTGCTCGAGCCATCAAAATATATCATGTAACTTCATCGTACGACATGGATAATTGACTGATGGACTGGAAAAGACTCTTCACAGCCATTACGGGCTGTTATGTTAATCCGGCATCTGGGAGCATTGTGCAGTGTCATGGGCCCGGCGATGTGTTTATAACTGGAGCAGCACTTCCAGGCCTTCAATTAAGCAAATCTTGGTATTTTTGCTGTCATTTCCCCCTTGCTTCTCTCAGGACTCTGAGTTTTTTCATTGTATTCTGAGAACATCACCCGCCAGCTTTCCTGGCTGCGCGAATGCAAATCTGATTTTCTTATGCAACAGTCGCGGATCGAGTGGACTATTGCACGGCTGACCACGTGCCTGCACATGTCAGTGTGCCCAGGCGTGTGTGTGTGTATAGGCATCTTGTATGCATATCTGCACATGTGTGTGCATGGAGGGGCTCTGACATCCAGAAGGGACTTCTCTGGAAAGCATCCATGGAAGATGCTGGGTATTTAAATAGCTAGCAAGTGAACGTGATGCATCTGGACAAGGATTTCTTCAGACAGATCTCTATGGAAGCTGTTAGGAGCCTCCTCTGCAAAGGACCCGATACAGCAGTGGTTCTCAACCTGTTTAGACTTGAGGCCATCCTGCAGAGATTCAAGGAAAATGCCAGCTCTTAGTTCTCACTTTTTTTGACTACGGGAAAATAATTGAGCAGTTTTAATGTTGCAAAGAAGTCCAGCTGTGGATTTCACTTTGAAATCTCTGGGTTTACCGTGCAAATCAGGTTTGCAAGCCTAAACCGTGCTACTATCGTGTGGCAGCCCGCGGCACCCTTGAAAGGATAACGAGGCACCCTGGTTGGGAATCTCTGCATTATGGGCCGAGGGGGGCTAAGGGACCGATCCTGGCTAGACTCGCATGCTTATGTAAGGGAGCAAGGAGCCTTTGCCCTGTGTACAGCCCAGGTGAGCTCGGGCAGTAGCAGTGTCCGCATGCACTCAGTTCATCACAGAGACTGCTTCTGAAGTGACCCAGAGCCCTAAAGAGACGGTCGATGGGCTCTGAGTCCCTAAAAGGGGTAGGGTAGGAGCACAACCCCAGAGGTAGCGAGCAGGGCCTCCCTGCACAGGGGAAAGGTGCTGTCTCCTGTTTAAAGCGTCTCTCCCGTGCACTGGGAAGCTGAGGCAGACGGTTTGGATCCATGTCCATATGATCTAACCCTAAGCCAGGATGGCAGCTTCTGGCTGCCTAGAGCACCATCCCCCTTTGGGAGATGCTGCAGCCTCCTCCAAAGACTTTCAGAAAGCCCAAAGCAAGTCTTAACAACAGAATAGGTCTCCGCACCGTGCTGCCAAGGCCTCCAGCTGCTAAAATCCATTAATCCAGGGAGCAAACACCTTGAAGCCGCGGGGTTGAAAGAAAAACACTAACAAGCCCGGTGTGAATCCTGCCTCTGTAAGCATCGGGCACCTACAGAGGCAGCGTGCATCTCCGCCAGGAGCCCGTGCGGTGGGTAATGGTAGCAGACGGTGCCACTTACGCTCCGGGTGCGCTCAGGCGAGATCACGAAGTTGCAAAGCGTGTCAAGGGCTATTTTGCCAGCGTAGCATCAAGGCAGTGGTAACTGCAAGCAGCAAAGCCACGTCGTGAGCGGTGCGTGCAGGAGAATTTCTTGATGAGGCTTCAAGCCCCCCCGGGCTCACGTCGCAAAGCTCTGGTCTCTCTCTCTCTCTCTCTCTCTCTCTCTCTGTGCACCTGCATTATCCTGGTTCCTGTCGGGCTCCTCCTCTGCGTGGCAACTGCTGGGCGCCTGCAGTCAGTGCTGCTTTTTCCAGCCTGCTCGGTCCTGGCAGCGATGGACCCCAGTGCGTCGCACCCCCCCGGGCCTGCCTAGGTGCCTCTCTGCCCTTGAAGCTCTGTCAATGCAGCCGGGGTGGGTTGGGGCTGCCCTGGCCCTGCTGACCCCCTCCAGTGCCCAACCTGGGAACCTGCCACCGTCAGTCATGCGTGATTGGCGTTCTTCATCGCCCACGAGGCTTTGTGGAGAGGACATGCCTTTGCACTGCCCTCCTCCAGTCTATGCATCCAGGCATCCCCACCCGTGGCTTCAACAAATCTGGGGGGTGGACGAGGTGGACAGCAGGGGAGGCACAATCCCCCCGAGACCTCTGCTATGCTCTCCTCCGCAGTGCAAGCTCCCCTGCCCTGCCTCATCCTTGCAGCCACCAGCCTGGGGGGCTGGATCCTGGCTCCACGATGCTCCTCCCTGCTTCCTTGGGTGTGCTTGTTCACCCAGGTCTTGCGCCCTGGGGAAGACCCTTCCCTACCCTCTTCCTCCGGCAGCCTCCCACCTGGCCCCACGTGGAGACTTGCTGTGTCTCCATTGCAGACCTCATTGATACGGCGAGCACCATAAGCACCTGGGGCTGGGGTGTTGCTTCTGCCTTCAGCCTCCTAGCTGCACATCTGGAGCGACCCCATTCACCAAGCACTTCTCTCTCTGCAGCTGAAGCAGGATGTGGCCCAGGGTCTGAAGGGACCACGTCCATGCTTTTAACTTTGGGGCCGGATTCCCACGTGGGGTAAGCTGGAGCTACGCCGAGGCAGATGAGCTGAGAATTTGGCTCACAGGTGCCTTTGATTTGGCAGCTGGTTTCAGCAATAAATACTGCCCAGAGGGAGGAAGAAAGAAACTGTTTGGAAGCAAGCATATCTGAAACTCTCAGTAAATAGGTTTGCAGAGGCACACTAAAGCTAATTCAGTTCTGCAAAACACTTCCAACATGTCTGGATGAAGGTGCAGGAGAGAGGGTGCCTTTTCCTTTCTTGTGGACTGAGCTCATCCTGGCCTGTAAATGAGGTGCCAGATACCTTGGTGCAGGACTCTATGCATGATGCACTTAAGGTGGAGGGTCTTCGGGTTACAGGTTAGCTAACGAGTAGAAATGGAAAGGATGTTCCCCATATGCTACAGTCTGCTTTTACCGTGCCCTTCCTGACCAAACTGTTCTGAATCAGCAGTGGGTATTTACAGAGCTAATAACACACATCCATCACGCTGACACTCGGGTGGATTTCTCTAGCTTAGCTTTCGTGCTTCTATTTGCTTCCCTGGACCTGCCCCAAAGTCAAAGGATGATTCCCACTGACTTTGGATTGGGCCCCGTCGGACCTGCCAGTCGCGTCGTTTGTTCCTTCACACACATGCATGCACAAGCACCCGAGCCACAGTTGCAAAGGTTAAAAACCCCTGACAAAAGCAGGTTAAAGATCCCATAGATGCAGATGTGCCTCCCAGTCTTATTTTGCTTCCTAAGATGCATTTGAATTGCATATTAGTTTGGCTGTGAGCAAGCTTAACCATGTGCTATTTTACCTTCCTTTCACAAGCAGGGGCTTCCCAATGCCGTACTTTTCCCAACCCCAGTCCCTTCAAAGCAACAGGTAAAAGACCACCTTGGCCAAAAGCAGTGGGAGTGTTTTCAGGCGCAAACAGAAGTGCAGCACCTGGGTCTAACTCATGGCGCGTCACAGAAAGCACCAGGAGTTAGACCGATCCTCCCAACCTAATAGACGTTAGCTCGTCGCACAGCTTTAGCTCAAGCCAGATCAGAGCCATCCTGCTCTCACTGAAGTCCGCCTGAGTTTTGCCATTGACTTCAGTTGTTCAGGATCAGTCTCTAAAAACTCCTGCTTTGTTTTATACCTGATGCAGGAGGAGGAATTTGTCCACTGAAAGATAAGCTAATGGACCTGCTAGCTGAGGTGCGCCGAGTTTGACCGGACCAGAGTCGGTCAGGAGATTGATAAGCACAGGGTCTATAGCACATTTGCAGTCCATGTTTAATGGGTAGGTTTAGTTCCCCCGTGTGACTCATACCATCTATTTCTTATGCAGTTCGATCCAGGCCAGAGTGACCTTATGTGATGGTTGCTATGTACTGGTACCGAGTCTGCCGGCAGAATATCGAGCAAGCTGAAAACAGCTAAAACGCGGGATTTTGAGCAAATGCTGCCCTGTTGTGTTCAATGCCTCTGCTCGCCAGCTGCAGCTTTGTCAGCAGAGTGTGGTTCTGCTGCCCTGCCAGGACCTCGTTTGGGGAATGGTATCATTTCGCCGCTGGGATTTTTAACCTTGCAGAAAAGCAGAGGTTTCATAATCGCCACTGAGGCTGCAACAATGCTGTTCATTAACCTCCTGGAACTTCACAGCTTTCCCTCATTTCCATTCAGCAGCAGGACAAGCACTTCAGACTGGCGGGGAGGGATGGGGGTGCCACGCTTTCGTTTTGAAAGCTAGGCTCTGGCCCTGTCTCTGCTGTGGTGTGCAGCTGTGTTGGAAATCATGAAAT
Source organism: Alligator mississippiensis (assembly GCF_030867095.1). Classification (NCBI taxonomy): domain Eukaryota; kingdom Metazoa; phylum Chordata; order Crocodylia; family Alligatoridae; genus Alligator; species Alligator mississippiensis. The sequence continues at coordinate 2,064,984 of NC_081829.1, read as the reverse complement.
CAAAGCGATGTGGAACGAGGCTCTGATTTTACAGCAGCTTGCATTATTAAAAAACCCTCTTTGGTTCCTACCTCTGCTTGTTCTCCATCACTGTTGGCTTCTGCATACGGTATAATGGCATTAATAATAACACTTAGGCAACGAGCTTCTTGTGAGTGCCTCAAAGCATTGCACAAACCTTCAGGAAGCCTCGTTATGCTCCGTGCTGTTGATATTATTACTCCATTTTACAAATGGGCAATGAACTTGAACCTGTCCTGCTTTAGGAAAGCCCCGTAGATGCCCAGCTGCATCCTTTTTTGCTCATGGGGCTCGTACCTGGCAGACTCCTCAGTCTGATTCTACTGCCCTGCTAAGACCTTGTTTGGGGAATGGTATAATTTTGTCTTTTGGATGTCTAACCTTGCAGAAAAGCAGAGGTTTCACCAGCTGTAACACTCTGTAAAAAGTGGCAGTGCCAGCCAGAGACACTTCACTCTACAGAGTGGATTCAAGTGCCCGGGTCTGGTTTCTGGGTCTATCAGAGAGACCCCAGAATAACTTCTGGCCTAGTGGTTTTTACCTGGCAGCCCACATGCATCCGAGCAGGGGCTCGAACCTGCAGCTCGGGGGAGCGCTGTGACCCGCTGGCTCTCCTGTCTTGTCGGAGCTGTATTTAGTTGTCTAAGTACATTATTTCTTCACGTTACTACACTCACTCTTTCCCCAAAAATCAGATTGAAAGTTGGGGTGCCTGTCTTAGATGGGGAAACTGATTCTGAGCAGTTTGGTTAAAAGGAAAAAAACCCCTTTCTTCCTTCCCAAAACATGGTGGGGGGGGGGGGGGGAGAGATATGTACATAAATGTGGTAATGAAATCTTCCTTGGGCCAGAGAGACAGGCTCTGTAGCCAGTGTCAAGGCTGTCTCTCCCCTGGGGCTGTGGGATAGGGAGGCTCAAACCCCTGCTCCAAAAATCATAGCTCCCAAGGCAGCTTTGTGCTTAGAGAGCTGAGATCTGGGCTCTTCTACTGAATCCCTGGGTGACCTTGGGCAAACTGCTTCATTACTCTGTGCCTCAGTTTTCTTACCTGTAAAATGGGGATAAATCTTAAGCTGAGCAGGTGGAACACTTTGAGGTGCACAAGTGAAAAAACCCATTTAAGAGCTAAAGACTATTAAAATATCTGAGTGGGGGGTGATGTAGTGCACAGCTTATATCACCCAGCTTTCGGTGTTCAAACCTGGCCTTTAAAAGAGGAGATAAAGCCCCAGAAAGGTGGAAAGCCCTCTTGCAGCCCCTTGTACAGCACCTTGCATGTGAGGATGCTGCTCCAGGATTCAGACCCCCGGCCATTATAGGGATACTCTCACAAATAGTGATAATAGCTGCAGTAAAATTCACCGAGGGTTGTGACGGCGCGTTTGCTCCCTACGTGTTCTCGGTCAGGCCGATCGACCTGCTCATGGTGCGAGTCGGGGCATCATCCCCTGGCCCTTAGCGTTGTGATTTCGTATGGCTGATATCAACGTTACGGGCTGATGGGAGGCTTGCAACGGGAGGGAGATAACGGCCCAGTGCCCATGGTAACTACAGCTTCCCATGCTCTTCCCATGCCAATGCAAACTGTAAGGAAGCAACCCCTGGCCTTTCCTTGCGGGCAGCTAGGAGTGTCCAGGAGGACAGCAGACGGGGGTGGGGGGAAGAAGACTACATCAGGCAAAAAGCCCTGGGTGACTGGGTGGATGAATGAGAGCAGGGAGAGCGTGATCTCGGGAGAGACGCTGCAGACTCGGGGCTGGATTCTCAGCCAGCAGCGATTCCACTGCAGTCAAAAAAAAGTTACACCAATTCACACCAGCTATGGATCTAGCTCTACATTTCCAGCACCTGGTTTGCTATCAGCTCCACTGGGCTATCAGTCAGAAGTCAGTGGAAAAATTCCCATTAACTTCAATAGGCTTTGGATCGGGCGTCTAGCTGGGAAACTGGCATCCGTTCCTCTCCTTTGGCAAGAAATCATGCCCCTCTCTCTGGCTAATGTTAGCTTGCGCCTCAGGCCAGTCCTCAGGGGGAGATCTGCTGTTATCTGTGTCCCTGTCCTCTGCTAAGGGAAAATCTCCACTTGCTTATCTACAGGGTGTTTTATTAAATAACTGTAACATAATGCCGGGGCATTTCTGTCTCTCCGGGAGACTCCGTCAGAACAGCTGTTATCTGATAAGGATTTTGAAATGTGTTGCATGAGAAAAGAGTTGGGGCCCATGATCTTATCTGCACGTGTCAAAAAGAACAAGGATCTCTATTCTGGGTTGTGCAAGGATGTTTGGGGGTCTCCACCAGAGCCCATCTGAGAGGGGGCTGCATAGTCAGCTCTTCGTGGCTTGGAAACCATTCTCTGCAGAGGTTCGGTTTATCAGCGGGCGCAAGTTAGATTAGCTCTGTTGGCTTCGATGGGGGAAGCGATGCCCGCTGAGAGATGCGACCTCTTCCCTCTGCCCAGCCACAGCCCAGCTGTGCGATGCACAGAAAATGCCACATGTGAGCAAAGCGCTTTCAGCCTGCATGTGGGCAGCGCCGGGTTTCACCCCCTTGACATACGCTGGCATTGAGGGGGACGGGCCGTGGCTTTGCTGCCAGACCTTTTCAGTGTGCTGCCATTTCCCCGGATCCCAACTTCTCACCTCTCCCAGCGCTGCACACTGTGCTCACTAGGACCACACTGCTTGCACACTGCCTCCTCGACTCTAGGAACCACAGCAGGGGTTTGTAGGCATGTGCAGCATTTGGAATCAGTGGTTTTAGGGGTGCTTTTTGCTTCCCCTTCTCCTCCAGCATGCACAAGTCTGCACGCGCGTGAGCACACACACACAGTCTTTTCCTTCCTTCCCTCCCTCCTGCTCTGTGCTTTGCTCTCTCTCTCTCTTTCTCACACACACACACACAAACCCTCAGTCTGTTGGCAGAGGCTGGCTCCCCTCTTGCACCAATGCTATCCCACCCCCACCCCGACTCTCTGCTCTCACCTGCTGTCCTGCTGCACTGTTCACACCAACACACACACTGTTCCTCTGTGCATGCACTATCCCTGCATACACTGTTCCCGTGGACACGAGCACACACACACACACACACACAGTCGCTCTTTTGAACGCTAGCCCCACTGTTCTCTTGCATACGCTTCACACACGCACACTTTGCACACACACACATGCATGCACACTTCTCTGTCCCCCGTGCCATTCCCGAATGCCTGCCCTATCTGCCCCCCTGCCCCCTTTCTCTCAGCCCTGTCCTGCTCGCACACCGGCTGGCCCCCGCATCCTGCCTGCACCCCCCCCCGCTCTCTCTGCAGTCTCCGTCTCCCCCTCTCTCGCTCACCCTGGCACTCTCCACGTACGCTTCTTTCCACCCCCCGCGCGCAGGCTCTGCTCGCCCTTGTCCACCCCCGGACACGCGGGCACGGGAAAGCAGCAGCGGGGTCTCCATCCTTGGCCACGCTGAAGACCAAGCCTCGAGTAGGGCATCCGGTCCCTGGGCACCCGGCGCGGCGCGGCGCGGCGCGTACCTGACGATGCCGTACATGACCAGGACGTTGCCCAGCAGCCCCACCACGCACACCACGGAGTAGAGGGCGGTGATGGCGATGGCGATGATGATGGAGGTGGCGTTCTTGGCCGGGGTCCCCTGGGTGCCATTGAAGCTCTGGCTGGGGAAGGGGTCCAGCTCGGTGGCGTTGGGGCGCTCAGCACCCGGGAGCGTGGACAGCTCCATGGGCTGCTCCGCGCTCGCAGCCGCCGCTACTGGGCAGCCGCCCGCGTCCTCCTGGTGTCTTATAGCCCACGTGCGAGGATGCGCCTGTCACTCGCAGGGGAGGGGAGGGGAGGGGAGGGGAGGGGGCGGCTCGCTGCGCCCACCCTGCCTCCTGCTCCGCATCCTCGGCATGCAGGGCAGGGGCAATGCTCTCCAGTCCCCCCCCACCCCAGGCTCTGCGTGCTGGGGGCAGCGTGCCCCGGTCCCCTTGCAGCCCTGCACCCAGCTCCTGCCCCTCTCCGCCTTCTCATCCGCACCTGCCCTTGCACACCGGGGCTGCGACCCGAGCCCGTGCAGGGGACGCGCTCTTTCTTCTGCCATTATGTAAGCAGCGTGCATATGCATGGCCTCCCGCCGGCATGGAGATGGGCTCCTTAAGCAAGAGACCTCCACCGTGTTCAGCGGGGAGATGGGGATGCTGCGGGCACCCAGCGTGGAGCGGCAGGTCCTTGCCCTGCTGCTGTGCCTTATTCGCAGCCTGGCAAATTGGGGCTGGGTGGAGAGTGGAGAGCATCCTGGAGCTGCTTCCCTGCCTGCATCCCACCCCAAAGGTGGGTTTCCCGCCAGCCTTGGCATCGCTGGGTCATACCTGCGTGCCCCGCTCCCCCGTCTACTGAAGCAAGGAGTGGGGCTCGGCTGGCAATCAGCACGAAACACCCTGATCTCTGCTTTGCAACGAGGTGGGAGGGTACGGAGACCTAGATGGAGGGAGCCCACCGACCTCGAGACTAAAGGCGTTGTTCTGAACGAGGGCTCTTTCAGCAGCATATGTAAAAAAGGGCGAAGACATCAGCACTTCATTGCATTTTAACAGCTGTTGCAGTGGTGGGACGTTGGCCACCGTGGTCTCCTTGCTTTGCTGGTGGCAGGTTCGGGGGCTATGTCGCGTGGTGGTGTAAGGGTTGACTCCGTGGTGTTGCTGAGAGGTTGGACACTGGGTTTGGACAGGGATGATCCTGCTTTGGGCAGGGGGTTACACCTCTGGCATCCCTTCCAGCCTTGCTGCTCTGTGAGTGGAGATCTGTGGTTTCTTTCATGGGGGCGGGGGATTGCAAGGGCCTGTTTACACTTCAGGAGCCTCGGATGCTGCAGTTATGTTGGCCAAGTCCTTTGGTGAGGGCACAGGATACGCTGATGGCTTTTTTAGACTCACAGACAACGAGGGTTGAAGGGAGCTCAGGAGGTCACATCTAGTCCAACCCCCTGCCCCGACTAGATCATTTTTCATTTTGCATAGCCATGGCATCACCTGGATGACGTGCAAAGCCAACAAAAGCCCTTGAGGTAGAGGATCTACCAATGGTATCTTCCTTCCCTACCCGACCCGGAGTCGTTCCCAGAGCTCTGCTCGTCATACCGTGTCTGAAGGAGGCAGGGTCCTGCAGAAAAGTAGACGGTTTTCATCCAGTATGCTGTAGCTTAGACCTGGCCACATTTGTCCCATGTGATTTTCATGGCCGAGTACCGTCTAATGGCAGCAGAGACCAAACAGCAAGTAGTAACAGAAGTGTTTCCCAGTGAGCAGCAAAGACAAGAGTGCAATCAGTGCCAGATATTCAGACAGTCCCAAGTACCATCCCTCCCAAATTCTTGCCCTCATATTGAAATTCAGAAATGGAGGTAAATTGAAATCACTTTGGCCTGCATCACATCCTAACTCTCCCATTGAAGTCAGTAGGAGTTTGATGCCTCAGTACCTTGGCGGGACCCGCATCTTAATCACGTTTTTGTTCTACGCAAGAGCTTGATTGAAGTCCTGCCTTATCCTTGCTGTTCCTATGCACTGCCATGTGAATATTAATCCACTGATGTTTAAAAATACTTGGGTAGTGTGGTGAGAGCATTACGGAAATGCCCAGAAGGAGCTTAATGAAGCTTAATGAAGGGACTTTCTGAGGTCCCTTCCAGCCCTAATGTCTATGAAATCTATTCAGCCCAGGTGTGCTGGGGGGGCAGCAATCAAAGCCTGGGGACGCACACTGAATGTTAACCTATAATGTTAATGCATTGAATGTTAACATATGATGAGAAGAAGTCAGGTCGTTGGAGGCTGCATCATAACGCGCACACAAGAGGAATGCACTAAGATTGCACAGGCAGCCTTCGCTCTGCTGTTCTCCAGCTCTGGGTCCTTGACTTCTGTGCCTTCGTGAGCCTACCCTAAAATCACCTAAGCCTGCACATGGCAGCTTGAGGCTGGGAACTCCTGTCTATTTTACAGCTAAGGAGGCTAAGTGATTCGACCAAGGCCAAGCAACCTGTCAAGCATTTCATCTCATTACCTTAAGCAAGCAAAGGAGTCTGATCCTAGACAAGTCCTTAGCCTGTTCTCTTCAGTGCATGCTGCCTTGTGTGATGCTTTAATGAGGAGCTGAATCATGGGTTTACTGCAATTCAGGCCCTCATTTCAGAGCCATGGAGAGCGTGGCCTGGAGAGCTCCCAATCCCCGCAGCAGAGGAGGACTTTAGGCTGGGATTTTCTGTGCAACATAATGAGCTGGGTGCTGATAATCTCAGGCTCCTCTGAAATCCTAGCCTCCTTCTGAACCCCACTGTTCTGGATTTGGAAATGCCTGTAATCATTTATGAATATTGTATCTTGACCCAGTTACTGTGATGTTTATTCTCTGCATGTGTCACACTCACTCCATTGCTGTATTTCTAGGAAATCCACCCCGAAATGGGAAGTGGACCCTACTTACGCTCTTCCAAAGCAAGGACAAGGTAGGAGCCATTCCCTTGGATGCTCCTGATGCACCTGTCCATTGTATTTTCCCCAGGGGTGACTCCGTCACCCTGAAGGGATGCCTCAAGGAGAGGCACAATTTGAGAAACCAGATTCCAGAGGTTGGGGTATTTGGGAATTCAGAAGCTGCAGGGTCCCCATCCGTCTCTAAGTGATCCAGATGTGCAAGGAGAGCGTTGCTTGTTAAGATTAGACAATGCTTCATTTACAGTAAATGGTACTTTGGCTTGCAAAGGATATCCAGGCCCTCTTTTCTCCGCAGGTGCCAGTACCTGGCTGCCCTTGCTGGGAGCACATGGTGGATGCACAGGGTGTTAGTCTAAGAGTGGGAGAATCGTGTCATTCCACCCCAAAAGAAGAGACCTGGCACATAAGAGGGTGTACTCATATGGCACTTGACCCTGTCACCACAACACACACACACACATATGCACCGAGCCAGACCAGTGGAGTTATTCCTTTGTAACAGGGGGAAAAGATGCACCCAACCAGCTGCAGCTTGGATGCAGATTTACTCCAGTCACAGATGTGCCTGCGAGGGATGAAGGCATGGACGATCAGAGCAGGGCAGGCCCCAGCAGCTCGGGGCTGGAGTTCGGGTTGGGGAAACGAAGTCAGAAGTTGAGATCAAGACGTGGAGTCAGGAGGCAGGCTGGGGATTTCAGAGCTGCAGTCAGGACTGGGGAACCAGAAGCAGGAGCTAGGTCAGGCCTAAGCAAGGAGCTCCTTCAATAGGCCAGAGGCATGGCACAGCTGCTTTTTCTCCAGACAGCTTGCTGCTGTCTGCTCCAGCCTTCCTGCAGCCCTGAAGGATGACTCATGCTGATCCCTGACTGCTTCCAGCCAGGAACTACGGCTAAATCTGCCCCAGACAGGGCTGAATCTCCCCCAGACCGGCTCATTACCCTGGCCCTCTGACTGGGAAGCCACCAGATCTGTGGAAGACAAACACCTTTGGCCTCTTTTGCTTGCTCTGAAGTAGATCATCATCTTTCCAGACTGCTTCTTCCCGTGTGTGCAGCTCCTATCACAACGCCATCCCCATGCTGCCTGCGGCCTTTGGGAACGGCTTTAATCCAAATGCTTATTTATACAAGTAATAATGATTCCTGCTGCTTCCCGCAGACACTTATTCTCAATTCTGCTTGGTCTTTTACTTGTGCCTGAATGTTAAGAAGAAGCCCAATGGACGCGTAAAACAAATTGAAAATCTTTTATGTCGTTGTTTTGCAATAACGTTCTTAAGTACCGAGGTTATTGTTTGCTTGCTCTGCCGTGGCAGGGAGCAACCTCCTCCAAGATAAGGGGGTCTTGCGTGCCTGTCGTCAGGGTCCATCCCTGCTGGTGATGCCCACTGCCAACATGGTGAGAGCCCGAGAGGGGAAGGGACTTATCCAGTGACACCCTGAGGCAGGAATAGGTGGGCCAAGTGAGACGCCATCTCCAAGGACTCATCAGGCTCAACCATGAATTTGGCCCCATAACACCGGTGACTTGAGTGGGCAGAGAAGCCCGGGGAATAGGGACAGGAGGGAGCTCAGGAAGACATTTGCTCCATCCCCTGCCCTCCGATCGCTCCCTCTGTTCTGTTCTTAAACCGTTCCAGCCAGATGCGTGGCTTAAAACCCTCCCGCGTCGATGGCTCCGAGACACCTTTCAAAATCCAGGAAACGAAGGGACAGAGCAAGACAGCGGCCTTGCCAAGAGCACCCGGGTCTCTGACTTGCAGTCCTGGGCCTTAAACCCCAAGCCATTCTTCCTCCTGCTTCGCTCCATCACAGTTCATGGGGCCAGCGGGACACTGGTCCAGTGACACATTGATCTCACAGTGCTTTGCCGGGGAGCACAAGTACCATCATCTTCACTTCACAGAGCAGGGAGCAGAACCGAATTGGGCTCCTCTTCAGTGGGTGCGTCTACACGAGATGCTTTCTGCGCGGTAGCCTAATAACACTCCTTGGACGGCAAAACCCGTGCTAATACGCTACCGCGCAGTGTTATTAGGCGACTGTGCAGTAAGCATCACTAAAGACCCATGCACAGTAGTGCCATTTACTGCACATTGATTTAGGACTTGGTTATTCAAGTACTAAACTTAATGCGCAGTAACTGCAGTGCATTAATGAACGTGTAGACGTGCCCAGTGAGAATTAAGGATACTCAGTGCGGTGCCTCCGAAGAGATGAGCCTCAGCTGGCAGAAATGATCACTGACATAACTGGAGCTGCACAGATTTATACCTGCTGCAGCTCAGGCCGTGGCTTTTTAATGGGCTCTTCTTTATATAAAGCAAGGAAGCAGAGAGATCGCCTTCTCCCTCCTTTCCCTCCCCACACTTTAATTCAGCCAGGGCGAGAGGTTTCAATTTGCTCGGTGAAGTGCTCCAGCGGTAAAGTTGCTGCCTCATTGTGTACGACGCTGCTTCAGCTGCTGCAAGTGTGCCGGATTGAGGGATTTCACACGCGGGGTTTTCACCGGGCTGCCTCTGTGCCACGCGCTCTCCTCCGGCAGAGCCATTCATTTCAAGGACGGGGTTATGGAGAACAAAAACCTGGTCAGCCAGTTGTTATAAGTCATTGCCTTTGCCTCCACTATTATTTTCCCCCTGGATCAGGCATTTCCTATATAGAGTGGATATAGCGTTTATATAGTTTATAATATTTATATGGCACTGAAATACATATAGCAGGGCAATGCCTCTTCTGGAGCTCAGTGCGGGGTTTCACTTCCCTTCCTCACTGCTGCTCTGTCGAGCCCTGTGTAGCCTCTCTTCTGTCCAGGCTCACATAATACCTTTCATGCCCAAAGAGTACGACAGCCCTGATCCACTTTGGCTGGGGCAATGAGCAGGGGTAGTGATGAACCTAAGATTTAAATACTCTGCCAATACTGTCCCATCAGACAGGGAAGGAGCAACTCCTGTGCTCACTAAGGAACCAGATCGACAGAAGTTTCTGTCTGGTCCTCAGCAGCTATAGGTACAAAAGGTGGATACTGCTTTTAGGGCCAGTGTATAGCTCACCCTGAGGTGGCTGGTTGCTGGGGGAGGGAGGGGAAGTTGACCCCAGCAGAGACAAGGTGCTTTAGTCACTGCTAGTTAATTCCTAACTCTCTGTCTTGGAGCCACTGGCCGTGTCTACATGTGCATTTATGCTGGCTTAACTTTAGTGCTCAGTAATTTACTGCGCAGTAAGCAGGAATAGGCCGGCATCTATACATGCAGACATTAAAGTGCATTAATGCTGTGTGTGGACTCACTTGGGACTAAAGTTAGCCCCAAGTCAGCCCACACGCACAGTGCTACTGTGCAGTAAAGTGTCTACACGTGCGTTGCTGCACAGTAACTAAATAGGCATAAATTTGATACCTGCATGATGCAAGTATCAAATGTACACCCAAGTTGGCGTAAGTTGCCCAATTGACTGCGCAGTACAGGTGTGCACATGTAGACGCGTGCCTGTACTGAGCTGTAATTTCAGCCACTGTGCAGTACACGAGCGTGTGTAAATGCACCCACCGGGATGAAAGTCCTGTTGCTTGCACCTTCGAAGAGCTGCACTGGAGCAACCTGTGCCTGAGCCCGCTGGGAGGAATTTATGTCCATGGTCATTAAAAGTGGCATTTTGATTAAGCTGGAAGTGGCTCTGCTGACAAAGTCACTATATTTCACCCTGGGACGAGCCCCTTCCTCTCAGGAATTGGCTGGGTTTAATTCCAGTGCCTGTAAAAATAACATACAGCAATAATTAAAACCCCGTGGAAGCACTCCAGGCAGGCTCAATGAGGAATCTCTAAATGTTAATAAAGAAAGAAACAGAACGGAGGTTGTTTTTTCTCCAATAATGTCCTCTGCTTTTGGTCATTTATCATTGCAAGAGTAACGATGTTTCTAAAGCACCTGTCGGCTAAGGACACTCCTATGCATTTAGTCCTGCCTGTGCTGGGACGCAGGCTTGTTGCACGCTCTGCTCGTTCAACAGGTGGAGAAACCGAGGCACGGAGAGGTTACTGACTGCTGAGTTCATAGGACGGGCTGCGGCGAGGTCCCAGGCTAGCTCCCGCTGAAGTGAATGGCCCCGGTTTCTGGTTCCCTAGTGCAAAAGGGCCGTACAGCTCGCCTGAGTGGCGGGGTGGGAATTCGTCGAATCCAAAAGGCCGTCCCTGGGCACTGGGTAGCTGGCGCAGGGGGCATGGCCGGGGCGAGGGGTCTTCCCCAGGCCTTTCCACCTCAGAGCCAGCCCTCTCAAAGTGGTGGCCCCAGCCTACGCGATGCATTGCACCCGCTGATACAGCCGACTCTGTCTTCCAAGGCACATCCTGGGTTACTCATCAGGACATTAACTAATGTGGACTGCGGTTGGGAGAGGAGAAAGCTGTCTAGAGGGCTGTGGTCTGGGGCGTTTTCTTTGAATTGCCATTTCCATCCGGCCGAGCGTCTGCAATTAAGCTGCGTTCAGGAGCTCCAGCAAGCGGCCTCTCCCCCGTGCTGCAGGACACGTCACACCCTGCCAAAATGCCCCTCAATTAGACAGCCTCCTTTGTCCCCAGCTGTGACAATTCAGCACAGTATATTATCCACCAGGCAAAGCTGCCGTGTGGGTTTTTTCCCCGCAAATGGTATTTGATGTGCTTTACATCTTTATTGGCTTTTGATAAATACCTGTTGGCGCTGACTCTTTTAAAGAGCGACCTAAGGCCTGCTGGAGAAAGAGAGAGAGACCATTAGTGGAAATTAACTGGGGGTTGTCTGGGTCTAAACAGACACAAGTGCTATTATTACTGCCGCCTTTTATGATGCACAAGCACATTTTGTCTGCCTGGTGCCTGGCTTCTCAATGCAACCTCTGTCAGCCCCCAGCTTAGCGGAAGCAGAGATCAAAGCTGCCGAGAGTTGAAAAACAGGATCTAAATTGCTGCTCGAAGCACCCAGGGTCGCTCCTCGGGGGGCACGGAGCACAGGGCCCCGGAAAGGTGTCCATGGGCCAGGCCAGCCGGGGCTTGGTCTCACCCGCTGCTTCAGGGGACAGGACAAGTGAAGTGGATGGAAAAACTTTCCGGGTGGAACAGTTGGACAGGGGTTATTTAAGGCCTTCCTGAAGTGGAGTGGGAGGTTGAGAACCGGCTTCTAATCCACTTGCACTTTGCTTTTGAATCTCTGGCCTCTGGGACTAATTGCAATTGGAAAGCCAGGAAATCTGCTCACCTGACGGCAGCTTTCAACCTTTGGTGGCACCGGGTATTTGGGATGTTTGGGGTCACAACTGTACCCCACTCCCCTAATGAGAGCTGAAAGCCTGGCCATGAGCTGCAGCCCCAGCCTCCTTCCCCTTACATAATGCCCCAATGAAATCGTAGCATGGCGGCTTCTGCGCCATCGGTAACACGTCGTCATTAGTGCATCAATGTGTATATGAAACATCCTGCCACTGCTTTTGTCTCCAGCTCTTCACATGCTATTCAATTTGCCTGTGAATAGAACATTTTGTGTTTCTTAACAATAGTCTTATTTGGCACCGTGGAGCACAGCAACACGGTTGCATTCGATCGGGGGGGGGAAAAAATCGGCTCCTTGTAGTGGGGAGTGAAGTTTAAAAATAAAATGCCACTTGGAAAGTTTGCGCAGAGTCTTTAGCCCACACACGGCGGGGAAAGGAGCTGGATTTTGGTACACTTCCTTTTTCCAGCAAATACAGCTTCCCCTGCAGAGACGGAGAAAAAATATGGCACTCGTTTCAAAAACCCATGTGTCAAACTCCCCGTTCTTTTCCCTTCAGCTCATACGAATCCAGCCGTCCACGGGCTGTTTAGCTTGTCATTAGGTACAGCAGGGAAGGGTTATAAATAGAAGCAGGCTTAACAATAAGAAAACATGACAGTGAAAGAAACGGGAGAGATTAGCCCAAGAAGAAGACAGGGTAGTCGTGGCAGCTGACCCGTGCCAAACGGGAGAGGGTACAGAAGCTCCCCTTCCTGGCAGCGCATCCTTCCAGGGTGGCATTGCTCCCAGGACCAGCCGTCTCGGACTATCCAGGTTGGATCAGGTTTTTTTTTTTATTAATGTATTTTGTATTTCAAGTCAAATCAGTTCCAAATCGTGTTGATGGAGCAGAACCCAATCGCTCCAAAAAACGTATCGATCGAGCAGGCAGGACTCAAACTGTTCTAAACACCACGTACGGCGCTACAACCGGCGAGCATCCTCCACCCCAGGCTCTCACCCTGGCGCTTCACATGCTCCCAAATCCCTTGGCAGGCATCCTACATGCAAGCCCAAGGCTGGAGGTGTTGGGAATCAGATGCCCCCAGAAGCTACAGGTAAGCATCCTCCATCCCAGACTCTCAAGTCCGGGATTTCAGATATTTCCTACACTCAGTCTTAGCCCACAAGATGCCAAGAAGCGATCAGATGCATCGGGTGGATCAGGGTGCTGCCAGTGCCACATGCTTCAAGGGCAGGTGCGCTGTTACGGGATGCCCTGTCCTACCAGGGCGAGCTTCTTCCCTCCTTCCCTTCTCCTCGCTGCATGGCTACGAGCATCAGCACTTCTTGTGGCCTTGAGACCTGCCCCCAGAAAGGAGAGGTCAGGCTGACCCGTGCTGCACCCCAAGATGGATGGACAGCAGCAGAGATCTGCACCTCTCTCTGCAGACGGGCACTTTGACTGTTTCAAATCTTCCCCGTAGGGGTGGATTTGCACATGGCACCCGCTGTCTCCCAATGTCCTCCTTCACCCCGCAAGCATCCTATAATACTTGTAGCCTGTCTACTGGGGAGGTGTCCAGATGCCCGACACCCAGGCAAAATGTCCCTGCAGACCAAAGCGCAGGGAGACAACGGGCCGGGCGTGATCAGAAAGAGTTGTGCCAGGGCTCTTCCCCGGGAGGCTGTTTTGCTTGTGCCCCCCCAGGCAGAGCTTGCTCTTGCCTGTGGCTATACCACCGCAGGCTGTATATGTGTCAGCTCTCATCAGCTGAGTGCAGACGGCACTCGGAGCTGGGGATACAGGTAGAGCAGGATGGAGAGTTTTGTCATCCCGCGGGGCGAAGAGATCAACCCCCCCCAGCTGATGTTGCTGCCGGGGGTTGGAGGCTGTGAGCAGAGGGCTTCTGCCAGTCCGTGGGGTACCCAGGCAGCAGAAACCCCTCTTGGACCAGCACATGGCATGTCTCCTGGACTCGACTTTTCTACGGGCCTATGACACGGCAGCGGGAGGTCAAGACGAGCCTCAAGGTGTGACATTGTCCGTGCTGGACAGAGCAGGTGTCGTCTCCATGCTGAGAAGGTGCTGAGCTGAAAGCCTTGTGCCACGCGCCGGGCTCTGTCATCAGTGGGCCGCCGTGCAAAGCACCAGGGACACGTGGAGGAGCACCACAGCGGCCCCGTCCAGAATTGGCAGCCGATGCTGGGCAGGAACGAGCGAGAGGCAGTCTGAACAGACGCACCGGGAGGTGAGCCGCTTGCTCTGCTCACGTGTTGGTCCGGTGGTAGACCTGGGAAGGAGCCTCCGACCAGTGCCAGCACCCCAGATGACGGTGGTGCCTCGCAGCTGGAAGAGGTCAGGTCGCACCACTTAAAAATAATGACCCAATAACAGGCGCCGAAGTGCAGCTGAGTTGCTGTGTCAGCCCCGGCCTTGGTGAATGCCAAATTAATTCTCTGTGATGAATGGGGCTCCTGGGAGCGTGGTTTAGCGCCACGCGCGCTAGGTGGCAGGGCTATAAATCTGCGAGCGGAGGGAGGAGGCGGCAGCACAGGCCTCTCAGGTGCCGTTAGCGCGTTCGGCTCCTGCTCGGCTGCCTGTGGACACCCTTGCAGGCTCTGCTTCTGGTGGCGGAGGGAAGGAGGCACCGTCTAGCCACCTGCCCTCTGGCCCTTGGTGCCCGGGCTGCATTCGAGCAAGCTGAGAGCCTTGGCACAGCCCCATGTGCAGAGTGGGTGCCACTTATCTGAACCGTGCCCCTCAAGGCAGGCTGGGGCCGTCTCTGAGAAGGGGGGACTCATTTTGCACCCATCTGCATGAGGGACCTTGGCTGGATGCTCCCCACAAAGCGGTGTGGGGGTGGGCTCGCCACAGGAGAGCCCAAACTGGATCCTGTCTGGGGCTGGCATCAGCGACCTGCCCCAGCAGGAGCGACTGCGGCATTCCCGGCCCTCTGAGCCGTGGGTTGAGGCTCTCCGCAGACTCAGGCAGACCTCGCCGCTCGCTTGCCCTCACCTGGTGCTTTTGGGCTTTGCTTCTGCAGTGCAAGGGACGAGGCCTCCCTGACGCGGATCGGAGAAGCACGTGGACTGCAGTTTATCTTGCCTGGGGGTGTTGCCTGTTCTGGCTCTACAGCCTGTGATCTGGATCAGCAGAGGATCTGCTTTGGGTAGACACAGGTGACATGTGATGGGTGGAGTTAGACCTATGAGACACAGCTCTACACTGGTGTAAATCACCCCTCAGGAAGTGAGGAACAGCTCTACACGGCTGTAAGGTCCCCCAGGGCATCCAGGAAGCCTCCCGAGCCCGTTTCACCCTGCCGTAGGCGGGCGCTCCATGCAAGACTTTGCTGCCTCGCGCCCAGAGATGGGGACGGCGCCTGCACCAACAGCCAGCCCGGGGGCCGCGGCTGCGTGCGCTCCTTGCGACACAGTCAGTTGATTTGGGAGTAAAATCCAGGGTAAATCCCTTCAAAGTCGTCGTGTCGTGTGCCCTAGTCCTGGGACCTTCCCGTTCTGGGTGGGGAGGAGATGGGATAGATATTGCCTTCTTGACACGTCCTCAACAGCCTTGTTTTAATCGACCCCTCCAGCTGGCAATTCTAGTGTGCTAATGACACACCATCGTTGTCGTTGTGCAGCGTAACAACTCGGCATCGGGAACCTTTGAAACCCCAGCAAACGAGGGGAAAATACACCAGCACGGCAACAACAGAGGGACAAATTAAAAGTTTTTAAATGGCTTTAGTTGTAGGTTTTAATTCTTCTTCTTTCCCTTTTGACTGACCTGGGTGGGTATAAAGCTGTCAGGTGCTACATTAACTCCAGACTCAATTAAAATTTCATATCCACTAGTTCCTTCAATGTGGAAGCTGTCCCACGCTGGGCTCAGGGTGGAAATATCCCGGAGCAGGGACGTGTTATTGGATTGTTTCATTCCCTGGCACCAGACTTTATTTGTGCAGACAATTAGACCCAGCCCAGGCCAGCAGAGAGTCGAAGATGGCTTGCGGGGGGAGGAGGAAAGGTTGGTGGGGTTGAGGTTGCCTTGCTTCACTGTAGGCAGCACAGTGGCTTTGTGGAAAGGGGCGATTCCTCCGTTGCCTGGTTTGGAGGTTGCATTGGGAGGCAGTGGTATTTGCAAACTGTTTGCTTGTTGAAGGGTAGGCGAAAGGGGTCTGTTTCCATGGGCTGTCTTGGAGCTATGCATACAGCTGAGGGCCCAGCGTGGCTTCTTCCTTGTGCCTCAGACACCCTGCTTTTCTGCCTGGCCTGGACCACCAAACTCCCGCCTGACTGCTGCTAGGATCGGTAATTGCAAGGTGCATGGTGGGGGGAGAAGAGCTAAAGCTGCCTGTGCCCCATCTACCTCCTCCAGGGAGAGAACGAGCAGGGAAGAACGGAGCAAACCCCACAGTTAAGACCTGTGCATGTCTCGGAGGCTGCAGAAAGGGATTTAAATCTGTAAGAAAGGGATTTTAAGCCTGCATAGGAGGAATGGGCCAGAGAAAGAGGATAGTCGGCAGACCCAGAGGACCTTAAAAGCTCCCAGGGAAGAGAGCGGAGGAAGAAAGAAGGCTGCAAGGATAAAGGCAGCATCCGAGCCAGGGTTTTCTCTCTTAGGGTCTGGAAGAAACTGCAGGGTACAGTTCACTCCTTGTTGTTCATGTATTCGTTTGGTTGCTGGTTCATGTTGTGCCCTATGTGGAAGTTTGCCCAGGGAAATACAGACGGTGTTATATGACCTGACAACCCGCTACAGGGCCGAAGCCTAAAGCTTGGAAGACCCGAATTCAGTTCCCCGCCACAAAGATGTGCGTGGGATGGAGCTCATGTGAGGCCATTTGCTAGGTGAATAGTTCCCCTGATTCCTACCTGCTGGCTCCCAGTAGCTCGAAGAGAAAAATTGAGGGCCTTTTACTCCTTTGCACAGGCAGGGAGCCCAGGCTGAGCCCTCTAGCAAAGCTGGCAATTTGTCTTTATTTCCAGCCAGGAGGCTCAGGGAAGTGGGGGCAGGATTTGCCCACCCGTGCCATGCTGGGGGGCTGCACCTTCCTGCAGAGGGGAGGGGAGGGGAGGGGAGAGGAGCGGGGGGCTCGAGCCGTGGGGCAGAGCTGCTCTCCTGAGCCCAGGACACAGTCGAGGTCCAAGGGTCTTGCACATCCCGAGCCGTGGAGCTGCCGCGGATCCCTCATCATTTCTCCTGGCTTCATTAGCAGGTGCTCAGCCCCTAGCAATCAGGCCACGCGGGTGTTTTCAGTTCCTGTCACGGGTGATTTATGGCAGCCGCAGAAGAGGGAGTTTATTCGAAGCTGCCTCATCATCGGGCGCAGTCAGCTGCAGTCCAGGCCCCTTCCGAAGAGGGACGATGAACAAATCAGAAATGACCGCCCTTGATCCATCCATCGATCGACTGATTGACCTCGACTCCAGCCTGTCTGATCTACCCATCCGGAGTTGCCATTGGGATGAATATTTGTTTTATGCCAACCCCCCTTCCCTTCCCAAAAAACCCCAATAGTGTGACAAACATGCCCTAGCTATCGCTCATGGCAGCACCGAGGGACGCCGTGCTTACGTGGCTACTTTTCGGCTCAGAACCATTTTGAAGCCAGCAGGTCCATGACCGCGAGTGCCAAGTCTGATTTCTGATGCTCTGGGTTTGGGAAGGACGGGAGCTGCTTTATTTACTGCCTGATGTCTCGTCCTGACAAGGGAAGTTAGGATTTGGCTGCGGTTCCTGCTTGATCGCAGAGGCACGCAGCCCGGCTTTGGCAGGGGCAATCCAGCTGTGGTCGAAACCACAGGCTCGTGGCCTGCTTGGCACCCCTGCGTTTGTCAGAGAAGAGGTA
The DNA here is from genome assembly GCF_030867095.1 of Alligator mississippiensis. Classification (NCBI taxonomy): domain Eukaryota; kingdom Metazoa; phylum Chordata; order Crocodylia; family Alligatoridae; genus Alligator; species Alligator mississippiensis. Next base: position 2,047,391 of record NC_081829.1, on the reverse strand, counting down.
GAAGATGCTGAGCGCTAACCCTCACCGGTGATTATACATCTCCTGGGGCTTTTCACAGGGCTGGGTGGGGGGTTCGGCTGTTTGCCAGCATGAGTCAGTCCGGTTTGCATCCACCTACCTCCAGTCCCCTGTTCCTGCCGCTGGAGACGGGATCCGTCCCTTCCCTGCCTATCACTGCAACCCTGGCACAGAGATAACCTTGGCAGGGGTTACAGCGGTGCAGCCCTCCCGGGGTCAGGCGGCCTGGCTCGAGTGCCACAGGTCGCGGCCTTGCTCGTGTCCAGGGGAGGTATTCCTGATTCACACCAGTGGGAGATCTGACCCAGGTGCCCGGGAACTTGCACTGACATAACTGAGAGCAGACTTTGGCCATGTAGAGCAGCGACTCTCAACCAGGGGTTGGGGAGCCATGGGGTGCTGCAGGCTCTCCCTTCCTGGCTGCTCCTGGCCCTGAACATATGCAAGTTTTGAAGTGGGGGGATGCTCTATTCACAGTTATGGAGGGGTCTCGAGTCCAACGAGCAGTGTCTTGAGCCTAGCGAGGAGTGCTTTGAGTCGAAAAGGGGTGCGAACGACCGGTCTAGAGACTTGCAGAGGGAACGTTTGCGATCTGTCGCTAGATGCAGAGCGAAGCGTGCAGTTGTGGAGCCTTCCTCGCTACGTCCACCTCCACCCCTCACATTTTCAGAGCGCTTCAAGTCAGTCGCCCTCAAACTAGGGGGTCACAACCCCAGACTGGCTCATGCACTTAGCCAGAAATGAAACGTGGGGGTCAAGCCAGGACCGGGAGTGACACCCTGGTGAGAGCATTAAAAGAACGGGAAGCGCTGCTCAGCCGTCGCACGTTGCAGTTCTCTTCCCTTCCTTTGCCCCGCGACTGACAAGAATACATTGCTTGTAAATTGGCCTCGATGAAAATAGGCTTATTGTTTTGTTTCTAAATGTCAGCAGATCTTCCTGTTTTCATACCTCGTTCTGTATCTACCGAGCAAGAACGATGCCTTTCCAACAGGGGAGTTAAAATTAGAATAAAGTTGTCTATCTGTCACCATTACCTTGGCTGGCTGGAGCTTTTCAACTTTATTTCCCTCGTGTTCTGCACTGGGACGGAGATCTCGGAGGCCTCCAGGTTAGCATCGTGCCTCCTGTTAAACCACTGGGGAAACTGAGGCAGGGAGCAGTAGAGTGATGCATTTAACGGGCCAATGTGAGTCTGTGACAGCTAGAAATTAAACTGCCTGACTAGGCTTCATGAGGGCAGTGTCAAAGGAGCTATGTATTTTCAAAGGGGACCAAGAGGACGAGGTTCCTGACTTGCATTGAACGTCAGTAGAAACTGGGCGCTGCGCCCTCCTCCCGGCCTATTCCTATTCACTAGGAAAACACTGGCGTTGCAATCCCCCACCCCCGCTTTTTTGATATCCTTCAATCCTAACTCATCCCACGCGGGCACCCGGGCTCTCGCGCCGTTTTCCCCCCGCGCCTCCATCTTCGCCTCCCCCCGCGGCTAGTCTAGCTCTGAGCCATCTGAAAACCAGAGCCTGTCTGCTATGACAGACAACCAGCTGGTCCCGAGCTGCGGTCCAGGGAGCATTAACTGCAGGAGAACAAAGCCTGCGGCGCAACTCAAAAGCGGCTCTCGGCCTCGCTGAAGTGCCTGGAGGACGCGTGTCGCTGAAATACGGCCTTCAGCCCGGGAGATGTGAAACCGCCTCGGGATTCATTTCCCCCCCCGTTTATTGTTGCTTAATTATTAATTTATTTCCAGCACCGCTGCCTGATTTCAGCTCTTTCTTCTCTCTCCCGCACAATGAGGCATTGATTGGAGGCTGGCAGCGCTCTCCCGCGTTTCAGGGCCCAGACGACAGGAATTGTTCGGCTGCATGCGTTAGGTCCGTTTGCACAAAGAAAGATCGAGCCGTCCTTCCCCGCGCCCCGTTTGCCTCAGCCTCCTTCTCGGATGTTGCGTTCCTGCTTTGGGCCAGCCACAATGGGAGGATGAGTCATCTCCTAAATGAAACATCTGAAACTGGAAATCAGCACCGTGGATGCTACCCGGGCAGAGCTGAGCGCTGCTGCCTCGGGGACGTAGCACAGGCGCCGTGCAAAGGGAAGAGCCGCGTGGAAGGCCAGCAGGCTCCCCGAGGATGGGGTGACCCCGCTGCCGACAGCAGATTCATCCCAGGTGTAAGTGCACTGGTTTCAGCCCAGGCATTTGGCAGCAGGGGAGAGAGGATGGAGTTGGGAGCGCTGATTCGCATTCCCCGAGACTCACATCTTGACCCTGGCGCAAGTCCCATCCCTGCTTTTGGTGCGTGAAGCACTTGGAGCGCTACGGAGGTGCCAGTGCCAGGTGCAATCTCCGAAAGCACCTCTCCTGCACCGTGCCGTGCACCATCCCCTCTCGCTGACCCATCTCTAACTCACATTGCTCCCTCGTACTTGTGTCAGCATCGGTGGAGAGGGATGAGCCCGCGGACACCTGACCCTGTGCTCGTATCCCCACGCGGGGCTGGGTTACACGTTCAAAACAGGCCCAGCCTTGCCAGGAGGTCTGGCCAAGCCGTGTGTGTAAAGACCCCTCTCTGGCTTTCATGTGCAGGTGATGTGTGTGCACGTACACAAGCTCTGTGCTTTGAAGCCAGGGTTGGACCCGCTCCCTTTGCCCCTCTGCTCCTGGATCCAGGTTGCACCATGCATACAAGTGCATGGGCGTTGCATAGGCAGTAGGACCGGGATCATCTTTGCTAGCCGTTTTCTTCGCAGTGGGTTGCCTAATTAATAAGGACGAGTCCCTTAGCAGGGGGTTTCCTTCCCAAGGCACCATTTCTCTGATCGGTTGGAGCTCATGGGCGGTGCCAGCCAGCTGATGGGAGAAGGGATGCCCTTTGAAAGGAAACCCACAGCAAACAGCTGGAACATCTCCGTGGTCTTGTACAGCTGTTCGCTTGGCTCTGCGCACCCCTGGGCACTTCACAAGCCCTCGTGTCATCCTGCAGCCCAAGATCAAACTGCACGAGCCGCTCAGAGCCCGTTTCACCCTGCGACCTGCTAGCCCTCCCCTGTCTCTTTGGTGGGGTTGAACCAAAAGAGAAAGTTTTCAAAGGTAAAGAAATGTTTCCTTTTGGGGTATGCCAAACCCCCCCCAAAACACAACACAGGACCAAAAAAGAATCTGGATATTTTTCTTTTCATTTTGGGGTTCTTTAGCCCTTTTAAAACACACTCCCTGGTGCTTTTTCTTAAATGGAGCCCTATTTTTATATGAAAAAGACTGCTTTGAAAAGAAAAGTGAAGCAATTGAAGCTAAAAATGGTCTAAATGACCCATTTTGATGTATTTTTTTCAGTTTCTCTCCCGTTCCCCTTCAGCTGGAACTAGTCACTGAATGTCACGACTTGGTCAGGTTGGGGAGAATTCTCCATTTGCTATAAAACCCCCAACCACTATTGCTGCCTGCTTTGCTCTAGGGCAGTGGTTTTCAACCCCGGGGGTCCACAGGCGATGTCGAAGGGGTCTGCAAACAATGACTATGATCAAGCAAAAGGATGTGAATCCCCACACTTACAATTCAAAGGGGTCCACACCTCCACTGGAGATTTCCAAAGGGGTCCGTGAATGAAGAAAACCACTGCTCTAAGGTGATGCTGAAGTTGGGTCCCTACTTGAGTTCAGTCTCTAATCTGCTTGTGTCTCTCTCTCTTCCTTCCTCCGTGCGACACTTCCCTTTCCTTTCTTCGCAAGTGCTGTCAGTGCAAATGGGAAACGTGGCGCTGGCTCTCCAGCACGAAGCCGTTCAGAGACAGTGGTGTGGGGGAGAGAAACCCCCTTTCCATCACTAGCCAAACGATGATGAGCCAGATGCTTGCCTGGAAGTCAGTGATGGGCAGTCCTCAGCCCAATCCTTCAGCTCTCTCGAGTTTATCCCTGCCTGGTACAATGGGGTTTCTTTTCATGCATTGAATCCAGGTCAGCCCTAGCCCAGGTAAAACCATTCCTGTTTCTCTCTAATTGATCCCCGCAATCTCTTGAATTGCAAAATGCCAGACCTGCTGTTCCCCTGCGTTCGCGTTTTGATGTCTCTCGCTCAAGGCTCCATCTTGAGACCTTTGTTCTTTCCTTTACTTATTCATGCTCCCCGAATGTTTGCCCAGCTCTTGATGCTGATGTGCTGATGCAGCATCATTAGCAGGGCTTGAGTTACCTGACAAGATGTCTTCGGTGCTGGAAAGTGCAGTAGGGCTCGTGAAATAACTATTCTTGGTCTGGAAGATGGAGATCTGCACTGAATGCAAAGACAAGGAAATCGATGTTCATTATTATGAAAAGGGCTTTGGATGACAAATTAGATTTGCATATCTCTTCCTTCTGCTCTAGAGTTGCTCAAGTGAAGTTGCTTTTGTGGCTGTCCCAAGGTGCTAAGGAGAGCACTGGAAAAATAATATATGGTTGTGCATGGGTGGGTTAATGGAGTAGTTTATATGCATGATGCAGGTGCATAAATGACAAGCTGAATGTCTGCGTGCAGTACTTACAAAGGGACATAGAGAAGTGGGGCTGGAAGGGACTTCCAGAGGTCACCTAGCCCAACCCCTGCCTGAGGCAGGACCTGCCCTGTGCAAAGCATCCCGGACAGCTAGAATCGAAATTCTACCTAGCAGGAGAATCGGCCCCAGTCAAAGTCCCTACCCTTAGCTGTAGCCAACACCTAGTGTCTTTGGGGAGGCTTAAAACACCCTGCAAAAGACGTTGCAAAACTATAGGAATTGTTTCATCCACCGCTGAATTGCAGCTCCTTCTGGGGTGGAACGTTGCAGGCATTTAGCAGCGCACAACAACACCGCTTGCTTCGAGCATAGCATGCCCTCACCAGCTAGTGAGGAGCAGTCATCACAGTTGGGGCTTGGCTGGGAAATGGGGCCTGGTGCCACGATGATGCTGAAGGACCACAGGATAGTCAAGACTCCTGACTCTTGTCTGGACCGGGGAAGAAAAATGCTGGTGATAACCTTTTTTCTAGGTTTTTGCTGTGGGAAGAGAGAGTGTGCCGTGAGCTGCTCCGGCGCTGAGCTCTCTTAACAAATCAGGGTGCTAAGCGCAAGAAGAGAGAGGCCTCAGCACCTTTGAAAATGTCCCCCGAAAGCTCTGTGTGCTGGGGGCAATCATTCATCTGAAGCCCGCTGGGGATGACATAGTGAATTCGTGCTTCTTGGCTCCTGCAGCCTTGGAAGGCACAGCAAAGCCCCCGCATAAAGGAAAAGAATTAGCAATCACTGAATGGTTTCTAAGAAACATCCAGAGGGAAACAGCAAGACTCATACAGCATTGTCTGTGTTGTCAGTCACTCCCTTCCTTGAAGACGAGAATCACCCCCGGCACGTTAACGGTATCGGGATACTTATCTGCCCCGCTCCCAGCCGTGCCCTTTCAGGGGTACCCTGCTAGTCTGCATAAGGGTGCAGCAGTAGGTGAATTTTATTTGCTCCAACCAAGACAGAAAGGAGTCAGGGCTTCTCTTCGGGTTTGAAGCCATGGTGGTCTAGGGCAAGGGAAGAGCCAGACTGGGAAGGAGGTTTGTGTTGTGCCCTGGTTGTGAGGCCAGCATTGCAAAGTCCCAAGAAGGGGTTATGTCTGGACGTTATACAAGCTGTGTCTTGAAATGCTGGGGGGGATTCTTGTCTTCCTGCAAAGGAGTGACTAATGCAGATAATGTGAGCATCCACAGGCTCTGGTAGGGGCTTCAGGGGGAAGCACTCCTAGGAGCCGACGAGCCTATACTAACGAGTACGATCCCTGCCATTGCATCGACATCACGCCCCTGCGACCATGCTGGCATGCTGCAGCACGCACGTGGCATTTTGGTCCCCACCACAGTGGTGCGGAGGGGGTGCAATGGTGGCTGGGCAGCCTTTGGGTGGATAGTTGCTTACAAAGGCAGGGGACTGGAGGCCTCCTTCCTGCCCCACGTCCCTACCTCCTGTTTGCAGAAGAGACAGCTCAGCTCTCCTCCTGCCAGCCCTGAAGTTTGGCTTCAGACCTCTGCACCCTCACCGTGCACCTTTGCCCCCGGGCTCAGATGCGGCCGAGCCAAGCTCTGACCAAATCCGGCGTCTGCCTTGCAGCAGGTCATGGCTCCAAGCGCTGCCTGGGACCAGGCTCATCTGGGCTGCCTGCCACCCCGAGACCACAAAACCTCCCACCTCAAGGACAGACCCTGGCTCACGGCAGCCTCGGGCACCTTCTCATAGCAAGAGGCCTGTTCTGCCCTGTCTTGCTGTTGCACCTTGAAGGGGGCATTCAGGGGCTGCTCCTGCCCTAGTGTAGTGTAGTTTGCCTGCACCATTACAGCATGGGGTGACACAGAGGCTCCTGATCTCGAAAGCAGGGGTGACAGTTCAGCCAAAACTCACTCGGAGGTACCGGGATAAATAGCATCTCTCCAGACCCTCCTATATCGGATCCCAATCCTGCATGCAGGTAGATTTGTGCCCACGCTGGAGCGCGGTTTGGGTTCAGGATGCTAGTTTAGGGAGATGCTGCAGTGTCCGGGTCACTGATCCCGTCCCCCAGCCCTCCCCGCTCCAGATACAGAGCCGACGGCTGTGCCCAAATTCCTAGCAGCTCATAAAAGGGCCAGCAGGATTTTAATGAGAAGCCAGCGGCTGCTGTTTGTGGGGGCAGGCTACATCTGAGCGCTGCCTGCTTTCGAAGCTTTCTCAGCCCCTGCCCTGCTCTGCACGCTCGTCAGGCTGCCATGTCGGCTTCTGTAGCATTTCCAAGAGCATTAGTAAGACCTGGCACCTTTCCTTTTAGCAGCCTCATCACGGCCGGTCTGCAGATCCACACGGAGACCCCCTCCCAGCACCGTCCTACCTGGTGCTCCCCTCCTAGCCACGCCTGTCCTGGGGTCTGAGCTCACCCCAGGTTGTATTTGTGCCAAGAAATGCGGTGCTTTGAGGCATGCCCAGCCCTGCAGCACAAATGGATTTCAGCGGCAGCATCATGAGCTGCAATAAAGAGCCGTCACCCGGCATCTTTGTCCGCACCTTCGCCCTGCTAGCTAAGGAAAGCTCCCAAAGGGGCAAACTAGCAGATGGGGACAGGAACACAGGGTTCACCCCCAACCAGCAGTTTGATCCAGAGACCACTGCAAGACTGGTTGGCATTGATGGGTATTGGATCAGACCTCCCAAGGGGACCGCTTCCTCACGTCCCAGGCTTATTGCAACGCTATCTGGAAGGGGCTAATTCTGAGACCACTCACTTATAGATACCCTAGATACTCACCTAGATACCCCGCTCTGCAGGGTGCTTTGGCTCACCGGGCCCGTGTTTGAATGCATAAAGGTTGAGATAAGTTGGAAGCGGAAAGCTTGCAAGGGGCAAGTCCTCCGAGCCCCCGGCTCAGGGATTAGCATGAAACCTTTGTGAGGGCTGCTTATCCCACAGTCCCAGCCCGTGTCGTGAGATCCAATTTGGGCTCCACGGACCTCAGAGATGATCCCGTCTGCCACGTCCGAAGGCCAGGGTGTTTTCCAGTGGGTTTCTGTGCTCAGTGCCCTGCCCGCTGCACCACATTGCCTCCCCTAGAGCGAGGAAGGGAGACCACAGGAAAGGCAGGTGATCCGGGAGCGAAGTCCCAGTGATTTAGGTCATGGGACCAGCAGCTTTTAAACTTGGCCTGGACCTTGCAGGCTGAGCTTCTCGGTAACAGCTCCGAAGCAAAGCAGCGGCTGAACCCGTGCTTCCCTCCTCCCGCGCTTTGGAAACCGCGATTAGGGGAAGATCTACGAGGCTCGCGGAGAGCAGCACCATCATTTGTTATCTTAATGAGTCTCCAAACCCCACAACGTGAGATCCCGAACAAACAGCGATGCCGGCGCGGAGCCAGGTCTCGCGCAGCACCGGGCAAAGCCAGAGGCAACCCGCGCTGGATTCAGTTAGCTTCTCCTGGGCTCCCGCTGGGAGCAGAATCGAACCCTCATCATTCGCATCAGGTTTTAATTACCGATGTGGCTGTGGGTATGCATAGCTTTTCTGTAGTGGATTCCCCTGCGGCTTTCATTGCCCGGTACCGGGGAGGTGCGGGGCTTTGTCGGCCTTATCCTGAGACCAGCCTTTGGTCCCTCTTCAGGGTGGCCCTTGATGCATGCACCGACTCTTGCTGCAAATGCATAAGCAACAAGGAATGACTAATGGGACAGCTTCTGCTTTGGGTTAAAACTGGTGTGAATCTGGAGTGACACCAGTCTTTCCCAGGAGGAAATTTCCCACTTGGCTTTCCCAGTAAGAAACCCCACTGCAGGGAGAGCTCCAGTAAAGGAGCCAGACTGGTTTATAACTGCTGGGCTTTGGCCTGCTAATGTCATAGGACAGGCTTGGGGTTTGCTTTGGTGTAGCTGGGGTTGGAGAACGGGTCCCAGTAGGATCCCAGTGAATGGCCCCATATCGGCAGCATCTAAGGTCTGCTTATACCTAGGAAACCTTGGGTCACCGTCAGCCTAGCCTGGACTTCCATGTACCGTGGGCTTGCTGGAAGAAGAGCAGATCCATCTGCCCAATAATAAAGTGTTTGAAATGTGGCCTGGCTCGCACGTTATTAAATAATGCAGGGCAAGAGTGAATGAACGGAGGACTTTAATAAAAACCTCCTCCAGAAAGGAGCGATTCATGCCACCGTTGTCTGAACATAAAACCTGCTGGGGAAGATTGAGCTGCTTGGGGAAACTAATAGCTAGGCCAGGAGCGGCGCGTTCTGGCAGGAGGGACGCGGTCAGGCTCATCCAGCTGTTCCTCCGGGAGGATGAGAGGAGGTCACGCAAGCTGGAAGAGCAGCTGGAAGAGTTTCAACAAGGTCCAGCCCTGAAGCGCAGGTGGTTGCCGCGGTCTGCGTTCATACATCCTGCTTTCGACCACGCGAACACGGTCCAGCCGCACGCGGACCACCCCACGTGTTGGACTCTTTGGAAACCCAGCCCTTGTCTTTGCTCCTGAAAAGGGACTGGAGGTCATGCATGAGGCTGGCTCTTGCCTCCTCTCTGCCTGCGATCTCATGGACAGGAGGGGTGCTGCTACCTCCTGCCTCCTTCCACATCGTCTGCCTTGTCCGTTTGCACCGGCGGCTCGCCAGGGCAGGGGCCGTCTCTCCTCGAGCGCGCGTTTAGGATATAGCACGAGGGAGCCCTAATCTCAATCTGGATGTCGATCTGCAACGGTAAGACCGATAAGCTATAACAGGCAGTAGGTATTCTTGTTATGGTCATCATCAATCATAATAATCATAGTTATTATGACATGATGATATTTGTATTGTTGCTGTTGTGATCTGCATTGGCACCTAATTGCCCTAGGCAGGACTGGGTCGCCTTTGTGCCAGGAGCTGTACAAAAGTCCCTTCACATTTCCTGAGGCTTTCTTGCCTTGTGCTAGGGGCTGAGATGTGCTCCAACCAGATGCTGTGTGGGCAGCTCGGTAGCGGGAGCAGCAGCGGTGCCCGGTGCGGTCTCCGGGTTGGGGGCTGAAAGCCAGCCGTGAACGGCACTGGCGTGGCAGCACTGAAAGCAGTACCCTGCGGGCTCCAGCCCTCCCGAAGCCTGACACCGGTCTGAGCTGTCAGACCCGTGCTATTGCATATCAGCAAGGGAAAAATCAATGGTCCAGCTTCATTTAAAGCCCGTCTGTGAACTGGGAGGGATGGCAGGCCACGGGCAGACCAGAACAGTTGAGGCTGGGCTCTGCCCTGGGAAGGAAGAGGCCGGATGCATCACCTGGCTCTGCTGAATAGTCAAAGCCAGAACATCGGACCTGCCTTACGCTGTCCTAATTGAGCCGTGAATTTAGTTAGCATTGTAAAGCTCTGCTTGGAGAATAAATGGTCGCCCCGACTTTTAAAACTCCGGCAGCCATTGTTTTAAACTTTTCAACCAACTTTTAAACTGACTTTTAAAACTCTGGTGGCCCCACCTAGACAGGCCTCATCTCAGCCTGTCCAGGAGCACATCCCAGGAGCTCTCCACCTGCGCTCCCCGAGCAGTGCTAATCAGCCTTCATCCTGCCCTCGTAGGTGAGTGCTGCTGCGATGCCGGAGTGGGACCCATGCTCAGTTTGCACTGGCACGGCCCTGTCCTTGCGGGTCCAGCAAAGCCTCTGAGGGTCCCTGCAAACCGGCCTCAGCAGCTGCTATGACCTAAGTGATCATTAAAAGTAAAAGCCTGCCGTAAAATGCAGCAAGCTCCCCCAGTCAGATGCTGGCCCGCTCACAGCCCCTGAATCCAGAAGCAGAAGGCCAGACCGCAAGCAGCCGTGGAGCCGGCCGCCTGGGCCCTGGCTGATCCGGCCGCCGCCTTCGAGACGCGCCGTTTGCTTCTGGGTTTGTTGGGCAGACTGGAGACCCGAGCCACCGGCTGGGATGCCCCCGCCGTGCATGCTGTGAGGGGGGGAATGAGCCGCGACATGCCTTCGTTGCTGGGAGGAGCGGGCAGTGCCAGGCTGCAGTGGGGGTAGAAGAGCATCATCAGCCCAGTGGCGAGGGGGAAGCCAGGGGGAGAACAAACGGATGTCCCTGCACATCCCTGCTGGACCCTGGGGGTTTCCCTCTGCTCCGGATTTGGCCTGAGGCGTTCTGGGTCATGGCTGCAGGGCACTGACCGGTGCCGGATGCATTTCTGGGAGCGGGATCGTCCCTCTGGAGCCGCGCCTGCTTCACGCTTTACACCAATTCTCTTCCTGGATCAGTCCCGACCAGCATCTCCCCATGCCAACCCCAGCCCTAGCCACTGCGAGAGCTTACACCGCTCGGGACTGGCCCCGCCGGAGGAAAGGAAGGCAAAACTGTTTGTTGTAAGACAATAAGAGCTGATGATGCCTCTTGTCTTCCACAAGCTCATTACCATTTTTCGCAGCTTCAAAGGGTTTTCCCCCCCACCCTCTTCTTTTTTCTCACCCATTCCCGAAGTCGAGACAGCTGATTTGAGAAGGTAATTTCCTCCCCCTCCTCCCCGCTCTCCCTTCCTTTATTCTCCTGAAAGACATAGAAATAAACTCGCCAGCGTTCAGGGGCAGGAACGATACGTGAGCAGCCAGAGGCTGTTCCAGCTCAGTAATAAGAGAGTCTCTGTCGCAGGGACTATAAAAGAGAACTGAGAGGAGAGATTAAACACATTGAGTTACACATTTGTCCTCGGCTAAATCTAGAGGGGCTCGCGGTTGTCTTTTCTCCCGCCGTTGCCTCTGATCTTCCTTTGTTGCATCGTTTAATGGCCGTGGTTGACGAGCGGATGGGAAAGGATTGAGACGCAGGCGTGGCAGGCTTGTCCGGCAGATAGGAGTGAAGTCAGCCAGAGCCGGACGTCGTCGGAGTCTAACGCACGTGACACGTCCAGGTGGCAAGGACCTGCTCTTGAGACCGGCTCCTTGGCCCACCCCTAGCAGCACCCCTGCCCTAGCTCTGATGGAGAAGCCAGACGTTCCTCTGGGCAGCCCTCCGCCCCGGGGTTGTGCTGCATTGAGAGAGGGACGTCCTCCAGCCCTTGTCCAGGTCCTGCCCGTGCTGGGGTTAAATAGCCTTCAGCCTCCCTGCCTGGCATCTCCCACCATCGCCGGCACTGAGCACCCTCGCCTGCTCTGTCTGCTTGGGACCACTTCCAGCTTCAGCCATGGGCACGTGGGGAGGAGATGCTGCTGTGTGGTCAGCACGAAGCCCGGCAAGCTGCGTGTCCCTCACTCGAGTCCCAGCTGATGCATCAAAGACCTCAGGGTTTAGCTCCAGTGAGTGCCCGGGCCAGGTCCTCCGTGGCTCTGCAGCAGGCCCCTTTCTGCTCCACGTCCCTGGAGCCGTGGCCTCCGTTTCACCCCCTCCACGTCCCTCCAGGCTTTCTGGAGCTCAGCTCTTCACACTCAGGCTGGGTTGCAGATTGTCCCTACCCCACTCCCTGCTCCGGACGGCCCTTTGCACCTCCAGCTGGTACAGGGAGCACAGCCAGCTTGTGCCCTTTGATGGCTTCAACTGGCGGTCAGGATCTGCCCCCCTTATGCTTAGCTCCATTTAGCACCGTGCTCTGCAACCGGTGACACGCCGTGGCCGTGCTGAACCTGCCTTGCCCTTCCCCGTCTCAGCCAGGCCACACTCGGCCGGCGTTGCCCATCTAGCCATAGCACGAACGCCAGAGACATCCGTCATGGGGAGCGGAAGGATGCCAACGAGAGGATTTCCTCATCTGTAGCTTAGCAACCACAACCTACCTGTCTACTGAGGCTGGTGAGGGAAGCTGGACACCGTGGGAGAAGAAGCAATCAAAATGCGATTCCTCCACCGTGCTTTGTATATTATTACCGCCTCTCTTTCTTTAACGACTCTTCAGTTGCCTCTGTGTCTTCTCCAGCCTGGCAACATGGTTAATGAACATCCTTGGAGAGCAGAGGAGAGGAGTGGGCGTGCGGGACTGGAAAGCAGCCCTGAATTCACCCACCCGCCCAGCACCTTTGGGGGCTGGATGGAGAGGAGCCTCCCGAGGAGAGCGGGGGGAAGGTCTCATGAAACCGAAGAACAGAAGAGAAAGAGATTTGGCGCTTGGGATTAATCCATGCCTTTGGCTGAGGTGCTTTGCAAATGCAAATACAAATGCAAATGCAAATGCAAAGCGCTCCATTAATATGTTTATATCTTCTGGCATTTTGCTGTACTCGAGCCCTGGCTGCTTGACGGGCTCTGTTTAAAAGACGGACAGACGGGAGCCTGGCATCTGGTACCTACACATCCCCACACCGCTGCGCAGACACGGGCCTCCCAACCGCAGGCCTGCACGCAGGACCACACAGGCGTGTGCACTCAGCCTAGCCCACGCACAGAGACACATGCGCACACGCGCTCAAGGGCACACGTAAACCAACTCACACACACCATTGCAGTAAGCATGGCATGAAAACCCACTCACGCAGAGACTCAGGGCCAGAGCTACAAAGGGATTTACATGCTTATGTAGGTGCCTCATTTCCCATTGAAGCCAATAGGACTTAGATGCCTTCATGCATCTAGGCCCAGGACAGCTACAAACACCAAGACAAATAGAAAAACTTCTGCATCTCACAAACACTTCTCTTGCACGTGCACACACATACACGTGCGCACATACACACTTTCTCTGAGTTTCAGTGGCAAACTCTTGCTTCTACTTTAGCAACCGTGGGGAGTTTCTGCTTCCAAATCAGCCCGACGAGAAGAGACGTATGGAAAATGCTCACGGCCAAAACGAAGACCCTTTGGCAAGCCAACGTTTTGCTAGACTCCACCTGAATTCCTCCTTCGGCGGATTTGCCAGCTTACACAAGGTGCTTTTGGTGTCCTGTCCCCATTCAGGACGGGGAAAACTTTTTTGACTCCTTGAATCTTTTGCAAAGATGGGGAAAGAAAAACCCCTGTTTCTCACCCACTTCTCCACCTGAGCGAGCGAGTCGCAGGGGTGAGCGTCTGTGCAGCCCCACGGCAGAACAGACCTTGTTCCAATCTCCTTGGGCTTTCGGTGCTTTATAAAAATTGCAAATGCCACCCCCATGGGTGTTTGCCCAAGGCACTGTTCATTTAATATTTCCCTGCTTTCTCTCCCTCCCCACTGGGCACAACGGGCTGTGTTCCCCGCTCCCCCATGGTGCTCCGCAGAGAGCTTGGGGTGGATGTGATCAAGCACATCCCGCACACGGCAAGCCCCGAGGGGTTTTGAACACCACGGATGCACGGCCGTCTCTCTCTTCTGAAAGTACCTGATGTGTTACATGTCACTCAGCGGTGTAGCTGTCACTTGGATCCAGCATCGCGCCTGCATGGAGCAAAACAGGCAGCTTCATCGAGACGAGAGGGGGAATTTGTGCTCTAGGCTGTGTGAATAAGCAGAGCAATATTGATGTCAAGAGAGCGAATGCAACTCCCATCGTCCACGGAAGTAGCTCCACCACGGCTGTCCATGTCGAGAGAGCGTCTAGGGAGGAGAGGGGTAGGTCTGGAGAGTCGTCTTACCCAGGACTAAATATCTTGCACCTACTGTAGGAAGAACGAAGGTCTGGAGGCATGACCTCGAGCAGGCGCCCTTTAGAGAGTCTGTGTCAGAGATGGGCATGAAGTAACCTGGTGGCTAGGACTTCAAAAGGGGTCGTGGTCATGGGTTTCCTCCTCTCATAATGGCACTTACATCTGAGGGCCCCAGGGTGCTTGTAGACGGTGTGCATGGCTCACCACTACAGCCCACGGAGAGGGGTTCAGCGGTCGCCTCTGCTAAGGAAATGCACTTGGTGCAGGTCACCGGAGTCCTGAAAGCAGCCAGAAGCCAGGTCAGCCATGCACAAGGACGCCAATCCTCGACGGCGACTCTAGTGCTCACCCCTCGCTCTCATTACCTTTGGTATTCAAACTGCTTCACAAAGCAGATCCATTTTACAGATGGGAAACCGAGGCCTGGAGAGGTGAAGTGAGTTGCTTCGTCACACAGCAGGCCAGCTGCTGAGCTGGGGGTTTCCTGAGTCTCTCCAGCAGCTCAATGTGCCTCGGGCCTCGGTTTGCTAGACAGGGACTGTACAACAGTCCTTCCTTTCCTCGCGGGGGGGCCGTAAGAGCTGGTCGCTGAAGCGTCCGTGGTGGTGGGTGTTGTGCCCTTCCGTAACTTATGTGCAATTTTCTGGACCAAAAGAAAAACCCAGTTAATTCATTTGTTCACGTACAGTGATAAGGAACAGAAGAGCTGGCGGTGTCTCACTCCGCTTATTCAGGGAAGAAAACAAGCCCATCCGTTTCCCGTGGCGGGCCGTGCTCCTCAATACGCTCGTCCCTATCTCTCCTCGGCAAGCTCCGTTATTTATTCAGCCTGCAAATGGCAAACGCTAATAAATTAAGCATTTGTTCCGTGGCAGGAAGTCAGCCGAAGCCCGTGCGACGGCTCTAGAGGCTGCTCGTACAGACGTTGCTGTGGGCGGATGCGGCTGGGATGTTGCTCTCGCTGTAGGTAAGATCTCCAGCTCCAAGGAGATGAATTTCTAAGTGTTTAGGGACACGGTGGGTAAATGTGGTATCTTTTATTAGACCAACTAAATAATTGGAAAAAATTGTTCTTTTCAAGCTTTCAGGCACAAACGCCCTTCTTCGGGCATAGGGAAAGTGTTTAGGGGGCTTTCACCACTACAGTCTCTGAAGTGCTTCAGAGGGATTTAGGCTCCTCATTCCCTTTGACATCAGTGGGAGTTGCCCCCATATCTCCTATGGGTGTTTCTGCCCAGGCTGTGCCAACCCCCAACCTGCATAGGTGCCCAGATTCAGCAGGTACCTCCACTTAGCACCTGGGGTCTAGGCTGCTTGTTCAGAAGTCATCCAGATCAGCTGCCCAGCTCTGCAGCAATGTAGGGCCTGGCTATGTGGCAGCAAGCTGCAAGGCCACAGCCCTTCCTGGCACCTCTGCCGGGCTGCAGCTCTTGGGGGAGCTCCACAAACAGCTCTTATGACCCCGGGACACTTCTCCATCCCTTGCACCTGGCAAGAAATTGTCAGAGGGGAAAGAAAAATCCCACCAAGAGAGTCTACAGCATAGCAAGGATAGGTGAACCATGCACCCCAGGTTAAAGTAGGGGGAGCTTTGCAGTACGTGCGTGCGTTTGTCCCATCCCCTTCTCTGCTGTGTGTATGCGTGCCCAGAAACACAAGGATATTTCCTAACTGCAGAACTGCTCCAGCCACAAGAGCATCGCCACTTCCTCCAGAATGACACTTCATAGGTTTTGCTCACAAAAAAGCCATTTTTAGAGCTGGCTGAGAAAAGGTGATGGGTTTCTCTTGGCAACATTGCTGAAGTTTATAGGCAGGAGGGAGGGGGAGGTAATAAAAAGCACAGACATGTCCAAAACCTCATTTTACACATGGAGAATCTATACCCTTAACTCTAAAATACTGTCAACTGAGTTCCCCACCCCACCCCACCCGACCATACTATTTCACGTGCGTGTGCATGTGCATACACGTGCACACACTGATGTATATTTGTATGTATATGTATAGCCACTGTATAAATGTAGTTGATCCTACTATTATTAGTAGCAGTAGTCATTCATTGTGATGACATTGGTATTTCCAGGGCTGTCAGCTGAAATGCAGGCTGACGATGATAAATATTGGTATCCATGGCTCTGTCTAGTCCAGAATATTATTGCCTTGAAGATTTTCTTCCAGCAGGACATGCACAGTGAAATCAAAATCCTGCTGGCGCCGGTACCTTTACAGAGACAGGTCACAAACGAGGCTGAGGTATAGCGCAGAGTTCACAGGGGCGAGCTAACGAGCTGACGGGAAATGACGTGCTCACCAGTTCGGCTGGGGGCTGCAGGGGTTGGCACAAGAGGAGACTTAGTCCCACGGTGTCGCCAGCTGAGAACCCCAAAATGGTACCTGGGGCTTGCTCCGGGTTGCACGAGGGGGCTGGGATAGAGGCAGGACTGGATCCCAGTACCCGTCTATGCTTCGACAGCAAGGCCAACCTCGTACCGGTTGCTTCTGTCGGGTACCAATGGGCGGCCAGTTGTTAATTGTATGATAGCAATGGGTCAGGCGTGCCAGGAGGAGGCCTGAGATGAAAGCTACGCTGCAGCACGGGCATTGTGTCCCAGGCCTTGGCTCTGTTCATCGTGAAGGGAGCTGGGGGTACCATCTTGGGCTGCTCAGGGGGTCTTCCACCTTGTGCAACCTCCACCTGTGCCTCCTTGTTCAGGAATCAGCACCACACTTATTCCTCATCTACTGCTCCTCCGCCGACAGTCCCAAGCTGGTGGTGACAGGAATACGGTCCCTGCCCATGTTATACAGGGGACAAACCAAGGCACAGAGGTTTGATGTGGTTGACACTGCACATCATCTACCGCCCCTTCCTGACAGTGATATCAACCATAGTTGGGACTTTCTTGTGGCAGGCGCTGTACCTACACGGAGTAAGAGACTGCCCGTGCCTTCAAGAGCTTGCAATAAAGATACACCTGGCAAGAAAGAGATTACACGACTTGCCTGAGGTCATAGGAAAATAGGGCTGGCACGGTCCTCAGATCACATCTAGTCCTATCCCTGACTCAAGGCAGGAGCATGCATATGGACCATCCATGTAGACGGCTGCTGGCAGAGTTGGAAACAGAGCGCAAGGCTCCCATCTTCCGGACCAGCGCCCTCTCCATTGGCAATGAACTTCTCCACTGAGGGAAAAAGAAATCGCTCTTTGCTTCAAAGCCCTGCTTAGTGTATTCCTCTCTGCAAAAGGCGCTTGCATCTGTCTGGGTCTGGATTCTCCTCCCAGTCCCACGCCTCTTCTATGAAGACTTTGAAAGTGCTGCTGTGAATCACGGTTTCCAGGCTCGGCGAAGGCAAGACGCGAAATGGAGCTGCAGTCCCTAATGTGCATCACTGTTCTGCATTAGCACAAGGGGCTTCACGGCATTTCTGGTAATCCCCCTGCTCTGGAGGGCATTTGTTTGTTCCTCCTGCTTGCTTTTATTTCGTTTGGTTCCTGGAGGCGTGCGCAGGGACCGCGGGGCTTAACGTAGACCCCAACGGCGGGTCCATGAATTTCACCCCTTTTCAGATCAGCAAATTGCCTGTGAGCAGGATCCTAATGGATTCACATGCACTTGGTATTTGGCATAATTGGTTTTCCGGTGTTTGCACTTGGTATACGGCATGATTGGTTTTCTGTAACCAGCTAGGTCGTGCACTGCATCAGCTGTGATGGAAGTGCCCCTAGAACGGCGCTTCGGAGCAGGGGCTGGAGGGATACCTGCCTTCTGCAGGTTCTCCGCAGCTTTTGGCATAGGGGATGCCCTGGGGAAGTGGGTGGGACGTGTTTAAAGCCAGAAGCAGCCACTGCAGTCCTCTGCACCAGCCATAGAGCATCGCTTTCAGCTGGCAGGAAGGATGCCACGAGGTCGAGCAGCTGCCAGGACAGCTCTAACCTACCCCCAGGCCCAGCTTCAGTCCAGTATGAGCTGCCCACACCATGCCGAGTCTCTTGAGCAGTCCAGCAGGCAACTTGACCTTTAGTCTTGGCGTTAGGGACCCAAGTCCAGGCTCCTGTCAGCCACTTCGTGCTTCAGACACAAGCTGGCTCATGCCACTGATGGAGGTGGCACAGATTATGCCGCTCACCCGACTTTAGTCCCTTGCAGTGCAAGAATAAGATGGATGCCCAAGGGCAATTTGAATTCTTTCCCCTTCAGGCCACCCACTCACACCCACATCCACACCCACATCCACAGTGGCTGTAACACTGCGAGCGTGGCTGTGGTGGAGATGAACGGCCCTCTCTGATGTATCACACGCGGTGTGGACAAGGGCATTGACGCCTACTATTGCTCCATACAAGGGAGCTGGAAACTTAACTTTTGAGTGCATGGGGAAGTTGCTAATTATGGGGTGCATGTAATTAGCTCTGCCGGCTCCCTGCAGTGCTCTGCAGGGGACAGGGCTGTGCCTGCAGCATCTGGGAACGGGGAAGCCAGGGCCTATGGAAATGGCTTGTGAGATGCCTTTTGCAAGGGCTGGGCGTTTCTCTCCCATTGCCATGCTGCAAATCTGATCTCAGGGGTTCCCAAGGCAGGAAGTTGAAGTCCTGACCTGTGTTGACAAGCATGGGAGATTTGCTAGGACTCCTCCTGCTCTCATTAAGACAAGGTGCCAGTTTTGGCCTTTTGCAATGTTTTGCCTTTCAAAACCCCATTTCCTTCCCTGCTTGCGCTGTTCTGTTATCCCTCTGTGCAATGCACTGGGAGACAACCAGCTGCAGGAAAAGGCAGCTCTCCCCTGCCCAGGCAGGTCCAGATGGTGGATTAGGTGTCGTGCCAGGTGTGGAATTAGTTATTGCTGCGGCAGATGCCTCGTGGCAGGAGGGGGCACCCAGAAGAGGATGCCCACAGCTCCCACCACCCCTACTAAAGGCTTGATAGCGACAGCTCCATTTATCTGGCCGACAGAGCTCAGCTCCCCGTCTGAAGGACATCCAGCCACCGTCGATGAAACGCAAAGGCTGGGCCAGTCCCAGAGAGCAGCAGCCATGTCATCAACAACCGCACCGAGAAGGAAAGGCGTGTGTGTGTAACCCGATAAATGCAATGGCCCCAATTGGGGGAAAAGAGTAGGGCCTGTGTGGATTTACACCTTATTATTGCAGGGTGCGTGGGTTTGGAAGCCCTGGCGGAAACCACTGTGCTCGCAAGCCAGGTGGAGAAAGATAAATCAGACCAGAGCATCACGGTGTAATGAGGAAATTCAGCAAATTAATGGCATTTTTTCTCCTGCTGTAGATGTTGTCCCCATGACAGCTCCCTTCTGCTGGCATGCGCTTGTTTTACCAGGCCAGGGTAGCGGAGCCAAGGGCAGAATGAAGCCTTTGGGCAGGCTGTCGGAAGGGCTCAGCATCCATGAGCTCTGGCTGAGGATGCTGGAGAACGCCTACCCCACGGAGAAGGATGCCAGCTGCTCTGTAGGAGCGTGCGAATGCTGCCTAGTGGGCAGGGCACAAGTCTGGGAGTCAGGAAACCCGTGACCTTCAGCCAGTCCCTTCCCATTGCCCTTGCCTGCCTTGTCTAGGCAGCTTACAAGCTCCTGGAGGGAGACAAAGCCTACATGCAAGAAGCCCTGATCTTGGTTGGAACCTGCTTATTAATTCCTGCAATGCCTCCAGGATCTAACCTGCTGTGTGCAACCAATACAATCAGCACAGAAGTCCAAGGGAAGGGGTGGGGGGTGCTATGCCAGCCCTTGGCTCCCCATGCAGCTCTGCCAGTGCCCCTCTGTCTTGACCGGCAGCTCCTTTGACTGCGTGGTCGTTCACCGCTGGAAACAGGACAACATGAGGGACTTAGACAGGTTGCAAAGCCTCACTTTGCTTGTAACCTCATCCACATTTGAGCCCAGGGCACTAGAGGTGCAAAAAAATAAATAAGAAAAGGACGGCTAATGCAACACTCCTGCTGCACCCAACACCGAGACTGGGCTAGAGCACCAATAACTGCAGCGGTACACACGCATGTAGGCAGCGGCTCTGCCATGCCAGGAAAAGCCCAGCTGCTCTCCCCATGGGCGTGCACAGTCACCACGGAGGCTGTTGATCTCGGCAGACAGTGCCAAGATGAGTCACGTCAGAGCTGAGCTTTGGCACAGCCAGGGACACGGGACAGCTTTGTGCACCACACCTGGGCTTCTGATTGCCCAGATTTGGATGTCTGCAGGGCATTTGGGACGCTCCTTGGACACGTAGCCTCGCGCCTACTGAACGAGCAACAGCTGCGGTCCTACAAGTGTCCATATGTGGATGCAGAGCCAGCTTAGATGCCGAACAATGGGATCATCTGCAACCCGTAACTGCTGGGCTTAGACGCAGGATCCGGATCTACTGCAGTCATCCAGCCCGTCACCGGTCTGATTGGGCACAAGATAGATTTTGGTTGTGTGTTCACGAATGCACAATGCTCAGTGCCACGAATGAGACCCCAGCTCAGCCTCTTAATGACCAGGCCACCCTTCCTCTCTGCTGACATATGTGCTTTATATTCCCGAAATATGCTCTCTCCATAGGACGGGTGCTAATTACATGCCTAACCACTTCGTCCATACAGGTTATTAATCCTCAAACATCCTTTGGGGAGGGAGTGGGGTAGGAGGTGCTACTAGCCCCATTGTACAGATGGAAAACTGAGTCCCCCTTAGATCTGAGGCTAAGGCCACATGGTAACCCTATGGCAGATCAAGGAATTGGCCCCACAGCTCCCAGATCCCAAGCAAACATGATACGCACTGAGCCAGCCTTCTCTCCACGGACAGCGAGGGCTCGGGCGTGGAGGTTTTTAACTGACGAGCGACACTTCGTTCAGCTGCTGGTTTCTGCCTGATCCAACGTGCAAGGCCAAGAGCATTGCAAAACATCTGGGATACCAAAGCCAAGGCACAGCCCAAAATTGGTCATAAAAACCCCAAGGCAGGGATTATTTTCCGCAGTTTTGCATCTTTCACAACTAGGGACGCTCTTTAGCAAAAAAGCTGAGCGCTAACAACACTCACCACTACACCTCTCCCCATCTCCAGGAAGATCATCAGGCTGGATTCATCCCGCTAAGATGCACCAGCAAGCATTTTTCTCTGAGCATGATTAAAATTTTGCAGCAGCATCCATCGCTCTTGGAGGCTTTCATGTTTTATCAAGTTCTTCCATTGGCTGCATCTCTGCCCGAGGACACGTTGCTGTTTAGGAGGCGGCAAGTGCCTCTTCCCGTCTAGTCTGGAAGGATCAGCTCTCAGACGGGAGCCCGTGCTAATTGGGAGATTTACAAAAAGTGATTGCGCGAAAGCCATCTCCTGATGTGGGGAATATGTTTCCATCCGCGATGCGATCCTCCTCGCTTCCTCCAGCCCTATCTTGACATTCAGATCAGTCACCCTCACAATTTGCAGAACTTGGCATGCAATTTTCTCCATCTCATCCGTTATAGCTCCCTTTCAAGTATTCAGCAAGTGCCTCAGATCAGAGCCAGATCTGCTCTATCTATTTGGGAGATACAGATCCGTCCCCTTCAGATCGCAGCACCACTCCTTTCATGTTCTCTGACCCCGGCATCACATCTGCATCTTCCCCACCCCCTGTTTCAGGAGCGAGGCGATGGCATTGGGGTTTGCTGCTGTGACGTTCATACATTTCTTTCATAAGCCCCTGTTGTCCCTGCAGGCAAGGATGGGGTGCCCTTTTGTCCCCCTCCTTCACCCCTTGAAGCACTGTCTCTCTGCAGCTGAATGGTGCATCGTGCGAAGAGGGTATTTTTTGTGGTCAAGGCGCTCGCTTTGGGCATCGGTTTCCTCCTTGGAGAGGCCAGCCAGGGAACCTTCCTCCCTCGGGAAAGCCTGGGGTCACACTCGGGGGCTGATTTTTTGGAAACACGCAGTCCTCCCCCTCCCATGGACCTTAACTAGCAGTGCTGTGTGGGGGGAAAACCTCACAGATCATCCAAGTATTATTATTATTGCAATGGAAGAAGCAGGAATCATCTGAGCAGCCCCGTACCAATTCAGACTGGTTTCCACCCAGCTCCAGTCACACGTCGTCCCAGCCTAAAAGG
This sequence comes from Alligator mississippiensis, assembly GCF_030867095.1. Classification (NCBI taxonomy): domain Eukaryota; kingdom Metazoa; phylum Chordata; order Crocodylia; family Alligatoridae; genus Alligator; species Alligator mississippiensis. The sequence goes on along the minus strand of NC_081829.1, from coordinate 2,025,278 downwards.
TATGACATCATACTCAGCCAACCAAGCGGGAGAGAAATATGACATCAGAACATCCTTCCCCCGCTGACCCATTTGTCACACGATGACCTCACTTCACCGTGCACCAGTGCGAGTGCCGAGGAGTCCCGCCGGTGTCAGCGGACGGGTTACGGACGGCCCCACGTGCGAGGGACGCGGAGGGTGGACGCAGCCGCCCTCAGAAAGGCAGGGCTGTTCTGCATCAGGCACCGCCCGTCTGCCGTATAAATATTTGATATTGTTTTAAAGCCCGAGTTTTACAGCCAGCTTTATAATGAGGTATCGATCTCTGGGCCTGGAAACTTAATGCACGGCTCTTTCAGGAGCCAGATCCTCAGCTCAGCAGAGCTCCAGCCGAGTCGGCGGAGGTAGGTCCACCGGTGCCCGCTGAGGACTGACAGCCTAGACCTTCAAGTCATCTGGTTTCCAACCTGTGGGCCGTGGACCCCTTGTGTCTAAGGGGCCCATGAAAGATGACTATGATTAATCAAAAGTATGTGAGCACCCACACTTACCGTTCAAAGGGCTCTGCACCTCCAGTCGATGTATTTTTTTTAGGGATCTTCATATGAAGAAAGGTTGAAGCCCCCTGCCCTAAGAGGTTGTGGTGCTAGAAGTCATGCAGCCCCTGGTTTCACGTTGAGAAAGCAGACAGGGCACGGGCAGGGGGGAGGATGGCATTTTTGCAGGGCAGTAATGTGAACTGATTTGTGTGCGTGGAAGATATCTACTGCTGTGACTCCTTCGGTGACACCAGACGTCTTTTTCTCAGCAGGTGAGAGCGGGGAGAAGTGATTAATAACCCACTTAGGAGCAGAGGCCTGATCCTGATCTCGCTTCCCTGCTTTTGCAGCCGTGTGACTCCACTGACATTACAGATGTTATTCTCACTTTATGCTGGTGCAAGCAAAACCAGACTCAGGCACATATGTTGTGTGTGGTTGGGGGGGGCTGGGATTTTACAGCTCGCATTGCTCTCAGTGCCTCTCCTAAAATAACCCTTAATGCATGGACAGACATGCAGGATCAGGAGGACGGGCAACACTTCCAGCTTGGCGAAGCATGGTTTTTTGAAGGCACAAGGTATGGCTGCACTGGTCCAGCAAGACAGTGTCCTCTGCTTGGATTTCAACAGAGATCCCCTCCAAATGGAAGGCGCCGCGTTGCCGTGTGAAAGGTACACGGCACACGTGTGTACAAGGAGGGTGCCAGGTATCCAGGCTGTAGCCATGGTTGTAACCAAGAGAAAAACGCTCTTGGTCTAGAGGAAAAAGCAGTCAGGACTCATGATAGAGGTGATATCTTTTATTAGACCAACTAGATCTTTGCAAAAAAAAAATTCCTTAATTGCAAGCTTTTGGGCACAAACACCCTTCATCAGGCATCGGCCAAAAGACTGTCAGAGTTCTCCTGCGTATAAATGAAAGTTCATATTTCATAGGAGAGTTGAAGGTGTGGTATAATCTCCTGTTCAGAAAAAAAAAATCATTTTATATGCAATTAGGCTCACAGAAAAGTTGGCATAGTCTGTTTACCTCGAAGTTGTTAGGTGGTAAGCTTCAACTCTCCTGTGAGATCTGAACTTTCACTTCTACCCAGGAGAATTCTTCCAATACTTTCTCCGATGCCTGTTGCAGGGTGCTTGTGCCTGAACGCTTGCAATTAAAGAATTTTTTTTTGCAAAAAATCTAGCTGTGCTAATAAAAGATATTGCCTCTATCACCAGTAGTCATGGGGGACCTAAACTATCCAGACATCTGCTGGGAGACACAGACAGCAAAGTCCCACCGTTCACACATGTTCCTATCCTGCGTACAGGACCTCCACCTGACACAGGAGGTGCATGGTCCCACTGGGGGGAATGCCATACTGGACTGGTACTGGCAACGGGGGACGACATGGTAGGGGACCTCCAGATCAGTGGTCACCTGGGGGACAGTGATCACCTAATAATAGAATTCACCATGAGACGTCGAGTGGGTAAGGTAACTAGTAGGGTGAAAGTGCTAGACTTTAGGAAAACTGATTTCAACGCACTCAGGCGATTAGTCAAGGACGCACTGCAGAGTAGGAGTTTTGAAGAGATGGGAGCCCAAGAAGGGTGGCTGTGCCTTAAGGAAACGATCCTTCGGGCACAAAGGGAGATGATCCCAATGCGAGGAAAAAGAGGGAAAGGGGCCAGGAGGCTTCCCTGGCTGACCAGAGAAATCCAGGGCAGCCTGCGGGCCAAAAGGGGAGCACATAAAAAGTGGAAACAGGGAGAGATCACCAAAGACGAATATACCTCCTCTGCTCGTGCTTGTAGGGAGGCAGTTAGACGGGCCAAAGCTACCATGGAGCTGAGGATGGCATCCCAAGTAAAGGACAACAAGAAATTGTTTTTTAGATATATAGGGAGTAAAAGGAAGGCCCAGGGAGGAATAGGACCCCTGATAAATGGGCAGAAACAATTGGTGACGGACGGGGGGACAAGGCTGAACTCCTCAACGAGTTCTTTGCCTCCGTGTTCCTAAGCGAGGGGCACGACAAGTCTCTCACTGGGGTTGTAGAGAGGCAGCAGCAAGGCGCCAGACTGCCATGCGTAGACCCTGAGACGGTGCAGAGTCACTTGGAAGAACTGGATGCCTTTAAGTCGGCAGGCCCGGATGGGCTCCATCCGAGGGTGCTGAAGGCACTGGCCGACATCATTGCAGAGCCACTGGCGGGAATATTCGAATGCTCGTGGCGCACGGGCCAGGTCCCGGAGGACTGGAAAAGGGCTAACGTGGTCCCCATTTTCAAGAAGGGGAGGAAGGAGGACCCGGGCAACTATAGGCCAGTCAGTCTCACCTCCATCCTAGGCAAAGTCTTTGAAAAAATTATCAAGGCTCACATTTGTGAGAGCCCGGTAGGACAAATGATGCTGAGGGGAAACCAGCACGGGTTCGTGGCAGGCAGATCGTGCCTGACCAACCTAGTCTCTTTCTATGACCAGGTTACGAAACGCCTGGACACAGGAGGAGGGGTGGATGTCGTATACCTGGACTTCAGGAAGGCCTTCGATACGGTATCCCACACCATACTGGTGAACAAGTTAAGAGCCTGTGACTTGGATGACTGCACAGTCCGGTGGGTGGCGAATTGGCTGGAGGGTCGCACCCAGAGAGTCGTGGTAGATGGGTCGGTTTCGACCTGGAAGGGTGTGGGCAGTGGGGTCCCGCAGGGCTCGGTCCTTGGACCAATACTCTTTAATGTCTTCATCAGCGACTTGGACGAGGGAGTGAAGTGTACTCTGTCCAAGTTTGCAGATGACACAAAGCTATGGGGAGAAGTGGACACGGCGGAGGGCAGGGAACAGCTGCAGGCAGACCTGGACAAGTTGGGGAAGTGGGCAGAAAACAACAGGATGCAGTTCAACAAGGAGAAATGCAAAGTGCTGCACCTAGGGAGGAAAAATGTCCAGCACACCTACAGCCTAGGGAATGACCTGCTGGGTGGCACGGAGGTGGAAAGGGATCTTGGAGTCCTAGTGGACTCCAAGATGAACATGAGTCGGCAGTGTGACGAAGCCATCAGAAAAGCCAATGGCACTTTATCGTGCATTAGCAGATGCATGACGAATAGGTCCAAGGAGGTGATACTTCCCCTCTATCGGGCGCTGGTCAGACCGCAGTTGGAGTACTGCGTGCAGTTCTGGGCGCCGCACTTCAAGAGGGATGCGGATAACCTGGAGAGGGTCCAGAGAAGGGCAACTCGTAAGGCCAAGGGCCTGCAGGCCAAGCCCTACGAGGAGAGACTAGAGAAACTGGACCTTTTCAGCCTCCGCAAGAGAAGGTTGAGAGGCGACCTTGTGGCTGCCTATAAGTTCATCACGGGCACAGAAGGGAATTGGTGAGTATTTATTCACCAAGGCGCCCCCGGGGGTTACAAGAAACAATGGCCACAAGCTAGCAGAGAGCAGATTTAGACTGGACATTAGGAAGAACTTCACAGTTCGAGTGGCCAAGGTCTGGAACGGGCTCCCAAGGGAGGTGGTGCTCTCCCCTACCCTGGGGGTCTTCAAGAGGAGGTTAGACGAGCATCTAGCTGGGGTCATCTAGACCCAGCACTCTTTCCTGCCTATGCAGGGGGTCGGACTCGATGATCTATTGAGGTCCCTTCCGACCCTAACATCTATGAATCTACGAATCTATAAAACCAGTCCTGATTGCTTTTTACAGGAAGGGTGGGTATATATGGAGACTGGGGCTAAACTAGTTGTCCATTGGGGCAGGAAAAGGAACAATGGTCTTAAATTGCAGCAAAAAAGCCTTAGGTTGGATACTGAGAGGAACTTTGCTCCTCCGAGGGAGATTAATAACTGGAGCCATGACCTAGGCAGGCTGTGGAGGCCCCATCTTGGGCTGATTTTAGGAGTGGATTAGATCAACATGGTTTAGACAGGGCTGATCCTGCCTGGAGTAGGGGGCTGCACCGGATGCGCCCACCTGAGGTCCCTTCCAGCTCTTGGATTCCATAAAATCCATAAAGATGTCGAGCCTCGAATCGGTCCAGCTTTTCGCTTGGCACAGCTACGCAGCAGGGTCTGACCCATCCGACGGCAGCAAGAGGATGGCACAAATAGCAAAAGCAGCGGTGGAGAAATCTCGGCTCCAGTCCTCAATGCCGCAGCCCCCTTGGCAGCAGAAGGAAAGGGGGCTGAATTCCCAGAGCAGAGCAGGACCGCGCTGCCAGTTCTCCAACACCCATAATCCTGGCAGGGTCTTTCTTGTAGAGGGATCCACAACCCACGTGCCAGGCCATTTTCAAAAGCCAGCTGTTTGCTGAGTGGAAGCCAAGCTACGTGGGAGATCTGGGCCTGACTACAGAGGTAGCATCTTTTTTTTTTGCAGATTCCAGCTCCAAGCAGGTCAACGCGGCTACAAAAGCGCTGGTAGATGACTCAGTGCATCCGTGTGCCCACATGCAGGGCTAAGGGATTGGGTATCTGTCTGAAACCATGCCCCAAATCAGCCCCGAGACTCGGATCATTGCAAACAAGCCATGCTTCTCTGTCCACAGATGAAAGTCTCTGCCTCTCCGCTCCCTCCCGCCTCCACGCAGTGAGTCAGGCTTTCGTCCACCCTGAGTAATCAGTGAGATGGAAGTAATGCTCCTAGCCAGTACTACCCGGATGCCCGTCAGAGGCAATCCTGAGGACTTGGCTTTGCTTGAAATCGCTCTCTGGGTTACTGGATCTGACAGCAGCCCCGGGGGTCAGGAGATGTTGCCGGCTTTAATCTCGTTACTGCTCTGCTGAGGTTTTGGTGCAATTCAAATCTGAAGCAGATTGCATGGACCTAGCCTTAACGGGGCACCCCAAGGGTAGGGTTACTGTAGGGTTTTCCTGGACGTGTCCTCTTTTTGGATCCTCTGATATCAGTCTGGACAGGTTGGTTTTTTTTAAATATGATCAGGTGTCCAGGAGTTTGGTCAGCTCACCTTCAAAGTTTTTCCCAGCACTTCCTGGCTTGCCCCAGCAAGGAGCTGGTTGGGGCTGGGGGTGAGAGGCAGGGGCACATGCACGTGGCCGGCGTGCGCCTGGCAGAGGGTGCAAGCAGCGCCCGCACCTGGATGCAGGTAAGTGGGGGTTGGAGGGCCAGGGCTTGGGGGACTGCCTGGGATGTGTGTATGTGTGTTGTAGGGTGTGCAAAGGGGGCAGGTGCCCGGTAGTGCTGGGGGAAGCTCCTGCCCCTCTAGTGGGAAAGGGGCCGGGGGAGCCCTTCAGGGACAGGGGCAGCTGCATGGCTGGGCCAGTGCCCTTGTTCTTAGGAGGGGGGCAGCCTAGACATGCTGCAGGGCTGGGGGGGCAGGGGCAGGGCGCCAGTCTATCACTGCCCCCCATGCTACAGGTGGCCTCTTTTTGGGAACTGGAAATACAGTAACCCTACCCAAGGGTGCCTTGCTGAAGAGCGCTCAGGGACAGCAGCACTGCCCCGGCATCTTCACACCGAAGACAATTTCCAAAGTACAACCTGAAGCCAGAGGGAAGAGGGAGAAAACAAGGCTCTAATCTGTACTAAGAGCTATGGATGTGTCTACACATGCATTAACACGCTTTAGTTAATGCGCATTAAATCTAGTCCTTCCATTGAGCGGTACTAAGAAAATGCACATTAGCCTGTCTTAATTCACATCAACTAACGAGGGAGCACTTTTACATATGTTCTGGGGGTGGGCTCCAAGAGCTGCTCTAATTAAAGCGCTACCACATCTCTGGTCTCTTGTCCTTGCACATAAAAATAGTGGCAGGGGCACTTGAACAAAAGCTTGTTCAATGAGCTTTAGTTCAAGCACTGCCACCACCATTTCTGAGCACAGGGATGCTGATCCACGAGACACGGGAGGCTGCTGGAGCGCAGCCATTAATCGAGTCTGCTCCAACGTGCTGGAGCTCCAATGTGTCGAAGCAGCCTCGCTGCTTGTGTAGAGGCACCTATGTTTTTTAAGTGACACTAAAGGTGCATTAGCCTATTTTAATGCACGTTAAATAGTGACACTTTAACATGCATTAAAATAGGCTAATGCGCATTAAAGTGCATGTGTAGACATGCCCTATGTGAGCAGCTCCTTTGGGTTTCTGTGGGAACTACCTAGCTCTGACCGATGAGAAGGGAATCGGGGCTTCCTTACAACTGAAGAAGTCCCCGCTGTCCATCTTTGGGCTCGGTTTCCCCACGTATCTTCTTTCCCTGCCTTGCTTCTAGGAGCAAAGGAACTGCCGGACCAGATCAGGGCTCCGGCCATTCACTCCATCCTTGCATTTCCAGCTGTGGCCAGGACCACGTGGAAAGTGCAAGAAACCCTTTGGGATAACAGCTTTCCCCAGAGCAAGATTTTTTTCTTTAATACTGTTAATACCTGGCTGGCCTGTGCCCCAATACTGGAGGGCTCCTATTGCTTATGTGGGAGATAATTACAGCTATTCTTGGGCTGGGGTTGAATCAATTAACACAGTCCCATAGAAGCGGATGCCACTACAGCGATTTACAGCAGCTGAGGACATCTGCATATTAGGAGACAGCTCTGTTAAACCTTATGTGAAACCCTGAACCATAATTGCAGAGGTTCTCCACAATTACCCATACCCCGCTGCCTAATTGCATCCATTCGTTTGGAATATGTGCACACTTGTCCCAGTGAATACACATTGCAAGTAAACCCTGGACGTTTTGCTGAATTGCCGGCTCTACCAGACTTGGCCACGAAATACAAGCCGAGAGCTGCTGCAGGAGCTACGTTAGCAGAAACAGTATAAACTTATTCTCTGTCTCAGAGGGAAAAAAATGCACCGAGGATCTAATAGGCCCACGAAAATTCGCGTTGGGCCAAGCCTTCTGCTGGTGTAAGCTAGCATGTCTCCAATGTAGCTGCACTGGCTTCCATGGCTTTGCTACAGCTGAGACCCCAGCCCGCAGCATACACCTCTCCAGGAAGCTGCGATTTCCCTTATTAAATAAATCCAACCTGAAATTTTGACAAGGGAATCAACTTCTTGAAAGTATATTTGCACCTGTCGGGACAAAATAGACTCTGAGACCCCAAGTGAACCATCCTGGGGAAGCGTATTGGCTCAACCTATAAAGTCCCGGAAAAACAAGTCTCCTATGAATAGTCAACATTTCTGTTTATCCGTCTGAATTAATGAGCCCAGTAAAAAAGGACTGAATTTTGGGAAGTTTCTTTTTATGAAGATGGAAATGCCTGTTCATGAAAGGTATACCTGTATGTTGGGTTACTGCCAGCATCCAGCTGGGAAACCTCCAAGCAGATTCAAAGCGCTGTGGGTTAGGTGCAGCATGTTAAAAAGCCACATAGCCAAGCCATCTGATTTACACTTGAAAAATACCATCACATAGAGAATGCATTTGATGTCTTCACATGGCCCATCCCGTAATATAGCCGATATGCATTTTAGTTGAGCTGTATATATTTCCTCTGCATTCGTTCCAAGCAGGGTTTTTAACCAGCCATAGGGAGTTTCGCAGGGGAAAACAATATACTGACCCGGAGAGTCAGGTTTCAGGGTTTTTGTTTAATAGCAGCTACTATTTTTTGTACTATTGCATTAACATAAAATGCATCATAAAATTTGAAATGACTCCTCTGTGTACGTGCAAATCTGCCACATGTAAGCCAGGCTGCTTAGTCTAAAAGGGTTATAATAAGATATAACAATGAAGCTGCCAGCTTGGGCATTTACATTTGCTGATAAAGAGGGTTTCTTGCTTTGACTTTAAGCGCAAAGCAAAGGCACTTTGGTTCCTATTTCCTGTCATTTCTCTACCACCCCGGGAATCTCCTGATCTTTGCACTTGATCTCTGCCACAGTGGGCGTGTCTACACGTGCATTTACAATCAGCTTAAATTTACTGCGCAGTAAGTGGGAATAGGCCGGTGTCTACATGTGCAGGCGTTAAAGTGTATCTATGCTGTGTGTGGACTGACTTGGGACTAAAGCTAGCCCCACGTCAGTCCGCACACAGTGTTACTGTCCAGTAAGGCAGCTACACATGTGATGATGATGATGCAGGTATCAAAATGTATGCTCAAGTTGGTGTAAGTTGCCATATTTACTGCGCAGTACGGGTATGCACATGTAGATGCACACCCATACTGCGCTGTAATTCAGGTTACTGCGCAATAAGTGCACACGTGTAGATGAACCCACTATCTTGTAAGTGGTAAGTACTAGCAGAGCCCCATCTGCTCCTCTCTTGTTACAGCACTAAGGAGATGTACACCGCCCTATATTTTCATTCTTAGAAGCTGGTTCAAGTCAGGCTTTTCACCCTTTGCACCACAATTGCACAGTGCAAGCAGCTAATTTCATGGATGTTAGGGCTGGAGGGGACACCGGAGGATCATCGAGTCCAGCCCCCTGCCCCAATAGTTATGCACGAGGTGCGCACTGCTGCATAGGCACAAGCTGGGGAAAGGTCTCACAGTATTATTTCAGTGTTCTGTATCTCTCCTTCCCTGTTCAGTTGTGCTGTGCTCCTTGCCTGAAAGCAGAGAAGCAAGTTGAAGAAGGCTGCCATAGAACTGAATAAGAGAGTTGGCGCCATGGCACATAGCCGGCCTCCGGTCCATTGCTAGAAAGGCTTCACGATCAAAATGCCCGGTGCTATTCAGGCCACAACAGGGTCCATCCTCCCTGGTGACCAGGCCACAAGAAACCTGACATTGCTCCAGCACCTTGCACCAGGTGTTGAAGTGCTCCTGGAGGCTCCTGGCTCTGGAGATCGGGCATCCCGGGTGGGCGAAGAGTTGTGAAGGCAGGTGAAGAAGCAACACCCCTGTCCAGCCCAGCCTCTTGCACGTTTGTCTCTGCTCCCTTCTCCCGGGGCCGATGGAAAGGACAAGTGGGGGAAAGGGTTTGCAAAGGCAACACAGCTGAGTGGGCAAGGGGAACGGAGTTGCCAAGGAAACTGCTGAACCGTGAGAGCTATTTTGCCAAGGCTGGAAGTGCGGGGGAGAAGGGCACTACAGGCTTGGAGCAAAGAGGCTGGGGGAGTGCGGCAGCCTGGTGGGGGAAGGCAGGGGGATTATGGATACACTCGAATGCAAGCCGGCACCGAAACACCTTCAGGAGTATCCCGTGTCACCGGGCGTTCACGCCAATGTGCTCAGCTCGCCGACCAAAGGAGGCAGGTTTGTAGAGCCAGGTGGTTCTTCTTTGCGGGCCGGTTGCAGAGGAAGGCATTACCAGTATACTTACGTACCGAGTATAATGAGAGGCAGGAAGGTCCGTCCTAATTCAACTCAACCGGAGGTGAGCATTTAAAAAAGGCCATGAATCATAGGATCAAAGAACATGAAGGTTGGAAGGTCACATCTAGTCCACCCCCCTGCTCCAAGCAGGATCACCCCAACCAAGGCTTAAAAACCTCCAAGGATGGAGAGTCCCCCACCTGTCTCCGTAACCCGTTCCAGTGCTTCACCACCCTCCTTGGGAGAAACTTTTTCCTAATATCCAACCCCAACTTCCCTTGCTGCAACTGGAGCCCATTGCACCTCATTCTGTTTTGCATCAGTCCACTTGAAATGGCCATGTGGAGGCTCTCCTTCTATATGAAAGGGATGGCTGTGCCTCAGTTTACTGTCCTGTCCTCTGGAAGACGGCCATTTCTGCCCACTTGATATTTTATTGCAACCCAAGGAATATAAAGGCCCCACTGGACTTTGTTTCGGCTGGAAAGGTAATGTGGGTGAAGGCAGGGTGTGAATTAAACCGGAGCAGCTATCCTGGAATAGCTCCAGGCCCCCGCTAGCTCGGTTACTTCCTTACGGCACCTTATGTTCTCCGCAGACGGCCTCTGGGAGGGGACAGACCAGCAGATCCGTCTCATCCAGAAGGATCCCAAAGCCCGTGTGTTTTAAACTAGAATTGCTTCCCCCCTTACCAAGATGCAGCCGCCCCGGGGCTGTTTGACAGCATGCAGCAAGTACTGCACAAGGGAAGGCAAAAAGCAAAGGATTCGGGGCAGATGCAGAAGGTCAAGGATTTGGCTTAGAGCAGGGGCTTGTTGAGCACCCAAAGCTCCCACTGAGGCCAGCTGGAGACGCAGGAACTCAGCATCTCTGAAATACCAGCACCAGGGCTAACTGAAAGGGGCTAACTGGTCAGAAGAGCCTCAGGACCAGAGCCTCACACCCCACCTCAGATCATTACCTCCCAGCCTTCATCCCATGCCCCAGTGCTGGCAGAGATGCGCCCCTCCCCTTCCATCACACCAGATGTACATTAGATTTACAGCAGACAGACGCTCGAGATTGATAGCGGCAGCTCTTTGCCAGTCTCCGTTCGAAAGGCACCAGATTAGACCATCCTTTTTATGTTAAAATTTTTTTTTTTTCCCCTCTGGGAAAGAAACCTACCGTGCAAAAAAATTATAGCAGGCTTCAACTTCCCAGCCATAAATTAGAGCATGCACTTGTAGTGATGAAGTACTTACTCACATCCATTTCAGCTCCAAAAGTCATTAAAACCACTTCCAAGTAAATCACCCTGCACTGCGCGCACCCTTCCAGATTTAAAATGTCAGAAGGCTGGAGGGGAGCCAGCGATCGGTTTTGAACCGGGAGGAATCCCAAGGCTGCAGGAGAGCCTGTGCTTTTTTCCCTTACCACTGTGATTGAGTTGTCTAAGAAGGTTGATTTATACTGGGGCAGACCCATTTTTCCAGTTCAGAGCAACAGGCTCAGCATCCTTTTTTTTGCCTCCCAGACAGCATGTAGACGAAGAGAAGAATTGCCAACCTGGATCCTACGCCTAGATGACCATGCAACTATTGTGGTCGCACAGATCCCAGCCCTGCACAGAGAAAGATGCCCCGAGGCAGTAACAAGCCCTGTAACTGCAGGGCGCACAGTTCTTCCAAGACGTGGGCTTCCCTGCTTCTCAAAATTGAAAAAAAGGGTTAAAAGTAAGTAAGAAAAAGGCAAAAGTAAAACAAAAATGAATGGAAAGCACAGGGTTACAATAACAGCCCAGAGGCTACGCGCCGCTGGACCGAACACATTATGTGCCAGGGATGTTCTAGCTTTTTGCACGAAGACGTCAGCGTGTAAAATCCTATTTCCACCACTGCGCTGTGTCATCTAGTGCATGTGGCAGCTGTATCCCCCGCAGTCTTAGCCGTGCTTCAGTGCCTCTGCATTGGCCACTGACGTGCAGCCTTGCTACGGTGCTGGGAGAGTCTCATGAAGGAACAAGTCAGAGGCTGCAGGCTTAAAAGGACAGCCCGACACCCCGCCGCACGCGCAGCGCTGAAGCAAAACGGCCTGTAACAGATTTAGTCTGGGCAGCTGGTGATGAGGCTAAAGTATGCCTCCTTCTGCATGCTAGAGGAGCAGGGTCAAGCATCAGAGACACCCCCACGATGCCCGGCAGCAGAGCAAACAGCTCCTTCTCAATGCAAGGCCTTTACTGCACATAAGCAAGAAGGCTCACTGCCTCCAAAGGATGAAGCTGTGCCTTTGCTCCCCATCCAACCTTCGCAGCCCTCGGCACCCCAAAGCTAGCTCAGCTCTTCCCTTCCAGCTCTCCAACCTGCATGCTCCTATTCAGCTGCTCCATCTATTGTTTCATGCTCATCTCTCTCTCTCTCCTGATGCTTTTGCCTGGTTGTCTGTCAAGGCCCACCCGAGGCATCAACAAGGTTATTGCTGGTGGTGCATTGTGTAGGTAGGCAACTCGGGGCCCCATAAGGACCCTACTAGCTCTTCTTTCCCCCGTGCAGGGTGCAAATTACAGGGGAGCTCATAAGAGACAAGAAAATCATAACCTGGGGAGGGTCTGATTGACTTGCTCCTTGCAATTTTTTAATTTTTTTTTTCAGATCCTCACAGCGCAAGAGTCAAAGTGCAATTCAAACCCTGCCCATGTATGAGCTAGTCAAGGAAGCCGAGGCGCGCAGCAGTATTACCACACACAAGTATTACGACACAAGCATCGTCTGCCATGCCGGGGCACAGAGCAACACAATGTAGTCGCGAAGGGGGCTGCGTGCCAGAACAGCCTTCCTTTTGGGCAAGCCCAACTAAACTAAACTATGTCTGAGCAGTTTTACTTTAATGCACCAAAAATACTTTAAAAAAGTGTTGGGAAATCCCACTCGTGCTAACAGACACGCAGCTGGGCAAATATCGTGGCATGTACATGTACCCATTAAATCTCCCTCTGCTTTGACGCCTCAAAATCAGGCACAGACAAAAAGAGCAGCAAAGACAGTGAAGCATCTGATAAGCAGTGATAAATCCTGGCTCCCCAGGCCCTGGAAAGCCCAGCAAGTCCCCCATCAGCAGCAAATGAAGCATCCTGAAGTGCAAATGAAGTGTGAGGATCTTCCTTCAGGTATCCAGCCTCCCTTTCCCACATTAGCTCCCTGACCAGGAGGCCTGAACAGTCCAGCTCTGATGCTCTGGGAGCTGGGGTTGTTAGCAGAAGGGCATGCAGGAAAAGCCCGCTGAATTACATTTCCAACTGGATCAGTCAAACTGAATGGCTTCTTACGGCTCACGGATGCGGCCTTCCTTCCATTGAGCTTCCCAGCTGAATTAAGCTAAACAGAGTGGAGGCCACATTCATTCACATGAAGAGCATTGCACAGGACTTCAGGGAGTTGAGCTAATCCAGGTTTTGAGATCATCTGGTTTAAAAGCTCATTCCAATGAATGTGGCCACATGCTGCCCTGTGGACCAGCTCGGGGATGTAGATTAGAGGTATTTCAATCACAGTGGGCTCCTGGCAGAGAGGCTTTGGAGCAAGCAGATGGGCAGACCCTTCTCACTGCTAAAAGTGGGAACTCCAGGTCAGGGGTTTGTAGGAACTAGTCCAAAGCCAAGGACCATCTAGTCCAATATCTCAACTCTGACACTGGCCAGTACTGCTTATTGTAGGGTTCCCTCTGAAGAAGCCAGATGGTTTAGCTCTAGCATCAGCATCTATAGCTCACCATAGTCCTCACAGTCTGGCCTCGGTGCTTTCCCTCTGCTGTGCATCGAATAGCCTCCAGCCCTGGGTTTGGAAGCATCTCTTCTGCCGGCTTCCTTCATCCTAGAGGCCTATCATGGTCCCTCTTTATTATTTCCTGTCTAAGGCAACAACCCAACCTCCACCTGGATTCACTAGAGATGTTTTTGGAGCTCATCGCCATTCCTGTGGCCCTTCTCTGGTTCCCTTCTAGTCCTGCAATGCCCGCTGCGAGATGGGGTTGAGACTCATGGGCTGAGCTCCACCGGGGGAAGCTCAAAAGGCAGCAATTGTCCTGAATGCATCGCTTTCCACCCGTTTCCCTACCACATGCCCAGCAGAGTAGCTTTCACTTACAGCTGCCGGGGGCCCGTTTCGTATCCATGTCAATCGCTCCTGACGATAAGCCTCCCCTAGCCCAGTGTGCTTGTTAGCTGAGACTTGACTGCCTTGGCTGTAGCACTGCAGCAGTATTGATTATGTTATAACCTTAGGCTCAATGTCTGACCTTTTCACTGTGAGCAATTTCCAGGACTAAACAGCAGTGACAGCCCGGGCATGACAGGGACATCAGGTCTCAGATCAGCAGTGGACAGGACAGTGGGGGACTACTAAACAGAGCAGAGACCCTTAAAAACTGCATGGTAAAGAGGAGAGGAAGGTGCTGTTCTCGGCGACTGGCTGGGACAGTTAGTCCGTCCTAGACAAATAAGAGAGAAGAGGGCCCCACGCGATTGTCTAGGCCAACTCCCAGCTCAAGGCAGCATCTTAGAATCGAGAAAACGAGGGTGGAAGGGACCTCAGGGGGTCACATCTAGTTCAAGCCCTGCTCCAAGCAGGACCAGCCCCAGCTACATCATCCCAGGCAGAAATTTCACCACCTCCCCCTTAGCCACTGCGAAAGGTCTCGATGCGGAGGTGAACGCCGGATCTGGGCGTTCAACCTGGGACAGCAAAAATGCACAGGACAGAATGAGACCCGGTGTCCCTTGCAGAGAAGGGGCTCCCTCCGGCCCCCTGTATTTGCAGCAAGCCTGCAGATCTGTGCATCGTACCCATGGGAAACCTAAAGGCAACAGCTCCTTTGAAACAGTCACACGTGTCACTAGGGGAAAAAAAATAATCAGCTGGGGCTTGGGGGGAAACATTACGGTCTAGGGGGCCACATCTCTCGCCCAGGACATGTGCAGTGCTTTACGTGGATAACGTACCCCGATGGGGGGTGTTAGCAAGCAAGGAGGCTGGGGCTTTTGCATTGGTGTGAGTGATGGATGCAAGGCAGGGATGAAATCAGGCCTAACACTATTTTTCATCCCTTTAGTTTGGATTACAGCAGCGATGATGGCAGCCCCTGACAGTGATCTCCCTTTAATCTCATGCTCAAAGGGCTCTTGAGGCAGTGTCCCTTGAAGTGCTCAGAGGAGACGTTTTCCCAGGAGAACCGCGCTCCGGCAGCAGACTGGAACCACCCTCCTCTCTCCCTCCCCGGCGTGGGTGGGTCCCTACGAGCCACCGACTCCGCAGCCAAATCAACAGGGGAAAGTGCCACCGAGAAACCACGCTGGCGGCTTTAAAGCTGCGTTTGCTGCTGCACGGTAATGAAGTGCTCTGACAACGCAGCAGCACTTGGTTTTGAAGTGGTCTAAATACACGTCTCTCGGCACCGAGTGCCTGGATGCAACAGGGCAGCTGAAGGAATGCCACGGCCTGGCTCGTGAGCTCTCAGGAGTGACGCGTCCGGCTGGCGGAGTGAAAATAACCTCTTATTTCACTTGCACACATACAGATACAAAGGTCTTCTCGGGGAAGCCCGTGCATCGCCCTCAGAGAGCGAGCAGAGCTCGCTGGTGGAGATTTCGGGTCCAGGTTCATGCCTTGAATGCATGCTCCAGCTTGTGGAGACAGGCCTTGGTAATGGTGCCCCCTTTCTACCTGGAATAGGCCCGGGTGAACGGCTGCAGTTGTGAAGCACCGAGGAGAAGTTCTGGTGCAAATCTCGTGCGCTTCCTTCGACGTGCAAGAGAGAGCTCTGGTGCTGATTAGTGGGAATAAAAGCAACTGCTGAGTGTGTCTTCTCCTGCTTTTGCCCTGCTGGATGGATGTCCACAAATGGAAGGGGGGTGAGAGAAGCTAAATGTCCCCTTTCAAGCAGAGAGCTCACTTTGCTGGTAGGAGCAACCCAATCCAGGGAGGGAGATGGAGGGCACTGCTCCTTTTACAGCACCTGTCCCTTCAGGACGTGGTCAGACCGAGGGCAGCACTGAGCAGACGCCGTCTCGCACGTGTAGTCAGGTAGCAACCCAGCTCTGGCATTACCACGAGGCTCTGAGGGTGGAGAGGCCTGGCCCCGGAGCATGCCAGCTCAGGGAAAGGGTCATACCTGTTCAGCCAGGGGGGACAAATCCTGCCATGACTTTCAGAGAGCAGCAGCTTGCTTGCTTCCCCAAGACATCCCTTAGATGGATGGATCCCCAACAGATCTAGCCTGGGGACCCATCTGTGCAGCGTTTCCATCTCACTTGGGGACTCTTCCCCGCCATCACCCACCACGGCCCAGCTCTGATGGATGTTACGTCATGTATCGTCTCCCACGGGCTGCCGCTAACCTGTCTGGCGATTCGGAGCTCGCCGGGCGCTCTCTCTCTTTGCATTTGTTTTATCACCTGCCTTTCCCCAGTCAGTCCTTCCCTGGGTTTTCATACGCTCCAGCCTCGCTTACTGCTCGCTTCTCCGCAGCTGTTGCCGATATTCCCTCGGCTGCCGGCTCCTTTGTTTGCAAAACACACAACGGTGCTAGCGCCGAGCAGCTGCTGCGTGTGTTATTTATGGCCGTGTTTGTGATTTCTGCTTCCACCCCCCGCACGCACATAGTGCAATTGCAAGCGAAGCGCTCGCAATAAATCCTCAGCTAAGCAAAAACCTCCTGGACACGCAAGGAAGGATCTCCAACACGACAGACCACCCCTCCGCCCCCGAGCCAGTTCTGCTTGTAGACCTGGGTGCTGCCCAGGTCCATACGGGGAAGGGACCCATCACACCGCGAGAGAATGCAGCACCTCGCACAGTGGGCTCTCCACTTCACATAGGCTGTATTTACTCACATGCAACATGCACCTTTCCCCCCCGAAAAATTAGCCCTCCAAAACTGGAGCGTCTATCTTAAGCAGGGAAGCTGATGGAATAGAAGCATGGAGACGCTGTGCTCCAATGGCTGCCGCCTCTCGCTGGCCCAGCAACAGCAGGGCCAGCGTCTGGCATTAATCCTCTCACAGCTGCTAAGGAATTGGCAGCAGCTTTTGGCTGAGCACCCGCTGCGAGAGGGTTTGCACTACCGCTTGTGGCTGAAGTAGCCGGCGAGGGCGAGCGAACGGCTGCTTGCAGGCAGCCACGAGTCTGCAGACGTCCTTTATTCGATATTCTGCCTTCCACAAACAAGGTGCCAGTTTTATTTGTGGGCATGGCAGAAGTTTCATAGACATCAGGGCTGGAAGGGACCCCGCGAGACCATCGGGTCAGCTGGAGTAAACGGCTGTCACCCATTCAAGCTCACGGAGAGGGGGACGCCCCGGGATGATAAGGGTGACCGGCAGCTCTGGGGACCCCGGACAGTTGAACCCTGCCCCTGGCGCTCTTGGCACGCGGGCACAATTAGCATTCTGCCGGCATGGCTCCCTGTGATTAAACTCTTCACATCGCACTCACTCGCTGTTCCAAGTCACTTGGATGTTTTATTCATTTCCAGCAATCCACAATATTCCTTAATTGCAGATTATCAAGCCGCACGCATTTGACAAATGTAAATAATTGCCTCGGAGGTTTATTAATGACTGCAGCACGCTAATGAGCAGCAGAAGCGGAAAGGGAGTCAGATCCTGCCGGCGCTGGAAGGAGAACCAAGAGGGGAGAGACCAGCCAGGCCCAAACCCTTGGATTCAAACAGGCCAAAGTTTACAAACCAGGTGGGCAAAGCAAAGAGATTGCCATTGCCCTTGTACTGATGGGGAACGGGGGAAACCCCCCCCCCCCCCCAGACATCCTCTTATTTAAGAGAGGAAAAAAATAGGTAAGACTGCAGCCAAGCCTGGGATTAAATCCAAGTCTTCCAAGTGCCAGTTCAGTGCTGGAAACCCAAGCCTCACCTTTTATTATCACAGCAGGCCACCCTTTAATTGCAAGGATAGAAACACAGACACGCACATGCATATACATGCACGCCCTTGGGGAACGCAGCCCGATTTGCTTTCTCTTCATATTTCATTTGATGGCGCTCGCAGCGCGGGAGCGCCCAGCCCTGCAGCCTACAGGGACACCAGACCCGGTACCTGGGCATCTACAACAGAGCAGGCTCCAAAGCTGGCTCATGAGGCCAATGTGGGACCGACGGACCCTGCTGCAACTTGGGCACGTGTTTCCGTGTCTTGCTTGCCTCACGAGTGTGCTCAGGTGGACAAGTCCCCTTCCTCCCACCCAGCTTGCCGCCTGCCTTAGCCAAGTAACGTCAATCGTCTTGGTGCGCTGCGAGAGTGAAATACACCCAGGGAATACCTCCCGCTAGCAAAACCCGATAACATGTCCAAGTGCCCAGAGGCTCTTCAATAAGCTGGAGAGCTCTGCCATCCAGGCCCTTGGATGCAGCTCCAAGTCTCCCTTCCCATGTGCATTCGGGTCAGGGACGGCGCCTCGAAAGGCAGATCTATTCCCTTTGTCGCTCGCACCCAAACAACCAGCCCCGCTTAGGCGGAGGAGCCGAAACACAGCTGCTCTCCGCAGCCCGTGCCAGCTGCTCAGCTCCGTGTCAAGGTGACAGCGACCTTGCCTCCACGGCTCCCCTGGCCTGCCACGTCTCCCTGCTTTTAATCAGAGCCACTGCAGCGAGAGGAGCGGACACAAGATAATTGAGCAACACTTAATTCATTACTGCTAATAATCCTCCTCATCAGTGCTAGGCAAGGCTTTTTGGAGTCCAGCTGCCTGCACTTTGCCTCTGGCAGGAGTCGGAGAGAAGGATACATCATGGCAGCAGGACTGGCTGAATCCTCATGCAAAGCATTGGAAGTCTCCGCTCGCCTGCTAGCACGACTGCCAGGAGCTTTGTCCTGCAGAGCCGCAGGACCCAAATGCTGCGGAAAAACCAGAGGATCCGAACCCCTCTGAAGTTAAAAGGAGACGTGGCCGTGGGTCGGAGGAGCTTTGGTGCAACGGGACGCTGCTGGAGGTCAGCGAGTCAATATATCCGGGACTGCTCCCAGCCACTTGCCATCAGGGTTTGTCTTCACAGCTGGAGCCATGGCATGGCCCTTCGCCGAGACACTGATTTTGTCTCTCAATGTTTCAGCAGAGTCCTTCTGGCAGTTTCCAAGTGACTTTTCAGGTTTGGGGGCATGGAGCAACTTAAAAAAAAAAAAAATGATGTTTGTTTTTTTTTTTTGTTGATCAGCCCCAAAAATGGGCATCTCCTTTGGTGGAAAGCCTGATTTCTATCATCATTTTCTTCCTCTGACCCGTGCTATTTCCAGTGTAGCAAGAAGAGTGCTCGGTCAGAGCAGAAGTCTGAACAGAGGCTGCAAATGATTTCTGCGGACGGCTCCGACGGCAGGGACAGCCGGGCACCTGCAGAACGTGGCTGCTGTTCAGGTGCTTTTCCTGGCACTGCCGGCATCCGGGCACGAAGCAGAAGTGATTGGAGCTCAATGCCTTCCCCAGCGAGATGCCAAGACGGTTGGAGGAGGAGGGACCAAGGCAAGAGATGGATACTGGCCACAAACTTTGTTGGTGTAAATAGACCTGATGCCACAATTCACACCCGGTCCCTGTGTTTGGAAGAGGTCGGCTCTCCGATGCTAGGAAGTCTATTTGTTCTGCAGGTTGTCTTTAATTCATTCCTGGTCACCCTGTTTCTCTATCACTGAAGTTATTTGCACCTGCTAGCTACTGGCTCAGCCCGATATTGCTTGTTCACATCGGCTCTATGAACAAGGTGCGTGCAGCAGCCTTGATCGGTAGCAAAGCAAAATGCTCCCAGCCGCTCTGGAGTGGCACGCAGAGGTTTGGACAGGGCAGGTCTCGGACCCCAAATCAAGGCAGAACTTTAATTCTTATACCCCTGCAAGCTTCAGCCCTGGTGTGGGACCCACTGATGTACAACAGAAGCTCTCTACTGACTTTGGGGGTCCTTTGGCTCTGCCCTTCATATAGCAACCTTTCAGTGAGGGAGTGCAGGCGTTTGAGCCCTAACAAAAAGTTAGAAGAAAAGTTTCTTGCAAGAAGAGACAAGCCCAGGAAGATGCCGGGATTGTTCAGCAGCCTCTCCTCTGACCTCCCGTACCATAAAGTCTTCCAGAAGCAAACAGCAGACAAAGCCAGGCTGCCTTTCCAGACCATCTGGCAGTCAGAGGCATGAAGAGCAGGACTCCCATATGTTTCCCTGGCAGGTCACCTATGGACTGCTGCTGCAGGAGGGGACTGCATTGCAGGGGCAGATAAAGCCATTCCTGAAGGGGATATAATCTGACCTCGTCTTTAGTTCTCATAGGCACTTGTGCCACAACGCTGTGACCACTTTGCTACTGAGCGGGCCCTTTAGGCAGACACAGGAATCCTACAAAAAGCTGCCAAGTGAGGTCGCTGGGCGCATTGGGCCAGATCCCGTTCTGCCTGGCAGCTAAGCGCACACCTATCCCACCCTGCTCAAGGCCCCGAGAAGCCCTTCACACACGTCTGCTTCTATAATACACCCTCATTTTGGCCTTGAACCTGAACCACAAAAAGCCCACCTGCCTTCTGCATGAGCTGCTTTCCCAGGGGCTGGAGCCCGTGGGGAATAGGCTGATGCAGACACCTTAGAAAGGCAATATAAGTTTGTACCATGTAGATTTAGACAGGACCTCATTATTTTAGAGGCATCATTGCTCATTGATTGATACCAATGAACGACCTTAGATTTCTCTGTAGTGGAGGGGGGATGCCAGAGAGAAGATGCTACCTACCGGTGTCAGATTCTTAGTTTCTTAAATAGTTTCCTACAGAACAGGTCCAGCCCCCCTGCACTTGGGCAAGAAAGACCGCAGGACTCAGATGAGCCCAGCAAGATGGGCATCAAGACACTTTGAGTTAAAGGTATTGTTCTCGACTCCTTTTTGAGGGGGAGAGGGTTGGACTAGATGACCTCTGGAGGTCCCTTCCAACCCTACTTCTCCATGAAGCCCTGCATGCGTTAGTGGTGGAGATCTGCTCTTGCCCAAAACAACGGGGAAAAGTTGGGCTAATAGAAGAGATTGCAGCTAATGGGGATAGGGGTGCTGTTCTCAGCCCAGTCACTTCTGGCCATCACAAAATCATATCGTGGCCTGACAAATGAGGGAGCATGGACCCAGCAGAGATCCAGGGCCAGATGCTGCTGTAGGCACCCAAGCTGAGGGGTGGGAGAGGTGCTGAAGGAGCAGGACTCGGATGCATTGAATTTCCCTGCCTCGGCTGAGCTGGGAGTCAGCAAGGACTGATCCAGTGTAGAATATGAGCAGCAGGAGATGGTGAGGTGGACCTCTGCGCTTGGTCTCCCCGGCTCCCTCCTGGGCTACACACCGATCTCATGAGCAGCCCTTGAAATAAGCAGTCCCTCAGCATCCTGTCATCAGCTAGAGAGAAAGCAGCCTTGAGGGAAGGGTGGGATGAGGGAACATCAGAGCAAGTTCAAGGTGGGAACAGGATGCACAGAGCATTGCCTTCTGCAAATGCTGGATGGCAAATGAGGTTTAATGAAGGGAGGGGAGGGATCTCCGACACAGAGAGTTCAGAGGCAAGGTCCTTGGGAGGACACCAAAAGCAGAAGACTGAGAATGCAATCAGGACTCGTGCTAAAGGTGATATCTTTTATTAAACCAATGATATTATAATAATAATAATAATAATAATAATAATAATAATGGCAAGCTTGCAATTAAACTTTTTTTTTTTTTTGCAAAGATCTAGTTGGTCTAATAAAAGAGATCACCTCTACTACGAGTCCTGATTGCTTTTTCCTCTAGACCAATACGGTTACAACCTGGATACCTGAAGACTGAGCTTGGCTTTCTCCGAGACGTATTACCGGATCTACAAGAGTGTTTCATCGCCACGCTCCTGATGGAAAGCCAGCGGCTGCGATTGATACGGGCCCAGAGCAAGCGTCTGCAAAACACAAGGGCCAGCCTCGGCACAAGAGCCATGAACTTCCTCGGGGCGGCTGCAGGAATAGTCACAAGCTTGGACAACGAGAGCAGGATGTGCCAGGCGACCGAATGCACCCAGGCAAGGGCATGGGCAGCACGAGACCCTCCAGGCATCAGCCATGCCCAGGTGGAGGCAACGAGGACTCGAGGCTGGGAAACACTCAACAGCAACAGGTATCAACACTGTGGTTTCATCGCTCACGCAAAGGGATGGCACCTCACCTGACCGGTGGTTCGGCGCTCGACTCCACTAGCCCAGCATTTCCTACGAGGTCTCCTATTGACTTGCAGGCCAGATTGAACACTCCTCAGCTTGCAGCATCAGACAGGAGCTGCCCTACCCTGCTCCTCAGGAGGGTTAATTAGTCTGAGTGGAGCATGACGGCAACAAAGCTCTGGTCCTGCAGCTGCCAGGCTGGCTCCTGGCTTGCATCGCATCACGTTGCGCGCACCCAGGAGCGATACCCCGGTAATGGAGGGCGCTCCGACCGTCTCACACAGCCGAGGAAAAGGAAGCCGGAGAGAACAGGCATGCTTAAAAAGAGCCGTCTACTACACCATCACCTTTCCCCAAGAATCCTCTTACCTCTCCAGCCAGCCCAAAATGCCCTGGGGGAGATGTGCTGCACCCAGCTCTTCCGAAACTTCTCCCTCCTTCTCAAACCGAGCATGGCTCTTGACTCTTATCCAGAGCCCGAGCCCTCCCACTCCTGGCAGCCCCCGGGAAGACTTGATAGCTAATTGCAACCAGCTGCTTCAGGTATTTGTCTCCCTCGGTGTGGCAAGGAACTTCAAAATCCCCCCATCCCCCTGCTGCAGGGTCAGGCACACGGGTGAAGTGAGATAAATACCGGCTGCCAATAAGTTTGGGGGCTGAATGGGGAGTTTTGCTCCTCCACGGACCCTGTAGGACTTTGGCACCCTGTCCTACAAGCAGGACTTGAAACCCCTGCCCATTTCTGGGTGGTGCAACACTTTGCTAGCACAGGGCCTCATGGAAGCAGCCATGCACACGCACGTGCCACCGTGTATTATATGTATTCCCCCTCTTCCCGGCGCTAAACCCCCTCCCAGTCAAAAGCATCAGCTTCTGCTACCAAATCAGCTGCAAAATCTTGCCTCTGAATGACTGGCCATGCACAGAGCTTGTCTCCGGGGCCCGGGGGCCTGTCCACATTCATTTGTCCAGCTCCTGATGGGTTTGTGGCCATTCATTACTGGCGATCGGTGTGGGAAAGCTCTCCCAGACGCCCGGTGAGCTCTAGAAAGAGTCCTTTGTGCTTCCTAGGGGCAGATGGGTTGGAGCGATGCCCCTTCCCTAAATCTAAATCCTTTTAGAGTCGTCTGTGTTTACTGCTAATCCCGGTTTTTTCGTGGCGCGTGGGGCTTGGGGCAGATTTCCTTGTTCCTGCAACAACCCAGCTCCTCTCCCCTCTGCGTGCCAAGCCAGCCCCTTTCGCTGCGGTCCAACCCCCCGGGATTTCCTGGACCATGAGACTCTTTTGAGGTTTCCCTGTTCCCGGAGCATGGCCGGATACCAGATCTGCCTCCTGAGTCCTCTTCCTTAAGTTGCTGGTGCCATTTGGGCAACAGTTTGCTTTCCTCACAGGGTGACAGGAGGGTGCAAATCCCCGCATTTTTGCTCCAATCCTACTGCACCCTCTGCTTTCTGGGCTCTCCCTACAGCCTTTTTTCTGAGCCAATTCCCAGGTCCCTAAAGGCTGACCTCTCATAACTAGCTACTCAATCCAGTGCCGCAGCCTCATTCTCCCATGCTTTCCTTAGATCGATAATTCCCCACCGTTTTTAGACTCAAGACCCCCCTGGAGACACTCAAGGCCCCCTCGGGAAAACGCCAGCTCTTTGTTTTCACTCTTTTTTGCCTACAGAAAAATAATAGAGCGGGGTTTTTTTCTGTTCATAGCACAGCTATGGATTTCAGTGTGAAATCTCTGGGTTTATCTTGTGAATCATATTTGCACACCTCTCAGTACTGATGCTGCATGGCAGCCTGCAGCACCCTGGAAAGGATCTCAGGGCAGTCAATCCCTGGCTGAGAATCACTGCCTTAGGGCTCCTCGCTGAGACAGTACTTGCCTGTTGCAGAAATGGCCCAAAAGCCTGTTTTTTTGCAAAAATCTCATTGGTCCTGATTGCATCTGTACTACAAGTCCTGGTTGCTTTTTCCTCTAGACCAATACCGCTACAACCTGGATACCAAAAGCCTGTTGACACCCAAGCTACTTCTGCATGGGCAGAGAGCATCAATGCCAGCTTATTGCTCGTCTGCTTTTGGGCTGCTAATGAGCTTTGGCAGCCTGCGTTGCAATATTCAATTAAAATATCTACACCACCATCTGTTGTCAGAGAGCGTGTTGAGGGGTTTTGACCTGTTCCCTGTACAACTGTCCCACGATCCCAGCCACGATCCCCTTTGCACTCTGTCTCCAGTGAGGAACTAGACAAATGGGCTGCACCGTCCACGGGGCTCTTCAGAAAAAATGCTTCTGGGGATGCAGTAATAGCCCGTCCTGAGCAGAACAAAGCAGCGTCCTGGGCAGCTTTGCTCCAAAAGACCCTCCGTTTCCAGGGGTAATGGGGAAAAGAGCAGGTTGCTAGCGCCATGGGTGCTGACCACTTTTCCTTTGCGGCCCTGCTTTCTGCAATGCCGTCTTATACCTCGTGCAACGTGCCAGCGGGGTAAGATCTCCTGGCTAATCTGTCGCATGGCTCTTCTGCATTCAGAAACACTTCAATGCAAACGCCTGGAGTCAGTGACTGCTGCCCTTGTGATCTGCCAGCATGAAGCCAACGCCTGCTCTTGTCTGGGGACAGGGTGTCTGGAAGGGAACTTCTGGGTCCAGCCATTTATCCCAAAGGGCCACGAAAGCAGCTAGTCCAGCTCCTTGCACACCACAGCTAAGAAGCCCTTGATAAGATCCCTCTCAGGAAGAGATGTGGGGAGACAGTGGGGACCCACCTGCCTTGGCCACCACCGCGGCAGGGAATGTGTTCGATCAAATAAAACAGGTTTTGCTCCATCTCTATAGATTCGGCCCAACCCAGGGGTGGTCCAGCAATTGCAATCCCTTTGCCATATACCAGGTGAACGGAGGGGTCCCAAGTTTGCCGACATACCCCAGCGATCTCTCTCTTCCACTTCCCAGCCCCCAACAAGCCTTTCATCTCTACCTCTTCTTTCTGCATCTTAATTTTCAGGTTCTTCCCACGTTCCCTGCCCAGCACCTGCTTGCGTTCGAAGGGCACGCAGGGATGCTGGGTGGTCTGTGAGTCAGTCTGTTAAGGTGGGAATATCTTGGCTTGAACCCAGGTCACGGGGGAGATTCGGCACAGGGCATATTGCTGGCTTCTTACCCCAAGAAATGCCACAGCGTTGGGGGCAAGGACCTGCCAGGCTCCATGCACATGACCTTGTTGCTTGAAGCTCATAGACCTGTACCCAATGCAAGATGGGGCAGCATGGGATGGGGAGCAGAGCAAAGCCCTTCTTGAGGGCACAGCTCAATTGTAGCCTCCTGGTTTCCAAAAGAATTAGAGCTGGACCTGAACCAGCTGCTCCCCTGGGCCCAGGGACGAACACTTCCTGGGTCTGATATGAGGTTTACTGCATTGCACTCTCAAACCACGCGTCCACGAGCCCCATCTGATGGCTGTGGCCAGGCAGCAATGGAGACAGCCCAGCTGGTGCATAGAGCAGGCAGTGTCTTGCCTGGGGGGTGCTCCCCAGGCGCCTCTGCACTGCCCTTTGGGGAAGGCATCGGCAGTGCGAGCCTCATGGTCACCCCACCCAAATCTCCAAAAGTTGTGGGAACTTCGAGACCACAACCGTTTTGCCCAGCATGGGGTACTTAGGGTCCCGAGCCCGCTCCTGCCCTGCCCTTCACTTCCTCAACTTGCCTTCAGCCCCAGCTGGAGTGGATGGGATGCCTTCCAGGGATTTCTCTCCAACCTCTTCCGGCATCCCTCCCCAAAGCAGAGGGTTGGTGTGGTCACTCCTTGCCAGTGCCATGGTGCCAGAGAGGAATTTGGCCCCGAGGCTTTTCCTTCCCCAGAGTGATTAGGACATTGAAAACCCTGCTTTTCTAGTGAAAAAGCAGCCTGGACGCTGCCCAGAGGGTAGTAATGTTCCACTGGCCCCATACGAAGCTTTTAAACTATCTTGGAGTGGGGATGGGCTTTTTGTTCGGTCTGTACAGCCCCTAGCGCGGCGAGGTCCTACTCCTGGGCTGGGGCTTCTCCATGCCACAGCCACACAGCTACATTATAATAATACGTCCGTTCGCCAGGCCTCCCTCCTGTCAGCCGTGGGCGACGGGCCTCTTGCCGAGTGCCCGTGACAAGGGCCTGTCTCGTCGAAGCGCTGGAGTTTTGCACCTGAATTGACAGGCGGTGAAGACAGCTGGAGGCTAGCGCGGCCGCGCTGCGATACAGGCGGGGAGATCGATGCATCATAACAGCAGGCTGCACGGTGGGAGGGCTGTGATTAATCATGGTTATTATACCGAATGCACAAGCTGCGTGCCGGGCTTCACCTGCAGATCCAGAAGGGGAGAGGGGGCCTACTGGGCCCCGGGGAGCTTTGGCGCGATGTTTTTGGCAGCACGGTTACAATTTTGTGATTGCTGGTCTCCAGCAAGGTGGTCCAGGGAGCTGGGAGGAGCAAGGCAAGGGGGCAGCTGTGCTGCCAGCTCACACCACGGTTGTTCCCCTTCAATCCCCAGCGCCTGGAGTCCTGGGATGACGTGAGAACGGCAGCATTCGGGTTGTCAAAAAGCAAGTTGCTCCCCATTCTGGTTGCTGGGAAACCTTATTTCTAACCCAGCAACCCTCAGGCATGGTGCCACAGCACCCCGGGGTGCCTTGAGATCCTCTCAAGGGTGCCGCGGGGTACCACGCAATGTTAGCACGGCAGGGTGGCTTACAAGATAAATCCAGTGATTTCAAATAAGAATCCACTGTGTTAAATATGTTCTGACCTGTCTGGGGCTTTTGGAGGTCTCTGCAAGGGAAGAATTGCTCTAGGATCTTTCTGTAGTCAAAACCAGAGTGGAAACGGAGATGACATTTCCACGGGTGCCTTGAGTCTCCCACGGGGTGCCGTGAGTCAAGCCGGGTCAAGAACCGCTGCTCTAAACCTGTGATGGTGGATGTCAGGGAGGGTAAAACAGATCGCCCTTGATCTTCCCTGTTCAGATGCTGTCCCGCTAAAGCGTCCATTCCTGCCGCTGCTGGAGACGGCTTACTGGGCTAGCTGGACCGGCCCAGACTGGCCCCCATTCAGGTGTGCTGGCTCAGCACCTGGCGGCAAAGGGCAGAGCCCAGCGGGGAGTGCTTTGCAAGCCTCCTGCTTTTGCAACCCACCTGGGGAGTTCGCAGCACTGCCAGCACCTGCACGGCTCTGCCATTCGTCCTCCTCGGTGTTTGAGCTCACCGCCGGCCTAGATCATCCTAGATCTCTGGTTCTATGATCCCTTGGGTCTGACACGTGCTGGGGGATCTTCTGCAGCCTTGCTCTCCTTTCCTTGCCAGGCGATGGAGTCCGGTCCCTCTGGGAAGGCCGCCCGAGACCCGCAGTGCCTCCGGGAGCCCAGCATCCCACTGCGGTCCCAACCCGGGTGCTTCTGCCAGGGCTGCAGCAGCAGCTAATCCAGGGCCGTGCTCCAGGTACTTCTGTCTGCAGCTCGTAGCTCCTTGCTGGCAGGGCCAGGCATTCGGCTTCACAGCTCTGCATCTCCCCTCGGATGTGTCGGGTGATACAGCCAAGGTGGGCATCAGAGAGCAGCCAAATTATCAGTGGAGAAAACCCTATCTTTCTCTTCCTCCGGCCCGTTGGAGCCTCCTTGGTGCTTGGTTCGCCTGGGAACTGAGCGCAGGGCTCAGTCCCTCCCGCTGCTCTCGCTTGCAAACTCTCCGTCTGTCCGTCCCGGGAGCTGGCTGAGGAAGAGACGGAGAGACGAGCTTGGGTGCAAAGCGCGCAGCGCGCCCCGGCTGCAGATTCCTCCCAGCCTAAAGGAAAGGTTGGAGGGGGAGCGCCGTCTGCGATGCATCACGTTGTCTCCTGAGCTGGGGAGGAGGTATGGGGGGGATGCAGAGCTGGAGGAGCAGGGAAAACCCCCGGTCCCCAGGCCTGGCTCCTAGCTGATGCTCCGCATCAGAACCTGTGGGACCTGGCGAGGGCTCGGCTCCCATTCAAACAGCGGGGCTCAGCCCCACCTCCTGCTAGCATCGATCTCCGAGTAGCTGTGGTTGTAGACCTGCCTCTATCCCCTTCTGCTTGGGTCGCTCTTTGATATAACCACTAGGCACGGAGACCTGGAGAGTTGTCACCCGCTGGAGCCAAAGCGGCATGAGGGACTTTGGAGCTGTTTGCAGCGGTGCTCTCCAAAGGGCAGGACTGCCCTCTGCAAAGGCTGGACATCCCCGACGGCCCCTCCGAGACGAGTCCTGGCTGCTTGGTGAACGGGCTTTGTCCCTCTCCTGCAGCAGGTGAGCATGGAGGATGCTGTGCATGAGACCATCAGCAGCTCCCTGGGGACGCCAAGTCGATGTCCTCATGCACCGAGCTTCCCACCACAGAGTCCTGAGCTCGCCGCTGCCCCAGGCCTTGGAGCGGTGACTGTCCACACTGCCTTGCACACGTAACCAAGCTGCCACGCACACGCATGATTCTCTGGGTACGGTGTGCTCCTTTACCATCCTGCCACGGGGGAGATGGGACAGTGCCTGGGGACCGTCTTGGTTCCACCTTTCTTGAGGGGGGACGGAGGAGAAGAGGACATTTTGGCAATGAACTTGAACTTGCCCGTGTCTGTCTAAAAAGCCAGCAACCAGACAGGCCTTCTGCTAGGTCCTAGGGATTTACATCCAAAGAGAGGTGGAAATACAGCTTTGTGCTTCTAGCCCCGGCAGATACGTGAAATAGGGGCTCTAAAAAAAGCAGCCGGTGTGCGAGTTGAGAGGCACGGGTTTTGTTAGAGCGACAAGAAACCAGGCGGCGATTCACAATTTCAGCAGTTTCTTCGCACCTCTGAACTGGCCATGTTTGCTGTCTCTCTCCAAGTCAGCAGAGCCCCGCGAGGTCCACTGCGTGTTTGATATTTATCTGTGAGGATTTTGCCCCTTTCCCAGGTGACTACGCTCAGCTTCCCCCCCTTCCCCATCCCCATCACTGCCAAGCTTCCCGCGGAGGGAAAACAGGTTTTGTTTGGAGGATTATTGCATTTTCTGTTAGTGGCTGGAGAAGTCAGCGCAATGCAGGGACTGCAAAATGACATCTCTAAGGGAGTGCCTATTTTTGTTTTAAATTGGGTAGCAGTTTGGCCAGGCACGGAGGCAGCTTTGCTAGCCGCCGGTGCTAGGGGTGCCTGCTCCAAGGTGAGTGCTTGTTCTGCGTGCCTCAGGCTTTGGCTGTGCATCCCTGGACCATCCCTGGACCTGTTGGGCGACTGACACAGAGCCTGCTTGCCACTTCTGATAGAAAATTAAGGCTGGAAGGGAGCTCAGGAGGTCACATCTGGTCCAACGCCCTGCTCCAAACAAGACCAGCCCCAACTACATCATCCCAGCCAAGGCTTTGTCTACCCGGGTCCTAAAAACCTCCAAGGATGGAGAGTCCACCACCTCTCTGGGTGGCCTGTTCCAGTGCTTTACTACAGGAGAAAGTTTTTCCCAATATCTAACCTAAAACTTCCCTTCCTGCTATTGAGATCATTGCTCCTTGAGCACTGGATGGCCAAGTTCCTCCCAGTTGCACCCATCGAGGTATGAATGACCCTCTCTTATCTACCACATTTTGACTGAGACTTTAACCCCTCCATGCCAGGCCTTGGCTAGTGGAGAGGAAAGTAACAGGGTCTAGTCATTTGGATATTTCTCTTTTTTTTAATGAATAAATCTCGTTAGCTACCTGGGAGTTTATGTGTAGAAAGGATTAGCACACCCATCTTTCTATTTTAGCCCCAAACAACCCAGCCTTGGCACTAATGGTCCCTCTCAGTCATCAAACCAGCTGGAAAATAGTGGATTTGATTGCAGATCCCAGGCTGTGCCCGGACGTGCCTGTCAAATGCAATCCTGGGCTCTTACCCAGACCCGCACGTTCAGTGCTCTTTAGCAGACACCGGTAATGTGAATTATTCCCAGAGGAGACTGGAGAAACGCCACCGCCCCGTTCTCCGCCAGCACCACGGAGCTGCAGACTGGGATCCAGCGAGCCGTTTTCCAGCAGGACAGAAGGGAAAACACTCGAGACAGCCAGCAGGTGCTCGGTATACTTTTATTGCTCAAAGGCTAAAGATTTTCTCCCTCGTTTTTTCCCCCAGGATATAGTTGGAGAAAGCCAGAGGGGCAGTCCACACGCGGCATATGGGAGAGGGCACCTGGCTGATGGAGAGAGGAGGAAGGCGAGCTGGCATGCAAGGCCTGAGAACGGAGGGGGTGGCAGCTCCGGTCTCCCCCCATGAGGGTCAGCCCTCTCCCCGCCTCGATGTGATTCCTGCTCCTTACCTGGCTCTCCTGGGGTCTCCCCTTCCTCCATTAGGATATGCAAAGGCAACCACAAAGAAGGGGTGCAATTATTTACAGCAAAGAGCAGCTGAGTGGCTCGGGGGGGGGGGGGGGGCGCCGCTGTCCCAGCTCCGACGGGGC
The DNA here is from genome assembly GCF_030867095.1 of Alligator mississippiensis. NCBI lineage: Eukaryota > Metazoa > Chordata > Crocodylia > Alligatoridae > Alligator > Alligator mississippiensis. The sequence goes on along the minus strand of NC_081829.1, from coordinate 1,994,890 downwards.
TCTAGGTGCCAGGAAGCAGGGACAATGCTTATTTTATCCAAGCTAGACATTACATTACATCCCATCACTGCTGGGACAAAGATACCCACCAACACGGGTATTTAAGCCTGACTTGGCACCCACTTTGTGCAGAAAGAGGGTCTGTCTAATGCTACCAGGATCTCTGCGCTGTCCCATAGAGGCTGGCCTGCCTTGCTGGGGTATTCCCAGTGCGCTGGACTGGAGAGGTGGTGGAGAGGCAAAGCAAAGGCCGGTCCCTCCTTCACGGTTTACAAGCTTTGTGCTTCAATCCAGCCTACGTTAGCAAGCGGAGCTTTGCAGCGGACGGCTAGGATCACCCTCGTGGGCAGACTAGCATCTCCCCACCACACCTGTAGACACCCCTTTGCAAACAAGGCTTTTGCAAGCTGCCTCCCCTGCATAGCTGTTGTCACCAGGCTGGGAGTGGGGATAAGTCCCCCCTGCAGCCCTAGGTCACAGCAAAGGGAGGGGGAGCAATATGCAACGGGGGTGTCATCTAGAGCACCCACTGGGGCAGCTGGGGTGCTGGCACGCGAGGGTCATTCTCTGCATGGCTGCGGGGCGGGTTGCCTTGCAGAGTCCCTTGCGGTGGTGCGGAGCCGGCTTCTCCTCATGGCATCCCGGAGCTGAAACCACATCTCCTGGCATCTGGTACCCGTCGTCGGCTCATTGGAACAGAAGTCAGAGGCTCGACCCCCGGGACTGGAGCAGATCCACCCGGGGAAAGACCCCAGCTCATCTCAGCCGCTGCATTCAGGGGCCGGCTGTGATGTGCTGTCGGTGCCCCCGGGTGGCTCATGCTAGACAAGACATTTGCTGCAGTCGTGGAAGATTTTGCTTATTCCTAGCTGGAGGCAGGGTAGGAGGTGAAAAGCTTGCTTCCCTTACCCAGGATGACTCTGGGAAACAAGCACAAGTCCCCGGGACAGGGAAAACTCAGCCACTGAAAACAAAAAGTGCCTGGAGCTTGGGTTTGCAACCCACCCCCCATGTATCTCAAGGGAAGTTGCTTTCCCCGCGTGCAGCTGGAAGCCAGGGCTTATCCAGCTCCTACCAATAAAAAAGGGCTCAGCTGAAGCTTGGAAATGAACAAGAAGAGCATAAGTGACAGGCCCGGACCCCCTGCAGCCCAGATCCCACGAGGCTCTTTTCGGTGAGGTCAAGGATGGCAGGAAAACCCCCCCAAAGCCCTCGGAGTCCTTGCCTTCACCGTGACCACGCTCCACGCATGCGCTCCCTTCCCGGAGCTGCGCTACAAGGGTCTACGAGGCCCTTCCTGCCCACGGCTTCCAAGGGATGACTCCGTTCAAAGTATGTACAGCCAAAAAGCAGTCTTTTAGTGGGCGGCACTCTTGCCCCAAGCCTTCTGGCCCTGAGGCCGGCGGGGGCAGTCCCTAAGGAACAAGTCCAAGACGCTCCACTCGCCTTGATGGTCAGGCTCTATCTTCTTTACTCATCGCTCGGCGGCAAAGGCGAGTGCTGTCAGCAGAACTGGAAGACAAGCAAGCCCACACGAGAAGCAAGACGTTAGCGGCTCCTGTCCCGCTGGGGCCAGAGGCAGCTGCTTGACTGATGCATGAACCATGCCAAGCTTCAAGCAGGCCAGTTTGGAAATGCAGAAGGGCAAATGCTGTTGTATTTTTAGGCTCTTGGACAGAGAAGCCAAGAGCCTGCGATGGAAATGGGCCTGGAGTTTTCGAGCACGTCCTACACAAGGAAAGGGAGCTCATGGTTGAGGGATGAGTGATAATGTGCATGGACTTCTGCAGGACAGTGGCACGAAGGCCCTGCACTATCTGCAACACATGGACCACGTAGGGGAGAAGCACGCACGGTGGTCTAGAGCCCACGGTGGGTCTGGGTGTCATGGATGCTGTCACCGAGTGCAGGGGGCGGCAGCTTGTGGCCCACGGTACCTCTGGATCCAGGCTGCAGATGTAGGTTTTCAGCAGCAGAAGTATCTGGCTATGGGCGCTTTCTTTTTGCTGCCGCGGGGAGAAGCAGTGGCAGTGGCCAGGTGCTGGCCCCCACTCCTCTATGGGTCGTTGTGGCCCACGGCCCTAATCTAAAGCAATTGCCGTGTGGTACCATCAAGGGGGATTAGTGGGGACTGACCTTCCAGCGGTTCCCACACTCGTTACACAGCACAAAGGTCGTCATGGGCTCGTCAGCGCTGCGGGTCTGGACCTGAGGAGGAGACAGCAACGCAGTCAGCAGGGAACATGCATAGGAGAGGCGGCTTGCTTTGCCCCGGGGCTCAGGCCAGGAGGGAACGGACACAATGCCCCGAGGACGCCCGTCACCTGGTTGTAGGTGCAGTTCTTCTTCCTGCACTTGCCGCACTGGAAGAGGTCGGTGGTGGTGCCACCCGTCTTCGCCATCTGGTGCTCCCGGATGGCTTCCTGGGTCATGGCATTCCTCAGCTCCTTCAGCTCGTCGCTCGCCATCTCCTGTGATGAGCAGTGACATTGCTGGAGGCAGTGCTCTAGCATCTTCCCTTGGGTCCATCTCTCACACCCATAGGCATCCCCTCCCCAGCGCACGCAGGTTATAGCCCCCCAAGCCCAACCACCCTTCCTGCACCAGGAGTCGGATCAGAAACCCCTCGGGTGTCTCCCAGACTGGCCGACGTGAGGACCCTCTCCCACCCTTGCAGGGGAGTTGCTTCTGCCGGTCTCTCACGATGCAACATTGATGGCAATGGCTCATCCAGTCCTGCCACCAGCTCCCCGTGCCTGCTGGCCTGCAGTCCACGATCGCCTCCCCTCGATGCTCAGCTCTGCCCGGTTGGCATCGGGGATGCCGGGAAGGGAACTGGTCTCTCCCAGAGCCACTGTTTCCACGCATCGGTCTCCAGGGTCTTCCCCACCCCGCTCTTTACCTCGGCGGTCATCCTAGCAATGAGGCTGGGCGCGATGGCTCCGCACAACACGTTCCTCCGCAGGTTGGGGTTCTTGGGGTCCTTCAGGTTACTGATCCTGCTCCGGACGCGGTTGCGGTACTTCATGTCCGTGCTCTTCAGCTCCTGGAAGATATGTGGCCCCGTCAAGGAACAACAGCCGGAGGTGCGGCAGTGGCGGGTCCGAACCGCTGGGAACAAGACGTCTGTAGGGGGCTGGGTGGCACCCACCGGGCTCTGGCTCCCCAGGGCTCCTGCTCCCTGCCTTTTTGCTTGGACATGGGGGTTCAAACAAGCCCCCCGAAAGTGAGCAAAGCTTTTCTGCCTACCAAGAGACCCAGACAGATGCCAGGCTCATGGGGAAAAGGGTCTAGAGCTACTTCCATTTAACCCAGGCCATGTTTTGACCCAGTTCTGTTGACATCTAGTCCCCTTTGGTCTCGTGCGGGGCTTAGGATAGGACATGCTGCAGTCTCCCTCCGTGGTCCAGCCTCTCCCTGGGGAGGGCTGGCAGTTTATCCACCCTAACTCTGCTTTGCACCAGCTCCTACAAGGCTGGAAACTAACTTGGGGTTTTCTCAAAGCTCCTGGCTTGCAAAGAGCCTTTGTATGACAAGCCAATGCACAGGCGAATTGCCACGTTTTGCAGCCAGGGGAGCTGAAGCAATAGCACCCAAAGCCTCACGGCTGGGAAGCTCCTGCTGACTGCTGGATACCTGGTCTTCAGTGTGTTGGGCATTCCCCTCAGCCGCCGGGGTTTAGGAACCCGCTTGGTCAGGCAGCAGTGCCTGCTCACAGAACAAGTTGCCTAAAGCTGCAGTCCCTTGCAGCGATTGGGGTGCAAAATAGCCTGGGTTTGGGCACCCTGCAAGAGACACCTGCTTGATACGGTTTTGAAAACAGCCACTCTCTAGGGCAGCAAACGCTGGAGGGGGTCTGTGCAGGCATTTGGTTGATGGTGTTGCCGTCGAGGTGGCTGCTGGACCACAGCCGATGCTTGTGGCATCCCTGGGCCCTTGCTGTGTCATTTGAACCTATGCGAATAACCCGAGTGGGAGCTCTTTGCTGCCGGACCACGTGCCCAGGCCAAGCCTCCGGCATCCCTGTAGCAAAGGATATGATCTTCGATTTCCGAAGCCATCTTCTCACAGTTGACGCCAAACTCCTTGTAGTCATCTGAGGAGAGGGGGAGGCATGAAACACTCAGAATCCCGGTGGGGAGGAAAAAGCATCTTCAAAGCACTTTTTAAACAAAAATGGTCCCAGCCAGTCAGCTGGAAACTGGACTTAACCACAGTTTTTTCCCCACTCGGGCACCCTGGCCCACTCGCACTGCTTTGCTATCGTAGGGCTGCTCTTACTAGCAACAATCTGCTGCATTGGAAATGCAGAGAACGGCTGACATGGCTTTTGCAGCGGGGACAAGGAAGAAGCTGGCAGGTTACATTTTGGCCCTCCTGACTGTGACAGTGTCTGTGCAAATAAGACATGTAATTGTAAAAGGGCAACGTGGCAGAAGTCAATGAGTTTGCACCAGGGATGAATCTGGCCCAATGGATGAGCAACCAAACCAAGGACTAAAGCCATTCAGCTGCCACCTGCTCTCCAGATGCTGCACTCGGAGAGCGACACAGCTCCCCTCATCCAGCTCCTATTCTCGGGTCACGTCTGCGCTGCTTCCCTGGCACCCCGGCAAGCTTCAGAGAGGCATGGTCCACCCATGCCAACCCCATCAGGGTAGAGGGCATAACACAGACTGAGGGCTTCTCCCACGGCTGCTCTCTAGCATGCCAGAGGCAGGGACCTTGAGAGGGGGAGCGGCTGGGCTCAGGTTTGGCATGAGGGCAGGGCCGTCCGTGGGTCCAGCGCTTGCTCACCATCCATCTTCAGGGCAGCTGTGAGCATCTCGATGCACTTGTCCCGGATGGAGTCTCCTGTGAGGTAGCAGGAGGCCAGGAGGCAGGTGCTAGGGACGAACGTGGGGCTGGAGGGGCTTGTGGGTGTCTTGGGGGTCTCCGGTTTGGATTTGCTGCTGTTCTGCCTGCAAAGAAGGACACAAGGACCCTTCCCCATGAGCCCGGATCGGGTGGGCTCCCTGCGCTTACCAAAGCTCCCAGCAGCTCCCCTGTGCACCTCAATGGAGGAGACAGGGCTACTTCCATGTCTGCTTCTGCACAAAGCCCCCAGAGCTCCCACTCTCCAAATGCCAAGAGGGGCTGTATGCACACCTCCCACCCATGCTGGGTCCTATACATCTCCCACTGGGACAGCAATACTGCTTGGACCTTCCTCTTCCTCCCCTGCAGCCCCTTTCCTGCTTTGGGGCTATCACGATTCCCTCCAGTGTCCCCTTGGCCCCTCCATCGCTAGAGGATTCACCCTCATGGTAGCCATGCAACACAGATGGGAAACCGAAGCATGGAGAGACTAAGTCACTTGCCCAAAGACACACACATGAAGACTGTGGTGAGGCAGGGACTTGAACCTGCGTATCTCGAGCTCCAGGCTCATGCTCGGACTCAGTGATTCTCAACCAGGCTGATGCAAGATCCTTTTAGGGGTGTCCCGTGACATGATCCCTGTTAGGTCTGCAAACGGCTACACGGGATTCACCCAGAAAGTCCAGAACGGTTTTACCCAAGGGAAGGCTAAGAGCTGGCATTTTCCAGGGGGTGCCCTGAGTCTAACAAGGGGGTCCCTTGAGTCTAAACCCCTTGAGAATCACTGCTCTCGCTCCTGGGCCACGGAGGGTGGACAGCATTCACTTGCACAGGGCATTCACACCCTCCCTCACTGGGCCACGGAGGCTGCGTGCCCTCCAGCACCACCACGGCTAGCAGGCATCCCTGCACTCCTGTACCTCTCCTCTTTGCCGTCGCTGGAGTTCTTCCGAGCAGCAACCGGGCTGGAGCCTGTAGACGGCCTCCTGGGATTGAAACAGGGAGAAGCACTAGTGAATGCAATGCCAGACAAGGTGCTCTGGTGACCACAGCACCAGATTTGCCCTGGGCTGGGTACCAGGGTGATGGGCTCCGTCTCAGGACCTGGAGCAGGCAGAGACAGTGCTGGATGAACGTCTGATGGGTTATCGGTCAGCACGAAGCACCCAGCCCAGCCTCTGCTGCAGTTATGGGAATCTTCCCATTGCCTTTCATTAGGGTTGTCCCAGGTTGTGAATTTGTCCCAGGTTCAGGCAACACTGCCCACCTTGGAGCTGCAAGGGGGCCCCTCAGTTCCCAGCAGCCCCCTTCAGTCATCGCAGGTAGCAGTGGCAGTGAGGTATTCACTTCTGCCAGGGTAAATTAAACCCTGGGACCTCAGCAGCCACAGCACAGAGCTCCATAAAGCCCTGGATCCTCACATCCCCCACCCAGGGGACACCCTCAGCTCCCCAGGGTTCGGCGTGGGCCTGCTCCAGATGGGGAACTGCAGCCCTACCTTTCCAACGACAGCCTCTTTGGAGGGGTGGAAGAGGAGGAGGCAGCTGTGCTGGTGGAAGATTTCGAGTCTGCAGAGTCTCTCCTAGAAGAGAAGTTGGGGAGAAGACACGGTACTGAGAACAAGGGTTTAGGGTAGAAACACTCCCTGCAGCTGAGATGTAGTAGGGCGGGCGATGGCTCTGGTCATCCATGGATGACAAGACAGATGCCCACGTGCCCGAGCTGGCTCACAGGGCATCTTGTTGTGTGGAGGGGAGACATGCAGATGAGATGGGAGGGAGATGTTGGAGAATTGCACCAAAAGAAATCTCCTGAGGTTCGGCAAGGACAAGTGCAAAGTCCTGCGCTTGGGAGGGAGCAATCCCCTGCACCGGGGCAGGCTGGGGGTGACGGGCTGGGCAGCAGCTCTGCAGAAAAGGACCTGGGGGGACAAGGGACAAGAAGCTCAATATGAGCCAGCAGCGTGCCCTTGGTGCCAGGACGGCTACCAGCATCCTGGGCTTCATGGGTAGGTGCGGTGCCAGCAGACGGAGGGATGTGATTCTTCCCCTCTATTCAGCACTGGGGAGGCCACATCTGGAGTCCTGTGTCCAGCTGTGGGCCCCCGTCTACAGAAAGGATGTGGACACATTGGAGAGAGTCCAGTGGAGGGCAATGAAAATGGTTGTGGGGCTGCGGGACAGGACTGGTGAGGAGAGGCTGAGGGAATGGGCTGATTTAGGCTGCAGAAGGGAAGACTGAGGGGGATTTGATAGCAGCCTTCACCTCCCTGCAGGGGGGCTGCAAAGAGGATGGAGCTGGACTGGTCTCAGTGGGGGCAGATGGCAGGACAAGGAGCAATGGGCTCAGGCTGCAGAAAGGAAAGTCGAAGTTGGATATTAGGAAAAACTCTCACACCAGGAGGGTGGTGAGGCACTGGAGCAGGTTACCCAGAGAGATGGTGGAGTCTCCCTCCTTGGAAGTTTTCAAGACCTGGCTAGACAAAGCCTTGCCTGGGATGGTGCAGTGGGGCTGGTCCTGCTTGGAGCAGGGGGGTGGACTAGGTGTGACCTCCTGAGCTCCCTTCCACCCTCATTTTCTGTGATTGTACGTGGGAGGAAAGGTCTTCTGAGATGGGCACACCGCTGCACTAGGGAGAAGCCACAAGCAAGCCAGGAAACACTCACCTCTCCTTCTTGCTGTCTGAGGGCGACTTCTTAGAGGCAGCAGAGGAGCCCCTGGAGTCGCCGGACTCTCTGCACGGTGAGAACAGAGAGGAGAGACGTTAGCTTAAGGGACACCCCCAGCACTGTGCCCCCAGCCCCATTCCTCGCGCAAAGCCAGTGTCCATCAGGCCAGCCCGCTGCTGCCTGGGCACACGTGCTGACTGCTCTGTGGTGCTTTCCCCTTGCCTGGCGCAGAGATGCGTAAAGGGCAGAAATAGCCCAAAGTGACCCGCACGGCCATCCAGTCCGGCCTCCTGCATTGCACCGGCCCCCGTAGCCTCCCCCAGCAGCAGAGGACGCCGTCCTCCTTGCAGTGCCATTCATGAGCGCTGGAGGCAAGTGATATGTCCCCGCCAAGCGATCTCCACTGCCGACGCCGGGGGCTCAAGACACCCCCGCATACAGCGTCACAGCAGTGAGAGCTCCTGCCCGCCCTGCCATGTGCTAAGTAGCTGATTACGAGCCCCCGGGAACCTGCTGCATCACTTCCCATTGCTGAACAGGTCTCAGCCATGGCACCGATGAGATAACGGGGTGGGACAAAGAGGAGGGACCTGTGTCCAGCTGCCTTCCCTGTGCTGCGTGTTCATGCAGGGGCAAAGGTGCCTGTGTGGATATCGGGGGGTTCCTGGGTTTCCTTCCCTGCTCTGTCCCTAACTGCACGTGTAGACTTTATCCAGGGCCCACCGAAGACGAAGGGAAGTCTACCGATCTCAGTGGGCTTTAGGTGACCCAGAAATAGCCACGTAACACTTGTGCCTCGGTTTCCCCATCTCCAAAACACAGACCCTGCTACTTCACTAACTCACAGGCCATCATGAAGCTTAGTTCATGAATCCACTTCAAACAACACACTTCAAACACAGAGAGATGCTCTGTGAAAAGTGGCTCTGAGCTCCGTGCCCCGAAGGGAGGGCTTATGGGTGCATGAGCAAGTACCTGTCGTGCTTGCTGTCCATAGAGTGGCTCTTTGGGGTCACCGGGTGAGAGCCTGGCTTGCTGGATTTCCTGGAGAGAAAGAGGGGAGGTCTGAGAAGTGGGGTCCTGAGAAGAGCTGGCTGCTCTTCTCTGTGAAACAGAGGGATTGGGGATAGAAAAGGCTGCACTGGCCTGCCGAGAAAGCAGAAGGGTTGGGTTGAAAGTGCAAAGCAGGCCATGCCAGGAGAGACCACATCCATCCCACTGGAGAAGCTTATGCTAACGTGTTTTCCCCTCATCCCCCTGCCCAGGCCCACGCAGAACGGGGGGCGTTTACCTGTCCTGCTTCTGCTCCGATGAATGTTTCTTTGAGCCCGGAAGTGCATCGAGAGCCTTGCGGTCAGACAAGTCTCTTTAAAAGAAAAGGACAAGATGCAGAAATGACTCTTGAATGCAAGGATGATCTTTCAGCAAGGCCAAACCCTAATCCCATTCACTTCAGGGGAACTTTGCCTTAGACCAAGATGATGAGTTGCCGGGAGTCTGCATGCAGCTAGAAAACCTGATGGCCTTGACGAAAACAGCCAGGAAGGCAGTTTCCTAGGACTAGAAAGAGCCAGGTTCAAGTCTGTGCTCCACCACAGACCTGGGGGCAATGACTTGGTTTCTCGATCTCAGCGCGATGGGGTGAATAGCCCAGCCCTGCCTCATAGGCAGATGCTCAGCTCTTACAGGGGTGAGGACCAGGTGAATAGGGCACGCAAGAGACTTGTCAGCTCATCGGTGCTCTGGCACTGGCCTGCCGGAGACCAGGAGATGGATGTGGGGTGGGTCTGGACCCCCTCTGCAGTCAGGGCACGAGAGGGTTGGGTCGTCAAGCAAAGGCTGCCCAGCTCCTACAGCCAGGCCCTTAGTCCCTGTCTTGGTGCATCTGGAGTCTGCATAGGGAAAGCAGACAGGATGGAGCGCGGCGGGTGCTTTCCCCATCCCAGTCATGCAGCGGGTGGGGGAGAAAGCCCCCAGGGCTGGGAGAAGAGCTGCCATCCGAACACAGCTTCTGCCATGAGATGTGGGGCCCGGGACGGCTCGTCGCTCCCCTGACAGCGCCCTGCTTGGCTCGGCCATTCTGGGTTTGCATTGGAAACAAGGAGCATCCCCCCCAAATGTCCATGCCCTGCTATGTGCTCCCCACCCTGGGCAGACTGCAACTCCCACAATGCACCAGAGCCAGTGAGTCCCATGATGCCCCACTTTCCAAGTGGTGCACCCTGGGACATGTAGTCCAACCATGACAGCCGCAGAAGGACTATGAACCCCGGGCGGCGGCTCGGACCTTTCTTTGTGCTTCTTCTTGTGCTTCTCGGTCGGGCTTTTGCAGGGCTCCAGCCCGTGGGAGTTGGCTCCTTCGGGCTGCCAGCTGGAAAAGTCGAGTCTTTTCTCTTTCTCCTTTTTATCCTTCTGACTTTCCAAGTCCTTCTCTTTCTTCTGGGTCCCCGAGGAGTCTGAGGGCAAACCAGCCAGGCCGTCAGTGACCAAACTAGCACACGAGAAGGGGGATGGCACTTGGCTAATTTGGGAACGATTTCATCCCGGTCGCACTAAGCCAGGAGCCCTGGGCTGGAGAGACCTAGGGGAGTCTGTAGCAAGTCCGTGCCGCGTTGGCAGGACTTGTGCAGAGTCCCGGGACTGGAATAGCAAGGATGACCGCCGACGAGGTGCAGGGCATTGGAGACCAGGGCTGGGGCAGGGAAGAGGGGCTACAGCTGCCCATTTGTGGCACAGCAGGGAGAGTCTGCAGTGCCCACACCACTGTGCCGCCAGGCGGGACGAAGACCCGGACCTCCGGCACCTCACCCACCCCACCCATCACTCCAGCTGCACCTAATTGTGACTTCAGTAAGCCACAAAATGACCCTCCTCCCAAACTGGCCACAACAGAGCTACGTCCAGTCCCGAGGACCGAGAGGAGGGAAGGCTGAAAAGGGGGTCAGGACTTCTCGGCTCAGACGCCCCTGGAAATCTGGGGGGAGGAGGCTAACTTTCGAAGCAGAGATGCCTTCGGGGTCTCTCACCCAGCAGCCGCTTCCAGTTCTTGATGAGCAGCTTTGCCAGGGCCGCCACCTCCTCGTCGGAGCAGTGCTTGCGGATGGAGTTGACAGCCACCCCGATCCGTGTGGTCTGGGAGCGCACAAGGACAGCCGGTTATTGCAAAGCACATTGGAGAGGAAGGCTGATTGGGGAGGAAGGGGAGCAGGGGCACGGGCACGGGGCCTTAGAGATGTGGGATCAGTTTTCTGCCCCGCTGCCCATTCCCTGTACAACCTCGGGGAAGTCCTCAGTCCTTCGATGCCTCCCGTCTCCACCTACAGAATGGTCCTAAGAGCACCGACAGCCTCACGAGGAGCACGCATTTACCTAGCGAGCATCTACACAGACTCCAGCACCCAAGTGGGATGCTATCCCACCCTGCTCTGATCCAGGAGCCCTTCTACTTCATTAACACACCATCATCTGAATCTTATAACCAAGCCCCTGAAAAGCAAGGGAGGAGAGGAGAGGAGAGACCCACCTAGCTTCTTGCACCGATGGCTTTTCGTCAGTTTGAGCAGGGGGAGCAGGGTGCTGCATTGGTGCCCACGTTCCCTTATGTGCCTAATAGCTGGGCTGGAGTCTGACCCACAGCTGGTATAGTAAGATGGGCCACATAAACCTTAATGGACGGATGCAAACTGCCCCGCTCCACCCTTGGGGGTGGCACAAGCTCCAGGAGGGCCCTTGCCAGGAGATCTCACAGACCCCACGCTGCGGGCTTTTGAAGTCAGCCCAGAAACCCCAGTGTCTCCTGACCAGCGAGGAGAGCGGCCGTGAATTTCAAGGGACTGGAGGGTGAATTTTAAGGGATGGGTCTTTCTCCAGCCTTTCTCCGAAAGGTATTACGCTCAGGTGGTTGGACCGGCTTTCCTACGATCCAGGGAGCAGCCTCCTCTTTGCTTTTAAAATGCCTTTAATTCCATGCCAGCCTACCTGTGCAGGGCTTAAAAGAGAGGGGAGGTGGGGGCTGGCTCGTCCCTCAAATCCAAGTAACCCTTCGTAGGCTGGAGCCCTAGATGCCTCCCCCTGCACCCCATCCGCCTCACCTGCAGCAGCTGGATGGTCATCGTGTAGCTGTTCAGCTCCTTCAGCAGATCGAGCGCTCCCTCCTAGCATGGACAAAAGCCACAGTGAGCATTGGAGGGTCAGTGCTGGGCCAGCCATCGCCTCCCTCGGGGCCGTGGGGGTGAAGGCAAGAACAAGCCGTGTGTCTGCCCGAAACGGAGGGGAATCGGCCCTTGTCTCTGCCTACTTAGCAGCAGGAGAGGGAGGGCGGCCCAGTGGTTAGAGCCAGCTGTTCCAAGCTATGCCACACATTGGCTGCGGGACCCCGCTCTTCCCTGCCTCGGTTTCTCTTTCCTTACAGCGCTTTACAGGGCGGTGTGGACCCAGTTCACATAGGACAGGACGCACAAAACCAGGCAGCGCCCGGGCTGCTCCACCGAGGCCAACGGAGCCACCGCGATTTAAAACAGCTGGGATCAGTTGGATTCACACAACAACAGATCCCCGCTTTGGGGCCAACCTGTCCCTTCCTCTTCTGGTCCACACACATGCACCCCCATGGGCACAACCACCTCGAAGCTGTTCCTATAGGATTAGGCACTGGCAGGAAGGGGGAAGGGAAGAGTTAATAGCATTCCCTGGCAGGCAGGAGTCAAAAGAAAACACATTTTGACCCACATTTGCTTTTAAACGCTCGTGTTTTGGATTTCCTGATGCAGGGAGAGCGCCCGCGGCGGCTGATGCAAGGGCGAGCCCGGGCCCAGCCTTCTCGCGGTTCTGGGAGCTTTCCCAGCCCACCCCAAAACGGGGAGATCCAGCTGCAACGCTCCCTGCTCCCTTCCACACGCGCGAAGTCCAGGCCTGGATTTCGGCCGCGGAGAACCGAGAGCCAGAGCGAACTCCAGGTCCAGAAGCCAGAACAAAGGATCCCTTTTGTGCTGGATGTACGAGGGGCCTGGCTCGCTCCTTCCTCGAGGAACGTTACCCATAGAAGGGCAGAAGAGGAGGGAGACGGGCTGCAGGAGGGAGAGGGAGAGGGATGGTCCAAGCAGAGCTGCCTCCGGTGGGAACCCTCCTGCTGAAAGCACAGGGCAGCAGCTGATGCCGAGCCATAGCCCTATAGCACCGAGACAGCTGCCAGGTGCCCGTCGCGGGCTGGCAGCGCCTGCAAGGGGCCGAGAGCTAGACACAGCGAAGCGGACTCTGCCGCCAGCTGCACCCAGCGTCGCGCCGGAGAGCCAGCTGAATTTGGCCCATTTGGAAAGGGGGACTCCCAGCTAACAAGACAGCCCAGAGCACTGGTTTCCCCTGGGAAAAGGAGGCCAGCGCTCCCTTGGACTGGAAGCGAGGGGAGGAACAAAACAGATGGCCGGCCGGGGTCCCGGCTTCCCGAGCCCCTGGCCCAGGAGACAGCGCGTGTCAACGGTGCTTCGGTCAAGCAGCAATTTGGCACTAGCCTAAGGCTAAATATAGTCCCAGATCTCAGCTCAGTGTAATGTTCATCCCCTGGTATTTTTAGAGACCACGTCTGTGCATGTGTATGTGTATGTGTATATACACGGGTCCTGCTGTAGCAGCTCTGTGCCCGCGGAGGAGATCCTAGGGCCGTTGGAAAGTTGGGCTGGAGGGACCTTGTGAAGCCATCTGGTCCAGCCCTGCCCAGGGCAGGATGAAGGGTGGGTCGTAGAGGCAGCATGTGCAGAGCAGCACAGGAAGGCTGCTAGTACTCACCTGGGACTAGTCCCCCTCTATAGAGCTGGACGCTGGGGCCGGACAGAGCCTTTAGCCAAAGCCACCCCTGCTTTAACAGCCGCACCTCTGGGTGCAAGGGGAAGACCCATCCCCCAGAAATATAGCAAGGAGATGGAGGGGGTGGATAGACTCAGGAGTTATTCCTATTGATGGAGGGGGCTACCAGTGCTTTGAGTTGCTTTGGTCCGGGTCCTTGAGATGGCTGCCAGGAAGGAGAGCGTGCCATGCCAGCTCCCATCTTCCCTCCTTTGTCCTTATGGGAACTGCCTTTAGGAAGAGTTCAGATTTAGCCACAAACTATATAGCTCCAGATATCCAAGTCGCTGTTCATTTCCTGGCCTCCGAAGTGCCCAGTGCGTGCATGCCCTGAAAGGACCACCGCTCTTAGGATGGTTTCTTCTAGCACCTGGACCAGTCTGGGCCTGGGAGCGTTTAAGTTCGGGGACAACAGCGGGGGTTATCCAGGGATTGTCCCCATTCTGTCTTGCTGTGCCTCGTGGGTGAAGCTGGGTTAAATCCTCTGCTTTGTTCCTGAGGTTAAAAGAAGAAAGCCTGAGGCCTCTCAGAGCTGGCATTCCTGGGCCTGGCCATTCAAGACAAAGGTTTACCTCCCAAGTTGGCAGTTTTGCTCCTGTCCATCAACCCACAAGCAACAAACTCACTCTGGGGGCTAATTCGGGGTGTCCCAGAGCCCAGCAGAAATCCTATAGTGGCAGGCCTGAGACCTGTCTATGCTGCAAGACGCCCCATTCGGGAAGCCTGAACGTCACCAGCTTGAAATCCCTGTCCCCTGAGAATTCGGGATCAGAGCTGGCCTAGTGTCAGTGCCTGCAAAAATGAGCAAAGACACTTTTGACCCTTTCCCGTCACCTAGGGAGGCACAAGGCTGCTACGGACCTGCAGACGGGCAATGGATCCCAGGCAGGCACCTCTGCTTTTGCCTCCCAGCACTTGTGACATCCGCTTCAAGGACCTACTGCCTAAACCCTGGGTTGGGAAGGCTTCTTTTGCAAGGTATGCGTGACTCTGCCTTTTGTTTCCAGTCTTGCTTCATAGGTGACCAACAACCCAACCTCATTCAAGCTCACTCTCGGCATTCGGCAAGGACCGCTCGTTCTCCACGTACCCCTTTCCACACGCTGCCCCGAACAAGGGATCAGATCTCCGGCTTTGGCAACTTCTCGCTGTATAGGTGTCACGAGCTGGAAGTGGCACCTGGAGAAGTAACAGGTCCAGCCGTGGACACGGGCTGTGGGTGTGTGTCAGCACCGGTCCTGCTTGAACCCGTTCTGATTTCATGAAGCAGCCGCTGGTGAAGCTGTGGCTATGGGAGTGCAAGGGGGGTGCCCCTGGGGAGCTCCTGGCAAACCTGCAATAGGCTTATAGACGCATGTGCAAACTCTGGCACCTATGGTGCACCATGTCCAGGCTTCTGCTCTTGGGGAGCAGGTCAAGGGCCTCGTGGTCAGTCATTAGCTGGAAACCATCCAGGCCTGGTGAGCGTGCAGGGCCCGCAGCCTCCTCCAGCATGGCTCCGTTTGGACAGACCAACCTCAAGGAGCAAGAGGTGCCTAGGCGGAGCGGCAGGCGGCCGTAGACAGCAGTGAGGCCAAAGGCTGGCATTTCGTGACAGCGCAAGGTGCAAGGAAGAGCAGACTGCTTGGTGCATGTATGTGCTGTGCCAGGGGAGGCTCCAGCACCCCTGCAGCAAGGGACCCAGCCCCGGGGCCGAGTCTGTGCTGCAAAGAGGTCACGTGAAGAAGCTGTTAACCTCCTTCCCCTTTTTTTTAAACATGCATGTGCACACACACGCGCGCACTCGGAGCTGCTGGCCTCATGGGTGTGCAGGTGGATGCCCTCCCCTGTGCCTGCGCCCGCGCCCCAGGGAGAGAAGCAGTGCCCGGCAGGGCAGGGATGCCAGGCGGCCCTGCAGCCAGCTCAGCGCTCACGGCTTTCCAGCACCGACGGCTTTCCAGCCCAGCGCGGGTTGCAAGGGACGGCAGAGGGTTAATGGCATTGCACTGGGACAAAGGCCACGAGAAGGAGAGTAAAACATTAACTTCAAGGACCTGCCTCTCCTCTGCTGCACATTGGACCTGATCCTGATCCTGATTGCAAGGGTCAGATCCTGGGAGGGCGTTACCATTGCAGTCCAGAAAGACGCCCCTTTACACCAGCTGAGACCCTGGCCCCTGCAGCACAAACCCACCGCCCAGCAGGCACCTCGGGGAAGGCGGGTGGAAAGCCGGAGCGGGCTGGGCCCACCTACAGGAACCTGTTTGCTTTCCCAGGGCACCCAAAGAGCTCCGGGAGGGTGGAGACACCTGTCCTGTTTGTTCTCAAGGACTGCTTATCCCGGAGTCCAAACCACTTTACCGTGACGTGCAAGAGCCCTGGGTCATGCTCAGATCCACCCTGCTCCGCTGTGCACTTTTGCACACTCTTGTGAAAAAAAACAAACCCGGGTGTTTTCAACCCTCTTTCTCTCCCATGCCCTTCTCTCCAGCCTGCTGTGTCTGGGCGAGCCCCTGCCCGAGACTGGTTTCGTGCCAAACACCTGTCGCTCCCCCTCCAAACCCTGCCGGCCCCGGAGCTGGGGGTGGCGGGGCGACTCCAATAGGACTCGACCGCCTCGACTTGCACATGCACGGAGAAGACGGGCTCGCGTGGTTCCCGTGCGCCCAGAGTCCTGGTCGACCCTGAATACAGTGAGGAAAGCGGCAAAACCCAGGTGAACCGGGCGGAAGGAGAAAGCAGCATCCTTTGGGGACCGCGCGGCTGCGTGGCACCATAAGGGGTTTCCCATAGCCGCCAAGGTGAATAGTCTTGGCAGCAAAGCCAGGCGGGCTCTGCCTTTTGGGGTGGGGGGCCGATCCGAGCTGCAGGTCTGCAAGCACCCCGAACACGGGACCTCTCGTTTCCAGGCCGTCAAGCTACAAAACAGCCCGAGCCGCCCTCCCCGCCAGGCCCTGCTTGGAGTTTCTCCCGTTTCTTTTCCTCTGCACACACACCCAGGCTGCAAAGTTTAAACCCGAGCACAGAGAGAGCGGGGGATCTTACCAGGTTCTTCCTGGACACCATCTTATCCAGCTTCTTGGCAATCCGCGCCAGCTCCTCCGCTTGCCCCATAATCCCAGCTCCGAGCTCTCCAAAGTTTCGCGAGCGGGGGAGAGAAGCGAGGCGGTGAACAACAGGCAGGAAAGGCGCTCACGGAAGGGAGACTTTGGCTCTGCTTTCATCTGGGTTTGGGGGGCGAGGGACGGGGGGCTCGGGCATGGAGGGGCGGTGGGACTTTTGTTCCTGCTTTTGGGGGCAGTTGGCAGGAAAGGGGGGGCAGAGGGGAGAACAAGAAAGGGAGCGAAGGCAAGCCGCAGAGAAAGCAGAAAAGGAGGCGTGGCGGCCCCGACCAGTTATACACGGCTGCCATGCAGTCAAAATAGCACAGGGGGGCTGGACTAAATATAGGAGTTAAAGGCTAAGCAGCCTGGAGCTTGCAGGGAGGTGGGGAGAGGCTGCGCCGGGCCAAGGGGCTGCAGGCGGGTGGGAGTTTGCTCAGGGTTGGGAATGCCCCTCGGCTTTCAGGGGCAGCAGGGATCACAGGATGATCCTCGGAGAATCCAGCTCGTGCCCCACCTCGCCGGAGGGTTTTGTAATCGGAGCCCACCCTGGGGAAGGACCGGCTTTCCCTAAAAGCACCCCGAACTGGGAGCAGAGGGAAGGTTTCCACGCCAGTGTAAGGACTTGCTACCTTTCGTGCCAACGTAGGGTCTTGCTGCCTTTCATGAAGGCTGGGCTGGGGTCAGGGGCCCCAAATGTTCGGCTGCTCCATCTAAAGCCAGCCTCTCGGGTGCAACATCAGGCTGGAAACCTCACCCAGAAACCCTTCCCCGGATCTGCTGGCACGGTCCTGCCCGGTGCCCAGCTCTGCAGAGCACAACTCGTGCGGCGCTCCTGCCCGGTCGGTGGTCATTTCTTCCTGCCCGCAGCTGGAGACCGGTGCGTGCCCTGAAATGTGAGGGTTCGGGGATGGATGTCCCTATCCCAGCTCCTGGCTTTCGTTCTAAATAGCATCTCAAATAAAATGGTATTAAATTGACCCCCTCGCTGCAACAAGCTCCAAGGTTAATACTTACAGTAACACCTTGGGGGGTGGTCAGGCTAACGCCAGCTGGGCAGGCAGTATTTTAAAGTGCTGAAAAATCCTCCGGCTAGTTGGGACATTATTTGCGTCAAAGCTTGTTTGGATCAGAAGTGTGTTGGGGAGGGATTTCATTTAGCCAAAACCCTCCCAAAAGGCTGGACAGAATAGTTTCAGCCGGCTTTAGCGAGCCACCCCCATGCTTCAGGGCCCAGGCCGACCAGCTCCGAGGGGTCAGGAAGGCATCCCCTGTGCCCAGCTGGGCTGGCCGCGTTACAGGCAGCGTGAAGCCTCGAGCACAGGCTCGTGGTGCGGGCAGGATCCCAGCCAGGCATGGTGGCCTGGTGCAAGTTTGCATTCAAGGTGTTTGAAAACACGAGCTGTCTGCCCGCTGCTCCTTTTCATCACGGGCGCGGAGCCAAGACCAGCTGGTGGATGTCGTGAATTCAGCTCCGAGGGTCAGCTGGAGGCAAAGCACGTACAAAATCACATGGGCACGAGGGCCCGACGTGCCAGGGAGGGAGCCTGGGCTCACTTGCGAGCGTGCAAGGTCTTTGGTGTGTGCAGAACCGGAGCCTTCGGGGCTTCACGTACGTCCGGCAACACCTTTGGGCGGAGGTCCGAGGTCAGCGCCAGGTTTGACTTACCTGCCGGTTTCTTTGCTAAGTGTAAGCTCAGAACAAGGCGGTGTATTTCTAAACTACTCGAGAGTGCAGCTCACGTGGGAGGAGGCTGCCAGGCAGCGCTGGGGGTGGCGGAGAGAAGGATATGCATGTGGCTGATAACACACAACCGCTGCCAAGAGACTGGGGGGGGGGGCAGGAAAGGCGGAATAAAACCCCCTCCAATCTAGAAAAACTTCCTTGTCCAAGATCTCCGGGGAATAAACAACTTTCGACCAGGCCTAGAACAACACTGCGCTCTTGCAAAAGAATCGAGAGTGAAACTAAGCCAAGCACTTTGAAAAGGAAACCGATAAAAACCGAGTGTCCGGCTCGTGCTCTCCCAGGCAAGGGCACGGCAAGACAAAGGCTGCAGAGGACAGGAGGGCCCGCGTTTCGGGAGCATCCACATTCAGGATGGCAAAGAAGTGGCTTCCTTTTGCTGAGCTCGGCGTGTCCCTGAGCTTGCCTTGAAGTGGAGGGGATTTAGGCACATGCTTCAAAGCTTGGCTGAATCCAGGGCTGAGCAGAGCCATGCAAAGGGGCTGAGCTCCCGGGAGCCCACTGCTGAGGTCTCCCAGGTGGAAGAAGCTCATGGGCTCTGGGGAATGGGGATTTGCTTTCTCAAACCTTTGAGCAAGGCTGCACCCCACGGTCTCGTGCTGGGACAGACACACAAACGATGTCTCGGGAGAGCTGAGCGACCAATTAATGCCAAGGGCCAGGTGGGAACGCACATGAATATCTTGTGATGCCACGACCGCCACTGGGAAGCGATGGCTCAGGACTGCCTTCAACTCTTCCCACTGAGAAGCCTGGCAGGAGGACGGGGGAAAACTTTGACCACTTCCAGAATGAAAGTAACCTGGATACTCGCTTAAAAAAAAACCTTCGCCAATGTGGACTGCATCAAAGGAGCCAAGAGGATGCAGCTTTTGGAGAGCAAGAAGCAAAAGAGTTGCCACATCTATAGCCGGGTGAGAGCCCCTGGACTCGGGTGCTCTAGGAAACGATGCTGAGATACAGCAGGGGTGCCGCTCCCGGACCCAACACCCCAGCGTCAAGCTGTGGGGTGCTGTCGTGATGGAGGTGACGTAACCCCAGCATCGGTTACTAAAAGGCCCATTTCATGGCAGTAACCCCCGGCCCAGGTGCAATTCGAGCCACCTTTATTCACCCAGCAGCATCGAGACAAGACCATATTCTGACATTTCGGCCTGAAGCTGCTGGGAGACAGCGCGTCCTTCCCTCCAGCGGTGGGTGAAGCAACTCGGATCTGTCACCTGCTCCGCGCTTTGGGATGAGGCGCTGCGTCCATACAACATCATCCCGCGCGCTCACTTGGGACGTGCCTAGATCTCCGCCCTTATTTCTGTCTATGGCATTAGCAGAACCCCTTGTATTTATTTTTTTAAAAATCAATTTTATTCCAAATCAAAAGGGAAAGCAATAAAATGCCCCTTCTGCAATGAAATATTCAGTGAAAAAAAGCCCCTTTACAATGATAACATAAGGCGGTTTGATCCCACATATCCCCAGGGAAGCTCGTACGAGTAGGAAGCATTGGTCCTAGTGATTGCAGAACCAAGTAGCAGCCTGACCCCTCTTCGGCAAGGGACAGAGACTCCCTGGCTGTCTCCGAGCCTCGTGGGATTGAAAAGAGGCGGCGGTGGAAAATCTGTACGTTCAAAAGGGCCTTCAACCAGCGCCCCAGGCCTTTGGGAAGTGGGGTCATAATCCAGATCCAAATCTGTACCTGAATGTCTGGAGAACCACTGGGTCTGTATCTCCCCCTGAGCCTCAATAGAGACGCCTCGCTCCAGCCACGGCTCTCAAACCCGGGCCAGGCTCCGCTACCCAACAACTTCCTCCAGCCACGGGGCTGAAAGACGTCTGTGTCTGAATCCAGCCGCCCCCCAACTCCGGTCTGAGCCCGGCCTGACACGGACGTGGCTGTGAGCACCAAAAATAGCACTTTCCTAGTTAAAAAAAATAGTGTTTCACAGTTCCAGGGTGGGTGGAGGAGATGCACGGGAGACATGAAGCTGGGTTATCCTCGGTGCCACCAGACGCCCAGGTCGGCTCCTCCTGGGTGCGTGCCACCGACGGGGCAGAGGGCCATCTGGGCACCTCTGGTAAGGATCAGGAGTGAGGCACCTGCCCAGCTCCTTCCCTTCCCTTCAAGTATTTGCACTGAGGAGGCAGGGCACGGACAACTCAAGGGCAACCGAGGGGCTGCCGCCGGAGGAGACCGGCGTCTCCATCGTCCCGGAGCAGGGAGGAACGGCAGAGCCGCGGGGCCAAGACATCGCAACCTCATTTCCTGCGGCAGGAAACAGAAAGGGCCACAGGCAGTTCCTGGGCTATTTGGAGAAGTGGGGAAGGGGGCGATCCTGGGGATTAACCCTTTGCATGACATGAGCCATGCCCTCCCCCGTAACAGTTTGGTCTCATAGGAATTGAAATGCTTTAGTCCAACCCCAGGCACTGGACTCAGCACGAGGGTCACAGTCGGGTGCCCCAAACTTAGCAGCCCACGTGGCTACGGGCACACCGGTTTCTGTAGCCCCCGTAGGCACGTTGGTCTGGAGCATCGCGGGGACGCGCCGGGCGGTGGGGAAGGCAGTCGGGACGGGGCGGTCGTGCTGATACATTCTTCTGTCTGGGGGGGTCGCTAGGAAAGGGGACCAGCAATCAGGAGCATGGGGGTAGCCCCTCGGGTGGCCACAGGAAGGACTCCCACGGCAGGACGGACCTTCCCTGCCCTGCCTTTATGAGCCGGGGGTGCTGCAGGACTGGGGCAGGGGAAGGAGGTGCCCCCAGCAGCCCCCAGGCCCAGCAGGGCTCTCACGCTCGCACCAGGGGAGGGTGGTAAGAGGCAGGCGAACCCCACCTCAAACAACCCTAAGGAAGCCCCCGGAGGAGAGAGCAGGAGTCCACATTCCTCCTTGGAGTCACAAAGTGGGCGAAGGACGGGAGGGATGGAGAGGTGAAAAACTATTACCCCACCTGTGCACTGAGCTTGCCGGTTCTCTGCTTCCTAACCAGCTGCGGCAGGAGTCTGAAACCCCTTGGTCAGCTCACCACCCCCCATGCCCTCAGCTGTGCCAGGGCCAGGGGGCTTCTCCCAGGCTGATTCAGACACGGGACCCTGTGGTCCGGTTCCTCCAGCAAGCTGCAAGGCTGGGCAGAGCCGGCCTGACCCAGCACGAGAGACCCACGCTGGTCCTAAAGCGATGCTGTCCAAGAGAAGGATCACAGCGGGGGGTTTCCACCCAGCTCCGGCTCCGGCCCCACATGCTGCAGTGCCCAGTCTCCGGCGGGCCAGGTCAGGAGGGGGTGAGGAAAGTGAGGAGCACGCAGGGCTCGGGTGAGGGTGCAGCGAGCCAGGTCCAAGGAGAGCTCTCCGCCCCTCTGCGCTGCAGGAGAAGGGAGGCGGACACCCTTCAGTCCTGCAGCAGGTGGACGGAGCTGGCCCGGAAGACGCCCGTTCTGGAGCCGTCTCCTTCGATGAAGCCGACCTGCAAACCCGGAGCAGAAGGCAGAGGGGGGTCACGGCCACGGGCTCTCATCTCTGAGGCCGGGACGCGGGGAGGCTGCCCAGTTGGAGAGTGCAAAGCCACAGGGATGCTGGGCCGAGGGGTGGGCAGCTTCTGCACCCCAATGGGGACTAAACCCCAGAGGATGGGAGGACTCCAGCTACGTGCAGCAGCAGGCTGGAGGGGCTGGTGGAGATGCCCCCTGCACTCACATGAAGCCCTCCAAAAGTGCCTGATCTAATGGGTCACCTGCCTTGGGCAGGGGGACAGCCAGGGAGCTGGGCTCAGAGGAACCCAGGTGTGCTGGCGCCAGTGCTGGGAAGGGGCAGGGAGGCGAGGACCGCCGCGGCACTCACCCAGCTCTGCTCATCCTCCTCACGGGTCACCACGATCACCTCGCCCTTGGAGAAGGTCAGCTCCCGGGCTCGGTCGCTCTTGCAGTCCACCAGAGCCTTCACCCTCTTCTGCCTCACCTTGGCCTGCCCCAGCAAGCAGTGCATGTCAGCGGGGGAGAGGGCACAGGGATCCCCTTCCCCTCCAAAAACACAGTGGAAAGCAGGGAGCGTCCCCCTCGGAGCAAGGAGCTCGGGGTCCTCAAGGTCAAGGGTGCTGGGAGGAGACTGGGCACCCCCCAACGCGCAAGCATGGGAGGGAGCCCTCCTTCACCGGGTACCTACCGGAGCAAACCTCCTGGGCATGGGCACAGGGGCAGGACTTGGTGCCTTGCTCAGAGGCAGGTCCTCGGGGGTGGCCGAGCTGTGCGGGGCGGGGGCCGAGCTGGGGGCTTTGCCCCCTGCACTGCCGCTGATGCGCCGGTAGGAGCGGGTGCTCTCTGATCTGTGGGGGGCAAAAAGAGGCTGCTTAAGAAACCTGGGGAAGCGGCAATGCTGTGCCCCCAGCTCCCCCCGCTCCTGTGCATACTGCCACAGGATCTTCCTTTCCAAAGCACGGGCTTCTCCTTCTTCCAAACAGGCCACAAGCCTGGACTGTCCTTGCAGCCGGAGTCCCCAGTGTGGAGGAGCTGCGCCTGGGGCTGTACAACCAGCAGCCCGCAAGACGGCAGCTGTGCCCTGACACGCACGCTGCACGGGCTCAGAGGACTGCGCAGTTCATTGCATGCATGAAAAAGCATCCACTTCCACGCTCACGACATGTGGAGAGAAGGTACCGCACCTCTGGGAGTGACTCCAGCCGTGTCCCCATCCCCGCCGCCTACCTGAACTTGACAGGGTTGAGCTGCACTTGCTCCGGGGACGTGCCAGCCTCCGGCGGTGGCACCGTGGCCTGGCTGGTCTCAGCCCCCCTCCGCTGGGCGCTGCTTTCCATCTCCACGTGGGTTTCCCAGTAGGCCGCGCGCCAGGTCTCCGTGGGGCTCAGGGAGGTGGAGAGCTGCCGGCCAGCTCCACTGTCCAAGGTGGCCGGAGCGCTGGATGTGGACAGGTTTCGGACGGCGGGGGCCTCCAGTGAGCTGCTGGCTTGGGGCTCGGAGGTTTGGCGTGGGAGCTCTGGGCAGGGAAGGTTTGGGAGATCAGGGGGTGTGTGTCCCAGTGGGTTTGCTGGTCAAACTGGGAGCCTGTTGGGTCTTTGGTTGCTCTCTGAGGGCCTACCTGTGGCCCCTGTAAGCTGTAAAGCCCTTCCCAGGTATGGGGGAGCCAGGTGGGATAGAGCATGAACCAACTGGAGCCCCCCCCCAGCTCTGTTTGGGGTTCAAGAGCCCCAAATAACTCCATCACAATTGCTTCCACCTGCAGCGGCTCCCGGAGACCCCCTGGCTGGGGCACGCGTCCATGCTCCGGCAAGCTCAGCCCATATCTGCTGCCCAGGGGGTTTAGAGACGCAGCCGATCCCCACAGCCGAGAGCTCTGCCTCCCCTCTGCCGCCCTGCACGGGCTTACCGGGCTTGGTGCGGGGGCCCCCCCTGGCAGGGTTTTTGACCGGCAGCGGCGGGGGAATCTCCTCGCTGTTTGAGCGCCGGGGGCTGGGCCGCGAGGGGACCAGGATGGTCTCGTAGGTCTTGTTGGTGATGTCCATGCCCGTGCAGCTCCACCGGTTCTGGGAGGCGAGGCCGGGCTGGCCCGTGGTGGGCGACGACGTGGACTTGAACGATCGCTGCAGCGGGCTGACCTGGGCAGGGCAGATGGCGCAGCCCGTCAGTGGAAGGGAGCCCCGCAGGGGTCTGCCCTCCCACCCCTCGCTTTGCAAGGGGAGCTACAGGGATGCAGACGCATCCGAGCCCTAACCCCAAGCGAACACATCCCAGAGCCGAGGGGCAATGGGGATGGGAGTCTATAAGGAGGGGGCTACGTGCCTGGCATGACATAGGGTAGGGCGCTGCGAGCCGTGACCTGGGGATGCCAGCGAAGTCTGTGCCCCCACCCCCAGACCAGACCAGCAAAGCGACTGGTACCTTCTCCTCCAGCTCCTCCTCGCTGTCGTAGGCGTACTCCTGCGGGGCCTCCCAGTCGTAGTCCACGTGCAGCTGCAGGTTCAGCTTCCCAGCCTGCGCCTGCTCCAGCTGCCAGGAAAAACAGGGCCACGCGTGGCATCGGGGCCACGGTTAGGCCCACGCAGCCAAGCGGCATCCACACCTCGGGGCTGAACTTCACCACCTGGATGCATCGCCCCGTGACCCATCTTCCTATGACCGTCCAGCACACGGTTGAGTTGCCAGGACGCTGGTCTACTGCAGGGGCATTTTGCTACAAACCCCAATCCCACGTGCAACAGGACACGTCTTCACCGCAGAGTTAACACGGGCAATTAGTGCCCCACTGGGAGCGAGCATGGTGCAAAGCCCCGAGTTACTGGATTTGCACGTGTAGCGTGTGCATGTGTGCGAGTGCGGGACTGGCACTCTGGGAGACCTATCTCGGAGTCCTTGAAGAGATGGTTAGTATAATTAATAACCGTAATAAAAATAATAGTTGTCCCACTGATAATAACAACAAGAATCTGAATGGATTAGTATAATGAATAACAGTAATAATAATAATAGGCATCCCAATGATCTGAATTGCTCTGATTTTATTCCAGGCAAGTGTGGGGGAACTGGACCGGTCTTTCTTGGGGGGGTCCAGGGGAATTGTGGGAAGACACTGGAGGACTCACTCTCACTGTAAAGCATGTCACTAGGGAAAGTTAAATCTCAACCTGCGCTCTACCCCCACCCCAACCTTGGCCAGTCAAACAGGGCTAGAAACACCAAACTCAGGGCCCGGCTGCCACCCCTGCCACGTGCATGACACCAATTCATAGCTCAGGACCCTCCCCGGCTTCCTCTCCAGCAGGAACCTGCTTCTTCCCACCTCTGTCCTGGGACAAGACCCCTTGGGCTGACCCCATGGCAATGCCAGGCACCCCTGCCCCATCCCACGAGGGGCTGTCCACTGCTCCCCTCCATACACACCCCACCACGAAGGACCCAACCTACCAGGTCCTCGCACTCAGTGTGTTTGTGTCTCTTTGCCACGTCCAAGGCTGTCTCTCCGGCCGTGTTCACTGGAGGGGTAGAAAGGACACCAGGTCTGAGCCCCCAGAAAATGCCCGCTCCTCTCCCAGGCTCAGGGAATCCCCCCAAAAGCGGTGCCCAGAGGGTGCCACTGGGCCGCAGCCATGCACCCACAATACACCCGCTGCCACAGACTTTTTAAAGAGACGATTAGTAGTAATCACAGGAACAGTAATTGAAGCTGTGCTAATGATGATAACAGCATCATAACAATACACTGAACTGCTCCGATCCCATCCCAGGCAAATCTGGGAGAACTGGGCTGTTCTGCCTGGGTGTCCCAGGGGAAAACACTTAAATCTGTGTCCTCACTACCAAGTTATTGGCACAAATGCAATCTAAACCTGTGCTCTGACCCCCAGCCTGGCCAGGATTGAGAACAGGACTGAACTCAGAGTTGCGTGTGGGTGCGGACAGAGGGCGGGTTAGGGGTAACACCTGATTACAGAACTCATTTGACTGCAGTGAAGACGTGGACATATCTGACCACGCTCCATCCACACACTGCATACAACAACCCACTTGGTCAATAATCTCTAGCTGAAATACTGATTTAAAAAGGGGAAAGCTATCTGCAAAAAAAACACTGAAGGAATTCCCTTTTTGTTAGGCCTGAAGCCTACCTGGGCTGAGAGCTGCCTTCCCTTTCAGCAGCAGCTTGAGGCAGTTGGGCTGGTTGTACTGGGCGCTGTAGTGCAGGGCCGTGCTCCCATCCAGGGTCGCCTTGTCCAGGTTCCCCCTGTGCAAGCAGGCAGAGGCAGTTAAAGGATGTGGGAGGCCTCCAAGAAGAGTCTTGGACCTCTCCCCCGAGCTAGAACAAGACACATGGAGCATGGGATGTGCTGCCCTGCTCATGAGACCATGGGGAAGTCATTTCACCGCACGGTGCCTCAGTTGCACCATCTGTAAAATGGGAGGAAGGCTGCTGGCCTGCCCTGCATGGGCACTAGGAGCCTCCCTTGGCTGGATAACCACTAGGAGATCAGCAGATGAACCTGGGGGAAACCGGTCAAGAAAGTCCTGCCATGTCCCCAGCCCAGGATGGCACTGGCCTGTTTGCTCCGGCACGGGGACTTCATATCACGCTATCCACCAACCTGCCCTGTATCCCCGACTCCCACATGCCTCCCTCCCTTGCAGGCATAGCGTCCCTGCCTGTGTACCCTGCCACGTCCAATCTCCCTGCTGTCCTCGCCATCCTGGGCCCCTTGGGGTGACATTTTCTCTCCTGCTTTTTGCTTGGCCTCTCAAGAGGCAGGAAGGAGAAGCTGCAATCTCATGCATTTCCCACCCCCGGCTTTGGAAACAGGCTGGGCCACACCTGGGAAGACCCCTCCAATGGCCTGGCGTGCTGGGTTTCATGGGCAGGAGAGTTTTTGACTGTCCAGTGCCGTCTCTGGCTTGCTCCTGGCCTGGATGCACATGGCTCCCAAGACCTGATGCATGTGCAGCTCTGATGTGGGTGCCCCATCCCCTGCCTGCCTCGGTCTGAGCCTTACCCGTTCTGGATGATGAAGTCCACCAGCGGCAGGGAGGACTTGTCTGCATATCGCACGGCCACGTGCAGAGCCAGCTCGCCCTGGTCCTGCCACGGGAGGAAAAGCAGCAGGGTTAAGCCTTATCCCACTGCTCTGCCCATTCAGGAGACCAGCTGCAGCCAGCTGCACCAGTATATGGGTCCCATTGCCATTTGCCTCGTGGCCCTGCAAAACCAGGTCCCTGAAGCCCAGGAGGAAAGGGAACAGCTGGTGTCGCTCAGCACCAACTCCTGAGGTGGCCACATCCAGGGGCTCAGCTCGAACGGGGTACCTTGTCCCAGGCCTGAAGCACAGCAAGGCTGGGCCAAGCAGAATGTCCCTTAAAACCGCTTCTCTGGGGGAAAACGGGGTTTGGGACCAAATGGGAACGGTCTGGGAGGCATCTACCAGCCTTGGATGCTCAACCCCGCACTCTTTGGGTCAGATCCCACCAGCATGGGAGACTGGGAACTGGGTTTCTTGGAGGTCCCATGGGAACCTGTGAGCTGGGCCCCCCACCAGGCCCGCAATGGCCTTGATGCACTTTGGACAGTCTCCTGTGATGCAGACACCAGGAATCAGCCAGCATCAGGCCTCGAGGAGACGGTGCCCTTAGCCAGCACCGTGCAAGCAAGAGCCTCTCACCTGGCCGTCGGGGGTTGCCAGAGGTTTGCCTAGGTCGTGCCCTTCTGCAAATGCCTGGAGCAGCGCCAAGACATCCCGGCTGCGGACAGCCTCCCAGAGCCGGTGAGGGTCTTCCCTGCCCGTCTTCTGCACGAATTTGCGCTCCATGTATTTGGCCACGATATATTCTTTCCTGGCGCTCCTGCGGGGCAGGGGGCATAGAGGTGCCATCTCAGCCGGGGCATGGCAGACACCACTGCCCGTGCCTGGCTGCAGGGTCCTGAAGCAAGGGTAAGGCAGGCACGTCGAATCAAACCATCCTCACCTGGAGGGAAAGGCTCGGCCAGCCCCGAGGCACCGCTGTAGCAAGAGACCCCGACTCCCCATCTCCCTCGAGGGCTGGCGGGTTTGGGGCAGGGATCTCAGCTTTCTTACTCACATGTCACTGCCTGATGATGGCTTCAGATTCCCCTGCGCCGGCAGCGTGGCCTCCATGATCTCGTTGAAGCGAGCGTTCCCAACGCTGACTGCCAGCTGCGGGACGGAGGAGAAACCGGGCAGTGGGGGTCCACCGTGGCTTGAGCGCCAGCAACTAGCCACGTGCCTCGGACCCTCCTAGGAGTGATCCCAAGGGAACAGGGATGCTACTCCATCCTTTCCTCCCTCCCTTCCTCTAGCCAGGGCTCGGGACTGGGAGGGGATGGGCAGAGCAGAGCAGCAGGGGAGGCAGAGATGCCAAAGGGGACACCTCTGCGGGGAGATGGGAGCCGCTTACCAGCAGCTCGGAGGTGCTGAGAACGTCCAGGGTCAGGGACTGGATGCGGGAATAGTGCACGCCCAGCTCGCGGTGGATGCCCGAGCACTCGATGCACGTCAGGATGCCCAGGTTGGTGGAGAGCCACGTGGGATCTGCAAGGCAGCAGCATGCCCTGCTTGCTAGCACTGTCGCAGCCCCCAGTGCACTGCAGCCCCTTCTAGTCCCGACCTCCTTACAGCCGAGCCAAGGGCTGCTCCTTGGAGAAACCCAGCTGTCCTGCTCCCCTGCTTCTGCCAGGCACTCCCAGCCCTGGGACCCTCCCCCCGTCTCCTCCCATACCCGATGCCCATCTATCTAGAGGTGAGAGAGCAGAGCTGCTGATGCTGGGGATGGCACCTCATCCGAGGGGCACAGAGTACGACGGCTCCCTCTCCCCCTCCGCATGCATCGGTGGTGCCAGGACCTACCTGGGGCCCCGCAGTCGCAGCACTGCCTGTTGCCCGGCAGGCTCTTGACCTCACCGATGACCAGCTTGGTGAGTTCCTGCAGGCTGCCGTCGGCCGCCCCCCCGGCCGAGGCCATGCAGCTGCCAGGGTCTCCCTTGAAGGCGTTGCTGAGGGCTTCGTCTTTGCTGTTCTGGAGCACGGACACCCAGCTGGGGGGGGGTGGGGGGGGCAGGGGTCAGTGGCAGGGTTTGGGGACACAGAGAAAGGAACAAAAGACCCCCCCCACCATTTCTAGACAGAAGAGCAGTTGCAGACGTGCCCCCTCATTGTCCCCATTTTAGAGAGGTGGAGACTGAGGCATGGAGGGCTTAAGCGACTTGCCTGAGGTCGTGACAGTGGCAGAGTAGGAACAGTGCCATGCTCTAGCCACTAGGTTACCTGGCCTGCATGCAACCTGCATGGGGTCAGAAGTGACCCCCAGTAAGCCCCCGGCCCCCTGCTACAATGCACCAGCCCATGTCTCCCCATCCCACTGCTCTCTACAGGACAGCTTCTACGGGGCTCGGCCAGGCCTCGTGCTCTTCTCCTGCTGACAGCCGAGGCACAGACTACCTGCACCTCCCCGCTTGCATGTGCAAAGGAGCCTGCTCTCTGCACGAGGCCAAGAGCCACAGGCTAATCGCAGCCACTCACACGAGGCATTCCTGCTCATCCTCCGCCTGGAAGTGGTATGTCCTGTTATCTGCAGGGACAAGGAGAGAAGAGGTGAAGGCAAGCTTGCAGCACCTGAGGATGCCTCAGTTCTCCCGGCAGGATCTGCCCCCAGCTCCAGATGTTCCAAGCAGCTGTTTTTTCACAGCGTAAAGTTGTTGGCTTTTACTTTACGCCCTGAGAATCACGGGTTTGGCAGACCTCATTTAAACTCCACAAGGGACATCCGCAGCCATCAGCAAGGGAACACGGGATGGGCATCCTCAG
Source organism: Alligator mississippiensis (assembly GCF_030867095.1). Classification (NCBI taxonomy): domain Eukaryota; kingdom Metazoa; phylum Chordata; order Crocodylia; family Alligatoridae; genus Alligator; species Alligator mississippiensis. The sequence goes on along the minus strand of NC_081829.1, from coordinate 1,965,390 downwards.
CCAGGGAGAGGCTGTGGGAAGAGTGTCTGGAGGTCTTAAACACCGAGATGCACGGGCTGAGCTGGGGGCTGGCGGGGAAGAGGTGGGAGGAAGGAGCAGGGCAGAAATCTCTCTCGGAGGCGGCTGCCTCGGAGTTTGGTGGAACTTTTCTAGCTGGAATAGCTTTGCTTTCATCACTGCCTGCACGCAGACGAAATCCCTGCGGTCTGACGGGCGGTAACCATCGGACAGGGTGTCCGGAGCTGCAGGGGGGAAGGCATCCCCTAACCAGATGCAGAGGGCTTCAAGAGCCCAAATGGCCTCCTAGACCCAGACCCAGATGGGAGCAGCTGCATGGCCAGAGGCAAGACCCCACTCACGGGTCACGAGGTCGAAGCACTTCTTCTCCTCGGGGTGCGGCCGCACTTGGCACGTCAGCAGGTTCAGCTTCACGGGAGGCCGGTTTATCTGTGCAGGGAACCGAGCAAATAGGTAGAAACGGGACGCGGAGAGAGGGGACGCTGGCCTCCCGGGGCACCGGTCACTATTAGGGGACGCAGGCATTGGCCCCAAGGCTGCCTCTCCAACCGTGAGCAAAGGGAGACCTCCCCGTGGGGAACAACCCAGTCCCCGTGGTCTCAGAGGGCCACAGCTTCCTCCACCTTGTCCCCGGACAATACCCAAGCCTCCTTCTGCTCTCCTGGGCCAAAGCATGGGACCTTTGCTGCAGCGGATGTGCAGCTTCCCTCTTTCAAGCTGCAATTTGCCCCGTCTGCCTTGGGAGGGCAGCCCTCTTTTTTACTTATTTTCTGTCTACTGTCTGCACCCTCAAGGGGCTCTTGACTCTCTCAGCCCACCCCGCCTCCTGCCTGACTTCAGATGGACTGGGCTAACTGGTTGCAGACCGCAGCAGGGTTGACTGTGTCGTTTTGCTAATGGATGATGGATGGTTTGGCTAGGGGCGATGCTGGGTTGGATAGGCTGGACTCGGTGGCTTATGGAGGTCCCTTCCAGCCCTGCTTCTCTACCAGTCTATGAGCTACCTCTTTCTGCTTGACAAGGCACTGAAGGGTTTCTCTCGTAGGCACAGTCTCGCTCTCCAATGAGCCACTGACAACTGAGGAGTTTTTATGCAGTCTCCAATCTAAGCATCCTTAAAACCCAAACCCGGGCTGGGTTTGCCCAACATTTCATGAACAGCTGATCTTGTCCAAGTGCTAGACTTGCATCGGGAGGGTACAACCCTACCTACAGCAACCTATAAAGGATTCAGTCCTCAGCTTTGGTGGGTTTCTAGGAAACAAAACTGCTGTTTTGCACTGCTCCGTGCCATACGTTGGGGCTACAAGCTGGTGGCTTCCCTCCCCACCAATGCACACAAGGTGAGCACGACAGGATGAGGCAGAGATGGATATTGTAAAGGGTTTCCATCTGCACTGCATGGTTTCTAGTTTGGGCTAGAGCAGATGATCTCGCGAGGTCCCTCCCAGCCCTAATGTCCAGTGGCTATAATGTCTATGAAATCTGTGCGATGGGTTTGCTCAGGGATGATCCTGCCTTGAGCAGGAGGCTTGACTAGAGGAGGTCAGGAGGTGCCTTCCAGCCTGACTTTCCTATGATCGTAGGAGCCTGCGACCGCCGCCTCGCTGGCTCTTCGTGCGCTCATCCAGGGGAGATGGAAGGAAAAGGGTGGCTGGATGGAGGGTGTGAACAGATGAAACCTGCAGCCTCCAGGCAAATCATTCCCAGGTCCTGCTGTATACACTAAGCCCTGGGGGACCAGCTCGGAGGCTGCCCCAGCTGCTGCCAAGCCTTACCGTGCTGTGCGATATGGTGAGACACCCGTACTTCACGCCGCATTTCCTCTTCTGCCACACCTTCCGGATCCTAGGGCAGGCAGAGCGGGGAGTGAGGGGGTGTGCCGTGCCCCCCCCATGTCACCATCTCCCCAAAGCCAGGGCTGAACCCACCTCCATTGCCTCCTCTCAGCAATGGTTTCAGCAGAGCTGTGCCCGCTGGCCTAGGTGGAGACGCTCCCAAGGTCTCCATCTTTCTGCTGCAAGGGCCTCGTCCCTCACTCCCCATCAACCCCCATGCACACCCTTAAGAGGCTTCTTCTCTCTCTGCCTTTGTAGGAAGCTGGGACAATGTTGGTAACCCCAAAGACCACGGCTTGCAGGCAAGGTCCCCCTGCAACAGGCCTTAGTCCTGACCCAGGGCAACATCTCCCTTGGGTCCCGTTCTCCCTGCTGAGGCTCCAGCAGGAGGTAAGTGGGGCCTTTAGGAAATGGGCAACCCCACTAACCCAGAAAGGACCCTTGTTGGCTTCTAGTGGGACCTGCTGGAGGGCACTGGGCAAAAAAATCCCTTTCCCGACCACTTCTTCCACCTCTTGATCTCGGTGACCTGCCCCTGCCCCTTCCACAAAGAGCCCCTGGGCCACTAATAGCTTCAGGCCCCAGGAAGCAGCACGTCCTGGTAACCAGAGCAAGGAGGGGGCGTCTCACGCTCACCCGTCGCTCTTCTTGTAGAGAAAGCCCGATTTCTCCGTCCCGTACTGCTTGTTCCCTTGGTGCTGGTGGATGTTGTAGCCGCTGCCCGAGTTCTTCCTGCTCAGGTTCTCCTGAGCTCACCGAGGGGAAGAGGAGAAAGACATTCAAAGTACCAGCCACCTCATCCTCACAAGCCCCGAGCATTTCCTCCAAGGACCGAGCAGGACCGGGCCTGCAGCGATCACCCCAGATCTCCGAGTGCCCGTCCTTACTACCTCCGAAAGCCCTCCCCAGCTGCGCTCTGCCTCTTGCTCCTGCCACCTTGCACCCCATGTCCCACACAGGTGGCTAATTTCCTGGTCCCGTCACTCTCCTTTCCTCAGCATCCTCTGGGACAATGCTGGGCATCTGCACAGCCTCTTGGACTGGGAGCAGCTGAGCCCCAGCATTACCCTACCCTGGGACCCCCATCCCCAAGGCAGGCCGCTCCTGTCCAGCCCCAGGAGCGGTCTCTCGGCAGAGGCACCAGGTCATCCCACGCTCAGCAGCCTCACCTCCTTGTTCTCCAGCTGCAGGGTGCTGCGAAGAGAGTCGCGGATCTGCGTGAGCTGCTTCACCTCCTCCTCCTGGGCCTGCTGCAGCTGGGAAGAGAAGCAGCTGCTGGAGGGGACCTGTGCAAGCACGCCCATCACCCCAGCCACGGCCACACTGCCCGCCTGGCACCAAAGGGGCCGAGCTTCGCCTGAGCTCCACAACTGGCCAGGCCAAGCCAGGCATAGCGAAGGAGGGGACCCTGCTGCTAGCAACGGATGCTGCGGTCAAGATGAGAGAGAAGGGCAGCTGGAGGCTGGTCTACAGGGGAGCCAAACGGAGAGCTGCATCTCCAGGCAACACGTGTGAAACTCCATCAGGTATGCTCCCAAACGAGACGTGGCTTTTGGGAGGCATCAGACACCGGGGAAGCAAAGGAACCCATGGAAAAGCAGTGCAAGGGCTCAACACGTACCAGCCTGGCACCTTGGCTCTACCGCTAACCGGCAGCAGTGTTTGCTCGGGAGTGTGCAACTGGTCATTGAAGAAATGCAAAAATCTAGAAGTCTTGGTCCAGAGATGAGACCTTGTATTAGACCAACTAAGAAATCGCAAAAAAAATGATCTTTTTCTGCAAGCTTTCGGACTCCCACGTCCTTCATCAGGCTCAGGGAAAACTAAAGATGCTAACAAGTCGCCATAGGTAGGAAATAAACTTTGTTTTTGCACAGAGGAAGCTGAAGATGGAAATCTGTGAGCCCAAAAGCTTGCCGGAAAAGATCATTTTTGTGCGATTTCTTAGTTGGTCTAATAAAAGGTATCATCTCTGAACCAGGACTTCTAGATTTTTGCATCTCTTTTTGTCTCAGGCTAACTACAGCCTCAATTGGTCACTGGCTACCATTGGTCATTGGCTACCTCTACTGACTACCAAATACAACCCCAGTTGGTCATTGATGCACTCAGGGAGGTCTAGTAGATTAGGGAAGCACGGCTTTGTGCTGGTCGATGCTGTTTCATCAGGCTCTGTTGGGTGGTTTCAAATTCAGAGCCGGGGCTGTGCATGTACCCAGCACCAGCAGCGAGTCCCTGCCAGGGACCCTACCCGCAGCACACTTCAATCATCGTCACTTCTTCCCATCTCCCTGCCATGCAAGGGAAAAGCACTGGTCTAATGCCCAGGACCAGCTCGGCTTCGAAGGAGGTTCCCCCTGGCAGGTTTGCACCCTGCACTGGAGTCCACTTTGAGAAACAAAATCAAAATCAAGGGCATGACCCTACAGAGGGCTGAGCAGCTGCAACCCTCAGCAGCTCCTGGCAGCAGTCACTTACTGCATGCAGGGAGGTAGCGAGCTTCTCAATGAATGGGTGCAGGTTCTGCGCCGCCTTCCAGCCGTCTTGAAAGAAGCTGGTCATCGTAACCGAGAGAGAAATGAGGAAAGGGGCAGGAGAGAGAGAGAGAGGACAGTTATGCAGAGGCATTGCAACGCCATACATCAAATGCAACCAGGTCCTTCGCATCCAGCCTCCCACTGGAGTTCCTGCCAGCGCTGGCTCTCTCCTGGCATGGCCACGTGGCATAGCAGCGAGTGCAGTGCAGGCATGCCCGCACCTGCATCGGGTCAGCACTAAACCTGGAGCCCCAGGTCTCAGCACGTCCGCACTTTGGGCTGGAAGAAACCCCTCTCTCGCCTACTGCTCAGGTCCAACCGCTTGCTGTCACCTCTCCTGGCTTTCACTTGTAAGCGCCGCTACTGAACCACTGTCTAACCTTGGGTGAGACTCTTGTCAATTCTGTGCCACAGCGTGCCCGCTGGTAAGATGCAGGATGCTGCTTCTCCAAACACACCCTGAGGTCCTCACATGACGGGGCTTGGACGTATTGTTGATGCAGTGGGTGAGGAACCAATGCACCGCATAGGGGAAAAAATACACACTATTGCAACTTGCAGGGTGCTGTATTGCTGCAGAGAGACCGGTTCGGTAATGGATCTGTGACACTGAGCAAAGTGACCGCTTCCCGGATATCTTGCTAGTTCAATATCCTTTGCTGTGACTCAACACACCTCCTTAAGCTCACCCATATGCGACAAACACGCATATTCAAGCTCCCTTGGGACTTCCGTGCTTTGCTAAATTGGGGTCTTTAAGGAATGAAGAGGTCCACAGCCTCGTCCTGCACGTTCACAGTCGCTGAAGTCAGCTGGGTTTTTGCAAGGCTAACCCTGGCCACTCACTGCTTTGCAAGATCTCCTGCAGTTACATCTCCAGGTGCCAGGAAGGGGCGAGCTCCTGCGGGGAGTCGGGTGGTACCTACTTGTGCTGCGCGTGGAAAAACTTGATCAGGCTCTGCAGGAAGTCTGGGCCTTGCTTCATCTGGCTCTCGCTGGCTTTCAGCAGGTACTAGAGACGCAGAGGACACACCAGAGTCAGGAGGCTGGGGGCAGGGGCTCTGTTAGCATTGGGCCATGCAAGGGGGAAGGCCTGGCTTTGCAGAAACCCAGGACTTCTTGCTTCCTTTTGCCCTGCTTTTAAGCATGTGCAAGGAGCTGCAGAGCTCAGGTTCAGCTCCTGGTGTTGGGTGCAAAGCAGAGCTATTGGGGTCAATTTTCTTTATTTTATTTTTGAGGAAAATGTCTCATGTCCCAGGTCAAATTAACCAGAGCAGGTCCAAATCTGTGTGAATCATCCAAGAACCATAAGTGGCCCTGCTACTGGCAAGCATCCTCCACCCCAGCCTGGGGCTTCAAGATACTTCCAAATCCTTTGGCAGGCCTCCTACGTGCAAGTCCGGAGACTTGGGGTTTGGATGCCCCCGAGTTTCGCGTGTCCTTAGCCGTACGGCCGCAGGAGCAAGCTAGGGAGGAGTCTCCCATTTCCACCAAGTCGGCGTGGAGCCGAGATCCTCCCGCTGGAAGCTGGCCAGCGGGACGCTAACGATGAGGCTCTCGTAGGGAGTCCTGCCTGCAAGCGGGCAAGGGTGCAACCCTCCGCTACACGGTGCCATTTGAATTGCATTACCTCGGTCGCAGTATTTCCCCTGCCACTATCGCGGTCAGGGTATTTCCCCTGCCAGGTAAGTCAGCGATTGGGGCCAGATCTGAGCTGAGAGAAACTCGCTTGGGACCAGACGAGAGACCCGCCAATGAATCAGAGCGGCCCTCAACCAAACCGGTCCCAGGCAGTGGTGGGTAAGCACAGCAAGACCGCCCGTGTTTGGTGGAACCGCTCTGTTTACACCCTTTAACCGGGGGTTTAGCTTCTGCGAGCGAGCTCCGTCCACCCTAAACTGACCCCCGCGACCCCCTCCGTTCCCTTGTAGCGGGTCCAAGCCAAATGCAAGCTCTCGCAGCGGTTTGGCTGGGGGTCTCCCTGGCCCCGGCAGCTAGAAGGGGGTTAGGATTTAGCTGGGAAGATGCCATGTCTGTTGGAACAAGGGGGCTGCCTGACTCCCTGTGTTTTCCCTGTACGCGGCCTCCCAGCCGGGAAGGGACAGGATATTTTTGCTTCTGGCACCCAGCGGCTGGATGGACGTGGGGAAGGCCCAGCAACAGGGCCGCGAAGCGGGGGTGCAACGTGCCCCGGCCAGAGCTGTAAAGCACGCCGGGGTTCTAGTCTCAGCTCTGCCACTGACTTTCTGGGGGACCTCTGGCAAGTCCCGTCACCTCTCTGTGCCTCAGTTTCCCCACTCTGAGCATATCTCCTCCATGCAAAACTCAATAAATTGCTCCATGCAAGCAGGAGTCTATGCACACAGCAGCAGCTGCCAGCACAGGCCCTAAGACCTGCCAGGAGCCAGCTGCCATCAGGACCAGACCCCAGCATCCCCAGGCTGTCACGGTCCTGCCCTCGCTTGGAGAAGCAGCCAGCAGCCGAAAGCAGCCTGCCTTGGGCCCCGGTGGCACAAGCACCCCGTGGGGAGCTGGCTGCAGTCGGGGGCACGCAGCTCCCTGCTGGAACAGGGTCCAGCCATCCTGACCCACCCCCAGGCAGGCAGCAGCTTGGGAAACTTGGGCACAGCAGCTTATAAATCACTGGCTGGAAAAGCCCCGGATAATGGGAACAGCTGGGCCAGGGATCAAAGACCCTGCACTGCTCCTAGAGAAGAGGGATTCCCCAGACTGGCATGGATGGGGGCTGGGGGCGTGATCCCAAGGGCAACAGAGAGACAGTTGCAAGTCCCAAGTGCACTGGGGGACCTCACAAGGGGAGAAACCCCTTTGGCACAATCCAGACCGGGGCCTGGAAGAGACTGCAAGGTCCTGTCCACACCTCTCCGCTCTGCTTGCAGTGCGCAGAGCCCCTCCCCGGCGCTGCGCCGAGTGCTTCCATGTGCTGTTATTTATTTAACAGTGAAGCTATTCAAAGGCATGACTCACTGCCTGGCTCCTGGCCGGAGCCCCAAACCACAACAAGGCTGCAAAGCGGCTGTCGGCTCCACTACGCCTTAACCCTCCTCCTCCCTGTCCAGCTCCGAGCAACTCAGCCAGTCCTCCCCTGCACGCCAGCCCAGCCGGACGGGCACCTCCAGCCTGCCAAGGGCTCGGTGTCGTGTCACTGGGGGGTCTCCTCCAGCACACTTCAAGCCGTGGCATGGCACGGCGACTCTGAATGGGGTTCCCCTGGGTGGAGAAGGGCTCTCTGCAGCCCTACAGGCTTCTTCTAATGGGGTGAGCAGAGCAAGAAGGAACAGAAGACACAGATCTGCCCGCCCAATGGCACACGTGTGCTCATCGTGGCAAGCAGCGCTGCTACACACGGCTAGTCCTGAGCAGCTGCTCACAGTCATAGCGCCTCTTGGATGCAACAGTGGCTACTAGCCTGTCTCAAGGAGGCTTAGCTCAAAGCCTGGGGCGTGATGCCCTGAGCATACAAGCTTTGCATGGCAGCTACGTCAAGTCAGGCAGGGCTGGACTTCAGCTGGCAGAGCCCTAGAGAGGGGTCAGGAAGGCTGGCCATGCCTTGCAGGCTTTAAGATGCAAGTTCAATACCTGGCTCTGACACAGATTCTCCATAGGACCTTGGGCATGTCTCCCTCTCTGCCTCCGCTGGCTCCATCCCTTCGTGGTGGGGAGGGGATGGTTGGGGGACCCCAGGCTGGAGCCGGCACACGCACCTCGCACATGTGCAGCTGGAACAGGCGGCGCTCCTTCTGCGTGTCCTCGGTGATCTCCACGGCCGACAGCTCGGTCTGGATGACGCCCGCGATCCGCGTTCGCTCCTTCTCCTTCTCCAGCTTTGCTCTGGGGAGACAGGCCGGCCGAGGGTGCTATTGAGAAGGGCTCCAGCCCCAGGGCCTGGGAGAGGCCTGCCTCCAGCAATGCTGGCGGGGTGCACAGCTAACACCTAGGAACAGCTCAATGGGAACAGCTGAACCCCGCTCCCAGAGCAGGGTAGCAGGGCACCCCAGTGTCCTATTAGTGTTTCACCAGCACTGCTATGGGGCCCCGCTGGCCGGGGGACAGTGCTAGGTGCAGCCGGGAAGCCAGCGGGCTGGCGGGAGCCCCCACATAAAGCCCTGTTGTTTGGGAGAAGGGGGATTAGCGGCCGCGGGCGACTTACACTTTGGTCTCGTAATCCTTCCAGGCGCGCTCGATCTGCTTCTTGGAGTCCTGCGGGGCAGAGAGAGAGTGGCCGCGGTGAGCGGGGGGCCGTCGCCTCTGCCTGTCGCGGGCTCGGGGCACGGCTCAGATCTGCCTTTCCCATAGGAGCCCTGAGCCAGCCCCGGTGACTGTCGTGACCCTGCTGCGCAGGGCTTGCTCTCGTCCAGGAGCTTGTGCCAGCTGGGCAGAGGGCAAAGGACAAGCCCCCTTGCTGCCTATGGGTCCCTGGACCGAAGCCCAGCACTGCTGCTTCATAAAGGCACCGGACCAGCAGCCCAGCTCTGCCATGGATGCCTCCCATTGTGGGCATGTCACTTAATGGCTGTGTGCCTCAGTTTCCCACTCTATAAAATGGGCATCAGTCTTTCCTGTTTGTCTTTTCCACTGGCCTTTGGGGAAGGAGTTGCCTTTCTCCTGCTCTGTACAGCGCCTAGCACAGTGGGGCCTGGAGCTGAAGCAGGACCTCCAGGCACTGCTGCAATGCAGATGATACACCTAACAGTGTGGAGTCTGGTCTGGGAGAGTCTCTGGAGTTTAAATTGTCGTGTGCCTCTTTCCTGGGCTGCCTGCAATGACACAGCTGGGCGGGTAAGCATCCTGGCTGGGACTCACAGCCTTTGGGGAGGGGACGGACGGTGGCATGCTGGCGCGTGGGTTTGCTGCTAGCAGCACAGCCAAGCGATGCATGAAGAGACACCCTCCAAGACACAGGGCAGGCCTGCAGGTCTCACACTGGGATGGAGAAGGGACCGTGTGGAAGCACCTGCTGTGGACAGCAGGGCCCACCTTCACCCCCAGCAAAGGACACGGCAAACCGGACCAAAACCTGCCTAAGTAAGTCCCCTTCCACCCTCCGAGCCCACAGCGAGCTTGCCACACACTCACCAGCCGGCCGTCTTTCAGCTGCCCCTTCAGCAGGCTGTCCAGAGGGAAGGAGATGATGTTGTTCAGGTTCTGCACCTAGAAAAGCCAGATACCAGGGCTGGTTTCCAGTGGCAGAGGCAGCGCCTCATGCCACCCAGCATGGCTCCACCCCGAGACCCTGGGTTTGCTTGCACTAGGCATCCTCGTGTGCTGCAGCTGTCAGGACTGGCTGGTCAACAAGGGAGCTGCAGTGGGAACTCGAGCTGGGGAGAATGCCATGGGCCGTGTGCAGCCCCCAAATGCCTCCAGGGAACCGGCTCTCAGGGTCATTCGGCCCCTTGAGCAGTGCCCTGCTGCTTTCAAACAAGAGATGCCAAGGAAATGCTCGCTCCTGGCTTTTATCAGGCTGCTGTTCTGCCACATGCCCCCCACCATGCCCTGCCCCGTGGGCCTTCGCAGGGGCCCAAGGAGGCTAGGAGGCAGGGGTGTCTGCCCTGGGAGAGATGAAACCTAACCCGGTGCAACTTGCGCTGGTGGAGTGCTCCCAGCTGCTCTCGATCTCACGAGTCTCCGGCCGTGCTTTGTAGCGCGCTCCGATGCCGGAGACTTGCTTTTGATCGCAGCCTCTGGGGCAGGCGGGGAACAGAGCAGGGCTTGAGCAGGCCAAGCACTGATGTGGTTTGTGGTCCGGCCGTGCCAGCAAGGGCGCGAGCTCCGTCCTGCACATTGTCAGCCCCCCCCTTGCCTGAGGGGATTGAACCCAGGCCAGCCCCCCTGGGTGGCCAGAGCTAGCCTGGTGCACACATGCTTAACCCTTTGCAGGGCAGTGCTTCCAAACCCCTGCCGTAGCCCTGGCAATGCCACCACTCCCCGGGCTCAGGCCTTAAGCTGCCCCTTCCCTCTCCTCCACCCCAACCCTTGACCCTGGCTGGGAAGACCAAAGGGGGCTACAGATCACCGCGGTGGGGTCCGGGCGGGTGCAGATGGGGAGACCCAGCCTGGCCCTGCCTGTCCTCTCCTGCTGCAAAAGGATGCGTGTGCTTGCAAGGGCATCCCCGCCCCCGCAGGAGGAACCCCAGGCTCTCTGCCCACGTTGGCAGCTCTGCCCCAAGCAGCTGGCACACGGAGGCAGAACAGCTGGCCCCGCTCTGGGTTTCCCCCCTGGGTGGCCAGGCAGGACGGGACGAGAACCATTTCGAATCACTGCGGTCACTGGAGCCAGGAGCTGCCCTGCAGGCACACGCCGTGCCCGGACTGCAGAGCGCTGCGGCGAGGAGGGCTCCCCTGGCACAGCTCTGCAGCAGGGCGCTGGCTCATGCAGAAGGGGCTGGACGCACAGTCTAGGTGGGCTGTGTGCTCCTGAAATGTCTGTGCCACCTTGGCCTCCGGCAGTGGACAGCGAGAGCGAGCAGCTGCCTTGCCCTGATAGAGGAGTACACTGGGACGGAGGTCCCCTGCGAACACCAGGAGCAAACTGCAGCCAGCCTTTGCCCTCGTCAGGCACCCGCTTACAAAGCAGGCCAGAAAACCCTGCTCGGAGAAGCCGCCCTCGGGGGAGAAGCAATGAAAAGGTTTCCACCGTCTGCAGGGTTCACGCCCCTGACGTGCGTGCATGCCGACAGCTGCACCAGGGCGTGTGCAGGGCATGTACAGGCATGTGCGTGAACGGGGAGACCTGCGCCAGCACCGCAGAGAAGAGACCACGGGAACCGGAGGAACTGGCTCGACTCCTTTTCGCAGACAGCTCCAGAGAGCTCGGGGCTGGGAATTTCCTTGGGGTGACACGGAGAGAACAAGGAGGAGCCATCGAAGCAGCCTTCTGCTGAGCAGACCCAGGGCAAACATCGCTGATCTGCCCCCTGCGCCCGCTCGACGTAGGGCTGCGCAGGCTGCAGGGTGACATTCCCAAGGGCTTTAGGGTTGATGGTTCCCAAGGGCTTGGCAGTCTCCAAGGCCCCAGAGCGAGGGCTCTTGCTCCCAGGCCCCTTCTCAACACCCTATTGCTATACCGCAACGACCCAAATGCCTCCAGGGAACCAGCTCTCAGGGTCATTCAGCCCCTTGAGCAGTGCCCTGCTGCTTTCAAACAAGAGATGCCAAGGAAATGCTCACTCCTGGCTTTTATCAGGCCGCTGCTCTGTCACATGCCCGCACCATGCCCTGCCCCGTGGGCCTTCGCAGGAGCCTTGCTGTGCGTTTCTCCGCATGGCTTCAATCCACTTCTTGGCCAACAAGGTGAGAGAGCCAAGGGACGGGGGACATGCATGCACCATGTGCGGGTCCCACCCTGTGTCAGAAACAAGCCCCCAGTGGAGAACGGAAGGGAGATGCCAGTATTGCGCTGGCTCTTCTGCAGCCGGCCGAGGCAGGCACGCTTTGAAGAGATGCGTTGCTTGGCCTGGAGCTGCTCTGGTGGGCTCCGCTGGGCGAAGACCTGCTCAATTTAGCAAGCGAGGGAGCAGCCCCAGCCATCAGCTCTGCAATCTTTGTGGATCTCCGAATTGGCTGGGAGGTCTCCCCTGACCACGCACGGGAGGCTGGCAGCGTGGCTGGACCACGAAAGCTTTAGAGCCGGTGACTTCGTTCCGGTCGGCACTTTGTTATTTGCCTTTCCCCGCTCAGCCACAGCCTGGCGGGAGCTGGGCTCAGCGTACGGTCAGGCAGAGGGAAGGTGATAGCAAGCAGAGCCTGGGGTCATGCAACGCTGCTCCAGGAGCCCCCGCTTTCTAGGCAAGTCCAAGAGCTGCCAACCTGTGCCTGAGCACACACGTGTCACCGGACAACGGTGTGCACACGCTCTCCCTATGCAGAGAAGAGCACACGTGGGTTGCTGCATGCACCGGGGGCATGCCCGGCCAAGGGGGAGGACAGGCAATGGGTTTGCTGCAGGGGATCCCACCAGACAGATGCTGCCCGGCACCGGGACCAAGAGGGGACATGAGGAGGGAGACTGCAAAAGAGGCAGCCCAGCCCTCCCACCATGCCTGCTCCTACCCCCTTCTCAAGGTGACCCCCAGCCCCACCGCCTCCCTTCCCTGTAGGCTCCTAGGAAGGCCACGTCGATGCTGGTCCAGGAGTGCAGACGGGCCACCTGCAAGAGGCAGAGGTCAGGTCTACCCCCCCCACACTCACCAGGTTCTTGAAGAGCGCCGTCACCTCCCGGGTGAACACGGCCAGGTTCAGGAAGCCCGTGGAGAGCTCGTGGTTGTTCTGGGTCAGGTGGTTGTTGCCGAAGTTCTCCAGGGCCTCGCTGTACTGCTCCTCGTTCTCCACGTGCGCTGCGGGGGACAGGAGACGCGGCGGTGCTGAGGGCGGGGGGCCGGTGGAGACGCCTCTTGCGGCAAGATGCCCACCGGCCGGGGCCCTCCTCCGTCCGGGGAGGTGGGCACGGCAGGGAGCAGCCTCTCCTCTGCTCAGCGGGGGCCAACCTTGTGGGCAGGCGTGCCACAAATTAATCCTGCACCCTTTCAAGAGTGCCGCTTCGACCCCCTTCCTCTGCCCAATCAGCTGCTCTGCTTTCTGCTCCCTGCCCTGTCTACTGCTCTGCTTTCCGCTCCCTGCTCTCTTTACCACCGTGCTGCCTGTCCCCTCCCCGGTCTGCCGCGTGCCACGCAGAGGCTGCCTGTGCCACTCGTAGCACTGACTGGCCACTTCTTGCCCTTGCTGAAATCGCTCTTGGCCCCCGGCAGCGCCGTCTATTGTGACGGCTGCAACGGCGCCGAACGCCGACCCAGCCGGCCCTCCTGCCGCTTCCCGCAGCGCCTCTTGCTGGGAGGAGACAGACCTGGCTCTGGAGTCATTCACACTGCCCCAGGGTGGACTCGCACGTGGGACTACATTAAAGGAATAGGGCATTGCTTGCAGTTCTGGATTAGATCCATGCCACTCCTGATGCCCCTAATAACCCCTTGCCTCATCCCAGCATGCCGGGAGAAGGGCCACACCGCTCACATCAACCGGGGGGAAAGGAAGGGCGGCTCAGTGGTTAGGACAGGTGCTTCAGGGGTCCGGGCTCGGTCCTGAGCTCATCCGTCACTTCAAAAGCATTCAAGTGCCAGCCACCCCCATGGGACCTTTCCCAGGAGCCCCAGTGAATTGCTGCTGATGACCTGGTCCTTAGAGGCAGACCAGGGGAGACAGAGAGGGAAGCCGCCGATCCCTCCCTGGAGAGCGCGCAGCTTGAAGAGCCCAGGGCAGGGCACGGGTTTGCTTGGGAGGGGATCTGCCAGGAGCAGGAACCGGGCAGGGACAAGCCAGCGCAGCGCAGGGAAATCCAGAGCTGCTCAGCACAACAGTCACCAGCGTCAAGGTCCAAAGGGCATTGCTGCTGCCCGGAGCCCAGCTCCCCTCCCGGCAGGTCCCTCCCTTCTCCGAGGCCTCGCTGCACCGGGTCGCTCTGACGGCTGCTGGGGAGAGAGGGGGACCTGGCCGGACCCCTTCCAGCCCCAAAGTCTGGGCCTGTTTCGTGGGTCAGCCCCACCCCGATCCTGCCCCTTGCATGCCCCACAAGCCCATTGCCCGGGGTGCGGCTCCATCTGCTTGCAGCAATGACCTAGGCCCCCTCCTGCCATCAGCACGGTGGAGACGAGCATGGTGGATGGATGCTAATAATAAAAGTGAGATTAACTGGGGAATTAAGAGGAAGATGAGCAGAGGTGAAAGACCCATCTCTCCCCCCGATCAGGTAGGGTTAGGGGCAGCGATACAGGGGTATCAGCGATACAGGCCTCCCTCCGTCACGGGGCCTGCCGAAGCATCTGGCAGCATAACTTACTGAGCCCGGAGCCGTGGATCGCTTTCACGTACTTCCTGATCCTCTGGAGAACGGCGTGGTCCCCCTCCAGGCTCTGCAAGCACAAAAGACTGTCAGACTTGCTGGGCACGGTGGAGATCCTCCCCGCACCCCCCTCGCCTGGCCCAAGCCCAGCTGGCCACACAGAGCCCCTTTGAATGCCCGCCACCAGCCCATGCAGATGTGCAGGGCAGCTGCCAGCGCAGCCAGGGGTTGGAGAGAGTTGTTGGAGGGCTCCCAGCCATGGGGGGGGGCTGGTCCTGGCAGTGCCAAGCAGCCTGTGCGCTCAGCCCGGCTCAGGTCACACATGGGAGCCATGCCCCCCGCCATTGCCACTCTCCAAACAACTCACTGCCCCTTCGAAATGGCCACAGAGAAACTGAGGCACATGGGCAGGGACTTGCACAAGGGTCACAGCAGATCCAGAAGCTGATTCGAGACCTCCAGGTTCCCAACGGCACAAGGCAGCCAGGCGCAGAGGCCGTGCACCCACCAGCGACATCGGCACATATTGACAGGGCTGGGCAATCAGCCCACGGGCTTTATTAGCCACGTCGAGAAGCCCTGCCTGCCGTGGTCTGGTCAGCCCTATGCCCCATGTCAACCCAGATACGCAGCACCGAGTTCAACACCTGCAGCTGGAAGTTTGTGCCACGAGGACCTGGTCTTGCTGCGGAGAGCCTCCGAAAACCTCCCCAGGGCAGGAAGAGAGACATCAGTGCCCACGCTCAGGGCAGTTCCCAACCCAGGTGGTGGATGCACGGCCCGGCTCTCTCCCCACGGCCCTTTGCTTGCCAGCCGGCGCTGCTGGAACTTCACACCGGCGTCTGCTAGCAGGGGGCAACTGTACATACACACACATGTGCATGCACACACACACGTGCATGCACACACACACGTGCATGCATGTGCTTCCGCTCTCTGAATGACGGGTAGGAACTGAAACAGTCAACATGGAGGGGCGCTGGCAGCATCCAGCTTTACCTAGTCCTGAGCACCAACAGACCAACCTGGGGCTACAACACATCCGCTAGCCCAGCAAACCCGGCACCAGGGCAGCTGTGCTGGGCACAGCCCCTTGGATATGGGTGCAGGATCCATCATGGAGATCCCATGCAGGCTCTTGAAGCACTGAGAGACCCCCTGCCTGCCCCCCCCCGAGACCCTGCAGACGGGCATGCGGCCACTGTAAGTGCCAGACTCAGTCACACCGGGACACTCCCATTGCATGGGCACAAGCTCTGGATTCATTCCCAGGGCAAATCTGGTGCTTGAACAAAAACATTTGATCTTTTCAAAGAGATGCTGCAGAGGAGAGGGGGATCCTTTCCATGGATCAAGCCTGCATTGTGGCAACAGAGGTCTGACCTCCTGCTGAGCTGCTCAGGTCAGAAGCAAGAGCGGGCACCTGCCAGGGCTGGAAGCCCCCTCCTTCCCTTGCATCTGGCAGGCCTGAGGCGAGCCTCCCCTCTCCAGCAGAGACCAGCTCGGTAGAGGCAGAGGTCCCCTATAGATGCACTTCCTGGAAGGAAAAGCATGTCAGGAGATGTCTGCACCTGCAGACGGGCACAGCGACCACCCAGGGACCCCAACAGCAAGTGGATTTGATCCAAAGCACTTCACTGCTAATGGCATTTCAGCCCCGAGCCTTGCAGATGGGGGCTTCTACTCTGAACTCTCCTCTCTCCCCCTCCGCGGCGTGAATGATCAATGGGAGTCCTTCTTTACACCAGCCGCTCCGGGAAGGAGTCAGCTGGTACGGCCCGGGCACAGCCAACGGGCAGCGGTGCTGGGCTGCAGAGGGAAACCTCAACGGGCAGCAGCAAACGAAGGCCGAGAGACAAGGGCACGGGATGCTGCAATCGAGGCGGAGGAAAGGGGCTGGATGGTGGTCCCGGGAACTAGCTGCCAGTCTGAAGCAGCTCCCCAAGAGCATGCCCTGGGCCCAAAGGAGGTGGCAGGAGGTGGTGTCTTCGTGGGACAGGGAAGAGAGAGAGAGCCCAAGCAAAGAGGAATAGGTGCCCGGGACTCCGGAAACGTAGGCACGATTCCCAGCTTTGCCACTGATGCATGGCCTGGCCTCTGGAAAATCACCTGACCAGCCCGAATCTCAGTTCACCCGGTTACAGATGCCCTCAGCCGGACCAATCCCTCTGGGCAGGGGCTATGTCACTCCAGGCACGTGCAGCCCAGCTTTACCCAGGGCAAACACGGCCCGGTCCTTTGGACTCCGGCCTGGAGCTGGGGGACTGGGTCGGACGTCAGCAGGGTTGCACCTGCCCTTGTTCCAGAGGCCACTTGCTCAGGCCAGGGTCCCCTCACCCTTCCCACTACGGGTAGCACTCCTGCACTCACCCAAGACCTGGGGCAGCTGCACTGCATGTTTTCAGGGCTCTTCCTTAAAACCAGCCCCATAGCCACCCTGCCCCGAGCAGCCGGCAGCACGGGGAAGGGGACCCGGGACAGGAACGGAGCGAACGGGCCCTGGCACTAAACGACTGGATGAAGGTTTCCCTGCCCAGGAGCTGCAAGTCCTGGGAAGGACCCGGCACACGCAACCCCCAGCTCCCCGTCTTCAGGGCCTGCATTGCAGCCAGTGCCGCGGCTAAAAGAGCCCCGCGTCCCAGGTGCTGAGGTCCTCCGAGCCAGCCTGGCCCTGGGATAGCTGCACGCAGCCCCCGTGGAGGAAAGGCCGGACCCCAGGCCAGGCCCCCTCCAGGAGTCAGCCAGATGCCGACCAGCCCCGCTGCGCTGGCCGGGTGTTTGGGGTTTCCTTCCAACTCCAGCTCTGTTTATTCGGTAACACAACCCAGGGAGCCGAGCGGAGGGGAGGGCCAAGAGCGGGGAGGGGTAGTGCAGACTTGGAGCAGGCCAGGGAGGTCCCTCATGCTGCAAGGGGTGGCGGAGACAACCCCTGAGGCTGAGCTTTCTACACCAGAGCAGAGGGGCTTTCAGCAAAAAAACCCTCCTAGGACACAGAGGGGGGAAACACAGACTCTGCAGTGAGGGCTTCAAGACTCAGCCCTGCCAGAAACTCCTGGCAGGGGGCTGGGCCGGTTGCTTGCTGCCGGTGCCTCAGTTTCCCCACCTGGGAAATGGAGAGAATGGACCTGTTTGCCTTGCTCGCTCCTCAGGCAGGGCCTGCTGTGCTCTTCACGCTGTGGCCTCGATGCCAGCTGAAGCTCCTGACGGCGAGGGCAGCACACAAACCCCATCCACTTGGCTCAACGGGGGCATCTCGCCCCGAGCCAAGCAGACAGGCAGTGGTCAAGGAGGCTCGAGAAAGGCGGGTTGACACCTAGGACAAAGCCAGCAGGCTGACGGTGGGTCACAGCCCGGGCTGGGGGTGCTCTGAGTGTGCGTGCCCCTGCACTTGAAGGGGCACGGGTCCAGCGTTCAGGCCTTCAAACCCGATCCCCATGAACACCGCAGGGCCGCGGCTGGCCCCAAAACCAGGGCTCCATCCACCCAGCAGCGGCCGTCCACGGAGCAGGCCAGAAACAAATGCCTGCGCATCTCAGAAATGCTTCATGGGAACGCAGCGACTGGAGAACTTCCCGTCGCCTTTTCCAGCGAAAACATTTCATTTTCCTCCTTTGAGTCACGCCGCTGCAATGCCCCGAGCGTCGGGAGCGGAGCAGCGAGGCCAACCGGTTCCAGGAGGCTGGAACGAAAGAGCCTGTTTCCCCTCTGAAAGATTTCCACTGCTTTTTCCACTGCTGGAGGAGACGCGGCTCTCGAAACAGCAGATCTTCAACCGCCTCGACGTGCGGGTGGCAGGCCCCGGGCGGCGTGTTTCAGAGGAATAAGTGGTTCCTGTTGCTCTTCATAGGGAACCTGCTTCTGCCACTGCTTGGCCTCAGTCCATGTCCAGGGTGCTTTACCTGCCCATTAGGTTGGCAGCCCGCTCCCAACCCGGGCACATCCGTTCCAGCTTAGCTGATCTTTCCTCCGGGCCCGAAAACACAAGTGTAACAAGCAGTGCCCAAAGAAGCACGGCTTTGCCAATGCAGCTGCACTGGGGGCATCTACCGGGCAGCACGGGCAGGGATGGCAGGCAGCACGGTGGCTGTGCCGAGACCCCGTGCGTAGGGAGCCCGGGTTAGGACCCTGCCAGGAATTGCCATTGGGCAGCTGGTCACTGGTCTTGGTTTTGCCTCGCTCACCCACCGTCCTCCCAAACCGCCTGGCATCCTACGACACTGCCTTTGCTCCCCAACACGGAGGCTGGAGACAGGTCTTTTGGGGGCACAACCGTCTCACCCCAATGCCTGAACCCACTCTGGGGAGGAAAGGCCAGATCACTTCTGCCCCTGGATGACACCCGCTCTTCCTGCCCACTCTTGCTGCAACAGCCTGGGGGCTTGGGCTTCCTTCACCCCAGTCCGCAAGACACGAGGTTAAATCCCGGAGTGGGTGGGAAGCTCATCTTGTGCGAGCCGAAAAAGAGGTGCAGCCTGATGCAGCCCCTGAGGAGCGGAGGGCAAGGAGGTGCGGAGGGGATAGGACCTCGAGAGCCTTCCCAGGATGGCACCGGCCTTGGGGCTCGTCAGAGCCCAGCACGGAGTCAGCTGGAAGCAGCCCCTGGATCCGTCCTCCACGAAACACAGAGCTGCTGATCCCTGGCTGCAGGCTGGGATGGAGCCCGGGATTCTTGCAAAGAGCTGCGGGGCTTCTAGCTCCAGGCGTGTGCGTGATTTGCATTTAAAAGTGGTGCCAGTTCCCATATTCCCCCCATCACAAATCATCTGCTGTCTCTTTTACGCCGGCAGTTGTAGGGACGGGGGTGTTACCTGACAGACCAGGGGGATTTTAAGGCCAAGGTCTTGCCCACATTTCCAATGGCTTAATTTGGTCGCTTTTCCTCCTGGCTGTTCCCGTGAATGGTTACGCATGGCTACCCCCAGGTTCCACCCCAGAGGTGGTCGCATTGTAAAGACAGAGTATCCAGCCACGTAGGCCAGAGAGCAGATTTTTTCCAGGCGCAGGCCCAGCACACCCATTGCCTGAGTTTGCTTTGCTGTAACACCGAGGATGCTCAGGGCACGACAGCCCATTGCCAGCCCGCTGGGGCAAACCGTACCCACTTGGGCTCCCTCTGCATGCTGAAAAATGCCGTGTGGTCCCTTTCTGGCCCATGCCCAGGGACCTGGGAGCAGCGCTTGTACCACTTCGATGCAAGGATGGGGCATTTTTCTGCCCTGCAGGGCCTCGGGGATGCCTGGGAAACACCAGAGAGGCACCCTCAGCCCTCCCCTGTGCAACCCAGCCAGAGAAAGTCTCCGCACCAGCGGGCAGCACACAAACAAGCCAGTACACACCCCACCACGGCAGCAAAGACTATGCAGCACTTTGGGGACCTCTGATGAAAGGCACTGTAGGCAGGAGCAAGGTCGTTCCCGTTCACATGGAGATGCCTGTCAAGTGCCCGGGTGCCTCCTAGCTGGCCCAAACCATGTGCCCACCTCCTTGCTAGCTTCTGTGATGTTTCTTCTACTCTCCGCCAGCTGGGTCCCCGCTCCACACTACGACCCAGGCACTAAGTCAGCTGTATAAGAGGCAGGGCTGTGTAACTCAGCTATTAAAAAGGCCATATAGCCAAGAGCACAGAAATGGTCAGGCTGCCTTTCCTTGGACAGGACCAGTCCCAGCACTAACTCCCTGCCTAGCCAGTGTGGTGCAAACCGCCCCCAAAACAGTCCCGTTTGCAGCGGCGCATCTCCGTCACGGGGCTGGCTTCACAGCCTGAGCTTCGCACGCAGCAGGGCGAGGGGTTCAAGGGCAAGAACTGCTTGGTACAGCCGGACTGGCGCAGCATAAGCCTCGCACGGATCCAGTTTTGGGATCCACCTCCAGCCAAGGGCATCCCTTCTCGCCCCGTGGAGTCAGGCTCATGTGGACATCCCCACCGAGGACAGATGAACAGGGCAGCGCCCTGCAGAGCGGAGCTGGTCTCTGCAGATCCCGGCAGGGCCAAGGCCCGTATGGACTTAGCACCAACCACCAAGAACCACTCAAATTCGGCTCTGGGGGCACAATTCAGGACAAACCAGCTCCACCAGCACCAGAAACTTCTCCCCAACTTATTTTCCTTTCAAAGCAAGGAGGGAAAGTCCCTGCCACCCAGGCCAAGGGGCAGGAGCCAGCTCTACCTCACAGCCCTGTGGACTTGGAAGTGAAACCGTCTATATACAAAAGCCGTTCTCGTCTCTCCATGGTTCCCCTTTGCAAACGCTGTCAGGCTGGAAACCCCCTGGCTGCAGCCAGCACGGTTAATCCCGTGCTTCGAGGGTAAGCGAGTGCATGGGCTTCTGCAGGATTGGGGCCCTGGTAGGTGTTGCTAGAAAGTGAGCATCCCGCCTTTCCCATGGAGGGGCCTGAAGGTCCAGAACCAGAGAGCAAGAGAGTGAGCAAGTGGCCCCGGTGGATTCACGCTCCCGAATCAAGGCTCCCATCCCAGCGAAGAGGATGCATGCAGCCCGCAACGTCCCTGGAAAAGCTTCTGCCTTCCTAACCTCTTCAGGGGGCTCGAGCCAGCCTTGCTTTCCAACGCAGCAAGAAGGGCGGTGAGCCCAGGGGGAGAGAGGCAGGTAACTCCCTTGGCCGGAGGCTCTCCTGGCAGGTTTGTGTGGGTCTCAAAGAGAGCGTAGACATCAACCCTGATTTGGGGGGAAAACTTCAAGGAAAGAAGAGACCTCCCAGGAAACAAAAGGACGCCCGCTCCTGGGGGTTTTGCTTCCCAGCTGAGAGGCGGGGACCCCCCAGCCAGCCCTGCCCGCCTCGACTCACCTCTTCCAGGGCACTGGCAGCTCCCCGGCACTTCTGCATCTTGGAGGTGAAGGCCGAGGCGGCCGGGGAGCTGAGGTCCTCGGCAGTCACGGCCAGGAACTCCGACACGCTGATCTGCTCGGGCATGTTGGGCAGGTTTCCCCTGGACCTGGCGGGGCTGGGAGCAGGCGAGGCGAGTGAGCTGGGACCCCGCACCTCTGGGGGCAGCCTCACATCCCAGCTGGTGCCGGCTCGGGGCGAGTGCCTAGAGGCGCTTGGGAGCCTTTGTGAGCGCCTTCCTCGCCTGCCTGCCTGCCTCCCTCCCTCTCTGCGAAGCCTTTCATTGCAATCACGTGGAGATATTGTTACACTGCCAATGCATATATGCCTGCGAGCTGGGAGCCTTGGCCCGCAGCCTGTTAAAGGCAAAGTGCATGCAGTCTCCCCCCACCCCCCGCCTCGCCAGCGCAGCCTCCGACACCGAACTCAAGAGAGAAAATCCTTCTGGGCTCTTCCCGCGTCTACAGCACAGTCGGCTGAGAAAAGACAGATCCTAGGTCTGCAACTGGGGGTTGAGCTTCGTACGGCAAATCAGGCTCGGGGCCTGTCGCCGCAGGGGGGGCTCTGATGCTGGAGGGTTCCTCTTTCTCCGAGGCTCTCGATCCTACTCGTGCGTTATCCTCCAGGACAGCCCTGACTGCTTTCCTAGAGGCCCCGTCCTGCAACATCGAATTCGTCACGTGTACAAGCGCCCAAAGGGAGCTGTGCTCTGCTCTGCAACCCGGGAATTGTGGCACAGCTCAAGCGATGCCGCTTGCGGGGTCTGCACAGGAGTCTGGAGCTGGATCCGGATCTACCAGGTCCTCAGCCCCAGCCACAAGCTGCTCCTTCCTCTTTTGCTCGTACCACGAGCAACAGCTTTCTGCTTGGCTTCACGCACTCTGCCCTGGCAGTCCAGAGTCTCGACCGAACGCAGATGGCAAAGAGCGGATCCATGGGACGCAAGGAGCCGAAAGCAGCTTTTCGGGGCCGTGCACCTTGAATGCAACTCTTGGTGGCTGAGCTCTGAAAGGACCCATAGGAGGAACTGGGATGATGGAAGGGGAGTTGCTTGGGGTATGAAAAGGGAAAGGGGGTCGGACCACAACCTCGGGGGAGATGCATCGTTCCAGACGCAGTGTTGCGCCGATACCGCCGTTCCTCCAGAGCACCTCCACGGCATAGACGTGTCCTTACAAAGGACAGCCAGTTTCTTTATCCTCAGAAAAAGAGGCACACACAGGCATCCCAGATCACCCAGGAAATCAGATAAGAACCCCAGTTGTGCGAGTTTCTGCCAGTCTCCAGTCCGGCTCAAGCTGCCCCGATGAAACCAGAGCTCAAAAACTGAACAAAGCTATGTCAGCCCTCACTGCCCCTTTTCTGAGGGGTCCCACTCACCCCCTTGACCATGAAAATAGGTCTGAAAGGGTCCAGCCCCTCTCCAGCCCTCAATACAATCATGCTCTGCACTGCAAACATTAACCAGATGGGCCTCGCCACACCCCGGCCGGAGGGCACGGGGACGTGACTCGTGTAGGAATAGTGTAAGGGTCAGCGCAGGGTTGCAGGCGGGTCTGGGGTGGAGAGCAGCAGCTGCTTAACAGCACACCGCAAGGACGCAGCGGTTTAGGACGGGAAGCGCAAGAAGCAGATCCCGTCTCCAGATGGAAACGCTGCATGGACAGCCGGATCCAATTACCCGCGTCAGCATCTGGCGGGGGTGCCGGGGTCCACACCCCTGCTCCAAGGAAAAGCAAGTTGCGCTGGCCACAAAGAGAGCCTGGATCTCATCACCAGAGTCCCGGTCACTGGAAGAGATCAAAACACGTGCTCCAGCACCCTGCCCCTCCCTGCTGCCCCGGCCTGGGGGGCATCCCTGCGCCACGTGCTCCGAGTGCAGGGCCGGGGCCAGGAAATCCTTGGCTGCGTCTGGTGCCATCTGGGCAGCACGTTCCCGTGGGCCCCCCCAGGGCGGGCAGTGATAACCACAGACACAATGGGTTGGTTTGCAGATGGGCATGCTGCTGTCCTCTGCTGGAGGCAGTCAGGACTGCTGGAGCATGTGCCAGGGCACTGGGTGTGGGGAGACAGAGCATTTATGGCGCATTAGAGAGCTTAAAAGCGCAAAGCACAAGTGAGAGGGCAAATGCCGCCGGGCACCGTCATGCTGCAGCTCAAGCAGGGACAACCCCTACCAGAGCTGCACCCGCGATCCGGTTCATCAGGATCCCTCTCCCCAGGGCTCGGTCTCTCGCGACCCTCCGGGCCCCGGCTGCAGAGGCAGCAAGCTGGCTGTTCTGGATCCGGGGCCCAGGAATGCAGTCAGGTCAGCGGACCCGGTTCACCCGGGAGGAGCTCCCTGCTCCACGCTGGCCTTGCCCCATCCCTGCCCGCACGGGGGTAACCCCAGAGCTGCCGAGGGGCTGAGAGCGAACGGAGCAGAGCAGGGCCCGGTGCATCCATGGGGCACATAGAAGAGCCTCAGCCCTCGTAGTAAAGTATAAAACCAGACCCAAGTGCCACCCATCAAGACTGGGGCTTCCCCGGTGGTATTATTCCCTGGCCCCCATCACCACCCCCCAGGGTGGAGGGAACCAGAGTCCTCCGAGAGCCCCAGGGAGGCTCGCAGCCTGTGCTCCCCCTGCCCAGCCTGGCCAAGGAGGAAGCAGCCAGCGCCTTGACATTTGCTAGCTCGTGAACCCGCGTCCCGGTTGCAGCCTGGAGCAGCGCCGGGCTTCCCGCGAGCCAGCTCCGTACTGTACCGGGGCGGGGGGCGAGCACTGTACGCGGCACAGCGCGGCGTGCTGACTCACTCGCCGCCTGGGCCGGCAGCTGCTTGCGGCCTCCCCGCGACTTGCTCTGACTCAACATCTTTCTGGGAAGGCAGCGCGGGGCTGGAGGGCGTGAACGGGGCAGGGGGGCCCGCCTGCCCCCAAAGAGGCGCTTGTACACGATGCGTGGAGGCTGCCCAGCCTGGAGCGCTTGAAAGCAAGGAGCATTTGTGCAAGGGGAGCCTGGTGGGGCTGGACCCTTGGTTCCTGGAGTGGGTGGGGGTGCAAGGAGGTCCCTATTAAGAGCCCAGTTAGGGTACGGTGGAAGTTAACCCCTCAGGCGCTGGCTATGCTTCCAGGGCTTGCAGCTGCTCCGCCGCCACCAGACGTGAGCCCCTGGGAGCCCCGAGATGCCTCAGGGGGTCTCGTTGTTCCTGGTCCCCCCCACGAGCCCCACAGCAGAGCCTGGTAGTGGAGGGGTTAACAGGCTGCCCGAGAGGCCCTGGGGACCGGCCGGGGAGGGAGGGAGGGAGGGAGGCCGGGTTGCACATGGAGGTTTCCAGCCCTGTTGCTGCAACCAGAGGAATGTGATGAATCCGGGGTTTCCAAACCCGCTGGGCTCCGTAATTGCCGCAAGCCCCAGCCACCACGGCCCCCTCCCTGCTGCCAGGCTGGGGACCTAGCCACAGGCCAAAATGGGGGCCCAAGTGGGGGGGGATGTAAGGTCCCCCAAGATGGGGCTAGACCAGCTGCTGTTGCCTCCAGGGAAGGGGGCCCCTTGCTGCCCTCTGGCCCCGCTCCCAGGATCGCAGCTGGGCTGGGCTCCATCCAGCTGCCCCCTCAGCGCCAGCCATGCTCTTGGGGGGTGCACGAGCCCGGCAAGATCCAGCCCCCGACTCTGGGTGCCATTGGCTTTTGGTGGGGGGAGGGGGGGACAACAGCTGAACCCCCAGCTGCCTAAAAGGGGCAGGGGTCTGAGCACAGACCTGGGCATCAGGAACACCTGGCTCTGTCCCTTGCTGGTCAGCAAGCAAGCCCATCACCCGCGCCAGGTCCAGCGAGCTGAAGTCGGGGTCTCAGACTTTGCCCTGGCAGCGAGATTCATGCAAAGCTGAGCAGCCCCTGGGCGAGCGGGGCCAAGGGGACACGTGCAGCAGGGAACAGGGGAACGTGGCTGGGCAGTCCACGTCTCCCGGCAGGGCTGAGTTATCAGTAGCAGAGCTGCAGCTATCGATGCCCCTGCAGCTGCAACATGGCATGTACCCAAAGCAGCAGGCGTGATCCTAATGACACGGGGCAGCGGAGCCTCCCGGGCCTCCTCCCCGAGGGACCCAAGGGGCAGGACGAGGGAGGTACGGGGTGGAGAGCAGGGGGCTGGGCCGTGCCCTACGCCTGAACGCAGCACGGTGGGGACCCAGGGGCCTGCCCAGGGACGGCTGCACGCGGATCCCCCCCAGGTACGACGCTCCAGGCCAAGGACTACACAGAGCCCCCTCCATCTCAGCCACCCACACCAGCCCCACAGTCCTCATCTGCCATGTTTTTTGGCTCCTGACTCTCAGCTTTTCCAGCTGTGAAATGGGGACAGTGCTTCCTTCACCTGGCTTTATAACTGCATCGAGATTCATGGCACAAGCGGGGCTGGTGACTGCATCAAGGGGGGTCTTAACTCACTGGTCCCTCAGCCTCTGCTTACTAGGAGGGCACTCACTGTCTTTTAGGGCCTGGGCTTTGCTAGAGCCGTCTGTGCTCTGCATGGGGCTGGGAGCAAGCCCAGCCTGGCCAGGCAGAGCTGCACCGGGCTGTTTCCCCTCCTCGAATGCCTCCCTGATGCAAAGCCTGCACCCTGGGACTACGGCGGTGATAGTGCAGTGCTGCCCCCCACCAGCCCTTCCTCGGCAAGGGGGTGCATCCAAGTGCCTGGTCCTTGCAGGGCAAAGCACCGGGCGCTCCAACCTGCCCTGGCCCCTTGGGCAGGGGGAGGGAGACATGCACCCACCTCCCTGCACAACAGGAAGCCTTCAGCAGTTGATCCACCCCGTTACCTTGGCCTGCATTTGCATAACTGCTGAGCCCCTCTCATGCCTCAGGGCACCCACTGCAGGGAAGGTCGAGCTTTTCCGCCGTGCACGGCTTTGCACCCGGGACCTCGCGGCCTAGGCAGAGCAAGCAATGTGAGGACTGGGGGCATCTCATGCCAATCGCTGCACCCTAGGCGCTGGGCAGGGAGAGAGTTGGAGGACCCCAGTCGAGGCTATCCCAAGCTTCCTGGGGGCTGCAGGACCGCTTACGCCTCACCAGGTGGTTTCTTCGTGGCAATTCCCCCTTATGGGGAGCAGGGAGGGAAGCATCTGGGGTGACCCAGCATTTGTGGGAGGGAATGACAAGTAGGCCACGGCCAGCTGACCCCTGAAGCTGCAGCCCCGGGCACCCACTGCTGGCATGACGGCGGCTCCGGGTGGGGAAGCAGCAGGGGCATCTCTCCAGGCAGACACTTCTCCCAGCTGCTGGAGAAACCGAGGAAAGGGAGAAACTCCACCCCAAAGGCAGCGAGGAGCTGGAAGCCGTTTTGCAGTCCGACTGCAGTGTCGTCGGCAAGGCACAAGGTGGCAATACGAGCTCAGGCTGGATCCGGTCCTAGCCTACGTGGAGCCTAAGCCTAAAGTGACCCTTGACCTTGCTTAACCCCTCCAGTGCCCGAGCAGCTGCGGGAGCAGATGTGTTTTGCCCCCGCAGGCGAGCAAGGGGCGCACCTCTGCCCACAGCTCCCCTTCCCCGGGAGCACCCTCCTCTCCCCGCCGCGTGGTGGGTGGGCTCTGGCTCCCAGGGGGGAGCTGGGTCCATGTGCAGACATGACTTTTTTTGGTTTTTTGCAAGATCCACAGGGCAAGCCAGGAGGAAGGCACGTCCCTGGGGGTGGGGGGAGCCCAGGCTTCCCCACCCTGCTCTGGGGAAGCGCCCGCGGTCACCAACTCTTTCGTGCCAGTCTAAGCTTTCCCCAAAGCTGAGGCCAGGACCTCCTCACAGGGCTGGAGGCACGTGCCTCTGGCCAGCTCTGCCCGACAGCTTGCAGGGACGTGGCCACCAAGTGCCCTGACCCCAGCCTGGCCTAGGACTCAGGGGTTATCTCAAGGGGAGTTTCCGAGCTCTCGTCTCAGCTGAGCTCCCTGATAAAGCCAGAAAGCGCGGTCCCCTGAGGTTATCTCCACCTCGCAGACTACCACTGCCCTGCCCCAGGCTGCCATGGCACCTGGAAATGGGGACGGCCCCTTCTCCAGCACCT
Organism: Alligator mississippiensis; assembly: GCF_030867095.1. Lineage (NCBI taxonomy): Eukaryota > Metazoa > Chordata > Crocodylia > Alligatoridae > Alligator > Alligator mississippiensis. The sequence goes on along the minus strand of NC_081829.1, from coordinate 1,938,265 downwards.
GCAACCTGGGGAGCAAGGATTGAGGCATTGAGGTGCAAGAGACTGAAAACCTTGGGAACTGGAAGATAGTCCCTGAATTGGGGAGCAGCTAGCTAGTTAGACACCAAGGGTCTGCAGAGGTTGCCAACTGCTCTACAGTTAAAGTTGATGATTTCGTTCTTCTCATTCATGGGATGCCTGCAATTACTGAACCCAATGATTGCTTCAGGCCCCACTTTCTGCATCAGGGCTCAGCCCCATAGCCACATCCATAAGGTAGTCTCTCTGCAGCCCTCCCTTACCTGCACGGCATCTCCGCCGAGCCTGGACGCGGACATCTTCCCGCTGAGAATAGCGGCAAAAGAACTGCACCAAGCACAGGTTGGGTTTGTTTTTTCAAGAAAACCATCAGCAGAAAAACAAGTTTTATTTCCACCCCCCTCACAAAACATCACAAGTCATACGTTTCCTGAATAAACACGGTCTCCTCCGCAACGCGGCTGAGCCCAGTGCAGGAGACCCACCCCAGGGACACTTTAAATACGGCCACCTTTGAAAACAACCCTCGTGGAAGAAGGTGGTTTCCATTATAAATACAGTGCAATAATTACGTACAGTTTCACAACGTTAAGACAGAAGGCAGCTGCAGGGCCCGGATCGCAATCCTCAAAGGGTTTCAGAGGGGAAAGAGCGTGCAAGGGGAAACTAGGAGGTGTTGGACGCTTTCACAACCGCCAGTGGTTCCTCAAAGCGTGTCGATACGGGGGGACCAGAGCGACACGCTCGCAGCACTGGGCACTTCACACCTGCCTTGACCCTCGAACATCCCCGAATCGGTAAGACCTCCCTGAACTCTGCTAAGAGCGATGATCCACCCAAATTGCAGTGGAAAAGCCTCTCCGAGGAAGGCAGGCCATGCCAGAGAATCATTCTGCGAACAGGGTGACAGCGAACCAGTTCCCAACTCAAAGCCTGCCGCGGCGGCAGGCATTAGCGAGGGCTGCTCTCCGCCCTCAGAGCACGCCGGGTTTCTGCACAGAGTCGTGCTTCAAACATAAAACTAGATGAGAAAGCTTATTTCCCCCCGCCCCTGCAGGCCAGCTTCCCTGCGCTGCTCTTTCCCCTGGCCCATTCAGTCTGGTTTTGCACCACTTTGGCTTTGTCCAAATGGGGGATTTGAAGGTGGGGGTTTAAATCACTTGAGCTGGCTCCATCTCAATTGAACTCGGCCCACTGATGCCTGCTACAGCCGCGTGCCTCACCCAGAGCTTTGGAAGGGGCCGGGTGTACCCAATGTGCTCCCATGCGGCACCGCTCAATCTCAGCTGGATCAAAGCCTCGCGAGCAGGGTAAGCTCGGGCGGCCGAGTCCTGGGAGCCCTGAACCTGTATTAGTGCATTCGTGTTGTTAGACACTTGCATCCCCTGCCTCCCTTGGCTGATGGTGGGTGCAGGCAGGGCCAGGGGCGGCTTCCCCCACCGCCTCGCAGAGGACAGGGTAGCACAGCGATGAGCACAGACCTCACTCTGAGCCAGGCAAAAGGGCAGCGCGGCCCACACCTGCACCGAAGGTGATGGGAGAGGAGGGGACCAGCGGCTGGGACCCCACCGAGAAGCACCTTCAGGACGCAGCCAGGCCGTGCACATCCCCCAGGCTGCTTTTGCATTCGCTCACGGAGCAGAGTTAAGGGTTAATAACTCGGGGGTCCCCAGTGCACACAGGGTCTCCATGCCTGGCTCAGGACGGGGGCCAGCGTCTGCTCAGAGCCCGGGGGGCTGGTACCTTCTGTGAGGTCTGCTTTGGTCCCCCCGAGCCTTGCCCGGAAGAAGCAAGCCCTGCCACCCTCGATCCCGCGGCACTGAGACGACTTCCCACCCGAGCCACGGAAACGAGCCGGATGTTGGAGTCGTGTCCCTGGCTTGTTTGCGGGGGACAGTGTGGGTCCCCCCCAGACCCTCCACCCCAACCAGGAAATCAGCAGGACCTGCCGCAAAAGCCTCTCCCCAAGCAGACACTGTGCCTCTTAAAGGAAGCAGGGCGAGAGACCCTGCTCCCCGCCTGTCTCCGAGGGGCCCCGGCCCAGCCTGCCATGACGGGGGCCTCCGGGTTCACCGAGCCCGAGCCACAGTGACCCTAGGGCAGGGAAGGGAAATCCAGCCTTCCCATGGGAGCAACAGACCTGCTACTAGCTCCAGGGTCCCCTGGCAGCAGTCTGCAATGCAGCCGGCAGCATGGGCACCAGGACAAAGCAGCTGCTGGGAGCCCAGCGTGCCCAGACTGAGGTGGTTTGGGCACAGCTGGAGCCAGGAGCCGTGTGTCCTGCCCTGCCTATGGCTGCTGCCCAGAGGCCCTGATGCAGCCCTGACTCCTTGCGAGCTTGGGCAATGCATCAGATCAAGTCACCAGCAAAGTCCCTGGAGACCACAGCCCTTCCAGGAGGGCCTGAGCTGGCTGATGGTGCCACGGCCAAAGCCTGAGATGGTGGCAGTCACCAGCCAGGTGACTCCCTGCTTGGGCTCAGACCCAGACCACGGGGCAGGAGCAGCAGCCAGACCCCCAGGGAGCTGCGAGACCCCCTGGTGCAAAGCTGCCGGTCCCTCCCAGCTGCTCCAGCTCCCACCAGCGACTGCAGGGTCCCGAGGACTTTACCAAGCCACCAGCCGTGCCCACAACCCCCACCACAGACCTAAGCAGGATCAAGCAGCGGTGCTCACCCCACCTCCCAGTGCTGCAAGGCTGTGCAGCGCTCCACAGCCCCCCAGTGCTTTCAAGACTCTGCCGTGAGAGCCCCGGTCTCCTGCAGGCTTCCAGTCCAGTCCCAGTCTCCCCAGTTGGGGGAGAAGACAGAGGCATTGGGGAGGATGGACACGGTCCAAGTCCCGCAGTGCAGGGTTGGGGAGCATCTCTTTGGTCCTTCATTGCACCATTAGCTACACGTGGTCTGTGCTGCCCTCGGCAGGGACAGGGGGTGAGGAAACACCCCCGAGACCAAGGCCGGAGGCTGGGGTGGGAGGGGGATGTACCATGCCCCACGTGAGGTCTCAGTGCCCCTGGCTGGAGGCAGACACTTCAAGGCAAAGCCCCGGGCGCCGGGGAGGTCGTTAGCACCACGCCGAGGAGGGATGAGGCCCCAGCTCAGTTCTGCAGCAGCTCGCCCAAGTCGTAGGTGTCGAAGAGGTCGCTGACCCCCTCGCCCTCCTCCAGCCCCCACAGGTAGTCCTCCGGGTCCAGGGGTGGCGAGAAGCTGACAAAGGGGACCGAGTCCAGGTAGGAGGCGGAGGGCAGCTGGTCCTCCGTCTGCTGCAGCAAGGGCTGCGGGGAGTCCAGCAGCCCATCCCCCACCTCCAGCAGGGAGCCGGGCAGGGCCACCGTCGGGGACGCCGCTGGGGAGAGAGCAGAGAGCTCGGCGTAAGGAGCTGCCAGGTAGCCCAGCGCGCGTGGTCCTGCCCCCTGCCACGATGTACATGGCCCCTCCAGGCTGCAAAGCCGTGGCCCTGCACCTCCCCATTCCCTGGCTGTGTTACTCAGAGGGCCCTGGCAAGGCCCCCCACATGTCCAGCTAGTCCTGCCCGCGTTCCCCCCAATAGCCCACACCCATCTCTGCTGATGCCCCATGCCAGCCCAGATACACCCCCCTCCACGCCAACCTGCACCCCTCTGCTCTCCAGCCCTACCGCCCTACATCCCGGCCGAGGCAGGCGCGGGGGCCCGGAGCCGTACAGGAAGCAAAGCCTGCATGGCGCCACGTGGCGGTGGGCCAGCAGCTGGGGACAGGGGGTGCCGAGAGGACAGACGGCAGCTAAAGGCTGTGGTTAGATAGAGGAAGCAAAGGCAAAGCACTGGGGAAGATAGAGCCCAAGAGCAGGCAAGCAAAGGCCTCACCTTTGGCTGGAGAGGGCTCGGTGCTACTGCGGCTGTCCTGGAGGGAGGGCTCGAGGAACCGGCTCTCGCTGGCGGGACTGTCCTCGGCCACCTCCTCGGGGCACAGGTACACCTCGATGGGGCCGCTGGTGCTCCGCAGGTGCAGCTGCACGTTCTCCTGCGGAGGGAGAGGGAGGGACGTCAGGCTGGCCCAGGGCATCACCCACCCCTGCCCAAGACCGGCAGGGCAGGGAGCAAGCCGGGCACGGCAGAGGGAGAGCCCATGGGAGCACGAGCCCCAGCCCAGCTGCGCCGTCCCTGTCCGGAGCAGCACGGCTGCGGGGAGCAGAGTCCAGACCAACTCGTCCGGTCTCGTGGGTGCAGCCCACGAGCTGTCTGCCCCGATCCGGGAGGTGCTGCTCTCTGAGGGGGCCCTGGCACCCTGCTTCCTGCCCCATGTTAAAAGCCTGGGCAAGGTCTGCTTGCTGGAGAAGAGCCTCTTTGGGAAGCAGGCGCCCAGCATCCTCGAGGCACAGCCGAGCCGTCATGGCCACACGGTGATGACTGAAGCGCGTGCCCCCAGCTAGAGGATTTCCAGATGCAGGGACGTGGCCTTGGACCGAAGACATTGGGCTGGCACTCAGGAGAGCCACTGTCCATGCCCAGCTCTGCTGCTAAGGTCCCTACAGGACCAGTCGCTGAGTTGCCCCAGCACCATCCTCCTTCCTTTGTCCAACCAGGCTTGGCAAGGCAGGGACTCCCCACGGGGATGTACAGCTCTTAGCACCACGGTGCACCGGTAACAGCAAGGGGAGGAGCAGCTTTTCCTCCACGCACCTCGTGGCAGTCCGGCACCTCCAGCCTCGTCTCCGGAGGGGCCTTGACCACGATCACCGTCTGTTCCTGGAAGTTGCTCATGGCATGGATGTCCTGGTAGGTGATGTATGCCAGCGTGCGGGAGCGGAGTTAAAGGAAACAGCGGCCTCGGACTGGCATCAGAGCCTCAACCCCCCGTATCCCCCACCTCCCAGCTGCACCCCTACCAAAGCCTGCTGCACCCCAGTGCCCGGGGAACAGGTGTGCACCAGAGGGGCGGCGTGCCTGGACAGGACCCAGAAGACTTGGCCGCTAGAGGAAAAGCTTTCTTGGCTGCAGAGCCCGAGCTCTGGAGCTCCTTGGCAGAGGAGAGAAGACAAACCCCAGCCAAACCGAGCAGGCTCCCTTCCCAGCTTGCTTTCAAACAGCCCGCGGGCAGCATGGGTCAAGCTTAGCTCTGCCTGGCATCTGGCTTCCTCGCCCCTGAAGCAGGAGTTCAGCCCATCCTGGGGAAGAAGCTCGTCCCTTGGGACCACTCCATCCTCCCCCTAGATCCTCCTTCGGGCCCCGCACCCCTGGAGGCTTGTCCTCAGCTTGCTCCCTCCATGGAGATGTCTCTGTGCCCTTCCCCATAACCCCAGGCCTGCAGGGAAGGATATCTCTGGTTAGTCCCATCCTCGGTCAGGTGCTTCAGCTGGAGGGTGCAGTCCTGGATGAGCCCATCCAAGGTCCTCTCGGACTTGGAGAGATCCACCAGCTCCTGGCGCATTGCCTGCTGCTTCGCCGCCATAGAGGTGTCCTCGAAAAGCCCCGTGCCCCTGGAGAGGGCAAGCAGAGCTAATTGTGAGAGCCCGTGGTGGGAGCAAGACTGGGCTCTCCCCAGTGCCAGACTGGGGCAGGACAAGCTGTGCCTTGGAGAGAGGCAGCTCCAAGCACACCGTGAAGCATCAGCACAGACCCAGGTGTGCTAGTGACCGGCAGATGAGACTCCTTCCGTCAGCCAGTGCAATGGCAACCAGCACTCGAGGGGGAAGGAACAAGGCTTCCCCAGAGGATAATTATGGGAGAAGCTTCTCCTAAGCTCAGGGAGCTGGTGGCTCATTTACACCCGGGGACCCGGCGTGAAGGGTCCGTTTTAGCAGGGCCTGCCCTGTCCTCACAGGGTTAGAAACCAGGCGTGCAGAGATCACGTTGGAACCTAGCTCCTGACCCTGTGAACCCCAGGAAAGCCCAAGGAGGTCCAGACAGGAGCCAAACGACCCCCTTTGGACCTCCTGACCCTCCCCAGCAGAGCCCTGAGCCCAGCAAGCCCAGGGTGCCTGGCTCCACACTCCCTGCCCGGGCACCACTTACATCCACTGGATGTTGTTCTTGGACTTCTTGCGGATGAGCTGGATGCCCTCCAGCACATTGGTGATGTCGTAGATGCGGCGCTTCTGCACCTCCAGCACCTCGGCCGCACGGTTCAGGTCCAGTACGCCGTCGCCCGACTCGCTGAGCAGGCGGATGAACTTCTTGGTCAGGAGCCCCAGAGAGGTGTCATACCGCGTCTTCTCCCCGGGGGACTTGGGGGCTGTCATGAGAAGAGAGGAGACACTTCAGGTGGTCTGGCCAAGAAGGAGAAGGCCTCTTGGGGATGGAGAGCTCATCCAGAGTGGTGCCCAGCCATGTCTGACACCACCTGATGAGATGTAAAGGGCACGGGCACCCCCTTCTCCACCAGCATGGTGCAGACAGGTGGGAGTTGGAGACCCTCTTTGGTGCCTGGTCTGCATCAGATGCTCTGTCCCTGAGCCCAGAAGGTCCCAGGTTTAAAGCTCTCCAACAAGGTGGATCACACCCTCTCCTACACCCAGGATGCTCATTAGCTTCATCACCACCCAGGGATGCTGGGATGGCATCTGATTGCAGCAAGACCCTAGACCAGACACAACGCAGTTCTCCCTGCAGAGACCAGCAGGCCAACAAGCCCCTCCAGCAGCCCCGGGAACCAGAGCCGCAGGTCTCTTGTCCTGGATCTGCCTCCACATCACTGCCTCCCTGCGCCACTTACTCTTGGGGCTGGCGATCTGGGTGACCGTGTGGTCCTTGCCCTTGGGCGTCCGGAACTCGGGGATGCCCGGCTGGCCGGTCCCTTCCAGATCAAGCTTCCTCTTGGCCTGGGGAGAAAAGGCGGAGAGGGGTCAGACATCCAGTGCCATGCAGGAGACCCCAAAGCTGACCATGACAGCCTTGGGCAGGGGACACGGCCAACCTTGCTTTGCCCCCGGTGCACAAAACAGACCCTTACCTCCATGCACAATCAAGGAGTCCAGGCTGCATTAGCTCTGCACGGGCCCTCTCAAGCCAGGCCAGCAAAGCCCTGTGGCACAATGGCACTGCATTGGCCCCGCTGCACCCCTGCCACCCCCAAGGCCCCCTGTGCCTTCAGGTCCAGCTGCAGCTTCTCCAGAGCAGGCCAAAGTAAGCCTCCCGCGGCAGCTGTGCCGGAGCCTCTGGAACATCTGTTTCTCACCGCAGCCTGGTGCCTGCGGCACCCACACCCGTGTCGGCCACTGCTGGAAGGAGCCAGGCAAGCCCCAACTCCACCCCCACCCCGGACAGGAGCCCAGGGCGGAGGCCAGCACGTGGAAAGCTTGCCCAGTGGCTGATGCAGGGACGCGGCCTCAGGGCTGCCCAGCTGGCAGCATTCCCTGCACTGGGCGCGCTATCGGAGACAGCCAGCTGCAGGAAGGAGCTTGCGAGAGCCACGTCCGGTTACGCCAGCCGGTTCTGGGAACTGGCTGCCACTTGGCCCCTTGCAGGGGGCGCAGAGGCTGGGCAGGGGGTCCGTCAGCACGGTCCTGGCCTACCGAGGGGCTGCACGGGGGTCACGGGCATTGCCCTGTGCAAGGAGGGGGCAGGAGTCCTGCAGGGCTACCCACCCCAAGCACTTCCCGCTGCAGACAGGCACAAGCGCCTGGGGAAGAGGTGCAAGGCAGCTGCCACACGGCTTCCTGAGCGGCTTGGGGACAGGCCCTGGCGCTGCCTATCACTCTACCAAGTGCTTCCCCTTCTGGGCAAAGCCGGGGGCCAAGCAGGATCAAGGTCACCGGCAGCCTCGGGGTCACCCCGGGCTCCCAGCTGCCCATGGCCTTCCTGTGCCTCTAAAGCCCCTCGCTGCTGCTGGAGACAGGGCACCGGGCAAGACTGACCCACCCTAGCGCAGCCAGCTGTGCTGCCCTCCTGCTCCAGGAAGCCTGTGGACCCCTACTCCTTGCCCCGATGGACTCAAAGCTGTCTCCTGCATCCGTGAGCTTTACCCACGGGCACTCCCGGCACCCGGAGGGTTAAAGCGAAGCACATGCATTGGCACCTGCCAGAGATATAATACCGCAGGCACAGCTGCTGGGCCCTGCCTCCTCAATTGGGGGTGGAAACAGGGGGGAATCTCCCCTCCCCACTGCCCCCGGGGCATCTGTTGGTAGCAGGGCTTGGGCCAGTGACAGGTGGCTGGGGCAGCCACGCACAGACGACACAGGGCCAAGACACCAGCTCCCCACCAGCCACTGCAGGAAGCAGCAAAGGTGATGGGGGGCCAGCTTGGCTTTGCAACAGCACTGGGGCAAGTAGCTAGGACGAGCCCGCTGCAGAGCTGCCCTGCACAGCATCATGGGTTTCCAGGCCAAGAGGCAGGGGATGGGGGACACAGGCCCCGATCCTCACTCCGAGCTCGCAGGTGACAAGCACCAGATGCCCAGATACATCCAATGCCAAGGTCCCTGGGGAGCAGCGGCTCCTTCTCCCCGGGGGCAGGGAAGGGAGGTGAACAGCATGGGATGCCCCCCCCTGCAGAGGGAATTGGGATCCGCCTGCCCAGCGGGGTGGAGATGACATGCACGGCCCCCCATACACATATGCTGCGTGTGCACGGGGCCAGGCCAAGCTTACGGGAACAGAGGGACACTTGAGAGGCCCCAAGGGCGCAGGGATGGCGGGAATGCCGGGGCCGCTCTGTCGCAGCTGCCGGCCTGGGCCAGCACTGACGGAGCTGCCGTCCAGCCTCTCCCCGCCCCGCGGGGCAGGATTAGCTGCATGACAGCTGGCCAGCTGAGCCCGCACTAACAGCCGCACGGCGCTCGGGCGCGGGGGGAGCAGGAGGAGGCTGGGATGGATCCAGAGGAGAAGGCAGAAGGGAATGCAACACCCCGAGGGTTTAATCTACCAAACCCAGCTGGGGAAAGCCCCGTCCAGCAGGTCGCGGGGTCTGCCCCTGGCTGTGTTGCAGTGGGCAGAGGAGAAGGGAGGCTCCCCATTTTCTGCTGAGAAAGCACAATGCTCCCCGCACCTGAGGAGCGTCACAGCAGCCAGGGCCCTCGGCTCTGGTTTGCAGGCCAGGAGACAGAAGCGCAAGGTAGAGAAGGGACCGGCTCCAGGAAGAAAAGCCCTGTTGCAAGCACCTGAGAGGTGCGGGGGAGCCCTGCCCAGCTTCAGCCCTGCCCTTGCCCCAGGGGCCAAGGTGGGTGACGCCCGTGACGGGAGCACCCGCTCCTCCGGCCACGCAGAGCCCGGCCCAGGGCAGCCCCAGCACGTCCGCCCCGGGACGCTGGCAGGGTGCCACTCAAGCAGTGCTGGGCTGAGGCCTCCAGGCCGGTCTGGGCCCCGTCCCATCCTCGGAGCCCTGCCAGCACCCCACGCCTCCCGGGTGTGGGAACGCAGGAGGGGGTTATCAGAGCCCCAGAGCCGGGAGCTGCGCCGGGCACACCCTTTGCACACACGCAGGGAGGACAGAGTCGCGGAGCAAGGTGAGTCAGGGAACATGAGCAAAGCTCTTCCCACAGCCCTCTACGCCCTGGCTCTCCCCAGCCAGAGAACAGCTTAGGCAAGCATTTGGCAGGGCTGGGTCAGATAGGGACCATCGTGCCTCGAGCAGGGGACAGAGGGCAGCACACTTGAAGCTGGGGAAACTTGGGTACAACACTTAGGCCAACTCCCATGGGTGCGATTCCTTGCCTTTGAGATGGAGCAGAGGAAATCCTGCAAAAAAGCATGGAGATCCCAGCATCCTTCAGCCAGGGAGATCATGCCTAAAGCCTTCCCGGGTGAGGCTCTGTGGCAAGCCCGAGGACACCGACATACACGACACACAGGGCTGGGCACAGAAGCGAACCGCTCTCTGGGCACGGCTGCACACGCCAGCCAAGCCAAGCAGCTCTGCTCCAAGCCTGCAGCCTGCAACAAGTGCTGAGCTCGGTGTCGCGGAGAAGGTGGACACGGAAAGCAGGGGGCTGGGAAGCCTCTCGTCATCGCGGTACCCGAGCGAGCACTTTGCAAGCATCCTGCTAACGAGGGACGGGAAGGCCGAGGGGTAGGACCACAAGACCTGCCAGAACAAGCCCCGGGAGTCCTGTATCATGAGCCATGTTTGCAAGCTGTCCACATGGCTCCTCTGGACGCGCAAACCAGGAGACCACCCAGGGCAACACTTAGGATAACGAAGCCGTGTGCCTGGCCTGCCCTGCCTCCTTGCCACGAGAAGAAATGCCATCGGTGCAGGCTCCTACCCTTTGTCCCAATACCCACCGCTGCCAAGTGCCCTTTGTACAAGGAGAAAATGCTGACCAGCTCCCAGTTTCCAATCAAACTGATTCTCCTGTGGACTCTGACCCTCCAGCCTCCCAAAGCAGGGCAATTGAGGGCAAGCTGCTGGGCTCCAGGAGCCACAGAGAAGAGCCCAGGCAAGAGCTTCACTAGGAAGTGCAGGGAAACGACACCGCAGTTCTTGACACAGATCATTTGCTGCTCCTGAGTGGGTTAAGTAGTCTCATCATCACAGCCAGGCCTGGAAGAACATGTGAAATTGGGATGGGGGGAAGGGGGGAGCCGCAAGACAAAACTGCAGAAAAATTGCAGATGTGTTTCTTAAATCCATATGTACTGACCTCCTTAATCTCCACGCTGAGCAGAAACCCAGTGCATAAATGTCCCTGTAGCTACTGCCCAACCTGATTGCATGCAACAGAATCGCTCCTCCGTGGCCAAGGCCCTCATGTCTAGGCTTGCCTGCCTCCCCGGTGGAGAGCAGGAATTCAGGTCAGAGGCATAATGTGAGAGCACAAGTCATGCACCGTGTGCTCTCTCCTCTGAATGAAAGCAAGCGCAGGACACAACTACAGCCAAAGGTGCCCCCAAAAAGAAGACACAATGGACTGGGCGCACGTGCAGAGCAGCAAAGTGCAGAACTCACTTCGCTGCACGACTAAGCGGGTCACAATTTGTCATCTGCAGCTTCCACTAGGACAAAGGGAGGTTATCTATCTACGCAGCACATTGGGGCACAAGCTGCTCAAGTGCACAGCGTCATCCTTCAGGCCCGCCGGCCACTTGGTAGCAGAGCCATCACGCTGCTCAGCTGCACAGACTGGGAAGGGGAAGCAGCTGCCACTGAACTGCTATTAGAGGCCTTGAACTTGACGGGAGCGAGGCAGTTTCAGGGCTGCAATTAGAAATCTTGAAATGAGGGAAGCCAGCAACCCCGAAACTCTCTTAGAAGCCTTGAAAATGGGAAGCCAGTCAGTTAACACTATAGCACAGAGCCCTGCGCGCTTCGTGACTGCTGCTAAGTTCAGGTTCAGAGTGCACTATGGCCTTCTGGGCTTGTATTTTTTTTTACCCTGCACTATGCAAATCTACCAGCAGGCAGGAAAGGGAGATTTTTTTTCTTTTAATTATATAAAGAAAAGCCAAGACTCACCATCTGAGCTACACACAGCGCTACACCGCCTTCCCAAAAAAGCACATTTTAAAAAAGATGTAGTTAAACTGGTGCAACGGTGCATGCGGCTGCTCTGAAACTGCCTTGCAGTTGTTTGAAGCCAAACTGACTTTGTGATCACAGCCTGAGCCAGCTGCTAGTGCCGAGCGTGAAACCTGCCCCTCCTAACAGACAGCGGAGGGGGATTAACTCCCTTCTACAGGGCAGTCGGGGCTGTGACGGCAGGGCCGGTCTGGACACCCACAGCAGCAAAGCTGCAGCAACGTGGATTTTGGCAGAGCTTGTACAAGCCTGTCGGGGACCAGAGAACATGGGTTTGAAGCCAAACTGCAGTCAGCTGCATGGCTCTGTTCACGGTCCATCTAGTCCCAGTTTCCCAACCTGCGAGCACAGGGCATCAGGAAAGGGAGAAGTGGACAACCCTCAGTTCCCTGCTCCTAATGCAGGAACAGCAGCTCTGGGACTGTCCTTGATGAAGCCTCCCCATGGTGATGGGAGCTGGCAGAGCTTCAATACCCTCAGAGGAAGGGAAGGAGACAAAAGGGCAGGTGCCACGCAAGATCAGGCCATAATGCTGCCTGCAGTTCAGTGCAGCAACTGTACAAAGCCTCGCTAGCTTCAGCCCCGTGGACTCGCACCCCGTGGACAGGCTCAGGGTCTCCGTGGGTTGCTGCCTAAGCAGTATCCATGAAGGCAACACACTCCCATTTGCTCAGAAGGGATTTTGGCAGCGCTACAACAGGCCTGGAGAGTCCCCGAGGCATCTCCAGGCTGCGCCACACGTTCGGCACCGTTGCTAGAGCACAAAGGCGCTCTGACACCCCGTGAAGAGGAGGAGACAGGTGGAGCTGGCAGCAGACGGGGGAGCCGAGCAGAGAGCCTGGCCAGGGCAAAAAAAGAAAGAGATCAGTCTCGGTCAGGACAGCACGGCTAAGAAGCATGCAGGGAAAGGGAAAGCCAGAGGCTGTGGCATGGGCCACACCTGTTTGGAGGCTTCAGCGGCCGAGGGGGAAGCTGGGGGACCTGGGACGTGTCCCAGCCTTGGGGAGAACAGAGCCTCACAGTGAGAGCTGGACTCGGTCCTGGCCTCGGGAGGCAGGAGTGAGACGCCAGCGCTCTGCCAACGACATGCAAAGCCTCCACCAGGTGCTCAGCTCCAGAAGGCAAGAGCAAGATGCCAGCGCTCTGCCAACAAAATGCAAAGCTTTCACCGGGCGCTCGGCCGGGGCCTCCAGAAGGCCAGGCAGATGCCTGACGGAGCGTTCCCCAGACGGCAAAGCCACGGCCCACTGAGCCCAGCACTGCCGTGGAGCCCAGAGCCCGCGCCTGGAGATCGGCAGGAGCCAGTGACACCCAGCAGGTCCCGTGGGGCTTCCCCTGCATCATCCCGGCACCGATAACCGAGAAAGCCCTGCCTGGTTTCACTCATTGGGGGAATTTAAAGCCCAAGGATGCCCCATCTGTCACAGCACAGCTGTGCTCCACCTACCCCAGTGCCCTCCCTGGGGCAGGGCAGGGAAGCCACGTGTCAAAGGGAAGTGCAAACCCTTGCAACGGGGGTTAAAATGATTCTCCAAGCTAAGAGCCAAGCAGACAGTGTGGTCCAGGGGGCAGAACCCAGGATCTGGAAGGAGGGCAGATTCAAGGTCCAGCCTTGCTTGCCAACTACATGACTTGAGCTGGGCAGTTTCCCTCGCTACGATGGAGGAGATAATGCTGCTTCCTGAATCTCAGAACATGCTTTGAGGTCTGCAGGTGGAGAATGCCAGATGGCAGGTCTGACTCTCCCAACCCTCCCTCCCCCCCGGCTCTGCTCCTGCAACAGCGCACCCACCTGCCCTGCGCAGGTCCCGCACAGGGCCCCACCCAGACCTCATGTCAGGGTCAAGGCTGTAGCCAGAAGCACGTTCAGCTGCACTCAGGTCCCTGGAATGATGCCGACTCCTTGCCGGGGCTGTCACCGAGTCAGAGATTCGTACCGGGTGGGGGGAGACGAGGTTGAATCAAGCCCCTACTGCAGGAAGCTTTGAGACGCAAGATTCACTTCTTGAATATGAAGTAAGCTTTTCTACAGCCTCAGCTCTCAAAGTTGGAGGGTTTCTGATATGCAGTAAGAGCTCATTGCAACGACTGAAAAAAAGAGGAAGGTGCCAGCAGGATTCAACCAGGGCTACGGCAAGTTGAGAAACACACAAGCCACTTTGCTGAGCCTTCAGGTCTGATTTTAAGCCATTACAACTTTGCCCAGGAAACACAGTTCTGCACTAGCCGGGGTCTGGGCTCGTTTCCACTGCCCCGCACCCATGACACCCAGGCTCACCCCACAGCCCCCCCAAGAGACAAGCTGGGTTGCAGGGTGCAGACAAATAAGGGGGAAGGGGGTGAGGGGAGACGTTACCGGCAGCCTTCCCGCAGAAGCAGATCGGATGGCTTTGAGTTCAGGTCCTTGAGGGGTAGCATAGAGGCACCCGCCGCCGGCTGCGGGGACCACGGCTGCTGTCTGGGGGTACTGGCTGAAATAGCTGGTCGCAATGGCGTGCATCTGCGGGCTGCTCCGGCTGGAAGTCCCCAAGTCCGCCGGGCTCATCACAGGCATGACTTTCTTTGGCTGCTGCTGGTGGGGGGGGGGGAGAGCTGCAAAGCAGGACCCCCCACTTCCTGCAGCTAAAGACACTCCCCTAGGTATCTTCAGCATGGCAAAGTCCTTTCCGAGAAGCCCAGCTGGCGGGTGGGGAATATCGCACAGCTTGCGGGGAGGGCTAAAAACCAAGGTGCAGCATTATTTGCTCAGACGTGAAGGATTGAGGCAAGAGGCACCCCCTGAAGACTGGCAATGCCCCCCTGCATCAGCTGGGGAGGGGGGGGGTCCTTAATATCAAACGATGGAAGCTGCGGGGATTAAATGGAGGCTGGGGGTCTCTCTCTCTCTCCTCTGGACACGATCCTGGGGGTGGGCTATGCCAGGACGACCCGCTGCGGGGAAGGAGAGCCGCGCTGGGGAGGTTTTTCCCGGGGCAGCGGGACAAAAGCCCGCGAGCCCGGGGCCGTGTGCTCCCCTCCACCCCCAGCCGAGCCCCGCAGGGTGCGGGGCGGGGATGGCCCCGGATTGGGGCTGCCTGCGCCGCCCCAGCCCGGCTCCCTCCCGCTTTCTCTTTCCCTTTCTCCTTCGCTCGGGCTTTTTTTTTTCTTCCTTTTTTAGCGCCAAACCGCCGTGCCGCGAAATTCGGATTTCCCGCGGAAAACGCCGCGCGCTGATTGGCCGCCCGCAGGGTTCGCTACAGAATGGTTACACTGCGTTCTGTTCTTAAAGGGGCCGCGTCGGTGCGCCTCGGAAGCTGGGTGGATGCAGGGGTACAATCCGGATTGCAAGGGGGTATTTGGGGGGGGGGGGAGATGTCCCCCCTTTGGGAAGGGAGAAGGTACAGCATCACCTGCCTTAGGGGTGCGGGGGGTGTTGCTCTGCACCCCATGTCACAGAACCATAGAAAATGGGGGTCACATCTCGTCCAACCCCCTGCTCCAAGCAGGACCAGCCCCAACTCCATCATCCCAGCCTAAGCTTTGTCCAGCTGGGTCTTAAAAACCTCCAAGGATGGAGATGCCTCCACCTCTCTAGCAATGTTTTGCAAGAATAGGCAAAGGGTCGCAAGAACATGTGAAAGAGGTGCAAACAAACTTTAAAAATGAAGAAAAACGGGGGAAACTGTGGCTTTTCCCTTGCAGGCTGTCAGTGTTCCCACCTGCAAGGGGCTGCTTGGAGCACACCTCCTGCCCCATACACCCACCCATTGCTGCATGCACTGGGGCTGGGGCCCAGAGGTGGAGGGCAGTGGGCTGGGATTGAGGGGTGCTGGGTTGGGACTGGCCATCGATGCTTGCAAATGGGTCCTGGTATAAAAGAGGTTGAGAACCACTGCTCTAGGTCCCATGTAGTCCAAGCAGAACCAGCCCCAACTACATCATCCCAGTCAAGGCTTTGTCTAGGGTGTCTTAAACACCTCCAGGGATGGAGAGTCCCCCACCTCCATGGGTAACCCGTTCCAGTGCTTCCCCACCCTCCTGGTGAGGAAGTTTTTTCCTAATATCCAACCTAACCCTCCCTTGCTGCAACTTGATTGCTGGAAGAATGTGACACACGAGTTGTTCAGGGAGGATTAACTTTTATTGGACCTGCTGACGGGCAGGGCAGCATCTCCTGACTGCCTAGGGCAGCAGCTGGGGCCAAAGAGCTTCACCTG
This sequence comes from Alligator mississippiensis, assembly GCF_030867095.1. NCBI lineage: Eukaryota > Metazoa > Chordata > Crocodylia > Alligatoridae > Alligator > Alligator mississippiensis. The sequence goes on along the minus strand of NC_081829.1, from coordinate 1,922,617 downwards.
CCAACCTGTGCTCCCTTCTGGGAAGACTAGCTCAGGGTGCCCAGCTCCACCCTAGGGCCCTTCCTAGGCACGTACCTGCTGTGAGGTTTGCACAGAGCTCGAGCTCTTGCTTCTCAAACCTTTCCATCCTGAGGCTCCTTTTCCTATAACATCCCTATCCAGTCTGCCCCCTTGTACAGCTCCTGCACCAAGGGAGCCCCCCATCCTCACCACGGCTTCTAGGTACCCCCATAGCATAGAGAATAACAGCCAGGGCTTCCCTCCTTTCTGGCCCCCTGGGTACCCAGCAAAACAAGAGCCCAAGACCCCTTTACTAGCCCAGAAGTGAGGCGCATTGGCTCAGGCAATTGGTCTCCTTGACCTATAAACTGGCCGTGTAGATGGAAATGGCCTAGGCTTTACTACTGTAAAATTCCCCCTCACCCCATGCGACGCAGGGCAGATCCCACCTTACTTGCTTCCTGGCTCATTGAATCTTAGTGAGGGAAGGGGCCTTTGGGAATGATTTCAGACGTTTCGATGGGATTTTAAAGGTGGTTTCAGCGTCGGGGAGACGCGTAGCCTTGGCAACATGTGTTTACCCGTCCTTTGTTCTTTGCTGTACAGTAGCACCAGGAGATTAAGCGAGCTGTCGAGCTGGAGAGGGGGCCGAGACAGGCTGGGAAAACTACCTGCCCCCAAAAGCTTGCAAAGACACCAGACAGAGCCTAGGACCGCATGGCAGGACATCTCTCTCCAAACTGATGATAAGCCCCTGACATGAAGGTATAGACTCACCTATTAGGTGACAGAGGTGCTTACATGCAAGCCCATTCCAGCCTGCTCAAAGTCCCTGAAAAGTGATGAGTATGTCTACTTTTTTAGGAAGGGGTGTATTTGGTAGCCGTGTTGGTCTGATTTTTGCATTTCTACTTTTTTAATACGCCATCACCTTTGCCTTACGGCCCAGTCACAAAGAGCAGGGAGGGGAAACAACTTGCTTGCCTTTTGCATTAGTGGTTTCTCGGGGTGCAACAAGACCACTTGTACCTGCCTGCGCCCACACCAGCGTCCAACGGGAGCAGGACCTGGCCTGAAACTACTGACTTGTACGAGCAAACTTACTATGCCAGCCAAGCCAGGGCTCCCTACCCAGACGGCAGCTCTGGAAAAGCAGTGGCCGAGGCCCCTTCTCATGTGAACATCACTGCTGCCCTCTCCTGGAAACGATTTCATCCAGAATGCAAAAAAAGTCAGCGCCTGGGTGAAATCATCTCTCCCACCGACTGGGGGAGAAGACATTGCAAATCCCGCTGTCTTCAGCTGTCCTAAATCCCCGAGACAAAGCAAGCCAGCTCCTGCCGACATCAGGAGATAGGAACGCCCGGCTGCTTTGAAATCAGGTTTCTGCTCCAGGGCTTGTTGCAAGACACCCAGGTTTAGACAGCGTGGTTGTACGCTGGTGTAGCCAGCAAAGCACCTCTTGAATTCAAAGAGAAGAGGTTTGTATTCTCCTTCCCAAGCCAGGCCATTTATCAGGCCTGATGCCTGGGGGGGTTCAATCAGCTCACATTTGCACAAGCAGTCAAGGTTCACCTCCAAGGAGACAACACAGCCCAGTTTTCACACCAGTCCCCTTATCTCACGTTTTGAATTGTAGACTCTGTGAGGACATGCTCTTACTTTGGGCATGTGCAGAGGGGTCCTGATTTCAATGGAGGCACCCAATAGCTGGAATAGCATCTCAACAGGGCTGTCTTTTGAGCTAGAAAGGATGGAGTCAAGTACTGGGCCCAGCAGCGAGGTCTGGGATTGCTCCTCCTCTGCTATCAGCTACCAGCACGTCCTGGGACAGGCAACAAAGTCAACCCCTGCATTTCAATGCAGGTTGACCCAGTACCCAGCAGCCCCAGCCAGGCAACAGGTCACCCCCTGCATTTCTATGTTGTCTAGGCAGGACATTTTTGCAAGTTCTTCCTGGGCACCAGGTCAATCCAGGTGGGTGGAGGGTGGAGAACGGTCATACCCTCCTTGCACGAGTGTTGCTCTGCCTGCCTGCCCCATGCTTGCTGCCCTCCCTGACCCCTAAGTCCTGTTTCTGGCCCTAGGTCAACCTGGGGGGAGGGGGTTGACCCCTGGCCCTCCTCCAAGCTCATTCAATCTCTGCAAAGCAGTCCAGTAGCTCATTTTGCTTCGTCTCACTGAGCAGAGCACCCCCAGGCTCCAGGCCCGTTGGTGTGAGCGGAGGAGTCTCAATACTTTATAGCATCTGTTGCAAGTGAGCCTCGTTTGTCCTATTCTCCCCACCCCACGCTGGGGCTCAGGTTTGGCTTTCGACTCCTACACCAAACCAGGTGAAATACAAACATCCAAGCCATCCAGGCACAGTCCCATGCTCTTTATTACCATTGCTATAAGATCAGTTCAATCATCAGTTCAATTAAGTGGGCTGCCCTATCCACCCCACTTAATTGCTGCAAGCTGTCCCAGTAAGAACTTGCAGCAATGCCATATTTCCCCCACCCCACCCCCTGTGAATCACTGTCATTTCACACAAGATACGTATTTCTTGACGAGTCTTACTCTCCAATACACCCTACCAGCACCTCACCTGACACTGTTCATTGTAAAGCATGCCTACATGATTGCTCTAGCTGTGCCTGCCCCCTGCTTTTATGCCTAGGAGGGCTCCGTTTCTACCTGCACACATGCAAGCTCTCCAGCAGCCAGACATATGGGAAAGAAGGGTGCGAGCTAGTGGCTGACTGCAAGGCATCCTCTGGAAAGGGGCACCTCTCTCCTCCCCCAAACAGAGCTTTGGAGGTGCAAGCCATGGGGAGCTCCCTCCACGAGACAGCCCACACCACATCAGAGCCACCCGAATGGGCCCGACAAGCGGGACAGAGCTAGCATCAGGCCCAGCCTCCTGCTTCTCCTGGGTCTGTCCCTGGGAAAGTCCGTATCTCCCTGTACCTACACCGTGCAGCTCAGCCCTGCTACCCACATCCACACTTCACTGTCCCAGGGGCAGCCATGCCACCTTGTCAGAGCCCATCCATCGTCCCGGGGAAGTCGGAGAATCCAGGAGAGATTCATGCGAGCAGCTCTGCAGCTCTTCTCCAGCCTGGCTATGGTACTGGTTGCGACTGATGACGTGCCTTCAGGAAGGCCTTCTTCACGGACCCTACGTGATGTCTTGATCCTACACCATGCTCCGAGTCAATCATCTTGGCCTAGGACAGGGATACAGGAGGAGGGTGAGGATCCGGACACCACTCGGCCTTTGCATGTGCAGTCCCTTCCCTGCCTCCAAAGGCTTTTACATCTCCTCCCCCTAGACATCGCTACTCCTGCTACCAGTTTGATGTGGGCAGTGCCAGGAAAGCACACAGTGACGGGCAGCAGGACACTGCTCCGGGGAGGAATGAACTTGCAAATTCAGCAACTGCCTCTGGAGCTGGCCTAGAGCCCAAACAGATGCTGCCTACACACGGGCATGCACTTTTTACAAGTCTTTCACGTCCCCACATGTAAAACAAGGATAGCTATGCCCACCTCGGCTGGGAGGCACTGGCAGTTCTTCTGTGGGAAGTGAGATCAAGGATCTAGATATTACTAATCAGCTCTGCACTGCTGGTCGCTGTCTACAGCTGGCTCAGCCCCATGCCACCCTGGAGAGCCTCCCCTAAGGAGATCCGTGGTCCCTGTGTCAGTGCCTAAGTGCATTACTCTAGTGTGCGATCCACATCTAAGGCTGGGGTAAATCAGTGTTGTTCCCTTGACTTCAGCTGTCTGCACCTAGGCTTCAGTGAAGCAATGCTGGTTTCCCCCAGGGGAGGGATTGGCCCATTGACTTAAATGGACCAATATCGACAGACACCAGCTCAAAGTGAACGCTTGGCCCCTTGTCTTCAGTGAACGAGGCCGCAGCCCAACATGGAAGGGTCTCCAGGCAGGACCATACCCTATCCAGAGTGATCAGCGTGGACAAGATATCCCCAGTCTGCCCAGAAACCAACTCGTTGCCAAGCAGATCATCCGAGAGGTTTGCATTCTGGATGTTTCGTAGCACCATCTCGTGCTCCTGCTCTTGGTTGAATCTGAGGGACCTCATTTCCTGGACTATTCTGGGGTGGGGGGCAAGACAGAAAGAAGCAGCGATGAGATTAAATCACCAAATCCATCCATCCATCCACCCCTAGATATTCTTCCAGAGCCCCAAAGCCATAAGCATTTGTCATCCAAGATTTTCATTCCCAAATCTCCTCTCTAGGGCTCCCACCACAAGAGGCCCTTGTCTTCTGCTCTCCCATCCCTTTCATCAGTAGGACGTGGAAGTTTAAGATCACTGCCTCACATTTTCTTTGCTCAGGAAACTGCCCATGACATTCCCCAAATTGCCTTTCTGGGACCCTAAAACAGTAGGTTCCAGACATTAAACCACTGCAGAGATGACCCCAAACCCAATGGAAGCCATGGAGAAGTCTTTCCATTGGGATTTGGATCCGGTAGTCTCATGCCAAACTCTATCCCCCAGGCTAGAGGCTGAGGCATCACCTCTTTCATATCATTGCCCCCCAAGAGCTGTCATCTAAGTAGTTGTGCTCCAGGGGCACCAGACCTACAAGCCTTCCCCATCAAGCATCAGCAGAGGTTATCTCGTTCAGTTCTGTTCACTCAACTTCTTCTCGCCCCCAGCTATGCCTGCTCTAAACAACATGCAACCAGCCCAGTCTTCGCATATAGGCAGATGACCGAGTTGCTGAGGGATAAAAGCAGGGGAGGCATTATGGCAGTGGTCCTTTGTGCCCACGGTATGCGAGAACTGAACCACAGGAGTTCGGCCCTCAGTGAAAGAGGGCAGCGGGCGGTTACCAATGATGACGGCAAAACCCCACCTCGTTTTACCTTGGAGGAAACTGTTCACCACGAGTCTTTAACCATCCCTGAATATCCCCCCCCTCCCCCCCCCCCGCTGCAGTTTTCCCTTCCAGGGCCAAGGTCATGAGCCTCACCCATTATCAATCAACCCTCTTCATTGTGTTTCAAAGTCAAGATCATCCATCAACAAATTCTTCTTCTGCTACTGAGCCCAAGATGTGGTACTTCCACGGGTGTCATTAATACCCAAGGGCACATCAAATGGAGATGCAGAAATCTCACCCGACAAGTCAAAAGATCATGGGCTCAAACCCTCCACAGCCTCCAGGCAAAATCTCTCTCTCGGGTGGGGATGTGCCTACACGTAGTTGAGGGCTCATCTTGCTTTGGTGAACAGCTGTGCCGCTCCCACCCATCCCAAGGACTACGGGCCTCCCAAAGCCAGCCGAGGGGAGGGTGGAGGGGGTGGATGGACCTACGCATCCAGCTCATCCCGGATCTCTTTGTACTGTTTCAGGTTCTCCTGGATGGCTTCGAGGACAAGGGAGAAATCATCACAGGTGGCTTCGGTCAGGTTAGCCAAGTTGCCATGGGTCCACGGCTCCTGGTTCTGCATCACGACAGGATCCTTCACGGCCACTCTCATATGCACTAGGTTCACATCTGGGGACACGTTGTCGTCCCCTCCATTTGCCTGCAGGGTTAGCAAAGCACTGCTCTTCAGCAGCTCGTTGTCTCAAGGGAGCCGTCGTTTTGACCCCCGCTCCGTGGGCTCGGCTGCTTGGAGGACTTAGCCCCCGCTGGAGCCCAGCACCCACCTCCAAGCTCGAGTCCATGGCCAGGTTGAGGCCTCTGGCTTTCTTCTTGGTGTAGGCCTCCAGCATCTGCTCCAGGTTCGAAGACACAACAGCCACCAGCAGGTTGGTGCAGATGAAGGCTCCACCCGTGAGGAAGATGAAGAAGTAGACGGTGCCCCCAACTTTCAAGGTCAGCCCTGCGCTCCTGCGGGCATAGGAGGGAGCAGGTCACCAGGGTCCCTGACAGCACCGTCCACCGCAGCATCCACAGAGGGACCCACGGGGGCAGATCTCCCTGCCTCACACCCAAGGAGGAGGAAAGGCAGTCATCCCACCCACATCCTAAATACAGGGCACAGCTCCCATGCCCCTCGGACCACCGAGCTGGAAGGAAAAGCAGCTCTGTCCCCACCGAACTGGGGTTGGACCTTCCACCCATGGGCAAGCAAGTCATTCTCGTCCCCATCCTCTGGACCCTAGCACTCAGGACCCTCTCCGTTTGACTTGGAGTGCCGCGATCTAACTGCACCGACTTCCCAGGACTCGCGGGGAGTCAGCAGATATGACGCTGCCCACTGCAGGATCCGAACCCCAGGCCCTCAGCTAAGAAGGCCCAAGCTCCAGGAGTGCTACTGGGGCCCTTGACCCCCTCAGGGGGAGCGACCCCAGGCCCACACACACCTAGCAGGGGTTACCTTTGCTGTGGTGTCACTTGCTGGTGTACGCGTGTGCGCAACATGCACAGCCATTTGCACGTGAGTGCCGCTGTCTGTTCCAGGGATCAGGGGGCAAAAAGGGGGCAGGTCCACTCACTTGAAGTCCTCATAGATGTTCATCCACCCGTCCTGCGTGAGGCAGATGAAGAGGGAGTACAAGGCCTTCCCCAGGTTCCCGAAGTGCTCTGGGACCAGGTTGCCAAACAGCATCACCCCAAACACCGAGAAAACCTGCAGAGAGACAGCCCCAGCCATAAGCCCGCCCCAGCCTGTGACACCCCTCCTCTCCCAACATCCCAGAAGAGGAGGGCTCAAGAGACAGGCAAGATGCTCTCCAAGCCAGGCATCATCTTAAACTCTGGGGCATCCCCCACCCACGGAGACCCTCCTCCAATGCCCAGATGAGCCCACAGGCAACCCTACGTGGTCCCTGCAGAGACCACCCCCCAGGCTCAGATGAAGGCTCTGTGATGCCATTTCCAACTGGGATAGCTTCACCTCTGCTTGAGCCTCTTGGCCTCGCAGGGAGGCCCCAGGCCTCACAGCCAACAAAAGGGAAGGAGAAGCAGGGGAGGAAAGACATGGCACAACACATGGCTTGGGCCCAGCGCACTCAGGAACTGCTTGCAATGCAGCTGGGGCAGCGCAGAGCTTGCACAGGCTGCACCCCGACCTCGCAAGAAGCTATTTGGTCAATGCCTGTGCTGCGGTGCCTGATAGCAGCTCCCCGGGGCCAGCTCAGGGATGTCGTCAGCCGCGGCAGGAACACACGTGGAGAGTACAAGCGCCCATATAAGAGAGGAGGGGAAGAGCACAGGGACCATGAGAAAGGACAGAGGAGGGAGAAACTCAGCCACCCAGTGCGCTCACTCACCAGCATGATGACAAAGAGCAGGACCATGATGTTGAACATGTCTGGGATGGAGCGCAGGATCACTCGGATCATCCGGGCCAGGCCTTTGACCAGCGTGCAGACATGCACCAGCCTCACCACCCTGGGAGGGGCAGAGGGACGCATCACACAGACAGGGAGGGATGCACAGGCAGCCTGGGGGTGCTGGGTCCTGGATGACCCTGACGGACGCCTGGGCTCGCCGGTGAGAGGGGCTCCTTGATTTCTCCCCCCGGTCACCCTGACAACCACGGCGGGTTTAAAAGTGATGCTAAGAGCTTGGGGCAAGAAGCAGAGGAAAAGCCGGAGAAGCGAGCGAAGGGCTGGACAACACCTCCCAGCCAGAGGCTCAACTAACACCGCTCCCCTGCTTTCAAAGAACAAGGAGAGGAAAGGAGATTCAGGAACCTGCACAGGGAGAAGGCACCGGCGGGGTCTTTCACGTGCCCGGCAGCTGCAGCCGTCTAGATACAAGGCATGGATTCATAGCAGGGAGGACAATTTGCCATTGGGGCAAAAACACTGGGGGTTGGGGGGCTCTCTGGATGGTTTCATATCTAGACTCAGTGCTTTTCTGTAAAGGATGCCAGAGGCAAATGCAAGTTCTTGGATTCAGTACTGGGTTAACTGGGTGCAACCTAATAGTCTGAGCTGCTCAGGTTGGGTGGGAGGGTGGCTTCGAACTCAAAAAGCAGCTACAGATCCAGCCAGTGGCTCCGGTGGGATGAGGACCAAGCAATGGGATATGGGCCCAGCCCCGCGGAGGTTTGATAAAGGCCCAAAGATAAAGGAGCTCTTTCCCTACCGGAGAATTTTAAAGACCGTTTGGTCGTTCAGCAGAGGGATAGCCGGCCCCACGACGAGATACAGCACGATGAGGAAGTCAGCGATGTTCCAGCCATCCTGCAAGGAAATGAGCCCCGTTATGGAGCAGCACTCGACAGGCTTCAAACCTGGATCCGGTCCGGGAGCACGGTCAGGCGCCTAGCCCCGGACACCCTCGTCCGACGGGCCCTCCTGGTGCAGCCGTGATACAAATCATAACCACCATCGTGTGAGAGGTGTCTCAGTTGAGACCAATGACGGCCAGGGCCAAACCCCCGGCTGCACAGCTCTCCAGGGAAATCAGTGCAATGCCGGGTCTGACCCCAGCTGTGGATCCAGTCCAGGAACTGAAAAGTCAAAGGTGTTTTTTGGCCACTTTGCCCCGAGGCAGCAGACAGCACAGACCTGGTGTCAGCACGCCTAGGCTCTAGTCCCACCTCACCCACAGATGAGCTGTGTGAGATGGCATAAAGTTCCTCTTCCCTCTGGGCCTCAGTTTCCCCAGCGAGTGAGATGGGTTTAGTGATGCCGCCGTGCCTTGACGGAGTGCTCTGAGGTCTGTGGCTAAAGGTTTCCCAGCAGGCTCTCCCTCACGCAGTCATTGGCATCCAGGCGACATGGATGTAAACCCTGCTTAATTGTGGTGTTTGCACAGACGCGGTTGACTCTACGGTGCAGGGCAATCAGGCCCTGGCTAAATGAATCCCTAGCTTTGGATTAGCTCATTTTGAATCAAGTCAAGGCCTGCCCGTCACGGCCCAGCAAGACTGATGCATGCCTGTTTCTGCAACCGGCCCGGGAGCGATGGGGCTAGTAACAGCGGACTGCCTTTGATTCCCCAGCCCGAAGGGCAGGGGCCATTGCCAGCTGGATCAATGTGGGGGGCATCCTTTGGACCGAGTCAAAGTCTGCAGGGGACACAGCCCCTAGCACCTCAAAAAGCAGATTTTAGAAACTCCCCATCCCAGAAGCCCTTGGCAATGCCCAAGGATTTCATGAACAGTTCCCGTCTGTAGAGAACTGTGATCGCAGAAGAAAAATCACAGATCAGGGCTGGAAGGGACCTCAGGAGGGCACATCTAGTCCAACCCCTGCTCCAAGCAGGATCAGCGCCAACTCCATCACCCCAGCCAAGGCTTTGTCTACCTGGGCCTTCAAAACCTCCAAGGATGGAGATTGCACCACCTCGTTTGGTAACTTATTCCAATGCTTCACCACCCTCCTAGTGAGTGAGTTTTTTCCTAATATCCAACCTAAACCTCCCTAATGTTCACTCAGCATGAGTCATTTAACCCCTTAGATGGCAAAATTTGCACAGACTTCTAGCAAAGGGCCAGGCCCTCGCTCTGCTTTCATTCGATTGCAGAGCATCTAAAATACAAGTCATAAATTGTGCTTAGATGAGGCTGGACATCCAAGCCATGCAACCTCCCCTGCATGTAGGCCACGGGAAACAGGCTGAGATGGGGAAACAGAGTCACAGAGAGGATGAGGACAGGGTCCAGCAGGGTGGAAGCGATAAGCAGCAACAGCAATGAGCCCAGAGAATTTCAAACCTAGACCGCTGTGTCGAGTTCTCACCTTCCAGTACACCCAAAATCCTTTGTACCAGTTGAGCAGAACCTCGGTGATAAGGACAGTCAGGACAATGTTATCTATGGCAGAGAACAACCCAAAGTAGTTCTACAATAAAGAATAGAAGAAAAGAACTAGAAAGTCTCCCGAGGGGACACGGCTCGCGTCCTGCGATCGTCGGGTCTGCGTCCCCCTGGGACCTTAGCAGCAAATCTGTCCTGCCTCGCAGCATGGGGGGCGATGGCCTTATTCCGCTCTGGAGCATGCACAAGCCCTGCTGAGATGTGCTTGCACCCAATTCAAAATGCTTTGCTGACCCCAGGCTTAAAAGAGGAATAGAGGCAGAAAGGAAAGGCAGGAGGCTGAAGGGAGAAAAGAGAATAGGGAGCAAAAAGGTGCACTGGAGAAAGAGTGATTTGCTGTACTTTTCAGAAACAATGCCGAAGGGGAGACAAACCTGGGTGGGAATGGGTGAAGGAGAGCAGGTGAATCTGAATAGAAAAGAAACTGCAGGCAAACCAGCGGGGCGGTGCATTGCTCTATGAATAAAAAAATTAGGGTTTTTTTTTTTTGGAAGGTGCCCAAATGGCAAAAATGCGGTGACCAGGAAACAGCCACACGACCCCCTGGGTGCTACACAGCCACAGCCTCCCTGGTCAGACTACATATCCCATGATGCACCACCACCCCTCTGCTTGAGGGCAGGGCATCATGGGAGTAGGGCTTCTTTATGCCCTATACAACTGGAAGGTATTTAGCTGGGGGCTGTTGCATGCTCCAAGCTTTAGTATGCCCAGCCGCGAGGAACGGCACGTGGAAACTCCCCGGGCACCGTCCTCGCTGGGGCAGATCTTTCCCTCCATCACCCCAATGCAGCTGAAGCCCAGACGAGCCCATCCTCAGAGAGGCAGGGGGCGGAGGGGAGGTTTCTTACCTGCACAACTAAGGGCATGGACGAGCATGAGGCTCAAGGAGAGGAGGTGACTTAACGCCTGATGGGCGGAAAGGGGTACGCGTGTCCCCGCCGCCCCGTGGGAAGCGAGAGCTAAGCCAGGACAGTTTCCCTGAGGACCAGGGCTTTGCTTCCACTTGGCAAGGGGTGGAGAGGGCTCCGCGCTGCCTTCGCCCGCATCCGACCCAGCCGACGTACCTGCTGGATCTTGGGGTCGGTCTGGCTGGCGATGGTGAGGACGTTGCTCACGATGAGCCCGGCCAGCATCAGCTTGAAGGCCCAGTGGTTCAGGAATTGGCCCGTGCACACCTTGGAGACATACTCCTCCATGTCCCCGTCATCCTGGGGGGGAGACCCGAGAGCTGCAGCGGGGCCGGAGGGGAGCGGGGCAGGGCACCCCCCGACACACCCCAGCGGGCAGCCAGGATGCTCCGGCGTGAGCACCACCCTGCCCGCCAGCTGCTGCGGGTGCAGCGCAAAGGAGGCAGCGTGCTGCAGTGGTTACAGCAGAGTGCTCCACAGCACCAACTTGATAGAGAACCTCAGGCCTCCATGCCTCAGTCTGCCTGCCTGCAAAATGGGTGCAGACCCATCCCAAGAGTGCAGCTGGCTGGGAAACGGGGGCTTGTCAAAGCCACGTGCCACAGGGACCACCGAGGCGAGGGCTCCCCCCCAGAGCCTGTGGAGGTTCCCACGGGGTCGGCCTACCTGGGTGCGCATGATGTCTCGCCAGTTGATCATCATCTCTGCTTTCTTCACCTTCCTCCCCTTGGGCAGCTGGGAGTCCGGCTGCTGCGTGGGGGAGACACACGGTCACGCCAGCCCCGCACGCTTCCCCTGGCTCGGAGCCCACGCCTGCCGCCCTGCCCATCCCCTGGCCTGCACTCCTGGGGTAACCTCCTCCATTCCTCCGATGCCCCCCATCCCTCACCAGGGTGGTCCCCAGCCGGGTAGACATCTCCGCTCTGCTGCGGTGCCCCGGCTTCCTGGCGCCAGGCCGGCTGCCCGCATTGTGACATCACTGTTCTAACCCCAGAGAAGCCTCTTCCTCGCTCACGTCATCACTGTGCCGCTCGCCGTGAGGTCACCGCTCCCTGCCCCGGTCGGGGAGCAGCAGACAGGCCCAAGTCTGGGGTCACCCCACCGACAGACGGCCCTGTGCGCTCTCCGCGGGGCCTGCGGCACACACCAGCGGGGCCGGCACACGGGGGAAGGTGCAATAACCCCTCCTAGTGTTGTATCCAGCCCAGCCCTTGGGGTGGGCACGGCTGTACCCGCAGGAAGCCATCTTGCACCAGGTCAGCGCCCTGCATGCGCACCCCCAGCCCAGCATCAGGCTCTTTTATCCTGGGACTGAACTGGACTCCAAGCTGCAGAAGTCCAAGCACAGAGGAGCCTGGAGAGCCGCAGGCATGAGACCCACCCCGGGTGGTCAGGACCAGCCAGAAGTGTCCATGCTTCAGCGTGTATTTGTGCCAAGTGTGAACTTGCGGGTCTGATGCAGGCCACGCCAAGGACCCAACCCCAGGAAGGAGTGAAGCCCTGCTATCCCTATGCACAGGGGGGAAACTGAGGCATGGGGTGGCCACAGCCCAAGGTGCTTCAGCACTGCACACCCAGTGGAAAATTTTGAGCTTCTCTGCACAGCCAGCCCTAAGGGACCTGCCCAAGGCCACCCAGGAAGTCTGTGGCAGAGAAAGGCCTTGACCCCAGTGCTCTAACCACTGCGCCACCTGCCCTTCACACCACTTAGGCCTGCTGTCCCTCCCAAGGGGTCTTTCTTCCCCAGGGCCCTGCTCCCAGCAAGGAGCACGCGGGCTGTCAGTGCTGTAGTGGCTCCGCAGCCCAGCAGAGAGCAGCACGGATCAGCGATGCCTGCAGACCTGCACTCCCCTTCCCAGGGCTTCGCAGCCCCAGCCCTAGGGGAGCGGGCAGGCAGGGGACCGGGGAGGCTTCGAGCCCCCTCAGGACAGGGCCTCATCCTGACCACGCAGCGGGTGCAAAAGGAGAGATGGCCCACTAAACCCCCCTGCCTCTAGTGCGTTCCTAGCCCACCACGGCCGCATTGCTCCGGCACCACCACGGACTGGTCTTGTCCTACCTGATCTACTGGATGTAAAACACAGGCAGGAGATAAACCTCAGCGTGGGCTCATTTCATCCATCACAGCAGCACAAACAAGGGCTCCAAGCCAGCCCCCTGCCACAGGCAGGGACTGTCCTGTAGTCACAGCAGCAGCCTTGGACTCAGGAGAAACATGCCTCTGCCACTGATCCCCTGCATGCTCCTGGTCAAGTCACCTCACCTCCCCACACCTCCACTCCCTACCTGCCAAAAGGCTCTGCCAGCTGCCATGTCCTGTTTGGATATGAAACCTAGAGCGAGCGAGAGAGAGACCAAACTCCCAGCTTGGCTCCGAGTCTCCAAGATGCCACGGGGGGGCAGCATCGGAGCACACGAGGCTGCCCACCGCGTGAACCGGTCCCGCTGGGCAGAGAGGGGCCTGGTTCATCCAGTTTCCCACAGCAGGCTGGAGGGGGTGAAGCATTCCCAGTTGGCATGCAGCCTGATCCTGAGCAGCGAGGGTGCAGAGAGGGGCTGGGGCACACAGGGGACACTGGGTTCGACACGATCTTGCTGGATGCCCAGATGTCCGGGGCTGCCTCTGGAAATCAGTGCTGGAGACCGGCCCCTGCTCAACTCTGGAGGGTGTCGCTGGGATGCCTGGGCTCTGTGGGAAGCTGGCATCCTCGGACCCCCAGCTGCCTCCATTCACCTGCATTGGCACAGAGGAAGGAAGGGGCGAGGGGAGGTTCTTCTCCGATCCTTTTGGCCATGCCCGGGACCCTGACCCTAACCCTAACCCCTCAGCTGTGGCAGCAGCTACCCACGGGGGCTGGCTCCCCTGCCCAGTGCCCCGGGCCACAGGCTCCACGTCTCAGCCCCAAGCGGAGGTTTAGCAGACGCGGCTCGAACCCTGGTAAATACCAGCAGACCGTTGGCTCGAGGCGCGCGTGCCCCGGTGCAGCTGGGACTCTGCCCAGGCCTATAATTATAGCTAATTCCTCCCCTGCCGTGGCTGTGTTAACGAGACCCACAGCTGCATATTGAAGGGGCAATTAATTGTCGTGCCCATGTAACCGTGGTTACGGGATTGATACAGGCAGCAGCTCTGGGAGGGGGGGCTGTGTCTAGTGATGCTATAACGTCCCTCCGGGTGTGCGGGGGGCTGGGAGGAGACCCCAGGATCCCTGGGCTGGCAACAGGGGGAGAGGGCCCTGCTCAGACCTGGGTGCCAGGCTGCTGGGAGTCTCCAAAGCTGTGCCCCACGGATACCAGCTGGAGCCCTGCACCCAGCAAGAGTCCCTGGGGCAACAGACACAGCACCCACAGCCCAGCTGCATACTGCCCTTGGTGCTAGGCCCGGTCTGGGTCCAACCCAGAGCTGCCAGCCCCAGTACCTGCAGTCCCCACTGCCTGAAGCCCACACCCGCTGGGGTTACCGGGCTTCCAGCTTCTCTCCAGCGCTGGATCCCTGCTCACTGGGGCAGGGACCGGTGCTATCCTGCAGCAACATCCGGGGGTAGCAGCCGGGAGAGGCAGATGCTGGATGCTTGAGGCATGACATGCACCAAAGGGAGAGGGGGGGCGGTCCAGCAGTATTCGGGGGAGTAGCGGAGACAGCACTAGCGGGACTAGCACAGGCTGCCCCCACGTCTCATGGAGCACAGGGACAACCAGCATCTCCCTGGCACAGCTATTATGGAGGGTGGTAGCAGAGCTCAGTGGCTTGGGCAGGTGTAGTGGGGGTCAAGCCAGGTCCTAACCCCGACCCCTGTTGTCACACCGGGGTTGGCACCGGCTGCCCCAGGAGGCTTTCCCATCTCCAGCACTGCCCAAGGCCCCGGGGAATCTCGCACCAGCCACCCACGCAGTGCACCTGGCCGGTTGTGCAATGCCAGCCACGCTGGGCGGGGGGAGGAATTCCTTCCTGATCCCTGCAAGGATTCGCTTGCACGGCAATGCCTGGGAACCGCGCACCCGCCCCGAGCGACCAGGGCCAGGCCTCCAGGCTGCTCTCCGGGCAGGGGAGCAGGCTGCAAGGGGGATGCACGGTAAGGAGCACCCACCTCCACGGGGGGTTCAAGCTCTACGGATCTCAGCACCCGGCTGCTTCTGCCCCAGACAACGAGGGACGGGCCTGCATCACAGGATCAAGGGCAGGGCAAGAGGCTGCACGGGGCATCGGGAGGGAAGTCTCCCCCAGGCCAGGCTGGGATTGTGCTCAGCACCCTTGTAACCCTGCACCCATCTAGTCGCCGACCCTAGGGTAGACACGCTTGGGTTGGCACCCCTTGTTGGACTGAGTTTTGTAACTGAGCCACTGGCCTGAGATGCGGGGGGCAGGGGGTGTGCCCAGCCCTGCATCTCCACTGCTCTGTGCCTCGGTTTTTCTGTCTGTGAAGTGGGACTAAAGATCGTGACACCCTGGGGGAGGGCGTGAAACAACTAGAGCCGCTGCACAGGAAAGGAGCAAAGCCTCTGACAAAGAGCTTTGCGATGGGACCTGCAGCTTCTCCTGTGGGGCAGGGTCCACCTCCCCCTTCCCTCGCCACACCGTGCCTTGCGCGGCACCCTCTGCGCAGCCTAATCCCACGGAGGTGGATGTGATGATTATCAATAGCAATTATTAGCGGACCCCGAGTTGGAAGGTGGAGACGTAGAAACCTGCTGGCTGGTTCGCTTCGCTGACCCCAGACGGCGGGGAGGGTAACAGGGTTTCCTGCCATTTCCGTCACGTTAATGGAAATACCTGTTGCGTCCCTTGTTTCCTGCCAGGGCTCAGGAGAGCGGAGCGGTGACAATCCCCCATGGGCGAGCAGAAGCCAGACAAATGGTGAGGAAGCAGGGCAGGGTGCCAGGACTCCTGCGTTGCCTTCCCAGCTCCACGCCGCGGGGTCTTGGGAACATCACTTGGCTGCTCTGTGCCTCAGTATCTCCACCTGTGAAATGGGGCCAAGAATCAGGTCCGGGTGGCCCTGAGGCTCACCTCCCAGCCCCCCTGCAAAGCACTCAGGGGGAAAAAAATCACTGCCGCCAGCAAGTCTCCTCCCTTTCAGCCTGAGGCTTCAGATACTCCCAAACCCATGGTAGGCTTCCTACATGCAAGCCCCAAGCCCGGACGCCTTGGGGTTCAGATGCGCCTTAGTCTCGTTTCCAAAAGAGCAAGCTAGAGGGAGAGCCCAAAAGCAGTTCCCTATCACCATAAATTGTGTAGCCGAGATCCTCCCATTTGGAGGCATTTGCAGACTCTGGCAGGGGTCAGCCCAAAGTGCAAGGTTGGGCTTTCACCCCCGGAGTGCTGGTCTGCATCCCACCCATGCAGGGAAACCCCGCTCTGCATCACGCCTGGCTTCCCCTCTCTTCTTTCCCTTCAGAGGCAGGAGAGACGGCGTGCCTTCACTTCACCCGTTGCATGGGAGCAAGAAAGGAGGCACATCTTTCGCAGGCAATGGCTGCACAAGGCCTTCAATCAAGCCCAGGTGATTTGCTGGCACGGAGAGTCAGGCCTGCTGGGAAATGGGGGCAAGTCACTCCCTTGCCCTGTGCCTCAGTTTCCCCATCCAGCAAAACGACACACCTCCCTCCCCAGAGGATGACAGCAGGCAACGGATCACGGCAGAGAAGGTGGTGTGAGATCGCCATCCATACGCTCCAGAGACGGAGCACAAGGCCTCACGAGTCCCTAGTACAGTTATTTTCCCTGGAAAGGATTGTGAAACTTTGGGCTTCGGGGAATTGGCTTGACTGGCTGCATCTGTGACAGCCTGGAGGATAACAAAGCCCTCTCTGAACTCCAGAAGGGCAGCACGTCTGGAGCCGAGCACGCGCCGCGGCTCATGGGACGTTCAAAGCAGGGCTCAGGGCAGTGGCCCGGAGCAAGCCGGCGCTGGAGCCGGGAAGCAGGCGGGACCCACAACGTGCAGGGCTCCCGAGCAGAGCGAGTTACGCGGGCCTGAAGTCAGGCATCCGAGGGTGGCACCGAGCAGCTGCGTCCCAGCAGCCCACGACCGCTCGGGACAGGAAGGGATGAGGCATCCTGTATTCCCTTGAAAATGCCACAGGGAATATTACCGGCTGGAAGCAGGCCAGGGCACGCTGGAAGCCCGGCCGGAGGCTGGGGGGAGCAGGGAGTTTCCAGAGCGCGGGGGAAGCAAACCCCTGTCGCAAATCCAGACCCCAGACATTTGGGGAGGAAGACCTGGAAAGAAAGGGGGTTCGTTAACCCTTTCTCCTAGGAGTCAGCCACCCCATGCTGGGAAAAGTCCCAGCCCCCCAAAACAGATCCCGATACACGTGGGACCCCCAATGTGTCCCCCTCCAAGAGACTGGGTCTCCACCACCCACCTGCAGCCAGAGGACCAAAGACCTCACTAAGCTATGTCATGTTTGCAAAACTCCCAGCCCCCCAAAAGAGATCCCGATACACGTGGGACCCGGGCTGAACCCCCAGTGTGGACCCCTCTAGGAGCCTGGGTCTCTGCCGCCCACCTGCAGCCGGATCAAAGAGCTCACTGAGCTATTTCATGTTTGCAAGTCCTTTGGACTGGAGCAAGAGAGAGAGGGGATCTCTGGGAAACAGAAAAAGAGCAAGAACAAGATCCATTAGCGGCCCCCTCCCCCCGCAGAAAGGCCCAGAGCAGGAATCTGCCCCAGATTGGTTTCAAGGGTAATTGATGGCCCAGGGAGCAGGGCTGTAAAGTGTTAGGAGGAGGCTGCCTTCGCCCTGTCTCTGGCTTGTTTGCAGAGTGGACTTGGAAATGGAAAAGCAGCGAGGGGAGGGAGGGGGAAGGAGCCGGGACTGGAGCTCAGACAGCCTGGCGCCAGCAAACACCTGCAAACAGCTAACAGGAACACAATGGCAAACACAGGTGGGGGAGTGTTGTCATCTCAAACCTCTCCCCTCTGTTAATCACAGCTGATTGCATCAGTTTCCAGCCCTGCCAAGACCCGCCAGCAGCAGCAGGCGCAGGCCCTGCGCAGCCGGCTGGGGTTGTTCTCCGTGTCAGGATTTTGCTAATTTAAAGCAACTTTGCATTAAATATTTTTTTCCCCCTGCAACACAAAGGGGAGTTAAAAAACAGGTGGGGGAAGGCTTCAGAGTAAGAGTCTCCCGCCTGCCAGCCCCGCTTCGCTGTAAGAGCCAGCCCCCATCACCCGGGAGAGGGGGCAGGCCTAGGAGAGTGGGGAGCCCCAGAGCCGGAGCTGCCCCTGGGGTTTCTTTGCAAAGCGGGAGCTGCTCTGCACCAGTCGTGCCGCTTCCGAGGGAGAGGACAAGCATGGCCGGGGTGTCCCGTGGGGGCAGGCCCCCCGGCTTCGCACCACGAGCCCACGTCCCAGGGGCGCACGCGTGGCGGAGGATGCGGGGATTCCAGCCAGCGGCTTTCCCAGCGTCCCCGCCAGGGAGAAGCAACAGCATCACCGAGCAGAGGCCGTCACAGCGCTGCAACTGCCTGGAAAGAGTTCTCCCGATTCCGGGAAACGGCCTGGAACGGCTCGCATGGGGGAGGCGACCGCAGCCCCGGCCTTGCCCTGGAAGAGTTTTACAGGCCTGGATCACTCAGTTGCCTTCAGCTCTGTCCTTCCAAGGGCACGGCCTAGCGGGGTCCACAGGGGACAGTGTCCCCCATCCCCACCTTCCTGCCACCAGAAGAACGGGCTTTGATCAAGGTGCTAAAGACTCCCGTCGCTGTAGTGGGACCTGTGCGACGCAGCCTCGCATTCACCCCTCCGGCCGTCAGTCGCACAACACCTTGCAGTACAGGCCGGGGTGGTTGCTTTGCCTGTCCCAGCATTGCAGCCACCTCTGGGGTGCGTCAGGCAGCTGTTTCAGTTGCCCGGCACAACAGCTCGGGTTAGGAAGTGCAGGGGCCCATTGCATGCGCTTGCATACCCGAGCTGGGATTTGGTCCAGCTGCGGTGTCTATCGCCCCTGCTCTCGGTGCATGACGTGAAGTGGCTGTTCAGGGTGCAGGCCTCGTCTGAAGGACGGGCTCCTCCTGCCACCATGCTGAAGCCCTTGGCCCTGCAGTGCTTCAGAGGGAAGAGCACTGCCTGTGGTCCCCTTGTTCTGCACCCAAGCGGGGACCCAGCCCAGCTGAGCTGCGGTGATCAGACAAGCTCCCCGCTGGAGGGGGCACCCCCAGGATGGCCAGGGACAGTCATCCTACTCTTTTCCATTCAAAGGAAAGAAGTGGCACAGATGTTTCCCACCCCACCGTCTGCACGGAGGGAGCATCTGCAGGTATTTGTGCAGCGTGGGACATAGCTCCCAAGGCTAATAATGATCAACCCCCCTGGTCGAGACCTCATTTCTAAGCAGGGTTGAATTCCCAGGCCAAGCAGCACAGGGGCCTTTCATCCGGGCATCTCCAAGTGCTTAGCACGCATGCGGGAAGGGAGAGCTGATGTCACCCCAAGCCCCAAACTCCTTCTTGGTTGTCCCCCAGCAAGCAGAGAAGAGGCCTGGAGGTCCTTGGCCTTTTGGGGCTCTGCTTCAGAGAGGACTGGAGCTCTGCTGAGCGTCCGTGTGCATCTCCTTGCACTCCTTGCATCTGATGCCCGGCCTCGGTCCCCTTTGCTGAGAGACTCTTTTGCAGAGGAGGAAACTGAGGCACAGAGAGAAGTTGGGGTGTGGGAGCAACTAGTCCAAAGCCAGCAGCAAGGCTAGGAATACAACCCAGGTCTCATGACCCACCCAAAACTCATCCTTCACTGAACCATAGACAGTCTGGCAAAATGTAGCCCAAAAAGTCCGGCCTCCTGGCATCCCTCCGCTCCCCTCCCCACCCTACCCCTCCGCTGCTGCACCCCTGCAGAGGGAGGAGAAACGTCCCAGGTTTAGGGGTGGTCAAGCCCCCAGGGCCTTTCTGACCCGTCTCTTCCATGCTGGTCCCCTGGACGCTGCAGCCGCCAAGCCTGGCCGTGAGCACTGGGCCGGTAACAAGGCAGGGTCCCTGGCCTCGGCGTGGTTTGCAGCGTAACTAGAGGAGAGGGAATTTCAGCTGCTCATGAGTATGCATGAGGGCAGGGAGCGTCCTGTCCTGGCTGGGCCCAGGGTTACGGGTTAGCGAGCGGTTCCCGTCTCGCACCCAGATCTGGTTTCCTTCTGTGCGAAGTGCAGGAAAGAACAAGCCGTGCTCAGGCCGCGATGGGCAGATGCTGGGATACAGGCAAGGTGCGGAGGGCATCTGCACCGCCCAGCTCGGACCAGGACACACGAACACTGAATCACACCGAGCTCCTCTCACGAGGCTGGGGCTGCCCCATAGACGGTGCCGAAAGCAGCCCCAAGCTGCGCCTGACTTCGTCCCAGCACGTTCCAGGAGAAGATCAAAACTCTCCGGGCAGGCGGGCAGGGCTGGATTTCCAAAGGTGCCAGGCACCCTCCACCCCCCTTCACGTCAGCAATGCTCAGAGACTGCAGGGCCTTCATGAGGCATGTGGGAACGATGCTGTTGATGGGGAAACTGAGGCACAGAAAGGAGAAGCAACTAAATTGAGGTTGCACAGAGCACCGCAGAGCGAAAGATCTCAGCTCCTTCCTCCAGCTGTGCACCAGACATGGGAGCCAGGGCTCCTCGTCCCCCATGCTCCCCGCTCTGGTCCTTGCTGCTGATTAAACCCTACAACATCCCCCGGGGCCAGGAATCCCAGGCTGTGCCCTTGCCGTGCCCAGCCACGGGCCTGGGCTTGTAAGCAAGCGGCTCGTGCGGTTCTTACGACCTGCCCTGCATTGCCCGAGTGAGAAACTAGATGGACTGGTTAGGAAGGCGCCAACAGGAGTCGGCTGGATCCAGCCTCAGCACCGTTGCTAGGACACTGCCGGAGACTGATGGGGAGAAATTCATTTCAAATGATTGCTGTGGTCAGGACAGCTTGATCGCAGCTGCTTTGCCGCGTTGTCATTACATGCCAGACAGTAGCACTGCAAGGGCCTGGTGGAGATCAAAGTCCCGTTGTAGCGGGCACAGAGCGAGAGACAAGGCCCGCTGCGACCGGCTTCCAGCCGAGATCCCATGGGCTCCTCCAGCTCCGGGGCAGGACGGCTTGGGACAAGGCCCTGTCCCCCTTTTTGTCCAATTTATTTATTTATTTTGCAAAACTCTAGTTGGTCTAATTAAAGATATCACCTCTACCATGAGTTCTGCTTGCATGTTGTCCACAGCATCCAGCCCTGGGGAGGAAGGGGCTTCCCTGGCTATGCTTTGCCAAGCAGGCAGAAGAATGCCCCCCGTTTGCCGTCTGCCTCGCTGCAAAGCCATCAGGAGCCGCCTGTTTGCTCACATCCCAGTCCCAGCCGTGGACAGAAGTGAGCCCAGTCCTCTGTCTGTGTCTGTGTTCCCAGGGCCCCCACCATCATCATCCTTGAGGGCATGCAAGGGCCTGCACGAGGCTGTTTTTCTCACCATCGCTTCCCTCCAAAGGCACCAGAGCAGCAGGAGCCAGTAACTTGAATCAGACTGAAGATAAAAGGGACGGGTGTCAAAATAATAACCCTAGCGCCTTCCAGCCCAAGAGCTTCACAAACCAGGCCGAATTCCCCCTCCCAGTCCCCAGCATGCTGGGGTCAGGGCGACAGCCTGCATTTTGCAGAAGGGCGCAGGGAGATAAAGGAAAAAGCGCTTGCCCTGAGGTCAGACAGCGGGCTCGGTATCTGAGTATCTCAGTTCCGCCTGCCTGAAACCCGTGAGAGCTGGAAAGCAGACAGCTCTGGTAGTGGCCTAACTCCTAGCACCTGCTTGGAAAAATTTGCCCCGCATGACTCATCCAAGGTTACAGTCCAGGTTGGGGGCAGAGGCTGGCCTGCAATCCAGGATTCCCGTCATCAGCCACGAATGCTAACACAATAACCTAGCATGAGAAGCGCTGGGCTTCGAATACCTCCACTGTGACCTTGATGTCACCTTGACATCTGGCTCATACACACAGGGATCTGTGTCTAACCCCCTCCAGCTCCACCCACCATCCTTCCCCCACATAGCTCGAGCTGATAGCAAGGAAGGTGTGGGAGGGGAAGCCAGAAAGACAAGCGAGATGGAGCCTGTGGGATGAGGTACGTGTCTGTGCCAGCGCTGTCAGAAGAGCGTGTATCCTCCCATCTTCTTCCCCAAACCCAGGGGAAACCGGTTCATGCAGAACAAGGGGTTACCTTGGACCTACCGCCACGGGTCTCGCGTGACCCCTGAGCAGCAGGGTGGAAAAGGCACGTGGCAATTCAGGAGGAGGCAATCTTCCCCCTGGACCAGGTAGGCAGGGGGCTGTGGTATGGACAGGTTGGCCCTCCTGCAAATGGCTCAGGTCCTGGGCAGGGAAAGTGCCCTGAGGTGGTTTTGCTGGCCTGGCAGGGGAGGACATCCCATTCTTCTGGGCCTTGAGTGACTCCCTGTAGTGCCGGTCCCTTGCATTGGAGGCTGACTCCTGCCAGGGGCTACAAATGCTTCCCAACGGGAGGCTCTCCGCGGCGCGCACAACTCACGGCAATGGAGGATTGCTCTCAAGCTTTCCCTATAGCTTGCTCCTCTGGCCTTTTGGCTCAGGGCAAGTGAGACCAGAGCACATCTGGACTCCAAGGCCTCCAGGCTTGGGGCCTTCGTGTAGGATGCCTGCCATGGATTTGGGAGCATCTGATGTAATAGCTGGGCAGGAGGAGACTTACCCAGGATAGCACCATGCAGACTTGTGGACTTGGTCGAATTTGGAACCGGCGTGGCCCCAGACACAAAACTTAGAAAAGAAAATGGCCTTAACTCGAGACCTCTGTTCATTACAGATCACAGGAGACTTACCGCAGACTTGGGGAGGGGGGTATGTTTGGTGCCCAGACCCAGCTGAGTGTCGAGTGATTACTGAAGCCCTGGTTGGATTTCTCTCCTGGTCCTTGGCGAGTGTAATGCAGTAGCCGGTCCCCACTGGATTCCCCCTGGGCTGGCTGCGTGTTCCCAGCACCGACCCCGTTTGAGAGTTAGGCTGTTTGGACTTCACCAGGAGGCATCCCCTTTGTGGGCTGTAAAGACAGAGACTGTCCCAGCCCCATGTCCAAGTCACCCCTCACCAGAGCAGCTCTGGGGCTGAGTAAAGGGCCTATACACAGAGACAGCACAGACCACCCAAGCGTAGGGCAGCTCATGAGCTGTTTGCAGAGCCAGAGACCAGATTGGGTGGCCCAGGGACAGCGAGAACAGGGGCTGGGGTTGGTGCCAAACGGAAAGACCTGAGCAGATGTGCAGCACTGGCTTGTTGGAGCCCCTGCCCTGGAAAGCTGACCAGCTCCGTAGAAAGGGATAGAGGAGGAAAGCAGAGAGGTGTGGGAACTTGCCCAAGGTCACACGAGAGATCAGTAGCACTGATTAAAGTAAAGCCTGAGGTCTCCTAAGTCCCCAACCCACTGGGATACACAGTTTGCAGCCTGCCAGGACACTCTTTCCCAGGCCTTGGAGAAGCATCACTAACTGGGAACCAGCTGAAGAGCCCCAGTTCATCGCACAGACACCCACAAACCCACTCAAACAGCAGTGACCCATCAAGCCATGTTTCAACCATGGCTCCAGAGGAGAAAGACTGTTGCCTACATCCATCTCCTGCCAAACAACACAGCCAGGAGACATTTCCTATCCTCCTCAGATCACCTGCCATCTATTGCAATACCTCAGTCGTTGCATTTCCAGAGCTACCTGCATCCTGCATCCTTTGAGAAGCTGGGAACAGAGCTGCACCCAGGAAGCAAAGGAGAGCCAGGGGCTTCATTCTGCCACGGGCCTGCTGGCACCAGCATGAGAGGGGAGCCCAGGCAAGGCAGGAGCGAGCACTAGCTGGTGGATCAGCGATGTGAATGAATGCAAGTCCCTATACAACCGTACTGGCCTCGGCCAACCCCACTCCCATCAAACACATGCCTGCCCTGTCCATCTAGCCAGCCCCCAGCTTTACCCATCTGAGCCCAAGCTACAGCTCAGCTGTGCCTGTATCCACGTGCCTGTGCAGCTGGCATCCCTTGACAGGGCCACACCTGAATTGGGTGACAGGCCATTTGTCAAGGCCAGTGGAAACCTGTAAAATTATACAAGTGAAAACCGCACCGCCTTGGCCAGCTATTGCAAAGAGTGCTGAAGCTTTGCGTCATTTGGACAAGGAGGGATGACTGGCCAGGGCTTGGAGCAGGCTCCGGGCTGTATTCAGTTCTGGGACCTTGGGAGGGATAATTGTAATTGTAATGCAAGCTCCTGGATTTAAGGGCTAGTTCCACTGCTTGGGGCACGACCCTGATCCCTGTTCCTAGATCCCAGCTTCAGCGGGTACACGGTGAATTCATTTGCACAGAGTATAAGAGTGATGTCAGAGCTGTGATAGTCCAGGAATTATGTGAGAGGCAAAGATGTATTCTTTATTGGGCCAACTATGTAACTGGGATATATACATAGTTGGTCCAATAAAAGAGATCAACCCTAAGACATCCTTGTCACTGAGTGAAGTGAGAGAGGGTCTGAAGTCAGAGAAGGGAGGCGGTGTGAAACTCCCCTGGAATTAGGCAACTGATAGTACAAGATCGTCCCTTTGGTTTGGGTTGGAGACAGCCTAGGGAGCTGCTGAGGCTTCTCTCCTCCAAGGCTGTGCAATTCCCACACATCACTAACCCCGCATCTACTGCCTTGAAAAGGCTGGGGACCGTCTACCATAGCTGGGCCTCCAAGGACAGCTGCCTGGCCTCCATCCACCGACGGCAAAGCAACCAGACATAGCTGCGCCGCACAAGAGTCCGGAGGCCACCACATATTGCTACAGGGGCAGGGTATCGATAGCCAGGCTCTCCAAAACTAGCACGGGGAAGCAGAAGTAGGTGCACAAAGGTACTTGGGAAAATTGGGCCCAAACACAGGTTTCTTCCCTGTAGTGGATGCTTTTATTAATACCCCCGTACTGGAACCGCAAGAGCACAGACTTGGTCTAGCGGCAGGTGGCATGGTAATTTGGCTATTTTTTTTTTTTTAATTAAGAAACACATTTTAAATCTACAACATACAACGGGCCAAAGGCATCCTTACTCCAGGAAAGGGCAACGTTACATGGCCAACAGGAGACCCAGGCAGCACCGTAACACGTTCCCGCTGCTGGCTCCAGTGCACCCAACCGGAGTTGTTCCATCGAGGGAACTGGCTTCCTGGAACACGCATCTCGTGACAGCTGCTGTCGAAGACGTGCCGGATTGCAGGGCTTGACTTCTTTGCCATCACAAGGGGTGGAAGAAAGGAGGCAGGGAAAGCACTGTAGCACTTCAAGCCAGCTGGCTCAAGCAGCCTAAAGGCGGCAAGTCTGAACAGCTTCAGTGGGAAAGAAGCTGGGCTCAGGCAGGAGGCAGGATTAGACGCGATTTCCCAGGCTGGGGGACTACCCTACAGGGCACAGCGAGGATTGCCCTTGGACCTTAGCAATGGAGCAGTCATTTCTGGAGCAGGCTGGATTTTCTAATACAAGGCCAGCACTGTCCTAGACAAGGCTTTATTTTTTTAGAGGGAGTTCCCCTTAAGTCTTCTAAATCTCAAGTGTCATTTTTCCCCTCCTCCAAACCCACAAACCTCAAGGGGTTAATTAAAATAGTTCGCACTCTTGCCTCAGGCCTCACTGGGTGATGGCTTATCCTGCTGGAACTAACCTAGGGCACAACCCAGCTCAGCTGCTCCTCTGTGTAGCAGTCTTATGCCCAACAGAAAGCCTTTTCTTCATTGTATTTGCTAGAACACAGCCCAAGAAATGCCTGTCGAGCTTCTGCCCCAGGAAATGGAGCAACATGGGCTCAATTCTTACATCATTTAACATTGTAGGGACAAACAGTAATATTTGGTGCTAGAAAGAGTAGTATTTGGTGCTATGCAACCATTTGGGTCCCTTAGCCTCAGTATTTCAGTGTCACCCATCCGCTTCAGGCGGTTTGAAAGGGACAGAACAACTCAACTCCTGACAATATTGATTGGTCTCATTCCTGGGGCCTACTGATTTATCTTTTTCCCTCCCCAAAGTTTGTAATAGAGAAATAAATAGAAACCACCACCAAACATGCCCAACTGGCTTTTCCTCTTGGAGGGAACAGACTGAATTTTTAAAAAAGCAAACAAAAGAAAAAAAACAAAAACAAAAAAAGAACAAACCTTAACATTTTATTCCGTAAAAATTTTTAACTTTTATAAAAAGTTTATAAAGCAAGTACAATGCATGACTGCAGAAATTCACCTTCCTGCAAAAAAGGTACAAAAGTCATACTCTATTATAGAGTTCAACAATAAACATGAGGCCACAGCCCCAAAACAGCTCAGTTTTGTATTCTTGAAGGCATCAGACACCCATTGCTTCCCCCTTCCACCCCCCTTTTAAAAAAGGACTTAAAAAAAAAAACCACGCTATAATCCAAAATATACATACAGCTTCATCTCTGCAAGTCTATTAAAAGAATTGTCTCATTTATGTCCATCCACATTAAAAAATAGATATATATATGCAATGAGTGGGAAAGTCTAGTATAGTTGAGCTTTTTTTTTTTCTTTTAACTAACATAACCCCGAGCTTGCAGTGCAGGTAACTTGATGTTCAGGAGGGAACAGTCCAAGCCTCAGTTTTCCTTGAGTCCTTGTGCAGCGAGGCAGTTCAAATGCAGACTCCAGTTCCGTTTCAGCTTGGGAGGAAGAAGCCGAAGCCTTGCTCCTTGTGTGTAGTTTTATTTTTCAAAGCAGGTAAGGAGGAAAGGGGAAAAATATGAAACAAAAAACGGGGGCATGGGGGTGGAATGGACAGAGTTGCTAGAAAATTCAAATGCAGCCTCCAATGCTTGGTGAGACGCGTTGCACAGACGTGGTAGCTGGAAGATAAAGGCTGAGGGCTCTCCAGGATTGGAAGCAGGGGGTTAAAGTCTGCTCTCTCCCTCCTCTCTCCAAGTGTTGTGATCCCACACCTGCAGCCTGAATAGGGTGGAGGGGAAGGGGGGGGATGAGAAGGAAAGAGACATGTCAGCTCCAGAGCAGATCAGAGGCAGGTCTGCAGACAGCCTGGCGCCAGAGAGGAAACTTGTATTTACCTCCAGCTGATAACGAATCAGGAACCAACACTCGGCTGGGTGTTTGCTAATTGGCACCAAAAGGGAGGGGGAAGGGGCCAGCCCCTTCTTTCCAACTCCCCTGCACCGGGATCTCCAATAAAAGACATCCCCTTCTGCTTCCACCTCCCTTGCCAAAAACATCTCAAATGGGCACCCCTTGTTTCCAGCTCCTTTGCAGAAGGAGCTCAAAGCACAACCCCTTCTGTTTTCCCTCGCTTGCAAAGGGATCCGAACTGACCCCTTGTTTCCAACTCCCTTACACAGGGGATCTCAACTGATTAAAGGAGACCCCCTTGTTTCCAACTCCCTTGCAGATGGATCTCAAGGGAAAGGCAACCCCTTCTCCTAGCTCCCTTGCAAAGATAAGCATTTGAGATCAAGCGGCACCCCCTTGTTTGCAATTGCCTTGCAAAGGGATCTCCAATGATTGTAAGGGACTCTCGTTTGCAACTGCCTTGCAAAGGGATCTCCAATGAGTATAAGGGACACTCTCGTTTGCAACTGCCTCGGCAAGGCATCTCAAAACGGCACCCCCTTGTCTCCAACTGCCTTGCAAAGGGATCTTAAATGATTACAGCAGGGAGGACGTGAGGGATCGCAAGTGATGCAAGTAGGAAGGGGAGCAACGCGTGCCAGTGCCTTCAGCAGCTTGGAAAAAGGGGGAAAAGAAACCCCCCAACCCCCGCGGCTTGCCCCCCTGCCAAGGGCCGGTGGAGGCAGGGCAGGCTGGGCTGTAGTGGCGGCACTGTGCCCTTCCTGCCGGCGGGGAGGAGGAGGAGGAGGCTGCCCCGAGCCGCTTACCGCACGCGGAGGGAGGCATCAGTGGCACAAACTCCTCTCGTCTTTGGAGCACAGCTCGGCGGCCTGCGGAGAGAAGGGAGAGTCAGGCCGGGCGGGCGGGCGGGAGAGGGGCTCGGGGGCAGAGGAGGGAGGGAGGGAGGCAAGCAGGGGCCGCACCTTGAGGGCCAGCAGCGAGGGCTCGGGGGCCGGCGCCGGGCGCTGCGCCTGCTCCTCCAGCACGATCTGGAGGTCGAAGATGTAGTCGATGACATGCTGCAGGATCTCCACCTGGCTCACCTGCCGGCCCGGCGGGATGCCCGGCACCAGCTCGCGCAGCTTGGAGTAGCAGTCGTTCATGTCGTAGAGCAGGCTCATGGGCTCCTCCAGCGCCGGGCTCTTGTTGCTGCTGCCGCGGGCGATGGCCAGGCTCTGCTCCGACAGGCAGCACACCGCCTCGTAGCAGCTCCGCACGGAGCGCACCGGGCTGATGGCCTTCATGCTCCGGCGGCGGGCCGCGCAGCCCCGGGCACCCCGACGGCGGCCGCACGCACCCCGACGGCTGCACCCCTGCTCCGCTCCGCCTCCGCACGCCCCGCGCTGCTCTTATGCGGCGCAGCTGCACGCCGCCGCCCCTTATATACCGCAGCGGAGCAGGGCGGCTCCACCCCTTTTTATGCAAATCTCCCCCTCCCCAATTTCTCTCCCCGCGATGACATGCCGGGGAAATGTTGGCCGGAGCCTTTACAAGATGGTTCAATGGCAAAGCAGCCTTGCATCGGCTTGGGCTGACACCAAAGCGAGAACATGAAAGGAATGAGGAAGCGCTGATCACGGATGAGGAGGGCCCCGCTTCAAAAGCAGCCCCCCCGGTGCAAAGCCCCATGCACATGGGCAATGCGTTGCGAAAAAGTGCTCCCCCCTCCTGGGGAAAGCAGCTTGAGATGGCCAAGGCTGCCCAGAAAAGCCCCGAGCCGGCTGCAGCCCCGCCAGCTCCAGAGCCCATAAATTCCCCCAGCAGCAGAGAGGGATTTTTTAAACTTTTTTTTTGAAGGGGGGTCTTGTAAGAAATTAGTGCCGCCTTGTTCCTCAATTTGCTGCTCATATGACCTCCAGACTTTCTGGCGTCAGGAATTATCTTGTGACCAGAAAAAAAAAATTAATTGCGGTAAAGCTGAGGTTACGATGGAGAAAACAGATTTGGGTCAGCAACTGTGACTGTGGAAACATTTAGGGAGTGTGTGTGTGTGTGTGTGTAGGGGAGAAGGGGGGTGTAGAGACTTATTTTATAGGAAACAGGAATAAAAGGGGAGGGGTTGTAATGTTGGAAGCAATGAACTGAGTTCAGAAAGTTTAGGGGCTCCAGAGCAGACCAGGGAGCTGGGGTCTGATCTGCTCCAGCACCAGGGCAAACGCAGGAGAGCTGGGGTCTGATCTGCTCCAGCACCAGGGCAAACGCAGGAGAGCAGGGGTCTGATCCGCTCCAGCACCAGGGCAAAATCAGGAGAGCTGGGGTCTGATCCACTCCAGCACCAGGGCAAACGCAGGAGAGCTGGGGTCTGATCCGCTCCAGCACCAGGGCAAAATCAGGAGAGCTGGGGTCTGATCCGCTCCAGCACCAGGGCAAACGCAGGAGAGCTGGGGTCTGATCTGCTCCAGCACCAGGGCAAAATCAGGAGAGCTGGGGTCTGATCCGCTCCAGCACCAGGGCTAACGCAGAAGCCACTCAGCTGGGAGTCAGCGGGGTGCAATCCCAGGGGAGACGCCAGCCCTTAAAGGAAGGGGAGAGGAAAAGGGACACTGTACAGGTCTCTGTGCACCTTGCCTAGCAAACTGCACCAAGGTGACGGGGTACAGGTAGGCACAGGGAGAAGGAATCAGAACTGGTGACAGAGGTGATGCCTTTTATTACACAAACTAGATATTTGCAAAAAAAATTCTTTATTTGCAAGCCTGTGGGCAAGGGGATGGGGCAGTCGCCTACCTGGTTGCCCGTCCAGGGGCACAGACCTGCATCCCCAGTGAGAATGATTTTGGACTCGATTCTTTGCCAGGGAGAGCAGTCTGCTCTGGAAATAACGTTATGGCCTATGATGACAATGGTAAATGCCACTTGGTTTTCTCCCCTAGCCTAGGAATGATTTGAAAAAAATCCCTTGCTTGCTATTTCTGTGAATGCTGTATTATTTCAGGGTGGGGGTGGAGACATGGGCACCTGAGTGCATTACTTCTGCCCGCAAAACCAATTTACTCCAGAGGTGCCCAGGTCCCAGTGTGGGGGGAGGGGGTTCACCTCTTTTTTTTTTTTTTTTTTTTTTTTGCAACAGACCCAAAAACCCTGTGTTTTTTGGCTTTTGTCTCTTCTGCTCTGACATTTAGCTAGGTTTGGAGAAATCCTTTTCCCAGCCCCCTTGTGTATGACCATGGTTAGAGTTGCAATTTCCATGTTTTTAAGCAAGCTCTTCATTTCACAATGGGATTATTTCTAACATGCATGTATTTATTTTTATTTTGGGTGCTTGCTTCATGTAACGGGAAAGGTTTTAAAGGGAGCCCTTCTTTCAGAAAGGAGGAGTTGCCTGTTACTGACCCTTTTTACAAGCATTTTGAGAGTGTAGCTGTTGAAGCAAAGAATGGGTTTTTTGTTAACCGAACTATTTTCTTCCCCTTTCCTATGAGATCCTTTTGACTCTGCCCATTTTCACTCTTTGGCATGCAGACTCTTTTTTTCTGGATTCATTTTCAGGCCACTAGAAAAAAAGGCAATAAGGAAATAGAAGTGCAACGAGACTTTGCACCAGGCCAGCTAACCTTACAGCAATCCCAGAGTTGAGGGGACAGAGGTCTCAGTGTGTTGCAAGGATTTTTCAGCCCTCCCCAGTGTCAGGGGCTGGGTGAGCGCTCTGCGCTCTCCCAAGGCTTTCTCCAGAACTGGGTGATGTGTGAGTGCAGGGCGGTGGTGTAGGACACAGGCAGACACGGTGTCTGGGGAGATGGGCTCTCTTTTATTAGACCTACGGAAGAGTTGGTTGCAAGCCGCAAAGACCAGTTTATAGATGAAGCAGCTCTACAAGCAATCCTGCTTCCCGTTCTCTGTGTGCATTTAAAAAAGAAACACCAGTCCATCTCTAACACCCCCCATTCTTTCCCCCTTTGCAGAACCGGAGCCATTAAACTGGAATATCCCCAAGGCCGGGTTTGCAGCTGCCCCCTCCCCCTGCACAGATCTGTGTGTGCGACTCGGGCTCGTCCGGCTGCTCACAGAGGCAGCCCCAGCATCTCTGAACTCCCTGTTCCCACTCCCGCTCCCGCTCCCCCACCCCTCCTTGCATTTTTTATTTTTATGAAAGGATGTCATTAAGGCTTTTGTTTGAACTGTTTTTGTTGAAGAACTTTTCTCACAAGCCTATTTTTTGTTGAGGAATCTGCTCCCTTTGCCCAGCTGTGTCCCTGTCCCTCCAGCTGTGTTGATCTAACTCGCAGCTCCAGACAGCCTGGCGCCAGCCTTGCGGACGTCATGCATTCACACAGGGATGCGTGGCCAAGGCAACCTTTCCGCAGCCATAGCCACGAGCCGGAGCCGGGCGGCTCCGCCAATGGGGGCTGGCCGGGGAGGAGCCTCCGCCTGCCCGTGGGCGTGGCTTGGCCCGGGGTTGGGGGGCAAAAAAGTGCGCTGAGTAGCAAAGCGGCCAGGCCGGGAACGTGCTAGCAGCCCCCGCCTGCAGGGTGGCGTGGCTGCGGAGCGGCGCTTCTCGAGCTTTCCTGTCAGACCAGCTACATTGTTGCAAAGAAAGACTGCTTGTTTGCAACTCTCTGGAGCACTTCTCTTGGGGCAGAGGCACCAGCTACACAGTTGCACAGAAAGACTCTTTTTTCGCCACTAAGTGGCTACAAAGCAGCATTTCTCATGGGCAGAGGGCATGCATCTCTCTTATTAGACCAACTAGATCAAGGGCGGGCAACTATTTCGGGCGGAGGGCCACTTACTGAGTTTTGGCAAGGCATCGAGGGCCACGTGACAGGCAGCCCGGGGCAGATTAATATTAATTTCTAAATTTTTTCGGTGCCTGACAGGCTGCGTCCGGCCCGCGGGCTGCACTTTGCCCACCCCGAACTAGATCGTTGCAAATAATTTTGGTTGCAACTCTCTGGTGGCTGCAAAGAAGTGTTTCTCTTGGGGTAGAGAGGTGAGGTCTTTTAGTAGACCAGCTAGATAGCTGCAAATAAAGACAGGTTTTTGCAGCTAGTGGCTGCTCAGAAGCATTTCTCTTGGGGTAGGGGCCTTATCTTTTATTAGACCAACTAGACCGTTGCAAATACTCGTTTTTTTGGGGGTTTTTGCAACTATCTGGTGGCTGCAAAGAAGCATTTCTCTTGGGGTGGAGGTGAAATCTTTTATTAGACCAACTAGATAGCTGCAAGGAAAGAATTTGTTTTGCAACTAGTGGCTGCAAAGAAGTGTTTCTCTTGGGGCAGAGGTGTGAGGTCTTTTAGACCAACTAGATAGTTGCAAATAGAGAAAAAAAATTGCAACTATCTGGTGGCTACAAATTAGCATTTTTGTTGGGATAGAGGCGAGATCTTTTATTAGACCAACTAGATAGTTGCAAAGAAAGATTTTTTTTTTTTTTTTACCACTGTCTAGTTGGTCTAATAAAAGATCTCGCCTCTACCCCAAGAGTTTTGTCTGCCTATGCCTTTAGACGAAACACGGCTACAACCACTATCCCTGAAAGAATCGTTTCTAGCCTTTTCTGGGAACCGATTCCTGCCACAAGCCAAGACTCCGGCTACATTTATCGCTGGCCAGTTGGGGAGCCGTGAAGTCAGGGGTTTTGGCTCAGAGCAAGCCCCAGGAAAAAAAAATAAGAGCGGGAATGCTCCAGAGTGCAATGATTTCATGCAGAGAAAGGCCCACACTGCGTGTGTTTTATTAAACCAAAAACCCAGTAGTTTTTGAGCTGTGATTTGCCCCCAGAGCAAACTTTTCTGTCCGGGTTTTTTTACCATCTGTGTCGAGGCCAAACGCGTTCTGGATTGCGTGGTTGAGCTCTGACAGGGGTCGTTGGGTCGATGTGATGTCTTCTCTTCGACCAACTAAGGAGTTGGGAAAATAGTTCTTTGCAAGCTTTCGGATGCAAACACCCTGCTTCGAGCATAGGGAGAGTCTGCTGGTGTAGCTGGGTCCTGAAATTGGGCTGAGCGCTCTGTGCGGCTCTTCTCACCCGGCAAGAAGCCTTCCTCCTGGACCGTCCGTCTGGGGCTTTGGATACTCCCGAATTCTGGGCAGTCATCCTGCATGCAAGAGGCCTTGGGGTTCAGATGCCCCCAGTCTCACTTGATCTTAGCCAAAGAAGGAATTTTTCTGTCCACTAGGTCCCAAACCTGAGCACATCCTCCTGTGCACCTGGGGCAAAGCCAAGCCGCGGCCACGCTCCCCTCCCAACCTTCCTCTTCTTCACCACTGAGCCACCTTCTCAGCCGGGCAGCGTCTGCCATCCTCCCCTTTCCCTGCATATCGCTAATGCATGATCATTTGTCTCAGTTCTGCTTCTCGAAGGATGTCTCTGGCTTGCCGTGCTCGGAGGATTGCAGGGGCAGATGCCTGAGTAGGCTCGCGAGGGCTCATGTTACAGATCAAACCTTGTAAGAAGTGCTCAGTGTTTAAAAAATAGCAATAATAAAGCCCATGCAGATGGCAGGATATGGAAATATAAAATACCCATCCAAATTAAACACGCAGGAGTACTGTCTCCTAGGCTGGGGTGTTTTGGGGATGGGCAGCGTCGGGGTGGGCAGCGGATGGGAGGACTGAAGTGGGGAGGAAGGGGAGTTTCATGGGGTTTACCAGCCTAACCCCAAGCTAGGACCCGAGGGTGCGGGGGCGCGGGGGGTTTCTAAGGACTCTGAGTCTGGAGGATTCCTGGCAGAGCTGCAGTCCTGAAAATGATTTGGGCCAGAAGACAGAAGAAGCAGTGATGGCATTTGCCCAAGCAAACTACAAAGGAGAGAGTTCTTCCGCAGCAGTCATCTGGATTCACTTTCAGGACGAGGATTGGGCTGAAATCCTGTCTTTCAATGAACTTTTGGGGGCTTCACAACTTTCCCTCATTCATGATCAAAACAAGAGCTGGGGGAACTTAAGGGGGGGGGACCCCAGCCAGCTAGCAAGCCGGCTCAGGCTCTGGTTCAGGAAAGTGTTTAAATACACACTTAAAGCAAGTGTTTAAGTCCTGTTGACATCCTATCTTCAGCAAGTGCTTTAAGACACTTTCCTGAATCGGGGCCTTTATGTTTTTCATTTTCTGTGTTGGAGAGTCTGGGAAAACATTCAAATCAAGGGAGAATTTTAAAGCCAAGGAAGAAATCATAGCAGCGGCTGAAATAAAATGTGCTGGTTTCTTCAACGTAACCATAATTTGTAAGCATACGAATTCTCTGCATGGTTTCCCCTTCCCGTCTTAGGGAAGGTAAGTGGTATGTAGCATACTTGCGAGGCGTTGAACACATGGAGCTGGGCTCAGTCCACGCCAGGAGACTCGGATGTGGCTGTACTGGAAGTGTTCGGTAACTAAGCACACGTGCGAAGGTCCAGTTCAGCAATGCATGTAGGCACGCGCCTCCCTCCCTTGCTCTTCTGCGTGGCAATGATGCACGTGCTGAATCGAAGCAGGTTTCGAAATCAAGTGCCCAAGGTGTTCGAGCAGCACAAGGCATGAAACACAAGTGAGCGGATACCCAGCCCTTCGCCATGCCCGTTATACAATGCTAATTAAGGGTTGCCAACTCTCCAGCCTTGCCCAGGAGTCTCCAGGAATTAGATATAAATCTCCAGGAGACTGCTGAGAGTCACCTGGGAGAGAGATGATAGGGCATTCATTAAAATAAGTATTAATGGTTGAATTTGATTTATACGGTGGGTTTTAAAAATGTAACAGTCATGTGCATTTGCCTTCCTGACGTAAAATCTATGCACCGCAACCCCGATATATGAAGCACGTGGGCACGCTGGAGTTGTGGAAACCTCCCGGAATAGGTTCAGAGTTGGCAACCCTAGCTCCAGTCCTGCTCTCACCCCCAGCGGGATTTTTTGCCCTGACTTCACCAGCCCTTGGGCTCAAGGACACTGCTAGGCAAGGAGGACCTGAGTTCAGTTCTGAACCAGGTTTCTTCTTGCTGAAGCATAAGGCAGGGTGAGAGAAGGAGCAGGCCTGATGCAGCGGCTTAGGGACCGATTACTGTAAGGTCTCTGGCTAACGACTTGCCTGGGGCATTGCCTGGTTCCCCGAGGCTGCCCTGAGCCCCCCTGCTATTGCACTGACGCAGGGCAGGGAAGGAGGGAGCCTGCTTGCTGCTACCCGCGATAACCCCGCTGCATGAACCGTGCTCCAGGACCCCGTCGGAGTGCTGGTCACCTTCACCAATTCGGTTCCTTTCCAAACGGAGCTGCCATCTCCCAGCCGCTTCCATATAAATCATTTTAATTGATTCAATAACGGCGGGGAGGTGGATCAACATCCCAGCAGGCTCCTGTGTTTGAGCGCCAGGAGCACAGATCAAAACCAGTAATAAGAGATTCCTCGTGTCACAGGCGGCCACCAGCTTCGGCTGCAAGCTCTTTGGGGCAGGGACCGTCCCGTGCATGCCGTGCAGCGGGATCCTAGGCTGCAACCAGGCCTCCAGCATGTTGCAAATAATGACATCAAGACCAAGCAATGCCACTTTGGGTGCAGGTGATAGAGGGAAATCGCCAGGTTCGGAGTCTGGCATCTCATCCACAAGCTCAGACATCCCTCGCATGATGGGGAAGCTTTGAGAACTGCAGCCCTGCGTTGGAAACCTCACGAGAGTCACCTGCGTGGGGCTGTTTACGCCACACCTTGACCATTCATGACAGGATGCTGCTTTTTTTCTTGTTTAAATACAACCGTTAATTAACCCGTGGAACTCACCGCTGCTCTCCAATGAGCGTGGCGGAGTCAGGAATGCACCGCACATGGCTGCAGATAGAAAGAGCCTTGTCCACATTGGCAAGGAAGTAGAAAAACTGCTGATGAGGGGGCCGAAACTTGTACAGCTCAGCTCCGTGCACAGAGGGAATTTCCCCAGCAGGAAGGGGATTACGTTGCTGCATCACGCCTTCCTCCAGCATACCACATGCGAGGTGCTGTCAGATGGGGAGCAGCCGCTGATGTGCTCCCAGTCAGGCCAGTTAGATCCATGCTGGTACCACTGGGCAACAGCTTAGGATTGCTGGAGTCTAAAGACCAACGCATCCCTCTGCCCACAAGCTGGCAAGGGGAGCGCCCGTCTTAGAGCTCCCAGCAAGGTTGGCTTCAAGTGAGGAGCCGAAGGCTCTGGAGGAAAGAGACTCCTTGCGTTTCTTAGCTCGTCTGTCCTCCCTGAAGCAGCGTGGTCGGTGGTGAAAGCACGAGAGGCTGAATTCGGAACAGCCCTTCCCTGCCACTGGTGACGTGACCCCAGCCATGTCACTTTGCCTTCCAGGGCTTTAGGTTCCCTCCGAGGGAGATCACCACTGCCTAATGCAGAAGGGCACCACGAGTCTTCGTTCATAAGTATTGCTCTGCGTTGAGCGGTAGAGAAACGTGGGAGTGTTGCAGTCATAGAAGTAAACATCCTACAAGTGCCCCAGTCCCAGCCTTACTGCTTGCACGTAGCAACATCAACCATTGCGCTAGGTGCTGTACATCCAGGGAGGGGAAAGTCCCCTGCCCATCATGCTGCAGACCAGCGCAAGAGCTGAGAGCGAGAGCCCCGCCACTGCTCCGCCGTGCTTTGAGTGGAGGGGTGAGTCTCTTACCTCTAGGAGAGAAAAGGAGAAGCCCCACTTTGCACCAGGGCTCACCTGTCTGCGCCAGCCACAGCATCAGCGGCACCCTTGACTGGGTGATCCCAGCAGTAAGTGCCACTGGCACCCCCCACCCCTGCCCCAGTCACTGGGAAACCCAACCCAGCCTCAGGGAATGCGTGTGGGTTTGCAAGACCCTTTGCAGCAGACTGTTTGGAGAGGGGATTAACCCCTTGCACAGACCTTTTGCAGCACTCGCTGAGCTGCATAAGGCTGCTGGAGGTGGGGGGGACACAGGGCCCAGGTCTCTTCTCCTTCTCCCACAGGGTGAGTGGGAACACGACCAGCTTGACTAGGTTCAGTGCTGCTTCCCCCACCTCCCCCAGGTAGAAACCACAAGCCAGTCAGTCATTGCGTGCATGCACAAACTCAGGCCCAGAGCTTTAACGGTGTCTTAGAGGCCTTGTGGAAGCAAAGGGACTTGCCCAAGGCTATGCAGGAAGTCAGTATCATAGCCGGGGTAGTGGTCACAGACTCTCTGTACCCCCCTCAGCCTCCTCTTAATCCACCAGCTGGAGAGACTAGATGCTGGTGTTTGAATTCTCATAGCAGAAGGGACCCTGCAAGCTGCCCGGCCCAGCGGGGAGCAGGGGGAGTCGCTGCCACCTAATCCAGGGCATTGCCCCGGCTGTCCGAGGGGCCTGTTGATTTTTAACCGTGTGACGTTGGAAGCACCCTGGCCTGCCCTGCAGCCAGGAAGCCAGCAGCAGCAGGGACTTGGACCTGAGTCATCCAGACATTGCCCTCCTCCTGGGACTGATAAGGCCAGTGACCTTGTCCTCCGCAGGTGGCCTGTCACCGTCCCTCACCCTACCTGGGCTGTGCTCTGTCGGCAGCTGCACAAACCCCGCTCCGACTCTGCTTCTGCAACGACATCCATAGTTGCCTCAATGCACGCTGAGGGAAGGACCCCAAGGAAGCAGCAGAGAGCAGGGATGTTGCAATCCAAGTCTCCAGAGACTAGCAAACCAACAGGACATGCAATGGCTATTGCTAGGCCTGTGCTTCCTAGACGGGACAGCTCGTCTACCCCACCGCTCCAACGGACTTCAGCTACTCTGTGTTATCACCGCGCCTACGAGATCAGGGCCCTGCCGTGCTGGGTCCTGCACCAGCCCCCGGTGAGAGCCAGCCCCCACCCCAAGGAACTGGCAGTCGACGCAGAGAAACGGAGAGCAGAGAAACTGCGGCACAGAGACGTTAAGTGACTTGACTGGTGTGCTCCAATAAGTCGGTGGCAGAGAAAACACAGTGGGAAGAAACCGCAGTCTCCTGCCCCTGGATGCACCCACCCAGCCCAGCCCAGCCCAGCCGTGATCCCTGACACGAGCCAGCCACAGAAATATAAAAGCTCAATCTCATGTCATTGCTTTGCACCCTCCATATCCTACCATAGTCCCTTCGCCATCCGCCGGGCTCCGAGCGATCAACAGCACAGACGATAAAAGCATCGCAGCTGCCATGCGGTTAGTCTCTCTGCAAATGAGACATCCAGCACCAGACCCATCGCTCCAGGCTCTCTGCAAACTCAGGCAGCCTTTGCTATTATGCTGACCTTTGTGCCATGTGTCCCTCCCAGCCAGCCCTGCTCCATATGTCCTTTGTTACCAATGAAAGCAGAGGCAGGATTAACAACCTGAGGCCTGCATCGCCCTCCATCAGGCCTCTGCGGACCCTGGGCAGGGCATGACCCAGGCGAAAAGTGCTGCATACCCATGGCGCTTAATCCCTTCCAAAACCCGAACGAAGACAGGACAGGACCTGACATCAAATCTGCCTGGATGTCTCTGGTCACCGCCCTCTTATTTCAACACACAACAATTTAGCTCAGTCGTTTGATTATAGCCCCTGAGCCTTCAGCTTGTGTGACCGTGCTCATGCCTTCCCCATTCAAACTCATGCTCAGATACAGCACGGACCAACGTCCAGAGCAATCACGGCTGCTTCATGCTCCATAGCTCGTTTTGCCCTTTGTTGCCCAGGTCAGTAGTCGTGTTTGCCTAGCAGAAGTGCAGGATTTACTCTGCCGCTGCCCGGTCTTTTCACCCGTCTGGTTTCTCAATAATGGCATTGACCTTTCCAGCATGCTTTGAGGTGGGTGGAGGAAAAGCACCAGATAAAACCTAGACATCATCATCACCATCGTTATCATTAATAACAACAATAATAAATAGCAACAACAACAGTAACAATAACCCGTGTTGCATACAGCCCACAAATTTACTAGACAGCAGGGTCAAGATCCTCAAGAAGCATTAATGATTTGTGGCATCTCCCTTTTTAGGGCTCTGAACAACAATTATTGAGGGGTGAGGGGGTGGTTTTTCAGCTCAGCACTTTTTCAAATGCCTGAAGTTAGCCCCTGCAACGTGGAGGCACCCAAAAGGATTAGGAGTAACCTAAAACATGCTAGCTCAAAAGGTCGGCCCATCTCGAGTGGCCGTTTGCATGGCTGTGTCGACAGAAGTCAGCCCCCGATGCACTTCAGTCCTGTCCCAGGATCTCCTGGGACATATAGAGCACAATTCCCCCACAATTAACTGCTGTGTTCGGGTTTGTACATGCAATACACAACGTGCTCAGAGCTAGGCGACATGCCAGAGGCCACACGGGAAGTCTGTGGCAGAGAAGGGAATGGCACATAGGTGAGCAAGTGCCCCCATCCTTGCCCGCCCTTCCTCTCTGGTGTACATGTTTGCTCAACTTTGGGGGCAGTGGTGTCCTCGCCCACCCATGCCGGTAAACACGGGCAAACACGATCGCAGGGTCCTACATGTGTGTGTTTGTGCACACACGTGCCGGTGGTACATGCTCGGTGTACATGCCCGCTCGTGGACGTGGAGGCAGGGGCACACTTGTAGCAGGGCGGCTGGTCGGGGGCACACATGCACGCCACATTCACATGCGTGTGCCTGTGTCACCCACCGTGCTGGGGGCTGAGCCCGAGAGCACAGCGCTAAGCTGCAGCTGCTCCTTCAGCTGACAGCAGTAGTAGGCCCTTATCCTCTCCGTCCCTAGAGGCTCCCACTGCGGGTGGCAATGAAGAACAGCCCACATGGGCCGCGGACCAGGAGGGCTGTAGGGCTCAGCTCATGAGCTGCCCTGTCACCTTGCAAAGCCCCTTCCCCTTCCCTGACCCCACTCATAACCCGGGGGTCACAAGCCTTGCTCTCCCGGCCCCATAAGCCGCTGGCTCCCGCCTCCGAGCTGCTGGCGCCGCGCGGATTTTATCCGGCTCATGCGCTCGCCCGCGCAAAGGGCAGCCTGGGCTCCGGCTACCCCAGGAAGGGGTTAACCGCCTAATCCACCAGGGTTTTCTTCTCCCCCCTTCTCCCCTCTGCACAGAAATGCTGTTTTTCCCTGGATTCCAGCATCGTCCCTGCTGTGCTTGCAAGCTGAATCCAGGTGCTGGGGCAAGGCCATTGAAAACAATACCAGAAGCACTTGCATATGGGTGGGAGAGTCGGAGGCCTGGCGTCAGCGAGTCTGCCTCCCTCCCTCCCAAGCTGGGCTGTCTGTGCAGCTGCGGGACACACAATCAAGCTATCAACATTCACCACGCATAATTAGCAATCAGGACCCTCAGCTCCTTTCACAGCAGCTTTGCTCTCCACCCCCCCTCTCCAAGGCAGGGCCCCCCCAACAAAAGAGGCTTTATTTTGGAACAACAGATTAAAGAGGAGAGTGAAAAATAGCATCTCCAGCCACCGGGCAGGGAGGGAGCATGTGTGTGCGAGGGTGCGCGAGTGTGCACAAGGAAAATCACGAGTGGCTTGAGAGGCTTTGGCTGCCAGGGTGTGGGAAAGAGGAAGGAATGCGGTTAATCGCTCTCTTGCCGGAGCGGCGCAGGCCGGGGGAGGAAGGGAGAAGCCCGGCTGGCTGCTGTTTGGGGTCCGGGCATCAGCCCGGGAGCAGCTGGGGGTACCCAGGCTGGCAGGCGTGAGGCCGTGCATCCCCCCCTGCCCCTCCGGGGTGGGCGGCAGCTCCGTCTGGCCCGCGCGGGCACCGGGAGCGTGTGGAAGGCCGCCCCGAGCACAGGCATGCCGAGGGGAAATCCGCTCGCGGGGCCTGAAATAGCACAGCCCAGGGAGTGGCGGGTCTTCCTGAGGCCCAGCCCAGCACTGGGACCTCTGTGTGCCCTCATCCCACCCCCTAAAGGCCCCCACTTCCCCGAGCCTCCAGCGCCCTGGGAGCTCGGGGTGGGCGGCAGGCTCCAGAGAGCAGATGGAGCACCCTCCCTTGGAAACCAAAGGCACCAGGAGATGGCAGACCCGGAGCCTGGCACCCCCAGGGTAGCCATGCCACGTTGGAAGAGCAAGGCTTGGACTGGGCGAATCGGCACGGTTGCATCAGACGGCACACGAGCCGAGCCCTGCACTCTCCGCAGGCGCTCGCCAGAGAGACTTCAGCACGTGAGCCGGGTGCAAAGAGGGCGACATACGTCTGCCTGAGTCTGCTGGCAGCACCCCACGGCGGCTCTGCAAGGGATGAACTGCTCCTCGTTGGCCCGGTTCACTCTGAACCCTAACGATGGGGGTTTAAATGGTACGCAAGATAATCCTGCTATGACAGCCTGTGCCATCTGCTGTGGCATTGTGGGCAGCACGGCTGCTCAGAGCCGAGACCTTCTGACAGCTGTTCAATAGCCAGGGCAAAGCCAAGCCTGATCCAACGATCCTTTATCTCTGAGCTCGGCACCATCTCGTGACTGCCTGTCACGTCAGCAGTCTCAGCAGCAAGGCCAAATACCCAGCCGGGATCACCCGGCAGGGACTCCTCAAGGTCTGAGCTGGAGCACGTGGGCTAGAGAGCAGGGTACGGCCACTGAGCCTGGCTGGCAGCCGTGGCTGTGCCAGCCCCGGGCCCGACTATTAGCCAAAAACCACCCGGAGCCCCGTGGGAAGCGCAGCACGAGGAAGAGGGGGGAAAGTTAAATTGCTGGGGTAGAACCAGGAGGATTTGGGAGAGAAGAGCTGGCGGTAGGACTGCAGCGCCCTGCACAGTCACACCTGTCACCCTCTCCAGCTGCCACGCGCACCACTCCACCGTGGACCATGGACTCCACGCTGCAGAGAGAGTCTCCTGGAGCTGCAAACAGCAAGGACACGTGCTTTGGGATAGGGCAGCGTGAGTGTTAATCCCACTACTGCCACCTGCAGATGTTTTCGGCTTGCAGTTTGGAGTTTGAACTCCCCAAACAGGAGAGAGGGGCTGGCCCAGGCTCTGGACTGAAATAGTTTCCAGGCATCAGAACTTGTGCACAGCTTGGCATTTGCAAGCGTGCCATGAAAAGCGACTGGGCTCAGGACCAGCGTTGCTCTGGCAGGTGCCCCTAGCATGTAGGGAAGCTGACTGGGGGCGGGGGGAGATGCCAGAGCCGGTGCGAGCCAGCGGAGTGATCATCCACGCCATGCTCCGCCGGCCAACCCTGACTCTCAGAGGTGCTTGTGGCTTATTGCCAACGTAACCGGGGCCTCATTCTGATGGGTAATGACCCCCCTGCAATTCCCATGGCTGCAAGAGAGTCAGAAGGACTCAGCACCCTGGCCGCTTCTGCCCGCCTTTATTCAAACACATCCAATGATGCCGTACAGCCGTGTGGGAGGCAAGACCAGGCCTGGGATAAGACCCCTTTCCACTTGGAGAGGTCTGTAGCAGGGCAGAGCGTGGGGTCAAGGGTTGTGCTGCCTCCAGCAAATCGTTGCCTTGCTCCGTGCCTCAGTTTACCCTGCCACCCTTTGTCGGCCTGGACTGCAGGCGCTGCAGGGCTGGGCCCCGTCTCTAACGCTGGGGACAGGCGGCTGCAGACCTCGGGCAGGGTCTCCTAGGTGTCCCCCCCAAGGAAGTGCACAAGCTGCTTCCGCAGCTGGGGGGAGCAGGGCAAGCAC
The DNA here is from genome assembly GCF_030867095.1 of Alligator mississippiensis. Lineage (NCBI taxonomy): Eukaryota > Metazoa > Chordata > Crocodylia > Alligatoridae > Alligator > Alligator mississippiensis. The sequence goes on along the minus strand of NC_081829.1, from coordinate 1,880,322 downwards.
AGCTGCCTGAAAGGAAGCCAATGCTCTCGTACCCCAACCCTGGGCGTCTGCAGGGTCCCAGAAAAAGCTCCGGTGAGAGGGGAGCAGGATGCGAGCGGCAGAGCCGCCGAGACCGCTGGCGCCAGGGAGGTGATTCACAGCATCCTACAAGGAGCTGGCAGCTCCAAGCCGGCACACGCCCCATCCGGGACCCGCAGGTCTGACAACAAGCCCTATAAAAAGCCGATGTTCCTGGCATGCTGGCGGCACATCAGGAAGAGCACAGATCTCTCCCCGTGGCTGAGGTCCTCTCTGCAAATGCCTCTCCTGCTCCAAGGGACCAGGAGGGCGGGAGCCGGGGGATGAGGGTGATAAGCAAATGGTAGCAGCTGGTGGCCGATTTTCCCAGAGTCAGTCGCTGGGGCTCCCTGACAGCTGCTTCCTGGAGCCTGCTATCTCATGCGCTCATCTTGGAGGATGTGGTACCCGTGGCCCCGACGCGCTGCCTTCAACATGTCCCGTTTCCTGGACCGGGACACTGGCCTGCGCCTCCTTTCTCACGCCCTGCCCCACAGACAGCTGGAGCCTGCAGGACCCGTGCATCCACCCGGGTGGAGGGACACCCCGGCGCGCCCTGCTCACGGTCCCTCCTCTGCCAGCTTCCCAAGTCGCTGCCCTAAACAGAGCAGCAGGAGCAGGCAAGGATGCACCTCGCCTCTAGACCCGGGGGATGCTGTGTCCCCCGCATTGGGCATCTGCCACCAGATCTCAGGCGAGGCGCCTCTGCCCACATCCCTTCTTAATGCCCATGCTTTTGGGGTGCTTTATGCCGGGGGTTTCGTCTGCTCCCAGAATTGCTTTCCTTTGCTGCTCCGTGCACCCACTCGCTTGCTCCCCTGGGTGCCCAGGCCACATCTAACACTGCAAACTCACCAGCACCGGACAACAGGGAAGCAGCCTCTGTACATAGTGCATGGAGGGAGGGGCAAGATGCCTGGGACTAAAAATGTGTGCGCACGTGTGGACATGCTCCAGTGAACGCACACACACACCTGCATCCGAGTATGTTTGTACCTGTCCTAATGGGCAGCACATTGCACCTTTGCAAGGCAGCAGAGATGGAGTCTGCACATATGGATCAATATGAGAGAGAGAGTGTGAGTGAGTGTGAGTGCGTGTGTGTACATGCATACATGTACCTCTGCCCAATTGCATGTTTGCACATGAAACCATGGCTAAATCTGCCTGTCAGATGCATGTGTAGTTGTGCAAGTGTGTATGTGTGTGCGTGCTCACAGAAACCAAACCAGCCAGTAGTCATGACCATCTTTGACTTCAAAGGTCAAACACCTACAACACGTGCACCTCTGCCTAATGGCGTGTATGCACAAATTGGTGTGCACATGCATGCGTGGCTAAATCTGCCTGTATCAGATGCATGTGCAGTTGTGCATGTGTGCACGTGTGTGTGTGTGTGTGAATTCAGTCCCCATGGGTGAAAGTCCCTGCTATTTATTTTTGACACTGGTTCCGCTGTCAGGAGCGCGAGCAGGCGCGGCGTGCCCCGCAGGTGTGCGCCTGTTGGCCCCAGCGTGGCTATTTCCAGCACGTGGCCCGAGGTCGCAAACAGGTGCCGGGTTGCTGGTGACTCAGAAGAAAGCGATGGCCCCGGCAGCGCGCGGCTCTGCAAGTGCAGCACATCCTCCCTCCTACGATATCCTCTCTGGGCCCCGATACCAGGAAAGGCCCGCGACCCCCATGCAGCGCGGGCTGCGGGCAGGCGAAGGGCTGAGGCGCCTGCCTCTGTGCCCGGCCCTGTTCACTCCTGACCTGCGACTCGGGCAGTGCCATGCTTTGAGGTGCCCGAGCGCCGCACAGGACCACGGTAGCTGATCCATTTTGTGCCTGGGTACAGAACCACTGCTCAGGGCAGAGATCAGGTCGCCTTAAAGCACCCCGCTGGGGTAGGGAGGTGGGAAACAGCCCCCTATTAGAGATGGAGCGACTGAGGCACTGCACACAGATGAGACTTGGGCAGAGGAGTCAGGAATAGGCTCAAGGCTCCCTCCCGCTGCAAAAAGCCCAGGCTATGAGACTGAACAGCAGTTGGTACTCGGATGGATGAGGGGGTGCAGAGGGGCTCTGCTTCTCCCTCCCAAAAGGGTTTGTCGTTTCCCTGAAACAGGAGGGGTTTGCCCAACACACCAGCACACGCACATGCACACGCACATGCACACGCAATGCTCTGCCCGGCCTGGGCGAGAAGGCTTCCCTTGGGACAAGCCTGACCCAGAAGCGAGGGGGTCACACACCACCGGCCCAGCACGTGTACAGAGAAGGAGCTCAGCCTGCGAACCCCCCCGCATGGAAACACTTTCCTCTGCGAAAGCAGCTACCTCCCGCCTCCGTACGTACACCCCTGAGCCCACGACCGAATCCCCGAGGAGCAGTTGCTACCAAGGAATATCAGCTCAGCGCCGCCCCTCTTCGTCTGCCAGTGGAAAAAGAGCATTGGCTTTATCTTAGCCTGTATCAGGCTCTAATAACCTACTTTATTTTTAGATAAGGTGAAAGCCAATGATCTGCCGGCTCGAGAGCATTTTCCACTCACATCTGCATTTGTACAATTTGGTTTCCTGTCGTGGTTAAGACGCTGTTCCAACCAACCTGAATTGTTATTTCGTTCGTGCGGCGAAAAGCCCTTTGCAATATATAGATCTGGGGAGGTTAAAAAAAAAGAAAGCAACGCACGGCGGCAGCGACCTCAGCTCCTACTCGGGCCCGAAAAAGGCAAGATGCCTTCAAAAGCGACACCTCTTTCTCAGAACCAGTCAGATAATGAAGCCCGAGGCCGGGAAATGACGGGGTAGTTTGGACTGAAAGGCAGGGAGGTGCCCGCAAGTCAACTGAAAAGGCCCCGCGGCCTTTGTGGCGGGCCCAGATGCAAAGCCAAGCTGACCTTTTGTGCTCGCTGGGCATGGGACAGGCGTCCTGATACTGCCGTTGCTAAATAGCTCTGATCTGCAGGACACCCACGCGCTTCAGCAGAGAAAGTGTCCATTTCACAGGTGGGGAAACTGAGGCACGTCCTCCATCATCACGCAGAGACGCAGGGGCAGGCACAGCTGTCTTCCTCCTCCCACCCCAGGGCCGTGCAGGGCAGAGGGCCCCCCTAAAGCGGGAAGAGCAGCTCAGTGCTGGTCGGGGTCTGAGCTCCCCCTCCCCGTCACGTCGACGAGGGACCAGGCTGAGACCTGCCCAGCTCATCACCCCAGCTGGCGCCCGATCGCGGACCCCCCGGCCCCGGCTGCGGCTGTTCTTCCAGCTGTGCAGGGCAGGGTCCCCAGGGGCCTGCGGGCTCGGCGCTGAGTCCGCCCTGCCAGCGGCAGGCCCTCGGCCCGGCTTCCTCTCTGACGCAGAGTTTCCGTTCACCCCGAGCAGGTGACAGGTGAGGGCACTGGCACGGCGCGGGCGGCTGATCTGGACACGCTGTGCTCCGCGGGGCCGCACTCGGCCTGCCAGGGGAGAGGGACGCTGGCCCGGGTGCTGCCGCTCTCCCGAGACCGACTGCTGCCAAGCTCTCAGGCGGTCTCTTCTACCCTATGTCCCATCCAGAGCACTTCTTGCCCTGACCTTTGCCAGGTCTGCTCCACGGGGAAGTTCCCCACCCTCGTCCCCAGACGGAAAGCTCCTGGCCAGGGATTACAAAGCAGGGAGGGTATAAAGCACAATTAACTCAACCATCCACAGATGCTTGTTGGAGGGGGGATTTGGACTCCCAACAGACAAAGGGACTGGGTCTCTGCTTGCACCCACCATCACCTCACCTGGGGGGCATCAGGGGGGTAGTGTGACTTCCACAAGACCCATGCGTTTTAGACATGGGAGCCAGCTCCGAGTGGAGACAAGGCTGGGCATGGAGAAGGACGAGCAGAGGTGCAAGGGGAGTGCGGAGGCCCTTTCATCTGTGCCAAGGATGGGGCTGGAAGGCACTGGCCAGGTCAGGCTTCTCTGCTGCCTTGGGATGCTCTGGTTTGGTACAGGCAGGGGGGCACATACGTGCAGTACCCCCCTGCCCGGTTAGCAGCCACGTCCTCGTCTCAATGTACACACACGGTGGGGATAATCCCTAAGCAAAATGGCCTTGCATTGAATTGATAAGGAGCAAACACAGAGGAGCCATCAGGGGACAATCAGAAAGCCCACTCCCCTGGGAGTGCCCTCCAAGGGGCTGTTGGCCCACCCGGGTGAAGCACAACAGGTCACCGCTCGCAGGGAAGATGCCGGCACAGCTGGCCAGAGGCCCCAGCTTTTGCAAGTGTGTGGAGACCCTTGAAATAAAGATGCTCCAGAAATGCAGAAGGGGCAGATTCTGGTCATGGGCATCTAGGGAACGGCACCTAAACAGAGACCCCACCCCACGGCAGAGCCCACGTGAGCTAGGGGCACTGGCAATGTCCCTGCTCTAGCTAGTGCCTTGCTTTGCATTACCTAGATTGCATCCCATTCCTTATTTTTTTTGAATAGATGGGAAACTGAGGCACAGACTCTGGGTCAGGGAAGCTGCTGGATCTCCCGTGTCCCCTTCCAGCTGGACAAAAGGGCAGGAGTAGAAACAGATCTGCTCCCCCCAATACAATAATCCAGACACTGTCCCTGCTAGCAGGGCCGGGGAGGAGAAAGTGGCAGAGATGGATGGCCTGGATTGCCATCCTACTGCTTCCTAATCCTGCCTTTGAACTGGGCTCGGCCATGAAAATCAGGACCAGAGAGGCAGCTGGGACAGCTGCTCGGGCTGATCTGCAGGAGGTCTCATCACTCCCCACACCGCGATCGGTGCACGTTCTCCTGGGCTCTCTACACCCATCTTGCGATGTCTTCAGGGCAAGGAGTCACCTCCTCTCTGATCCCCGCCACTAGTCCAGTCGTGGGGCTTTGAAGAGAGGCTACGTTAAACTCTGTGGCGGTTTAGCCGGCCAACAAAGGGGACACGCACGGGCTGAGACCCGACACACTCTGTACGCTTGTGAACCGGCACTCGGGACGTCCGAACGGAAAGGGCCTGGTGCATGCAGTCGCTTTGGACCCGACCCCCTGTATTCGCGCTGGGGAGGAGGGAAGAAACCCTCCAGCCTGTTGTTTGACAGATCTAAAGCCCCGGGGCCGGGGCCGGGGCCGCGGCCGCGCCGAGCTGTCCGGACGGCGAGAGGGGCGTTGAGAACTTCCACCTGGGAAGGAAGAACCCAGCTGGTCCTGACAGTCAGGCATCCGAGCGACTCCAGCGAGTCTGCCCTGCCATCTGGAACGCGTATCAGAGACAGCCGAGGCCCCGCTCCCCCCGCGGGAATGTCACCTCCCGGGGGGCCGTGCCATGCCGCGCTCCCCAGCCGCCCCATCCCCTCCTCCCCCTCCTCGGCCCCTGCCCCCGGCCAGGCGGGCACCGAGGCCCGTGGTGGCTGGGAAGAGCGCTGGGTAAAGCAGGGCTCTTTTGTGCTGGTGCAGGGGGACTAGGAGGGCAAGGCTGAATTTGGGGGGCCGGAGCAGGGTGGGAATCCATCCGCCTTGGGAGAAGCGCAGCTCCTTCCATAACTCGGAGCTGGGACTGACCTTGGATTACCTCCCAAACTCAGCAGCTCATCAGGCCAGACCGGGCCATGGCGCCATCCTGGAGACAGAAACCCTCGCTGACCCATAGAGGAGTGCGGATGCTGAGCCCAGCCCGGCCTCCCAGGCTCCAGCTGGGGAGCGAAGGACTCGAGCATCCAAAAGCCTCTCGCGCCTCGGTGCCCCCGGCTGTCTCCTGGAAGAGGACCCCCGAGGCATGCGCCAGGCAGGCCTGATCGATCCTTTCCAGCCCCCCGCGGACCAGAGGGATGAACTGGCTGGCGAACGCACCAAGCGGGTCTCTAAGCAGCACCAGCAGCTGCAATCGGAGGCAGAGGAGGGGGTGACCGCAGTGCACGACCCACCGCAGCTCCACGGGCATCCAGGCTTTCCCATAACCACCCATCACCCCCAGCGCCTGCACAGCCACCGATCCTCACCACCGGCCCCCGGCCCCCAGCGCTGCCAGCCAGGACGGACCATCAGCGAGGTCCTGCAAGGCCCTTCCCTTGGCTCAAAATGCCCAGGTGAAGCCCACTGCAGCAGTGGGAAAGCAGGGGGATGATGGTCAGCGTGACCGTCGTGACCCAGCACACACAAGTGGCTTGCATGGTGTCTCCCTGCCTTGGACACTAAAGCAGTCTCTGAATAGAGGCAGGAGCCTTCCCCACCCAGCGCTCTTCTCGTGATAGAAGAATCCAGCCGCCAGGCACAGGCGGGATCCTCCCTTGGCATAGATCAGTCTTGCCCTCAATGGGGATCAACTGGATTCCCAGAGCAGGGGTGGGGAACTGGTATGGGGGGGATTTGACCTGTGGATTATTTCCCCTTCAGATGACTTCAACCTGGTCCCAGAAGGGCTCCCAAGTGGGGATGCCATCACCCCCGGGTGCAGCAGCCAGCGGTTCTGCTTACAGGAGAGAAGGACCGAGGCTTCAGGGTGTGTCAGGCCAGAGGGACCACGGCAAAGCCCTACAGACCCTCAGCCCAGCAGGTCCTGGTGGACCTCGAGCATGTCCTGACGCCTGTTCCTCCCTGCGGTTTAAATAGGGGAAGTGGTGGGCCAGGTGCTGGGCACCAGGCACTTCGGTCTCAGTGATAGGGATGGGTCATCAGGCACTGATGGAGGCTTTGGGTGTGCTCTTGCCCTGGGAGAGCAAGCTGGTGGTAGGCTTCCTCTGCCCAGGGTGCAACTGGGGTAGGCTGTAGCATGGCTGACAAGCCAGAGCCCTGGGGTCAAGGCTGCAGGCCCGACAGCGAGGGGGGCAGGAGTGTCGGAGGGTTGCTGTACCCATGATGGTCCAGAGAAATGTATGGGCTCAAGGGGTCTTTCCATGACCACATTTCTTGGAGAGCGATCAGACCAACTTGGGGGCACGTGGAGCAATGGAAGAGATGGGTGCAATGAAAGAGGTCCCCAAGGGAGGCAGGGCATGGATCAGAGACCAAGGCCCGCTGCAGGAAGCAGATGCATCCCTTAGGCCTTGCATTTGCTTTCGCTCCATCGCTGCTCCCGGTCAGGTTGGGAATGGGCTCGGATACTGCTGAGGAAACCCCTAGCAGGGGGCTCAGATCCTTCCCCTGCACACCTCCCTGCTGAGAGGCGAGCGCCTGGCTCGGGCACAGGTGAGGCCACACGTCTTCTACTTCCTGAGCAGGCCCGCGTGCCAGGTGCCCCGAGGGCAAAAGCACCGTGAGCTTTCACCAAGTTCGTTTCTGGGAATACCTGAAGTCACCAGGATCAATTGTAGAACGATTTTTATCTTGGCTAAGGAGGTCAGGGTAATTTATACAACATTTGCACATGGGGAAACCAGCAGGGCTGGGAGATTTGGAGCAGGACAAGGCTGGATGGGACCCAGTCCAACACCCTGCTTAGGGCAGGATGGTCCCCGTCCGACCCATCCGGGACACGGACTGTCTGAGCCTTTCTGCATAGGGGAGAAATGGAAAAACAGCAAAAAATATTGGATGAGCACCAGGGGCAGAAGGGCAACGGCATTTCGCTGCTGCACCCCACTGCCTGGGATTTCAGTGAGGCAACGAGCTGAGTAGGATGCAGTGTAAAAAGATCAGGCCTTTCTATGGCTAATGCAGAGATGCAGTTACGTCGTGCAGGATGAATCCTGATGCAGGGAGAGCAACGCTTCTGCTTCCGGGCAGGAACCGGCTGCCACCTTGGAGAGATTGAAAACCGTGTTAGGCTCCCGCGGGGTCCCTGCACCTTGCTCAGATGGGTCCTGGGGGTCTAGTTGCTGGCAGGGTCGCGGACTCAAACTCCTGGTCTGATACAGTCACGTTGTTCCTTTAATGAATTGAATCCTGCCAAGGATTTCCAGGAAGGGATCCACTGCAAGGATCGGAAGAGGAGGTGGAAACCAGCCAGCTAATGGATGACTGGGGATGATCAAAACGGAGTATCACCCAAACTAAAAAAGCCTTAGGGGTGTTTTCCCAGAGAAGGGAGGCTAGTCTTGCGGCTGGGTCCTGGGGCTGAAGCCCTCTTCTGCAATCTTCAACTGCTTTATCTCGGTGCCAACTTTCCCCAGCTGTAGTATGGGGGGAATATTTATTCAGATGACCATAACACCCATGAGACCAAGACCCCGTTACGCAAGGTGCTAGCAAGGCACAGAGCGAATGCAAGCGCCGTGGGTCCCAAACGCTTGTGGGGCGGGATGCTCTCTCAGCACACCACCGTGCAGCGCTGAGCGCTGGTCCGGGCTGGCCGTCTCAGGGCTGTGCAGCGTAAACACTTCTCTGTCCTCCCTCCTCTAGGCATCAGCAGAGCAGCTCCTTTCCGTGCACCTGGGCAGGCAGGTAAAGGTGTGTCATTACCCAGGTGCTAATTACCCTGAGAACCCGGCAAGAGAAAGTGCAGGGAGAGGAAGGGCATGCGGCCAGCCCCGCAGCTGCTCTGCTCCCGGGGGAACGCGGAGATGCCAGCTTGCTCCTTTTAGCTCTTTATTTATAGCTTCCCCTTTGGGTCGCACAGCTGGAGCCGGCTCGAGGGAGCAGCGGGGAGGGAGCGGCGACGCCGGGCAGGCAGGGGCGGCGGCGCTGGAAAAAGCTTCGTCGCTTGGGTCGAATCCTGGCCCTGCCTCCCAGCAGAAGAGACGGCTTGTTGCTCCGACAATGCAACCTTTCAGCAGGGCACTGAGCCGGAAGCGGTTGGCCTGGGCTCCCAGGGCCTGACTCACTCCCATGAGGTCTGCCAGCCTCCCAGCACCTGATCCATCTTCCCCGGGAAACGGCTGCCTGCCCGGGGGTGACCGCGCGGCGCCGCGCGGGGATGCTCCTGGCTCCGAGCGAGGCAGGGCGTGGAGCAGGCGAGGTGCCGTGGGAGCAGGGCCGTGAGTCAGCACATGACACACTCTTGCCTGTGAGTCAGCAACACGCACCGGTCCCCCCGAATCGTGAGACGGCCGAGGGCCAGGGAACGCCGGGTTCTGGGCCCTGACAGCATCACGAGCCTTGCAAAGATGGCACGAGGCTTGGCAGCGTGATGATGCCCCTGGCGTAGGAAGAGCCGCTGCCCTGGGTACCGCAGCCGGGAGGTGCGATTGCAGCAGACTTAGGCACACCTGGCCTAGCTCGCCTGGATAACAGGTTCGGGAAAGGTGTCCGTGTGAGCCTCCCTCCCAGGCCTGGATCCTCCCCACACCGTCTACCGGGGATGTGTCCAGCTGAGCTGCCCCGAAACCAGGCAGGTCCCAAGGCAGCTGTCCTAGGAGCCCAGCTTGGGTGCTTTGCAGCAAGCAGACAAGTCACGAGCGGGCCCCAGGAAGGAATGAGATGATGATATTTCGTGGGGGACTTTTCACCTGTTGCTTCATTTCTGAGCTCTCACATTGCTTTGCTGCGTCCCGTTTTCCTCTGCAAGCAGGAGGAGGAGGGGAAACCTGCCTTTGGCTTTATCCTCAGAGGAGGATGCCACAGTGGGTACGGCTCCCTCGTCTCCTTTAGCAGTGGTGGGGAGCTGGTAGGCAGCAAAGCCCTTGCAGAGGCCTGGCGGTGAGATGCACGAGGAGCTCAGCTGGGCAGGGACCCCTTGCCCATGGGCTTAAGGCATTTGCTTAGCAGCCACGGGGAGGAAATGCAGGTGGCAGAATCCAGGGATCTGGGAATCATTGGGTTTGTAAAGCCCCAGCTCCAGGAGTCCTGTGACTGCAACACCCTTTCATTTCCACGGGCACCCTCACGCCAGAGCTCAGCTGCTAGAATAGAAAAAAGAAAAACCCAAAATTAGGGTATTTTTTTTTTCTAAATCCTGATTGTTCAGGTCTGGCTCTTGGTTTTTGCATCTTTGCCTAGTCTCCAGCACTCTGAGAGTGGCCGGCCAGCGATCAAAAGAGACTCAAACTCTCCCCCAGAGCCTCTGATCTCACGCCTCCCCCTCCCACTCTAACTCTGTTTAGCCTCTAGTGTTTTTAAGTCTACCTTTAAAAACAAGAGTGAATCTCCTGCAGCTGCAGCGCCAGGTGTCTGGGGTGAGAGCGCGAAAGGGCTGGGGCAGGAAACGGGGTTGCCAGCATGCGCGCTCTCAGCTTTCTATTTGAGAAGGCAACTTCACTTTCTCAGAGGGGTGCAGGGCCCCGGTTCAGGGGAGAGGGCCTGGAGTGGGCGAGGAAGAAAGGCAGTGGGGGCTGCCCTCCTCTCTCACCCCCCCAACCCGATCCACAGAGCCCACCCCCTGGGCTGCCCTTGCAATAAGAGGGGCCCCGCTGGGACCCAGCTATGCATGCGCATGTGGGAAAGGGGGTAGACGTGGATGGATGCATGGGCCAGAGGCCACGATCCACGCACGCCAGCACAGGGCTAGGTGCTGCCGTCCCTTGAGGCATGCATGCTTCCTTTGCATCCTGCCTAGCAATTGCCCCCACGCATTGCTGCATCCTAGGGCCACCAGCTGTGCTCATGTCCCGGGGGATCCCAGGTCCCAGCGTGTACGTGCCATCTTCTCCCTACCAGGGGCCGAGGGGGGCTGTTCAGTGCAAGGGGACCTGTTCCTCCAAATCCTGCTAGGGACTGAGGCCCGTATCAGCTCCTACCAGCCAATTCGGGCCTGTGCCCTTGCAGGATGGCAGTGCCGCAGGAAGGGCCAGCTCACCCGCCCCCGGGCAGCAGCTGCAGAGCCGGGGGAAGCCCCACCAGCCGCCTTGCCCTGCCCCACCTAGGCCAGCAGGCCTGGCGCGGCCTTCCCCAGCAGCTTGGCGCTGCCCTCCCTGTGCCATTCGAAAGCTGCCCTCTCACTTTCCCGCTTTCACTCACTCTCCCCAACAAGAGCCCGGGGAGGCGGGGGGAAATCGGGGGTCTGTTTTGCTTTTTTTTTTTGCAGCTAAGGACTGAAAAGCTCCTGTTTCAGAGGCAGCAGACTGAAGCACTCTCCCCACCCCACTTGTGAGCACAGCAGCACGGGCACAGCCCCTGGACCTGGCACTCGCTGGGGCTGCGAGCCGTAGCCAGGCAGAGCCGGGAGCAGCGGTTTCTGCCTGGGGTCCCGGTTAGATTCGTCTGCCAGCAGCGATGGATCCAAAACACGCGCCCCGAAAGGGGGGTCCGGGACGTGCCCAAGGCCACAGCAAGAGACGGTGGCAGAGACACAGACCTGTGCAGTCAGGCCCCGTCCCGGCTGCATCCACTCCTTGCTCCCCCATCGCGCCCAGCCCTCCTTTCTGGTTCTGACTCAGATCCTCTGACGCCGCAGCGCGGCTCTGACAACAAGCAAGCAGCTGCGGGGACGGAGGGCTGGAGGAAAACGGCGCCCTGTACTTTGCTTTGCTTTCTAGGGCAGGGTTGTTTCAGGCAGGCTACATCCAGCACCTCGCGCAACGGGACCTGGAGCCTGGGCTCAGGCTGCCTTCATGGAAGAAATAAGGCGTTTGCTCCCACCAGGCCTTCCTTGCCCATCTCCTGGCCAAAGGAGGGGTGAAAGAGCGAGAGCAATGAGGAGTGAGAGCGATGGAGAGGAGAGGAGAAAGGAGAGGAGAGGGCTGGGGAATGACAGAGCGAAGGGGCGGATGTGGTGAACCTGAAAGTGTTGAAAACGACAATAGCGGGACCCAGCGCTATATTAGACAAGCAGTATAAATAGCCTCCCGATGGAGGGGGGTGCTGCGGAGCGGGGGGGCTGGCAGGAGGGGTGCTCTGCTCCAGTCAAATGCAGGTCATGGGGCCGTGCAAAGAGGGGTGGGGTAGGGGAAGCAGACCAGGCCTCCCCTGGGGGACTAGCTTCCCCGACAGCAGAAGAGGGGCTTGGGCTGGAGGGGAGCGTCCCTAGCTGGCTGCCGTGCTGAGGGTCTGAGGACATTGCTCCCGAAAGCTTATGTGCTCTTGCTGCTCTCACTTAGTCTGAAACAGCACTTCGCAGTCCTTTTTTACACGTGGGGCACCCTGCCTTAGATGCAGGGCACCCCGGATTAGACACAGGGCACCCCACCTTAGACACAGGGCACCCCGGATTAGACACGGGGCACCCCATTTGAGATGCAGGGCACCCCAGATTAGACACAGGGCACCCCACCTTAGACACAGGGCACCCCGGATTAGACACAGGGCACCCCATTTTAGATGCAGGGCACCCCAGATTAGACACGGGGCATCCCACTTTAGATGCAGGCACACTGGATTAGACACAGGGCACCCCACCTTAGACACAGGGCACCCCATTTTAGATGCAGGGCACCCTACCTTAGATGCAGGGCACCCCACCTTAGATGCAGGCACCCCGGATTAGACACAGGGCACCCCACCTTAGACACAGGGCACCCTATTTTAGATGCAGGGCACCCCACCTTAGATGCAGGCACCCCGGATTAGACACAGGGCAGCCCACCTTAGATGCGGGGCACCCCATCTGAGATGCACGGCACCCCAGCTTTTAATTTGCGCTCATCATCTGGCTACAGAACAGTGGGGTCTTCCCTGCCCAAGTGCAGGGGGCTGGACCTGATGATCTGTAAGGTCCCTTCCAGCCCCTAAAAACTATGAAACTATGAAACCCTAGAGCAACTCTTCCCTTGCAAAGCCCTCAGCAAGCCCATGACAGGGCAGCTGGCTTTTCATGCTCTGGATTCCTACTGGCAGGGTCTGGGTTAATCCGGGAAGCATGCCTGCACACCTAGCCAGGCTAACATTGCACAGCACCCTGGAAAGGATCTCTGCGGCACCCTGCGTGAGCACGGCTGGGCTATGAAGTGCCTTAGTTCCCACCTGCTCGCTAGCCTCCTGCTCACCAGCCCCTCCAGGAAGCCGTGGGGGGAAACACATCCCCAGGGAAGGGGGCTGCTCTACAAGGCAGGGCGGGGGTGATACAGAGGTTGGGTCAGGGAAGACACCAGGAGAGCCCAGGTGGGTTTGGCGAGGTGCATCGTGCCCCGGTTCAGCTCTTCCATCACATTTGGGAGAGAAAGAGAGAAGTGTGCAGCCGCCCACGGCCAGCCGCGTGCAGGTGCGAGAGCGCGCTGCCTGCCAGGTTTTGCCGGGAGCCCACTCCGATCCTGGCTGCCTCTCCGGCCAGCGGTCACTCCGGGGTCAGGCCAGCACCAGCTGCTGGAAGGTTACTCAGAGACACAGGAGGTTGGCAGGGGTGCAGGGAGGTGGCGGGGGGAGGCCCTGATCCTGGAACAGGACAGTGGGAGCTTGTGCAGAACAAGCCAGATGCACCCACCCCCAAGGCCTGGCTTCCAGGCCAGCACGGCTAGACCCGCAAAGGAGGAGCACCCAGCGCATGGTTCCCAGGCTCTGAGCCCCACGGCAGGATCAAGCCCCACACAGCACTGCAGGTGTCATCGATACAACCTGCTCCAGAGCCACACAAAGCCTGTTTATACAGCCCTCAAGCACCCAGCAACCCCAGGGAATTTGCCCGTGTGAGGCATCACTTCCCCATTTTACAGAGAGGGAAACTGAGACTGATTTGATTAGGATGGCGACATGCCCAAGGCTGCAGAGGGAGCCTGTGGCAGAGCCAGAGCCGGTTAGGCCTCTATTATCTGCAAAACCTCCCTGAAAACAGAAGTCTGGTAATTTTGCCGATAACCGGACCTCTGCTGCCCCCACATCCAGGCGACGGCGGATGCAAGGAAGAGCAGCAGGAATGCAGAGCGCAGGAATGCTTCAGGCCGGGCGATACCGCAGCCCCCAGTCATGCCGGAAAGGGAGCTCAGATTGGCACCTACCAGGTGCCAAGCGACCCCAGAGGGTGAAAGCGGGGCCCAGGGGTGAGATGGAGGAAGAAGAAAGGGCCTGACGCTGCCATGCAGGGAGGTGCTGCTGTAAGTCACCCTGCACGGAGCAGAGAGCACGCTGCAGGAAGAGGACAAGGGGAGATAACCCTTTGGACTGGAAAGACACAGCCCGTTATCCCTCCTTAGACCCGTACTGATCCAGTCTATGGAGAATGAAGGGTGCTGGCTGTTGTGTCCTTGTGTCTTTCATGGGAGATCATCAAAACTGGGCTGCATTGCCTTTTGGCATCATCGGGCCACTTCCATCTCCCCGCTTGGTTTTCTCCTGATTACAATTAGTTGAGACCTTATCAGCTCAGCTGCATTGCTCCGGTGGCCTGGAGCTCTCCCCACCTACCGGTGGGGCGATAAGAGACTATTTTCATTGCTTCTCTTGCGTGTCTTGACAGCGTCCCCGCATTGCTGGGCGCTGAGACACGTCCTACCTCCACGGGTTCTGGTTGCTGCTGCTTCGTTTCAATGGGGTTCAGTGCTCAGGGGGATGGGAAGCAGAGCACTGTGGGATGCTGGAGGACTGAGCAACCCCTTGCATGCCCTGCCGGCTGGAGATGCAGTGATTTTGAAGCACAATTTGATGGGTAGGACAGACAGGGGTTGCATGCACAGCACCGAAGTGCTCTGAATTGGAGTATAGGTTGTAACTGTGTTGGTCTAAGGACACAGGCAGGTTGTACCTTGTCTTCACCCAAATGTTCTTTATCCAAAGAACCTGGTCTGAATTGGGGTTGCATGTGGAGCGCTTCAAAGGTCCGGCTGCTTGCGGTCTCGGTGTCACCAGACCAGCAGTCCTCAGCCTTTTCAGACTCAAGGCCCGTCTCGATAGACTCGTGGCCCACGCAGAACATGCCAGCTCCTCCTTTTCACTTGTTTCTTTGGCTGCAGAAGAATAACAGAGCAACTCTTCTGTTGCAAAAAGACCTCAGTGAGGGAGGTCAGTGCTCTTTTAACACTACAGATTCCCGTTGAAAACCTCCAGGTTTCTCTTATGCAAGTTTGCACACCTAACAGTGTGTGTGTCCCCCTTCAAAGGATCTCTAGACCACCACCCTCCCTGCCCAGGGCCTGCAGCATCCTGGCTGAGAATCGCTAATCTAGATGCTACACGAAGGCACGTCATAAGCCAATTAAATTTGCTTGGAGAACGTCCTTGACCACGGAGCTGTCATGAAAGTTGCGGTCCAGCCCTGGGTCTGAAATCCCACATCCGGGTTGCTCTGCTGCGTGGGCATGCGATAAGACCCGTCTGTCATCACACGTGCATGTATCCCAGCAAATTATTTTAACAGCTGTGAAAAAAAGGAAGGTCAGAAGCACAGAGAAAAAAAAATCATCTCAGCTCCTTTGGCTGCATGGAACAAAAAAGGCTTTGGCTTGGAAATCTGGGTAGTTTCCCAGCCACGGCCCAAGCGTACTGTCAGCAGCAGCTCAGCAGATAGACAGATATCCCCGGCACAGCGCATCCATAGCTTCCTGCCACGGGGTCACCTGGCCCAGGTGTGCCTTTTAAAGAGGACACCGCCTGCCACATGAGATGGGAGGACACCTGCCAGCTGGATGAACAACCGCTCAGGACGGTCCAAGCTCTACCTGTGCAGCTCATGGCACGTTGGGAAGTGATGATGACCGAGGTAGCAACATAACCTCAGCTCCCCACGGACGGCTCTGCCACCTGGGAAGGCCTCTGGAGCTGTAACAAGACAAGACAAGCCCGGCCGGGGGAGCGGGAAAGAAAGCCCACGCGATGCATAAGGCCGCAGGGATTCTTCAAGGAGAGCTGCTGCGTGTTTCCCAGGCGAGGTGGTCTCACTTTTATTAGGCAGGCTGGGGCATTGCCATGGGAAATGCACCCCTCAAATGCCTCTACTCATGCAGATCGGGGCAACTTCCCTGGCCGCGCTGGAGTTGCTCCTGATTTATGCCAGCGTAAGCAAGAAGAAGACATGGTGCAGGCTTGGGGCCTGCTGGACGGGGTTAGTGATGTTGCACGGGACCAAAAGCACAAGGCAGCTCCCCCAAAGACACGTTGTCTGCAGCAGAGAGGAGGCTCCCGTGGCAGGAGCCTGCCCTGCGAATGCCGTACTGTCTCCTGGCATTGCAGCTCCACGCCGGCTCTCCTGTAAACCGCAGCCCTCCACCCGGTAGCGCCTGGCTTCCTCCGCAGGCCGGATTCCCGCACAGCTGGGGCGCGTGGCGGGCAGGAGCCAGCGCTATCTAGATCCTCCGGTTCCTCCGTGGGCAGAGCTGGGAGGGGGAGCTGGTGATGCAACCCAACGCAAGGTTGCGGGGGGCTTGGGAACGGGCTGAGATACCCACACCCACGGGCTCCTGGGGCAGATGGGCTGGAGGGGGTCAGCCCTCTCCCCCTCCGGGCAGGACGGGCCCACGCTGCAATGCCTGGAAGGACTCATTGGGCAGAGGTCTCCTCCGCTGAGGTCAGCGGTGCACAGTGACCGGGCGCAGGCCTCTGCCTCCCCACCCTTGTGCACAGGGTGGCTTGGCCGAACGGGGCCCAGCTGTGCACACATCTGGCTGGGAGACGTTGGCACGGCCCCTGCTGGGCGGTGCACGGGCGCACGGGTGCCCTGCAGCCCTAGGGTGTGCAGCAGATCTCACCCTGGCCGTGATCTCACCAGGGAGGGGGGAATTGCAGGGGTCACGGGACACCAAGCAGCCCCTGCCCTGGCATGGGCTGGGGGCACAGCGGATGAGGCCGAAGGTGAATCCCCAAAAGAGACACCTGTCTGGGGTCATGTGATCCCAGCGTGTGCTCCAACCAGTGGCGGGGGGTTCGACTCGATGATCTGTTCAGGTCCCCTCTGACCCCTAAGTACTATGAAACTACGACACAACTCCTTGCTCTTGCACCCGGGTGCTTGCACGTGCCCAGCCCCCACGCCGGGGTGCTGGGGCCAGGGTGGCGCTGAGCAGGCGAGTGGCTTGGGTTCGAGGGCAGAGGTGCAGCCGCCCACCCGCACGGGAAGGGGTGGGGGTGCCACCCCGCCGCATCCACACAGGACGTGAGGGGGCGGCAGCCCCGCGCGCGCCGTGGCCCCAGCGCCGCTTTCCTCGCAGCTGGGGCCCGTGGGCGGCACTGGAGGCCTGGCGGGGCGGGCGGGCGGGGGACGGGGGCGCGCGTGGGCGTGGGGGGGTCTCGGCACGTCCAGGGCAGGTGAGTGGGAGCGGGGGAGCGGCTGGGAGCAGCAAACAGGAGGCCGCAGAGATCAGATTAGTCACCTCCAGCTGCAGCGCGGCAGCTAATAAAAGACCGAAGCTTCCTGTTGTTCCCTTATGAACACCCCCACGCCCCGGCCCGCGCTCCAGCTGCACAGAGGTGTGAGGCAGCGCCCAGCGCACCGGAGCAGTAGCTGGTGGGGGGCTGCCCCTGCCACCCCGTGCTTCCTCCTCGTCCCCCCGGGACTGCTGACCCGCTCCCAGGGGAAACGGGGGTAGAAGCGCCAGACTGGACAGGGCCACGGGGACCCAGGACACGTGGGCATCCACGAGCAGAGAGGGGCGGCACAGCCTCCAGGACAGAGGTCCGCTCGCTGGCAGGCGGAGAACAGCCCCGGGAAGAATCGGGGGTAAATCCCCCCGTGTCAGGGTGCCCACATAGGGTCTGCAGATACATCCGCTCCGACCCTCCGCACGCCACGGCCCGAACCCGCCAGGAGCACGGGGCTGCGCCAGTCGAGGCTGTGGGAAGCTGGAAGCTCCTTCCCTAGGGGCGCGGAGCCGAGTTCAGGTCTCGGTCTGGCAGGATGGAGCCCAGGTGTCCCGGCCCCTGCTCCCATTGCACAGCACTGCCTCCCTCCCGCAGCAGCTGGCTCGGACCCGTGCGCTCTGGGCTCATCCCGGCCTTGGAGAGAGCTGCACACCCAGCTCACGCCCCCTCGCACATGGGCTCTGACTCACTCGGCTCCCAGCCTGTGTGCACCTGTCTCGCACGCTCACTTCCTGTTGTGAATCACCTGGGGTTTCCAGCCATCCTGTCAACTTCTGACCTGGGGGGGTAGAAGGGCCACTTTCCTGGGTGGGGGAGAGGGGGCTCACCCCATCTCCTCTCCTTGGCGCCCGCCCTGCGGTCTGGTTTCGAGCCAGGACCCAGCTGTCCCTTGTCTGTGCCTGTCCGGCTGCAGTGCGGTGCAGCTCGTGGCACACAGGGACCCCCACCCTCCCCGTGCCCCAGCAGGTCTCGAGTGGGGAGAAACCATTTTGCTCCATGCAGACCACTTCCTGGCCTCATGCCTCAGTTTCCCCCTTGTGCTTCCCCTCCCTTTGCAGCGAGACCCCCAGGAAAGGTGCTGTTAGCAGCTGGGGGCCGAGCCAGCGCCTGCAGCTGGATACTCAGCACGGGCACCGAGTCCCACGGGCTTGCAGCAGCTTGGCTGGGCAGGACCCCAGGCCCATGGCTCCAGCACACGCACCGCAGGGCAGACCATCCCTTTGACACCCCCATTGCACCCACAGGTTGCCCAGGGCTCTCTGCTGAGTGGCATGAGAAACACCTGGAGCCAGATACAGGTGATGCCCCCTTGCATTTCCCCACCTCCGGTTTCCTCACCCTCCTCTGGATCAGACGCCTGTTGAGACGTAAAGACCATCCCCTGCCCCATATCTGGGACAGACGGTGCAGTGTGGGCCCCATGGCGCTGGGTCCCACAGCCGTGGCCCGTAGCAGGTCACCGGCACAGCGCGGGGAAGCGATCCCGCTCTGTTCTCCAGGGTGCCGTTACAACCACCCTGGCTCTTGGGAGATCTCAGTCGAGTCCGTGGCCCTCTCTTCATTTCTCCTTGTCATGCACTTGAGCCCGGAGGCCTCATCACCCCTGAATCACAGCTGGACCCCAGGAATGAAAGAGGGCCCCATGCCTCAGTTTCCCTTCCTATAAAATGGGAATAAGGGCAGCTCAGGCAGCCGCACGCCAAGCGCTGTGCATGGTTACAGCAAGGGACGCTCTTCCCCACCACTCAAGATGCCTGGAGTGCATTTCAGCAGCAATAAGTCTATATGTGACGCTTTCCACAGCCCGCTTAGAGTCGTACCAGGAATATTTGGAAGCAACAGGCAGGGTAGCCATGAGGAGCGGGGGCGTAGAGGTGGCAGGAGCACTGGTTAGGGCCCAAACCAGCTGAGGTGGGGTTCATCACTGCGTTACTCCTGTTTATCATTGTGACATGGCCATGGGGCAGCAGAGGGGAAGACTCTGGCAGGCGGGTGCTGGTGCTGGCAATGACCGCAGCTCCGGACAGCAAGCAAGCACGTGCCCCCTGTGCGGTGCTCAGCACTGTGGGAGCCCCGGAGGGAGTCAACGGGGCGAGAGCAGGACGGCGTGGGGTTGGCAGAGCCGCAGCTGCTGGATCCCAGGAGAGGGGGAGGCCAGAGACCCCTCCAGCTCACTGCACTGGTGACCCACGCTGCAATGGGCAGCCACCGCTGTGCACCCTGCTAGGCACCAGCCCTAGGGAGTGCAGGGTGGAGGGATAACCCCAGTAACCCTTTTGGGCCTAGAAATGCCTCTGCCGACCTGCGCTCACGGAAAGGGAATGCAGCACAGGGCACCAGGAGTCAGGCTGTAAAGACCAGGGACGAGCCCGTGACTGAGATGGGGCTGAGACGGTGCAAAGAGAGCGGCTCTCTCCGTCCCCATTTAAACTGCTGCAAGACCCCAGCCCCCTGCAGATGTCTGGGAGGGACAGGGGGCTCAGCCCGGTGCCCCACGGGCAGGGACCAGCCTGCTCTTCCAGGCTGCCAGTGAACCAGCACCACCTGCCGGCAGCTCCTGGGCATCACGCCGTGGGGGGAACAACCCACCCCAGAGCGGGACCCTCCGGCGGGGCAGGGGCAGAGCCGCCCACCATCCTGCACCGTTCCAGGCTGCAAATTGGGCATCTCCAGCACCTGCCCACCCCCTGGGCTGCCGGGGCAGTAGGGATGAATCTATGAATCTATGAATCTATGGATGGGTGGCCTGAGCAAGCAGGAGGCCAGCCTCTGGCACAGCTCCTAGGGGAGTCTCGCAGCCCCCAGGGTCCCGTGGACACCCCCATGGCAGCGTCTGTGCTGCAGCGGCATTGCCCGTCTGTGAGTTGCAAGCGCGCAGGGCTCAGTGGTCAGCCGGAGCTACGTCCGTGGAGGGTCAGCACAGCCTGGAGCTGCCAGACTCTGCAGGGAGCTCTCGTGGAGGGGATGCTTGATGGCTTTCTGCTGCCTCCAGCACCCCAGAGCAGCTCCGGGCCAGGACTAGCAGCTCCCTGGTGCTGGAAGGGGGCAGGCCCCATGCACAGGGGTCCCATGGCCTACATCCCATTGCCTTCTGCTGCATGGACCCCAAACTCCCCCGCATCTTGTGTCTGCAACTTAGACCCTACACTGCTAGCAGGGACTCATCTCTTGCTCCCAGGGTGGGAGAAGCATCCCTCTGCCTTGGCTGCAAAGCCACCGTTGGCTCCAGGAGGCAGAGGGCAGGACCCATTCAGGAGTCTGCTGCAGGTGAATCCTGATTTAGTCTCTTGTCATCTGCCCTAGTAAAAAACCCAGAGACACAGGCCTGGCAGAGGACCCCCAGGCCCTCACATCCAGTGCCCTGGGCTTGCAGGCTGGAGGTGACCAAAGGTCCCTGAAAACCATCGGCTCCAGCCCCCCTCGCAACAGCAACACGCGGCGCTAGCAGCCCCAGACCCCTGCAACATGCCACAGGGACAAGCAGGGGACACGGGCACTGGGGATCAACAGCTGGGAGGACTTGGGGAGAGGACTGTGCTCTAGCCTCGAGGCTTGGGCCACTGCAGCCCGCTGCATGGCAGACCCCCTGCCCACAAGAGCCCCTGTACCCACATCCCCTCCACCATCAAGCCCTGGTCATGCAGCGTGACAGTAACCCATCCGTCAGTCCAGAGACCACGCTGCCCCGTGGCTGCACAGCCAGCCTTTAATTCACCCAGGAGAGGTGAGATAGCTCCCGCGTGGGGAAGAGCAAGCCCAGCACCTGCACGCTCTCTGCCCGGGCAGCGTCCCTGGTTGTGAGCTCTGAAATGCAAGGGGTGGCAGAGGCAGGAAGGATCCTGGGTGGGCCAGGCCCCGAAGGGGAGCTGGGCTGAGCCCCCAGTGCCTACCTGTCCCATGCCAAGGGCTGCAGGCTGGCATGGCTGGAGCAGGGCACTAGGACAGTTTGGGACCATTGGGATGGGTCAGCCATGCCATGCCAGGTCGAGCCATGCCAGCCACGGGCAGTGCCATCCGAGGGAACAGAGCAGCCCCCTGCTCAGATCTCCCTCCCCGGTCACACCGCCCTGTTTGTCCAGACCGGCTGCATTCAAAGGGACGGGGCAGGCGAGAGCTGCTCCCTCAGGGTCACGATCAAGCCCACTGCCCCCTTCCATGTCCCCAGGCTGCAGCCTGGACCCTGCCAAATCCAGCAGCAAAGAAGGCTGCATCTTCTCATCCGCATTTGGAGGCCAGCCCTGCGGCAGGCTGCCAGGTGTGCTGGAGAAGGACGGTCCCTGCCTCTGCCACTTCCCTCGAGCATGGGAATTTCAGGCTCAGATCCTCTCGCTGCCGGTGCTCCGGACTCCCCACAGGCTGCAGCGGGCTGGCGCAGAGAGAAGGGGCGTCTCAGTGCCCGTGGGCCAACAGAAGAGCATCCTGCCAGCTGCACAGGGCCGTCCGTGAGCCCCTTTGGGCTGCACCCAGCGTCAGGGCAGCCAGGTGGCTGCGCCCTCCGCACCCAGGGCCCGGTGAGCGCCCAGAGATGATTCAGGAGACGTGCCAGGAGATGCCAGCTCCACTCAGGGCAGCGAGGGTGGGGAAGGAGGCGACTGGCGGCCGGCCCGGCACGGAGCCTTGCTGCCATCTGGAAATCTGCGCCCACCCAGCTGGGCCCAAGCTGCAGTCGGGGGAAGAAAAGAGGCTGCTTGTTCAGCGCTGATAAAAGCGGGTGCTTCCACTCCCATAGCAATGGCCGGCGGGCAGGGAGCGCTCCCTCGGCGGCTCGCTCGGGCGGTGGGCCCAGGGGACGGGCCACGCTGGTGCCCCGCAGACCGCAGTACCCGCCGGGCACCTCGTGCAGGTACTGCTGGTTGCAATCCTCCACGTAGTACAATGCCTCTGCCTCCGGGACCTCGGTGGTGATGGGCCCCAGGCCCCGCTGGGCCAGGCTCTGGGAGGAAGGCAAAGCAAGGGGGAAGGTGATGGCACAAGCTAGCACACCGGCTATCTGATGCCCCTCGGTCCTCACTGGCACATGTCCCCTGCTGCCCTAGTCCCCATGAGCAGGGCAGGGCTGGGCACAGCCAGTGCCAGACTGGGAGGTGGAGGGGAATCTGATGGAGGGACAGATGGTGCATAGCGATGCTGCAAGGCTTCTGCTGGCGGGGGCATGAAGAGAGGGGCGGGGATGGAGAGCTGAGCTGAGCCCTCCCCTGCCGAGCTCGGTGGAGCGTGCACACATCTGAAGTGCTTCGGGGTTCGGTCCATCCAGTGCCCCCGGCTGGATGGCAGCAGGAGCTGGGCATGGGCATGCAGTGCGCCAGGCCTGGGCATGCAGTGCATTGGACATAGGCATGCAGTGCACCGGGATGGCCACAGGGGGGCTGCCAAGGTAGCCACTGCAATGGCAGGGGAGAGGACCCAGGCGTCCGTGCTCCCCCGTCTAACGCCAGCCCTTCTGGGAACATGGGCTCAAGCCACCGGCCAGTGCCGGAGTGCGGCAGGCTGAGCTGGGGGGACGACACACCACTTGTCAGGGCTCCTGGCCCCCCAGCGTGCCCCTGCACTGACTGCCGGGGGGTCCCGGCTCCTCCCATGGCTCCTGCCAGTGCCCTAATGCCATGAACGATGCTCCCCGCATCCACGGAGCTGGTGGCTCTGGAGACTTTCCAGCAGATGATGGGGAAGGAGGGAGGCGGGGGGTCTCCGGGGCGCAGAACAGTGCTGCTTATCGCCATGCCCAGTTCATTCGCAGGCGCGTGCGGGAGCCGATAAGGCGGCCCAGTTAATTAACCAGAGCTGCCAAAGCCAAGCCACCGTCATCTGCAGGCCACTGGGCACCCTCGGGGAGCGGCGGGGGCACGGGGCCTTCCCAAAGGCGGGGAGGAGGAGACGTGACCCCGCGCCCAGCCTTGCAGTGCAACATCCTCTAGCTGGGGCAGGTTTTCCGGGGTCCTTCCAGGCAGGGGAGGTGGCAGAAGGCCTTTCCCTGCCCCGGGCTGCACGGGAGGGAGGGCACGCTCACCCACACCTTTGTTTTCAGGAGAGGGAAACTGAGGCACAGCAAGGCAGCCGCCCAGCCCCAGCCGAGCTCAGCGCTGGGGATGCCCCAGGACCTCTGCAGAGCCCGGCAGCGTGGGCAGCCCATGCGTGTCCCCCCGCGGGCGGCAGCATTGCCCCCTCCCTGCCGCGCGGCACGTGCAGGATTTACCCCGGGGGCAAACCGCTTAAGGCAGCGAATCGTTTTCGGGAGATGATGCACCTGTCTCGCTCCCTGACCTTTGGCCCCGAGCTGCCAGTTGCCGTGACGGCCGGTTGCCAAGGAAACTGGCATCCCCCCCTTCCCTGCAGCACATGGAGGGCTTTCGAGGGGTAATTAACTAACGAGGCTTTGACTCTCTTTTGTTCTCCCCCGAAGGACCCTGCTGCGGAGGTAGCATCCATTCGCAGGAAGCCAGGGGCTCTATTGCCGGGAGCCGGAGAGGCCGAGGGGGAGGCCGAGACATTACTGCCGCCCGGAGCCAAGGCAGCCCTGGCAGAAGGGGCCAAATTCTAACACTGGCTTCAAACAAAATGCACATCTGGGGGCATTGCCGTTGTCAAGACAACCAGTGCCGTCTCCCGAATCCGTGGGCAGCTGTGCACAACCGCTGGCAGAGGCACGATCGGCAGCTCTCTGTGGCGTTGGCTCTGAAGCCTACTGATGGCGGCCGGCACGTCAACGCCGTTCGTTGTTTTGGCAGCAGGGCTCGGAGCGGGGCAGGGCAACGGCACGTCCCCGCAGCATCCTCCTCTGCCCCGCGTCCCCCGGCCCAGCATACCTGCTGTAGGCTGCCTCAGACCCCAGCGCTGCCTCCTGCTGCCATGCCCCAGGGCTGGGGGCTCGGGGCCGCCTCCTGCCCTGCCCCACTGACCCTGCGATGGCCCCCAGGCCCCCCCAGCCCCCTCAGCCTAGGCCACTCCCAGGACACGCCAGGATCCAGCCTGGTCTTGCACGACACACAGCGCCTGCTAATCGCCTCGTTAAAGCGACGCCTTGCTGCGCCGGCCCCCCGCCTGCTGCCTGGCTGCGCCGACGTGAGGGGGGTTTCAAGCAGGCGTTGAAATACCCCCGAGACCCCCACCCCGTGCAGCTGAGCCCCTCCCTGCCAGCTTCCCCTTGTCGTCTGCAGTACTCCCTCCATCCCTGCACAGGGCTGCAGTGCAGACAGGACCTCTGAAGCGACGGGGGTCCCGTCCTTCGGTGGGGAAGGGGAGAAGGCAAGAGCCCATGATGGAGACAAAGCCCTGCAGCACCCTCCTTGAGGCTCGCCAGCTGCAAGATGTGCCAGGAGCGCTCGAGATGGGGGCAGGGGTATGACCCCCTCTCCCCAGGGCCAAGCAAGGGCAGATTAGGTCTGGAAACCGAATCACTGGCTTCAGCAAGGCCTGGTTAGCGACCAGTGAGTTTGAGGAGACGGGTTCAAGTCCCAGCTCCCCCAGGTGCCCTGTGCAGGTCACTAAGTCTAGCTGGGACTCAGTGGGTGCGTCCAGATGAGACGCTTCCTGTGCACGAGCCTAACGACACTGCGCAGTAGCGTGGTGGTGAACAGCTGTGCTAATAGCCGACCGTGCAGTATTATTAGGCTGGAGTGCAGGAAGCGTCACCAAATAACCATACGCCGATGCTACTGCACATTTGAGTTCTAGTACTTCATTAAGCAAGTACTAAACTAAATGTGTGGTAACTAAGGTGCATTAATGAACGTGTAGATGCACCCAGTATCCTGCCCCGGGATAGTTTTCTCTCCCCCTGCTTGTGCCTGGTCCATCTGTCTGCACATGTCAGGCGGTGCCAGCACCGTGGAGCCCCCGTCCCAGCTGGAGCCCCGTGGCCGCACCACTGAGAAAATACTAGCTGCGTCGCTGGAGCAGGGCTGCCGTGCAGACCAGCCTCCTCTCCCGAGCTGAGGCCACAGGGGTGTTGGGGGGGCCGCGGGGATGGGAGACACCCAAAAACGAGCAGCTGTGCCACGTCCTACCTTGGGTGGGGTCGTGGTTCCCCCAGAAGGCTTTGAGGAGGGGGGTCGTACACCACTCTGACCACTGCAGCGTGCCCCGTCAGCCCTCGAGGAGAGGAAGGAGGCGAAACGGCGCTGGGTCTGCTGCCCGTGGAGCTGGCACCCTCTGCCCCCTGCCATGGGGATCCAGACACCGCAGCACTGCTCGGGACCCAGCTTTCTCGGGCAGAAGCACATTGCCAGGCCTGCTGTGAGGTGCCCTAGATACAGCGCTCATGGCAGCAGCGACGTGGGAAGCGCACAAGTGCTTGCCTGGGACGGGAGCCTCCCATGTCCCCTTTGCAGCTGCAGCTGCGCAGCCCCCCCGAGACCCCCTTCTGCGCCAGCTGGCAATGTCCTCAGGGCTGTGGACAGCATCAGCCCTGCCCAGGCCCAGGACCCCACTGCTGGGCTTCACTGTCTGTGGATGCCCGGGGCCTTCCTTGCATCCTGGAGCCCTCAGAGGTTGCAGAGCTTGGTCCGCTATGCAGAGGCCAATGCAAAATAGGAGTTTTGCTCCAGAGGAGGGGAATGGGGGTCAGCCTCTGCAGCCAGTTGCCTCGGGGTGGGGGCAGACCAGCAGCTGGGGAGGGAGGGAGGATGGGGGAATACTGGCCCCATCGCTGTGGGTGCTCTAGGCAGCAGATACCTCCTTCTGCAATGCAGCAAAGCAGAGATGGGTTCAGATCATGCCTTGAGCTTGTAGCCTGGGGGAGCAGCACCGCTTCCCTACCCCTCCAGCTGGGCTGGGGACTGCCTGGCCCAGGGATAGATGAGGAGAAGGGAGGCCTGGTGGGTCAGCTGGGGGCCTGGGAGCAGAGGTGGGGGTTAGGATGCCAGCACTGGGTGGGGAGGCACCTGCCTGTTAGGTCTTTTATATGGAGTTGTGGTATAGGAGGATGCAACCTAGTACCAGTAGTGGGGAAGATAGCACGCCAGCCCCCTCCTCCCAGTGCCCCCAACCCCAGCGCCCCTGCCCACCCCACCTTTGCCCCCCGCTCCAAGGAGGGGGCGAGGCGCTCTCTCCGGTTGCATTATGCAAATATCCAGCACGGAGGCAGCAGATGCGGAGAGCTCGGCTCGCCGACGGCTAGGCCCCCGCTGCAGCACGCAAAATGTTTGCGCAGATAAGCCGCGCGAACGGCTGCTTGGATTTCTGATGAGGCTGGGGGGAAGGGGGACAGCGGGGGGATGGGAAGCGCGTGCATGTGGGGATTCACTTCCCTAATCCGTACTGCGCCCGCTGACGGGAGCAGAGCCCTGTCCCCGCGCAGCACCTCCGTGCAGCTGCTCCAGAGCATGGCTCTGGATTCCAGATAGTGCTGCCCTCGGTGACCTATGTGCCAGAGGAAGCCACTTCAGATCTAGTTGGTGTCATCCCTGCTTTACAGGTGGGGAAACTGAGGCGGGTGGAGGACTAGGAGACATGCCCAAGGTTACCTGGTGGGTCAGTGGCAGAGCTGGAACTACAGGTGTGCTATCCGAGCTGAGACCTGGGGCAGGGGCGAGAAGGCACTGGGGTGGATGGGAGGCTACCAGCTCGCTACTGCTGCCAGCTAACGGGGTTGCTCCTCCATAGCTCCTTGTCGAGCTGCGATAGAAGCTTTTTCACCGCCTGACTCTCCCGACTCCACACACGCAGATACACACACGTGCCCACACACACACATGTGCACACACACTCCGCCTAGAAGACGAGAAGCAAGCCGGTACCTGTGCAAACGTCCTTGTAGGTGGGGTTGGGGGGTATAGCCCACCTGAGTGAACAAGACGCCGGGCAGCTTCCAGAGCATCCTCTCCACACCCCAGAAACAGCCCGTGGCTGGAGGCAGGGGGTGGGAAATCAATGCAAAGAGCTTCCTCCAAAGCCACAGGGCTGGCTCGGTACCACAGCAGCCCGCCCAGACTAGTCAGGGTTCAACACAGCCTCCTGCCCACCAGTGCACACACCAGCCTGATCCAGGTTGGGGCTGGGTCCTTAACCCAGCCCATGTCTAATGCAGCCTCCCTGGGGTCCAGAGATGCTCTGATCCGATGCTGCCGCATTCAGGAGGTGGCACCCCTCCCCTCCTGCCCTGCACGAGCCCCCAGGGCTCTCCCGCCTGTGTTGGAGCCCATTAGACACCCATGAAGCCAGCCCCGCTGTACCCCTGCCCTGCACCCCTCCTACCCCCCCAATGCCCCACAGCCGAGGGGGAGACAAGGCTGGTCCACGCACCGAAAATGCCCATCTGCATCTCCTCGGGGAAGGGGGGCAGCGGCGGGTTCCCATTGACCGCACGTCTGGCTGGAAGGAGACACAAGCACCGAGCAGCCCCTGCGCCAGCTCTTCCAAGCACCCGGCGACCCAAAACCGACCGCCGAAGCCTTGGCTTCTTGGCAGGGAGCAATGCAAGGAGCCCTCCACCCTTTCCCCCCAGTAGCCTTGACGGTCATCCTGATCCGGGATCCTCGCCCCCTCTCTCTCCCCGCACGGGGTTACGCCGAGCAGCGGGGTCTCGGCCGGCATCGCCGTGCAGGCTGCTCCTTTGTCACCGCGGCGGGACCACCCGCATTGCCCGCACGGCACAGGGCCTCTCCCTGCGTGGTGCACAGACCCCCAGGCCCAACGGTATGGAGGGGGGGAGGGTGTGAAACTCAGCCACCCCCCACCACCTTTGTCTGCTTGACGGGCTGGTGCAGGGTCTCCAGACCCGCAGAGAAGCCTTGCCGGCTCTGTGCATGGAGGGGAATTGTCCTCTCCAACACAAAGGGCAGGAGCCGGGAGGAGGGATGCATAGAACACCAGGCCAGGCCCCGGGGGCCCCGGGCTACCATAAATCCCAGCATCCAGTCTCTTCCCCGTGGCACCCGCAGCCCCGGCTCTGGGTCCGTGCAGAGGCTCAGCAGCTGCTAATCCCCAGCCAGGCCCACAGGCGTAATAGGCTAGACAAGGCCCAGCCGCCAGCTGGGGATTAGGCCCCAATCTCCTGCCGCCTCCTCCCCCAAGGCCTCTCTTTTAAGGCTTTGTCTCCCCAGGCCACATGTCCCGGGGACAGCTTGTTCGGAGGCACAGATGGGGGAGTCTCTATTCAGCCCGGGTCGCTCCGCTGGGCAGCCCAGCTTTAATGCTCCTCTCCGGGGACAGAGACCGCCTGGCCTGCGTGCTCCGCATGCAGCCCCGAGCTCCTTCCCGGTGCCGGGAGCCTGCCGGGGCCTGTCCCCCGCACCGCCCAGCACCTGGGGACAGGTGCTCCCCGGCAGCCGCCAGCGGCTCCTCTCCCCGGGCTGCTTGGCATGTGCCACGTAGACGTCACGTGGGCTCCAGGCCAGGGTGAGGCAGAAGACGGGGCTCCATAACCTACTAAGGTGCTTTCATGGGCACAGCCCACTTCCTCCACCCTCCAGCCCCCTCCAGATAAAGCATCGAGGCATCAGTTGCTCCCAGTGCTAAACTAAGCTGCAGGGACGACCTGCAGAGCTCAGCCCCTCTCCTACCCCGGGGTCCTTTGCACTCCTCCAGCACAGCCCGAAGGGAGCTACGAGACAAGACGCGGGGTCTCTGCCGATGGCGAAGCCCCATCTCCTGTCTGACTTGCCCCGCGGGAGCCCAGGTCTGCAGGCAGCAGCCGGGTGCAGATACAGCCCCTGCCTGTCTACTGGGACCAGCATCATCTGGGTGGGGGACACCGGTAGGAATGGAGCAGGGGTCTCCACTCGGAGCACGCAGCCCCCGGCAGCGAGGGTCTGCTCCCTTTAGATCCGAGTTAATCCAGATGCTTAGTTAATCCTAGCCGCTCTGCACCCCATCCCTGCCCCAGTGCAACACGCTTCCACCTTCCCCTTTCCAACTCACTCTCGCACACGCCGAAGCCCTGCACACCGCTCCTTGCCTCGCCCATCCGATCACACGGCTTCCCCCACCGCCTGCGTCACCTGCACGGCTGGAAAGGCCTTGGAGCAGGGAGCCTGCCTTGGCGATCTCGACGGCTCCCCTCAACAGCAGCAGACGCTGAGGACCCCGGCGTTGTCCAGACGGACCTCGCTCAGACCCGTCCCTAACTGGTGACCCCAAAAAAGGGCCACGCAGACTCGTTGTGGAGGATGCGGTCTGGAGAGTCGCACCGAATCCCACTGGCGGGCACCAAAGGCCGCCGGAAAGGGGAGGTGCGATGTACGTGGCAAAGCCAGGAGAGACCCTGGTGCTGGGCGCTGGCAAGATCGCTGGGGGTCCCCACTAGGGCCAGCCACCCCTCTCCCCATGGATCCCCATCGGGGAGTGTGAACCCCAGCATCATCGGCCCAGCCCCAGCGACTCCAGCCCATCCCCTTCCTCCGGTCTTGGACCCGACGGAAACCCCAGTGGGCAAAGAGGAGTCACATCCACGCGGCGTGCAAGCACCCAGCTGCAAGGTGCCAACTGGAAAGAAACTGGGAGGAGGGGGAGAGGAGAAGCCCCTGCGCCCTTCCCAGCAGCTGCCTGCAGCTGGCACCTCGTTGCCCAGCTCTCCTGGCAGCCAGGCTGCCCGGACAAAGCCCACCCGAGCCCAGGGCCCCTCGAGCCAAGGGCGCAGCACCGGGGGGTCACTACTCCTCTCTTTGTCTCCACTCATCCGGCCTGTTCCCATGCCCCGTCCATGAGCCATTTTCTCCCACGTCCAGAAGGCAGCAGAGGCAGATATGCCTTGCCTTCGTTTTCACCGCCCCACGCGACCCACGGCAGGCTGGGAACGAACCCGGGGAGAGCCGGGGGGCTGGGAAGAGAAGAGACACAAAGGGTCCGCGCGGCTGGCAGCCGGCTTGGCAGCTCACGGTCTGCCCGTCCCCAGCTCCGTCTCTCTCCCCGTTTCCCCGGGCAGGCGGGTGGGTGGGCGACACCGTTTCCTTGGCCCAGAGTCAAGTCCATCAGAGCAAGAGCGGCTGTGCTCCCCAAACACCCTGCCGGGCTCTTTGCAAGAGCACGCAGCCCGCCACCCTGCACCCACAAAGGGACCGGGGAGGCGATAGGGGGCTTGACCCTCTTCAGGAGGAGCGTGGCCATGGCTTGGAGCCCCCCAGTCCCTCTCGCCCCCTCCCGGCACATGGCGCTGCCACCCCCGAGCTGCCCCAGCTTCCCTGGCATTGCTGCAAAGAGCCTTGGCAGCCCTCCAGCCCGTGCCAGCTTTCGTCTCTGTCTCACGCCTCCCTTGCCAACCTCCATCCCAACTCCTAATGTCTCTCTGTCCCAGCCGCGCCCCCCTCCCCATCCCCTCCTTCTCTCCCTGGCTGGTTCCCCCGCTTTGCAGATCCAGGGACGCAGCCAACAAAGTAGGAAGAATCAGAAATTCGCAGCAACGAGTTCAGTTTATTTCTCTTTTTTTTTTTTTGAAAGGAAAGAAAGAAAAAACGCAGCCGCTTACCCGCCTCGGCGTGCCCCCGGCGCCCGCCCGACCCTCCTCAGATGCCCGTTTGGTGCCTGCTGCCTCCAGGAGCTTCGGGAAGGGGGTAAGAGAGCGGGGTGGGAAGACCAAAAAACAAACCAAAAAGAAAGGCAAGAGGAGACCAGACGAGGAGGAGGCTGACAGGAGCTGGAGCGCTCACATCCGAGCGGTGCCAGGCTCTCCCCCACCACCTCCTGCCATCGTGAGAACATCCACGGGCAGCGAAGCAGCCAGTCTTATATGGCACCAGCCTGCCGAGGTGCAGAGCATCACGGGACGGGAAAAAAGAGACAGGGGGAGGGAGAAAGGGGGGAATGGGAAAGAGACAGAGAAGGAATGAAAAATGACATGTGAATTTTGCTTCCTGGAAATGCCAAGGAGGGAGCAGGGGACACAGAGCTCCCACCTGCCCGGAGGAATCAGAGAGCGAAAACCTGCTCCTTTGGGGAGCAACCCTCCTGCAGACTCGCTCCCCAGTCTGCCCCGGGACACAGCCCTCTGCTTTCCTGCAAGAGAGGTGGCAGAGGCAGGGCCGGCCAGGAGCGGGATGCAGCCTCACCTCTCCCCGCAGCGCAAGTCTGGGTGACCAAGAGATGCCGTGTTGAATGCCCCTCCCAACATCCAACACTTTTGGAAGAGGAAAACGGCATCCATCGCGCCTCCCCTGCCCAGCCACGGTTTCTACAAAGAAGCATGACATATATAAAAGCCTCTAGGCCGCTATTTAAAATCCTTCCAGCCTCATGGGCAGCGTTGCATCGGATTTGCCAAAAAGTGGGGTTTCCTTTTGCTGGTTTGTATTCCAGGGAATGCAAAAGCAGCCTCAGATCCGCCCGGGCCCCCAGCCTGTCTCAATCCTCAGAGCATAAGAAGCCTATGAGAAAGGTCAAAAAGAGTGAAGGTTTATGAACTCTTTGCAGCAGGTGTAACCTGGCCCCAGTGGTGACTGCAGGACACGTTAGCCCAAGCTGTTCTGCAGCAGCTCCCTGGGCAGGCACTACTGAATAATGCTCATTTTATTTTGAACTGAAAGCATTATAGTGTACCCGTTACAGTGGAAACATGTGGCTTGCTCCGGGATAGCTGCTCCGCAGGGAGAACTGCTTACACCACAGTGGAAATTTAGCAGCAGAGCTAAGGTTTAATTTTTGGTGTTGCAGGACCTCACCGGGCCCTTCCGACTTCTGCCCTCCTGCAGTCTCAGCTTGGCATCATAATCCTGCATCTCGCTGCCTGGCACGTCACCCTCAAACGAACCAGCGGCTTTTATGGCAGCGTTGGCAACTCTCAGGCAGCTGCTGCCAGTTTTGCAATGAGTGCAGTGTTTGTCGTAAGGAATCTGGCAATGCTTTCTATGAACTCAGCTTGCTATTAATGAAGAAAAAGGCTGGAGAACATGATCCCCAAATGCTCCCGTGCCAGAAGGCCAACAAGAGACCTTCCATCAGATTTCCCTTGGACCGAGGGATGCTGTCTCCATGCTTGGGGTGACAGCACTCGCTGAAGGGCTGGATGGACTTGGTGGTGGCTTGGGAAAGCCCAGGTGTAAGAGGGGCAGAAAGGAGCAGATGACAGTACTTGCATGCAAGTCGGCCGAAAGGACACCAAGGTGCAAAAGGATGGGTGTTCAAAGCCATCCTGCAAGCACCACCGGTCTGTGGCAGTCACCATCCAAGGCAAATGCATCTGAGCTGCGCTGTGCATGGGGGGACAGGGCCCGGGACACAATCCAGGAGTGTCCAGGAGGGGCCGCAGCCCTGGTGCCCCCCAACGCTACTCATGCTCTAGGCACGGCCCTCCCCGCAGTGCCCGTGTCAGGCACCAAATGGCTCTGGACCAGGCCGGACCGCAGTGGAGGGGCTGGAGGGGAGTGACTGGCTGCTACGCCGCCACGCCTGCCCGCTGCAGGTGCACCGAGCTCCGCCAGCCTCCTGCCTCAGCCCTGGGGAGCGGGGGGCTGGAAGGAGGAAGGCCGCCGGGGATGCCTGCCATCCTTTCCTTCCTCCGCCGTATCCTAGCAACACCATCCGTTGCCATGGCGAGCACAGCCCACCCCCCTGCATCTCCTTCCCCATCGGTGGGAGAAGAGCCCGGGCAGGGGCCTCATGCCACAGCACACCCGCCAGGACAAAGGGAGGTTGCTCCCTGCTAAGCCCCTTCCGCAGGGTGCTGAGCAGGCGAGGCGAGAGATGCTCACGGTGGACGGCAACCCAGGCGTGCCCCCTCCCCAGAGCACCCCCAGCCCCAAATTATTCCCTCTGCCCCCTCCCAAGAGAGGAGCAGGCACGGCAGGGCGTGCACTGCTGCGAACCACCTGGGACATGACCCGCGGGGGTGGAAGTGGCACTTCCTCCCCTGCCGCCGGGTGAATGTGGCCTCTCCCCTCCCTTCCCCCTGCTTTGACCCCAAAGTAAGAGGGCGGGAGGAGCCGCCTGGATGGGTCTCACATCTGCCATCCCCTCGCCTGGGTCCCTTGGAGGGGCCGTCACCCCCAGCCTCCACTCTTTCATCCAATAACTCATTGCTGGACATAAGGTCTCCCCTTCTCCCTGCAGTGACCTTTGCCCTCTCCCTGGGCTCTCTCCCCGGGCTCTGCCTTCCTTGCAGCAGGGAAAGACGTCTCACCGCTTGTCCTCCACATCACCCTGCGGCCAGTCCAGGGGCCACCAGCGTCCCGTGCAACATGTATTTTGGGCAGCTCAACCCCAGCCCCAGTTGTTGGGACCTCAGCACCATCCCTTCCCCAGCGCCTGGACCCCGCAAGCCTGCCTGCGCCTCTCTCTCACCTCCAGGAGCCCAGCAGCTGATGCTGGCACTGCTGTTCGCAGCCCCTGGCTCCATCTCCAGCCCTGTGCTCCACACGTCAGCCTTCAAACCTCTGCCATGCTGGTGGCAGTGATGGGGCCCTGAGCTAGCCCCTTGGTAGATCTCCATCTGCAAGGCACAAGGCCTGGACGATGGCTTTGCTGAAGATAGGAGCGCTGCCCCTGGCACGGCATTTGGGGGCGATCCAGCGGGCAAAGGGATGGTGCTGTGACTCTCCCCAGAGCTGTGCAGGAAGGGTCTGGATGGGGCCTCTAGAGACGGGGCTCAGCTCCCAGCTCTGCCCTGCTGCAGCCTGCCCTTGCCCACCGCTGGCTGCCCGGTGCTTGCAGCAGGCTTCTCCCCCCCCCGGGCAGGGCAGGACGGCTCATCCTCCTTGGCAGAGAGCTGCTGTCCACTTCCACCTCCGTGCAGCCCCTGGGCACAGACCGAGCCCCGAGGCAGTCCGGTCCTCTCCTGCTTGCTCCCACAGCACCGCCTTGTTTGCCTGGATCTTCAGGTCCGTCACCCGCTTCCTGCACCGCATCCTCCTACTGCCGAGCCAAAGCACCCATTGCCCCCAGGTCCCCGTGAGCAGATCCATGGCAGGGCCCATTAGTTAACCCCTTCCTCCCTGCAAGCTGTACCCCGGCAGTTTTATTCTCCCACCCAGCGCAAGCCAGGGGGGCTGGACCCGATGAGCTGTAAGGTCCCGTCCAGCCCTTAACAACTATGAAACTATGAAGCCTGGCAGTGGTCCCTGGATGGTGACCCACCACGCGGCAGGGGCACATGCCGGGTACGACTCCACTCTGAGAGGCCGCCTGAGATGTGCTTTTACTTTTCCGCTCACCCTAGAAACACTGGGGAGGTGCTGCTGAGGCCTGGCTGTTTCCATCCCTATCGCAGGCTCAACGGGTCAGACTTTTTGCAGAGCTTTTCCTCAAAAGCCGAGGTCACCAAAGCATCCTTATCAGCAGCCTAAAGCACAGACTCCCATCCCCTTCCACACGAATCAGTCCTTCACCCACGGATAGCACCGACCCATCCCCTGTCACAACGGCAGCACTGCACAAGCCTCAAAAGTTTAGTGTTCAAGGAAAAGCAAAGGCTCTCGCTGCACTTTATCCATCCTCAGGAAAAGGCAGGCAGGGCGGAGAGGGAGAGGGAAGATGGGAACTGGGACGCTCTCAAGCCAGGCAGGTCCCCATAGGACGTGGCTGGCTGCAAGGTACAGTGTTCCCAGGGGAAGAGACACCCCCGCGCCCCCATAGCAAGCAGTGAGTAGACACAGGGGGTGCATCTACATGTTCATTAACGCGCTGTAGTTACTGCGCATTACGTTTAACGCTTGCATCACCAAGTACTAAATCAGCACGCAGTAAATGGTGCTGCTGCACAGGAGCGCCAGCGCATGGCTTTTCAGTGATGCTAAATGCGCAGTAGTCTAATACTACCGCACAGTAGCATATTAGCATGGGTTTTGCCCACACGCTACTGTGCTGTGTGGTGTGATTAGGCTGCTGTGCTGTCAGCGTCTCGTGTAGACGCACCCAGGGGGTAGGGAAGGGAGGAGGCCGCACCGAGAGAGGTGAGCGGGGGGAGAACAACAAAGCTGGGATACGGGCTCAAAGCTCATCCAGGTAATGGGATAAGGATCCATCATCTCTGCTGAGCCCAGACTTAACGCTGCCCAGGCTGCAGATGACATTTTGTTCTGCAATATCCTGTTCAAATTTGTTTTTTAAAGTTTTGTTGCATAAGAACGGCCGCTCTGAGGTCAGGAGTGGAGCATCCGGGGAGGCTCGAGGGTCTGCCGCAGACCTTTGTGTCTGTCCGGTGTCGATGGCAGGTTGGTGCCCGCTCGTGCTCACGCGCAGGGGCAGCCCCGTCTGTCCAGCACAGAGAGCGGAGGGGCACCCCAAGCAAGCGATGGCATATACGATGCTGGCAGACCAGCAGGTGAAGGAGCCTGGTCCAGCCATGATGTGGTCTGGGTTGATGAAGGGACGCAGCCGGCATCTAGGTCCGGTGCCTTGGTGAGAATAGGCGTGAGGGAGCCTGCTGCTGCAGAGAAGCCATTTGGGGCTGGGGGTTAGCGGGAGGTGGCCACCCCTCTCCCCCCACTGCGATGTCACTAGCGGAGGGTTGTGACCGGCGGTGGAGGAAGCAGTGGGTGGACTCTTCGGGACACGCCGATGGGCCTCGTGGTAAGATGCAGAGGAAGGGAGGCTGCAATAAGGCTTTGCACTTTTCAGAGCAGTTCATGAGCAAATTGGCTTCCTGGAAAGACCCCCTTGAGTGAGTGAGCAGAGAGCCAGCACCTCCAGTGGGTAGAGCCAGGTGCCAGAGCCCCTGGGTTTCCTCCTCACCTCTTCTGCTGACCTGCAGCTTGGCACTGGGCGAGTTCCCGTGTCCCAGACCTCCGTGTCTGCCTCAGGGAAGGGGCAGATGCGAGCAGATGATCCATGTGGGTAAAGCATGTGGGGTGCAGGACCTCTGCAGGGTGGCTCTTAGACGTAATATCTCCCTCTCGTTAATGAGGAGCTGTTTAAATTCAGCCTCTGGGATGACAGAATGCACTTGGCTCCAGTGTCTTTCTTATGCCTGCGGCAGACTTTCCACTTCCCACATCCCAATCACTAACGATCCTGCAGACGCCAGCAGCCCCTTTGTGCTCCCCCAGTGCAGACCGTTACCGCAGGGAACTATGCCCGAGGCTCCCGCTTTCACGCAAAACTTTAGTTTTGTTCTTAAACTGAGAGAAAAGCCATGCATACTGGCAGCATGTGTTTGCTCTTAGTCTTGCCACCGACCTAGGGGGTTATTGCAGTGGAATTGATTCAAATTCTTTAAATGAAGATAAATAAAATGGACCCAGATTAGTCCTTTCAAACGTATTTTCCCAGCTCCAACCCCCACTCCCTTGCTTAATGTAGATTGGTAATTTCCCCTTAAAAATATTAGCAAGTCATTCCCAGAGGGCTCAGAAGACCACAAGAGCTATTCATCAAGCTAACCCAGGTCAGCAGTGAGCAAAGACAGTGAGCAGCTGATGCCTGGCTGGGGGCTGCCACGCAATGAGACTTGCAGCTGAGTTCCTGGTGGGAATAGGCTCTTGCCACAAAATGAGGACCGAGCGAAGGACTCAGGCCTGCAAGACACTGATCCCCGTGTCTTCGTGGGGCGAGGCACTCCAGACCTCTGCTCGCTGTTGTCAGGGGCCTGGTAATGCTAAATGCAAATTTGTTATTGCACTGACTGTATGGAGATGTTAGATGCGCTCTGGGCACAAAATGCCCTTCCTTGGGTCTGGCAAAGAAGCAGCTATGGCCTGGTAGAGCAATGCCTTTATTTCACCTCATTGTGCAAATGACAGTGGTCACTTAAAGAGGACAGGTGGCCAGGCGAACGCTGCAGGCACATCCCTGGGGAGAGGAGATGCCTGCTCTTTACCTCCACCACCCAGGATGGGTACCGGGGCAGGAAGGGGCAGGCTGGGGCCATCGGAGTGGGCTGGAGGGGAGGGTTGATTTCCCCCAGGCATCGTCTCAGGAGGGCCCAGCAGCTGTTCAACATTGCTGCTCCAGGGAGTGAAAGCAAAGGAGAAGAGAGTGCCAGGCACTGGGAACCCTCCGCTGGGCTCCAGCACTGTGAGCTTCCTTGCAGCAGTGCCCTGGCACTGGCTGACCTCAGCCACCTCCATTTCCAAACGTGATGCCAGGATGCACTGAATAAGGATTCTGCATGAAGACTTCATCCCCAGCCCATCTCTTCCTCCTGCTTTCTCCTCCATCCTCTTTGTTGCTATTTCATTCTTTATGATAGGAAGTGAAATGGGATGTAGGAGGAGAAAGCCGCCCCAGTAAGGAAGGGGGAGAAGCGAAATCCCAGCTCCCCTGCTACCCTCATGGGGTCTTGACCTCCATCCGAGCTGCAGCTCGCACTCTCACCCATCCCATGCACCGACGAGCCACTGGACCCAAAGCGATGTGGGAACGCCATCCCCAGCCTTGCACAGACACACGCTCCAAACTCTGAACCCTGCAGATCTGGGGTAGGAGAGGCAACGTCCTTGTAACCCTCTCTATTAACACCCCCCACCTGGAGAAAAGGATGCTTGTGTTGTGCATACATCACACGTGTGCACCCAGCCAGACATGTGTGCATGCATGTCCATGTATGCAAAGCCTCTGACGTGGCTTAGCAACACCCCCATGCCCACCCTGCACAGACCCACACCTGCTAAAACCAGCTATCAAGAGGGATACACCTATGTCCCTGGACACACAACAGGCCGGATTCAGAAGCAGTGCAGTGCATGGTGATGCCTGGATGTCTTCCTGGAGAGCGGTGGATCGGTTCCCCGCGCGGGAACGGGCCCACTGCTAGTGGAACGGCATCCTCTGACATCGGGACTGAGCAGGGCATTAAAAATGCATTTGTTTTGACTGTTGGATTTGGTTGCAATGCCCGGGGAGAGGGAACTGCGGGGCGCCTGAGAGCTAGGCTATTTATACCAGAGCCACGGGGCTCATGCAAGGCTTTTGTGGCACGTGGAGTGATCCAATCCTCCCTTAATGCATCTAGAGAGGACACACCTGGCTCCAGAGGAGGAGGCATGGATCCTGGTGCAAATCCAATGGGGGTTGCCCAGATTTATGCCCAGTGGTCGAGAGCAGAACCGAGTCGCAGTGGCAGGGCAGGTCCCCACGAGCTCCCTCCTGCCTGGGGCTTCTCTCTCGCCTCGTGCCTTTTCATCCTCCCACCCAGCGTTGCGACCGAATGACAGAGCAAGGAGGGAGGATGAGAAGCAGATGAATAATTGCAGGCTGGGGGATGGGGGGGAAGAGCTCCCGGAAATGCATTTAAAATAAGATCTAAAGCAAGAGACAAAAGCCGGGGAGCAGGGCCGGAGGAAAGGGAGGAGGAAACCCCTCGTGGAATGGAAACCGAGGCAGGCAGATTAGATTCTCCAATAATGCCGAGATGACATGAAAAGCATAAAGGCCATGCGGCAGGAGGGTGGAGGGGGCTGCTGCCTCGCCAGAGAGGCTGTGTCATTAGAGGAGCCATCAATGGGAAATTGCATTGTGGATTAAATTGCAGGGTAAAAGTGTGCGTGGCGGGGTGGGGGAGGGGGCGCATATCTGAAATTCAAGTGATTATTGCAGCTGAGGATGAATTAAAATCCCTGTGCGAGCAATTTAGGTCACTGACAACGTGCTTAGAAAGTAACATGCAAGGAGCAACCGGGAAGCAGCAGGAGGCAAGGAGCATCTGTGCCAGAGCCGGCGGGCCGGAGCCGGGAGCCGCGGGCTGATCCGGGGCCGCTGGCGAGCCACAGCCTCCTTCACCCGTCCTCCTGCCCCCTCGCCTCGGGTCCTAACTCTTTCTATTCCCTTGTCTTCTCTCCACGCTCCTCTGCCCCCGATCTCCACCACCCCCTACCTAGTTGTCTCCATAGGGTTACGGGTTGGGGGCAACAGAGAAGACATTTCGGCTAGGGGTGTGCGAGGCCAGTTCAGTGGTCAGGTCTCCAGCCTCATCAGGGCTCACAACAAAGCTCCTGATGGGCAATGGTTCTGGTGGGCCTGAAACAAGAGGCTCGATCCCCAGCAGGTGAAGTCAGAGTCATGCTGATTTGCACCGTGTGAGGCTGGTGCCCAAAGCCTTTGTCCCGGGCACTCCCGATAACCTTGAGGAGTGACAGGCTTCTTGCATCTCTTCTCCCTGCTCTTGCCCTGGCTTTGCTCAGCTATTGGGGACACACCTGGGATCTGACAATGTGCTCTAGGTGCCCCATATCAAACGACGGAGCAGAGCCGTGTTTGCCGTGTGCAGGCAGTGCCCAGTGGGCAAAGGAACGGTTTTTGGGGTCTGGACTCTCAAGGAACTGAGCAAAGAGGCCCTTGCTCTTTGCAGGCCTCGGGATCTGGCTCCATTCCTCAGTGCTACGAGACAGGCTGGAGAGCCCAGACGGCCTGAGAGGAGGGTGAGCCGGACTGGGCTGGCTCATTAATTCTCCAGACAAAGACACTGGACGGCAGGTCACACATGCCCCTGCACCTCCCTGGCACAAACAGCCCTGGGCATCACCAGGAGACAAGCTATTCTCCCCTTGCGTGGCCAGCAAGGGTGCTCACATGCCAACCCTGGAGGCAAGGATGGGCACGGTGCCCACTGCCCAGCCAGGGCAGCATATCCTTTCCCCAGCATGCAGACTTGTACCCTCTCCAGTAGCTCCTTGCTGCCCGCACGGCTATCACCCCTACTTGACAGCTACAGAACAAGTGGCCAAGAAAGAGGTTGAGTGACTTGCCCAGGGCCACCCACTGCAGCAGTGGCAGAGCACACTCTTACCTTGCTGGAGCCCTGCTCCCATCCCCACACGGACAGCCTCTCAAACCCGTCCACACACCCTGCAGCCATCGTAGCCGTGACTCCCTCCCCGAATGAGCGTCCCAGCTCCCTGGAGCCACCCCGACAACGTGTGGCTGCCCTCTCCTAGGAGCCCGGGGGAGCACGCTGGCTGGAGAGCCGTACTGAGTGGCAGCCAGAGCTACGACACACCGACAGCCCATCCAAACTGATGGGGAGACCTGCAGCCTCTGCAGTGGATGTAGCCCCTGCACCTGCCAGGAGGACATGGTGCCTGGTTGTACAGGGCAGGTACCACGGCCCCTTCCCTGCCTGGGCACGACGTGCTCCCGCAGCTCGAGTACAGCGGCAAGCAGCACACCGGCATCCTCGGACCAGCTCTAGAGCATGGGGCAGACCTTGGGGGGACCCCGGGCAAAGCCCTGCTCTTCCCTACACCGTCGGTCCCCTTCACCCTTTGCTGACCAGGGCTGTAGCTCCTCCAGGCAGGGACTCTCCTGCCCCGTCTATGCAGTGCCCAGCGCAAACGAGCCCACGGGGCCTAACACCAGCACCACATCCCACAGGCACCGAGTTCATTACACTTCCCTCCTGCTGGATATCCCCACACCCCACCCTGACCCATACAAGGAGCATGCATCATCCCACTGCGGGGCTGGGCAGGGTGTCTATGCTGAGGCCTCAGAAACTTGTGCCACTTGCGAGCTCCATAGGTTTCAGCCGCCGCTTTGATGTTTCTGCCTGCCCCTGGGCCCGCATGCTGCAGCCTCCGTCCTTCTCTGCAGATAAAAGGTGATGCCTGCAACGGCTTGGCCTGAACAGGTTAAATTCATGCACACGCAGACAGAAGGGGAAAAAAATAAGCTGGAGCGGCGGTGGCCTCATTTCAGTTCCAGAGGAGACACCAACACCCCCCCATGTCAACCATCAGCTCACCGCTAAGATCACGCTCTCGCCGGGGCTTTATTTATCTGCATGCCAGCTTTCTCCTCCCTCCCTCCCTCTCCCACTTCGCCTTTCTCTCTCTCTCTCTCCCTCTCCCTCTCTCCCCACCAGAAAGCAGCAGCTTGGAGAGATCTGCAGTTCAAACATTAAGGTAATTATGAGGCAGCGGGCGTTTGGGAGGGGGAGTGGGGGCGAGGGGGAAATGGCTATACAGCGTCCTTGCGATGCCCTATTGTTTCACGTCCTAGATGGGGAATTTGGGAAGCTGGGCATGGGGGACCCTGGGGGGTCTCTGGGGCAGGAGGGACACTGACCTGGCTTCGAGGGGTCCGGGGGGTATTTGGATGCAGGAGGGTGAGAGATCGCTTCCTAGAGACAGGGCGGCTGCATACCTATAGACCTGCGTCTGCATGCATGCACCGACGGCCATGACAGCCGGGGCTTGGGCAGCCCAGGAGAAGCAGCTAGCCTCGTCCGTGTGCTGTAGCGTCGCTGGGGTTGCTCTCCCCGTGGCTTCTCCCTGATGCTTGTGGACCGGCAGCCAGCTCAGACGGCTCCTCCACACCCGGCGTGGATGTGCCCCATTGTTCTGTCTTTGCACGGACACCTCCTCGTGCCTTGCACATCCTAGCCTTACCCCCACTCTTCACTGAGCTTCTCTGCCGTCCTCCCTTCCCCGTGCATCTTGATCGAGTCATCCCCTCTGTCTCGGTAGGATCTTTGCAAGAAATCTGCCTGCAATGTCTCATCCATCTCGTGAGCCTAACAATACCCACCGGTCCATAGTTAGTCTTGCAACACCTCTAGTTTAGCCTATTTTGTGCTAGGACAATGCATCTGCCGTGATACAGCCCATCTAGCCACACACGGGTG
Organism: Alligator mississippiensis; assembly: GCF_030867095.1. NCBI lineage: Eukaryota > Metazoa > Chordata > Crocodylia > Alligatoridae > Alligator > Alligator mississippiensis. The sequence continues at coordinate 1,838,846 of NC_081829.1, read as the reverse complement.
TTACCTTCAGTGCTCTTGCTCTTTGTATCATACAGGAGATATGTGCTCGGTGCCATTTTATCTGATTCCTTCTGTAACACTGGGAGCAGGGGGGAGTTGGGAGGTTGGGAGGGAAGACGCCATAAACCGAGGACAGGCAATATTCACCTAGATGTTATTCTGCAGCGATTTCAAGGGAGACAAAGGCCTGAGGTCCCTTATGAATGTTTTCCTGCTTTGTAAAAATTAGCTCCAGGCTGCAACCGATTGCAAATTGGTGTCAGTGGAATTTTATCCCACTTCAGACGTGCAAGACAGGGATGGAGGCGGCGAGCCAGGCATTGAGATGTGGCTTTGCAGATGAGAATCAATTCCTCTTCCCTGCCATCTCATTAGCTATTCTTTGTTCAAGCACTTGCAGGTCGACTTAAAGGGACAGATGGGTGAAAGGGAAGAAAAACCTGGGCCTTGTCCGTGCACCAAAATCTGTTATGAGAAATCCTTTGTGATCACGGTGTCTTGCTGTTACTACTGCTCTGTGGTGCCCTGTAACCGCAGCCCCCAGGCGAGGCCGGACCCCCTTCTGCTGAGCCCTGTACACGCTCCAGACAGGACCTCGTCCTTTGTGGGACTTTTCTGTCTGGATCATAACCTCTTTGGGGACCCCCGCCACCACCCTTTGTTGTACGTGTGGGCAACCGAGAGATCCAGAGCATGTCTACACGGTCATTAATGCACCCTAGCTACTGCACATTAAGTTTAGGATTTGGTTAACCAAGCACTAATTCGATGTGCAGTAACTCGCGCTATTGTGCAGTAGCACTGGTGCAGGGCTTTTTTTAAAAATACTTAGTGTCCATTAGCCTAGTAACATTGCGCAGTCGCGTATTAGCATGGGTTTTGAGCGGCACGTTACCGTGCAGTGTTATTAGGCTACTGCGCAGTAAGTGTCTCGTGTAGACGTGCCCCCGGAGAGGCTGAGTGATGCTCCTGGCAGTCCTTCGTCCTGTTTGCTCCTTCCCTGCCTCTCCCTCCTTCCCCTGAGGAATCGGAGATCAGCCTGACAGATGGACAGAGGAGTGTGGGGACAGAGAGGGGTTGAGAGGGGTGCTTTGCATTGCTCCTGCTCTCCTTCGGGCTGTGACGGAGGAGCCAGGACAGCACCGCGGACAGCTCCCGGGCCGGGCAGCCCTTGCAGTGGGTGCGGGAGCCCTGGCAGGACTGGCCTGGCGCTCTCTGCCTTGGCCGCAGCCTTCCCTGGACACCCCCTGGCCCTGCGATGCTCATGTCTTCAGGGGTCAGGGCAGCTGTGCTGCACCCCAGGCCTGTCTCCCGGGGCAGGGGGCTTCATGGATGGAGCAAGGCAGCGAGATGGTGGCTGAGCCCCAGCCATGGTCTCCTCTCTGGTTTCTCTGCCCCGAGCGTGGGTGCTTGTAGCAGGGCTCAGAGGCAGGGATGGTGAACGCCCAGCCACGAGCAGACGTGCTGCTGCTCCATGCAGACCCTTCCTCCCGACCGACGGTCCCTGCCTGGTCCGGCCCCGAGTCTCTAGCGCACAGCCTGGTAACCCTGCCAACGTCTGTTTTAGGGAGGTGCACAAATCCCCATGGCGGGCCGGGCTGAGACCACCAAACTCATGTCACCTGTGATATGAACAGGTAGGAACTGAGAGTCAGAGGCTCGGCCCCTCTGCCTGCCCACCCCCTCCCCCCCGCCAGCTCCTCACGTGGCCCCAGACGGACTCCAGCGTGGGAGTCAAGAGACCTGGGTCCTACGCTCAGCTTGGCTCGTGACCCGAAGTCCTTTCCCCTCTCCGTGCCTCGGTTTCCCCCCTGCCCTGCAGGAATGACGACCTCTGCTCCAAGAGAGCCGAGAAGCTGCCCATGCCCCTGCACCAGCTCAGGTCATCCCCTCTGCTCCGGGCAAAGAGGATTTTCGATGATCAAGGTCTATTTCTAGCGCTGACCTTGAGCTTCGCCTGACAGCTCCTTCCTCCCCGCCACCAGCACAGGAGGGGTTTGCTCTGCACGTGGGCCGAGGCCACGTCCTTCCGGCCCCTGGGAAAGTTGAACATGCCCACGCCAGACCATTAAAGGCAAGAAGGGGACAGGGGCAGAGTTAGTTTAATATTTTCTGCCCCTAAAAAGCTGCTCCCTGGTTTTCAGGCAGAGGCTCGGCTTCCAAACCCTGCCCAGTGCCACGCGCCGCACCAGCGCCCTGCTGCAAACCTCTCCGCAGAGGGGGTGGAAATAAAGGAGGAAGACGGGGAGAGCTGAGTGAGGAGTGAAGGCTTGGGAAGGGAGCAGGGTCTCTGGAGGAGCCCACCCATGGCCGGGGACCCAGCATCTGTCCCCTTCCTACCGCTCCAAGCTGCATGGACAGGCATGAGACCCTCCTCACCCTGGGAGGGGGACTTATAGCCAGCAGCTCGGGGAGATGAGGGAAGGGATGGTTTGTTGGTGCACAGAGAGCTCCCTTAGCCCTTGCAGAGCCTCGTGCTCTAATTAGGGCCATTGTTAATGTCTAGTTAGTGATCCAGAGAGCCGAGGGGACCAGGCAAATGGAGGATACGGCCCCAGTTGTGCAGAGCCCAGTAGGGTGTGTGTGCAAATGCCTCCCGTTCTCCCAGGGCAGCTCCCCTCCGTTCTGGCCTAGGAAGGCCTCCGCCGCCCCTTTAGATGTGGGGTTCGCTGTAAATAGACATTTCTGCTGGAATCAAAGCATCTGGGGCACTGGGAAAAAGGGCCTGGACTTGGCCTGGAGCACTGGTCACCCAGCGGCCGCTCCCCTTGAGGCTGGAAACCTCTGAGGCTTGTCCCAGGGAGTTACCAAGGGCATCTTAAGGGACCCAGAAGGCCTCATCAGTGCCTCCCCCAGGGGAAAGGGTCTTCCCCTCCCTGGTACCACCCTCTGGGCCACCAGCCCTGCCACGGCAGCCCCACGCGTGCTCGCCTGCAACCAGGACCGGCACAAAGGGAGGCAGAGACGGGCCCGAAGAGCCTGGGGGAAGAGGCAAGCCCAGTCCAGGCATGGGGGGCTGATCGGGAAGGAAGGGAAGACCCTATCGGTGTCCTGTGCCTCAGTTTCCCCATCTGTAAACCAAAAGCCAGGCAGCTCGGTGCGAGGCAGGGAGGTGGGGACGAAGCCCCCGGCCTGTCTGCTGTTTCCATTGAGCGGGTTGGGTGCAGGATTGGCTTTGACAGCAGATCTGTGAGCCTGACCTAAATCTGGGAGCAGCGCTGGGGGGGCAGGGGAGGGGGGAATCAAAGAGACGGCGCGCTTGGAAACATGCACCAGGCCTGCTTAGCTTTCATCTGTCTCCTGCTGGACCCCTCCTTTCCCACCCCCACAGCAGACACATCCACCTCCGCGGCCGCACGGACACTCGGCCAGGGCTGTCCGGCCACCGCGGCCAGCAGAGAAGCACCCTCGTCCCCCCCCGACTTGCCAAGGGGTCAGACCCTCCCGCAGGGCAGGCAGCATGGCTCAGTGGGCAGAGCAGGAACCAAGGGCTCAGTCCTCCTCCCAGGCCAGGTCAGCCAAAAAGTGCTGGGTCCCCGTGCGAGGTCACGGAGCCCTTGATAACCATTAATGACACGTGACTGTGGCTTGTCCTGGCACCCGTGGGCATGGGGTTCAGCCCTTGGATAGACTCAGCTCTCAGGGTCTTTCCCATCCATTTTTTTACATCCAAGCTGATTGCTCTGCTGATGGGTCCCGGGGGCAAAGGGAACTAGCACAAAGAAATATCTTATTTTGACCGTGCTGAAGTGGGACGGGTCTGAATTTGGTCTGGGGGGGCAGGGAGGGTGGGGATTTGTCATTTGGACCTGAGCAATCGGGCAAAAGCTACAGGAGTCGGCAGAGTACCGCACGGCGCCCCAGCTGCATCCGTCACCCAAAAAAGCTTCAGGTCAAAGACGCTCACCTGGCGCCTTCTGGACCTGGGCTGAGGGGGTGCTCAGCAGAAACACGGGTCACAAACAGGGATGGAGACGAAGCAGCTGTGAACAGACTCCTTCATCCCACCCTGTCCAACAGAGTTACCTTCACGCCCAGCCACGGAGGCTCACAGCACCCATATGGGGTCCATGCCTCTCATATAGGTCCTTGCTTTGAGCTCATTTCCAACGCTGGGACCTCGCTTACACTGAGGTCCCGGAGGCTGGCTCCACCAACCCCACACAGCTGCACTAGAGAAATGAGATGGGAGCTGAGAGCAGGGCCCGGGGTGCTCGGTGCCGGGCACAAACACAGCAAGGACCAAGCCAGCGCAGGGGCACGGGCTTAGCCTCTCCCCCAGGACTTCCTTCTTGGGGTAATAAAAGGCCAGCTTGCAGCTCCCTTGAGCGGGGCCTTGCAGGGAGCTGGGGGTTTAGGAGGTGTTGTGGTCGGGGAGAGACCGGCCAGTGGGCTGGCCTGCTGGCAAAGGCACTGTGTAGGCTCACAGTCTGACTAGCCGAGATGGACAGAGCACGGGAGGGGAAACAGAGGCACGGAGAGGTGAGGTGACTCCCCCAAGGCTGCAGAGCCCCTGCCCCTTTAAACAGGAGGTCAGGCCCAGACTCCCTCTCACTTGCAGCTGGGGGTCATCTCAGGGTGGCTTTTATTAAGCCACAAGGGACGTCTCGGTCTACGGGGCCCAGTGGAGGCCCTGCTGCCGTTTCCTAAACGAGCATCCCGCTGGCCTCCCTTGTGCTTTAGCAATTCAGGAAAGAAATAGGTGGAAACCCTGGGCTGAAGTGGGACGCCCAGGTGCATCCCCGGTATGTGCCGGCGTGACCTACGCGGCATGTCCTTATGAAGGGGACTGGGACTGGGGCCGGGAGAAGCGGGGGCTAGGAGCAGCCAGCCAGAGCATCCAGCATCCCCACTTAGCCGTGTCGATCCTGCCCTGCTCCCCCACATCGGGACCCCCATTTGAGTCCACACAGCCTGCCCAGCCCTCACCCGAGGGCACCGATCTCTGAGACACCAGGCTGGTTTCTGCCCACGCTGCCGCTCTACCCGATGGACACCGCTGTGCGGAGGGGCAGGATCTGGCCCCTCAGTGCAGTGTTTTCATGCCATGGGCCAAGGTGCATGACAGGTGGGGAGGAAACCACTCGGTTTTCCTGGGAAGATGCCTGATGTGGACCAGCGACTCGTGGTCACGGCTGGGACAGTCGCTTGGGATCCAGTGGTGAGAGGTGGGGGTGTCAGCTCAGGGCGCCGCTGGCCCGGCTCTCGCGTTCGATGTCAGCCTCGTTACTGATCATCCTCAGGGGAAATTTCCTTTCCTATAAAACCCCAAACTTGGAGGGGCTGGATCCTGCCTGGGGCTGGCTGCCTACAGCTCCCACCGCAGTCCTGTCTCAGCCCTCTCCCAGCTCGCCACGGGAAATGGTGCAATGCAGATGGGCTCGTGATTAGGTACTCAAGTCCCTTCTGCTCTCGCCCGGCGGAAGAGCAGTTTCCATTTCACGTCCTCCCTGGCCTGTCGCGCTGGGAGAATGAGACCACCCTCCTGCTGAACCAGCTCCCCGGCACGGGGGCTTCCCTGTCCTCAGGCCCTCGTAGCCCTGTCGCAAGGCAAAGCCTGGGGGAAGTAGGTGGATGAGAAATGAGGGAGGTAGGTGGGCCAGGCCAGCTGCATCCATGGGGTCCGGCCTGGGGCTTCTGCTTCCATCACTTGCCTCTTCTGTTTGCTGCCCTGACATCTCGCCCCCTTCTCCCCCATGGGGATATAGCACCGCAGAACCCTTGCTTGATGGGTCCCCAGCAAAAAAAGACCTCCCTGCCCCCTCCTGAGCTTGCAGAGCACACCCCTTGTATCAATGCATGCTGGAAAATGCATGGCTCCCCTTCCTTATTCATCCATATTCAACGTCCCTGATGAAAACAAAGCAAAAGCAGCCTTATCTCTCAGGACGACCTGCTTCATGGACTGGGGTGTCCTTGCCTGTGGTCAGGTCTCAGGGGAAATGCTGTGAAAGACCCGAGTTGCTGCCCTCTCGCAGCGGCGTGGTTAACAGACAAGCAATGCAAGCAGAGGCGGTGGGCTTACAGAGACGGGCTGCGACAAACGACCCCTCCCTTCTGGATTATTGCTGGTAATAAGAACATTAGTCATACGATATTTATATCGCGGCAGTGCCCAGACACCAGGATTGTAACCGGCTGCAGTTTTCTATATTGGGACTGTACCTTTCAGATTTCATTTCTCTCTGTAGACTCCTCCGAGCCCTGGGTGGCAGGATGCATGGTTATTTTGGGTCCCCAAGGACTGGCCTGCCCCACAAGAAATGAGCTGCTCTCCCCAGTAAAGACAAGAGCTGCAGACTGGGGTCACTAATGGGATGATCTACCTGCGAGCACAGCCCCACACGCTCTTCTGCAGTGTTTGCAGGCTGGAGCCTCCACTCCAGTCGCTGTGGGATAGTGTTAGCAGTCTCGAATGCCGATAGAAAGGAAATAAGCAGCAAGAGCATCATTTCTATATCTAAAATGAGCCAGGCATTTGCTAAAACCACGTGAGCTGCCAGTCTCAATATGCGAACAATGCCCCAATCCCCAAAATATTTCTGGCCTGATCGGAGGCAATCGCAGTCTTTCAGCAAGTGCTGGACAGAGGCTCAGCTAAGTAACTCGATGCTGGTGCGTCTCTCTCTCACGTGGGTAAGGGATTGAAGCATGGGTGCCTTTGAGCAGAATGTAATAGCATTTATATCCCATTAGCGCCAATCAAAAGCAAGTCCTCTTGTGCTACTATGCGAACAGTGACAGCTCCTGCCCCCCAGTAGCTGATCGCGTGGAGATCCTTTCATCTGAATGAGAAGCAAAATGATTCTCCCTGTCCACCTGGGTATTGCTAGTGCACCTGTCACCCTGGGATCTGGGCACCGGCTAATGTAGATCTGGTCTGGAAATAATGAGCATCAGTAATAATTGATCAAACTGAACAGAATGGAAACCAAGTCTTCTGGTTAGCGGCACTAATGAAAGTATCACGTGATGACTTGGAAACCATCCAGGCTAAATATTTTGGAGGGGTTTAGTATGACGGATGAAAAAATCTCCGGGGGATCTTGCACGGCTCGAATGGGAATGTGTCGATACCGAGTGCACGGGGTGAAGCTGCCGGGCCGGAGGTTTCTCTCCATGCCTGGTGCTGGTGCTGGGGGTTTTCCCCCACTCTGTTTCATTCCTATAAATAGAATAGATTCACAGGAGGGAAGCAGCTCTTGGAAAGTCTCGTATCTCCCTCCTTCTTCCAGCTGCAGACACGGCTGAGCCTTGCTCATGTGCCCTGCAGACCCGCCGGAGTCTGCGGGGTGAGTAACCGCTGCGGCATCCGGCGGGCACTTCTGTGAGCGTGGCCCAGCACCATCCTGCTCTCAGGCACCCCGGTGTGCGTGCGGTCTGCGAGCTGGCTGGAGTTGCCACGGGCAGAATCGAGGTCGGGATGTGCACCACCCTGCACGTGTCCGCACGAGGGTAGCCGTGGCGGGGGGTCGATCCTGCGTGATGCTGAGCCATATGCCCTGGTCCAGCAAAGTCCTTAACCACGTGGCTAACTCGAAGCACATGGGTGGCTGCATTGTCTCGGCATGCCCGCTGCCAGGCCTGGGTGCAAGCGGGTCTGTTAGCCGGCTTGACGTGTTCTCCGACCCTGCTAGCGACATCCGCGCCAATAGGCAGACCCCGGCACGGCTCGAGCAGAGGGCAGGCGGCGGGGCATGGTGGTACAGGCCCGTGTTCGGTGCCTGACAAGCAGCACCCATTGGATTCACATATCTAAGAGCACAACCCTCCCCACGGCCTTGATGTGTTAGCTGCGTTGCTGACCTGGGGCTGCCTGAGCTGGATGCAAAACGCTGTCCTGCCAGGGCTTGCAAAGGGGTGCCGAGCTTTCATCGGGTGCCAAACTGCCATCTGCCTCTGCCCGGGCATAGCTCAGCTGTAAGCGGGGGAGTGGGGGCTGTATTAGCGCTGACTCCTGTCCTTCCCCATATAACATCTGCAATGAAGTAGGGTTTAGGCCTTTTGCCAATCAATATGCAGGCTGCCAGGCAGCACAGGAGCTGTGACGGCATTTCCTGGATGCCCAGCTCCTTGTCCGCATGCCTCTCAGACTCACCCTGGGGCGAAGACAGTGCGTCCTGCATTTGTACAGCGCCTAGCGCCGTGGGATCCTGGGCTGGCTCCCAGGCAGGCTGGCAATGCAGATGAGGAAGAGCCCAGTCTCCGCCGCGTGTCTTTGCTTACTGGTTCTTGACAGAGAGGTGGCTCATTTATAATGGGGCAGTGAGGGGAGGGGGCCAGTATCCCAGTTTGTTCCTACTCTCGCTTTCACGCGCCGGCGGTGGTCAGAAACGCATTGTAAATGAGAATTGAATGACGCCTGCCTGGTCTCGAGGGCTGGTCCTCCCTTCTCCCTACGCCCAGGGCCTGTTTGAACACAGGTCGCCCGGACTCAGAGACGAGCAACAAACCGTGTAGCCAAACGCAGGGGCCTGAGCCTCAGAGACAGGCTCTCCCGGCAGGGGGGATACCACGAGGTTTACCGATCTGGCAGGGGAGATCCCCTTCTTCCTGGCCTTGAATGACTCGGTGTAGTTGGAGAGTGAAGGTCTGTCCCTTGCGCCGTGGACAGGCTGACCCCTGCCAGAGTCTACCCATGCCTCCCAATGGGAGGATCTCGGCTACGCGGTTTATGGCGATGGGGCATTGCTCCCAGGCTTTCCCTCTAGCTTGCTCTTTGGGCTAGGGACAAATGAGGCCAGGGAGCATCTGAACCCCAAGGCTTCCAGGTTTGGGGCTGGTATGTGGATTTGGGAGCATTTGAAGCCCCAGGGTGAAGAGCCTGGGAGGTAGGATACTTATGGGTGGTAGCACCGCACAGACCTGAAGGATTGAGCCCTGCTCAGTCCATCGAATTGGGAGCTGATTTGGGCCCAGACACCACATTTCAAAGCACTGCCCCTGCCTGCAGGCTTTCCTGTCCGGCGGTGGGGATGCTGCCCCGAGCTGGCCTGTTGGCTCCAGACCCTGGTGCACCATTGATTCAGTGATTGTAAAGCCACGAGGTTCGTCCCGCCCAACCTCCTGGACAGCACAGGCTGCCCACGTCCCCTGCGCCCCGCGTATCACAGCGCAAGAGCCGTAGCACGGCGTATTGCAGCATGTGCCTCCTGCTTGCAAGGGGGGCTGGAGGAGCACGGGGCCTTGCATCTGCATTAGACGCACAAGGCACTTTCTCCCCAGCCACCCCCGGGCCTGCCTGCAGCCGCCCGGGGTGTGTGCACCCTGCCAGGGTGATGGATGCTTCCTGCTTCCCAAAGGCAAATCCAGAATAGATGAATTACAGATATTGATTAGGATCCTCCTCTCCCTGGGCCAGGCTTGGGCAAGGGCAGGCGGGGGGGGGCAGGGAACCTGGAGGAGGGCACGGTTCATTCAGAAAATTAATTGCTGTCAAACGGATTTGAAGCCCAATCAATCAAGGTCAGGGCGCCGTGGTACCCCATCGATAGCCATGTGCAGTGCTGCAGTGCGGCGCCGGGGCCTGCGCACATGCTAATTGCCTGGAAGGGAAGAGAAGGGCAGGGAAGGGAAAGCTGCTCCTCACCCGACACACAGGCTTGGCATGGGGGCAGCTTTGGACCAGCCGGGGATCCTATTTTGACCCCCTTCCAGCCAAGCCCACGGAGAAGGCGATATCTGCACAGTGTAAATGCACTGCGCAGCTCCCCCAGCCCCCTTCCCCTGCAGGGATGCCTGGAGATCTCAGTGAAGGGCGTAAAGAGAAGCTGCACTCTCTGCTTGCAAAGAGACAGGGAGAAAATGGCAGGGGGAGAGATTCAGGCCCGGATCCTGATACTCATTGAGCCCCTCCTGATTTACACCCACGGGAGGCGCACGCAAGAGAGATGGCCTCAGCACCACGCCTGTCCCTTTAAATGACGCAATCTCACTTACATGACTAATCTCTTATTTATAGTCTCTTCCATTTTAATGACGCTCCCCGACACTTGCAGCAGAGCCATGTCGCTGCCTCGTGCTCTGGGTCCCATCCCCTGCCCGCCGGCACTAAAGGGGCAGCTGGGTTCAGCCGGGGCCGGAGGGACCGTAGCCTGCCCCTGGGCAAGGCAGCGTGGAGGATGGATGCACGGGAGAGATGCTAGAGGTGCGGGAGAGCAGCTCCCGGCAAGGCAGAGGCAGGCAGCAACCATTACATGCTGGCCAAGAGCGGATGTCGCAGCCCAGAATCGGTTTCCCGGGGTAAGGGGAGGCTGCCCGGGACACCCAGTCCCTGCTAAAGTTTCACCGAGGAAGAGGAGCCTATTGCATTGCTCACTGCGGCGCCTGCCGCTGCCGGCTGAGATCATCGCAGGGCCTAGTGCCAGACCCAACTGGAAGAGACCTTGGGCGTCAGGTCCCCTGTGAAGGACGGCGCCTCCCGAGTGCTGCACTGCAGCGTCAGCTCGCCTCGCCGGCAGGGCTCCCTGCTCACTGCAGCGACAGAAGCTGCCACGGGAGTAGGACTGATCCCAGCTGCTTGCAGCCTGCCGCTGGGGTCCTTTTCCCATCGCGGGTCCAGCTGCCGCCTTCCCGGTCCCCACCGCCGAGCCCTGTTCCCCGCCGGTCTGCACGGCGTGGGGTCATCTCCACCAGCCTCAGGCAGGGAGAAAGCGCTGCCAGGTCACGGCGTGGCAGCAGTCAGTGGGGTCCCGTGCCCAGCACCTGAGGGGCTTAAAAGGGAACAGCTCAGCACCTCCCTGCCCACAGCCCCTGTTCCTTCCCCTCCTTTATCTGCCTTGTCAATGCAGATCGCACGCTGGTTAGAGCAGGCCTGAGTCCTGCCGGAGGCACGTGCACTGCCCAGCCCGGGGGTCTCTGCTCTTAGTCGGGGCCTTGAAACACTCCTGCAAGGCACAAAATGCCCCCGCTTTTCCTAGGATTCTCCCTTCATGGGCGCTAACTGGGTTTAGTTAGTGGTTAAAATAATTGGCATGAGACCGCACTGACGCATGGCTGAAAGAAGCCAGCTGAGCTGCACCGATGGCAGGGCAGGGAGTGCCCGGTTCAAGGCCACTGGCAGTCTGGTCATTTCGGGGTGCGAGCACACACGGTGCCTCTCCGCATCTTTGCAGGCCTGGGGAGCAGATACTGCATTAACTAGGATTTCCCCACCCCCAGCTCTCTTCCTCTACAGCAGCAAGAACTGTATTGCTCTTGATTTATATGACAATAGCAATTGGAAGCCTGATTAGGCCTTGGCTACGCACAGGGGAAGAAGCAGTCTTTGCTTCGCATAACACAGGGAAGGAAAGAGATGGGCCCAAGGCTACACAGAGGGTCAGTAGCAGCCCCAGCACTACAACTCTGGTCTCCTGGATCCCTAACATTGCCCCTGGTATCACCCCCACCTGGCTGGGGGCTGCCACAAGTAGCACAAGGCTTTGTTTCGGCTGAGAGCACATTGAAACAGGTCCCATTGCCTCCAATGGGGCTGGGATCTCATCCCAGGTCTTTCTTCCCCATTCGTAGCCGGCATCCTTTTAGACAGCAAACAGCATGTTGTTCCACACGGTATGGGTCGGTACCGTCCTGTTCTCCTGGACCCTCGCGCGCCTTCCCTTTGCTTTGTTCCCATGGCACGGGCAGGAAAAGACAGCTGCTGCCTGCTGCTGTTCATGGGGTCAGCAAGCGCAAGGGGCGATCTGCAGCCCCGGCAGCAGCTCTCTGCACCCAGCCGACGAATACGACCAAGCAGGAGAGGCATGCCTTTGCTGTAGAAAAAGCTTCCTGCAGAAAATATGATAGGGCTGTTATGGCCACTTAAAGCGCTAGTGCTGTCTGTTGATCACGGGCAGTGTTTTAAAGATTTCTTCCATTACTTTCATGCGTCTGGGAATGGATTTTGCAATCAGCTAGCAACGCTGCAGAGCTAGAAAGCTTTGCTGTGGCGTATTGCAGGAATCAGAGTGTTTTGACACAGAAATTAGGTCCAGCGGGCGTCAGGGGATGCACAAGCCTCTGGTTATGAGCCTGCTAATCCAGGCAGCAGAAGATTACCGGCTGAGCGCATGCATACCTATCTTTCCCCACATATCTACAATCATTTATCATATGAAAACTAAATAATTGTATTTACTAAACAGAACAGGAATCTGTTCGGCCTTGCTGTACGAACCGGTTAGGGAGACAACTACTGTTTTCTTACAAGGACATCATTTGAGTAAAATGCAGATATTAAAAATGTCATAGATTTTTGCCTGTTACCAACACACCTCAGATGGCAAAGGCTCAACGATTAAACTTTGCTTTGCTTTTTATCTTTCATACCCTCTTTGTAAAAAATCCTGCCCTGCCAAGACAATGGAAGTAGCACGGTTGATTTGTGACTGATTTCACTTCCCAATTCCCTAGCTGCTACAAGGCTGAGTTTTTTGACTGCAAGAGAAACACGTTAGCACTGACCCTGCAGTGAGCAATGCACGGGTGCAGACGTGCAAAAAGACAAAGCAGAATGAAGATAAAAAGCCTGTGTCCATTAAGAAAAAAGCCACAAGTAAATATTTCTGTTTATGGTTCTTTGCAAACAAAGGCTGGATCTTTCAGATGCTCTCAAGTCCGGACCCAGGAGGCAAGGGAGCATGTAACTCTCATTAAAACCATTGGGCATTAGGTGCCTAAATACCTTTGTGGGTCTGGGCTCATGCATCGGCCTGACCTTGCTCCTGCAGAAGGCAGATGCTATTGAAAATCCCACAGGGCCCTAGTGCTGCACGGGCCTCACCTATGGGCTAGTCTGTTCTCCCAATCGTACCCCAGACCGTAAGTTATTTGGCACATTTCTTGACCCCCAGATGCTGGTGTCATCCTGTCATATCAGCTTCTACTTACACATGGCCATTCCTTGTCCCCGTGCCTATGAAGGGAGGAAAGCTTACCACCATAACTCAGTGAGCAAAGAAAAAGCACCATTAAAAAAAAGCAGCTCCTCTGCCTCCTCCAGGAAAGGCCAGATCTGCATTCAGAAACCAGCTTGTTCCCGGGTCGCTCTCTGTTCTCCCCTGCGCCGTCCCCAGCGGGAAAGCTTCTCTGCCTGTCTTGGCTGCTCTGCCTTCAAAGGAAAGCTCACCTCCTGGCTGCTCCGTTTCCGTGCACAGGCCCCCTTGCAGGGTTTGAATGACACTTCCGCTCTTGGGGGGGCTGCAAAAAAAATTGGGTTCCCCATCACGATGCTCTAATAAAATTGGAGACCCCCAGGTTATGCTTTTCAAATCTTACAGGGGGGCTCTTGTCCCCCAAGCCCCCCCTGCCCCCTTCGCCCACAGCCCATCCTGTGCAAAAAGGCTGAAGCCCAGCCTTGGAGTAGTTCTGCGGGGGCAGATAATGATGCTCCTCACCATCTCATCCCAGTCTTGAGATCTCACTTAAAAAGATCATTTATTATTATTAGTCGTAGCAGTAGTATTGTTGTTGCTGCTATGATTACTATTGTTATTACTATCATTATTACTATTATGAATGCTGCTACTACTACTATACTTATTATTACTACTGTTATTGTTATTTTGATGTCTATCTTGCCGTACCCAGGAAAGCTCAGGGCAGCTCACAATGTAAGACAAGCCACCAGAGAAGAAACCATAGACTCCCCTCCAGCCCATCACAAGATGCTCTCTCTATCATGACAGTCTGTGCTGCCCAGATATATAACTCTCTTTATATATAGAATATATTTTTAAAAATATATGTTAAAGACAGCCTGGGTCCGCAGAGCCCTGGGCTTTGTGCTCTCAGCAGCTGCGTCCTTGCTTCCCAGGCCAGCGTCTTGGTTGAGCTCAACGCGCTCTCGAAGCCGCCGCGGCTGCTTCCCCAGGGGTTTCATCCGTACTCAGACCCAGGGAGGCAGCGGGCAGATCTCGCCTGTTTGGTGAAGAAGCAAGGCAGGAGCCAGGAGGGGAGATGTCCCGGGACAAAGTGCAGGGCTTGCAACCCCCCTCCATGGCCTCATTGCTTCTCCTTCATTAGGGAAGGCAACTGCAAGGGGGGCCTCCAAGGGAAGGGACTGGGCTCTGCTGGTTCTTTAAAATCATTCCCCTGAAGCACCTGGTCCTCTGGGTGCCCGGAGGCCACGGGGTCCCCTGGGAAGACTCATGACACCTAATGGGAACTTAGGAGGCAGAAATCCTCAGCCCTTGAGAGCCAACTTGGGAAGAGAGGGTGGGTGTAATGTTGCAAAGAGGGGGCAAAGCAAGCACCCTGACCAGCCTGGTGGAGGGGGCCCGCTGGCCCAGGAAGAAGCCAGGTGTCTCACTAAATTGCATGAAGATGTCTCTCTGTGCCGTCTGTTTCCATAACCAAAGTGGGGGGAATATGTTTTAAACGGATAATCCTCCGTGGAGGCTGTGGGATCTCCATCCTCGGAGGTTTTCAAGACCCGGCTAGACAAAGCCTTGGCTGGGATGAGATGGTTGGGGCTGGTCCTGCTTGGAGCATAGATGTGACCTCCTGAGGTCCCTTCCCACCCTCATTTTCTAGGTTTCTGGTTTGATCCTGTCCTGGAAAGGAACTGAAAATGAGAAATCCTTTCCCTAAAGGCTTCTTGGAAAGTCGCTGGGGGCAAATCCAATGGGGCATCAAGGCAGGCAGGGACGGGGCTGGAAGCAGAGAAGAGGCTGGAAAGCAGAGCGGGAAGATGGACAGCAGGCAGACACAGGGTGGCTTTCAGGCCAGGCACAGAGCCGGATGGGAATGTTTCTCTTTGTAATTAAGGTGGTGGGAGTCATAACACTGATAAGTTTTAACTAGGGTCTGCTCTACAGACTGTGCCTGGAGGTGTCTACCCCAGCAGGGCAGCGAGTGCAATGAAGCCAGCACCAAAATCCTTCCAAGAGGGCAATGAATGCATCGGGGTCCTTCAAGAGTCCCGGGGCCTGGCTCCATTGAGCCATGTCCTTGGGGACCCGGTTGTGAGAAGGCAAAGTTAGGCCGAGCCAGGGACTCTGCAGCCCCGTCAGGCAGGCGCAGAGCCTCAGCCCTGGCAGGGAGATGGGGACTGCATCAGCCCTGATGGCCGGAGGCTGTGAGAGGCGGTTGTTAACAGCACGGTTGTTATTTGGTGTTCGGGCATCCTTGCACGGCTTTATGTCGTACTTAAAGCTCAGGAGGATGCCGAGCACCCATGGAAGACAAGGGGCCAGCAGCAGAAGGAAGACGGGAGGGCAGGCAGGGAGACCCAGCGTCAGCGGATACAGCTGCATGTGCCAGAAAGGGTGAAATCCTTCTATGGGGCGGCCTGGCAGGTCCATTAATATGGACACATGCAGCTGCAACCCTATTGCACCCTGTGCACGGACAGATTGCAGCCTGGGGTCTCCCAAGGCTGGAGGAAGAGATCTGTTGGGGGGGGTTGTCCCCACTTGAGTTTGTTTATTGCCTGTTTGGAGCGGGTAAGCAAATGGAAACATCCGTGTGTGATGGACGGACGGATGGACGGATGGGTGGATGGATGCGTGTCTATTTGCATGATCAGTCAATTCTTAGTTAAAAGACACCAAATGTGGCCGTGTCATTGGCCCCTCCCAGAGACGTAGGATTGGATTCTGATGTGAAAAAATCGAGGGCAGCTATTTTATACGGCTGGGCCGCATTTCTCAGCAGATTTCCAGGCTCGTGCTCACCTCCCAGCTGCAGCAAAGGGAACGAGGGGACCCACCGAGGGGGGCTAATCGAGCTGCAGAAGGAGGGTGAATAAAGCAGCATGCGAATGGGCCTTCCCAAAACCTACCGGGTGCTGGAAGGCGACCGTGTCCATCTCAGCCTCGCCTGTGAAATCTGTAATTAAGAGACCTTAACTAGCAACTTCCAGACTCCAGAAACCTCCACTGGTTTCTCTCTCTTTAAATAAGAGGCTTGTGTTAAAACCCTGAGCGTTTAGCTGGGAAGCCGACTTGCTCCCCCGTTTCAGGACACTGCAGGGAAGATCCCGGAGCACGTCTGCCTGTCCTGCTAATAGCTGATTGTTCGACTCCGCGTGGAAATAGGGTGGAAGCTATTTCTCTGCATTCTTTTATCTTGATTTGCTTGAAGAGCGGGTCGGATGGTTTCCATGCAGTGCAGCCATTCACCCCCCTCCTTTGCTCTCTGTGGTTTTGCCTCCCCGGCTGATGGCTTGTCCAGCTCTTCCCTCGTTGCATTTGAGCATCTCTTCACCCAAAATGCAACCCAACGATGCAGTTCCCCTGCTCTACAAAGGACGTGGGAGCTGGGGAAGGGACTTTCCAGACCCACAAGCCACCGCCAGCCTGGTTTGTTCAAGCAAAGGTGTTCAAAAAGCCTTCAAGACGGAGCCTTTTATTTCTTTATATTGTTTTAAGCAACTCGGAAATGTTCCCGCGTCGGACCTGCCTCTTGGGGGCAGAGGGAAAAGCCCCCCAGCCCTCCCTCACCCTGGCAGCCCTGCCTGCGGCGTTCGAGCTGCAATGAAGACAAGACCCTTGGAGATCGGCCCCCCGACCCAGATCCCCGGGGCTGCGGCGTGTGCTGTCGGTCTCCCTGGGCCTGACCTGGCAGCGAGACAAGGCAAGGGCAGCCTAGGGGCAGGGGCCGGGGGAGTGTGGATCCAGATTAGCTCATTCCAAAAAAGAACTGCGTTGCCTAATGGACACCCGGCTCCTGGAGAACAACGGCCAAGGGCAGGCTTTGCCCTGGGGTCCCAGGCCTGGCTGCGTGCTTGGAAAGAGGGGCCTGGAAGGACGGAGGTGCTGAGTGGGGCAGGGTCCCTGTGCGGGGATGTGCGGGGTGGGGGGTCTCTATGCAGATGCTGTGTGGGGAGCTGGGCACCTTATGGGAATGCTGCAACAGGAGCGGGGTCTGCACGGCAGTGCTGTGTGGGGAGGGGTCCCTATGGCGGTGCGGTGGGGGGAGCTGGGTGGAAGAGCTGTATAGGGGTGCTGTTTGAGGAGGGGAGTCTGGATGGGAGAGCTGTGTGGGGAGGGGGGCCCGACAGAAATGCTGTGGGGAGAGCTGGGTCCCTATAGAAATGCTGTGTGGGGAGGGGAACCCTATGGGGGTGCTGTGGGGGGTCCCTATGGTGGTGCTGTTGTGGTGGTCCCTATGGGGATGCTGTTGGAGATCCCTATGCTGTGGAGGTCCTTATGGGGGTGCTGTGGGGGGGGGGGGGGCCCTATGGTGGTGCTGTTGTGGTGGTCCCTATGGGGATGCTGTTGGAGGTCCCTATGCTGTGGAGGTCCTTATGGGGGTGCTGTGGGGGGGGGGGCCCTATGGTGGTGCTGTTGTGGTGGTCCCTACTGAGGTGCTGTTGGAGGGGGTCCCTATGGCAGAGCTGTGGGGGGGGGTTCCTATGGAGGTCCTGTTGGGGGTCCCTACAGGAGTGCTGTGGAGGGGTCCTTATGGGGGTGCTGTGTGGGGGCCCTAAAGGGGTGCTATGCAGGGGTCCCTATGGGGGTACTAGGTGGGGGGTCCCTATGGCGGTGCTGCAGGGGGTCCCTAAAGGGATGCTATGGGGGGTCCCTATGGCGGTGCTGCGGGGGGTCCCTAAAGGGATGCTATGGGGGGTCCCTATGGTGGTGCCGCGGGGGGTCCCTATGGTGGTGCTATGGGGGGGGTCTCTGGCAGTGCTGCAGGGGTCTCTATGGCAGTGCTACGGGGGGTCCCTATGGTGGTGCTGCGGGGGTCCCTATGGGACTGCTGCAGGGGTCTCTATGGCGGTGCTGCGGGGGGTCCCTATGAGGGTGCTGCGGGGGGTCCCTATGGGGGTGCTGTGCGGGGGTCGTTATGGGGGTGCTGGGCGGGGGTCGTTATGGGGGTGCTGCGGGGCTGTGCAGCGGGTCCCTCGTTGCCGCCCGGAGCCGGGACACCCCCCCGGGCCGCCCGCCGGTCCCCCGGGCCCGGGTCCGCGCAGCTGATGCTCGGCTAGTCGCGGGGCCGCAGCCGGACCGGGCCGGGCAGGGCAGGGCAGGGAAGGGGCGGTGCGGGAGGCGGAGGGAGCGGAGCGCAGGGAGCGGAGCGCAGCGGGCGAGGATGCTGCGGGATGCGGGCTGCAGGTGCGTGCGGCGCGCGGGCAGGGCGGGTGCAGCCGGGCTGGGGGCGCGGGGTGCCGCAGGCGGGGGTGCCCAGCCCCCCCGGGGGACCCTCCGGACCGCGGCCTCGGCTCTCCGTGTTCACAGCGGACCTTGATTTAATGTCACACAATTAAGGCACGCGGTGAATGCCAAGAGAGGGGCCGCCCTGCACCGCCCGGGGCAGCCCCCCAGCCCTGCGCCGGAGGGGGGCTGGTGGCTCCCTGCAGCACGCGTGGGTTTTTCCCCTCTTCCCCCCACCCAGACGACCCCAGCCCTGCTCCGACCTCCTCCCTCCCAAGGACAGGAGGGTGGGGATCCCCCCCAGCACCAAGTCACAGCTCGGGGGGTAAATCCCACAGCAGGCGGGCAGCCCCCTGCACACGCCCGCGTGCCCCCTCCCCATGCCCCTGTCGCCCCCCACCTCCTGCTCTCCTCCCCCCGCGTGGGGCTGGGTGGATCCTTCCCCTGCTGTTTGTTCCTGCCCTTGCTCCGTCTCCTTGTTTGCGTCCCGAGGAGACTCAAGGGGACGAAAGATGATCCCATAAAAAAAAAAGAGGAGCCCAGGCTGAAAAGCAAAAGGCAAAATCCTGCCTGCATGGACCCCAGTGGGGCTGGGGGCTGAAGCGGGGGGAGAGAAGGGCCCAGCTGAGACCCCTCCCCACTGCTGCAGGGCTGAGGCGGTCTGGGCTTGCGTTGCTGGACGTCCCGGGGCTCAGAAGCTCTGCGCGGTTCTGGTCGGACCATGTCAGGTGCCTGTCCCGGTCCCCGAGCCGGGGTCAGCGGTGGCACAAAGGCCGGAGGGGCCAAAGCCAGGCCTGGGGGAGGCTGCAGGGGTTGGTGCTGGTGAGGAAGCAGGGCCTGGCCCCGCATCACTCTTTGGAAGAAGGCCCAGGTGGCTTTTAGCTCAGCTGTAATGAGCAAAGCAAGGCTCCTATAAAGGCCGCGGCTGTTTCTCCTTTGGAATTAAACTGCATTTTTAATGGATTTAGGGTGTAATTTCATCACCCCCTGACAACCTCCCCTCCTGCATTTGTGGTGGAGGGAAGGACCTCCTCCCTGCCTCGCCGAGGCCTCTCCTCCACCCTGCTTTTTGTTTCTTCATCACCCTGTTTCTTGCTAAGCATTCATCTCCCTGCTCTGCACTGAAGTCCAAGGCAAGGAGGGAGTTAAAAATCCAGTAGCCTTCACTTATGTATGTCAATACATAATTCCCCCCCCAGCCAATCTAAATTGCTAAGGGACCCACAGGAATATTTTTATCCCCCTGCTATGGAAATTCATTATAATAAAGCAGCCAGGCATGTGTCAGGCCATCTGTATCCCCAGAGACATAGTGGCAGCTCATTATAAGCCATAACTGGCATTTTCTGATATAGAGCTAATTTGACAACAGGCCATTAGACAAGCTCCCCTCTGCAAAGCCCCCGTTCTGCACCTTCAAGAGAGGAGTCTGAAGGTACCTTTTAGCTCAGGTTTTACAAGGATCATAAAGCTATTAGGGAGGCTGAGCTGTTCTTGTACCCACCTCCCCCAACCCCCGGATAAACTGATGGATCAAAGTGACAACAGGGACACGTTTCCCTGGAGCGACTCCATGCTAGGCCGGGGCGGGATGCAAGGAGAGCATCTCGGGGGAGCATGCACAGCTCATAAAGGGTAGTTTCATGGATACAAAGACCTGACCAACCCACTGAAGAAGTCAAGGCGAGGCTTTGATGTCACGCACTTCAGATCTGACCCCAACGGCCTGATGCTGCAGGCTCCATGTGCAAGTCGTGGGGTAATTCCCAGAACTCCCAGATTTTCTTTTATTGGCACTTTGGCTTTTTTAGTCCAAGGGTCCGAAAGAAACACTGGCTTTTTCTAAGAGCTCATGAGGGGGAACAGGAGGCCTTGGGAAGTGCTGTATGGCAAGAAATGAGGGGGAAAGTGAAGGCAAGCTTGCAAACGCCGGGGAACCCACCTTCCAAAGCAAGCTGTGAAAGCAGCAAAAATGGCTCGTCCCCTTTTCCATAACCGTAGTTATCAGGAAACTGCTGTGGTCTAGATCTCAGAAAGAAGAAAGCCCCCAGGGATGGGTTGCAGCTTCCTAACATTTTTCTGATCTGAACATTATAAACAAGCCCTTCTTCTGTATCAGGCGTTATCTGAGCAGGGCCTAAGGGTTTTGGGGTTTTTTTTGTACAAGCAATGCGTACATCTGGCCTCACATGCAGTGAGGCAAGGAGTTAACGAAGTGGAAAGAGTGACTATAGATAGAAGACATTTTGGAAGAAGCAGGCATTAGCCAAAGTGTGTAACCAGGTAGAACCTTATTTACTGGGTTTTCTTGGCGAGAGGCTTGGTTTTTAAAAGAGCTGGAAGTCTATCCCCCCTCCCTTTAAACACACAGGCACGGACGAACCCACCTGCACTCAGATCCAGGTATGCGGTATATTAACACACATTGATTTTTGGGCGCATTCAGACATCAATTAGGTATTGCTGGTCTGCTCTTAACAGGAACTGGAAGACGACCATCCAACAGACCGGGAGGACGAGGCGATAGTTTGTTGGTGTCGTGGGGTGAAATACAGTCTCCCCGAAGTGGGTGAGGGCATCTATTCATGAAGACCCTCAGTGAGAGGTGGGAACGAGCCAAAGGGGCAACATACCTATATAGCGAGGTAGGGGAACAAGCCACAGTCCCTTCAAGTCAAAGGGAGTCTTTCCATTGGACTTCAGCAAACTTGGGATCGCTCTTGCTCCCTACCTCATTTTTTCCAGCTTCCTTCATGGCGTTTTGTTCCTTCGCTTTCTTCTTCCAGATGCCAGCACTGCCTTTTCCTCCAAACCCTTCACTGATGCTGGAAGGAGGAGGGACATTTCCTCCTAGAACAAAAGGATGGAAGAATGGAGATGGGAAAGGGACCTGGAGGGTGAAGGCCTTTCCATCCACAAACACCTCTCCCATGCCTACAACTCACGACCCCAGCCTCGGGGACGTGGCCGATTGCAGGGTGGTCTCCAGCAGCCAAAGCCAGTGCAGTCCGTGCATGTGTCAGGTCAAGCCAGGTGGATGGGGCTCTCCGCGATTCCCAAGGGAGTTGGCCTGGCTGCCCCCGCAGATCATACGGGAGCAAGCCGGGTTTTAAACAAGCCCCCGTTCGGCTCAGAGTTGTATTCATTTTTAGTTTAAAGACCAAACCGACCCACCCTCTGCCCCTCTTGCGGCCGTTGTTGTCACTGGCAGGATTCCCAGCAACGTCAGCCACGGCTGGATCGAGCCCTCGTGGAAGTCAATGGCTAGGTTCTCCAGGAACGGGACCTGTTTGGGGAGCGGGGGCACAGCATTTGGCCTGACGTGGGCTCATGATTCGGGTTTCCATCTTCCTCCTTAACGGTATCCTTGCACTTGAGATATTCCACTTGTAACTTGAGAGCAGGCCCAAGCCAGTAAAATGCTGGGACCAAATTTGCAACAGCTGAAAAGGCAACGTAGCAGCTGGCGCTCTACTGGGTGGTCAACAGGGCTCCTGCCCATGCCCCAGCGTAGGGTCCCGCGGGTTATTCCCTTTAGAAAGGAGAACTTGCTGCTGTCAGTCATGTCTTGGGTGTAATCCTGCTTATTTTCAAAGACCATCCAAGTCCTGGTCCTGTGAGCACACGAGGAACCAAGAAGAAGAGTTCATTTCTTTGCTCAGCTCTGGTTTTTTTGGGGAGTTTTTTTGGTTCAGCCAGCAGTTCGCTCCCAAACCACACGCTCCGTCAGCCGCCTTGCAGGGTCAGGCTAAAAGTGTCCGCGCTTCTGCTGCTTTCGTGCTGCCTTCGTGTCTCCTGCTGGGGTGTTTTTCCTGCTTCTCTCTTTTGCACACGCACACCTTTACATAACGGCACCCAGGTAAACCCCTCTGATCACACTGTGCATCCCTGTTTGCGTGCGTTGGTAACACTCCCCCCAGGTCCCAGATCCCATAAAGGGGCTCAATGGCTTCTTTCTTCAATGAAGGGAAATGGTGAACGTCCTCCCCCCGGTTTCAGCAAACCGAATCCCAGTCCCTGCCACTGTGCCCTGTCTCAGCTCCACTCACCCTTCCCGCAGAGCCTAAAGTGGTGGTGGCATCTAAAAGCCGGTCTTAGCTCTTCACGTACTTGCAGGGTTGGAACATTTCCCACCCCGATTGCCCTCCCATCCAAACCGTCTTGGAGCTTTTTGCTTTTCCGCATCCTTCATTTTGGCCTCTCCGGCCGGCTGTCTTTCAGGGAGTCCTGGAGGACGATGTTTCCCAGGCTGCGACGGACCTGGCCGGTCTCACAAGGAGCTCCCCTCCCTCTCTTCTCATTGCACGTGTCCACAGCTTCATCGTCCGCTTGGGGCAGGGAGCCATGCCAGAGCCCCGTGCCCTGTGCCTCCTCAGCAGGACCCAATTGTATTCATTTATGACCTTATTTATTTGGCTCAGGACTGCACAGAGTCCTTCCTTCCCCCTGGCTAGCCAGCTTCCACCCTCTTTTCTCGCAAGGTTATGGAACAGATGGTCTTTATTTTTGTTTAGCAGAGGCAGCCATCACCTCTTCTCCAGCAAAGGCCTGCATCAATCTTTGCACAAAAACAATGTTCCCAAGAGTCTCGTGGCACTTGGACTACGAGCATCTCCAGTGACCTGCGTGCAGCTCACCAGGGACCCCAAATCCGCAACGAATGTGCTCGTTAGAACGTCACCTGTCATCAGCTCCTTCTGGAGAAAGCATGAAGCCACTCCTGCGCACGTCTCTTTGCTCCTACTTGA
The DNA here is from genome assembly GCF_030867095.1 of Alligator mississippiensis. Lineage (NCBI taxonomy): Eukaryota > Metazoa > Chordata > Crocodylia > Alligatoridae > Alligator > Alligator mississippiensis. The sequence goes on along the minus strand of NC_081829.1, from coordinate 1,816,018 downwards.
GAGCCGCGCTTCGTTCCTTTAAGTGGCTGCGCTGACTGACGTGGAGTTCAACACACATCAATGGTTTTTCTGTTATTTAGCTGAGCTTGTGACTGCGTCTTTCTCAGACCTGGGGAAGCTGGTCCAGCATCTCTCCCAACTGGACCATCGGTTCAGGAAGAGAGATCACAAACACCCCACCGCCTCTTGGACACTTCTTGGACCATTGCAGCTACAAGTCTTCCTAGACCAGTCTAGGAAAGTCGTGGTGACACCATGCTTGAAAGGCCAGCTTGTGTCACCAAGCAGATGGACAGCAATGCTCTCCACTGACGTCCCTATGTGATGTCCCTTTCTGCCATGTCGCAGCCTCTGTTGCAATAGGTGCATGAGGACCCTTGCTCTTCCCATGGTCTGGGGAAGCAGAGACATCCCCCTCTTTTAGAGAGCGCGCTGCCCTGAGCATTTCATTCCTTGCTCTCCCGCTGCAGGCAGCGTTTGCAATTAGCCTGCCAGGTACGGCCTTAGCGGGACCGTGCTCGTGTGGGACAAATCGCAGTGCTGCAGCCTGTCCGCCCACCTGTCAGCTTGTCATGCAGGCTTCCTAAATCTAAACAGCCGTGAGCAAGGATGCAAGGGCAGCCCTGACCATGCTCTGCCTCCCGTCCAAATAGCCGCAGGAATGTTTTACAGATTGAACCACTGCCAGGAGAAGTCCCTCCGTTTGGTGCAATGCTTGTGCTCAGGAATACAGGCTTTGGCCGTCATAAACCCCATTCTCTCTAGCCCCTGTTTCTTTATTGGCAGAGCCCACAAGCTGGGAGCACTGGCACTGCATGAAAGGGATTTTGAAACCTAAATCGGCCAAGTCGGGAGCAGTCAGGAGCCCTCGGCCACCCCGGCTCGCACAAGCGGTTTCTCTCCGTCTATGAAACAGTTTTGCCACTTTGGCAAAATGATAAATCAAGTTTCTTTAATAGGGCCAAGTTTTGCAGCGCCCAGATCAGCAGGGGAGGGTCTGGGATTGGGCCAGTTCTCCCCAGTCTCAGTTTCATCTCCGTCAGCAGAAAATCCCCCCCTGGCTGATTAGATCCCGAAGGTCAGTTGCCATTGCGCGGGGCTCGGCTTCAGGCTGGCAGCCTTCAGCTACTCAGGGACCACTTGTGAATGGATCACTTCATGCTCAGAGGTTGCAGGAGGCACCTGGATCTGCCTCGATGCAGCAAGCCCGCTGAGAGAGGCAGCCGCGCAGTGCCAGAGGTATGCCTCGCAGTGCCAGAGGCATGCCTCGCAGCCTTGTCCTGCCACAAAAGCCGTCTTTTATTTTTATTTTTTCTTGCCCTTTGGATCTGCTTCGTGCTGGCCATTTTGCATTTTTAAGACCCAAGAGGAAAACCAGACTGAACCTGTTGTACGTAATGCCGTGAGAAACAAGCATCCTTTAAGGTGACCTCAGTGAGCTTTCCATAGTCCGTGCAGTCTCGTGCTGCGCTCTTCTTTTTTAAGCTAGTTTTCAAGGCAAGGCCCAAAGACTGGTTCACCTTCTTGATCCAGTTCCTCCTTGACCTCCACCACCTCCCTGTGTGCAAAGGAGGCCAAGAGATGTCCAACGTGGGTCAAACCTTTAATTTGGGGTTTGCTAGTTACTAGGAGAGATGGGGAGAAAACCAAGCCCCATGAGACCTGCCCAAAGAAGAACGCAGCAGCCTGCGTTTGCAACACGAGGCAAACAAAGAAGCCAGCCCTCCACCATCGCAGCCAAGAGGAAGAGAAAACTTGGAGGAGCCGAAGAGAAGGATGCAGCACAGACAGGTGCATATTACTCAGAGCTGCACTGAAAGCACCCAGGCCAAAGAGAGGAGGAAGGTCTGCCGAGTCCATGCCTCCTGCACCCAGAGCCAATTGTGCATCAAGCACTATAGCGCTCAGAGCTGCCTGCCGCACCAAGCAGGAGACCTGATCTTTGCCAGGCCCCCTTGGGCTCTCCTCGCCCCTGCAGCTCCAGCACCCCACACTGCCAGGTTTTCCCAGGGTCAGAGGTACCCAAGAGCCTGGCCCGTCGTCTCGGTGCCAGCCAGCCTGTTCAGCTGCAGCCTGAGCAGGGTGACGTGGTGGAGCATTTTGCAGAGGCGAGGCTGAGCAGCTCGCGGAGATGGGTGCAATGTGAAGGCTTGCAGTTAGAAGCTAGCCCCTTCTTCCAGTATGCAGAGAGGAAGGGTCCGGGAGGGGAAAAAACCCCCACACTGATTACGTTTTACAGGGAAAAGCAGATAACCCCTCAGGGACTCCTAGGTGCCACTGAAGTAGAAGCAGGACGGCATTCCCCCATGCTCTGATTTTAAGTGTATATTGATGATTGTACATATGACATGCACCACATTTCTCATTTTAAATGTATACCATCAAGACTAATTATTAATGTATTTATGCAGCTGTTATACACGATTTAAATATTCACCCTATTACATTTACATGCGTGCACTATACCGTGGCACAGAGCCCCGTTCAGTACTGTGATTTAGAACAGCATCACACGGCTGTAATGCAAACCCAGCCTCTTTTCCCAAGTTCGGTAAAAAAAAAATAAACTAAAGCCCTCGGGCCCGATCCTGCTCTCACGGACACTGTCATTAAAAGCAGCAGCCAAGGCATCGGCCTGGCCTCGGGGAGATCAGAGTCGGTGCCCTGCACTTACGGGCTCTGAACAGGTGAGCTTTCCTACTCTGGCTCAGGCCTGGATAGCGCTGCCAAGGTCACGTAGGTCTGGAACATCTTCAGTGAGGGCAGGGGGTGACTCCGGATTCACACTGGTGCAACTGATGTCAGACTGGAGCCTGCACATTTTCGCCTTTAGAGTCAGAGCAAAACACAGAAAATAGACTAGGTCCAATTCTCTAAAGTCAGCGGAGCTGGACTGGTTTATCCTGCCGAGTACCTTCACTCTGCCATTTATTCCTCCTCTCTGCCAGTGCCCATGCTCGGGTTCAGCATGCTAAGGGGGTCTCCCGCAGGTCCTTTCTCCCGGGCCTCCGGCACACTGCATGCCAGACCAGAGGTCTCTACTGGGGCTGGACCAAACGGACACGCACTGCAGAGCAGACACGGAGAGGCAACAGCACACGGTCTCTGCTCCACACAGAGGTATATCCCATGCAAAGGACTGGGCAAAGCTGAGCTTGGTTTTAGCCAAGCTCATCTGAACCCAGTCAGGAGCAGGTTTAAGGTAGCCCTGAAAATGCAAGTCTGCTCATCTACTGAGGGGCTTTTGGGAGAGCCGGGCAAGGGTTTCCCCCAGACAGATGCCCTTTCTTCCCTGCTCCACAGTGGGTTTTCTGCCCCCCAACGTGGGTGGGAGTGGTACGCAGCCCGTTCATACCAGCCACGGGTCACTCGCACGCCCAAGGGAGCTGCACTCGACTCATTCACCTGCCGGACAAGCCTAGAATAAAAGCAGGTGCCCAAATCCAGCTCTCTGCTTCGCCAGAGCGGCCGGCTGCCTTGCTTCAGCCAAGCAGACCGGGCCGGGGTCCCTGGGGGCGGTGAGTATCTCGGCTCCAGAGGCCCCGGTGGAGGGGAATGGGGCTGGGGACAAGTCATTATCATAGATAGGCCAGACGTCTATAAATAAATGGATCTCATACATAAATGCATGTTGCCGAGCAGGCCTGGACTCCAGAGACTCATCTTGTGGGGAGGGGGGCACCGACTGCACTGCTCCCCAGCCCCATTAGCTCATTAACCCTTTCAGCTCCGCAGCCACCGAGCCAAGAGCCAGAATGGGCGAGAGAGCAAGAGGGAGTGAGAGCTTGAGAGCCCCCCGCACAGACACAGCGAAGGGGGAGCTTTGCCCAAACCAACCTCCTGCCTCCTCTTGGCACTGGGGATCCTCTGCCCATTAGCCCTGTGCTGTCTTCTGAGGCTGACGGCAGGACTCCCAGATGAACAGGAGCGGTGCTGGGACGTGCAAGGTGCATGGCTCAGACCGCTCCCCGCTAAAGCCGTTCCCTGCACAGGTTTCTCACTCGCTGCTTCAGCAGGCCCCCAGGCCTCGGGGGGCGAACCCTGAGCAAATAGCTGACCCGAGCCATCGTTCCCAGCCTGGGGGTCTGCTGGTTTCTCTCCCATTTCTGGCCTGCTGCTGGTTCTGCACCAGTTCAGCAGGGCCCTTTGAAGCCCTGGCAGCGGGGTTAGTTCGGTGTGGTGCCGGGGGTTATGCGCACATCGGGCGGAGAGCAGCTGGGGGCTCGGACCAAGGTGGCACGTGGCCCCTGGCAGCAGCACATTGAACACGTTGCACGCAGTTACTCATGTGAGACCCTGCAGGTATCTCCTCCGTAAGGCCATCCACCCATGTCCTGCCAATGCAGCCACGCAACTCCGGCCCGGGCAAAGCAGCCAAGATGCTCCTGCACGCAGGGTTTGCCGTGAAGGCACAGGCGAGTTCCTGTGACGCTCTGCATTCCCCCCCAGAGCAGCGCGCACAGCCCAGGGAGGCAGCACCAGCCCTCTGCTCCTGTGGGATGTGCATTTTAAATGGGGATCTTTCCTACCCCCCGACATGGCTTTTTAACCTCTTCTCCCAGAGCATCTGGGATAATCCCAGTGCGCCCACCTCCAAAAAACGTTCCTCCGCCCAGAACCAGGCACAGCCTCTTCCCGAGCTGCTGTTTGAGCCTGCAGAAGTCCCCGCACTTCTCGGACCTTGGGGAAGTCTCAGCAGAGTCCTTGCTGCTTCCTGAAACCCCACGTGAGACCGGACTGCGTGCACTTGGAGGGGAAGACTCTCCCTAAGGCTGAAGCAGAAACAGGCTAGTGAAACCAGGCTAAATGAGGTTGGTATTTCAAATTAGAGCACGGGCTCCCTCCCGTGGGTAGCCCCAGAATCACACCCACCCTACATTTTGATGCAGTATCTGGCTAACATTTTACAGATCCTAGAACTGGTTCCTGATTTCACCCTCCTTTGAGTGGAACCATTCCCCTCGGTCTCCCTTTCACGTGCTCTGTGAAGCCACCTGAGCTCCGTTTCATTTCTCCATTTTATGGAAACAAGTTTAAATTAAATTAAACGCCTGCAGGAGATTCACACGCCTTGTGAAATGCACCCATGTGGCAAGGAGATAACGCACCAGAAAGAGGAGGAGGGACTAAAAAGTGTAAGAAAATGAAAGACTCTTTGGGTTTTTGCTGATTAGTCCAATACCCGCCAGCTAGCCCAGCTTTCCCTCGTTACCTCCTCCAGCTAATGTAACGCAAGGCTGGTGCAGGCAGATCCTTTCGAGTCACGCTAGAGCTGGAGCATTAAATCAGTCCAGGGGATCCAAAATAGCCCTAGACACCGGGGAGTGGTCATCCAGCATTTACAGTGAACAGGCCACATCCCAAGACAAATCCTCCAGCCTCGCTTCTCAGTGCAGCCCTTCCTTTGAGGAAGAAAGTAACATGCCTGGCCTAGCAGGTCTAATAAAAGATCTCAGAGGTACCCAAAGAACCTGGTATGCCTGGCCTACACCTTTTTAGAGTAGCAGGAAGGGGGAAGGCAAGCTAAGCAGTACAGACAAGGCAGAGATAAGGCCACCGGATGAGAGCACAGTTCAGATAAGCAACACAGCACCTGGAAATTAAAGTTTTCCGGCTGCCGCATGCCTGATTTAAGTGCACCCTGCTCAGGAATGAGCACCTGTCTGACATGGCCTCCACAGGCAGTCATCTCGCTGTGTCATCTGCCATGAAGATCAACGTGATAAAAGCTGTCGATGCCAAGTCCGATCAGCTGCTGCCCAGTCCGGCCTGTCGCAGGCACTGCCAGCAGAACGGGGCAGGGTCTGCATGTCCAAGTTTATGGGGGAGTGGGATTATGCGCATGTAAGAGTGAAAGATCATGTACGAGTGTCAGAATGGGATTGTGAGTGTGGGAGAATGGGATTATGATCAAAACTGAGTGTGAGAGTGGCATGAGTACGTACGAGTCTCAGAGTGGGGTTATGTGCATGTATAAATGGGAGTATCCAAGTGAGACTATAAACATGTAGGAATGGGAGAGTGGGATGATGAGCCTGTGTGAGTGTCAGCGTGGGATTATGAGCATGAATGAGAGGGAGAGCCAGACCTGAAGCATATATGAATATCAGAGTGTGATTGAACATGTATGCATGGGAGACTGGGGTTACAAACATCTATATATGAGAGAGTGAGGTTATGACCACGTATGAGCGAGAGCATGGGGGTAATGATCATAAAAGGGAGTGGACAGAGAGGGATTATGAGCATAAAAATGGGATTCTAGGCATGAATGAGTGAGAGAGCAGGATATTGAATATGTACGAGTGGTAGAGCGGGATTATCTCTATGTATAAATGTCCGAGTGGGATTCCAAGTGAGAGCAGGTTTATAAGGCTGGGTCAGGAAATTATGAGTACACACAACTGAGATGGGGATTATGACCAGGTATAAGTGGAGGAAGGAGAGTGGGGCTATGATATGGGTTGGATATGTGGTTTATAAGTAGGAGAATGAAATAATTGTGTGCGAGTGAGAGATGGGATTATGAGGGACAAACAGGTGGGAACGTGGGATATTCAGCATGTATGAGTAGGATTATGAGCACATATGCATGGAAGAGTGTCAGAGTGGGATTATGAGTATGTATGTGTGAAAACGTGCAATTACAAATCAGTGTGTGAGAGAGAGTATCAAAGTGGGATTACAATCATATGCAAGAGAGGCAGTCAGAGTGGGATTATGAGGAACTATGAGCGTCAGTGGATTCTGAGCATGTATGAGAGTTGCAGTGTGTCAGAGTGGGATGATGAGCATATACATGAGGAAGACTGAAAATGGGATTACAAGTATGAATGTGAGAGAGGGTAGGATTATGAGCATGTACAAGTGTCAGTGGGATGCTGTGCACATATGAATACCGGAATGGGATTACGGGCATGTATAAATGGAAGGGTGCCACAGTGGGCTTCTGACCATAACCGTGAGGGACATTGGGAGTATGAGCAATGTGTGGGTAGAAGAGTGCCAGAGTGAGATTTTGAGCATGTGTGAGTGGGTGACTAGCAGACTGGAATCATGAGCATGTGCAAGCAGAAGGATGCTAAAACAGGATTATGAGCATGTGTGGGTGGGAGTGGGATTCTGGGCAAGTGTGTGCGTTAATATGAGATTATAAATGTATGAATCTAAGTGTCTGAGTGGGATTCTAAGCACGGACGTGTGCTAAAATGAGATTACGAGCATGTGCAAGTGCAAGCGTCAGTGAGATGGAGTGGGCAAGAATGTCAGATCGTATTCCCTAAATTGGGACTATGATCATACGAGTGCTAAAATGGGATTATGAACAGGTATGAGCAGGAGCGTGTCAAAGCAGGATCAATGTGCAAATATGGGATTATCAGCACATATGAGTGTCAGAGTGGGATTCTGAGCATGTGAGAGTAGGATAGTGTCAGAATTGGATTATCAACATGCAAATACGGGAGTGCGAGTTTAAATGCATTCCTAATCCCAGTCTCCCGTTTCTCCACTCATAATCCCGTTCTCCCGCTCCTACATACTCCTACCATTGTCACCCTCGCCCCCAGCTGCACCCACTCTCCTGTATAACTTGCAGCCGTGCATCACATTTCCTAGGAGGGAGCTATCAGATGCAAAAGGAATCTGAGAATCGTGTGATTTCACACCGTTTCCCTCTAGAGGGAATATATTCAATGACAAATATCAAGAAATGAAGTTAATCATTTTTGTAAACTGAAAACTACATTCCAGCAAATAAAATTCACTTACCTGTGCCTTTTCTGGCTGGAGATCATTATGCTTCCTGATATGGCGATACCAGGACAGACTCCTAACTGGGGAAGGCTGTTTGGCCCAGGTTCTACTGTTGGACCAGCAACTCACAACTATTGCCTTTCACAGGGAAGTGAAGCTTCCTTCAGTTTGTAGCAACTTCCCTGGATCGGAGCCACAATACGATCAAAAAGCCCCAAACACCACAGCAATCTTTTACACCGTGGGCGAGGGAGATAGGGAGCTGCCCAGCCCCATTCCCCCGGCCCGCTTCTTTTTTAAACAGCTACAAGCAGAGAGGCAGAAGGACAATTTGTTCAAGACAAGCGGCAGATAGTAGACTATGGTTCCTATCTGATTTAAACATTAAATCAAGATGTTTTGCTCAAGGGAAAGCATATAGCAAATACTCCAGAACAGCAAGCCATCATCTTTGGGGGTGGGGAAAAAAAAACCATGCAAGTTTTAACAATAAACTCCTGGAATTAGCTCACATTATGAACCTCCGCCTTCAAGGGACCACGCACGCGCAGGATGCTTACAGCCAAGAGTGTCGCAAACCTCTATTCCATCACGCAAGAGCGAATCATTGCTGTTTTGTGCAAAACAAAGGCTGCAACCAATGTGCAGTACTGTAGTACTAGGAAACCACTTAGCACTACCAGGTCTGGGCTCTCTCAAAGGGCTAAAGCCCTTTAAAAGCAGCTAATGTGTTTTAGCACATGTTTTAGAAGGTCTTCAAGTTATACTAGCATCTGGGATAAATCTTAAATTTTAATTCCATTCAAAAATACCCTTTCCTCTACACCTACACACCCCTATGCCCAGCACCCACAAGAAACAGGGGAACTAATTATACATAAGGAACGATGAAACTACGTAAAGTACTTGTCGGTTAAAAAAACTAACAAGGGCCATTCTCTCCTGCACTTCTGCCTAAGTGGTACACTCAGCTATGGTGGGTAAGGCCCCCTCCAAGAAAAGCTCATTTAAATTGACAGGGTAAATGCAACAAGTAAAATATTTCCCCCCAGCTGATGGCCTTTTCAGGAAGTTTGAAAACAACCTGGATTTTCCATGATTGAGTTTTTTTAGTGGAAAGCACTCATTCTAGGAGGCGGCATGTCAATCTGCATGTTCAGTGCTGAGCTGAGGAGAGGGAGAAGCAAAGGGGAAGAAAGAAAATAAATACAGCTGGGGTTTTCAAAGGAAAAAAGAAGATCCTCAGCTCTAATTAAACTCCAAGCTGGGCATCTCACTCCCAACACCTTTGAAAAGCCCAGCCAAAGACAGCCCATGTTGTTAGACAGCTGTGCACACATTCAACAATCAGATTAGGCAGTTAACAGAGTAGCTTTATACCTGCAACCTTGAGCTAACAAAGCCAAGGCAATTTGGGCATAAGGAAAAAAACCTGAGATCCAACCCAAAGATTTTTTCATGAAGCTTTTCAGCAAACAGCTTGGTTTTATAAAGTTGAACATCTCTGCTTCTGCAAAGTGACCTCAAGCATTACAGCATGGTGCTGGTTCAGGAAATTCAAGAAGTGACAAGCAATTTCCCTGCCCAAGGTGAGGAAAGTGTAGAACAAACAGCTTGACCAACAAGGATATAATAACAAGGATATTGTTTAACAGAACATTTCCTCAAGAATGCCCATTTAGCTAGAGTTAAGCACTTCTCCAGAGCTCAGATGCTTTTTTATGGTCCATTCAGCAAAGGGGGGGGGGAAAGAAGCCAAGAAACAGTTCAGGATCAAGAAACCAGCATCTATTTTAACTGTTTTTCCCCCTTTTAATGAACGGCGTTAATAGCAGCAAGCCAGTGCTTGATGCTTCACACCCGGGGCCAGTCTACACTTGCAACACGGCCAGGAACCAGGTGTACTCCCGCTGGATGCTAGCAGACATCCCAGTATTGCTACAGGAGTTCAGCTGCACCTTGTTCACACGGGAGAAAACCATCCCAACACACGCGGGCCAGTACTGGGGTGGAACTGGGTTTGGATCACAATAGGTCTGTCACAGATGAGCCACATGGACCAGACTTCTAAGTCTTTCACAACCAGAGTCATGTTTAGGTGAGCTTCCAAGCTTCATTCATCACAATATACAAATTAAAAAAGAAAGGTGGCAACACAGATGTTGTAACAAGAGTGGGCAAAAGCCTAGAGCAGCCAAAGTCCTATGGGCTGGTCAACGGCTAGGCCATGAATCGGAGGCCGGGTAGAGATGATCGGTTCGTTACCTCACCTCTATTAAGTCTTCCCCAGAGCAGCCCCCTACACACTGAAAACTAAGTGGAACGCGGGAGTGATGCTCAACAGGATCTCACGTTTATTATTGAGAAGTGATTAATGGTGAAAAGAAAGGCAACGCCCATTCCTCATTGGCTTAACAAGAAACTGAAGAAACATGTTCACTACACATTTTACAATATTTTTTTTCCGTCCAAAATCCATTTTCCAGTAAACAAAAGTTTTTACCACTGTTCTCAGCTTTCAAATCAAATTAATTCAGACTTAATCTGTAATCTGTATAATGCACAAGAACAGAACATTTCTTAGGACTCCTAGTATTTGACTTTTGAGTAACAAAGGGCCAGAGAAAACAAACCATCCCTTACACATGACCGTGTTGACAATTTCTGTTCGATTCTTCTACGCAAAACAGCCCCCCACCCCTCAAATTCTTCATAAAAATTCCTCTTCTTCCAGTCCAAGGGGGGAAAAAAATAGATATTCCACGTGCAGCGGTGGAGGTCCAAAAAAAGTCACAACTCGGGGTTCCAAGTGCAAATGTCAAAACCAGGGGGGCGCAAAAGGGGCTGGCAGGAAGGGAGGCGGCAGAATTTAAAAATGAGAGAAAAACAGGCATATGCCTCTTATGGACTTTAAAATCCAGAAAACATAGTAAAAAGACAAAAAACAAAGCGTATGCTCCAAAATCACAACCAAAGCCAAAAGAAAGGGGACAGTGTTTATCTCTACTCTAGCTAGAAGGGATTTTTTTTTTTTGTGGTTTTTGTTTTTTTCAGTCCTATGCCTCTGGTGAAACTCCGATACCTTCTTCTGTTTTGTTTTTTTAAACTGCAAGTTCGTAAGAGTCTTTTTTTTCTTTTTGTTTTGTTTTTGAAGTCAATGAAATTAAGAAAAAAAAAGTCCTAATTCTCTCTGCAGTATATATTTTCTTCTTCTCTCTGAAAGATATCCCGAATGCAACCTCTGCTGCAGTCTCTGGGGGAGGGAGAGCCTTTTACTTGACGCGGCCTTGGCGCTCCTGTAGCAGGGAAAGGGGTTGGGGGGAGAAAGAGAGAGAAAGTTAGTCCAGAACAACTCTTCCCAATCTCCCAGAATCACAGGGCAATGGGATTTTGTTCCCCAGCATCTCCTACCTGAATATTTAGGCAGCTATCTAATTTCTGATGGAAACCACCTCTTGACACTCAGTGAACTCTTACAACATGCGTGGTGCTTCACAAAGGTTGAATCCAGTTTAAGAAGGCAACGGCTTACAGCCAGTGTCATGACGCACCGCTGTCACATGCAGCCTTCCAGTTCTTCCCATTTCCCCTTTGTCACGGTTCCCACCATCCCCTCTCTCTGCCTCTTCCTGGCCCTCATGCCAGCAAAGCCTCTTGCAGAAAGGAAGTGGTAAGGTCATACAAGTCTGATCACACGAGAAATAGCTCTGACCAATCCACCTGCTTTTCCAGTTTTGTGCCACCTGACGCGAGTAACAGGACCAAAAAACAAGAGAAAGAGCAGCACCGGCAAGGGGTCTCGTTCTCTGAGAGATCTGGGCCCTAGGAGGTGGTGGGAAGCTGGTCTGCAGAAAGCAGGTCCCTGAGACAAGTCTCCTGTTCTCCAGCTGGTCGGCAGGCTGGGAATCAATCTAGACATGAAGCAGGGAAGAGGTACAACCCTGCCCTGCATCGATGCTGCCCCGCGTGGATTTGTGGCAAAGGCCCATTGCCAAGGGGGTGCAAGTGCTCGTGCAGGTCACAGGAGGAGAGAAGAAAGTGAAAGAGGTACATGTGCCCCAGAACAACCTGCCATCACCTAGCCCAGCCCCTGCGTGTCCTGGCACCATGAAATTCGTGCCTCGCACAGATGTGCGAGTCACAGCAGAAGCTTTTGTTTCAAAAAAGTGAGTGGGGTGTGTCACCATGCCGTGTCCACCCAGGCACCAGAACAGCGGCTTCGTGATAGCTCCGAAACCGAAAACCATCCGTCTCACTGCTCCTCACTGGAGGCCCTCCCCCTCCCCTAATTCCCAGTTGTTCCAAGGCTCCTCACAATCTCATTCGCCTCTCCGCATCTGCCAAGCCAGCACCCCGCACCCTTCATTGACATCCTCTGCCCCACATCCATGCACCATCAGGGCAGAAGTCTGCAGCCGGCTGAAAACCAGAAGGCTGGTACAGAGCAGAACCGAAAGAGATAGCCAGGGCTGCTGTGTGGACAGGCCCCCTTTTATATTTAGCTCAACTTGAAGATGTTTCACACAGCTGCTACTAAGCTTCCCTCTCCTACCCCAGCCATACAGCGCAGGAGCTCTGCTGCCAAGCTTGCTCCACCGAGGATTATGCATGCAGCAGGCAGACGCTCCCTTACACATGCACCAAGCAGTGTTTAATGAGCAAGCCTGCAGGATTTAGTTTTGATGTGATATTGATATATGGAGTTCTGCCTGATCCTTGCGCCCCACCGCTGACCACGTCTCCATGCAGGCCCTAGGGATCACGTGCCAAAATTCACAGAAAGCTGGAACCTCACCAGAACTATTTTGGACCCTGTTCCTTCCCTCTAGAAGCATTAAAGCACCAGCACGGCTGGCCCACCTGCTCGCACTGGACAATGCCAACTCCAGATGCTTGTTACACCAGTGTCACACCCCCGGTGTGGCACACCACAGAGTACATACAGTTCAGTAGAAAAAGCACGTTTCCCCAATTTAACCACAACCAAGAAAAACCATTCTTGCACTGGGGTAAGAGTGGCTGTACAGGCAATTAAACATGTATAGCTTCTTGCATAACCAAGGGATCTTTTCCTGCAGACAAGGCTTGTTTCTCAACCTAAAACAGTAACCGTCTCTCCCCTCTACCACACAGAGAGCAAAGCAAGCAATGCTTTCGGTTCAACACTTCTATCCTGGGAGCATTCAACGCATGGAGCAATGGCTGGGCTATGCCTAGCCACCCTCTGCCTGTGACAAAGCCCTCTCTGATGCTGCACTTGCTGGCATTTCACCTTTTAGACGAAAAGCACTGGACTAAAATGCAAGGACTGCTGAGTACACCCAGCAAGTAGCCACAAACAAGTGAAGCAGCTCTAATTCTTTTCATAGGAGAGGTCTGCTCAAGTTCAGGCAGGCTTTATGTGCCCATTTGGAGAGGGAGGGGGGTGGTGGAAAAAAAAACCCTCAGCAAAAGAGTCCCTTAATGGAGAATCAAACTGGGCTTGATCCTAAAGAAAGCCAAATGCTTGAGGGGAAGCCACAAAACAAACTGCGGTTGCCAAGTCCTGTCCTTCTCTGCCTCCTGCTATCCAGCACATTTTGCCAAGCAAGGACAGATGGCAGCATGATGCATCCGTGCAGGAAGAAACCAAAACTGCCCGAGCTCAAGCCTTCGTCTTGGTGGTTTTAAGCCGGCGGCCAGGGCTCCGCAGCACTGTCCCCCCACGCCAGGCTGGAGTGGGAGCGCCCTGGTCTGCCCCACAGATGGTGGCTACAGTCTCTGCTGAGTCCTTCAGCCAATTAGCTGACCAGATGGACCCACAGCAACCGGTCTAATTAGTCACATCTCCTTCCCTGCTGTGCAAGGAAAGTTACTCCAAAGACCGCAGTGTGGTTAAGAGCAGGGAGCGGGACAGACAGCAGAGAAAAAGGGAGCAAAGGGCTAAGGAACCATCAATGAGCCCCGAGTCAAGAAAATCCCAGGAAAGGAGAAACAAATGCGATGCAGAAACAGGGGTGCTGGTTGTAGCCATGTTGGTCATAAGGACACAGGCAGACAAGGGTCTTTGGGTAGGTGTGATATCTTTTATTACATCCATGTCATGGAAGTCTGAACTGCAAGACACTGAAAAGTGGGATGATAAAAGAGTGGGAAAAATTGTTCTTTGCAAGCTTTTGGGCACAAACACCGGTCAGCTTACAAAGAACAGTTTTTCCAACTCTTTAGCTAGTCTGATAACAGACTTCACATCTACCCAAAGAACCCTGCCATGCAGAAACAGAGCTCCCCTCCTCCCTCACCCCACACACACGCAACCTGGAAAAAGGGACAGACTGGAGAAACAGGAGAAGTAAACTTTACGGCCTGATGTACTGCAAATCTCTTGAATTCAATGCTCAGCATAACAACCTGAAGAAGCCCGAAGAAGTGCCAGTGCCCCATGGACAAAGGCAAGCCTCTGTACTTGCCCAGCCCTGCTGCTTCAAAGAGCAGGCAGAGGACTTGATAACACAGCAGCTGTTCCACCTTGCAGCCCACGAGGCCCTGATAAAGGTCCACGGGAACATGAGAGACTGCTAAAGCAGCCCCCAAAAGGCCATGGGGAGTCTCAAGAAGTGGGTAGGGTGGCGCATACGGCAGGAACCAACTGGTCCTGTCCTATATGTTTGACATACGAGGGACAAACAAAATAGCACAGCATTTCCATGTGATCAGCTTAAGCTGCATTTTCCAATAGACTTGGGTCACTCTTTGTTGATCCAAGGCAGGAGGAAAAGGTCTGAGCTGTCAGTGAATGGTCAGGCCACTGCATGAGAACCCAGGAGCGTCTCAAAGACTATTCACTCCTCTGGAGATCACACAGCAGTGGCCTGAAGACAGCAGGCTGGTCACAGGGCACTGCCTCATTTCAAGCCACTCAGACCCATGAGTTTCGCACACCTTACTTTTCCATGCGACTGCAGGGATGTCAGACGTTTCGCAGTGACAGAGCGGGGGGCACGTGATGTTGCTGGGATGTGGTCGGCGCTACAGAAGTTGACAAATCCTTGCATTAGGCCATTCTGCCTCCTCTTAGGACACAAATGGGCACGTTCTTACCTGTGCAAGTGAGTCCAGCTGAGATTGATGGGAGCTGTGCACTCTGCTCCATAGCAGCATTTAGACCATCTTCAACAGCTTTTGCTGGAATAACATTTCCCCCCCCCAGCTGACAATCATTTTGTTCACTTAGTAGTGAAAAGACCTCCCACTTAGCTACGCGAGTGATGGCAGCTGGGCCCACCAGCAATGTCCTGATTCTGGAGGTGTGCTGCCAGGCTCTCCTCAGGATCAGCTTAAAGTGTGCTTATGGTCAGCACAGGGAATGCACTAAAATAGCCCCATGTTATTCTGCTTATCTGTGCAGCTCTGGAGTCTTAAGTGTTTGTTTTACAAGCAAAGACAAGTCTACACCATTGTCAGTAGGCAAGGTCCAACAGCTGCAGAAGAGCGTTGCACCCTGTCCTCACAGGCCCACCAGTAAAACCTGCTTCACTTAAATTAAAAGATTTTTTTTTTTATTGCTAGCAACAGAAACTGATGAAATGCTGAGAACTGCACTCCCTCTTGTAACTGGGCTCCTGACCTTGCAAAAAAATCCATATATTTACTGTATTAATATCAAGTCTTCATTAAGACTTCTTCCCCTCTCCAACAGCAATTAAAAACGAAGTCAAACCATGATTAAAAAAGGCTCCTACACAGCTGGCCGCCGGGTAACCATACACAGAGCCATCAGGGAGAATGTATGCTGAAGGCGGACAACCAGGTCGTGGAAGTCCGAACTGCAAGACACTGAAAAGCACTCTACTCTGGCAAGCTTCAACTGGCACCATGGAAAAGGAAGGGAGGTAGGACTCTTAACTGATGCAAAATGCAGAGAACATGATGGCATTTTAATATCAGACCAAGTTTGCAAGAAGGCCTGGCAATTTGCAAGTTCTGGCTTCCTCTTAACAGACAACATCACTTAAGGTTTTCCTAGGTTGCCTTTTACTCTGACATTTAGTCAAGAAACAGATAAGAAGTCATGCAGAGAAAACAGGGAACAGAAAAATGCCAACACAGAAGTTTGGCTGTAGTCAAATCTTCACTCGTTTATAAATGTATACAGCACCAATTGCTCCAGTAGCTTGGTATTTTACCATCAAACCACCAGCTTTGAGGGGGGATGAGGAGAAGTGAGGAGGGATGGATAAAGGGGATGTCAGAAGGGGTGTCCCAGAAGTCCTGGAAGGACTGAGCTTCTGCATCTGCAGTGGCAGTCACATGCAGTTGGATGGCCCAAGTCGTGAGAAAGCAGCAGCCAGGCTAAGTCCCATAAGACCAACCGACTTTCAGAGCAGCATCAAAACTGATGCAACCCAGTGCAAAAGAAGGACACTACCTCTTTCTTCAGATTATCACATTTGCATTTTCAAGCAGCGACGAATTCTATTTCTACTCATATTTAGGGAGTACTTCTTGGCAGAAGCTGCTTTCATAGGAAACAAATGGTGTGTGACCTTAAAGCAACTATAACACGCTGACAACCTCAACTGCCCGATGATACTTCACATTTAACTAGGTGTCCCTTTCCAGTGAAATCCAGTATTTAAAGCCACGCGAATATATGGGTAGAATCATAGAAAGTGAGGGTTGTAAGGGACCTTTGGAGGTCAACCCCCTGCTCCAAGTAGGACCATCCTCAACTAGATCATCCCAGCCAAGGCTTTGTCTAGCTAGGTCTTAAAAAAACTGGTCTCCAAGCAGATTGCTAGCATACCTTACTAATTAAAAACTAATGCCCATTATGGGAGTTCCTCAGTGGGAACCCAGACTTGTCTCCCAGACTGGCCTTCCCACCCAGGCCTGGTATTTCTCTACTTACATTGTGTTTATAGGCAAGATGTGAATTTACAGCTTCCATGTCAAGCTTTTCAGAAAGACAGAAAAACATCTAGGGAGGGGATAAAGAATTCAACAGCCAAGACACCCGTGATCCTTGCAGGGGATGAAAGGACTCTACATAGTCCAAGTTGAGGGAGACTTCCCAGCGCCAACACAAGTTGGTAGCTTTGTGCTGGAGGGGTTTTTTTTGAATAGTCAACTGGAGATTTTCAAGAATCATTTCTGAAAGTCAACAGGAATAAAACTGACCAAACTAGTCATGCTGCTACTAATGGCCTTGTGCAAAAACATTTTCCTACTGGCTAAACCTCCCTCACAAGGTTTGCTGGCCAGCTGCTACACATCCTAGCTCTCAAGACATTAGGAAAGAGGAAAAAAACCCTTTCAATTTCAGTTCCTTGTCTTATGTATTTGACAACACATTTTATTTGCACGCCATTTTCTTTGCATGTCTTTCAAGGAATATGAATCAGGACTGTATGCAGAGACTTGGTCAAAGCTGAATTCTCCCCATCCGGTTTTAACAGCGTCATTGGCATTTCCCAAGCACCTGCCTTTGAAGGCTAGAGAATGCCCCAAAGAGCATTGCTGTACAATAGTGAGAGTGAAATGACACTCTCCCCTGAAGACTTGACGTCAGGGACTTGTTTGTCACATACACTGGGTTTAATTACTTTGACTGTATTAAGTAATAGCACAGAACAGAAATGTTAGCACTATAGAATCCAGACCACAAAATGGCCTGGAGAGAACAGTGCCATGGTTCAGACCCTCGATTAATGCAAAGCTGACAATGTATTCATTACATCTGCTGGTACACAGTCCAAATGGGGCAGTTGCATTTGAATACCACTGAAGCCTGAATGCTACACCCACCCACACTGAATGTGAGCAAGCACTTCATTCTGCAAGCAAAAGAAACTTAACATTCATTTTAGGATAAGGACAAGCAGCTATGCTCTCTCCCACTTCCATTAACCGTATCAATAATTCAATTCACGAGGTCGAGACGGGACAGCAATACTCCCTGTGACCTTTTGTATAAATCTTACTGTTTCAGTGGTCTTTGAGAAAGAATCTGGGGGAGGATCAGCCAGGACAAGAAATCTAAATTCCAGCTTAGGTCAAAACTATGTTTAAGACTTAACACTATAAAAATGTAAATAGCTGAGCGTCAACCAAATTATGACCTTCCACGTGAAGATGATCCTGAGGATATTATCTCAGAGATCTACCGAGCCACTAAGAAATTCTTGAGAGACAGTCACTTTACAGAAAATGTCTTAAAAATATACACCGTGTATAATGACTGACAGCCAAGGGAGCAAAACAACTAATACTACTAATTTACAAGGAGGGAAAGGACTAAGAAGCATTTAAATTTCAAGATTTAATATAAAGCACAGGGAAATGAGAACGAAATGTTAGGTGATTTTTATTACCGTTCTATTTTTCAAGGTTTCTACGTTGGTGCTGCAGTACAAACAATGGAGAGATATGCCATTATCTCAAAACTGCTCAGCGCTGTCCTTTAACTAAATTCTAACAGTATGAAACTGGAACTGCTGTCTTCATTACGAGCTCTCTCTACAGACTGGCTTGCAAAAACCACCCCCAAATGCTATGTTATTAACTTATCAAATGTATTGTTACATGGCTTATCCTTCAATTAAAGAGCAGCACACTGGGCAGCCACTGACTGGAAAGAGCCGCAGTCAACTCTGTTGTAGGGAGCCGCTTGCATAATGACAGTTCTTGTTAACCAGGACCTCCTTGGACAACTTGGCTGCAGTAAAAGCGCAGTTGCACTGTTTTAGTTGGCAAATATCCATTTTTTGTGCCACTGAGGATTGGTTTATTAATTTGTAAATCCAGAAGATGGTACAATTATGAGTAGAACAGGAAAGCATCTTGGAAAATAAGGCAGGGGGTCTAATAATTCCCGTTAGCATGTTCAAGCAGCACAAAGGGAAAACAAAAAGAAAGAAAAGAATGCGATGAAATGAATACCTGGCACGCAGCACTTTTACAGGAGACATAAAACAGGAAAGTGTCCTTCCACACATTCAACTCCCGTGTGATGCCTTCTAGCAACAAACCAGTTAGGAACAGCTCATGTAAAGCAATGCCTATTACACTCTGAATACACATGCTTCGTATCCTTTTATTTTTTGTTAGATTCTCATCAGCTTTAAGCACTGCCATGTAGCCCTCACTTCTGTACTGGGGAGATAAGCCAGGCAACAGAAGAGTGTACATGCCAAGATGCAGTGTTTCCGGAAAGTGAAATGGCTGACAAACATCCAGCTTTGGAAACAGGAGACTTTCCCCGAGAAATAGCTGCAAGAAAATAATCCGAGGCGCAGCGGTCACCCGGAGGCGTGCGATGCATCCTTTGGCCAACAGCTAAGGAACCTCTGCCAGCTGGTCGCCCGTGCACCACTGCTTGACGATGTCTTCTAGAGTCCCCTTTCATGCCAAAATCCCACAAATTTCTGGAGAACCCTGCTTCTAAGCCACACCAAAAACATTCACAAAAGCACCAGAAAGTGGCAGGTGCTGCTGCCTGGGGCTTACAAGGGGGAAATGCCTGACACCCCCAGATCTTAAGGCTTTCATTCTAATTCGTCATTGTATAAGTAACCAGCACCACACCTCTACAAACACCTCCCCCAACACCACTTCAAAGACTGCTGACACCAAACAGGTCAAGCCTGCATTGGGCACTGAAATGGGAGCCAACACACCCCTCAGGTAGACAGCAAGAAAAGCTTCCACAAGTTGGCTTTGGCTAACACACCCTGACATTTTTAGGGGATTCCCTCCACCACTGGCTTCTTTGCAGAGTTTGCCAGCTGCTATTTGGCACCTGGTTCACAGTCAGAGATGAAGTCCATTCCCAGTAAGGGGGTAATGGCTTTTCTCCACTCACAACCTGCGCTGCATCCGACTCAGCGACCCAGAGGTGAAAGGCGCCAAATCTGACTACGGACGTTCAAGAAACACGTTCTACACTTCTCGTTTCCACAGCTTAAAGGATCGGTTTCACAAGCCGCTGGTCGATTTTAACAGCTGTTAAAGCCCTGCAGTTTAATGCAATTCATTAACTCACTAAAACCCGACGTCATATATTAACTCATTTACTTTATACATCACCGGGCAGTAGGGCGGGAAGGGACCTCACAAGGTCCTTCCATTTTAGAGGTCTTAAAATGGCTTTTGATTATTAGAAATGAAGATCCCATCTTCTAAAAAAAAAACCAAAAACTGATGGAGAACATAGGATAAGAAGAGCCAAAAATGTAACTAAATGTTTGTTCTTAAAAGTATCTAGTCTCACTAGTGAAGTTTTCATTTATTCTCAATAAAGTGCTTTGAAGTCACTGGATAAAGAGCATTAAATGCAAAGTAATATACAGATACACATGCATGATAAAGAAAAACAGCCATTTATAGTCTGTCCATCATTTATCACAGCAAACAGGTTAACTACCATTATTTAGGAGGCCCTGGAACTAGCGGCAACGAGCATGAGAGATTAGGAGTCACAGCAAAGATATTCTGTGCTGACAGCTGGCCTCACCGTAGCTAGGTTTTGAGTACAAATACAGTGGATGAGCTTGAGATCCTTGGGTAAATGGCATGGTTAGTGAAGACATCACTTCAAATTTTGTTAAATTCAAGGAAAAAATAAGAGCCAAGAGTGAAGGGAAAAAAAAATAGGTTTTTTTTTTTGCTTTACTCAAAGTGGTTATGTTTTATAGGGCCACCCAAAAAAACACAAGAGACATTAGGTAAGAGGACAGTCACCAAAAAATCACGAGGCTCTGATTCTCCTCTTTGGAACGTGTAAGCTTCTTCCCCCTCCAATATTACAAAACAGCAAGAAATACAAATGAGGTTAAACGAACAAACAAAACCACCTCTCCCTTGGAAACGCTACAAGAAAAATATATGTACATAAGCTACGCCGGGACACATTTCGATGAGAAAGGTGCAGCCCTCAAATATGCCACTCCAACAGAGGGAGGTGACTATTCCCCTGACCCACCAGGTCTCCACTGCTGACACACAAGCCGGGGACAAATAGCCCTATCTAGCATATCCCATGTCCTTACTTTGAGACCGCGGCACTTTTGACACCCCCAGCAGCCGCACAGCTCCTCTGGGCTCAACCCCAGCTCCAGCGATACCCTGTGCAAAGCGCTCCTTATCAACACGGAGGCAAACATTGCACCTGAATACGCTGGTACTGGAATTAAACAATGCAAACGGTTTTTCTTTTGGATGCCAACTCCCTCAAGTCCATGGAGCCCACACATTCTGGCCAGGGTGTTGACGACTGCCACAGCAACAGGGCACTCACAAAGCAGGCATCAAATACAGCCCAGTAGCAAGTGCTTACGATATCACTTCCCTTATTTTCGAGCCAGGAACACAAAAGATGTTGCCATCCTGCTGAAAACAAATCTCATATTCTCCCCATTAAACATGCACAACCATTTTGTTGAGGACAAGGCAACACTTTTGAGAAAATGCATGCTACTGTTTTAAAACAAAGATAAAGCAGCCCCATGCAACAGAAGTCCAGGACAGTGGTGGTGACTGTATGTGGTTTCAAGAAGCCTGACAGAAGCTTGAATTAAACTATCCTACCAGTTGCAGCAGTCCTGGCTAGATGAGAAAGGCCAGGAGGAAAAGTGCTTCTGAATGTGTGGCGTTTTGGTCTGGTTTTCTAATGATGGGCCAAAAGTGGAGACAGACATTCAGATGAGAACAAGGGAAAGGAGAGGCAACAGGAGAGAAAAATACAGGAATGTGTGCTCAAAACCAAACAGATGAATTAAGCTTTCCAGCATCCCTTTATGGACTGAAGGATGTGGCATGACCATACCCACTCACGTGCCTGTTTGAATGAGACAGGGAGCTCTAAAGACATTAACTCTACCAACACATGTCAGGTACTGACACGTATTGGACAGCGAACCCGAAAAAGCAGGAGATAACGTGGAAGAGATGCCAGAATTTTTATAAAGGGCTATGAGAAAGTACATTTATCAAGGTCACATTGTAGAAAGCAGCTCTGTAGGAACCACTGTAAATCAAACAGAGGCTTGGGCAAGTTTGAAGCCAACTGCAACAACTGTGGCTTGTTAAAAGCTCAGCACCAGCCAAGCTTTGCGATATTTAAGCTTCAAGGAACAAGAATGTAGAACATCTCTGGAAGATGGTGCTGCGGAGACTGACTGCCGAGAGACAAAGAGCCCTTAGCAACAGGATTTCTCCAACACAAAAGAAGTCTGACAGGCCACGGACAGGGAGTCTGCGCCATTAACTGATGCTGGGGCACTGAAAGTTTAACACGCTGCCTCCGCTCTGGTATGCGAATCCTTTTCAGGCAGCTGGGCTGAGGTGCTTAACCACTACTGCACATATAAGATTTGCTCTTGCCAAGCAGTCACAAGGCAGAACCGTCAGCCTCCATTCTATTCATGCCTGACAGAGCTGGAAGCCGAAAACCTCTCCTTCATCAAAAACTACAGCTTCTCATTGAAGGAATGAAACAGCAAGTACACACACACCAAAAAAAAATAAACCCTCATGGATTTTCAAAGCTGCGTCAGAGCCTTATCCGAGAGGTCAAGCTGCTGCGGTAAGACAGCATTTCCTCAAAGCCGGACATTGCAGGGCAGGGCCTCACAACGAGTTATCCACAACACAAAGCAAATATCAACCTGCAAAAATCATTCCTTGCCCAATAATTTCAGAGATCTGGGTTTGACTTGCCTGGGTGAGGAAGGAAAGCTCCCAAAGCGTTACAGCTTTGGTGGTTCAGGGGATTTGTAGGTAGACAGGTTTGGTGGTATCTTTTAGCAGACCAACTGTACGGTTGGGAGGGACGCTAGACAAACTTTTGGGGGTAAAGCACCCTCTCTCAGGTCTGGGAAAGAAGTAGGTAGAAGTCTGGTAAATGAAATACCAGACAAAACAATGGCTTACATTTAACTCCACATGCTTGGGTCTTCCCCTTTCTGCCTGCATTTGTTCTCAGCTCTCACGCCATCTTCCATGCTCTCTGTCCTCCTGCCCTCTGTGCTGACCTCTTGCTACCTTTCCCTGTTCCCCAACATCTGTCCTCTCCTGTGCTGAATGTTCTGGTGCTCGGCACCGGTTACCAGTAAAGCAACCTAGAAATTCCACTTCTAAACATGCCCCGTGTCTGGGCTGCCATGATCAGATCTCTTATTCTCCCACTACCTGAAATGTAACCACCAGACAGGAGCAGCATGGGTCTCAAGTGAGCACATAGTGTTAAGGACCTCAAGTTGTCACTGTGGCCAGCTGAGTTGACCTGGAAAGGTCATACAACTGTCAGGCTCAGTGCGTTCCCACCTATCCTCTCATCACAGGTTTTCTACAAGGGACACCTGTGCTAAACACTAGTCAAGTTTTATAACTGGCATCACATCTCTATGGTAACAAAAGGTGTGATCCCACGGGTAACTCTCATCATTCAAACTTCTCCTCCACGACTGCCATACTGAGTAGTTTGCAGCTCCTCTCGTAGTGTTTTAAATACTAGGTGGAGGATTCCTCGCTGCCAAGACTGAAGACAGCCTTTGAAAACTTAAAATTAGCATGTTGCAAAGTTATCATTTAGATCCAAGTAGAGTTACATCCCTAAAGGCAGAAGGGTCATCTACAGGTGAATTTAACATAGAGTGGCATCACAAATTAAAATTCCAGACCCCAAAGTCACTGACTTGCCAACAAAATCAAGAGTTTGGATGGCATTTCAACAGCACTACTAAGAGTGCTTTGAGAACTACAGTTCTTCCGTTAGCAAACAATCACATTCCTATTTCTTGATTTCTGATAGGAACCTTATCAAAGATTTGACAACATGAATCTTTCCCGCCCCCCCGTTACCCCCCATCAGGTGAATGCAGGAGATTAAAGCTTGTGATGCACATTGCTGGCTTTGAGTCCAGGTTACAGCAGGAAGGGGCTGTGCAAAATTGTTCTCGGCAGCTCTGCCCAGAACATCAGTGTTGAGCTACAAGCCTCCTACTCTTGTTTCCATCTAGAGCAGAGGCTGCCAAACTAGGTGGTAGGTTTCCGACGCAAAAAAGTAGTTGACCAGGAATTAAAACTGAACCCCACAAGACAGATGAACTCTACACCCCAGACTGGCACATTCATTCATTGTGCCTCCCGGCTCCTTTAGCTCCCCACCCCACACAATCCAAGCAGACAGGGAGGCGGGTTACCTTTTTAACATTTTCCTCTTCCTCCTGGCGTTTCTCATAGTGTGAGAAGTCATCGAAGATGGAGGTGGTGTGCTTGTAGGTGGCAATGATTTTCAACACCTGCTTAGCCTTTTCCAGAGGCACCTCCTGAGTGTCCCTGGAGTTGGTCACTGGCTTATTCTCGTTGTTCTCTAGGCGGATGTGCCGGAGTTGGCTGTTAGGAACGTCCTTCACAAATATCCACCTGACATCAAAGCGTCCCTTCCATTTGTCCTGGGACCACACGCCTGCACATGTGTTGTAGTCCACAGCAGATTTCATTTCTGCTACGCCGCAGAAGTGACCACTGCCGTTGACACTGAACAGTAAGTAAACAGGGCCTTTCCCATTCATGGAGCGATAAGCAGCATCCAGTCTCTTGTTGCCGTGCTCTGTACTGCACCAGATATTATATTTAATGGAACGGTGGATATCGTCCTCAGAGTAACTCTTAATGATGAAAACCCGGCCGTGTTTTGGGTTCCAGTCAAAATCCTTGGGGTTGTAGTTGTTGATGGATCTCAACTTCTCCAAGACTGGGTGTGGTTCTGAAGGAACAGAACCAGAACTTGCCTGAGACTGTCCCACTCCGTTACCATCCACTCCATTTTGACCAAAGCCATTGCCACGATTACGAGGAGCAACCCAGCGGGTGGGCTGAGCTGCCTGCTGCTGCACTGGCAGCTGAGCTGACTGTGGCGGTGGTGGGGGCAATGGCTGTGGTTGTTGCCCTGGTGGAGCCTGGGCCACTGGTGGGCTACTATTGATCTGCTGACCCACTGGTTGAGGGGACACCTGGGTTGGCTGTTGACCAATATTCTGAACTAAAGCCTGGGAAGGAGCTTTTGCCACCGGCCCTTTGTTATCCCAAGTTCCAATATCCATGTTATGCTTTATTGGGGGCGGTGGAAGACTCGAACCTGCAATACCATTCTTGGTCTTCAGCTTGGGCTGTTGTTTTGCAGGTTTGCTAGCAATATCAGCCCAGGAAGTTGGTTTCGGAGGAGCAATGGTGGCTGGAGGCAAGCTGTTAGACGCCACGATATTACTGGTAATGGACCCACTACCAACAGCGGACCCGACAACTTTTGGGACATTGCTTGCAACATCTGTGCTGCCCAACTTCAATGCTGCCATGCCTTGGTCTAGGGTATTCATGCCAGGAGCCTTATTCAGAGTCTCATTGGCAAAAGCAGACTGCCCATCAATCATGGCTCCACCCAGCGAGCTAGGTGCATAAGCGTAATTGCTGCTATATCCAGAGCTTTGAGTGGACTGTCCCTGAGAACTGTTATTCCCCCATGCTGAAAAGTCAATCCCACTTGGAAAGAAGTTAAAGCCATGCTGTCCGAGGAATGGAGTGCTGCCAAGGGCCCCTGGCTGTCCAAACATGGCATCTGGGAGAAAGTGAGGCTCCCCATTGCTCAGCTGTCCATAAGATGTTAGGTAGGGCATAGGTGGGTCACCCCCTGTAGACCAGGCAGCTTCACCTAATGAGTAGGAGAATCCAATGGATGGACTGTAGTAGCTTGGTAAGTAGGAGTCAGACATTGCAGTGTATGCATTATTCTGCAAAACAAAAACAAGCACTGAACGGTTAGAACAGCTCTTCGGCAGCCCTGGAATCAAAAGCCACTTTTCCCATGCCCCATCCCCTGACTTCACAGCCACTTCAACAAATTCAAAGCAGTCGGTAAGCAAGAACCGTGACTTTTAAATGCACCTTTTACCAAATATACCAAAACAATTTTTGTACCAGAACAAATGAATCTTTTAATTTCAATTGTTTAATCAGGATTTTCTCTTCTAGCATCCTAGGAAGTAGGAAGTCAGGGTGTCACCCATTCCAAGCTGAAGGATCATTAAGCTTCCAGACCCCTTTGTGGAACTGCAAAATGACTGCAAAATACTCTGGGGCAGGTTCCATGTTTTATACAGAGTAATGAAGCCGTCATCAAGTACCACTCTGCCAGACTTTTTGAATACATGAAGGGCATTTTGTTGTTGTTTTTGGGTGCAAGAGGAAGGGAAGAAGGAAGAAAAAATGGGATGTGCACAGAGTCAGCCCAATACAGAAAGCACTACGAGCAGTTTCATTCAGCTGCCCCTTCTCCCCCGCCATCCTGATTAACTTCTCTAAGCTGATTATCCATGGAAACTCCCCCAAAGATGTAACGAGAGAGAGCTCCAAATATTCCAAGAATTTGATTTACATTTCAAGTGTGTTCTAAAACTGCTTTGCCTCTCTAGCTCCACATTGACAACACATTCAAATAATACACAATGCAAAGCTTTGCTATTGTGGCCTTTCTGGCATGGCTATGAGGACTACAAAAGAAAGCAGACTTCATGTAGAGAAGAAAAAAAATCTGCTAACACTTTTGCTCTGCCCTTTTACACCCAAACAGTCTCTAGATTATGAAAGTAACTTTCTAAGTCTTACAATTAAGAAACTTTAATGGATATCACTCTGACTTGCTTACATGGAGAACATCTGTCACTTCATAGTTAAACCGTGCCCCCCCAGGGAGTTGTTAAAGCCACGCTAATGGATTCTATCATCCAGTAATTTGAACCTGCATGCACACGGGTCTAGTGCTCTAGGACAGTTTACGTGACAATCCACTGCAGACCAGATAAGCCAGTTCAGGATGAACCCCCTTCTTAAAACTTGGCTCGCATTAGGTACCACTCAATCATTTTCATTCAATTGTGTTTTTT
This sequence comes from Alligator mississippiensis, assembly GCF_030867095.1. Taxonomy (NCBI): domain Eukaryota; kingdom Metazoa; phylum Chordata; order Crocodylia; family Alligatoridae; genus Alligator; species Alligator mississippiensis. The sequence goes on along the minus strand of NC_081829.1, from coordinate 1,789,343 downwards.
CACGTGCCAAGGGCAGCTCCCAAAGGATTCCATGCCGTACTAGACCCTCTGCAAGCTCTCAAGGAAAAAGCGCTGCCTCTTCCACTCTAAGTGTAAGTATACCTGGCCCCAAATTTACCAAAATTAAGATTTATTTTTTTAAGTTTAAAGGTTCCAATGAGGCGAGGTTGGTTTTATTGTTTACAATATTCTCCTGCAGCAACCAAAACCCAAGTAAACAATGCATCCTGCTGCTAATGCATGAAAACTAGGAACAAATGTTACTGATCTTTCATTCTTCTCAGCTGGGAAAATGAAAAACAAGCAAGCAACGATCACCTTTAACTGGAGAATGCTGGTGTACTGTATAATCCAAGACCTCCATCCTGCTAACCATAACCAAATAAACAGCCTTTAAGGCTCAAGCAAATGAAAGTCTCACTTGCATAAGCAGTCCCATCGACTCAAGAATATGATTTGTGTGCCCCCCCCAACCCTTTATGATTTTTAGTGGATACTGGTCTCCTCAAAGGAGAGATTCTCTTCAGGTTTTGTTGGTTGTTTTTTTTTGTTTGTTTTTTTGAAACAGAGGTAATTTAAAATGCATAGCTGGCAGCTAGCCTTATATAAATATAAACTCCAGACCACATTTAAAACTTAGATTAGTCAAAGCATCTTGATTAAATCTGTTCCTTGACACATCTCCCCTGCAGTGCAAAGAAGTGACAGTCGGATCAAATCAGGCCACTCATCAAGCCAACATATTCTTTTTGGCTTTGCCTTTTTGACTTTTGGCTGGGAGCTGGATTACAGAATATACTGGTGTACTATCTACATAATACCACTGAAACCAGCAGAATCAATATAGAAATATACAAATTAGGGTTGAAATGCTTGATTAAAAAATGCAATTAAGGCAGGCCTTTATATGTTTATTGACTGAAGTTATACCAATATGTGCATCAAGTCCAATACTTCGATGCAGCAAACCCTCAAGCGACAATGTCACAGATTCGTAACTAAAGAAGCCTCCACCAGCATTTACCTCCCCTAGATGACTAAGGGGTGTTGGTTGTAGCCGTGTTGGTCTAAGGGCATAGGCTGACAAGGTTCTTTGAATAAATCTGATATTTTTCATTAGATCAACTAAAATAGTTGGAAAAATTCTTCTTTGCAAGCTTTTGGGTACAAACACCCGTCTTCTGGTAGAGGGAGAGCCTACACTTTTTAAAAAGCCTATTTCTTCAACTTCACTGTTCTTGTGCATCTCTGTCCCTAGGTATCAGTGTTCTCTACTGTAGTTTTGCCTCTGTAAGACTAAATAACCATAGACCTAAGCTTTGGAACACCAGGCAACTTTGATTCAGCAGGCCGATAAATTGGGTGAATTAAAGACTATGCATCTGTGCCACTGGGTTACCTGGTATTCTCCATACATGAGTTGGAATGAAGTTTCAAAAGGCTCCCACCACCCTTTTAAGTTTTGACCATGTTTAGTAAAGCTATTTCTTGAATAGTCTGTATAGCTCATGTTTTGCTAAGGTACTTTCATTCAGACACTTTTCTCCTACCAGCCTGTTCCATTTGTGCAGCAGGACCACAGTCAACCTAGTGACTCGGTGTTGGTTTCTCTTATTCTATTAACTGAACTGGTAACATATGGATGGGAACAGGTGTCAAACTACACAACACAGTGAGAAACGAAAGCAAGTCATCCCAGTGGGTTTTAGCTTCACTGAGACTTAACCAGAAGTTTTGTCTTATTTGTCACTGCTGTTGACTATTTAAAAGGAACGCCATACACTAATCTTGCTGGTTTTAAAGGCATTACCACGCCCATAAACATTTCATTTTCCTATTTAAAAATGTATTATTCCCCTGTTTCTTAGAGCTATACTTATGCAATGCAAGGAAGAGGAGTGAAAATTACTAAGTCTTCATAAACACACCAAATGAACTGAAAAAGAAAAATACTGAACTTTTGGTTACAGTAAGACTACTCTGTTTAATAGACAAACAACTGCACAAAGAAGTTGACAGTAACTCTTTAAGTGGTTAAATGTGCCTCAAAAAAAAAAAAATCACTGGTAGTAGTTTCTATAAAAGTAAAAGGTGCCATCAAGTAAGGGCAATAGGTACATTTGTCCAGCACTCAGAGACTAAATGAAAATAAATAAAGACCTGCTCAGATTAGAGAGATTTGAAGTTAAACTTGTACTCTTCTGGAGAACTAAATGCACTAAATGATTTTAATGTTTAGCATCCTAAAGACTGCAAGATGATCAAATAAAAAAACCCAAGAGTGGAAGGAGGGTCATGCTCTCTCAAACAAAGATGGAAGCCTGCTGAAGAATTCTGGTAGCAGCCAATAAATTATGGCTCATCACCATTAGATAAGACATCCAAATAAAGCAGCATCATTGGCAAGAATAAGTATTTAAGATACTCAATTTCTATGCCCAATAATATTCCAACTACTCTTTGAGAAGAAAAAGACACGCAGGATAAGATAACTACTAGTCTGAATACACAGACCTACTGTAATTCACCTTATGGTGCCTCAACCCTGCTTTATCCTGTATAATTTTTCCTGTCTTCATACTCATTAACAACCATATTTTTAACTGCCAAAATGCAGAAAAGTGGTAAAATCCCTGGAATGGCACCATCAGATACAACTGCAGGCTTTACAATAACTTTATAGTTCATCTTTAAAGTTTAAAAAAAAATATAAACCACACACCCAGTGATTATCAAATCCATCTATTCTGGGTTTTCTTGGTGGAAAAATAGAGCAAAAATCTATTTCAAGCATTTCCAGTGTGCTTGATAAGGAGATAAGAACACTGATAATACCCTCAATGGCAGACAAGCCTCTAGAACATTACCACATTTTACTGAGAAATTTCACAATGCGAGACAATACACTCACTCACCATCTTGTAAGAAATGAACCAAAAATGTGCAAGGGAAGTGACATGCCACGAACAAAAAGATCAGAACCAACTGCCTCAAGTTTTCCCTCTCTCTTTTCTAATTGTCACTGAAAGTTTGGGTGTGGTGGGGGGGGGGAAGGGGAAAGTTCAGTGTTAATTACTACTTAAATGCAAGAGCTACTTATAATATCAGACTGCAACTAAAAACTAAATTGAAGCCAAGGGCCAGCGTGCTTCCTGGTCAGAGCACTGGCTCTGTACTGAGAAAACAAGGTGTTATTTTAACAGCTAAACAAACAACAAACAATAAAGCCAGTAAATATCGAAATCCAACCAGCTGTGGAACTGGGCATACAGGAGACCAGAAACCCAACCAAACACACACATTCATATTACCTAATGGCAGGAAGTCAACTTGAGTGTTGGCAAACTCTGCCCCTTAATAGGCAAATTCTTTCTTACTCACCGGCCTGGCCTGAGGACTCAAGTAGGGCTCGAAGTCGTCGTCGTTTAACCCATCCTTCTGATGCACAGACCCGTTTTGCACTACGAACAAAGTTCAGAGCGTGAAGAGAGACCCTACGCAGCCCTCACCAGCTTCAATTAAAGCATTTCAAGAGAGGAGCGCTGCCTCGTTAAAAATAAATCCCCCTTGCACGGGCGTCACATCCCAGCACCAAATCAGGTGAGGGAAGGTGGCTGGATTCGCCCCTTCCAGAGAAGACCCCTGCTCCCAGAAGGGAAGCAGAGAGGAGCATCGGGCACCCTGGCAGCATGTGTGTTCCCCGTGGCGTTTCCAAATGTACAATAATCATCATATGCATATGATTATTTCAGCCCTTGTGCAACATCCCATCAATAATGGGAAGTGTCCAAAACAGGCGGTAATTTCTGAGGCAGCTCACTGATGCAACACCCCAGTGGCTCTCAGACTCGGGTATCTCGGTTGTGGCCGTATCAGCTTAGAGGAAAAAGCAATCAGGACTCGTGGCAGAGGTGACCTCTCTCGTTAGACCAACTAGATGCTTGCAAACAAGAACTAGGTGCCATGAAAGAATTTTTTTTGCACAAATCTAGTTGGTCTAAGAAGAGAAATCACCTCTACCACAAGGCTCATGTGCAAACAAGAATGAGATGCCACCAAACAATTTTTTTTTTTTGCACAAATCTACTTGGTCTAATAAGAGAGAGCGGACTCGTGGTAGAGGTTCTCTCTTTTATTACAGCAACTGGAAGTTTGCAAAAAAATGTCTTTGATGGCATCTAATTCTTGTTTGTAAACAGGACTCGTGGTAGAGGTTGTTTGCAAAAGATAATTAGATGCCATCAAAGACATTTTTATTCAACTTGCTCAAACACCTGGGAGATTTTCCAAACGGTTTGAATTGGCGTAATAAAAGATAGGTTTGCCCGAAGAACCTCATCTATCTTTATTTTGAGGCAGGCGGCACGGCACGCCCGAATGTCGGCTCAGGCTCTCTGAGAAACCATTCAGGACTCGTGGTAGAGGTGATCCCTCCTATTAGACCCACTCAATTTGTACCAAAAAAAGTATTTTGATTTCGCAAACAGCCTCTACCACGAGTCCTGGTTGCAAACAAGAACGAGATGCAATTTTTTGGGGCACAAATCTCACTGGTCTCATACAAGAGATCATTTCTACTATGAAACCTGCTTGCAAACAAGCATCAAAGACCTTTTTTGGGCACAAATCTCATTGGTTTAACAAAAGAGATCACTTCTACTATGAAACCTGTTTGCAAACAGGCATCAAAGACTGTTTTTTGGCACAAATCTCGTTGGTCTAATATAAAAGATCACTTCTCCTATGAAACCTGTTTGCAAACAAGCATCAAAGACTGTTTTTTGGCACCAATCTCGTTGGTCTCATACAAGAGATCACCTCTACCACAAAACCTGTTTGCAAACAAGCATCAAAGACCTTTTTTGGGCACAAATCTCACTGGTCTCGTACAAGAGATCACTTCTACCATGAAACCTGTTTGCAAACAAGCATCAAAGACCTTTTTGGGCACAAATCTCACTGGTCTCATACAAGAGATCACTTCTACCATGAAACCTGTTTGCAAACAAGCATCAAAGACCTTTTTTTGGGCACAAATCTCACTGGTCTCATACAAGAGATCACTTCTACCATGAAACCTGTTTGCAAACAAGCATCAAAGACCTTTTTTGGGGCACAAATCTCATTGGTTTAATACAAGAAATCACTTCTACCATGAAACCTGTTTGCAAACAAGCATCAAAGACCTTTTTGGGCACAAATCTCACTGGTCTCGTACAAGAGATCACTTCTACCATGAAACCTGTTTGCAAACAAGCATCAAAGACCTTTTTTTGGGCACAAATCTCACTGGTCTCATACAAGAGATCACTTCTACCACAAAACCTGTTTGCAAACAAGCATCAAAGACCTTTTTTTGGGCACAAATCTCACTGGTCTCATACAAGAGATCACTTCTACCACAAAACCTGTTTGCAAACAAGCATCAAAGACCTTTTTTGGGGCACAAATCTCATTGGTTTAATACAAGAAATCACTTCTACCATGAAACCTGTTTGCAAACAAGCATCAAAGACCTTTTTTTGGGCACAAATCTCACTGGTCTCATACAAGAGATCACTTCTACCATGAAACCTGTTTGCAAACAAGCATCAAAGACCTTTTTGGGCACAAATCTCACTGGTTTAATACAAGAAATCACTTCTACCATGAAACCTGTTTGCAAACAAGCATCAAAGACCTTTTTTTGGGCACAAATCTCACTGGTCTCATACAAGAGATCACTTCTACCATGAAACCTGTTTGCAAACAAGCATCAAAGGACCTTTTTTGGGCACAAATCTCACTGGTCTCGTACAAGAGATCACTTCTACCATGAAACCTGTTTGCAAACAAGCATCAAAGGACCTTTTTTGGGCACAAATCTCACTGGTCTCGTACAAGAGAGCACCTCTACCCCGAGTCCTGCGTGCTAACAATCAGATACAATTGTTTTTGCACGAATGTAGCGGGCCCGCTGCGCGCGGCCGCCTCTCCCGGGAGTCCCGAGCGCGCTCTGGGCGAGACCCCGCGCTCGACCTGCGGGCACACGAGGCCCCTGGGGCTCGCCCCGCTCTCTTCCGCTCGCTCGCAGAAGCCTCCCGGCCGCTGGAGCGGGCGCATAAGAAGAGCGAGGCGGTGGCGGCGCTGACCCCACGGACCCTGGCGCGGGGGCGGCTGCGACCTCGGCCCCGTGACGCGTGTGCTGGGGGGAGGGGGGGGAGTGGGTGACTCGGGGGTGCGGCGTGCCAGACCCCCCCACCCCTCCCCTCCCCTCCCCTCCCCCACTCACCTTTGTTGCCTTGGCCCTTGGGTCTCTGCAGCGGCGGCGGAGGAGGAGGCGGCGGCGGCGGCGCGGACATGCAAGAGAAAAGGCAGAGGCGGCGGTGAGTCAGGGCCGAGCCCCAGGCCGCCATGGCGGGGTCGGGGCCGGGTGCGGGCGCGGCCAGCCCCCCCGCGGGCGCTGCCCCCCCCCGGGCCCGTACCTGCTCCAGGAGGCTGCTGGCCGACATGGCGCGGCGCGCGGGGGCGGCTTTGTCCGCGGAGCGGGGCGCAGCGCGGCTTCCCGGCGGACCCTGACTCGCCCGCTCGGGCGACGCTCTAGCCCCGCGCCGCGCCGCTCCGCTGCTCCCTTCCGGCCGCCGTCACGCGGGCGGGCCGCGCGCGCCGCCCGCAAGGGGGAGGGAGGGAGGCAGGGAGGGAGGCGGCGCGGGGCATGCCGGGCCGCGGGAGGACTCCGCGCGCCGGCGCCCCCTGCCGGCAGAGCCGCGGAGCGCGCCCGGGGGCCACGTGCGCAGGGAGGGAGGGAGGGGGAGCGCTCCGCCTAGTGCGCAGCCCCGCGCCCCCGGGACTTGTACTCTCTTCTTCCCTCCAGTTATCCGATGCATCTTTTTCTATGCATCTATTCCTTTTACCTTTTTCTGTTAACTTTTTAACGTTTTCTATTCATCTATTCATGTTAACCTATGAATCTATGCATCTTTTTCTATGAATCGATTCATTTTATTTTAGGAGCTATGTATCTTTTTCTATGAATCTATGAATCTGATCGTATGAATCTATGATTTTTTTCTATTAATCTCTTAATTTGATCCCATGAATTTGATCCTCGTTTTATTCTACGAGCTATGAATCTCAGTCTATGAATCGAGGAAAGTTTTCCTATTCATCTGTTAATTTTATCCTATGGATCTATATTTTATCCTATGGATCTATGAATTTTATTCTATGAATCTGTGAATCTTATTCTATTAATCTCTTAATTTGATCCTATGAATCTACGATTTTTTTCTATGAATCTCTTAATTTGATCCTATGAATCTTTTCATTTTATTCTATGAGCTATGAATCTTAGTCAATGAATCTATGAATCTTTTTCTATTCATCTGTTAATTTTATCCTATGGATCTATTCATCTTTTTTCTATGAGCTATGAATCTATCTGTTAATTTTATCCTGTGAATTTATTACTCTTATCCTATGAATCTATTAATTTTATCCTATAAATCTATGAATCTTTTTCTATTAATCTATGAATTTTATCATATGAATCTTATCCTATGAATATTAATTTTGTTCTATTAGCTATGAATCTTATCCTACGAATCGATGACTCTTTTCATACCAAAAATTAGTTACAGGTGAGGCCCGTTCACTCTTGGGGATGGGTGCGGTGGGAGCCCGCAGTCAGCGGCTTTGCGCAGTGCGCAGTGGGGTGACGCGCGCCAAAATGTAGGCAGCTCTTGGACTTACGGTGCAGCTGGTTCCTAAAAAAACCACGCCTTCAGTCGAAATGTTGTCACTCAGAGCCGATTTTCCCATAGGAAACAATGTTATAAATGGGGGGTTGGTTCCTGAACCGAGGTTCCAGTACCCTGTTTTCACCAAAAATAACCCAGAATTTTGTAGTCAGTCAATTATAGATGAGTAACATAGCGACATGAATGTATTTCTATTATAACTAGCAATCATAGTGATTTGGAAGGACTTCTTTGAGGTGACTTTGCTGGACTTTTTGAAGGGCTCTTGGCTGGAGTCTTAGGAGTTGTGGTTGCAGGTTTTTCTGGAGTCTCGTCTGCTTTCTTAAAGAAAGTGTCCAAGGAAGCCTGGGCAGATGTTCTCCAGGGAGATGGGCGATGTAACGAACTTGTTCGCTGGCACGGTGTGGCATTGGATCAAGTGTTGTAAAGTCAAAACTGATGTCAGAAAGTTGAAACAGGGTGTCAATTTATAAAGGTTGTATATGCAAAACATTGTAACTCAACATGTTGTAAATTGAGGACTGCCTGTATAGTCTCCTGCGTGGATCTGTGCTCCTTGCTCGTTGTCTGCGACACGTGTTTGTGTAGTTACCATCCCCATTATAACATTTGCCACTACCCTGTGCTTGTGTGTACTGTCTGCTGTTGGGAAGTACCAAAATTGTCTTGTAAAAGTGGTAGAAATGGGCCTGGGGGTCAGTACAGTCAAGGCCTTGGAACATATCCCGAAAGCTTGCCAAGAAAATGTTTTCAACTATTTGAGTTGGTCTAATAAAAGAGATTGCATCTACCAGGTGTCTTTTCCTGCCTAGTGCAGGGGGACTGGACCTGATGATCTACAACAGGGGTGGGCAAAATATGGCCCGGGGGCTGGATCTGGCCCGCCAGGCCATTCTATCCGGCCCACGGGGCCCCTAAAAATTTTAGAAAATTAATATTTATTTGCTCCTGGCTGCCTGTCAAAGATCCAGGGGAAGCTGGCGGCAGGACCCAGCAGCAAAGCCCACCCAGCCCTGCCCCCCAACCAGAAGCCCCTGCCTAGCAGAGGAATCTGGCCTGGGGCCATGGGGCTGTTCCTGCTTCCCTGCGTTGAAGAGGGAAATGCAGCCCTCGACAGCTTGCTAAAGCTCGGTATGCAGCCGTCTGCCCCAAATAATTGCCCGCCCCTGATGTACAAGGTCCCTTCCAGCCCCTAACAATCTATGAATCTACCCAAAGAGCCTTGTCTGCCCATGTCCTTGGACTGACATGGCTACAGCCTACACCCCTGTTTTGGTGCTAGGCAGCCAAGGTTCCTTGGGTAAATGTGATACCTTTTATTAGACTGACTCAAATAATTGGAAAAATTCTTCTTTGCAAGCTTTCGGGTATGAATACCCTTCGTTTAGGTGTTAGCGCTCTTCCACAGTGTGCCCCCTGCAAGTGTGGCCGACACTAGTGGGGCAAATCAATCGGCCCCTTAACACCTCACGGGGCCCATGGGACTCCTGCAAAGGCAGGGCGTGGGCTGGAGTCTCCCTCACGCCTGGGGGGGTCTCCGCTCTTCTTCTGTGGCACAGGGTGGAGCCACCAGCACCAGGCGGGCCCTGTGGGAGGGTCACAGCCACTCTGCTGGCTCCGCAGGGCCTCCCAAAGTGCGGGGCCCGGGATGGTCACCCCAATTCAGCTTACTCTAGGGACAGCCTTGCCTGCAAGTCTTGCTCGGAAGCTAAAACCAGTATAGTTTCAGTGGAATTTAGATCAGGATTTAGATTTAGATCAGGCCAGATGCCAATGCTGGGCTGCTGGATGCCACCACCGGGCCTGCCCTCACCCTCCTTTCCAAGACAGCCAGAGCTTGGCGGGATGGGTGCTAAAGTCATTGGGAGCCCCAGCCCACACCCAGATGCGCTGGGTTGGCAGGAAGGGGCTGGGGCTGCCCGAGTGCAGAGCGGAGGGGTCTGTGCAGTCTCCGGGCCCCTGCTGCCCCGTCTGAGGGGGAGAAGACGGGGCCGCAGAGGGGATCTCAGAGAGCACAGCAGCTCTCCTTTCAGCCTCGGGGGCCTGGAGAGTCTGGGCAGCATGTGGCAGGGCAGGGCCCCGCTCCAGTTCGGGCAATCCTGCACCCCTCTCCAGACCTGCCCTTTGCTGGGCCCTTCACAGAGCTGGGGATGCTGATGTCTCGAGGACCGTAGACACAGGAGTCCATATAACCTCAACAGGAGCTATTTATTGGGGTGACACAAAGGAACCTGGGGAAGGGGCCTGTCCCCAGGAGGGTCACTCGAGAGCGTCGGGCTCCACGTCCCAGTTGGGGTTGTCCCCAAGGACACGAGGCCCCCCACTCTTCTTGGCCATGAAGATCTCGTCCACACCCAGCAGGGTGACGGCCACCTGGGTGCCCAGCTCCAGTGCCCGGTGCTTTACCACGTAGGCATCCAGCACCCCAGCCTGAGTCGCATCCTGCACCCAGGCCTCCTCCCCCTCGTCCCCACCCTCCAACCGCAGGCCAGCCCTGGCCACCCCCTGCCCGTGCCACGTCTCCAGCTGGGACATGGCCGTGGCCACGGGCAGCCCTGCGTTCTCAGCCAGCGTGGCTGGCAGCACTTTGAGGGCCTCAGCAAAGGCTGCTAGGCTGAACTGCTCCAAGCCAGGGTCACGGGGGGCCAGGGCAGCCAGCTGCATTGCTAGCACCATTTCGGTGGCCCCTGCGCCCGGCACCAAGCGGGGGTCTTCTGTCAGAGCCCGGAAGACCCTCAGCCCGTCCCTCACAGCCTCCTTGGCAGCCGCTAAAGCCTCCTTGGTGGCCCCACGGAGGATGATGGTGGCCACGGGGCTCGTGGCCGTGCTAGGGTGGAACGCAACGGTGTTGGTGCCCCCGATCTCACCCACAGTGATGGAGCGGCAGTGCCCCAGCTCAGCAGGCAGTGGCGGGCGTGGGGTGCCCAGCAGTTGGGCGCCCAGGGCACGGCACAGCTGTCTCAGTGCTTGGCGGGAGCCCAGGGTCACCACCATGATGCCCATGCGGTCAGCAAAGTGCAGCAGTAAGGCGTCAACGTGCCCTCCGGCCACCACCACCTGAGCCCCTGCCGAAGCCACGGCCCGCACCCGCCCCTCAGCCAGCGCCTCCTCGCCTGGCCCGTACGCCTGCAGGTCCCCCGCTGCCTGGAACAGTGCCGTGTTTGTAGCCGCCGGGGCGGCCAGACCGAAGGGGCAGCCATACACGGCCACTCGGGCGCCTTCCACACGCTGCACGCGGCCCTCGGCTTCAGCCGCGAGGACCACACCGGGCACCACGTGGGAATCGCCCACGCCACCCCCGAGCACCTTGCAGATGCTCACGGCATTCAGGTCGAAGGTGCCCGCTGCTGGCAGGACCGAGGCACAGCATTGGGCCACCAGCGTGGCAAGGAAGTCCTGGTAGCCCATTGCGTGGGTGCCCACGGCCACCCGCAGGGCACGGGCCACGGCGGGCACGTCACGGGGGTCCGGCAGGGCGTGGCACACCAGGCTGGGCAGCAGGCGCAGGGCTTCCTTGCCCGCTCGCTCGTAGCCGGCGCGGATGGCAGCGACAGGCACGCCTGCCCGCAGGAGGGTCTCGCCACGGGCCAGCAGGGCCCCCGCCAGCAGGGCCACAGCGCCCGTGCCGTCCCCCAGCTCCTCCTCCTGTGCCCGGCAGGCAGCAGCCAGCAAGCAGGCCGCGGGGTTCTCCAGCACCAGCGCCCCCAGCACCGTGCCTGCCCGGGCTGTGCAGACGGTCTTGCCTAGGTGGTCAATCACCAGCTTGCTCCTGCCCAGGGGCCCGTAGGATGAGGCCAGGCACTGCACCAAGGCCTTGCAAGCTGCAATGTTGCTGACCAGCGAGTCCGCTTGGCTGGGGAAGTGCTTTGTGCCCTCCTTGAGGAGTTGAGGCAGTCCGGGGGGCAGGGGCACGTGGGCAGCCATGACCTGGATGGGGAGAAGCAGTGTGAGACGTGGTGGGGCAGGGCTTTATCCCCTCCGGGGGACCCTGGCCCTGATCCTGCCCTAGGTGGGATACTGGCTGGCTCAGGGTGGGGATGGGGCAGGGGTCTTTCCCCTCTAGTCAGTCTCCTCCAGCTCCCAGCTAGTTTCTAGGGGTCAGGGGGACCTCACCCACACCCACGCAGTCCCTACAACCTGGGGTCCGCACCCTGTCACCCCTTCTCCGGCTACACACCCCGGGAGAGGCGCTCCAAACCCCTGGATCCTACAGTTGGGTCAGTTTGCTGGGCAGTAACTGCTTCCTCCGGACGGACGGTCAACGTGGTGATGTCACAACGTGGCCCATTCCACGCAGGAACCCCAATAACGGCGGTGCAGGACAGCTCCATGCCCTAGGGCTGGGCTGAGCGGTGGAGATCAGCACCCAAACCCCGACTCGCGAAGTGCTTAATCCCCGCGGATTTAACACAGCTGGGCTTGGGAGTGGTGTCCCACAGCTGGGCCTGCCAGCACAGACTGGTGGTTGGGTTTATCCTGGGTCTGGGTAGAGGATGATCAGCACCAAAATGCAGATTTTGACAGTAAGCACCGCTGAGTCCGTGCTGTCACAGCACCAAGCGATGTTGCCAGCTGTGCGGCAGCACGTTCTATATCAAAATCGCAGTGCTCTGCCGCGCTGCTCCTGGGTGACCCTGGGAGGGAGTGCACTTCTCAGAGGTGCAATAAAGACATGCCCTTTCCCAAAAATTCCCGTCTCCTTCATGCAGCTCCCTCCTCTCCCTACACTCCTTCCATACGCTGCACGTGGCCCTCAGCCTTGGCTGTGAGGATCACACCGGGCACCACGTGGGAGTCACCCATGCCACCCCCAGCAGTTTTGCATCTGTCACTCTGAATCTCATCTCAGCTTCAATTCTCTCTTCCCCCTTGGCTTCAGGTCACTCTGTTGGCCCCACTTGGATTTCGAGGTGCCAAGAACAGTACACAGAAGCATGGGAAACCATCAAAACACAAGGAGAATCACCTGTTTGTAATAAGATGGTGGGGTAAATGGCCTTTGTAATTCATGCAATCATCGAATCGTAGAGAAGATGGGCTGGAAGGGACCTCTCTAAGTTATCTAGTCCAACCCTTGCCTAAGGCAAGATCTTCCCTATCCAAACCATCCTATACAAATCCAGCCTCTTAGCAAAATTACTGTCTACCCTGACACAACGCAAGACACAACACCCTAACCTGCCACAGGTGAAGCAGGGGGACCACAGCGGACAGCGTCCTGCTTCTGTAAAGGTTGTGAATGTACGCTCAGGAGATCACAGGAAGAAGGATTCACTTGTCTTCCCTCCTAATAATTCAGCCAACAAAGCCACTGAATCAGCACGAGTGTCGGTAGGGCCACCAGGTTCCCCTGTGTTTCCACATTAACAAGATAGCTTTGTTCCCATGTTGGTTGTTCTTTATGCAGAGTATAGTCAACTTTAGGCTGCTTTATAGGAGTACATTAGGATAAACTAGGTCAAGTACTGTGAAGTAGTTAGCTTAAACTTAGCTTAAACTCAAAATAGAGTTTAAGAAGCTAGTAGTAGGCAAAGCAACATTATGGGTGAGAGATGTGTAGCTAGCACCGGGATAAAAGTGAGACAGGATACAAGAACAGCAGAGTGAAAGGAGGTGAGTTCAGTCTGCCCTGGGTGTATCCAGTCTAACTGCAAAATAATAGGATAGGAAATAGAAGAGTCTCTTCCAATACTGGCATTAAGGCCACTTCATATTATCAGTTGACCAATCAAAAGGCCGCTCTGTCCGTGGCTGGCTCTCCTCTTATACTGAAATCCTGTTCTGACAGAAGAGCTCATCTGTAGATGGTGGATGCCGCTGTTTTCAGGACGTAATCTCTGAAACTTGGGTAAAGTAGGTTGCCCTAAAAGATTGGCCCCCTGCTAGTGATTTTAAAACCTTTGAGAGTGTAGTAAATTTGACGGATGAAGAAAACTTTCAGGAATTGTAATTTTTTTATTTTTTTGGTTTATAACTTTTTTCAACCTTTTCTAAGCTTTCAGGTTTCAATTTTGTTATCATGTACAGTGAGTATAGCCATCTTTTTTTCCTCAGGACATCTTTTTAAAGGACATTTGACTGGCAGTAAGTAGAATAATAAGAGTTCAACAAGGTCTGTATTTACTTACTGAACTTGTGAATTAAGAGCTTTATTACATATTTCAGAAAATCATTCTTTTAGACTACTTAATTTGATTGAAACAGGTCTTTTGGGCTGACTTTAGTCCCTCAGACCATATCTGGGGTCAACATTTATTTCTCATAATTTATTCTAAAATTAGTAGTTGCATAGTTCCTGCTTGTTGTCCGATTCCTAGGATTACAGATTGTTGCACCCTAGGCTGTGCAGTGGGTGACAGAAAGTGCATGAGCCAGGAATATTAGACCTCCCATGTTGCCCCACGGCTGCGCAGAGGGTGCCAGGAAGTGCAGGAAATCATAGCACTAACACGCTATCTCCTGTGATGTCCTTGGGTGTACAGCGGTTGAAGGGAGTGAAGGTGCTGGCATAGTGTTTCTCTGAATGGCTGATGCAGGTGGGACCAGCAGCTCCTACCAAAGGGAAAGGTTTCATCACTACTCCGTGTGGTGCCTGGGCACTGACCGATGGGAGGGACAGACAGAGAAACGGACAAGAATATGGACGTGGGGCAGGAGCAAGGGCTAAAAGGACATCTGCAACACAGGCTCCAGGAGATGTATGGAAAGACGAGAGGCAGGCACGAAAGGGGTTAGTCCAATCCCTCAGTGTACACCCACGATGGGAATGTACCTTGTTCCTCCTCCTCAGGATACACCTTGTGAAGAAAGCACCTTGCATCGCATGAACATTGACCCCCAAGTAACAAAAAGTGCCTTCCCAAGACCTGTCTTTCCATTCAGACTTCTTGTGTGCCATAAGCTGTGCCTCCCCCTCCTCCTCTTCCATGAACAGTTTGTCCTCTCTTGGAAGACTGCATGCTTTCCTGTTCAAACAATTTCTTCTTCAGTGAAGGCCACTGCTCCTTAGACACTTATAATGTCCTTCAACCCACGAGAAGAGTCTCCCCACCCTCTCTCCTTTGGACATCAACACCAAATCTTGCACAACCCCTAAGCTCAAATCCCAGCCTCACTGCTAGTGCCACGTGCAAAGCAGTGCTGATGTTTCCAACCTCCTTTTTGGATAAATGGCTGCGGGGAAAAAGGAGGGATTTGATCCAGTATCTTAGGAGCCCCCTCGCTTCCCACATTCCAAAAACTGCACAACATGTTATGAAGTAGAGAGTCAGTGACGCAAACCAAAATTATTTGTGGCGAAACTCCTGCAGCTTGCCAGTTATCTTACCCTCAGTCTTTCTCTTGTATTTGCAAATCTCTAGTGACACACCATATGGATGCATCCACTCTTTCCCCCTAAGCCACTATCAGATGCAGGCAGAGTGTGCCCACCCCTTGTAAATCAGACCTGCTTGACGTTGGTCTCTAGGGTCCTGAATGGAGCTGAGCTGACTTGGGCTGAAATAACAGAGAGCAGGGGATTGTGTAGTTGAGGTGCCCGTGACAGCCTCCTTGTAGAGCACCCAAGCTGAAAGTGTAGAAATCAGCTCTGCTGGGAACTCCCCTTGCACCTTTAATGGGAGCAGGAAGGATCTGAAAGAAAAAAGGAAGCCCCACAAATTGTTTTTCACTAAAACAGATCAAGCAGAGAGTGGGAGACACTTAATGGCCATTGGGTTAATTCTACTGCGCATTAGTGTGGCTGTCAGAAAATGTGCTAATGCGCAGTAGACTAGTACCATGAGCAGTAAGCGTCACGCAAAAAGCGTTCCTCTGCGCTAATGCGCAGTAGCGCCGATGACAGGTTTAGTACCTAGTAGGAAACTTAACGCGCTGTAACTACGGCACATTAAGGAACGTGTCCACGCACCCAGTTACCTTTACCCACTATGAAGGTTGATGTTGAGGAGGAGGAGGAAGAGGCAAAGAAAAGTCTCTTCCGAGAAGCTTTGTCTCAGTAAGAGAGAGGATGCCAGTCTTATGAATCACCTCCTCAGGGGCTAAATAAATAGCTGAGTTTCTGTGGGTGTGGAAAAACTAGTAGCTGTCCCTGATGTCTAATCTGAATGTGTCATGGAATAAAACACAATGCACGCATCCTGATCTCTGGAGATGTCCTGGCCTTGCTAACCGGAGCCTTTTCTCCGGCCGTTTCTCAGGTCGTTGTTGACTCGTGCCACGTTTTGCAATCCTGGGAATCCAAACACCAGGCGTGCGAGGCATTTACGGCGTCTCGAGGAGGCTTTTCGTCGGCCGGCCGCGTTTCCTGGAGAAATCCAAATTCACCTTTCTCGGAAAAATCCACTCCGCCACCCGCTAAAACCGTCGGATTTTGCATCCGGCTGTCAGTTTTGCATTTCCTGTGCGTTTTGCATCGGTTTCCCTTCGAACGCCCTCTCGACCAACCCCCGCCCTCCCGCCAAAACTGAACTCGTGAGAAACACGGGAGCTTTTCCTCCACTGCCTGTTTTGGGGTCGGCCGTCCAGGAAATAACGGGATTATGGGGGTGGGGGGGTGATATTTTGTATTGGATGAACAAGATAAAAAATTTGGGGGGGGGTAATTTTGGATTGGAGTGACTGCGCGCCCGGCTGGGCCGTGGGACCAGCTCGTGGCAGGTGCGAGGATGGAGCAATTCCAGCTTAACCCAAGGGGACTCCTGGGAGAGCCAGGGGGACTACAACTCCCGTGAGCCCCCCGCGCTCCCAGGATGCCGCGGGGCCGGAAGCGGCGAGGGCTGCTCCGCGTGTGGAAGGGCCTTTCCCATCGGGCTCTGCGAGTGGGGGAGTACTACGCTTCCCAGCCTGCCCCGCGCGCGCCGCGTGACCGGAAGCGGAAGCAGTTGCGGAGGGCCTGTCAGGGCGGGCGCCGCCATGGGCCGAGCGGGGCGTGTTCGGCCGCGGGCGCGGGCCAGGATGGGAGCGGCCCGCAGAGGAGGCGGAGGCGGAGCGCGGAGGTGGCGCGAGGTAGGAGGCAGCCGCGTCCCGGGACTTGCGACCCGCAACCCCGGCCTGGGGAGGGGAGGGAAGTGGGGGGAGGGGCAGCAGCAGTGACGTCCGGCTGCCTTTGATGTGGACAAACCGGCTTAAAAATACTTCCTGCGGCTTCCTCCTTCCCGGCCAGCTGGGCTGCGCCGCCCTGGGGTCGCTGCCTCTGCCAGCCGCCCTGGACAGGATGCACGCGGCCCCGCCTGCCTGCCCGAAAGCACACGGGCCGGGTCGGGGACGTGGCACGGGTCTGCGGGGGTGCAGGCCGGCGAGGTAAACACGCTTGCACCACCTCCGTGTGTGTGTGTGTGTGTGTGTGTGTGTGGGGGGGGGGGGTGTCTATCCCAGACCTCGGGGACTCGGACACTAAAGTTTTTCCTCGTGCCCAGCCTGAAACGATCGCGGAGGAGTTCGAGACCATTCAGCCATGGGGCACTGGTGAGCACCAGATCCTGGCGCACCCCCCGATGCACTTATAGACGGCCACTAAGTCCCCCCTGCGCCTGCGCTTTTCCAGGCTGAAGCGTCCCACGGCGCTCAGCCTCTCCTGTTTTCTTGCCCTCCGACCACGCGTCGGGGCTTCTCTCAGGGGGGGTGCGCGTGCTCCTGCGTGCGCCCCCTGCACGTTGCCGTGGCCCGAGACAAACGGTCTGAAAAGCCGTTTCTAACGGCAGCTTGCGCTCGGCGTGCAGTCGGATTTAGCTTCGCTAGAAAACGGTAAGGGTCGTGGAACAAATGGCAAAGCCGTAGGGGAAACGCAGAGCGCCTGAGCGAGGGACTAGCATGAGAGGGATGGGGGCGAGGGGGGAGCGCAGCAAGGTTGTGTAACTACAGTGTTGGCGTTGTAAGCCCAGGGTTGGGGGAGGGGGTTGCGATACTGAGAGAGAGAGGATGGATGCAAACAGACCCGTACAAAAGTCCACCATAGCGGAGGGTGCAAGTTGCACAAAGAAGTCACTAAGTCCGTACTTGATCGAAGCCGAGACGCGGCCTCTGTCTTTGCCAGGTTTGAAAGTGCTCGGCTCAGGCTGTCGTTATCCCGATCTCTGCTTTACGGAGCCGGGAGCAGAGGTGCAGAGACGGGGAGAAGTAACGTGGCCTGATGCTGCTCTGCAGGGTAGCTGCCGAGATGGAAAGAGATCCTGCTCTGCCTGCTAACCCGCGTTGCCTTTCAAAGTGACTGCCGGCTGAAGTTGCATCTGTCGAATTCAGGCTGGACATAAGGAAGAATTTCTTTACTGTCCGAGCCCCCAAGGTCTGGAACAGCCTGCCACCGGAGGTGGTTCAAGCGCCTTCATTGAACACCTTCAAGAGCAAACTGGATGCTTATCTTGCTGGGATCCTATGACCCCAGCTGACTTCCTGCCCTTTGGGCAGGGGGCTGGACTCGAGGATCTTCCGAGGTCCCTTCCAGCCCGAATGTCTATGAAATATGAAATAATTTTCTTTTCTCTGCTACACAACAGTGAGTCCTGAGACCACTGCCTGAAAAGGTTATAGAAATACCTTTCATATAACCCATCTCTGCATCTGGCAACACTTTGTATCTGGAGTTGTTTTCATTTCACTTCGTTGTGCCCTCTCCTCTCTTTACGCACCTCCCGGTGACAGACTTAATCTGTCAGGCATGTTTTGTCATTGTATGTCTATTGGCAGAGTACCCCAAACTAGTTGCATATAATTTACTAGATTTCGGAGCGCTCCACCTTCAGCAATCAGAGGGTTTCTATGTTCGAGAGAAATTTGATATGAAAACTAAAAGATTAAGCAGTTGGGCCTTCACTGGTGTAATCCAGGCTGTGGGACTCCTCTAAATCCAGCAGGTGTTTGCTCCTTGCAGTTACCGCTCCAGCGGAGGAGTGTGAGTTGCTCGATCCTACTAAGTAAACAGGGCTCGCTCGGGAGGAGCAGGATCAGACTGCCTGGCAGCTGTCTGATTCAACATGTTCCCCAGAATGTCCTTTGGACCCGTAATGTTGCTAGTCCCGTAACTTAAATAAGTGCTTTCCTTTGAAAGGGCTATGTAACTTTCAGGGGAATAATATCTTTGGCTGTGAACTAAACAAAATATGATTTAGGGAGAGACTCCATTTCAGAGTGGTCTTGTCAGCTCTCAGGAATTGAGTTGGTATCAGCTGGGTCAACAGGTGAAGGGAAAAACCCACAGAAACTGCAAGTATTCCAGATAAAGGGTATTGATAATTGAACTGGGGATTTCCTTCCCTCTGCGTCTGTTTAAAAAAAGTGTGCCATTATAGTGCAAAGGAGTATTTTGTGCCCTTGTCTGTAGGAGATGTAAAACGAGTGGGAATCGCTTGTGACCATTAACCTTATAAATTTTAAGACTGTAAACTTTTATTGGTGTTGCGCTGTTGGCCAAAGTTAGTGCAAATTACCTATATTTTACTAATTTTCCCTGTAACATTACCTTGATACAAGATTCCTCTTAGACAGCACCTGTCCTGGATCCCAAAAGTGGTTTGTGTTTTGTTTGGTCAAGTGGTTCCCATTTACTACAGATAGGCTGAACAGTGTTTTAGTAATTTGTAAAATGCTTTGGGGAATCCTCTTGCATTAAAGACGGTAAATAAGTATGATATTTTATAATTTACTGGTCATGTGAGTGTTGTACTATGCATATATTCAGTGTTTAATTGTCTATCTGCATAGGTGCTTGGACTTCTAAAGTGCTTGGCTAGTTTCCAGTTAATAAAATATGGAGATGGAGAGGATGAACCCAGGTCCTGGAGACGAGGAAGACCAAAAGGAAGAAAAAGATGAAAGAAACTGTCGAGCCTGTATTAATTGTGATAGAATCCATAAAACCATTTCCAAATGGATGCTTCCGGAGACTGCCAGAGCAACCTACTTGGAAAGAGCAAACTGTATCCCTCCTCCCTTGTTCATCATCTCCGTTAGCATTGCAGAGGTAGGACTGCTTTATCTGGTAATATTTAAAGCATCTCCCCTTGCTTTTCATCTGACACTTAATTTAGCTGAAGTAATGGAATTAGAATTTACTACCAGTGAGTTCATTTTAGCAAGGCAAGTTTTTTCTTTTATCTTCTCGACATTGAAATTTGCATCTGGCTAACAAAACTTGGTTGCCCATTACTTGCTGGTAACGTTTATTGTATCTTTTCATCCATTGTCCATACAAAGTTATGTATCATTTTAACATCCTATTTTTCATTTTCTTGCTGTTGAAGTAAACTTTGAACTGTCAGACTGAAATTTTCCATGTGTTACCTCTGTATCAAGGAAGTATGGAGGAGACTGGTTGTAATGTCAAAAGGTGGAAGAAATTAATAAACACTTCTTTCTTGCAGCTGGCTATTTTCATTTATTATGCTGTTTGGATGCCTCAGAAACAATGGATCACTCTGGATGAAGGGATCTGCAACAGTCCTTTTATTTATAAACCTAAGAAAAGGGAAGAAGCTTGGAGATTCATTTCTTATATGCTGGTGCATGCAGGGTAAGCAACATTACTATGTGCTGTGTCTATTTTGCAGATTCAAAACAAAGGATTTTGGGTCTGCTACCCCGGGCTTCCCTTGAAAATCTCAACTGACATAAACAGTTGTATTTAATTAGGAAATGGGTATTGGCAAAAGTGGAAAAGATCTTGCCAGATAATCAGACCTTGGAAGATGTATTTTTAAGGGCTACATGGATGTGTCTGCCAGGTGATACTCCCAAGAGCCTGTGGTTTCTGGCATCATGCTGGGGTTCATAATGGTACAAGAGTGATACCTACTGAGCTACCAGCTCACTTTCCATCATAGTAGGGTGGTTTTTATTTTATTTTTAAGTTCTGACTTAGCTCAAATCCACTTTATCACGTATGACCATCAGGCTCAAAAGTAGATTAGATAGAAGTAGCATTACTATCTCCATACTATATGTTAATTCTACCTCTTCTATGAGACCTGGTCTGCATAACATGGCCCAATTCCACCATTCACGCTGGGTGCCTTGATTTGAACTCAGAGGCCAGTTCAGGCCTTTTTGGCTGCAAATGCATAGCATAGATTCACCTTCTAAAAAGGAGGGCTTCTGCATTGTGAGTCAGTAGATTTACAGGACCTCTACAAGCATTAGACTTGCAGTTTGAGACTCTCATGTTTTTTTCTTTTCAGTGTTGAACACATTTTAGGAAATCTTGTCCTGCAACTTATTTTGGGGATCCCATTGGAAATGGTTCACAAAGGGCATCGTGTTGGGCTGGTTTATCTTGCTGGAGTGATTGGAGGTCAGTGTGCCATGGGAAATGGGCTAACTTAGTATTTAAATACTGTCTGTATCAAAAAACAAACTTGCTGTTTTCCGGGTGGGGGAATCTAAGTTCTAGTTATGGTCCCATATGAGTTAAATTGACCTGGTGAACATTTACTGTGTGTTGATTTACTAGGAAATTAATCCGGTTGCTCACGTGATTCCAGCTGGATATTTCCTTCACCCTTGCAGTTATTTTTCCTTAGGGCTTAACGTGCTCTTCATTCACACAGAAATAGAAACTCCTACAAAGTACTAGAGGACAGCATTTGTATTCTTGACATCTTTTAAAACAGGCTAATGAATCCTTTGAGGACAGTGAACGACCTACGCTGTTCCATTGGCTAGATTCTGCTGTTTATGGACTCAAGAAAATGTAGGCACAGAGAGTGCTTTTGTAAAAGTGCGTGTTAAAGATAGCAACAATACTCAACTGTCAAGTGTTGTCTCTGACGAGAGCAGTCTATTCAAAATGAGGCTGTGCTGTTCCTTTGTAACTTGCAGTGTCTTGCTCTGCAAACAAGAAAACGGGTTGTGTATCATCGCATTTGTTGATTTGGGGCCTCTTGCTCAAAGGGCCCATTGATGACCGGGGAGGCAGCGTGCCCGAGCCTTTATGTTCACAAGCATGCCTTGCCCATCTGCTCCTGCTCGTATTTTCCAAACCTCAGAATTCACCAGGGAGGCTGCTCCTGAGTATCTCTTGTGGCTGTGTTTGGGCAGACCAAGGATTGAGGCCTCAAAAGTGGCTGCAAAGAGGCACCCTCTGTATTTTCACGTATATTTATGCATGTGGTCATAAACGGTCAGGCCAAGGGCATCCTTGTGGGAGCACATTACTGCCATAGTGTAGAAATACCCACAGGGATCTTTTCTGATGTTTATTCTGCTTTTCCAACTGGTGGAGAAGTAATCTTTACCACAGTATTCTGGATGGATATGTGCCACCCACTGCTGCCAAGAAAAATGGGCATGTCCTGGCCTCAAGAACTTGAGTTTGTCCTGGTAGTTGTGAATGCAGTTTGTCTGTTCTCTTAGTCCAACAGCATAGCCAGAATATCACATGTCATTACACAGTTAAATCTGGTCTGAAACTGAACCCACTGACTGCATAAGTGACTGCTACATCATTGGATTTAAATGGAGATTTATTCACTTAGACAGCTGTGAATTTTAGATTTCTTTTCAAGCAAATCTCAGATTCTGTCCTAGGTTTCATGAAGGGGGGGAGAGGAGGGGGTGCAGAAGGAGGCTTCAAAAAAAGAAAAAGGAATTTTTAATTCTGCTTATCTTCACTCCTGCTTTAGATATTTGATTTACCTGACTATATGTTAGATGGCTAACTCTAAAATCCCTTCTTTAAATGTTACTGGTAGAGTTCAGTTGCTGAAATATGGAAAAAATTCTTGTTCTAGTGTAGGAGTAGGACACTAATATTTTGAGATTTTTATAGGAATATAGAATCATAGAAAAGTAGGTTTGAAAGGGACCTTAAGAGGTCACATCTAATCCAGCCCTCTGCTCAGGCAGCATCATCCTTGACTAAACCATGCCAGACAAGTGTTTGTCTAAGCTTTTGGGAATTTTCAAAGGATGGAGACTCCACAACCTCTGGTCAGCCTGTTCCAACCACCCTCCTAGTGAGGAGGTTCTTCCTAATATCCAATCTAAATTTCTCCTACAGCAATTTGAGACCATTGCTCCTTGTCTTGTCTCCTGTGGCTACAGAGAATCATTTATTTTCATTTTCTATATAACTACCCTTCAGGTATTTGAAGACTGGTAGGAATTTCCCACTCCAGTCTTCTCTTTAAATTGCATAATCCCAGTTCATTTAGACATTCCTCATAAGTCATGTTCCCAATGCCTCTGATTTTTGTCTCTCTGCTGGACTCTTGCTTGTCCACACCTTTCTTGAAATGTCCCAAAACCAGATCATAGTTGTTGCAACAATTCAAGTCCTTGTATTAAAATGGGGAAAAAATAAAGTTCAGAATTCAGTCATGAAACTGAAGTTTCCACTGGGAAATATCACCAGAGCTGTGAAGTTGCAAATAAAATACACTTCTAAATAGTTAAAAAAATATATATATTTTTAATAGTATACAGGGATCAAAACCTGTAGTCTTTAGCAGAGTATGACTTCAATTGCAACAGCAGGGTTCTGCCTTAGGACTTTAGGATTTTGAGATGTTCCTTAGTGGACTTTTGTGGATAACTCTTAGAAACCCTTGGTTTGTCTGGTCAGTGAACATTAAGGCAAGGAGACCCTGACAGAAGTGGAATCTATAACTTATTGCTAGGGTATCTTCTCTTTTGGGAGGTGTTGCAGCTCATGGCAGTGTCCTTGCCATTGTTCCTCATCTGGCTTATCTTACATTTGGTAAGCATTTCAGCCTTCTCTATGTTGGCTCCCCTAACGTGGAAGTTGCCCTGGTAGTGAGTTACAAATCCTGTTTTTGGGTTAGTGTAGTTATAGCCTTAGCTTTTTATTCATGTTGCTTTTGTTACTATCTAGTACAGGCTTGTCCAACATACGGGCCACCATGCGGCCCGCCAAGGCATTTTCTGAGGCCCGCGGTGCTGCGACAGGAAATGAGAGTAAACACAGTTTACTTTTGTTCCCACCCCTTGTCCCTCCCCCAGCCCCTCAGCAGCTTCCTAATGGCTGCTGAAGGGTTCGGGAAGGGACGAGGTTCCCACGCGCACCGCGTCAGCTTGAGGTTGCCAGCATGGTGTGTGTGGGAAGGGGAGTAGCCATGTGGCGCTCACGACAGGATGAGGCTAGCTGGAGTGGCAGGGGCTCAGCTGCACTTTCCCCTACCTGCGCTAGTCAGTCCCGAGCGGTGCACGGCTCCGCCGCCTCTGCTGGCTGGTGCCGACCCGGGCGGGTCTGTCCCATCTGGAGCAGCATGCAGCTGAAGCCGGATTCCCACGTGTTGCTGTGGCCGGGAGGAGCCTGGCCAGGTCAACACCAGCCAGCAGAGGTGGCGGCAGAGCCGTGTGCCTCTCGGGACTGACCGGTGCAGGCAGGCGAAAATGCAGCTGAGCCCCTACTGCTCCAGCCGGGCTCGTCCCATCCCGAGCGGCACACGGCTCTGCCGCCGCTTCTGCTGGCCGGTGGAGACCCGGCCGGCCTCCTCCCATCCCCAGCAGCACGTGGGAACCCGGCTTCAGCCGCATGCTGCTCTGGATAGGATGGACCCAGCCGGGTCAGCACCGGCCAGGAAAAGCGGCATGTAGCTGAAACTGGCTTCCCACATGCTACTGGGGACGGGAGGAGCCCAACTGGGTCTGCGCCGGCCAGCAGAAGCGGTGGCGGAGCCGTGTGCCGCTTGGGATGAGCCCGGCAGGAGCTGAGTTGCATTTTCCTCCTGAGCGTACATGGCTCCGCTGACGCTTCTGCTGGCCGGTGCTGACCCGGCTGGGCTCCTCCCGTCCCCAGTAGCACGTGGGAAGCTGCGTGCTGCTCTGGGTGGGACAGATCTGCTCGGGTCGGCACCAGCCAGCAGAAGCGGCAGCGGAGCCATGTGCCGTTCAGGACTGACGAGCGCAGGTAGGGGGAAAGTGCAGCTGAGCCCCTTCTGCTCCAGCTGGCCTCATCCTGAGGTTCATTTCATGTTTATGAAATGCTTGGAGAGCCCCACATAGATGCACTGCATAGAAATGCAAAATATATTTTGATTTATTTGGTTGGCACCTTGGGCTGAGATTTTCAAAGCTGAGTCAAAAGGCCAACTTCCATTAAAAGGAATGAGATTTAGAGGGCTCCAAATCCTTTATGACAACTTTGTAACATGCCTATCTATCCCTTTTTGCAACTCAGCCATAGTTTGGAAGCTCAGCCAAAGAACATAAGAGCTTCTGAACATAAGAGCATAAAAAGTGTCATGCTTGGTCAGCCCCATGGTCCATCCAGCTCAGTATCCTGTCCCGAACAGTGGCAGAGGTGGATGCTATAGAGGGAGAGTTTTGAACTGGTTAGACCCATTTCATTGTCACTTCCTGCAACTTCATTGGTTTACATCACTTCTTGATGTGATACCACTTCCTGTGAGGTCTTTGAATATGGCTTGCTGGCCCACGGGGTGATAAAAAGTTCGTGATGCGGCCCCACATTCACAAAGGTTGGACACCCCTGATCTAGTACCTTTTAAAATACTTGTCTGTTGTGATTTTTAGCTTCCAGTATGGCTGACGATGATCTTATCCCACCAAAGTTGGCACAAGGATCTGAAGTCTAAAGATGGTTCTATCTTTTCAGGTTCCTTGGCCAGCTCAGTCTTTGATCCCATGCAGGCTCTGGTGGGGGCTTCAGGAGGAGTCTACGCCCTGATTGGAGGCTACTTTATGAACATATTAGTGGTAAGGACATGACTAATAATGCACAAAAAGTATCCATACTTTCTAGTACTTAAGCTTTTTTGTTTAAAAAGCTCAAATGTTGCTCCCCAAAGAGGAATAATTGAGGGAGAACCGCTACAGAGGTACAGTCTGATTTGAATGTGTTGATCTGGGTGTGACCTTGCAGGATCAAAGCTTTATAGATATTTTCCTTTATCAGCAAAGAAAACTAGGGCTAGAGACAGACTTAACATTAGGAGTGTTTCAGAAATGGTTAGCTGCCAGACAGATATACAGCACTCGGATAAGAGGATATTTTTAGTAACTCTTCACTGATTTATATGGAAGGACACTGCTGCTTTTGCTTTAAAAAAATGTGAAAGAAGAGAACAACCGCAGCCTATTGGATTATGTTCTAAATTTGTTTGAGCTCGGGCATAGCTGTTTCCCTCTGGTTCAAATTCTCCAGCAATAAAATGAGAATTGTTATATTAGTGTTTGAAAGGTGTTGTAGGTATGTGGAAATGTCTTAGTGCCTTTAGAGAGATTGTTGCATACAGTTTTGTCTGTCTGTTGTGCAGTGGATTAATCATTCTTCCCCCCCCCCCCCCCCCCCCTTCTCTCTCTTCAAGAACTTCAGAGAAATGATTCCTTTGTTTGGTGTCTTCAGATTGGTCTTCATCATGTCTATAGGTAACGTTGATGTCATTAATTTGGTCTGTCAGGATAAAGACTGTATGTAATAAATACACTATTAAACTCATGCATAGACACATTCCCACCTGCAGCCCAAAATACCAACTGGTCAGGGACTTACTAGTTCCCCTCGCGTTTCGCTGGAGAGCTGAATTCAATGCAAGTTTCTTGCATTTTGTTTAAATTAAAGTATAAATAAATCTGAGTCTTAAACTGTTCTGTGTCTTTGGCACTTCTAAATATTAAATGTATGGTACAAAGCTGTGCATGATACTTTACAAAATACTGATTTGAATAGCTTCCTTCTAGCAGGGCCAACTTTGGCCAGAATTAGAATCTTGTACTAGACAGCAGTATTTATCCAGTCTGCCTTTTTTAAGATGCTGAATTTCACTCAAAATTTGACTTTCAGTTCTGAGTGAAGCAGACTCTAGTTTGTATATTAGTGTCCTGGGTACCACCTGAAAGATGGTTCTCTGTTTTAAACCCATTGTTTTGGTGTTGCTCTAAAAAAGCCTGCCAATTCGAATAACCAATCCAAGGCTCTCTGTTTTGTTTTCTTAGTTGGAACAGATGTTGGATTTGCTCTCTACAGAAGATTTATAGCCCCTGTGAATGGACCACAAGTAAGTGCATTCTTAAGTAACATAACTTGGAATTATGCAAGCCCTAGGAAAGCATACTTAGTGTTACAGCATTAACTACAGACTATCAAGTATTGGAATTGAGTAGAAACAAAACAAGTACTCCTAATTAAAACATTGGCATTTCGTTTTCCTCAAGAAACAAATGAGGGATGAACAAAGGTAAATTGGCTGAAGGTAAACTTGAGAAATTACAATTCCTTCGTTCCACCAGAACTCCATTTTCCTGGCTTTTGGAAACCATCCATCGATTCCCAAGGAATCTAAAGAAATTATAGGATGATGTGAAAGCCAGGAAAACTTGAGACATGAGCATATCTAATATAGTAGTTGTAACACATCCATTGCTTTGATTTCATCCAATAAGAGCTTTGACTTCCAGCCGTGCTAATTGTCACAAGGGTGACGATTGGTACTGTGCATTGTATAAGATCGGTTATTTCTAGTTTGAATAGCTGCACTTCAGTTACGGATTGTGAGCGAGTATAAATCAAAGATCTCGGGTCAGTAGGACTAGCACGTTCTGCTAGAGATTCTTGGTTTAGATGGCAGATGGTCATGGCCCACACTGAGTGACAATACACATCACGCGCTTGTAGTTAACATGATGTGTTTGCTCCAGGATGGATGTATCTCTTGGCAACAGCATTCATTCCTTGTATTCATCTGCATTTAACATGCTTGAAAATGTGAAAGCTCTGTTATGATTCATCAACATGGAAGGAATATTGCCAAACCAAACCTGCCTTTTGAACTGTATCTTAAAATGATTGTTTTGGAATCTCTCCATCATAAATATTGATAAATGTCTCATTTTCTAAGAAGCAATCACATAATCTTGTTAGAGCCTGGTATCTGGTTGCAAAAACAGTAGGGGGAGCACAAGTTATTTTAACTTTTCTGGCTCTTTCCCTTATTGCTGATATCAGTAACAAGGAAGTAAATATAGCTGTGGCCATCTAGATGATTGAAAGCATGTGCGTTTAGGTGCTACGGTTTTTTTTCAGTTCTATCTTGGCATGCTGTTGTTCTTGCCTATGTGTATTTTCGTACTGTGCTCATCACTTTAACAGTGATCTTTTCTTAACTTGTGAGCTAAGCAGTGTTGAGCTTGTTCAGACTCTCAACTGGAATTCCTGGGTCCTGTGTTCATCGCGTTCTGGAGAATTGTTGCACCCTTAGAATCGCTGTGCAAGGAACGTCCCAGCTTGAGACCAAAGAGCCGCTGTGCTCAGATATGCCATATTCTGAGTGAGGCATCAAGCCAATCAAAGACGACTGAAACCCTTTTACTAAGAATAGGAAGGTTAATTGGTTCCTAACTGATGGAGTTCTTAATTGTAAACAACTTCATTTGTCTCCCAAAACTCATGATTGTATTTCTGATGTAAAACATGATTGCAGCTGTCTCTTGATCCCTTCATCAACGGATATGTAATGTGTTGCTATTTTTCCTGTGAAGAAATATTACATTTAAGTACTTGGTGACCCCTAAGTGTCCTCCACCTGCCTTAGGGTAAAGTACTGTTCATAAGATGTGTGTGCATTCCTGGGGTGAATACTGACGTGTCTCAGTCTTTAAAAGTAACTGAACAGTTTCTTTTTCTTTCTGTTTCCTCCCCAGGTGTCCTTTGTGGCTCACGTTGCAGGTGGCCTGGCTGGGATGTCCATAGGTTACGTCATTTTCAGCTGCTTTGATAAGAGCTTTATAAAAGATCCGCGATTTTGGATTTCTATTGTTGCTTATTTGGTCTGTGTTGTGGCTGCTGTATTGTTTAACATCTTTCTTTCACCTGCAAACTAAACCAAACTAATCGTGAAAGAATTGTTAAAATTTTCAGGGAACTGACATAAAAAACTTGTCATTTTTGTATAACTACAGAAGGACTCTGTAAATGTAGTCTTTTTTTAAACAGTTTTTAGATTTTTAAAAAGTCACCTTGACAGTGATCCTGTCTTGGAAATTAAATGTTTTTACTAAAATATATATAACTTAACACCCTCCCCCCCCAAATAAAGCCTTTTTCATATTATTGCTTTGTATACAATTGAACTAAATAAAATGGTTCTTGGTTGCTTTTATAGATTTCTTTTCTACTTTGTTTTAAACCGAGTTGCCTTTGTGATGTGACTAAATACGAGATATCAGAGATTACTTTTTCACATAATTTTTCACGTTTTTTACCAGTGTTCTGGTCTCAAAAATAGTGATCAGTAAAACAAAGTAATCTTTTTAGAAGATGGTGTAAGGTTTTACAGCTGTATATTTATTTACATACTTGATGTATATGCTGCCCGTACCAACAAAGGCTCAGGGCAGCTTATACTAAGAGGCAAAATAACTTCTATAAAACCAGATTGACTATTAAAATAAGACCTAAAACAAAAGCCCCCTCCCCAGCTTAGCTCTGCTTGCTAAGACCCTCCTAATTTGGCAGGAATTTAAGGCATTTCAAGCTCGGGCTCTGGCATGCCTCAAAGGGGAGGGAGTTCTGGAGTTGAGGGAGTCCCTGCTGAAAACGTCCTCCATGCAGCTGCACCGAGCAGACACTGACATCGGTGCATTGATGGTACTTGCAGGAGGGTGGTCTTGGCTGACTTCAGGGATTGTGTTGGGCTGTGTAAGGGAAAAGGCTGTCCCCTAAGTGTGTTGTGGGTAAGGGAAAAATACACAGTGTAGAACAGATAGGGTTTTTCCTTCATCTTTCTCACCTTATAATACAAGCCCCATTAACTTGGCCTGAGCAGTGGGATCCAGTGTGCTGTTCTGTTCCTGCAGTCAGTGGCACTCACTGCAGACAGAGGAAGTTTTCCTGGCAGCTTGTCTTTAAATTTAAAAAGCTTAGGGGGATTATACATAGAGCTACGGCAAGCCTGCCTTTCTGTAGGGTTCCTTGGACTTTCCTCCAAACTGGCAAATAATAGCTCCTTTTGCAGACAACATAACAACCTACATAGATCATGAAAACGTAACCTAGGGCTGGAAGGAGCTCTTTTGACTCCAGTCCCCTCCTGTTGCACATACCATGCACCATCTTCACTCATGTAATAAATTATTTGCACCCAATGTGGATTAGTTGTGCGCCCTGGCTGCTCCTTTGGCAGGCTGTTCCAGCGATTTGGGAGCCCTAAGCTCTATGTCTGTCTTGGATTATGTAACCCAAGAAGGGCAGAGACTGTTTTCTTCTGATGCCTCTAGGGTGAAAGAGGTTGGTTTGTACTGTATTTACTTCTCTCTTACAGGAACCTCCTGGCACTGAAATACTGAGCCTGTTCAGACTGGCTCTTTGTTCTGCATTTTATATAACCTTGAGAAGGAAAGGGAAGGGTTGCATGCCATGGTGAAGTCCAGATAGAAAGGGCTCTAGAGGCTGGTACCTGAGACTTGATTCATCCACACCAGCAAAATTGGCAGCAGTATATGCTGTAGATAACAAAATGGCCTGTTTCTAGGAGAAACACACCGAAGCATGAAATACTCATCATCATAGTAGTCAGTATTCTCATTAAAATGGAATTACAAGTATTGCTACATAGAGTAAATTTGATGAGTTTTTAATTTCCCCGACTAAAAAGTCCAGGATGACACTATTCCAGTCGACGGTTATATCAGTTTCAGTGAGCTAAAGATTTCTTGAGCATAATATTATGTATCGTGGAAGCGAATGTTTCTCTTGCCACCTATCTTTTAAAGCAAAACAAAACCAAGTTCCTTGAATTATTGAGTCTGTCCACTCCACTGCTATAAATATCCTAACTGGGGAGAATTTAGGGATTTAGGTGGATTAATATTCTGTCTTTTTAATTGATATAAAAAGCTTTTGATGAGAAGGAAACATGTTTAGAAAGGTGTTTTAAGTAGCACTCGAAACGGATGATGACAGACCTAATGGAAGAAGGCCCTTCTGGTGCTTATGGGCATGACCAATCACACTAGGATAAAGTTTCATTCAGCTGTGAAATCGGACATGACCGATTGATTGTTACTCGCTGCCAGGATATCGATTAGCTCTGGAGAGCTTTCGGCACAGGCTGTACAATGCACTGCTTGTATCAGGAACTTGGTTTTTATGCAATGAATGGACGAGAATAAAACTAAGCAACTGGGCATTGCTAGATGTAGCATGCCATAACTGTCCACTCTGGTGATTTATTTTACTTTTATTTTTTTTAAGGCCTGATTGTATGTTGTTAACGGACAGATTTGTTTAGTGATCCACCACACCGGTGCACTGGGCTGACCAGGTTTGCTACAAGAAAAGCTTTGCACAAAAAAGTTTTCTGTCTTCCCAACTTTTCCCCAGATATTCTAAAATGTAACATGTCTGGCTTTTTCTAAGACCTTGATGCATCAATTGCAAATGTAGAAGTGTTTAGAAATCTCGTGTCCCAAAGTGCATCTTGTCTACAATGTTGTCTTATGTTCAAATTTATGTAAATTGCAAAAAGTTTGCAGATATACAGCGTGTATGCGGCGTGATATACAATGCGATGCTGCGGCTAGTAAAGCGACCAAAACGCTGGCTTGCATCCATAGATGCTTCTCAAGCAAATCCCGGGACGTCATTCTCCCCCTGTACTCGGCCTTAGTGAGGCCGCAGCTGGAGTACTGCGTCCAGTTTTGGGCTCCACAATTCAAAAAGGCTGTGGAGAAGCTTGAGAGAGTCCAGAGAAGAGCCACGTGCATGATCTGGGGTCAGGGAAGCAGACCCTACGATGACAGGCTGAGAGCCCTGGGGCTCTTTAGCCTGGAAAAGCGCAGGCTCAGGGGTGATCTGATGGCCACCTACAAGTTTATCAGGGGTGATCACCAGGATCTGGGGGAACGTTTGTTCACCAGAGCGCCCCAAGGGATGACGAGGACGAATGGTCACAAACTACTACAAGACCGTTTCAGGCTGGACATAAGGAAGAATTTCTTTACTGTCCGAGCCCCCAAGGTCTGGAACAGCCTGCCACCGGAGGTGGTTCAAGCGCCTTCATTGAACACCTTCCAGATGAAACTGGATGCTTATCTTGCTGGGATCCTATGACCCCAGCTGACTTCCTGCCCTTTGGGCGGGGGGCTGGACTCGATGATCTTCCGAGGTCCCTTCCAGCCCTAATGTCTATGCAACCTATGAAACGTGTGTACAATTTAAAATCCTCTTGCACTGATTATTGCTTCCATTTATAGCTAATATGTGTGTTTGTCCCAGGGAACTGTTACAAAAGAAAAGAAGGAAGAAGAAACCTTTTAGACTCCTGGAGTTTTGAGTTTTTTGATTCGGAAAAGGATTGTTTTATTGTAGCAGTTCAACTTTGGTCAGTTAATTTTTTGCTAGAAGCCATTGCATTGTAGATTGATTTTTCCTGCCTCCCCTGCAACTATAAGTTCAGTGTACAAAGCACGCGTTTAATGCTCCATTTAATGCTGCAGCAGTGAAAGAAGCACTTTTTGGAAATGATGTGAAATCTCTCATAAATGGAAGATAATAGACACTGACTGTCTTGGATACTGTGGTGGTCTTACTTGACTTACCTTGGTAAAGGAAAGGTATGTTTTTATTCCTTGTATTTCTTCTATCCAGTTGTTTAAAAAGCTGATTGAAAATACATTTTTCCTCTCTCTCAGGCTGTTTCATTGTAAGGCTTGCTTTGTCAATGTTGCTATGTTCTATCTTCAATCTCCATTTAATTCTTCATGAAACTTCTATCCTGTAAAGAGGAAATTATTTAAATCCTAGCAAAACCAGTTGCTTCCAAAACCATCTTTGTCTGTATTTAATCTGAGATTCATCTCTATTTTTAATACAGTTGAGCCTATTACGTTATACTTGCTGCATATTTTATATTAAAACTGCCAACATAATTGAATTGTTTTATCATTACAGATATATATTGTAAAACAGCTCTACACTTCTATCAATGCAATGCATAAAATTCAATACATGTTTAAAATACTTCAAATGGCCCTTTGGCTGGATATTTCAGAATATTTCATTGTAAAGCAGAAAGCAGCATAATGCAAGACTTGTGATTTAATATAAGCTTTTGACTGTAATGACTGATGAACTGCTGGTAAAAAAAAAATCCATTTTTCCCCCCTTGAAATATTTATTTTTAATAGAAACAGGACCACAGATTTCATTTGGTATTATCCCATTATAGAACGCGGTATTCACTTCAGATACCAGTATCGCTGGTCATAAGAAAGCTGCCTGAAACTGTGCTGTCTCTTCAGGATAGTCATCCAGAATACACTGGCAGAATGATGTGTACAAAAGGCACTTTATTATGTTCGTCTTAAATATATTGCTGTGCCCTCAGTGGTGTAACAAGAATACTGAGGGTCATAAATCTTCACCGAAACAGTCACTGGATCCTGATTTTTCTGATATCGTGTACTAGGAACTAGCTCCGATTAAACTTCCACCGCAGCAGTGCTTGCTCAAGCTTTCTGAAAACACCCCTTCTCCTGATAACTTGCATAGGCAGGTGCAATCCAAACCATGGGAAGGCTCTTCTAGCACGGCTGCAGGTTTCGGGAGTCCATAAAAGCAGTGTCCCAGGGTGGCTGTATTTTACAAAGCGTGGGGGGTTCATTCCTGGGTGAACTGTAGAAAAGGCCTGGTGGCATCTACCCTGTTCACAGCAATGCCTCCCCTCCAGTCCTAGGGACGGGTCACACGTTATGGCTTTGACTGCATGATGTACCTTTCACCCTTAAGCTGTATTTCCTCAAATGATTTTTCAAAGTTATGTGAGAGGCAAGGATTTTTTGAGTGATACCTTCTGAATCGATAGCTGGTTTGACTAGAAAGAAAACTGGTTTTCTTCTGCAGATGTGCTGATCCTGTTGAAAAGTATAATTAAAAAGCAGCAGCTCCACCTGGGAGGTTATTTCCAGCTGTAGGGCTAATGAGTTTGTGACAGATATTTCTGACGATCCCTTTTAATGGCAAGCTCACTCAGGTGAGACTCTTGTTCACTCTCAAAGGAACTGTAAAATCAGGGCAGTTTTCCTTTAAATCAGGGGTGCTAAAGTGTAAGATTTTTGCACCTCATGCAAAGCTTTCTGCTTCTGTGAAACAGCCTCTATAAGTGACTATGTGTTAATTGTAAGAGGTGTTTGCTCCCAATAATATCAAGTTCTTTTTAATATATAAAACACTGTCAAAAGCCTGCAACTGTGATGCCATTTGATATTTCTCTCTCATGGCTTTTAGTGCTAAGATGGCAGAGTGACCATGGGAGACTGGAATTTCCTTGGTGGCATTTTGGAGGAAGTCCACATTCACTCCACTATTATTGGAAAGATCTGGCTAACTATCCTATTCGTATTTCGAATGCTTGTCCTTGGAGTGGCAGCCGAAGATGTCTGGAACGATGAGCAGTCAGAATTCATATGCAATACCGAGCAACCTGGCTGCAGAAATGTTTGCTACGATGAGGCCTTTCCCATCTCTCTTATAAGATACTGGGTCTTGCAAGTTATATTTGTATCTTCACCTTCTTTGGTATATATGGGCCATGCCTTATACAGACTCAGAGCATTAGAAAAGGAGAGACAAAAGAAGAAGACACAGGTCAGACTGGAACTTGAAAGTGTTGAATTAGAAACGACTGAAATTCGAAAAAGACTGGAGAGCGAGCTTCGTGAACTGGGCCAAAGAAAGCTGAACAAAGCACCCCTAAGAGGCTCCTTGCTTGGCACATACGTGATGCATATTTTTACTAGATCAGCATTTGAAGTTGGGTTTATGATTGGGCAGTATCTTCTTTATGGGTTTCAGCTCGATCCCCTCTACAAGTGTCAGCGAGAGCCATGTCCAAACACAGTAGATTGTTTTGTGTCGAGGCCAACGGAGAAGACTGTGTTCATATTATTTATGCAGTCGATAGCAACCGTGTCGCTCTGTTTAAACATATTGGAAATTATCCACCTAGGGTTCAAAAAAGTTAAGGAAGGGCTTTGTGGGCAGGATGAGAAAAAGGATGACATTGATGACTTCTACGTAAGTAAATCAAAGGCAAACTCCGTAGTACCCCGGTCTTCCATGGGAACCTCTTCAACTCCACAAAAAACACTTCCTTCCGCACTCAGCGATTACACCTTGCTGATAGAAAAGCCTCCTGACGCAGTGGTCTATCCCGTTTTAAAGCCACCTTCTGTGTTCCAGTCTATTCAAAACAGCCAGACAGAGAGTAGCGATAATTGTCTCCTGATTGAACAAAAAAATAAACTCTCAGAAGGGATGCAGACTTCTAACGCTGGCAACAGTCAGCCTGGCAAGACTATGATCAGCTCGAATGATAATGAAACTTTAATTAAAGTATTTGAGTCAGAAAGCAATTATATTCAGAAACAAGATGGAGACAAACAGTTCCCCAATGGTACTTTTTGTGGTCGTATAGATGCTGCTAGAGGGACGTGCTCAAACAGCCTTGTTGACCTGCCACCTGGGTGTTCTCTGCAATCTGACACTGCGTCCATTGCTTCGGCGGACGGCCTGGCCAAGCCAGGTGAAAATCCTTCCTTGTGCAGCTTCTCTGCCCTGTTTGCGAGTGCGGGGTCTCCAGCATTTTGTCCCGCGGGCAAGAACGGGAAACACCCTAGTTTCAGTGGAAGCAAAGCCCTGCCTGTCTGCAAGATGGACTGCAAACCATCCAGCAGACCGGACACTCCTGATTCTCTGGGCAAGATGAGCTCGGACTCCAAACAGTACAAGGACTACGATAATCCTCAGGCTCTCTCCCTCTCTCGGCAAATGTCCTTGGCAAGGAACACCAGCAGCAGGCGTTCTCCTACCGATCTCCAAATCTAAGTGACTGGACAGTACTTTTGTGTTTCAGCTACTATCTCATCAATATATTGCACCAGAAATATGTGAGCCCTGGGGAAACAGGGACGTTGTACTGTAGCATGAGTAATAGCTATTTCTGATGGTAGTCAGCTGTTCCACCTAGGGAATGTGAAACACGAATAGAGTGAGCACTTCTTCAGAAGTTGGGGGGTACTCTTCTAAAGAAGCATGTAACAATTCAATTCAATTCATTATTAAGGATTCTGGCTAAAAGCCTTGCTCCTGAAAACAGCGTGGAAGCATGTAACAATTGATTTCTCCGTAATAAAAACATGATTTAATGGGGATGTCAGACTAAATTCCCCCCCCCCTCCCCTCCGTTCCAAAAACAGGAGGTGGTAAAGGTCACGGTCATTCGTACCAACTCCTATTGTAGGAAAATGCTGGAAACTTGAAAGTCAAGGTCTAGGCCTCACTACATACAAAGAATGGATTTCTAACGGGCAGCGTATAAAAAGATAAAGATTAATTATTATTGTCTGAAAGCATTTAATTAAGAACTGCAAAGTGAAATTAAGCAAAGGGAAAGGTACAGTCTGGCAGGAAAATCCTGTAACAGGAGTTCATTCTTTTCTCTATACCTGATTAGGAAGTGAGAGAAATCCCAGTATTTCAGCCTTTAAAAAAAAAAAATTAACTACAAAATAAACTGGACCAAGTCCTAGGCAAATGAAAGAGTTCTGTTTTGCCAAGGGATTGGGTGAGAAATTTGGGAAGAGAAGGGAAAAGTTGAGATTTAATGAGTCCTTCCACCCTAATTTTACATTTCTGTGGCCTAAGTCATACTCAGCCGTTGTTTCCACAGGTACAACTCTGCTGAGAGCTTCAGTTGAATTTGGGCTAAACTCCTTATCCCAGACTACTGCCATTATACTATGTATTAGCTTGTGACAAGCATGGATTATGAATGGCCTGTGAGCTTTTTACTATTCTTTTTCACTCGTTTAGCAATTAAAATGTGTCTTCCAGTGAGATCTGAGATGATCCAAAGGCATTTTAAATACTGCAAAGTTATCTTTAATATCCTGAAAATACAATGCACTGGTGAGGTGGCATCAGGTGCAGCAGCCCAGGTTGCTAACCCCGCACACTTGCTTCAGCCGCCATCAATGAGTGTTACTGTCTTGGGGTTATAGTCCTGGGAGGTGATCCTCTTCCCTTTTAATAAAAAGGATCAAAAATAGCATAAAAAGGGATGCACAACCCCCCCCCAATTGTATTAAAAAAGGGATGCACAAGTCTCCCTCCAAAGTTGTATAAAAAAGGGATGCACAACCCCCCCTGAAATGTTGCAGAAAAAAAAGATGCATAACCCCCCCAAATTGCATAAAGAGGGCAAAAATTGCATAAAAGGGGATGTGTAACCCCCCCAAAATGGTGCATAAAATGATACACCCCCCCCTCTGAAATGCATAAAAAGGGATGCACACCTCCCAAAAAGCTGCATAAAAAGGGATCCACAACCCCCTCGAAAGGTTGCATAAAAAAGATGCACAACCCCCTCAAAACGTTGCATAAAGGATGTTCAACCCCCCCCCGATTGCATAAAAAGGAATGCACAAAACCCCCCCAAACATTACATCAAAAAGGATGTGCAATCCCCCCCAAAATGTTACATAAAAAAGATGCACAACCCCCCCAAAATGCATCAAAAGGGGTGCAACCCCCCCCAAACGTTGCAACACCCCCAACTTGCATCAAAAGGGATGCACAAACCCCCAAAAATGTTACATCAAAAAGGATGCCCCCCCCCCCAGTCCAAACATTGCACAGAAAAGGGATGCACGCCCCCCCAGTCATCTGTCCAGACACGCGAGCGCCGCAAGCCTCCGCTCCGCAGGGGGCGCTACGCCCAGGGCTGAGCCGCACGGAAGCCGGGGGCGTGGCCAGGCGGGAAGCGTATCCTTGGCAACCCGGGAAGCGCGCGGCGGCGGCCCAAAGCTCAGTGCGCAGGCGCGGCGCAGGCGCAGGCGCAGTGGCGGGCCGGTTGGGATGGCGCACTACAAGGTGGGCCCGGCTCCCTCCCACGTCTAGTCCCTTTCCTCTCCACCCCGCAATGACCGCCTCGTCTTGTCTCCTCTCCCCCCTCAGGCCGCCGACTCCAAGCGCGAGCAGTTCCGCCGCTACCTGGAGAAGTCCGGGGTGCTGGACACGCTCACCAAGGGTAAGCGCCGCCTCGGGCCGGGCGCCTCACACGGCCGCCCCGCCCCTCGCAGCCGCCGCTCCGCTGCTCGGGGTTTGCACACGGTCAAATATAGCACGGGCGCGGGGGGTACACAGTGAAATACGGTAAGGGCGTGAGGGGTACACAGTGAAATACGGTAAAAACATGGACGGGCGCACAGTAAAATACGGTAAAGGCAGGGGGTCCCGAGCGGTTGAGCCCCCCCCGGGCCGTGCTGCACGCTCCCCACGTGCCCAGTTGCTGGTCGTTAGAGAAGAAGCCACCTTTGACTATAGACACATTTTGAATTAAAAAAAAAAAAAAAAAGCTCAAATGCTCTGAACTACTTAATTTCCAGTGTTGGTAGCCCTATATGAAGAGCCAGAGAAACCAAATAGTGCGCTGGAGTATCCTTCTTGTTACCCTGCAGGCGGCGATCGCAGGGATGTGACGCGGTATGGTGCTAAACTTTGCATCTGAAACTGAGTTTTAGTTGCTTTGCTACCCTGGAGAACACGGCAGCACAGTCGCCCGATGCCTGAAGAAGGGTGTTTGTACCTAAAACTTGCAAAAAAAAACTTCTTTCCCAACTCTTTAGTTGGTCTAATAAAAGATATCCTATCTACCCAAGGTGTCCTTAGACCAGCACAGCTGAAACTGGGGCACCGTTTGCTGGCTCAGAGGTATGGGAGGGACTGTCGTGCCTCTTCCCCAGCCCTTCCTCTAGTAGAAGGGAGAAGGAGCAAACAAATGGTGGGAAAAGAAAGAGAAACTAACGTCTCTTGAATTGTTGGGCGAGTCAGCGCGTGGTTGGAATGAGGAACGATTACTGTTATGATCCACAAGAGTCCGAAGGGTGCAGTGACACAAGCTCAGTTGGTTTGAAAATTGCTTTGTTAACATAATATCCAAGTCTGAGATGAATCTCTCTAGTCTGGACTGTTTGAGAACTTAATCTTTAAAAAAAACAAGCTGTTACGTTCCATATCAAATGTAATAATAATAAGGGCAATCTTGGAGACGGCGCTTGGGCAATCAAGTACAGTAGAAAACTGGAAATCTCTTACATGAGAAATTACTCCCAACAGCTTCAAGCTTGTTGGGAGTAATCAAGGCTCTGCGTGAGCGCTGGTCTCTGGTCTGTTAGTGTGATTCTTTAATGGCAAAAGGAAGAAAAAGTCTATTAAACACGCTAAGGCTTCTCCTTGGTGGGGAACTTCTTTCTTTGTACATTCCAAAATAGGTTATTTTTTCATGTGTTAGTACTCACAACTCCAGTTCTCTCTTCCTGTGAGACTTCCTATTTGACATCCTGCAGCAATGTTTTGAGGCTTTGCTGCACACAGTACAGTAGTAGCTAGCTAAGTGTCTCTCAAAATAAAAATGATTTTAGTTTTATAGTAGTCACTTGTATCTAATGGTAAAAAGTGGAAGAGAGCAAAAAAACTATGTTTTTAAACAATTCAGTTACAGTCTTGTTTCAAGGCAAAATAAATTTTGTTCATTTATTTTATTATGTCCTCTCGGTCTTGCAGATAGACATGCTGTTATCCTTCTTTCTTAAGGAGAAGGTCAGTTTAACTTGTCAATCTGTTCTGGTTTTGTTTTAGCTGTTGTTTGACTTCTGGAGTTCAAATACAAATGAGAAAAGTATCTATTGTGTTGCAGACTTGAAAGATGCTATCGATACAAATAATTCTAATTTAGCAAACGTGAAGTTTTTCTCACAGCTCATCTACCAGTGTTAAAGCCCACACTTACATAAAGTCAAACTGAAGTGGAGAAATACTTAACTTCTGATTATTAGCTTCCTGAAGCATCACCTAGGAGCTGCAGCTCCAGAAAATCCAGAAATAGAGGCACTCCGTTTGGAAGTAGCAGAAGTGAAAGAAAAATATGAAGCTGTGCTTGAAGAAAATAAAAAGTTAAAAGCAAAGGTAAGTATTGACTTAGTGCTCGCAGGCTCTTTCACAAAATTAAACTGTAAATAGAAAAGAGTACTGTGATGTTTATTCCATGAATATTAACCACCTGTGTTAATTAGTGTTGAATGCAGATGTTTCTGTGTACAGGTCTGGAAAGGGATGGATTCTAACTAGTTACTAATGGATTTCCAAGAGATTGAGGACATTTCATTCATAAGATTAATGTTCTAATATTGCTAAATTTCTAGTTTATTTTTTATTTCTCTTTTAAGCTTTGGAAAACCAGTACAAAAAGAATTTTTAAGTCGAATGGAGTGGACGTGTAGGATTAACTTCACTTTCTTGAAATGATGTAAAACTAAATCTAGATGACACTTCTAAACAGTATTTTCAAAACGATAACTGCTGGGGCTTTTTGTAGGCC
This sequence comes from Alligator mississippiensis, assembly GCF_030867095.1. NCBI lineage: Eukaryota > Metazoa > Chordata > Crocodylia > Alligatoridae > Alligator > Alligator mississippiensis. The sequence goes on along the minus strand of NC_081829.1, from coordinate 1,749,256 downwards.
ACAAATTCAAGGAGAGAAGCTGCCTTAGGTCATTGTGGTCAAACGTCTGGTCCGTGGGCAGGATATTGCTTAGTGGAAACATTTGTGAATGCAGAATAACTTATTTTCGTTAGCTGAACTGCAATAGTTTTTCCTTGTCTCTAATAGGGATCGCCTGCCCCTGTTAATAGATAGGCCTGAAGGGGCCAGGAAGGGCAGTAAGGAGTAGCATCCCAAGTGGACTGGGCCTGAGGCCAGTAAGGCCAGGTGGCTAATGAAGCAATTAGGTGCACCTGATTGCTGGATGCAGCACACCCAGTCACATGGGTGATGGAGAGGAGGCTTGGGGATTTAAGCCTAGTCTCTGCCCTGCAGCAGGGAGAGGAGTGAGGGGCTGCTGGGGATGGACAGACAGACACCCAGGCTACCCAGGAGAGCTGGGGAAGGAGGCTTCTATGAATTTTGGGGTCTACAGGTCACATTTACCCCAAGGAGGGAGACTTTTGTTCTGTGAAGCAGCTGGCTTGTGTTTTTGTTCTGTTTGTAGCAGAGGGCTGGATTATGGCTACAGAGGTGGAGGCCACAAACAGGGGTGGCTGGGTGGTACCCCCCTGCTACTTGTCAGGAGCTAGCTCTAAGCTAAAGGAGGAGAGACTGAAGCCCCAGGAGGGGCTGCTGCCTGGGAGCTGAGGTCTTAAACAGGAAACTAAGGCTGAGGGTACAGCTAGAAGAAAAGGGGGTCACGGCCAGGACCAAGGCTCTGACAAGTCCTCTACTGGAATGTTCCCTTAAAAGGGGAATAGGTTGTAGCCTGTTGGTCTAAGGACAAAGGCAGACCAGGGAAGCACTTGAAGGGGAATGCGGCCCCCAGAGCAAGTTGCTCTCAGCCCCAGGGACCACTTTTCTCAACAACAAACAGAATAACATCAGAGTAGCAGCAGGTGAGAGACTGGAGGGGAGCTGGGGCCAGGGGTAGGGGAGAGCCTGGTGGTGGGGTAGCAGCACCCTCAAGGGCTCTACAGTGGCTACCGAGAAAAAGGAACCAGAGTGATATACGCAGGGCTGTCTCTTGGTAAGAAGACTCCTTTGCTTGCACTACAAGCTGATGATCTATCCTGGTTCAGAAGGGGACTGGATAATTCCATGGAAGAGGACAGGCCCAGCAGTGGGTATAAACATTTATAGTTAAAGGTGTGATGATATGTTCTGGTTTGTTGGGAACAGCTTCCCTTTATCTCAGGAAGGTATCCAATCTAGATCTGCTTGGCATTCAGGGCGGCCATCATAGAGGACAGTTTGGTTGACCTCTGTTGATACAAAACCGGATGCCTGTATGTTCTCTATTTTTTTTCTCTTCAAGATAAAGGCATGGGGTTTCGTATCAATAGAGGACAGAGTAGCAGAAAACCAGAATGTCCTCTATGATGGCCACCCTATTCACCAGTAAGAGTTGTACGTACTGATTCATAATGAATGTTCCTCTATTTAACTGGCCAGTCAGAAAAATGGATTTCTAATTGAGTGCTCTGGCTGTCTGCTATACTTCTCTATTTTAAATGTGACTTCCTGAAAAAATCCCAGGAGATGCTAATCCCTATCTGAACAATTGCAGTCAAGATGCTGCGCTACAGCATATCCCAAAGCAACATGGAAGAATGCATAATACAGTCATGTAAAACAGCAGCCATTATTGGACAATTGACATTTCTTTCACTGACAAGCTGTAAAGCAAGAAACTGGTCTGCTTTTAAAAAGCATCTGAAGGGATTTAGGAATATGAATGCATGGTAAATGCTTTTGAAAATCTTACCTTTAAGTGAAAGATTTGTTTCTTTTATACAGTGTATGAAGTTCACGGCTTGAGTGAAGGACACTTTTTTTACTTTGGAAATAAGTGCATACAAATAACAGTGCTAAATGGGACTTCACGGAATGAAATGTGCTGCAAAATAATTAGGTGCTTCTTGCTGGAAAACACTGACTTTGGTATAGCTAACAGAATTCCTCTTTTCCACCCTACAGCTGGCGCAGTATGAACCCCCTCAAGAGGAGAAGCGTGAATAAGGATACAGGAACCGTTGATGACTGGACTCAATAAAGGGCTTCATGAGAACTGTAGTTTGCCTTTTTTAAAAAAAACATAATTAATGTAGTGATCTTACACGGAGAAGGAGTTTCAGTGTGCTTCAAGCCACAAAGTGGCATTTTTCTCTCTAGAGTAGGGGCATCAAGCTCAACCCCTGCTGCTGCAGGTCACCCTGCCCCCACATCGAGTGAGCAGCGTAACTGCTCTTACCTGTGGGAGGTGAGGGCGGTACATCTGTGTTACCTCAGGGTTGAGCATGGTCTTGCATAGAGTTTAGCACAGTGGCCTCCAACCTTTTTAAGTAGGAGATCACCTTTGGCATTTAATAGCAACCTAAGATTTACTGTGTGCTGCTACCTCCCTCCCTCTGTCCCACAGGTACGTCTGTGGGGCGGGAAGGTGGGGTACAGAGTGAGGCAGAGAATTTTTTGGGGGGCATGCCTCCCTAGGAGATAAGTTGCAGCTGGCTGGACCCCACTCAACTTACCCTGCTCCTGCCTCTGCAGCACTGTCCCTCCCTGCAGGGGCCTTGATCTACCCCCCCTCCTCCAAGGAGTGACCTGGGCTGAGGCATGCACGTGGGCACTGAGCCCCCCAGCCCAGCCTCTGATCGACTCCAAGAGCTACCGCTAGATCTAGATCCACCAGTCGGTGATCACTGGTTTAGAAGAGGGTTGGGCTGTGGTGGTTTGCATGGGGACAGCCCTGCCTCGGAGGCAGGGGTTGGACTAGAGCAGCAGTTCTCAACCCCTGGGTCCTGACCCAGAAGTGGATGGCAAGAATATACAGAAGGGTCATGAACATGCATGGAACAACACAATTTCCCCCCTCCATTTTAAGGGAGAAAACTGTGGATTCTCTCTTTTTAAAGGGGAAAAACGTGAGAAGCAAACACTCCTTTGAAAGGAGAAAAGCCTGGGAAATGAACTCGTGGCAAAACATGGATTTTTTGTCCTTTAAAAGGAGATCAATGGGAGAAGCAAACTCCTTTTAAAGGAGAAAAATGCGGGAAGTGAACACTCGGGGAAAAATGTGGATTTTTTCTCCTATTAAAGGGGAAAAACGTGGGAAGCAAGCACTCCTTTCAAAGGAGAAAAGCGTGGGAACCCGGTTTCCCCTTGCAAGTGGGCTCTCTCCTTCAACACAGTGGGTGAGGGCTGGCCCTGGGCGCTGACAAGGGGGTCCGGGTGGGGACAAGCAGGGCTCACCCCTCCCGCCCCGAGGGACGAGACGCGCTCCGCACGGCCAGCCCAGCCTGCCGCCCCGCCCCGCCCCGCCCCGCCCCTGTTGCGGCCGCAGCCCAGACCACGTGCAGCACGGCCCGGTCACGTGCGGCCGCCCGGGTCAGCTGACAGCGCCCCGTCACCTGACCGAGCCGCCCTACCCTGCTGGTCTGCGCCGCAGCCAATGGTGGCGCGCGGTGGCTGCTCCGAGCCAATGGGCGCGGGCGAGGGGCAGGCCCGGCGCAGGCTGCGTTGCGCGGCGCGGCGCTGAGGGGAGCCGAGCCGAGCGGCCATGGCGCTGCAGTTCGGCGGCGCGGGGCCGGCGGGCGCGGCCGAGGAGCCGGCGCTGGGGGGCGGCAGCTTTGGCGCCGCCGACTCCTTCCCCAAAGACTTCGGCTACGGCGAGGAGGAGGAGGCGGAGCTGGAGGGCGGCTCGGGGCCCGGCGGCGGCGGCTCGGGGGGCCCGGGCGGCTCGGGCGGGGCGGGCGGCGGCGCGGGCGGCTCCGACTCCAAGCCGCGCATCCTCCTCATGGGCCTGCGGCGCAGCGGCAAGTCGTCCATCCAGAAGGTGAGCGCGGCCCCCGCGTCCTCCTCCTCCCCCCCTCAACGAGGAGCCGTTTGTAACGTTGCTCGCGTTTCCCCCGCCGCACCCGCGCGTGGCCCCGCGTCAGCCATGCTTTCCTTCGCACTGTCACACGTGTAGGCCTCGAGGTCCAGCCCGGACAGTTACAAAACCTCCTGTCCGCCAACGCCGCCGGCGCCTTGTTCCCACGGTCTCGGGGCGCTCCTCGCCTGTCTTCCCTTTCCGCCCGCCCCTTACGAACGGCTTATTAACGGTTCTTAAAATCAGCGTTTTAAGGGTTTCCTGGACACCTAGACCGAGGAGGAACAGAAAGTAGAACAAAGCGACTCCGACACGTAGGTTTGTCGCAGCTGGCGTGAGGTGCCGGAGCCGGGGGGATTTCCCCGCGGTTTGTCTGTCTAGCGCAAATGCGCCTCTTTCTATTTCTCATCTCGCGCCTGTGGCGTTCTGCCGCGTAGAAATCGCCGCGCCGCGCCGGCGACTCTCTCGAGCACCCGTGTCCTAGCTGATGCGTTTGCTCGGCAGCTCTTCTGTCACCTGAAAGCTTTCGTTTTTAAGCCCCGCTAGCAAGACGTTGACTTGTCCCCCGAAGCAGGAAGCCCGGTGGACCCAGGAACCCCCTTGCTTGGCTTTCGTCGGCAGCGACGCTCTCCCAAAACAAGGACGGGGTTTTCAGCGGCGTCTCGTCCCCTCCCAAAACGACGGGTTCAGCAAAACTTGTCCCGTGGGGAGAGTTGAGACGCGTGCCTGTGCTTCTGTGACGTTGCCGAAGCGAAGCGACGTCCCGTTCCGCCAGCGCGACAGCACAGAGAGATGCGATTTTTATTTGTTTGTTTATTTTTATTTATGTATTTATTTTAAGGGACCCACTTTGTCTTTCTTTTGATCCCTGCGAGGCGGATCAGGCAGGGCCAGATCAGTTCTGTTTTCACGGATCCCTCCACCTTTGAATCGAGCTGCACCAAACCCCAGGCTCCTATCTTAGGCGTCGTTAAAAGGAGGCTTGATGACTACCTAACTGGGGTCATACGAGCTTAACTTAGTATTCATATTCATATGAATTCCATATTCATAGTACAGGCACTCCTCACTTAACGACCGAGTTCCGTTCCTGCGACTAGGTCGTTAAGCGAATTGGTCAATAAGCGAGGAGCCGCCCCTTGATACTGCGTGCCTTGGCTTGAGACGCTGCGCTGCCGTTTCCACAAGACGTTTCGTACAATACCGACTGCTCGGACAGCTGGTCGTAAGTCTGCGCGGTCATTAAACAGGTAGGTCGTTAAGTGAGGAGTACCTGTATTCCAGTATTCATATGAGCCCAGTATTCATTGCTGCCCAGGGCAGGGGGTCGGACTAAGTGATCTGCTCAGGTCCCCTCCGACCCTACCTCTGTGAATTGGTCAGGGCGTTTGCAATCCAGTTGCCAGCAACGAGTTCGTTGTGTGGGCACACGCCGTAACACCGCACGTAGATTGCACGACGTTTGGGCTGGAAGGGACCCCGGAGGGTCATCGGGTCCAGCCCCCTGCACAGGGGCAGGAAGTCGGCAGGTATCCCACCAGCAACATTAGCATCCAAGTGTGTCTGATGTGAACACAAACATCAGAAGTTTGTGTTCAGAAAGAGACTAGTCATGGATTTTCTCAGGCTTTTAGAAAATATTTCTTCTAAGAGCCCGTGCTTGTCTGTGCTGAAGCAGTGATTGTGTAGGTTTGCAGCAAACGTGCTGATGTGGCTAGCTGTCAGGCTCTGATCCCATATTAAGGGCTGGGAGGAAAGCCTGGGGCTCCTGAGTGCTTTATGACGGTGTGAAGGCCATGGTCCTCGGTTGAAGGGCCTGGGGTAGGTAGGTTTCAATGGGGCTGGCAGGAGAGAGTGCTCCAGTTGTGGGCATACTGTATAAGGGCATGATTCACTTTAGTGCATAACCATCCCCAATTATGGTTTGTTGCATTTATTGTAACAAACTGTGAATACCTGCATCAACAGCTTAAGCATGTTCTAAATTGTATTCTGGTTAGCTGTGTAGTCACTGTACTTGCTGACTTGCTGACACCTCCCTTTCCTCTTGCACACAACTGACCTGGTCCTTTCCTTTTCAAGGCTTTGAAGCCCTGAAACTATTGGAAGTCTTGAGCAGCTCCTTTCCTTTTCATTCTGGGAGCTGCTAATACCACTGCTCTTAGCATGCTGTGAACTTACTGAGCACTGAGTTCGTGTAAGAACATAGTCTTTTTTCAGTCCACTTAAATGGAGTGACTGTGCCCTGAAGGCATGACGGCCTTATAGTAACCACCATTCTGTAAGGGTGAGCAAATGAGAGAAGATTGGTGTCTCTACCATCCCCCCCCCCCCATAATATTTTAAAATCCTTCTCTTCCTTCCCAGTTAACCCATTAGCACCCTAAAAACCATTAAGCACATTAGAACCTGTTTCTTGCTGCCTGGTGCCCTCTGCTGCTTTGTACATATAATCATAAGCAACTGCTACCAAAGGGTGTCACTGTCCCCCATTGTACAGCCCAGCCTTTGTATTAGTCTCTGCCATCTGCCTTCTTGTGCTGCTTACCTGGGCAGGCTCCCTGTCCCACTCCAGGCCCTGGTGGTATGCACTTTACTTTTGTATTCTTTGGCTCTCAGATGCCACTCAGGGGGTCTTCTTAAATCCTGTTGTGCAGGTTTGAGGGTGTTGGGAAAGTGTGAGAAGTAGGGTCTCCCCAGTCCTTGGTACACGCATGAGAAGAAAGAATGTGGGATTTGTAGTTGTCTGCCCCCCCTATCCCCCCTGCTCCTATTACCACCTGCTATCCCATCCACCCATTCTCCTCCCAGCCCTTAATATGGGATCAGAGTCTGACAGATTCTGTGAAAAGAACCATGTGAACGTGGTTGCCTGTGTAGAAGACAACTGGCTTGGTGAGCTGTGATAGTCTCATGACCCCCACCTGTCTCTGTTTTGCCAGCCCCTTCCAATTAGTTTCTCTAAGGTTCTACAAACATCTTACTGTAGGTGGATGATATGTTCCCCAAATTAAATCACCCTTGGACAGAAACGGATCGTAGCAGAGCGCCTACATTTTTGCTTTGCAATTTCTGCTAGCAAAGGGTTCCACCTTTGCAGTGCCTGGTTTTTGGTCAGGATGGTGGCTACAGCATGCCCACTTCACCCAGATCATGAGAACATTTGCTGGCAATTCTTGGGGTTGAGCTTATGACTATAAAACAACACTGAATTTTGTTTCCCCCGGGAGAGCTGCACGTACCATTTATTAGCAGGGTAAACCACAAGTGTTTGAGCATCAGTGGGTCTTCATTACAAGGATAGTTTGATTCCCTTAGGGTGGGAGTCGAGTAAACTGATGGTAGGTTGTTCAGTTTAAACTGATTTGAGAGTGAGGGAGAGGGAATGTTGACAAGCCCCGACTCAAATGGTACCACACTTGTTATAACACTAATTTGAATTGCCCATGGAGCACCGGGGTTCAAGGCAATGTGGGCATGTGTGTGGATTTTAAAGGACTTGGAAATGTGCTTTCACAGCTTGTGCTGGTGTCAAGCATGCCCAGACTCAGTACTGTGCATTAGCTGAATTTCTGTAGCGTGCCTGTGCTCAGCTTTCCATGGAGAGGGAGGAGGGCCTCCTCAGCTGTTGACTCACTTTGGGATCATGGGGAGAGGTTTGGATACTCCAGAATGGGGAGGCTTTGCAGCTCCTGCCTCCCATGCAGGAAGCCAGAGGTGTGTAGGTCCCTGGCCTGCTCATGTAGGGAGAGAACCTGGAGGTGATGGGCACCCCCTGCCTTTCATCCCTACCCCTGGTTTGACATTATTTTCCTTTTCTCCCAGTGCATTCCCATTTTATCTCCTCCCCCTTATAATTTCCCTGCCCTTGCCACAGTCTCAGAACACTCTGCTGGATTAATTATTGCTCCAGAATATGAGAACGGTTCCAGAAATGGGCCACAAGCACATCTCTAGTTATAGTTTCCCAGTTCTTGTGGCATTACAAAGGCAGCTTGAAGCCACCGTATTACACTGATGTGGGAGAGTGGGGAGGGAAGTAAATCTAGTTCCTTCTTGCTGACTAAGCAATGTGATTATTAACACTTGTAAACATCTATTTAATTAAAAAACCTGTTTCCTTTAGCTGATGCAGGAAACTGTCAAGTGTAAAGTCTTGGGCTTTTCTTTTTAATTCTGAGACTGGTATCTTACTGGTATGTGGCACATTCTGAAATGTAAGGCTTTCTTTTGGTCATCTTTAGGCACCTTCTCTGTGTTTGTTCTTTTCTAACATTGTTGACTTTGTGATTAATGGCAGATCTTTAACAGCTAATTAATTTGGTTTTCTTTTACTAGGTGGTCTTTCATAAAATGTCTCCTAATGAGACTCTGTTTCTGGAGAGCACCAACAAGATTTACAAAGATGATATTTCCAATAGTTCCTTCGTGAATTTCCAGATATGGGACTTTCCAGGACAAATGGACTTTTTTGACCCAACATTTGATTATGAGATGATCTTCAGAGGCACAGGGGCACTGATATATGTTATTGATGCTCAGGTAGATACGAATAGCGAAGACCATGAAGTTTTACCCTGCTGTTGGAGGTGTGGGGAGAGGGAGGGACTGATGGCAGGGTTACATTTATTGTAAGATAGATTTATAAAATATTTGCACTTTTTTATTTTTACCTGCATTTACTTAAATTATACTGGCCCATTAAAGACTGCCACTTGGACAGCATAGGAATTGTCATGACAGATGGTCTCTGTAACCAAACATCCCCTGTCTGATGGTGATCTGTATCAGATACTTCAGAAGGAGGTCCAGGAATTTGTGGATAAGTAATGAATAATTTCCATTAAACAAAGTTTATTTCCCTGGTTTTCTTACTGTTTGGCTGTTATGTGCCAACAAGGGAAGGTTTGTATAGGTTTAAAAACAAACAAAACTTTGTTTTGTCTAGGTAACTCTAAAATCGCATCCTCTTTAGAAGGTAACAGAACAAGATTCAAAACTTTCAGCCTTTTTTTTTTTTTTTTTTAATTGCAACTAGTTTCTTCTGTTAGAGCTGTTTAAAATCAGAAACACTGTTTGTCATGGAAGTATTGTTAGCTTGTCCTCATATAGAAGCGTGGCATGATGGTGAAAGATCACTTAATTGTCCTATAGCCTTGACACTGACCCTTCCCAAAACGGTTTTGCAGGATGACTACATGGAAGCTTTAACAAGACTGCACATTACTGTTTCTAAAGCCTACAAAGTTAATCCAGAAATGAACTTTGAAGTTTTTATTCATAAAGTTGACGGCTTATCAGATGACCATAAAATAGAAACTCAAAGGGATATTCATCAAAGAGCTAATGATGATCTTGCAGATGCTGGGCTTGAAAAACTCCACCTTAGGTGAGCAATGCAAATTCTGTGTGTAGTTCACTTTTGCTAATCTGTACGCAAAATTAGTGGCTCTTCCTCCATTTCCTATCAGAGACTGTAATAAGCATCGTCACTTGGTTCTTACAAAGTGTGCCACAAACTCTTGGCAGGGTGTAACCAGGCATTAGAGATAGCTAGCTTGCTTTTAAAATGTATAATCCTGGCCATTTATAGTTTGCCAACTCCTTGGTAATTGAGGTTATTCTACTTTGCTCTTGCGAGGTGGGGGTTAGACTTTCAGTGCCAGTTCTGACTGGTGTATGGTCAGGGATGCTTTGTGGACTGTCCATTGCTTATTTGACATTTGGTGAGCTGCACACATTTTTGAGTTCTTATAAGTCAATAGGAGCTTGATAGAGCTTTAATTTATGGTTGTGTCTTTCTATATTAGAAGAGTTGTTAATTATTGCTACCAATTCCTGTGCAGCTCAGTGTAGATATGCTCCAAGTGGAAAGTCAGGAAGAAGTTTCTAAATCTCTGTAACAGATGCCCATAAGAGATTGCAGCATTACCTTGTACACTAGGGCACATGAAAAGACCAAACAAGTTTGGGTGTATTTCTTGCTCTCTTTTTATTTGTGTCTTATGCTTAGTCCAACAACCCTGCAAAATGCATTGCTTCTGTGGCCACAGAAGTGTAGTCTTGTGACTGGTAAGCTCTGTCAGAACAGTAGACTTTGAATAACAGAAAACGTAATTTTGACAACTTATTGCAGCCTTGATTTACACCTAACTTTTCTAGACTGGAAAATGTTTGTTTCCCCCAGCTTTTATTTGACCAGTATCTATGACCATTCAATATTTGAAGCCTTCAGTAAAGTGGTGCAGAAACTCATTCCACAACTGCCAACCCTGGAAAATCTACTAAATATCTTTATATCAGTAAGTGTCTTATCACTCTTACTTTAACTTAACTCTAACATTATATTTGAAATTACAGTGACATGCCTCTGGGACAGCAAAGACGCTATGTAAATAAAACAAACGAGGTTCTTTTATGAGGAACTCGGTATAGGTCAATGTTTGAAAGACTTTGCTGGTTTAGCAATATTGGTGAGCTATGCTGATATAGCTCCAGTCATATTATGAGCACTTTGCCACCAAGAGCTGGCATAGCATGTTCCAGGACCCCTGAAATTGTCAGCAGAGTCATGCCTATCAGGGATTTTGCTTGTGACCAGAGCTGTGCTGGTAAATATTTGTAGTGTACACCTGGCTGTGGTCTAAATTACAGATAGTTGAAGAACAACTATGTAAGGGGGAAGACTTGCAAGGAATGCTATTAAGACACATTGGCTGTCTGTTAAAAAAGAACAAAAAAAACCCAACAAAAAACCTAGGTTTAGAGCAGTGTGAGGGGCAGGGAGCTAACATTGTAAAGGTAAAAGTGGTTTGGATGAGAAGAGAAGCTCATCTGGTGAATATAAGAAGGCTGTATGTAAAATGACCATTCCAAAAAGGAGTGGATGATGGAGAGGAGCTGCATAGGTGTGGCAAATAGCACAGAAAGGTGAGTAGGAGGAAATGGCCCTGTTAGAACATGGACAGATGTGTAGGTGTGTAGAGGTGAGGCAGAACAGAGCAGTGCAGCACTTCAGAAACTAGAACAGAGTATGAACTTAGTGGAGAAGGAGCCAGAAAGATGTCTTCAGAGAGCAGTCCTGGGTACATTCCCAATGTTATAGGTGATGGTGTGCAAATGATCTGGGGTAGATCTGGGTGTGCAAACGATTTGGCTACCACAGACACTTGCGGGTGCACCCATGAACAATTTTTAAGGAATCTGAGTTACTGGTGGTAGATCATCCTTGATGATGATCAAGGATGATCTACCATCAGTAGATGGTAGTGACGAAGCCATCAGAAAAGCCAATGGCACTTTATCGTGCATCAGCAGATGCATGATGAATAGGTCCAGGGAGGTGATACTTCCCCTCTATTGGGCGCTGGTCAGACCGCAGTTGGAGTACTGCGTGCAATTCTGGGCGCCACGCTTCAAGAAGGATGCGGATAACCTGGAGAGGGTACAGCGAAGGGCAGCTCGTATGGTCAAGGGCCTGCAGACCAAGCCCTACGAGGAGAGACTAGAGAAACTGGACCTTTTCAGCCTCCGCAAGAGAAGGTTGAGAGGCGACCTTGTGGCTGCCTATAAGTTCATCACGGGGGCACAGAAGGGAATTGGTGAGGATTTATTCACCAAGGCGCCCCCGGGGGTTACAAGAAACAATGGCCACAAGCTAGCAGAGAGCAGATTTAGATTGGACATTAGGAAGAACTTCTTCACAGTTCGAGTGGCCAAGGTCTGGAACGGGCTCCCAAGGGAGGTGGTGCTCTCCCCTACCCTGGGGGTCTTCAAGAGGAGGTTAGACGAGTATCTAGCTGGGGTCATCTAGACCCAGCACTCTTTCCTGCTTATGCAGGGGGTCGGACTTGATGATCTATTGAGGTCCCTTCCGACCCTAACATCTATGAATCTAAGATAGGCTGTAAGCACTAGCACCTAATCAGGATTCTTTGAAAAAATGACTGTCTGGGACCTGTGATTTTGTTCATTGTCAGCACCCACGTTATGATACTCTCTGCCATCACAAGTTTAGAAATTGGCTTTACTTGCTTTCCCCTTTTCTACATAGTATCTGTTCCTTAGATTTCTTTGGCTAGTTGTTTGTCATACAGAATTACACTAAAACGTTTTGAATAAGCATTGGCCAATAAAAGTATTTGCCATTAGCTAAGTATTGTCACACAAGTATTTGCCTTTCACCTTTTGCTTTCTGTGTATTGATTAAATGAATTAGCTGTACAGGTACAAAAGCCAGTAAACTTGCTGCAGAAGGAAATTTCTGAAGAAGATAATTACCAAATGCAGGTCCCTGAAATACAGCAACATTTTGTCTTTATTAACAGTAGAATTGTGAACGGAGGGGCTGGATTTTAGAATATTGCCTATTGGGTTTTATTTCTTCCATGTAGCTTTTTGTTTAATGACAAATTACTTTTTTTTTTTTTTTAAACAATTTTTTTTTTCTCAGCCAGAATATGACATTGATGGTTATTAGCCAACAAGTCTCTAGACTGACACTATATCCTTTTAGATGTAATATGTCTCTAGTGACTGTGGAAACTGTTCAAATCTCAGGCCTTCTGATTAACTTGTCTTGCTATTAAATATATGAAAATGTGTGAATTATACATAAATTAGACTCTTTTTTTTAATGTATGAATAGTTTAAAGACTTAACACATTCAATTCTTTTTTTTTTTTTCTTTTGAAGAATTCAGGAATTGAAAAAGCTTTTCTCTTCGATGTTGTCAGCAAAATCTACATTGCAACAGACAGCTCCCCTGTGGATATGCAATCTTATGAGTTGTGCTGTGACATGATTGATGTAGTTATTGATGTTTCTTGTATATATGGGTAAGTGACTAACCCTCTTAGAACTGATTTAGGGTAAAAGCTACAAAATAGTGTAGGTGAGCTGCAAGTTCCATGCAAATATTGACTGCCTAAGCCAATGGCATAATATTGTTGGGGACTACTGATCCTCCTGTTTGATCCTTCTGGAGGGGAAGGATAGGCAGCTGGTTTAGCAACTGGATGGGGTCTTGGTAAGAAGGGTGTGTGGTGTTTTTCTGCATGTGTATATTGTGTGTGTGTCTCTCATTGTAGGTTAAAGGAAGATGGCAGTGGAAGTGCGTATGATAAAGAGTCTATGGCAATTATCAAACTCAATAACACAACTGTCTTGTATTTAAAGGAAGTGACAAAATTTCTGGCACTAGTCTGCATTCTTAGAGAAGAAAGCTTTGAGCGCAAAGGTAAGGACTTCCTTGACTGGGCAAGCCCTCTTGGTACAAAGAACTACTTTTGCCTGTAAAATCTAGTGTTCGTGTCTCAATTGGAGAAGCCTGCCAGTTAAAATGACTTATAACTTGAGTGTAAGACTTGTGTTTCCGCCTCATTCTCTTCTCAGTGTGCAGCTAACTACAAGTAAATTAGGCTGCTGTAATCTTTATCGTCCCTCTGAACTGGGAGCTGGATGGCCTGTTTTGGTTTATGTCACTTGCCTCTTGCTTCTGCTGCAGCAACATTGGTTGAGAAATAACACTGAACAGCTCCACATGTTCTTTCCCTTAAGTATGATTGAAATAGTGATGAAGTTACATTCCATACATAGCAGTTATCTTTGTTTTAGTTTGGGCCTCTAATTTGTGGCTTACACTGGTGCTGTTTTTAAATCTACTTGTAATTAAAAAGCTGTGTTAGGGATGGAGTTGCAGATACTTGTGGATGTTTTGCCTGCCTTTTCTGTTCTGTTTCATCTTCCTTCCTATCTAGTTGTCTCTTCAGTGGCATATGCGAACTCCTTAATTGTGGTGAAAAATCAATTCCTGAAGCTTTTCCCTTAAACGGTGGTGGTAGCATTGTAGTAGTTCACCTGTGTCAGATCTGTTTCTTTACAAGACTGCTTTGCATGTGACAATTTCCTGAGGCAGATTTTTGACTTGATCAACACTGTCTAGCACAGTACCATGTATTCTGAACACGTGTGTTTGCATTAAAGCAGTTAAACGGCCTATATCAAAATAACAGGTAGAACGTGGCACTGTCTTCATTAAATATTTGACATAAAACAAGACTCTTAAGTATATTACTATGTGAAGTCTGTTCAGAAAACGCTTACAAGCAAAATTGCTTTTGAAAATGCTCTTTACACTTTTTACTATATGGAATGTTGCTTGAATTTCCTTGGGCGCTTAAGGGCACCGGACTGAGAAACTTCTTCTCTTCCTTCCCTCGTAGGTCTGATTGACTACAATTTCCATTGTTTCCGCAAAGCCATTCATGAGGTCTTTGAGGTGGGTGTTGCCTCCCACAGAACCTGCAACCATCAAGCAAGCACCCCAAACATGAAAGCAGTGACTCACAATGGCACACCTAGAAATGCAGTCTAGGGGGTACTAAAAACTGATTGGACAGACTTGCCAGCTCTTAAATCCAAAGTTTTTAACTTTGTGGAATGGGACAAAGAATACAGTCTTTAAGTCTGGGGTGTTTGTGTGTTCCACAAGAGACGAGCAACATGAACTTTGGAACAGCAGCCTGTAACTGGTGTTGGACAACTGAAACTACTGTAAAAACACTTTTTGAGGCCAGTGGAGTTAGAATTGTCAACTCAAAACGAGCTTTATTCTGAGTGTGGTGGCTTTTCCTGTTCAGAATCCTGCTTTAACGGTTTGGATACGACTGGGAGATCCCTCCCTTTCAGTCAGAGCTTACAGATGATTGAGTTGTCATGTGAAACATTGAACAGCCAGGCGCTCAGTTTCCACTTTTAATTGATTATCCTGTAAAATATCCATTTTTTTGCTTGAGTTTAACCTTTTGGCTTGCAGGGAAGGTGGTGATATAGACCCTGTTGTGGAAACGCCAAAAAATTCATGCTTTTGCTTTATAAAGGCCCGTGGCCTTACAACTTCACCGAAAGCCAAATCATTCCATGAAATTCCTTTGCCTCCACTCAAGTTGCTCAGCAGGGCATTCTGAAATTTGTTAAATGAATTCAGGATAGAGCTCTACCTGCTCTCATGGCTTTAGGTTCATTTAAAGGACTTTGCTGAGGCTTCCTTTTGAGAGAATTCTGCGTTTTGCTGTTGGGTAACATTTCTCACCAGCTTTCCTTATTTGGTGGGGGTTGGGGAATAACAGCGAGAACAAACTACGTTTATATTGGTTTTTATCAAAACAGACTCAAAGTAGACCGTCTTCAACTTCAAAGGAATTAGTGTCTCTTACCAATAGGGTTATGTAATTGTAAATGTTTAGGAAGTTGTTAAATAGATGAATTTAGCAGGACATTGACAAAAGTTTAAACACTTCCAGGTACTTTTGAAGGAAAAAAAGTGACCAAATTCTTCACCTTGTGATGGTGATGGGAATCTACATGGACTTTTTTAAGGGATCATTCTCTTCCAGAGTCAGGGAGGTGCAAGGGGCACAGTAACTGTAGCAGGGATAAATTGGTTTTCAATGGCTTGACATAAACAATACACAAGAGAAAACACAAAATACCCTGAACGGTTTGTTAACCTTCTTTGAGAGTTTTCAGTACTGATCCCTCGGCAAACAGCTTACCATTCAGTTTGCCCTCGTGTTGTTAAAATTGAGTATCTTTGATCTCTTGAACATTTTTCCATAGTATGAGTCAATATCTGAATTGTTTTAATCTAATTTATTGGTAATATTACTTAAGACTTCATATTGTGCATCAGTCCTGTAAAGGGCAGTAAGCAGAATTGCTGTTCCATTCAGATCTTTCCTCTTGCTACTCAATGCTTGTATGTTCAAAAGCCACTGGACCAGTTGAGTACACAAGTGCCACTGTAAAATGTTTATATATAAAAAATCTATATACGTAAGTGTGCCTTGAGTGATTTCTGTTGATGATGGTTTGAGTGTCTGAGGCCTGCCGTATGAAGGAGAGAGAACGTCCTGCATTATAGAACCTTCTCCCTTTAAACTGCATTAAAAATACATGTTCTCTAGGGAACATTTCATAGTGCATGTGCAGTGTAATTTATCTTTCCAAAGATGTTGCAGTGAATATAGGGCCTGCTCCACTCTAGTGCAGCCCTTAACAAGGTTTTAATTATGTACCTAGCATGCTTTTTGGTGCTATTTGGACAATACAACTGCCTTTCTTTATATGAGACTCTGGTTAATCTGTAAGATTATGTTTGAAAGAGGTGGCAAGTTTCCAAAACAATTGGAGTGGGGGTGGCAGGGTTGTGCATGTGTGTATTCTTTGTAACCTAACCTGCAGGGGAGAAGAGAAAGCAACAGACGCTTCTTCCTGCTGATCTCTGTACATGGTTAAGGTAGGACAAAGAGTGGGGTGTTTGTGTGAGCCTACTTTCCCATTAAGTTGGCATGTGTAAGAAGACGGGCATCCCTGGCTGCAGGAATTGGCATATAAGCGTTTTATAGGTAGCCACCTTTGCCCAGACCAGAGAGACCAGATATGCACTTGCAGCTGCATGGTTCAGAGCTAGCTTTTGGGACAAATCCCAGGAGAGTTGAACTTGCGGTTCTGGAGCTGTAGTGTGATGCTTTAAGTGCAGTCCCTGGGTCTTTTCCTCCCTTGCACGTCTCTCTTTTCTTGCTTGAAACAGTATTGGAAGGAAGGTTCCTTATCCTACCAAACCGGGTGCTTGTCACACTGTCCTGCTTGGGCAGGAAGGGAACCGAAGGTGGCCAGTATTGCAGTGCACTGTCCTGCCTGGGCTTCTCCAGCCAGCCAGCCCTGAAAGAAAGGGACTGGCTTTTGTTGTCCCTGTAAAAGCAAAAGGGAAGGGGGAATTCTCTGACTCAGGGGAGCCAGGAGGAGAGGAGACAGCAGTGCCTGCACCCTGGGGGGGCTTCCTTCCCCCCTCTCTTCCTGTGCCCTGTGCTTCCCCCTGGCTGGCGCTAGGTGGTGCTGTTGCCCTGTGCTGGCCGCGCTGCGATGGCTGTGCTGCCCCGGCTGTGTGGGGCGAGTTCCAGGTGCATCCGATGTCTGGGTTTGTAAGGGCAGGACCAGTGCAATGCAGTGCGGCCAGGCCAAGAGAGAACCCCCGCAGCAGTCCCGGCCTGTTTCCTGGAGGTGTGGTTCCCAGCACCCTGGGGGGCCAGGAGAGCCTTTGCTGGGGTAAATGCAAACACGATTCACCCCCACACTGCAAGTAGGACTCCCCAGGGTTAAGGGCGCCGTCCTTGCAGGTGGTTCTGTAGTCCCAAAATGGGCAAACTACAAGCTGGTATTTTCTCAGGTAGGCTTCGAGCCTGGAGGGGTTGAGAACCACTGGCCTGGGGCGTCCTGGCTGCCGCGTCACTCCTGCACCCTCAAAGCCAGCAGCCAAGGTGCTTGGGGGACTTCTGTCTTTGGGCCTGCTGTAGGCAGGTAGACTGAGAAAAGATATCACCTCAGGAGGGGAAAAAAAAAGACTTTCTTTCTAAAATGGTTTAGACAGGAGTGATCGTGCCCTGAGCAGGAGGCTGGATTTGGCCCTGGCAGGCTGATGTGTTGGGGATTCTGGTCTGGCTCCCCCTTGTCTGAATCTTCCCAGATACTAACAAGAAAATAAGAATTGCCATTTACTGGGTCAGACCCTAGGTCCAGCTAGCCCAGCTCCTGTGTCACGTGGCAGCAGGGAGCACATGCTGAAAGGGAACTGTCTGACCAGTTTTTTTTCCCCCTGTTCCTCTCTCCCTCTCCCTGGGGCTGTGTCCCCCACTCCTATGCTCAATAGCGACTGATGCTCCTTTCCTCCAAGAACGTGTCCGATCCCTTTGTGAATCTGGCTATGCTCTCAGCTTCCACAGGACCTTGTGGCAATGAGTCCTGCACTTTAATGCGACATGTGAACAAGAAATTCCTTTTGTTTTACCTGTACTACCTACTAATTTCATTTTGTGACCTCTGGTTCTCGTATTGTGAGAGGCAGTAAATAATAAATCCCTGTTGACTTCCTTTGCCATGTAGTATTGTGTAAACCCTTCTCGTATCTCCCCTCAAGCATCTTTTATAAACCGAACAGGCCTGGCCTTAGTCTCTCCTCACATGGAAGTCTTTCTATGCTGCTAATCTCAGCACTCAGCATTGCCTTGTGCAGGATTTGGTAACCTTTCACGAGCTGCAGACTGAAGGAAGCAGCTCAGTCTGCCAGGTGGGCTGGACAGCAGGTCAGCTGGTGAAATGAATGGGGCTGACCTAGTGCTTGGGTGGCACTTAGAAAAAATTCCTTTCCCCCACACTTCCTCCTACCCACCACGCTGCTTGCCACCTAGTAACAGCAGACTTTGTAAGATGTCTTTGGCCCATAGGCATTTGGTTGCCAATTGCTGACCTAGTGCAGTAATTCTCAAGTAAGGGGCCATGGCATTTTAGGGTGCCTTGAGACTCTTTCAAGGGTGCCATGCGATGTTAGCAAATGTGATTCACAACATGAGCCCAGAGATTTCAAAGTCATTCTGACCTGTTGTGGGCTGAGTTCTTTGCAGCAGAAGAATTGCACTGTTATTTTGCCAGTCAAAAACTGAATGCAAACTAAGACCTGGCGTTTTCTGAGGGGTGCCTTGAGTATAACACAGTTGAGAGCCGCTGAGCTCTTGGTGGTCATGTAAGTAGGATTGCAATGGTGGTTTTTAAAACCTGGAAATCTAGGTACAGACATTCAAAACGCCCCAGGAGGAACTGATCTAAGTGATGTGGTTTTCTGTAAGCAACATACTTTAGATTGGTAAAAAACAGCACATGCATTTGCCCTTTTGGGGTGGGGGGGCAGATCTTGGACCAAATTCTGCCATTTTAAAACCAGTCTGCATGTGCCAAACTTCTGTTAGGGGTATAGACTGGTTTCCAATCATTTATACTAGTAAAAGTGTAATGTCTGTACCTGGCCCAGGTGATTCCATATTTTATTTTATTGGGTACTGGACGTTTTGGTAAGAAGGACGTGTGTGCTCAGATACATTCTGTGAATATATACTGCTGTAGAGGACTTTATCTGAGAGGCAAAGGTGTTTTGTGTTACCTCTTATGTAGTCGGGAGGGATGTTCAAGCTTTTTAGCATGAAGCGTGGCAGTCACAAGCAAAGTACTCGTATACACTATTTAACCTAAATCTCTATTATATATTCTACTCTGCATTATGAAAAGCAATGGGCTTCAAGTTTCACCATGTTGCTTCAACCTGAAGCTGTCTCCATTGTGTTGTTTCTTCACATCTCTTATAATCTTTTGTTTTCTTTTAAAAGAAGTATAAATGTCAGTGTGTAATCTCCCTAGAGCTGCCTGGTGGAAAACTGTAAGCAGCAGATGTGTGATTACTTTTACTTTTTGACCTGCATGCAGACTGTGAATGAGAGAAGGCAGAGCACCCAAATAATCTGGCGAGAAGCATATCAGATAATTCATTGACTTTTGGGGTCTGGAGTGTGTTGGGGGAGGACTTCCTGTGCAAGCCTCAAGTTGTGAATACAGTTCTGTAAATTCAATGAGACCCTCTTATTTAGCCTTCTGGATTTTTTTTTATCTGAATGTGCTTGTAAGGGAATCAACAGGTCTCCTTTCACAGAGGAGCATGAGATAACTTGACAAACCCTAATAAGCTATGCAAGCAAGTGCTTGGATGACAAATGGATTCTGTACATGCATACAGGATCAGGTCCTGAGAAATGCATACATAAGATTTTAAATGAGCAAATGTAATTTTGCAGTTACTAGATTACAGACGTCAGAGCATTAACTAGATCCAGCCAGGTTTATCCAAATGTCTGTCTGGTTGTACTTACCATCCCTGTTGAATCCATTGTAATTCCTCAGAGCTAGAATGGAAAAGCACTAAACTCATCTCACTTCTGATCTCAGACCAGTTTTACAGTCAAATAATTGTTCCTAATTTGGTGTACCAAACAAACCCTAAGTGAAATCCGCATTGCCCATATAAACGTAATGTTTCCATCCCTAGCTGTGTATCTTTCTAAACAGCAATTTTATGAAGAGGTAGTCATTGTAAAACAGGAGAGAAGCTCTACTCCAGCCTGATGAATAGAGAATCTGGATGCTCCTCTGTTAAAATTTATGAGCTCTCCCCGGATTCAATTAGGAAGTAGGTTGTTTGTGAATAAAGAAGCTTTAAAAAAGAAACGTTAATGAAGCTTGAAACAGAATTTCTGTAGCTGAAGGTCACTGAGAAATTCAGCTCCTCCGCATTCTGGTTTTCTTTCTCCCTTCAGTTATTTTGTGAGATGTTAGTCTTATTTTGAAAGTTCTTTGTGTGCAGGTATCCTTTTGTTAAATAACACATTTTCCAGGTGGTGGTCTTTGGAGTGAAATATTATGAACACTGTTCATAACAGACTGGCAGACGCACACAGGGACAACGCTCACTTCATCAACTTAGAAACAGGGACGATCTCAAAGGCTGAGTAAACCCTCTGATGTCTGATAAAAGACTCCAGTATATGGAGGCTGTTCGTGCCCAAACTTTGCATGTTGAGTACACTTGCACACTTGGTGCTGTGAATAGAAGTGCCACAGCAACAGCAATAATTTAAGATGTACTTTTTAAAAATTCTAATTTCATCATTTCACAGAAGAATAGATCAATATTCCTACAGTTAACATTTTTGTTTAAAACCCTGCTGTGAAATGAAATAATGCATCTTATATTGGCTTGAAACTACTGTGATGTTAATTCCCTGGTTTTGTGTCAGTTAAGGGCAAATTAGCCCTCCAGCTCCAGTCATGACTCATTATGTCATTATGTGTTAGGCACTTACTGTACCTCCACTACTATGCAATTTAGATCCAATAAAAATTGTGACAGCGTTTTTATCCACTTCATTAAGCTACTAATTTCTTGTAAAAAAAATGTACATTAATCTTTTTATAGCTTCATGCAGAGTGGCATATTTTTAGTCTATAACATTGATTAGGTCCTGCCTGAGAATAATTTTCATAGTACTTTTAAAAATGTAAATAAAGTTACTATAATTTAATTTTTCAACATGGTTATGACAGTATTGATCTCAGAATGGAAATGTCAGCTGTATTAAATAAAGAGAACAAATGAAATACAGCCCAAATGTTTAGTGACACAACAAATCACCAAGCACTTCCTAGGCTGTAATGTACGGATATGCCGAGGATGGATGCATCCCAGATAGTATGAATATTGCCTGTTCACTGAGCTAAATATTTCTGAGTAGCAGTCAGGAAATATTTGTCTGCTGGGCATTTGTGAGTACATGCCAAGATGGGAAATGGATGGGGACTGGATGGGAGGAAGTGTCACGAGAGCTTTCCAGCCAATATGTGGCTGGATGTGGATTACTTGCGACTCAGCCACTTTGCAGTTATTTTTCACTTGTTTTCCATGTGAGCTGAGCACAGCTGTTGCGCCTGACACCTAACTGTTGTGAGAGTCCTACATAATGGGGGAAAAAGCTAGGCGAAAGAAAAATCTGAGTCACTCTGCTATCTTAATTTATGTTCTTTTTCTGGTGACCATCCATGTGGTAGCAACACGCCAGGGATGACTCCTTGCTACAGGAGAGGAGAAAACAAGTAGGAGGAAGTTCTGGACTCGCTTGATTTGGGCTGCGAATCTGAAGTGGAAGGTAACTTGGGGGGCGGTGGCCGTGCCTACCTGAGATGCTACCTGAGTAGTGTTACGTGGTACGAAGCGTGATGCGACACTAGGGCAAGCAGCAATGAGCTACCACACCATCAGTGTCACCACGAAGCCATTCGGGGACACTTCTGCGCAGTAACTTGAGTTACTGCGCAGTCCTTTAGTACTAGTGTATGCAAGTACTAAATGACTGCGTAGTCAGCGTCTCGTGTAGATGTGGCCGGCGCTCGTGAAATCCTAGAGTTTGTGACCTCTAAGGAAAGAGAACAGCAGGATTAAAAAAACCAAAACCAAAAAGGACATCAGAAAAGCAGGGTTTCACCAACTTAACTGCTCATTTGTCTCATGGGACTTTGTCTAAGGGGAAAGAGGAGTTCAAGAGAATTGGTTATTTCTCAAGGAGACTGTATTAAGGGTTGAAGACCATGCCCTCTTGTTGCAACGTATGGCTAGGAAATGTAGCAGGAGACCCGCTGAGCCCTCTCAAATCTTGAGACTTTGAAAGTAATCTTGTAAAAAGCAGAAACTTGGTCACATTACTGAAGATGAGGATAAGTGGATAGTATAGTAAAGGCACAAATGCAGACATGGCTAGTAAGAGGCACAAGGCGATGAAACAGCATTCTGTGAGTACGTTAGAAATAAGAGGAAAATCACAGTTAATATAGGTCCCTTACTGAAGGGGGTGGGAAAACTAATAATGGAGACAGTGGAAGTGTTCGATGCCTTTATTCAGTTTTCATAAAAAAAAAAAAGTCAAGGTTAGTAGCAAAGATACAGAGTTGATAATCAACCTGGAAGATGAGTTTAAGGATTACTTAGACAAGATGGATGTTTTCAGATTAGCCTGATGATATTGGTCTTAAAATACTCAAGGAATTGTCTGAACTAATTGTAGATCCTTATTGGCTTTTATTTTGGAGAACTCACGAAGGTCGGGTGAGTTCCCAAAACACTGGGCATGGGGGAATGTTGTGTCCAACTTTTTTTTAGAGGAAAAGAGGGCAGGCGTGGAACAAGGAGGATCCAGAAATGTATAAGACTGGTCAGTCTAGCTTCACTACCCAGGAAGATGCTGACACGTATCATTAAAAAATCTATTTCTAAGCACCTGGAGGTGTTTAAGGTGACAAGGAACAGTTCACGTGGATTAGCTGGGAGGAAGTCATGCTTAACCAATCTGATTTCTTTCTAAGAGACAAAGTGATGGGCTGTGTGGCTGCAAGGGAGAGCTGTGGATATATTTCTTCTTCAGCAAGGCTCCCATTACATATGTACAAGTAAGCTTAGGAAATACAGTTTAGAGGAGCTACTGTAAGATGATTGCATAACTAGTTGGATCATTGTGCTTAAAAATAGTCCTCAGTACTTTCAGTATTTAATGGGAAGGAGGTATCAGTGGGATCCAGGGGCCTGTCTTGGGTCTGATCCTGGTTAGTATCTTCCTTAAAGGTTAGGAGGGTGGAACTGACTGCACACTTACTAAATTTGCAGGTGGTCCCAGAGTGCATGGGGTAGCAGACATCTTGGAGAACAATATTATAATTCAAAAGGATTCTTTCATCAAAGAAATGGTGTGAAATAAACCTGATGAAATTCAACAAGGACAAATGCAAAGTATTGCACTTAGGATGGAAAAGATTGAAAAAAATATGACACACATCTGGAATAGGAGTCCTTCTTCCTAGCTCAAACTGCTATTGTACATGACGGGAAGTTTCTTGCCTAGGCCACGGCTTTACCTTCCATGCAGTCCTTTCTTCAGCAGCTGCTCCATAGTCGCCTTTGATTTCCATGTAGTCATGCAGGAAGCTGTACAATTGACAGAGAGAAACAGTTTTCCCCATAATAAATCTGCTGCAGACGTGTTCTCCGTTCATTGTGAAGGGGAGAAGTGGGAGCCATCTGAGGAGTGGTGCGTCACCAGTTTCTTCCTCCTCGTACAGCAAAGGTCTCGGTCTCCAGCATCTCCCCTGACCAGCTAAGAGGTACTGGGTACGTGGCACTTGCAACCCAAGCCGTTTACATAGGGGTGAATGACCACTTTTGACTCGCATCTGTCTACATCAGGTACCCATTTATGGCTAACAGTTTGCATTGCAATATGTCTTCAGTGTACTTCCTCTTAGAGTTGCAGTTGTTGGATGCATAAGCTAATGGCATTGCCCATTAACAACCAGTAAACTTAAACTTGGCTTCTTTAGGTCCATCTCCTTCTTAAACTGAGAGAGAGAACAAGAGTTGTGTTTCTTTCTCTAGTCTTCTGTGAAATGTTTCACTCCAGCCCAGAGCTTTTTTCAGTCTTTTCAGGTTGATGAACCCTGATACAAATGTTCCCGTTCCTCTGTATTTACTATAAAAGAGTAAAAAACGGAGCGGTGACCAGAGTCAGAAACCTAATTGTACGTATTTTGTGAGAGGGGCAGCGAATCTTGCAAAGGTGTGTATCAGGAGAGAATTGTAACCAGGTACGCAGTGCTTTGCATTCCTCACTCCTTCCCGCGGACTGGATTGCCCTTCTTCACACTTGTGCGGGTCTCACCCTCCCAGTTGGGAAACACTGCCCAAAGCTCCAGTGTCTCAGACCATCCCTGGGCGGCAAGTGTTGAAGTCTCCTTTCCTTGCTAATTAGTCTCTACGCTGCCCAATTTTTGAGCTAGGAGGTGTTGCAGTTTGCAGTTGCCTTTGCCAGATGGTGTTTGATACGAATATTGATGTTAATGGCTTTTAGATAATGACACTCTCTGCAGCAGGGGTTTTATTACAATTATGAACTACTGAGCACTGGAGGGAGATGTTATATTTAGTTACCTTTGTGTAGTATGATGTAAATGTTTAACAGGCAGTTCTTATGAGACGGTGTCTTGGCCTGAATGCTTTGCTGTATTTCAGGTTGGTGGCACGTGATCTGTTTAAATGCTGTCCAATGGACTACTAAGAGGGAGTAAAACTAGGTCTATCACACTTGAAATTATTTATTTTATTTTATTTTTTGAGAAAAAAAAAATGGACAATCTCTGTCTTTCTCTCGCTGTCCTATTACAAGGTATGCTCTTTATCAGGCTGTCTACGAAAGGCATGACTTTGTAGCAACCTCTCAGTATCTGGTACATCAAAAACCTACCTTTTACACTTCCTGAGGGAGTTTTAGCTTCTTCCTATTAAAAATGAATAATAAAATTCTGAGCTTTCATCCTAATGGGGTTAGGAGGAGGTGTTTTGCTTTTTATAGCTACACTGGTGATCGAAAAGTCGGTTGAAACCATCACAAAATTAAGGAAGAGGTCATCATTAGAAGACCGGTGAAAAGGAGCTTTTAAAAAGCATTTCTGAGTTTAATTCAAAGATGATTTCTTACTAGTATCAGTAAGCAGACCCTATGTTCCAAGTCTCTGAACAGAAACAAGGTATGAAACATGCTTTAGGTTCATACAGGAATCCAGAAATCTATAGAAACATACTTCAGCCTGAATACAGCCTTCTTTAAATTATTCTTTCATTATGCATTATATAGTGGGAATATGATTTTTTTTTTTTTTTTTTTTTTTGTAATTCTATTGTCAGTATTATGGAAATGGCATACAATATAAGAGAATATCTAACCTATATGTACCCTTATACCATGAAAAAATATATCAGGCATCCTGTGGAAGGCTTGTAAAACAGGGCTTGTGGTAGCCAGAATGGACTCAGTATGGTAAAACTATATATTTTTTTCTTCTAAGGTATGAGATGAAAAGAAAGGGAGACCAAAAAAAGGAACCAGAAGAAAAAAATGTGTGAATTTTTTTGTGTTGGCAGGTCGAATAAAATCTCAATGTGAATTCAAAGTCTAGATGAGGAATTTTCTCCATACTTTCTTAGACTAATAATTTTGTTCTTTTTCTTCTCTCCTCATTTTATTTCCTCATCTGTGACATCTGCTGGAAAGCAGCAAGACTAATAAAACTGCACTAAGCTTCCATAATGCCAGTGATTGATCTGGTGGGTGTGAGCAGATTAATCAATGAGAATTTTACACTGTTCTCTTCCCAAGGGGCAGCAGCCCCCAAAACTGTCCAATTCTCTGATGTGTCAAGAAATAGCTACTGATTACTATGGCAGTAATTCTAGACCTGACCAGCCAGAAATTGAACCCTGGTCACTTACAGGCTATAAATTGCAAAAGTCGAGCTCCTAACCCAATGAGCTACTATGATGGTTTATGCATCTTATTACTAATGAACTGCCTAGAGGCACTAAAGCCATAATTGGTGTTTTATGACACTGTGATTGGGAAGCTTGCTCTCTCTATATATCGATGTCTCTTGCGCTGTGTTTTGTGCGCGCCTGTGCCAATACTAGGGAACAGGGGTACGATGAAGACCACGGCCTTACTGGTGGGACTGGTGATTCAGACATACATATCTCTAATTGTGGGTCTGATGATTCAATTCTGACTCAATCAAAGCTCCTTCTGATATTAGCGGAAATCCTGACCGAGTAAGGCCTGCAGGATTTGGGGGTGTGAAATCTTCATTTGACGGTACAACAGGTTGGCGCATCCTTGGAGCTGCAATTGCAACATGCTATTGTGAATTCCTTTCAGCAGTATTGGTTTTAGTAAAATAGAGCCACTACCTCCAGCTGTGAGTTAATAAACAAATAATAGTGTAATGTTCTTATGTTGTCCTCTTAAGCTTCTCATTTTTAATTGGCTTCTGGAGAAATTGGAAATAGAAGTATGAACCCCTTACTCTTCTGCCTTATGCTCCATTTTTTTTCCTTGAGTCAGATAGATAGTTTCTGGAATGTAGAAGAGAAGCTGCCAAGGTGATTAACATCACAAGTTTAAACTTTAATGTGTAGGCACCTGTTGTTCAAATCAAATACAGCTAATTAACTGTATTTAAATACTCTACATTACATTTTAGTCGAAACAGGCAACTTATCCAATCAAATTCTAGAACGTGAAAAATGCACGAATCTGTCATGAAAGTTATCTCTTATTACATGTAGCCCTTAGATTCCTGGATTCAGCGAAGGGTGTTTTTGGACAGTGCGAGGCATTTAAAGGTACAAAAAGCTTCACGTGTGCCAGAATAGAACTGAGACTCTTCTGCAGAACCACCGGATGAAAGGATTTTTTCCTAGAGGGACATAAAAAAGATAGTGGCAGTGTTCTTTTAATTTCATACCTCTGAGAAAAAGTGGGGCAAACTTTAAGGCAAGTGGTAAAACCAGACTATTTTTAAACAGCTGGCTAGGAGGTGCCCCCTCATACTCTGAAAGTGGTGTTTCATAGCTAGAAAAATCAGCTGTTTTCTACATGGGTAGATATTTGTTTTTCAAGATAATTGGTGCTTTGCATTTTCAGCAGAAGGCAGAATTTGGTCCTTATTATTCACACAGTCTGTGGGTGTGTCTACACATGCAGTTAATGAGAACGAATATACTTTGGCTCAATTTGAGCCGGAGTAAACTAATCCTGACATCACAGTCTACACGTGTTTCAACACACTATTTTACTGCGGCATAGGATAGTACCTGTATCTGACAGGACTATCCTATGCTGGAGTAAATCTACTGTTCACTAATTGTGGCACACATGTAGATGGTGACGGTTTACTGCGCATTAATCTGATGTGTAGCAAAACGCATGTGTAGACCTGCTCTGTGTGGTTATTAATAATGATCAATCATTTTGCTTTGTTCTGACTGCATGGACTTTTGCCTTGGTTTTAGAGAGACTGTCACAAAAAATCTCTCTTATTACTCTGTGTCCAAACTTCCATCATTCCTCCCATATTTATCTACATGGATAACATTTGAAAGATCTGTGCAGAATGGAAGACAAGACTTGCTCTTAGCTCAAAGTAATTTTATAATTTCTTTACAAGTAGCGGTTGGTGTTACTCAAACCATGTTCTGGGACTATGCAGTTCGTAGATTTGGATATATTTTGCTTTGGTATTGGCCCGACTTCTGTAAGCAAGAAAACTTCTTTGTGCAAATGGTTCCAGGTTCTATTTTACTGTGCAGGTTACAGTTTCCTTATGCCTTTATTTTGCCAGTGCTGATCGGTGGATAAGTACTAGAGACTGATGAGTATGAACAGGCTAGAAAGTATGGCTCAGAGAAACACATGAGCAACTGGAAGTGCTTGCCTGGGTTCTTTAGGTTTGCTTGTATGCCAGGACTTTGTGGTTGTGAATGGGCCGGGTACTCTTTAAAAGGAGCCCTTCTCACAGCTGTCCAGCTCTTACGTTTCATCTCCTCGGTGAATCAGGAAACGCAAAAGAGCGTGAAAAGGTAAAAACAAGAATAAGCCAAATCACTGTGAATTTCATGAAGAAGTTGGGTTCAGTTAGGAGTTTGGATGAAGCATTGGGTGTTATTGCTTTATAAAAATCAATGCTCTATCTTAATTTCCTTAATTAATAGCACCACCCAGTAGCTGCATTTAAAGTTAAGTATACTATCTAAAAAATTGGAAGGCATGTGGTTTATGTATTTGCAATGTGTGAGTGAGTGGTACTCTTTAAGCAGCAACAATATTAGCCTTGACAACCCTAAATGAAAAGTTAACTCTCAAAATAATAGGGTTTAAAAAAAAAATATATGGACTTATTTGTAGCTGCCTTCTGCAGAACCTGTTTCTGCTTATTAAAACCATGCTGAGATTCTGGGACTGAATTTAGAAAGAAACAAAACCAGAAACCACCACGCCAAACATGGAGAGATTTGCAATAAAAGTTGTGAATTAACAATGCATATTAAAAGCTAGCTCTTGAAACAAAATGGAGACTGCAGATTTGACGATGTAATTTAGTTTATTATATACTGTTTATGTAAAGGGATGATGAATACAATAGCTTTTTTAAGATTTTGATTCCACCCCCCTTCTAATATTGTGTTTTATTAATGGATACTGGCATTGTGATTGCAGAGTCCTCAATAAATGCTTGTTTTTGAGATGTCCTATTCAAACACGTGCCAGATCAGAATTCATCAGTTTTGCTGCAGTATGCTTTTTTCAATTCTAGTAATGGCATTTGTTGAAAGAATGAGTTAATTGTGAGTTAGTGAAAATATCTGTAGGAAGAGCTAAAAATTGTATAGCGTTGACTAAAATTTACAAGTTATAAATATAATTTAAATCCATTGGACTATACATTCTTTAGAAACTAACTGTGTCGAGTGCAGCAAATGTGATTAGTGAATGTGAAATAAATCATGTTTTTGCTACATAACTGATTTTAAAATGAGCCAGAAATACGCTGGGCATAAAGGACGCTCAGAACTCAGACCATGAACAGGGAAAAAAAATTGCAAGTTGGAATGACTTTAAAAAAATGCATTTTATGTTCTGTATTTATACAAAAAAACAAACAAGCTGACCCCCCCCCCCCCCCCCAAAAAAAAACCAAACCCCAACCCCCACAAAACAACAAAACCCTCCCTGAGATTAAAATAAAATCAGACTTAAAGGAGCATCAGCTATCTGTGAGAAGTATAACCAAATTTGTTCTGCCTAATGACTAAAAAGTTAAAATAATATGTACGCCTCTGGGTGATTTGGTTGTTATGTGCATAAAGCATTATTCTAACACATCCTTTTCAGCCAGTTGCTTATTCCCCATTCTACCGCTGACTGCTCTTTCTTTTCTTCTAATTGTGGTTTTTGCAAAGTCACATCCATTAGACTGATACGTGCTTGTGTCAGAGTCTGCGTCGAGCCCTGTTACCCTGTCGTCTGCGGGGCTGCCTCCTACCAGATTCTCTGTTATAACAACATTTCTGCGAGAGGAGGCCGCTGCACTTTGGCTCAAATTGCATTAACCCCCTTATAACTGTCCTCATTATGACAATACTGTTTTATGACATTGGAGACACTTGGCACCTGAGCAGTCAGTTTTATAGGGTTCACAGGATATTTTTAGCTTTTTTTCCCTTTTCAATAAGAGTTTATCTTTACATTTAAGTACTACCCAAGACGACGTTTCCTGCACCCAATTTACTAGCAGATAAGAGGGAAAAATCTTATTTTAGTAAAAGGTGTGAATCTAACTTAGTCCTGGGTTAAGGTACCAAATAATTGCTGCTGTAGTCCAGATAGGTATGTCGTAGACAGCAGCAGTGCAACCTTCATATCTGCTGCTACCACCGACAGCCTGCACACATGGGTTTTTAGTGCCCTTAGCCCAGTTAGTTGGTGGGCTTCCTACTGGGAGTGTCAGTCTGGACCAGTTGCTTATTTTCACAATAAATCCTCTGGGAATGGGAACTGAAGATTGTTCCTCAAGTTCACTTGACAATCACTCACTAAATGCAAATAAATCTTTCCAATATTTATGCAAACACATCCGTACAGAGCATAGAGTCGAAGAAACACAGAAAATTAAGAGACCTCAGGAGGGCATACTCATCTCACCTAGACAGGCAAAATGTGTACACAGGTGTTTTATCTTTAAGCTCTTGGTAGAAAGTTTGTAAGTGCTGGGAAGTTTTAGGTAATGTTTCCTTTCCGGCTGAAAGCAATGACCTTTAGAAGCTGTAATTTGGTTCTTGCCATTGCCTTCCTGGAATTGCAGTGGCAGCAATTATCCTTGGATATATGGACCCCAACCATCTCCGCTGTATCGCCGGGGTGGATCCTGACAGGTTTGCTGCAGATTATTTTAGACGAGTTCTGCACTGATAGGTAGTGCCAGTGTTGGGGTAGGTGCAGAAGTGCTAAGGGATCAAGATATGGTATCTAAAAAACAAGCATTATTTTCTTGCTAATTCCAGAGCTAGGCACTCATGTTATTTCCACTCAATTTACCCCAACCTAATTTATTTAAACTGGCTGAATAGATTTCAAAAGTGTTTTAAGTGTGATAAATAATAACTATTTATTTAGGAAAATCTGTTGGTATCACTTAGAAACTGCCTGTATTTGTCTAACTGATGCTACTGTTTATTTATAAATCCTGTATTTAGTTTCTACGCTCTGAAGAATAAATAGCAAAATTGAGTGAATTTCCTCATATATATATTTTTAGTTGTTTATTTTGTCTTCCAGGGTATTAGGAATATATGTAATTAGCTGTCTTAATATTTCAAACTGTGCGTGCTGTAATTGCCTTTAGTTTGACATTCAACAAATATGTGGAAAAGTATAAACGTGAACAAAATAGATATCCTTTGTAAAATGGGAAAGAAACAGTTGCTGGTAGGTCGAACATGGGAAGATAGTGTTGCTTTCACGTAGTTTTTATAAAAGACTCTCCCATGAGGGTCCTTAAAAACCTTTCACATGGGATTATAGCATGAATGCTGTTTCTGTTCAGTTTGGTTAATCCAGGACTTTTTAATGTAAGTGATCTGACATGTTTCCAATCAAAGACTCATGGGTTATACAGTAAAAAACAAAACAAAACCCTCTTGCCTCTTTCTGGTTTTTGTGTACATATTAGCATACTGGGAAAAAATGTCACTTTCTAGTATACGAGTTGCTTACAAGGAGCTTTATCTTGGTATACTGAGCAAAAATAATAATAAAAAAAAAAATCCTGCTGGGTAATAGTCATGTGAATCTTTTTTAGTTAGGCTCCTATCCGTATGTGTTTTCTTTCTCCATTGTGAATTGAACTCCTAGAGGGTTCACTTGCAATTGGGGAGGGCGATAATTTCCTTTGCCCTCTAGATGGCTGTCTTGTTCTCTCCTCCGAGCGTATCGTGCAAAGTTATTTTCAATAGGGTAGGGCCAAAAAAGACGGTGAGATTGGGGCTATCTGCATCTTTACAACAAATGCGAATGTCAGGTACGTGCGACTATACCGTTGTAACCCTGCTGCAAACAAATGTCAGCTGATGTGCCATGCGTGCGGCACTACTAGGGGGGGAAGCGTAGATGTTGCACTAAAAAATTTAAAATGTTTTCTATTTTTAAAGAGAGAATAGGATCAAGAATAGCTGCTCCTATGGTTCTAACAACTTGCATAATCTTTGTAGTACTT
Source organism: Alligator mississippiensis (assembly GCF_030867095.1). NCBI lineage: Eukaryota > Metazoa > Chordata > Crocodylia > Alligatoridae > Alligator > Alligator mississippiensis. Next base: position 1,717,785 of record NC_081829.1, on the reverse strand, counting down.
CTTCAAGTAAGTGGGAAGGAACTTTCTCTTTAAACGGAGAAACAGTTCAGAGCAGATTGGCAACTCTGCCGAACTCTCTAAGGCTCCATCATCCGAAGGAGCGAGGAAAAGATCATCCTGAGCTGAAACTGTTTTCTTGTAGACTTCTTCTTTCCTTCGATTTAGAGCATACAAAAGCTTTCACCGGGAATATTGTCCACTGCCGTCCCTGGTGTAATGTTCTTCTTGCCAAGAGCTTGACTGAGACCACCAATCATATTTAATTTGTAGTCCCAGACAGACTCGAACCCAGTTCTTCACAGCTCAAAGAGCAGTGAATTAATCATTGTAGTGTCAAGTCATCTTGGATGCCTTCTCAAAAACAGTCTCCTTGCAGGAGATGATTTCCTGATTGCAAACTAAATAATGAAACAAGTTTTTTTCAGGTATTGGATCTTTCTCTCTCTTGTATAGCCACTTGTAATGTAATGCAAAACAAACGCCTCACATTTTTATCCTTTAAAAGACTGGAAAATCTATAAGCAGTTTTATCTGTAAACGTGAAAGTGAAGGTTACCTTCAAGCATTTGGATTTAATTTTCAGCAGCATATTATTGCAGCACTTAAAAAAACCAAAAACCAGAAGGAGTCACAGACTAGATAGGTTAGATCAGCAGCTCCCAAACTCTGACGCATTGTGCACCACCGGTTTAAAATGATACAACCTTAAGTAAGTACCACCAGTACATTTTTGCCATATAAAGTAATTATAATAAATCTGCTAATGCCTACCACTGACAGGTTGTCTGCATACCACTGGTGGCACTCGTACCACAGATGGGGAACCGCTGGTTTAGATAACTTCAAGGGGATGCTCGGGATGTTATGTTGGTTTCTGCAAAATCTACAAAGTGTCTTGTCTGAACCTGTGCTAGAAACTCAAATTAAGGCCATTTTTAGGTTCAGATCATTGTTATTTTCCCCCAACCTTCTCTCCCGATTCTTTTTGATCTCTTTGTCTTGTTTATTCTTCCAGTGTTTGTAGCATGCCTAGAAAGCAGGAGGACCCACAGGAACCTTGTACCAAGGTTTCCGGCTTGACTTGGAAATGAGAAATTTAGATGAACTGTGACTCCCAAGCAGGTTTGTTTAGTCCCAATGACCTCTCAGGAAGTGATCTTTATCCCAGCAATACATTTTAGTAAGTCTACAGCTTAAAAAAAAAAAAAAAAAAAGGTTGTAATTCAGACCATCATTTGTATGAAGAAGAGCCAGGTGTTGTCTCTTTATGTTGTGGGCATTACTAAGGAATTGATCATCTTGGCATGTCAGTGCTTTATGGTGACATTTAGCACTTACTTAATGCTCTGCACATATTACCTAAGGAATCCTCACAATTTGGGAGCTGCGTATTTAAGTTTTCCCATCCTTATTTTACTAAAGGTGAGGGTGCCACATCTGCCTTCAGCTCTTGCTGGAGCTGTATTATCTCCTTTAGTTTTCATGGGGGCAGCTGGAGTACACTGTCACCAACCACCTGTGCCCAAACTACATCTCTTCCTGAGCCCAGATAGGCAAGGTTCCTTGGGTAGATGTGATTATCTGTTATTAGACCAACTGAGTGGTTGGAAAAAAAAGTTCTTGGCAAGGTTTCGGGCGCAGTCGCTCTTCACCAGGCATGGGGAGTCCTTGGAGTCTCAGATCAGCAGAGACTCCCCATGCCTGATGAAGGGTGACTGAAAGCTTGCCAAGAACTTTTTTCCAACTACTCATTTGATCTAATAAAAGATCTCACATCTACCTGGAGAAACCTGGCCTGCCTATGTCCTTAGACCAACATGGCTACAGCAAAATGAGCCCAGATAGACCACTGGCTGGAGAGACCTCCCCAGGAGAAAACTAGATAAAGCTGTGGCTTAGGATGTTAGTTTTTAGGAACAGCGAGGCCTTCTAGGTTGATCCTGTTTCAAAACTAAGGCCAAGAGTCTCAAAAGTGGGTCTTTGAGGTTATTTTTCCTCTCCTCCCAGATCCTCATTTGGCTCCTGAAGTAGCGGATCATTTTCAGAAGAGGTGAACACCTTTCCTGCTGGGTGTTTTTTCTTTAGGTGCCTGAAGAAGGGCTTGGGTCTAGCTACTGAGACCCAGCCTTTGCACTAGGCATTAGCTTCATAGCTTTCTATAAGGCATAATGTTGAGGGTATACAAATAAACAGAAAAGACACTGTAATAGTGTGGAGTGACATCCTGGCTCTGCTGAACCCAATGGGAGTTTTGTTACTGTCTTCAGCCAGGCCAACATTTCACCTCTGGTATTCATGTATAAAATGATGCCCTCAGCTTTTCCTTGACATTCATTTTAAACCTGTACTATAACTTCATGGAGGGCAGACTTCGTTTAGCATTGGTCTGTTCTCATGAGCACATAATGATATTTTTCATTATGAATTGGGGGTAGGATGCAATATTTTGATTTGTTTTGAAATGCCTTCCAATTTTTTGCTAGAACCCTCCGTAGTTAACAGACAAGAAAAGTCAGTGATGGCACAGTCATCACAAGTTAACAGATCAGAAAAGTTGGCAAGCGCTGGTGGGTACGAGTTTGTTGGGGTTTGTGGCATAATCGGAGCAGTGGCCCCAGTGAAACGTGGAAAGAAGAAAGCTCTGATATTGTAGCCCCCAATTTTCTGGGTGTTGGTAAAGAGAAGAGTCCATTACAATAACGCAGACGCGTTGCATATGGTTTTGCTTTTACATTTCTACATAGATTAATGCCAGGATGAAATAATCTTTTCCTCTGTACTGAACTGTCAGAAATTAAATGTATCCATGAACAACAAACTGAATTTGTGATTAGATTCCTTTTGACACTATAATTAAGCCGGTAGTGTTTAATAAGTGTTACAAGCATTTATGAACTCTCTTTAAGAAGTTGAACATACAGGTAACTGGGTGATTTTTAAAAAAAAATTTTTTAAAGCCTTTGCTTTCTAAGAGAGGTGGTTAACATTTTCAAGCATCAGTCTGTGTTGGTAAGGAGATGTACCAATTTCCGCACATCAATAATTAGCTCATATTGATAGTAACCTTGGTTTAAAAGGGGACTGAGTTCATCTCCCTCGTACAGTAGGTTATAATGTAAGAGGTAAGCAGTTATGCTAACTCCAGGATTACGGATGAATCATGTTGTTTGAAGAATCATGTAAAGCATGCCGTGATCTGATCAGTCATTCATCATAACTTCTGTGTCATGCAGACTTTTTTTGTGTAGAAGAGCAAAGTAATTGGTATCCATCACATGTACTACTGCTAAGATCACAATTTCCATGACAGTACTGCACTTTAATGGAGTCTGTCAACTTAGCTTAGGCTGTAATGGCTCGCAGCACATCAGTCTTAAAGAATACATGAATTTGTGATGCAGTTAACAGTAACGTGTCACGCAGAGGAAGTAATTGTATCCCAGAACTCTCTTTGGGACAGGAAGTTGGTGGAGAGCATTGTTCCAGTGCAGTTAAGCTGCATAAGCGGATAAGCAATAGGAAGGGAACAGATGTGCAGCCCAGAAAGAACAAACAAAAGGACCTTAAGGCTTGGCAAGTCTTAGGGATGCGCTTCGTGCTTTCTATTTAGCTTTCCTGGTCTGATCTGCAAGGACCGCTTTTATTTAAAGTGGATGGTCTTGGAAACATTGCTTATTTCTAACCAATGAGATTGCTTGGAGAAATTGAAAAGCCGAGCTGGTGTCAGTCTTGCAAGGATGCATCTAGCTTGACATTCTGTGCACTCTGTATTGTGGAAAATGCCAAGGACTGGGGTAGGTTACAGCTGCTGATTGTGCCTCTGCGTTGGTGTTCGTAGTACTTTGACTCATCAGAAGTAGCTGCTGTGATCACTCAAATATGTCAGATATAAGTGCACAGAAAGTCCGGAGATTTTTATCCTCTCTGTTTGAAAAACGGAAAGTATTTTTTCATGACAGCAGAACAAGCTGCTTTTCCATTCACACAGTGTCGAAGTTTAGAATAGAGTCGGGGTGCGGATAGCTCGACATGCCGAGAGCAGGCATTCATTTTTATTTTGCAAATTGTTGGATTATTGAACGAGGCGGAGGAAAGAAAGCAGAGAGCAATCAATGCCTTTGTTTACTCCTGTGTGTGAGGCTGTGATCAGTTAGATTATGCTCGGCGAGAAGATTATTAAGTTTCTTTTTCTGCTGCAATCTTTGTGTTTTTCCTCGATGATAGTCTTCCCCAAATAATGTTCTTCAGTTTAAAAAAAAAAAAAAAAAAGATAATGTTTACATTGAGAAATTTAAGACATTGTTCAGGTATTTCTAAAATGCAGTTCCTGCAGCAGTATTCTCCTGGTTTCTCCGCTTGTGGGTGATGATTCGTACCACTGAGCGTCCTATTAATCGTTTGCATTTCTGCATGTGATTGTAACATTCATTTGTAATTTTCCAAATGCTTTCCTGTGACTGACATCACTGACTTTCCACCATTCATTAACATGAAGGCTGTTTTGCTTTATGGGTGTGTAACCTGGATGTTGTATTGGTGGTATTTCTGACTGTCGAGGAAAGCCCGTCGGCAGCTCTTGCGCTCCTTCCTGAAGGTTCGGTGGCTTGACCAAGTATCCGACGCACAGGTGCAATGAATGATTTGGTTGCTGTCACAAAGAGCCAGCTCTGTGGGGTTGGCCATGTCTCGGACACAGGTGAGGAGGGTGCACCTCGGCAGTTACAGCAGGGAGACCGTGGCCAGAGAAAGTGAGGCCGATTGGAAAAATATATGGTGAGGTCTATTGTAGTCCCATTGTGTTCAGAGAAGGATGCTGAGTGACTGCTGGGAGTCACAGGCTGCAGACAGTCCAAGAGAGGGTTGACCTCTTAAAGCAGCAATGAAGTGATGAAAATACCTTAGACTTAAGTCAGAAGCAACCGTAATGGAAGTTGCAGACCATGTCTCTACCGTAAGACTGGGGGTGGCATTGCAGGAAATGTGCTGAAAGCTTCTCGTTGCGAGTTGGCCTAGTGAGTCGTGCAAATTCATCGCCCTACTGAAACCCTTTGGCCACCTCCTCAGGCTGAGCTGGCTAGATTGATTAGCCCCAGATGCCTCTGCTGGTTCATCTCCAAGTCCAGGGGATAGATCACAGCACAGATAAAGCCTTATCTGGAGGTGTTTTCTTCTAGTCTATTTTTAAGGGGAAGGGTTAGAGAAAAGCACTAGTGTCACGCATTGGCGTTAAGGGTATCCGAGGGCCTAGTTACACGCCCATTGACTTTAGTGGGAATGCGATTAAGTCCAAGTTAATAATCAGCAAGAAAAAAATACAGCGTTTTTATAGTTCTGTTTTCTTTTGTCATCTTCCCATCCCAGCCAGGAACAGGACCAGAGGCCTCTGCATTGCAGAGCAGTACGGTGACTTACTGAACTGCATGAGAATCCATTTTCTGTTCATCAGAGTTACTTCTGAGGCTTTTAAGCAGTAGTCCAGCACACAGAAGATGTATGTGATTCACACATTCCTTTTACTCTTCAAGCTCTTCTCTTGAAATATTGCCTGAGCCCAGGTTTCAAAACTTGATGGGAGCAAACGCATACAGGCAAGCACGGCCGGGATCTTTTAACCATCAGTTCTTGCTCTTTGCTCTCTCTTGCTTTTACTCTTTGCAATTTTCTCTGAATCTTGTAGGGTTTTTTTCCACCGCTCCATTATATGCTTCTACAACTACCATATCTATTTTTTTTCACTTTGTCAGAACATGAACTTTAAAATTGTATAAGCCACTGCACAGATGGCAGGCAGGCAAGAGAAAGTTATTGTTACAGGAAAAGGGCACTGAGCGGTGCTCCCCTTAAGTAACAGGTCCAAGGTCTTTAAAGTGTACAGATACCCTTTACAGGGCAGTCATAGCCTAGCAGAGTTAGTGCTAGGAGTCTGTAGATCTGATTTCTCTGACATAAATCTAGTGAAGAGCAACAAAAATGATGAGCGGTCTGGGAAAGATGAGTTACAAGGAAAGGCTGAGCGCATTGGGATTATTTAGTCTAAAGAAGAGAAGACTGGAGAGGGGGGTTGTTAATGGGCTTCAAACACCTGAAGGGCGGTTATAAAGAGGGTAGAGAAAGACCGTTCTCTTTGGCTGCCGCGGACAGGACAAGGAGCGATGGACTCAAAATGCAGCAAGGGAGGTTTAGGGTTAGGAAGAACTTTCTCATTGTTAGGGTGTTTCAGCATTGGAGCAGGCTGCCCAGAGCAGGTGTGGGATGACATTTTCTAGACCAAATTAGACAGACCCTTGGCTGGGATGGTTTCATCTGGGATGATCCTGCCTTGAGCAAAGGCCTGGATTAGATGCAGCTTCCTGAGGCTCCTTCTATGATTCTTTGCAATTACAAAATAACCTTGCACAAGTCACCTAACCTTTCTGTGCTTCGTTTTTACCATGCATAGAAACATGTAGGTCTGAAAGACTGCCAGTAAACTTTCCTTTTTTCAGTTCTTATTAGCAGTTCTGGATTCTGTTAAAATCCAGATCAATTTTGAACAGTTTCTCCAGTGCGTAAGTCTACCAGACCTTCCTGCCCATCTTCAGCAGAAAAGTGAAAGTTATAATTAGGCATAACTACATGGATAATAGAAAGTAAAATTTACCACTGTGTGTGTGTGTGTGTGTGTGTGTGTGTGTGTGTGTGTGCGTGCGAGAGAGGGGGGGGGTATGTACAAAATTTTCAGTTGCAGGTTAGGATTTAGACAATGTGTTAGATCTTGCTTTATATCTATATGTGTGTGACACTGCTTTAGCTGGATGCTTTCAGGTCTTGCACATGTAATGAAATATGTTAACCCTACAGCTGCATGTTCCTGCCAGTGTTCAAGACTTTCGCAATAATATTGCTGGGTTTTGTTTTTTTTAATGTTTTCTCTCTCCTTTTGTGAAAGTCCCATACAGATAACTGACTATACACAAAATGGTGTTGAATGCAGAAAGTTAATATTGTAATTGCAGTGAAACTGGTAGCAAATAGGTAAAGCTTTATGATTTAAAAAAATTAAAATGTGGGTGGTGTATTCTTAGGACTCCAGGGGCACAGAGTAACCAGTAGCACTTCCTCCACCAGGACTTTCCTGCTGTTGTTGTTAAAGGGTTTATTGAAAAGGAGTTCATCCTATTGACTTGTTCAGTTATGAAATCTGTTCCTTGAGTGGCTGCTCAGAGATGTGTGGAAATATCAAGAACCGCATGTCTCAAGTGGCAGAAGTGCTGGAGATGGTAGGATGTGCTGGAGATGATAACTATTGAACTGTTTGTTCTGAAACCAGCTGTTTCTGGGGATGCGTGCACACAGGCGTGCGCACACATGCTGTCATTATGTGATGGATACCAGCATACAGTAATAACCGTGCAGGGAGGGCTATGGTTTTTATCTAGTTAAAAAGATAATATCTGTATTTTACATATCTAATGGAGGTCATATAATGTGAGAACTGTATCCTTCCTTCAGGTTAGCTTTCTAGCAGTGAATCCTCAGGCTGTTATAGCTAAACCAAGGAAAAAGATTAAGGAAGGTATATTTGAGGAGAGAATTAATTTGCCACTTTAAATCCAATCCTAATCTGATAAGGTCCTGAAAGGCTGTACAGTGCCATCTGCGGTGTCTTGATTTTGTAGCACAGGGCATGCAAGATGGGAACATATCTGCACTGAAGAACAGATGATGCTGAATGCAGAAGAGAGCACAGGAGAAACGACACGACTGAAACAATCTCTGGTCACAACGTTAAGAGAAATTCGGCATTTCTTCTACCTCTGTATTGCCTCTATAAAGGGTTGTGTAGCAGGTAAAATAATGATACCTAAAAATTCATGCTGCCCTGCTGATCTGACTTGATCTTTCAGTGGCTTTTCATACAGACGATAATGAGGTGCTGGTAAAGCATTTGCATGACTGATACTCTGCAGTTGTTGATGCCTGGGACTGGTACGCTACTGGTTGGGACACCTATCACTGGTGGGGTCCAGCCTCCCCTTCTCACTCAGGGGCATAGCCTTGGGTTGGCTCTTGGATCCTCTGCTGCACCTGGATCCTCAGGTAGCCGCGGTGGCTACACGTGCATTTCACCAACTGCATCTGCAATGCACCGTACGTGAGACTGGCCTTGATGGCTGTCTGGAAGCTGCAGAATGGGTTGGCCTGTCCTCTGACAGGGTGCGTCACCAGGAACATATAATACCAGTGCTCCAGAGTCTGCACTGCCTTCCCGTAGTCGTCTGGGTGCTGTTTTTGACCTATAAGGCAGCATTAAATGGCCTGGGCCCTACATACCTAAGGGACCTTATTCTCCATTATGATTCCTAAGGCCAGCTGAGAGCAACCTCCTGCACATACCATCAGCGTGCTAAGTTCACCGAGATTATTCTTTACCAATTTCTCCTCCTCTCTGGAGCGCCCTTCCCCTTGAGGCCGGCCAGAGCCCAAGCCTGGACCCCTTCCTGAAGCGTGGGCAGGTATCGCAAGCAGGGCTAGGCTGGGATATTGTTTAGGGGGGGTCCGTTTTATTTTGATACTCTACCTGCTTTTACAAATTGTTCGGTTCTCTTGCTTTGTTCTTTTGTTCATTTTCCAGTTTTATGTGTTGTTTGGTTTTCTTACCATAAGCTGCCCGGAGACTTTGTTGGGAAGCGTGAAATATAAATCTCATGAATGAATAAATAAGCAAATAAGTGTGCTGTATTCTGTAAAGGTGTTTACTACTATTTTATGCTCTTTTACTTGTAGTTGCTGAAAAGTGCCAAGTTACAAAGGTAGTCAGTGGTGGAGGTGCTTCTATCTCAGCCCATGCTCTAAGTCTTGCGCTACAGGTATTGATCTGATTGATCCATCAGCAGATGGAAAGAGCGCTTCTTTAATTCCTTTATTTATTTATTTTTGGCGTGGTTTGAGACCCAAATCATTTGCATTACCTTTGACTAACTAAAGATTAATTCTCTAGCTTGCATTTCCTACTCCCCCCCCACCCCTGCAATACATTATGGCTCTTGGACAAAAAATACTGTTTTCGCCATTTATTTTTGTCTTCCCACGAAAACACCGGAGTGAAATATTGTGGCTAAAGCCTTTTGTAGACCTAGTCCATTTATATTTCTGTTAAGGATAATTAATAATTGTTCTCTGAGAGCTGAGTAACTCTGTGGAGCAGTTCAAATCCATTTAACAACAGGCCTATGCTACGTTGCTTTTACTTTATAGCAGGTTACAGTGTGAACTGTAACTGGAAACTTTTTTTTTTAATTCTGAATTTTACAGTGAGCAGAAATTTACATTTTCCCCTTCTCTCTCTGAAAAGCTTTCAGTAAACTAGGCTAAAATAATTTGCTAGAAGGACCGCTTCCTTTGGAGTAAGAGGGCAATATGTACTTATTACTATGTTCCCATTGTCCTGAGAGAAAGGATGGTCTTCAGTTCAGGAGCCTGGGAGACATGGGATCTGGGCTCAGTTGCAGACTCCCTGCCTGTCTTTCGGCAAGTTGTTTCAGTCTCTCCACAACTCTGTTCCTTATGGGGATTTTAGCACCTCCTTTTTAGTCGGCTTTGTATCCCTGAGACACTCCAGGGCAGGGACTCTCTTGCTAAGTGTTATATATATCACCTAATAGAATGAGACTGTGACCTTTGCTGGGACCTCTACTTGTTATTGGAATATAAAACTCCATCTATAAGCCTTCTGTTTTGTGAAACAACTATTTAGATGACAATATTCCCTTTCCTCTCTGTCCTCCAATGCCTCTGTTTTTGGGGGATGTGATTGTTGAAATAAACATGAAGTGGATGAAGTGGTGTGCGTGTGTATCCTATGGATAATGAGTGCAAATTGGATCAGCTTCTCTGTCACATTTCAGTCGCTGATACACACCCCATCAGTAACTGCAGCACAATCTGCTCAGACTGAGTAGGCTGCGAGTTGGCTCCGAGCCTTGCAGAGTGAGAAACTTTCACATATCAAAACTGTTCTGGGCCAATTTAATAAACTTCTGCCACCTCCATCCTAGCCACAATGTTTTAATTCTACAATCTTTTCTCTGTTTTCAAGCATATACAACAGTGGAAAGATTTATGAATTCAAGGCAGAAGAAAAAATAAATTCTCGCTGGACAACAGATTTTTCCCGTCCTGAGATTTCTTCCTTACCAGCTTGAAAACAACATTTTCCCACCCAGACTTCTACTGCTGTTGGAATTATTTAATGCTGTTAATTAATTTCCTAATTAGAAGGCTCATCACTTAAAGGAAAGACTGATTTAAAAAAAAAAAAATCCTTATCTAAATGACTGTGTGTGTGAACTAAATGGCAGAACATCAGAAATGTAAGCAGAGGGCTTTTCCACAAATAGGCAATTATTGTATTATTCCTCATTAAGATGTAGCTGTTTAGTTTAGGAGTTGTCAGATTATTTTGCAATTTTTTAGGTTAATAACTCTTGTTTTATTGGACTCTTGTGCTACAGACGACAATAAAATATCAAAAGGGGTTTTAAGACTAAAACGTGTAAGGAAGTCACGCTTTACTCGCAATAGGCTGACACATTTGAAATATGATTTTCAGGAAGCTGTTGAAAGGAGCTTGTAGGAGCAGGCATTTCTCCAAAAAGGATCTCATGATGAAATTCCCTCTGATATTGTGAATAGAAGAATACATTTATGAAGCTAAGAGGGTGAGAATCCCTCTGTGATAGTGGATAGTAACACTTACAAGGCTCAGTGTTACTTACAGTACTTACAAGTGGTCTCTGACTTTTAAAAGTCTTTTTGTCATATTTCTCCCCACGGGGTTGAGAAAAGCAGCTGTTCATCTGGATAATAGATATGGGCTAGGCTGTGTCAACAAGGATATGGCAAAGTCGGTTTAAGGAATCTGACCTGCGATCCCGTGAAAGAGCTAGTGTCAAAGCAGCTGTTGCTCTGCGGGGCGCACGTTCAGATTCGGCTATTTTTAAGGGCATTCATGTATTTTGTAAACGAGGTCCGTGAGAGCCTAACTCCTGTGTCTGACCGTGATGGGTATCGATCCAACTGAATGAAGTGAAGGCAGGAACGGTGAGACGCTGTGCGATCCAGTGCCAAAGTGACCGTGGCCAAAGATGTCAAGTAATGCGCTGGGTCAGCCTTGCACTCTTCTCTTTCTCCGAGCAACCAGTTTTGCTTAATGTTATGAAGAAGTTAGCTTCATCAACATCGGATATTGGTGTGAACGTTCGGGGGTGACAGTTTTCAGTAGGTCCTGCTTGCACAACGGATGGGGTTGTACAGATGTAGGTGAGGCCAGAATTTACCACCTCATCTCATCATTTATCCAACTGGAGCAGCTCACCTCTGTATGTTGTTTTCCTCCGAGCTGTCAGTTATCTGCCGGACCGGCCCACGTGTGTTAATCTTTAGGAATTCTTTGTTCTCTCTTGTAATCACTGCTTGTGTTAGCTTTTATTAAATTTGACGTTATTTTCCCTTCTTAAAGCCATTTAGCATCCAATGTCTTAATATCTCCTCTTCTCCAAGTTATTATTTCGCTCCTCTTTAATCCGTCAACCACATGCTATATTTCTCCTTGTTTACCAAGGATCTCTTGTGATGGGCATTTGTAGCCTTATAGGCATCTTACGGACTATGTGCGCAGTAGCAAATACCTGCCAGGCTTCTCGGAGAATTCAGCAGTCCTAGATCGCAAAACAAAATCAATAAATTAACATTAATTTTATTTTAAACTTTCTTACGAGGAGCCATAGACTGGTGTATGGTTGAAGTCCATCCGTTGACTGAAGTTGGCTGTGTTAACAGAGCCAGACAGAATACCTCCCAGATGCACGAAATGCCAGTCCCACTTCTGTTGGCTCTTTAGAAATGCACCGTATCTGCACATCTCCTTCCTCCACGGCAGTGCCGCCACCAGAACGTCAGTGCAGCAGATGATTCAGTCCCTATATCATCAAGCTTGTGTCTCCTCAAAACAGTGGATACCCAACACTTCTAGCTTTCTTTGCTCCTTTGATTGGCGCCGCATACCAATTTTGTGTCTTCGTGTATTGCTATTCACACTTCCGACCGTGTGCACTGGATTTGGGGCAGTAGGATGTAAAAACGGATGCGTGTTCTGTTTCTCCCGTACTCTGTGCTGCCATCTCCAGTCTCATGAATGCTACCTGGACTACATGAGACGCGGGGTACTGGAAATTGTACTGACACCAAAGCACCTTTCTCTAGTGCTTATACTTCTTCTACACTGTGTAGTCATGTTTATGGAGAGTGAATTGTTTTGGAGATTGGTTTTCTAGTGTGGGTGGTGTGGTGGTGGTAGATATTTCTGGCTTAGTGTCTTTCTAAGCTGAACATAGATGCCTGTTTGATGCAGTTTCTTAACACTACCAGTATTGTATAGGCACATGGGGCATTGACTGACTTTCTTTCGCAGCATCAGAAGCTCTGCACACAACCTTGTCATTTCAAGTTTTTTTCACACATTTTCTTTTTCTTTCTTGTGTTCTGCATCTCTGTGAAGCCTCCTCTCCCCAGCCCACAACCATATGCTGCTAGTGTGGAATGAAGCTTGGTCTCCAAGGGAAAAAAAAGGGGGAATCTCAAGTGGCGGTCTGTTTGCACAGTAGTCACTGCTACACTTGCAGCTTGGCTCGGCATACCTGAGCTCCCGTTAGCTTGAGTGCTGTTAGCAGTATGGCCGTGGCATCATGGGGGCATCTGAAAACCTGTTCAAGAAGCTGAATTTTAGCCCCTTCCTGTTTCCTCTCCCGGAGCAACGTGCTCTTGCAGCCCACACGGGTACCAGCGTCTAAACTGCGTAGCATTAAAGCCAGCTTAGGTGCATCTACACAAGTGGCAATCGCAGCAGCAATTGCAGTGTAGACGGACCTCCTGAAAGTAGCAGAGGGGGCTGTTCCCGGCACCCGTCCTGCAAGCCCCATCATCCAGAGCCAGGGTAGACATGAGGCTTCTGCTGCTCTGCCGGGCACCTGTCACACTTCCACTTCAAGAACGGTGCTGCAATTGTTGCTCTAGTATTTGGTACTGCCACAATGGGAAGTGCTCAATGTATTTAAGAGAAGGCAAGTCTTGGTCTCAAGACTTGCTTTCCATCCATGGTCCATCCATTAAATATAGACACAAAGGGTGCGTCTACATGAGACGTTTACTGCAGAGCTGCCTTTTTAGCTCCACAATAAAGTCTCACATCTATACGTGCGGCCCTATTGGGTTGCAGTAAACTAATTAACGCCGCCATAGGTTGGCACTTTTAAATACAAGTATTAGCCTGTGGTGATGTTATTTATTGTGCAGTGATGCACGTGTAGATGCTGATGGGGCTGGCTGGGGCACGAGGGTGCTTCAGTGTGGGGGCTGCCTTCCAGCTATGTAAACACGGCACTTGGGAGCAATAAACTCCGGTGCAGTATGCACTATGGAGTATGTTGCTTCGCATTAATTGCACGTGGAGATGCACCCAAAGGCTGCGTCCAGACCTGTGGGAATGTGTTTTTCCCCGGGGACAAGTAGCGGTGTCGCACCTTGTGCTGCTGCTACTTGTCTCCAGGGAACCCCTATGCCACGTGTGCTCTGGTGTGCGGCAGGTTACCCCGGGTGGGGTCGGGAAGGCTGGCTCCAGCATCCTTGCCTGGGGGAGCTGCAACAATGGCACTTCTGCAGCAGGCTCCAGTTCTGAGAGCACGTGCTGCCGCCATGCGCCACCCCAGTTTTTTCAGCATGGGTTTTTTTGACCCCAGGATCTCCCAGGGTCAAATCGCCCCTCCACACCATGCTGAAAGTGGCAGTGCAGGGAACACCTGCATGTGCAGTGTGTGGAGATGCAAATGGGTCTGCGGTGTCATATACTGCATACCCGTGCTCATCTGGACACAACCAAAAAGCGCAAACTATGGTACAAATGAGATTTTTTTTTTTCTCTTCCTGTGTTTTCTCCAATCTTTTCTACCTATTTTTACCTTATGTGCTTTTGCTCTTTCAGCTTAGTCTATATTGCATGACTTTTTCATAAACAGCTTTTTCAACAGTTAGCCTGGTTTTATTAACCGTGGGATTTATTAAGCCTAATCCTGTTTACGATGAGACGGATCCTCAACTGGTAAATTTTAGGGTAGCTCATTTTTGGTTCAATAAAGCTACATCGATCTACATCAAAAGAAAATCTGTTCAATATTTCATTTTAACTCTCTCCTTTCTTTTATATTTTATAACCAACAGTAACAATGTTGGCATAGACTGCAAGAGGAAACCGGCAACGCTGTCCAAGTGAGTACCTTCTATCACTTCTTTCTGTTTGGCATTCATTGAACAAGCATTTAAAAGCTAAAGATAATGGCAAGTAGGGAACTTGTAATATTTGCTATTCATGAGGAAACTCAGCTTTTTAGTCTTGCCCTGGTTTAATTTCCAGCTCAAAAAGGAAGAAAAGCAACAAATAAAAACAACCCCCCCCCCAAAAAAAACAAAACAAAAAAACACAAAGGGAGGCATGAGAAGGGGGGTAATGCTTTGTAAAGCTTGGGCCAAGTTTAGTTTCACTAACTTTTCAGATAAGTGGAAGTTTTTTGCCTGATCCCTTAATTATTTATTAGATTTGTACCCCACCCTATCCAAAAAAGGGCTGGGACTTGTTTGTGGCTTTGTCTTGAAGTCTTACAAAACTCTGCGACTCTAGAGAAGCTTCTTTTGAGAGTTTGGGTTTGTTCTAATTTTAAGTGACCTCAAACGTCGAAATAGTTTAAACTCAACCGAGTGACACCATGAGTTCCTCAGAGCTCCCCTTTTTCCACTTTCCTGGTACCAGAGCTCTTAGATGCTGCCGTACTGCAGGGAAGGGAGCCGCAGTAGGTGACTGGACCCCCAAAACCTGTCCTTAATAAACTGTTGTGGCTGTGTGTCCTACTTGCCATTACAACATTGCTTGCTGTGATGTATTCTCCAGATCTTTGTATCTTTTAAATTCGGGGTTTGCAGCCCTGGGGCTGTCGACCGGACCCAGCCTGCAGTGCTGTGCCATCCAGCCTGAAGGGCTCCTCACAGGTTTGGAAACTTGGCTGCAGGGGGGTCACAGCAGTGCGAATTGCCGCTCTCCTGCAGCCAAATGTTTAGACCCGCGAGGGGTCCTGTGGGCTGCGGAGCATGGCCCTGTGCATGAGATCCGGCACCTGGGGCTGGGGCTATCGAGGCCTGATCCAGGTTTGTGGGGCCAGGCCAAGGCAGCCCAGGGCCTGATCCCGGCACAGACCCTGCACAGGATCTGGCCTGTGCAGCTGGAAAGTTGAGCTCTGTGGTTTTAAATAACTCGGGATGGATGGAGTTCCTCCAACTTATGAGACTGTTCTGCAACCTACTGCTGCATACTTTCCTTTTGTTCATTTTGACTTTTTAACTCCATATTCCTAGTTACACCCCACATGGGTCTGTTTCTTAAAGTATCCTTCCTATTCCATGTGCGCGTTCTGCCCATATTTGCAAATTTATATTCCAACCCCCACTTCTCCACTTCCGCTTCCTCGAGCAATTGTTCGGCCAAGTTTGTCACGTGCTGTTGTTCTAGGGAATCTCCATAGCTCTCTCTAGGATGGACTGGGCCAGACCCACGTGTATTATTCTGTGTTTCAGCTTAGCCATTGTCTGTGCTCCATCCACATTTGCAAATTTGCCGCCACCATAGGATCTAGTGGCAAAATGTGATCCCTGAATCTCAAGCCAAAGCCCTAATTCTCTTGGCGGGCATTAGAAACATAAGAGCAATGCGTCAAATATTTCCTCCTTATCCCATCCATCCCATTGTTGCAATAACGAAGCCTTGCTTTACCTATTTGAATAGAAAATGACACAGGACAATATTCTGTCAAACCTCATCCTTTCTCTAACGCCATGGCTGCTGGTAAGTTTTCTAATGGTACCTCATAGTGGAAGGTGATAAAACCAGGGCATATGCCTTCTGCCTTGGTGGTAACACTAAGCACTCTGACTCTAATATACCAAGCATTTGGGGGGAAGCAAATGAATACAAAAGAACAAATAAAAAAACCTATAAAATGATAATGAGGGAGCATGCAGTCCTTCTCAGCAAGCGGCTCACCAGAGCAGAAGTGTGGCCTCAGTCACGGCACTGTGACTCATTATTAGAATCCTTTGCCTAAAGGCTTGGAGCAGCGATGCAGTAGAAGTTCATGCTGGGAAGCTGATAGCTCGTTGGAGTGACTGTGAGACTAATCAGGCAGCCGCGGCTGCTGAAGGCTTGCACTTGTTTCGTGACAGACATATTCAGAATCAAGCATTAGGGCTATCAGGTTTGGTGCATTTCTGCGAGGGCACAAAACATCTCCGCTTATTGGATAAGAAGGGTTTTTTGTTTTTTTTTATTGCTAGTCTCAGTTCTCTGGGGTATAAGAAAATGTTGTGCTGGAGCGACTGTGTCCCTTTGATCCAGATGGGTGTGAGATGTATTGACATGGAGGATATAGAAGGGTTGCTTTCCGGCATCAGAGGGATGCTTTTCTATTAGTCGGGGAAAAGCAATAGTTTGATGAATGACATTTCTCACTCCTGCTGTCCATCCTTGTAATGAACACAGAAATTATAATAGCCCTCAGTAACACCTTTCCACTGAAAACAACGCTGTGTGCTTACCCGTGAAATGCTCGCCTGAGACATGGACTGTAATCTAAACAGGACCTGCTTGGCTTGGTTTCCGCACCACATTGGTGCAGTGCTTTCTTTTTTGATGATGGTCTTAAGAGGTTCTTCCTCCCTTGCCTCTTATGGTCCTTAAATGCTCACGATGATGTTACCTGAATCTGGAGAGATGTTCTGAGATCCTTGTGTCCCACCCATGTCTCAGGGTTGTTTGCCATGCACTCTCCAGAAGTTTGCAGGGGAACCAGAAGAATCAGGAGGCTCATGGAACGGGGCAACGAAGACGTACAGGCCAAGAGGTAGAGCCATGAAGGGGACTTGCATATTCAGCCTTGGGATTTAGGGTGTGTCTACTTAAGGTTAAATGAGGCAGCTAAAATGCCCAAAGCAGCGCTGTGGATTACTGCTCCACCCAGATTTAGTAGCTCTGGACAAGTCTCTTGGGTATCGCAATGTGGGACTGTAGGTAGGAGATAAATGCGTGTAGTATGCAAATGGTTAAATCTGGCTTTGCAGCACAATGACGGCACATCTGATCTAATCCATGTATGTGGGGGATATTTTTGTGTTACTGGAGTTGATCTGTTTTTTGGTCATTACATAGAACAACTTATTGAAGGGCTCAGCTCCCATTTTCTGCCTGTGAGTTGTCCATGGGCAGGCTTTGATTTTTTTCCCCCACACATTTCTTTGCAGCTGTCTAGTAACCATCAAGTGCAAAGAAACTTCAGCCAAAGGACTTGCTTGCACAGGGCGCGGGAGTACTTCTTAAGTACTTGCTGTTTGAGCATGCGATTGACCACCATTGATCACGTGGCTTTGGCTTTGCTGCTTGTTTGAAGAAGTAATCTTCTGTTGTTTCTCCTTTCTGGCCCTTTTTGCTCCAGATCTCCTCCATGTCGATGTGATCATGCTCCTGTGCATTTGAACAAGTATATTTGGGTGTATGAGATTTCATAAAACTCCCATGCAGACGAAGTCCAAGTGTCAAAGTAGCAAATAAATTGGAGTTGGAAATATTAAAGGCTTAAAATCACTAAGAATTTTTTTTTCTTTTTTGCATGGATGTCTAGAATTTACTTATTTAATTTTTTAGCATTAGTTGTTCAGTCTCATTAGTCACCCTCAACTCCAGACTCTCCTCTCTCCTTTCAGTTTATTTCTTCCAATCGCTCCCTGGGCATTCTTCCTCGTCCCTAACTTCTGTGAAAACTGGGCTTTTCTTTCCTCCAGCTGCATCCCCTGAACTGGTTTCCCACTCAGCAACTTCTAGCTGAAGATTTTCTTTTTTTGCAGTCTTTAACTGTAAGCCATTCAAAAGAGTGTTAAGAAGTCTTATAACACTTTATATCCTAAGGCATTAAACAGTTGGAGTGTTAGGTACAGCCTTTGCCTCTCCTCCTTTTATTCTGTTTATTGGGTTGGGCAAGTGGTTCCAGTGAAATACAAACGATTTAGTGAAGTGCAATATGCTGAAGGAAAATTGCCTCTTAATTTTAAATGCATTCTAAATATAGGAAGAATGGCAGAATTCCTTAACATAATACCACCGTTTAGTTGTTGTATAACAGAATAAGAAATCCCAGAGGAGTTCATCCAGCAAGGTAAAATAGGATCATATACATTTCTTAATATTGCAGAAGTTTCCTTAATCTCATTGTTTAAACTTTTCAATAAACCATAATGCTTATTAGTAGTTTTTCATTTTCAACTGTCATATAATTCCTTTTGCTAACTCTAGATAAATAGGACTCGCAACACTTTTGGTTTTAGTTAGAGATGATGTGTATATGACCAGACAGCTGATGTAATAAAGAAGTATTGTGTTTTCCACTGTGTTGAACTTAGGGGTTCAAATGTGTTAATGCAATTGAATTGATTGTAATATTTTATAAAAGTTTCTTCAACAAAAATATTGTTAGTGATTCTAGTTGTCAAAGGTTATGAAAGCAAATAAAATGTGCTTCTGGCTGTAATGACAGCAGATTGTCAGGAGCTGAAATAGAATATTATTATATAAAGATGGTCTCTTTTTGTCACTAAGTTTCTTTTCCAGTAAGAGTTTAGTCAAAATGTCGTTATAATGAAAGACTTTGAAATTTGTTTCTTTAAAATGTGCATGTGTGAGAACTGGAGGAGTAAATATGTTAATTAAAAGATTTATATATCACTGTGCAGTGAAATTTCCACTAGGATTTTTTTTTTCCTTTGGCAGATTTTTCTGTATCTGTCCTCTCCATTTATGTTGCGTGTGTGGAGTCTGAGTGTGCGAGGTTCAGAAAGAAATGTGGACTAGGGTAGTGATGGAGGAGAGTCTTGAATAGCGATGGATGCAGCTGGCATGGTTTTGTCTTTGCACAACCTCATTAGTCTGGTTTTCTACAGCAAAAGCAATGCTGAGGGTATGGGTGGTTTGGACCCAGATCCTGTGCATCAGTATTTTTATTCTTCGGGGCCTGAAGTCACGAGAGAGAATTCATCAAGAAACTTCAAATCTAAACAGAGCTTTGGATAATTGACTTCTAAGTTTGGCCCTTCTCTCTGGACTCTTTGGGGGTATCCCCATCCATCACCAGAAGTTTTTAGGACCAGGGCAGACCCACGTTCACCGGGGCGGGATTTAGACAGGGTTGCTCCTGTCTTGCACAAGGGGATTGGAGTAGATGACATCCTGAGATGAATTTCTGTGGATCTGTGGTTGACAGAGGAAGCGATACAACGGAGGCATAATTTTGATCTCATGGCTGGCCACAGAGCTGTACAGAGCCAGCTGGATGATACTGGGCAGAAGGACTAATTGCTTTCAAGACCAGAAGGGACTCTTAGACCATCTAGTCTGATCTCCTAAATACCCCAGGCCAATAATTGTTATTAAATAGAAATGGGACATCACGGTGTGAAACTTCACTCGTTATCTCTGCACTGAGCCAACTACCTTGTGTTTTGGCTACACAGTATGTGATGGAGGCACCCAGTCTTGATGATCTCGAACGATGGATAGTCTGTTACCTCCTCTGATTATTTAATTTATTCAAGAAGTTAATGACCTTCACTGTTAAATATTTTTTGTCTACTTTTTTAGTTGAATTTACTTGTTTTCAACTTCCAATGACTGGTTTTGGTCATGTTGTGTTTCACCATCTTGAGAGCCCTTGAGTAGCCAGTGTTTTCTCCCCATGGGAGACCTTTATATATACCAATCAAGTCACTTCTTGGTCTTTCTATAAGCTTAACACATTGGACTCCTTAGGAATCTCAGCATAATGTATTTTCTCTGGCCCTCAAATAATTTTGTGTTTCATTTCTGTCTTATCTCCAATTTTTCAGAATCTTAAAAAAACAAAACAAAAAACCACCAGAATTAGGTATCCAGGTTGTAGCTGTATTGGTCTAGAGGAAAAGGTAATTAAGACTTGTAGCGAGATGATATCTCTTATTAGACCAACAAGATTTTTGCAAAAAAAAAAAAATATTTAATTGCACCAGAATTATACACGTGATTTGGATGCTGATTTCTTCAGTGCTGAATCCAGTACAAATAAGACCTCCCTACTTCTACTTCTCTATTTACATGACCCCTAAATCCTTTTCAGAGCCTCTGTTTTTGAGGCTAGGAGGCAGTCCACCATTCAGTAGTCATGGCTTGCATTTATGTTCTTGCATAAATGTCTTCCTGTTCAGCTGTATCAGAATATCTTTGGTTTCAGCGACCCCACTTTACCAAATAGGCCAGAGTACTCAATATGACTCTCCTTTTCTCATCATCATTACCTCTACTGTTAACTCATAAAAAGGTGGACAGAAAGGAAAAAAAGTCTGGCGGGATGAAGTATTTTTGTTCTGATAAGCTGGCTTGGTCTCTGTTTTTATTACAAGCCCAGTGAATTCCCAGAAAAATCAATGCTCTTCAAAATACCATTCTTGAAGGCTTACAGTATTTTGCAAATCATCTGGAACCTTTTCAACAGGGTCCTTCATTTAATAGGTTTGAGGCCAGAAAGAAGGACATCATTTAATAGATTTATGGCCAGAAAGTTCTTAAAGAAGACATCTAGTGTTGATTTGGAGACACCAGGAGATGGAAAGTCCATCACTACTTTGGGTAACTTGTCCAAAGGGTTAATTTTGTTGCACACTGTTAATAATTGGTGCCTTATTTCCTGTTGGAGTACACCTAGCTTCTGCTTCCAGCGATCGGTTCTGCATTAGATGAAAGAGTCCTTTGCTACCTGATATTTTCTTTCGCCACGGTGTGTCCTCAGGGCCGCTCTCATCCCACTTCTCTGCCCTATTTCTAGCCCTTGGTCTGTGCTGAGCTGGAGCGAGCGGGCAGGATGCGTTGGGTGGTCTCGGGCCCATGCAGACCCTTTTGAAAGCGCTATTTGTGACGTACACGAGTAAAACGTCTGTCCAAGGTTGATCTGCTTAGGTCCATGTTGGGGCTGGACCCGATGCTCTGCGAGGTCCTTTCCAGCCCTTACTAATCTCTGAATCTATGTTTGGGCAGCGTCACATCTCCGGACTCGAGTGGGCAGGAGTGGGGAGCCCAGATGCCCCTTGCGAAAGTTGGGACCGGGCCATAAGAAGCCCGTCTTGTGCAGAGAGCCAAGAACGGCTGATGTTGTCATAGGAAACCTCGGGATATAAATAAGAGCATCTAAAATTACAGCGTGCAATAAGGACTTGGGCAAATGTAGGATCAGCAGAGACAAATGTTGATTATAATTTTCAAAGACGATTTTTCTGATCTCTCCAGAAGGAAAGGACAAGGCTCTCTGTCTGGTTCAACTATTTATGAGGTCTCCGTCACCTCGGTATTTATAGCGTGCCCTTGCTGGAATACATGTCAGCCTGGTCTGCCTTTCGAATTGGTTGCCGCTCATCTCTTTGTTTGCGATTAAAATAATTCATGTTTTAATCATTAAGAGCGGGCAGCTTGCCATGTGCAAATCGGAGTTAATTGGCACCTCTTTCGATTTTCTTTTAGTTGCTTTTCGCCAGTGCCTCTGCCTCTTCCCGGCTTCAGACTGTTTACAGAAAACGAGTGACCGCTGCCTCCGAGCAGGGAGCGCGTCCTGCTTGTCAGCTCCTCGCTGTTAATGCGCCGCGGCGAAAATAGCCGTGTGCGGGAACACTGAGTCACGGGGGCTGACCCAGCGACGCACGGCGCGCGTGACACATAATGAAAGGTTGAACTGTCTGTCTCCGAGGTGGCGTAGCAGATCAAATCACAGAGGATCAGGCAGAGAGATGTTGCCTTGCTGTGAGTGACAGAAGTTAATAATTAGTGACAATGATTGACAGATACACTCCATCTGCCGCTCTGACGCCTAGGAGCAGTTATTCCACAGCTGTCTGCGGGCACAATGAACTCCTGTGGGAGAGAGGGATGGCCTGTGATTGACAGCTGCCTCCGAGAGAGACAGGCCACTGACAGTAAAGTCACTGTCAGCAAAAGTGCTGAAGTCTCCCCCCGTTCCCTGGAAGTCTCACTCGCTGTATACATTTATTCTGTTTCATTTATCGTGTCAGGTATGGTTTTAAATATATGACTAGCTCGCCTGTTTTTTTTTAACTGGCGGCTTTTTCCAACGGTAAATTAGAGAGATCCACATCCTAAGTGCGAGATCTCATCGCCCTTCTGCCTCTTCTCTGGCCAAATATAGTACAGGAGAGGCAAACATCCCCGCATCTCGTCTGTCTGTCTTTGCTTCCACCACTACCCCGTGGACGTTGGGATTTTCAAGATTCGCACAACTTCACGGGTTTGTGCCTCTCCCGCTCTGCTTTATAAAACATTTGCATAATATCTCAAATCGTTCCATAACATATTTTTCTTTAATTGAAACTCAAGTTCATCTTCTGCTTGGTATCTGCTTCCCCTTCTGTATTTATGGCTTTCCTGATTCTCGATTTAATAAGTTACAGGAAAAATTACAAGTGATTTTTTTTTTTTTTCTGACAAAGGCCCTGAATCTTATTTTCTGGATTTTAACAAGCATTCACTACACTGTAACACCCAGGCAGTAAACTGCAAGTTACTGATTTATAACAAGCATAAAATGATGCATGAACAATAAAGTCATTCTCGGTGTACCCTGGATTCTGTACGGTATCGATAATTTAGATACTTCTGAGGGCCTGCGTGTTACTTCCAATCCATGTCTCGTATTGTCGTGCTTAATTATAGATAATTCATCCTGCAGAATTGAGTGCAAATTCCATTAAACTTGTGTGATTCTCTCTTTCTCAGCATATCACTCACAGCCTTGCTGACTGGGGTAGCTTTAAAAGGTTTTTTTTTAAATTTTCACAGCAGTGAACGGTCTCTTTAACTGTTTCTCTGGTGTGCAAGGTGCAATCTGTCTGTCTGTCTCTAAAATCGGTGTTAGGCAGTCTGTATGCAAAGTGCCAGTCGCTAACGCACATGGGCTTTCAACTGAGCAGGGAGGTGCAGGTCTTCTCTTTCCACCACTGAAAGAAAAGTTGCATGATCTGTTGATGGGTTTTTTTGCCTTTTCTTCTTCTTTGCTTACAGCAGCTCATGATTGCTGGCGTGGAGCTGCTGCTGCTTTGCTTTGACTCTTTCCTCGCAGACTCTCCAGTGCTGTACTGTCGCCAGCTGTGCAGGTGGGGTTTTTGTACATTGCCATCACTTGTTCTTTTATAGGAGGGGGTCTTCACCATTTAAAATTAATTATTATTTATGAAGACCAAGGGCAAACCCTCGTTTTCATGAGCCAGGGGTCCTGAGCTAAGAACAGGAGACCTGTAAAGCATCAGGCATGAAGGGCCAGCTCATCAGGTGGTAAACTACACCAAATACACACCAAATATTATACACCAGTTGAGGATCTGGTCTTAAATGTGACCATAATGGGGACATTAGCATGGCTTGGTTGTCCGCTGAAGCTGGTCTGGCTACAGTCAATGTAAGTACTTTTTATTTTTCTCCAAAGACCATGATGCTTGGAGTGTTTTTTTTTAAGTATTGAGAAGTTTTTAACAGAAGCGTATTGGAAATTGTGAATGCTTGTGCATGGCTTCATGTAGCAACATAGTGCCAGCGGATTGAGTTTTGTGTTCAGTGAGGTGCCGTGGGTGTGCAGGCCCGAGCGCGACACTCTTAATTCCTGCCTATACGCTGCTCCCTGTGAGGTCGAGCGCTCCCCGTGGATGATGGCCGATTCCACCGCGGCGCGTAGCACGCAGAAGGGCCTGGGAACTTGTCACTAGCCGCTTGAAATCTAGTCAGTTAAGGAGGAAAAAGAGCCAACTCTGCTCTGAGATCCTATCTTGCTCTAGACTCCTCTTGGTAACTTTTGTGGATTTACATTTGCATTTTCCATTTTTAAAGATATTTTCTCTCCTCTGCTGCTCTGTTAAAGATGCACATGAAAGAAAGGGAGAATTGATTGTAGATGGAAAGGACGATACGGTCTGTGCCTTCACTGCTGCCACATGCACAAAGGCAGCAGCAAGCTGCAAAAGGAGAGAGAGGCTTCCTCTCGAGCTCCTTCTACTTAGCATCTTTTGGCGACGGAGGTGCGAGTGGTTGAGAAAACACGCTCATATGCAGTCTGATCTTTATGTTGACTGGGCCTTCAGATGTCCCGGGAGGCTGTTGGGCACGTGGGGCACAATAGTTTGCTTGCCTGTGCTGACTTTGGGTTGGGCCTCATCTTTCTCAGGCTATTCTCTCAGCCTATCTTAATTGGTAGCTTCCCCACATCCCCTGTGCCTTGGGGGAGCTGGGATTAAACGCTGAAGAGCAGCTCCAAATGCAGAGGCCCAAGGTGCGCGGTTTGGATCAGGCTGTGAACAGTCCCAGCGTGAGCCGTGCTCTGCTCTGCGGTATCGGGTCAGGCTCGGGTAGAGATCAGCAAGTCAGGATCCCAGTTCAGGGGCATCTCTTGCAAAATGCAAGCCCCCTCCATAATGTCAAGCAGCATAGTTAAAAATACATTCTCTCGGTTGTAATCATCTGAGATGCTGATAATAGCAAAGGAGGTATCTTTATGCAAACCTGATTTTATTTTTTACCCCATTTGTCTAACAAGTCTTCTTCATCTCTAATTTAGCTGAGTCTCTGATACCTCCTCACACAATGCACACTAGTCTTGATTCTGACCTTTTTGCTGTGGTCCTTTAAAGCTGAAGGTTAGGAAATTCATATTTGGCACATAGATTGACACTTGAAAGATATGATTGGGCTTTTTGGGGGTCAAATGTTACAGTCACTCAAGCTGCAGCTTGACTTGACTTGGTTTGAAGTGTCTTTTTTTTTTTTCTTTCCAAAGTGCCAGCTGAAAATGATTTCCAAACTATTCTGAGAGTTTTGTGTGTAAATTTAAGTCTTTGGTAGAAGAGCACTATCTAGCGTTTCTACATATAAGTGGAGGTGGTCTGTTATGAAATGCAGAAGGCAGGGTAGATTTGCACCTTATAGACGAACTAAATAGCACAAGCTTTTGTGAGTTGAAGCTCACTCTAGCAGATGCTGTGATAGGATCCTCGTTATGAAATGCCATAGATTAAACCTGTTTATAATCATGCCAAAAAAGCAGTGCGAATGCAAGCTTTATTTCGTCATACTTAACAATTTAATTGGCTTTTTTTTTTTTGTAACTAAAGAACTGTTTGTAGTTCATAGCACCATCACATCACAATTTGACAGAGCAGTTTTAAAAGGATTTTACCTCTGTTTTCTTTCTCTCTCTCATTGTTAGCATTGATTTTCAGAGGGTGGTAAGCACCTTTCCCTCCAGTCGACTCTAGGATAGTACAAGTTCTCACCACCTCTGAAAGACAGACCTGCTGTGTTTTAATTTTCAGACCTATGGGACTATGAAAGCAATAATTATGAATTCAAGATGTGATATCATTTGGGTTTTAAGTGTCTAATGTGCCCATCTTAATGCAGGCAGGGAGTAAATGGAATTATCTGACAGACAGGTGTTTGCTCCATGCTATTTCTGTAGCCCAGAAATTGCTATTATTCCCCTTCAAGGTAAATCTGAACCTGTTTGATATATGTTGATTTAGTGAAATGCTCCCGAGTACTTTGATAATCATGTTGTCTTTCTCTTCTTATTTTAACCCAGAAGTCTTGTTTAAAGTGCCAATTTGTTGTTAAGATGAAATATTCTGTTTCATTTTTGGCTAGAACCAAACATTGCAGTGTGACTGTCACTCTTCCAGATTAGCAGTTGCATTTGAAACCCACATTGGCACGATGACACTGTGTCTAAATGAGGATTCCAGAAGATAATTAGCAACGAAGAGTGCTGTGCAAACATGTAGAAGAGAGTGTTTTCTATAACTTTAAAATGAGGCAGAGTCAAGCTCTTGAAACTCTCCAGACTGGAACAGAAACTCTTCCTGTGGCCCGAGTCATCTCAAGATAAGAAACCCAGGAGAAGCCAACCCAAGGGAGGTAACCCGTTAATCACGCACCATCCTAGCGATAGGGATTTTTCTACCATACAGCTTTAGATGCGGGTGAGAGAAGCACACGTTCGTTATCTGTGACTCGGTATTATTCCCGTCATCTCGAATCACAACTCCGCATTCAGATCGAAAGGTCTGCAAACTGACAAAGAGATAAATACCAAACAGACAGTGTTATCCAAAAAGTAAATGAATACCCAAGCTAATACAAAAGATTATCTCCTAACAGCCTCCTAGGTAATTTTTAACAAACTCAGAGGGAAAATTAAAAAAAGAAAAGAAAAATCTACTGGAATACTCATTAAAAATAATAGACGGTTGTACACATGGATCTGATGGATCATTTGGACTTGATTGCAAAGATCACATTCATTAGTTTTTCTGTTTGTTGCCCAAAGTTGTGCGCACAGCCCTCCGAGACCATATAAGTGGGTACTCAAAGTGTTGAAAGCTACTCCATGCAAGTGCAGGATGGGAGATAAATAAGGGTTGACAATTTGCAAGTAATCCAAAATGGGAAGGGATAAAAATCGAAATCAGTGCAAATTGTCTAAATTATGCTGATGGCCTCTCTGGAGGTATTTGAAGGGAAGATGCATTAAATAATTCTAAACAGCGCGGCGTGTGACCTGCAACATCGGGGGGAGGAAAGGAATTTACTTAGACCTGAGGCTTATAATCAGAAGTTTGGTTGAGCTTGGCCATAGCAGAATTTCATACCACAAGCGTCTATTTGCAGGTAGGATAGTATCTGAAAGGAAGGGAGGGACGTCCTGTCACTTGAATCGGTTAAAGAACTCGGTGCACACATGTTGTCTGTTGCACGGTTGTTCCATGGCAGAAGCAAGGATTAGATAACATCCTGGGTCAGAGACATCCGACTCTGTTTCTTTGCCTGTGTGGGAAGGAAATAAGTAGCTTGCTAGGTCGGATTCTGTTTGCTAGCATGTCAACGAATGGCAGCTATTTTTGTATGTGTTGGACTAGATTTTGCCCTCAAGGCATAGACCTTTGTTGGGACGGTGCTGAACTGTGTTGTTCCTCCCAGAGCTTTGGGAAGCATTGTGCCTCAGGGAGGAACGGTGTCTTCTGACCTCCTGGGGAGGACAGATATTGTTCCATCTCTTAGGGGGATCATGTTTGTTCCCTGCTAAGGTTGGCCTTGGTCAGGGCAAAAAGGGCCATGACACTGCCGCTTCTGCTCACGAGCTCACATAAAGCTAAAACACATCGGAGGCGGTTTAACTTGCCATCATAAATCAAAATCTACTACGAAAAAATTGTGAACATGCATTTGCTCATGCAGTTAACCTAGCGAAATGGCGATTTTTTTTGTCCTGTTTCGTAATGTGTACAAGTGCCCGTTGTAGTGGTGTGTTCTCTTGTACAGAGGTGTGAGAAGGAAGGCCAAAGATGCTGTAGCAACATCCATCGCTTTGCTGCTTACACACCATCATCTGTTGTTGTTGTGCAAGAATTGCAGAGTCCCAAACTTTCAAAAGTCTTTAGGACCTGCATCTCCTGCCCGACAAACTGAGTTGTGAGTAATGCCCCATAGACTTCTGGAGGAGGAGGAGACATTAGTACTGGACTGAAGACCAAGGTTAAAGATTAAGGTCAGCTTCATTTCAGTTCTCCTCATTTGCCCCAGTATCTCTCTGTAAATATATTTACAGACATATATTTTCATGCCTGGTAAAAACAGTCCAGTCGATTTATAGGGAAGCTGAAAAACTTAAGAAAACCCATCTGGCTCTGGCTGTTTTAAAAATAAATGAGATGCTTTTGTATGAAAATGTAGATAGACTCCTCCTGTCACAGATAACAGCAAGGATTGCTTATCTTATTCTTCATTGCTTTCAGTTGCTGTGCATTTTTTTTACAGCTATACTTAAATTATATTAAGTTCAAGTGCAGATCTGGAGAAGGCATTGAAACAGGTCTTTTTCCTATCTGAAAGCCCAAGGAGGCTGTGGAATTTTCTCAAATCTTTCCCTTTAAAAAAAATCTGGCCTTTTAAATGCTTGAAAGCAATATTGAAATGAATTTAAGACTATGACCTGAGTGCTACAAGAAAGGATAGGGTAGAATTGTTGATGTAAAAAAATATTCTAGTTCACACAGAAAGCACAGAATAAACTTGACGCACATCCAAAAAATATACTCATCTTCCCATATGGGTGTGTTTCACATCATATTTACACTAGATTTCAACCAGTGTCACTATTTCCATTAAAAGACACGCTCTTGATTCACACTGCTGTAAAGACTGATAGATCCAGGCTTATCTCTATATATTTCATGGTATAAAATACGTATGGATGGAGCGCCTATTCTATAGTATAGTTAAGTTTATTAGTGCCACTAATTTTATAGATAATTAGGGATTGAAAAGTTTCAGTGGAATGAGTTTATTAGATAATGAAGGGATTGAACTAAGTAATGTATTCACATTTCATTAAAACTTTTGAGAATGATATGTAGATCTTCCCTGACAGGCCCAGAAGGAGCACCAAAATGCTGCACTTTTCGTTCCCTCTTGCCTCTTTTGGAACAAATCCTTTAGAAAATGCCACTAGAATTGTAGCAAGTTTATTCTTATGTAGCTCGTGTGCTCTGGAAGATCTGTGCTTTTATGAATATTTTTAATTTAATCACCATAAATTTGAAGAGAATGCATGCACTGAGGGCTTAAAAACTACTGTCCATTCTCCGATGAAGCTCCTTTGATTTAAAGGAGAGTTTTTCCAGGGTGACGTTTGAAGGCTCCATACATAATAGCTGAAGTAATGGATCACCAGAGAAGGAGATGGGTGCTTTATTCCACAGATTAGCTTCACAAGCAGCAAATCGCAATCCCCCAACCATGCCATTCAGTTTTCTGCTCCCTTTCCCCTCCAGACTTCCAGCTGATAATTTAAGTAAATCAACAGGTCTCTGTCCCCAGAGGCATTATGCTAAATGTAAAGAAATGCTCCTAGTTCCAGACACACAATATTTCACGTGTTGCAAAGTCAGTAAGATGAAGCCATGACGTTGGGCTTTATGCAGCGCAGCATAGTGATCTGCACCCCTGTGTTAGATGGATCTATAAGAGGGATTGAAATTGCTTCGTTCGGGGCTGCTCAACTTCTAAATCCCCGGTGACGGCACCGGGTGGGACACGGGTCCCGGAGTGGCTCCGGACTCGCGCTCGGTTCTTGGCACAGTGCACGGCACTGCCCCAGCCCCTGGGGCGGAGGTAGGAAGCGGCAGCTGGAGGAGGGAGGGGAGATCCCGAAGACCCCTGCTTTTGCAGTCGGAGCAATGTGGGGAGCCTGGGGGGTGCAAATTAACCCATTGTAGGCCTCCAGTTGGCCTAGTTTTTAATCAAAGGCTATTTGGGGCCTCATAGGGGTTCCAGCAGCCAGGTGAAATCACTTTGCATTTTTTCAAGCGTTCCCCCTGGATTCGCAGTTTGAATTAAAGATCTGGAAAGAACAAGGCCAACCGAGACAGCCATTTCGAGCGAGCTGACTAAGAAGTAAAGACTGCAGCTCGGAGTCTGAAGCTTTGGGCTTCTGAACACATTCTTTCAGTTTGAGGCTTCGTGCGCAAAGTTCCTTGTCCGTGCCTGTTAGCAGTGAAAGTCAAGTCTTGTTGAGTGTCTGTTTGCTAGCACAGCAGGAGGCGCATCATCTGTCTTTGAACAGAGCTCCTGTCGTTTCAGCTGACATGTACAAGAAACAGCATGCCTCGCAGAAATGAGTGTGTGATAACTATGCAGTGAACATAATATTCTTAAGGCATTAGGAAGCTGAACATATCTCACTGTGTTATACTTCATCTTCACAATTCAAAATGACACATTTTTTATAGGTTCAACAGTCATAGCTGAATGCGTGTTACTGGCCCCGTGAACATGACAATAGGGTAGAAGCTGCAAGCTTCAAAAAACCCTTAAATTGTATGGACTGCTGTGCAACATAGATCTCTGCAGAGATCGCATCTTAAAACAAAAAAAGAGGAAGCATTAGTTCAAGTCCTGAGGATCAGTAAAAAAAAAAAAAAAAAAAATTCCAAAAATCCTGACCAAAATTTAATTAGTGCGGTGAATAAATATGCTTTTGTAATTTCTTTCCCCTGTCTTTTCCCTCCTTCTCTGTTACTAGGCTTTCCAGCTTGGTCCTTCTGTTGTGTGGCTTATACTCTATCAGGACGGCTATATATATGTCAGTGCCCATAGCAGCAAGACATGGCTAGCTGTAATCTTTGTCTCATCATTAGCAGCCTGCTGTGTGAGTCTGTTCTTCAGTTGCTGGTCATTGATTCAATAATGTATGTTGCCTCAATGACATATTTTATCCTCGTACTATTACTTTTTCTCCTTCGCCTTCTAGGGCAATTAACCCTTTTGACCAGCATATTGAGATCACTTGTGTGCTACATGTGAAGCCCACCGGGATGTGAGGAAACAGATGCTACCGGAGCTCTTTAAGCTCAATTATGACTTCAAACATTTTTTTTTTTTAGATGGAAGAAGACGTGTCCATGTCAGACACTACATTTTCCATCCCTACTCATCAGCATATTAAATATATTTCTTAGGCGCTTTCCCAGCACGTTACCTGGCTGCTTCCCAACTGGAAGAGGACAATGCAAGTTAATGTGAAATAGGTCAGGAGGTTTGGCTGCAATGATGAGCGTCAGCCTGGGTAATTCGGGCCTGAGTCGGTTCGAAAAATGAAGCTGTTTTAACATAATCCTAATTGGAGGGGAACCGGCTCCTACGTGACAAGCCTTGCACAGGTGCTTGGCACAGCATCTGTCGTTCTGCAGCGCCGGTACGGCCCGGGGAGCGCGGAAGAGCGACGGAGGAATCGGATGGCTCCTACCCCCCTTCTTAACACCTCCTCTTTTTTGCTTCTTTTCTTATCTCAGTCCTAAAAAGTGCTTTTCTCTTCTCTCCCAGCCCTTTCATCAGTGTGCCATTCACTGCCAGGTTCACGTGAAACAGGAAGGAAATTTTATTTCGGGAAAGAGGGCGATCCAGGTGCTGCCCGCTGAAAGCGGTGCGGACATATGAAGTAGCTCCTGCCTCGCCGTTGAGTGACAGCTGGAAGGCTGCACGGGCTCCCCAGCACTTGGCTTTCATAAAGCCTATTTAGATTAAGCTGTTCCCACATCCTGTTTCATCAAGATGCTGAACGCTTCTGGCACTTTTGTCTACGTAGAATCCAGGATGTTCATAAGTATCATCAGCTCCTTAGTCCCTTGCGATTAGTATCTGCACTGTCAAATCCAATTGTACTGTTCTTTAACTATTCTGACATGATTTCAGTCTCGACTAAATTGAGGTCCAGAACATGACACCCGTAGTTTGTTCCTTTAAATACGGCATTTCTGCAAACATGAAGACTGAGCCGGCCTAACGCTGGATGGTGAGGACAGAATTACCTTGCCAGATACTGTTTAGATTTTGGTTTCACCTTTAGGGCTGATCCCAGCGTTCCCCGCTGACCGTCGGTGTTTGATGAATAATCAAGGCTCCAGCCTCGTTTCCCAGCATGCATTGCAATGTGCATTTCCCAGCATGCATTGCAGTTACTTGCAGCTGCATGTGAAACCATGGTACAGTGCCGGATTATGGCATGCCGAGGCCCTAAGATTAAGAGACCCCACATGATAAAAATAATCCAATGTATGTATATTTTTGACACATTAGAACAAAAATGTCAATATTTAGAGAGTCATTTTCCCATATCCCCTTTCTCTCCTTTATTTACCAACTGCTTATTACAAAACTTGATATAGAGCCAGTTGTTTTTTTTCTTATTTAGGGCCCCTAACCTATAGCTTAAACCTAAATCCCGCTCTGCCAAGGCAGTTAGCGTAGCTGGCATGGTAGCACCAGCAAGCGTTAAAATTGCTGTTATAATCTCCTACTTTCACCTGCTGGGTTGAAATTTTTCAGTTCTGGTTTTGCCTGAAGGTGGACATTTTAAAAATGTTTTGAGTGCATGTAATCATGTCTTTTCTGAAAGGGAAAAGGGAAATGATCTTATCTTTTGAAGAGCTCTGCCACTGATCCCAGGGAGATTAGAGATGAGGTCTCAGTGAGATGCGCCAGAGTGATCTGGTGAAAACCAGATTTGCTGTGGCCAAATGTTGAGCCTTTGGGGAATATTTCTTTGTGCAGGTGCAACAGTCTTTAAAAAAACCCCAGTTCTGGTACTAGTCCATTTGCCAGCAGTCGGAGGGGACGGTTCTCAGTTTGCATTGCATCGGTGTTCAGTTTGACACCTAATTGTCACAGATTCCCGGGGGGGGGGGGGGGGTGGTCCATGCTCAGGAAAACATTTTCAAGCATCAGTCTGTGTTGGTAAGGAGACACACCAGTTTCCGCACATCAATAATTAGCTCATGTTGATAGTAACCTTGGTTTAAAAGGTGACTGAGTTCATCTCTTCCACGTTGACTGGAACCACGTGATGCATCACCTGAGGCTAGTCCGCTTTTTGTTTCCGTCTCACCCAGCCCTATTAATCCTTCCCCTGTGTTCAAGCTGGTCAGGGAAACTGAGGCATGCAACATTATTACAGCATCAACGTGTTTAAACATCACAACACAACCATGCTCTGGCATACCAGTTGAGCCATCGCTAAAGGGCTTTTGATGGTAAAATATTCACTGTTGTGGGTGAT
Source organism: Alligator mississippiensis (assembly GCF_030867095.1). NCBI lineage: Eukaryota > Metazoa > Chordata > Crocodylia > Alligatoridae > Alligator > Alligator mississippiensis. Next base: position 1,684,972 of record NC_081829.1, on the reverse strand, counting down.
ATCATCACGTATACGTCAGAGAACCTACCTGATTTTTGGGAACTGGAAGTTGGTTATTCACTACACTTACCTGGTGTTCTGCAAATCCAAAAATACCTTCTGATGAGGCGTCAAGTTTTAGGATATTGAGCTGGCTTAGCCTCGAATGGTGAAGTCAAGTTTTAGTATATTTACAATATATCCTTCTGATATTTGGGATACATACAGAGCCTTACTAGAGAGTTTTCCATCCTTTCCTAAGTAGCTCTTTGAGGTCACTTGGGCCCCATGTCTGGAATTTGCATACAGACGTGATTCCTAAATATTTAAGAGCTTTGCAATAACTTTAAACAGTTACATGAACGGAAGGAGGAAGAAAGTAAGTGTATATCTCTGAGTCTCAGCTCTCTGATGGAGCTATGTTTTTTTTTTTTAAACTGAAATGTTCCAGGTCGTTGGTCTGTGACATAGGCCAGGGCATTTGGACAAAGACACGGATGAAAAATGTGTACGCTATTTTGTTTGCAAACAGTTTTCTTTACTTGCAGTTTAATTGTTAAATTCCTAACGATTATTATTAGCCCGTGGATCTTGATTAGCAGGGGAAACCACAGCCACTTCAGGCCATAAATTCGAAGCCGATGGTGGAGTTTACTACTTTGAAGAAAACTGTGGTGCAGCTGTGATCTAAGCACTGGTATTTTCACAGATCCGTGTGCAGGGCCAGCTAGAGGCGAGTCCAGGTGCGCACGCGCGCAGGAAGCAGAGTCGGCGCGCAGCTCATCCTTCTGCCCTGGCTGTCTTTTGCAGAACAGGCTTCTGTTTTCTAGTCATGTCTTGGTTGGACGTTGCCCACAGTTTTTATTGGTATCATATGAAAAGGACAAGCATCTGTGAGTTCAAACAAACTATAATTTTGAAATAAAGCATGTTTCTATATTTTTTTTCACAGATGAAAATCTATTGCCTTATCTATTTAAGGCACAGACTGGAGTTAGGCACCAGCTATTTGTGCCTTTGACAATGTTGCTCTGAATTTATACTAGTGTGTGATTTGTTCATAGTTCCCTTGGGACTTCAAGTCATCCCAAATCCATGCGATGTAGCTAGGAGCGCTGCGTTTTGCATCTGGACTTCCAGTTTGCAGAGCCACATAGTAGCTGGCAAAGCTACACAGTGCCCTATTCAGCTCATCCTGTATGTGGTGTTTGTCACTTCAGTGATTCAATTACCGGGTGGCATTAATTTGCTAAGTGAATTTAGGTCCTGTGTGTTTGGGATGGGAGCAATACAGAGATCTTAGGTTTAGGTGGGGGAAAAAACCCAGCCCTAAACCAAATACGTTCCCCAATTTAACATTAAATTGAAGTTACCTTTCTAGGAAAGCCAATCTACTCCAGGAAATTTAAAAATATGGAGGAGATGCTCTTTGCCCCCTTTAAAGAGGACTTTTTCATAACTCTGCATCAGCTAAGGATGAAGTGGGAAAGCTTTCACAGAGGATTTCCTGGCTTTGGTTGGTTGGTGGGTTTTAGAGCAGTTTAACTCCTACATAGTTTCTGCCTCATGTCAGACGTGCCATGAAGATTTTTCAATGTTTTTCTGACTTACGTAGGGCCCCTTCTTCACCACCAGTTTTGCATGGAGCATAGGGTGCGCGTCGCCTTTTTTAGCATGCATCTACTTAGGAACAAAATATGATTTAAATGTGCAAGCTAATAGAGTGTGTATTTTTCCTTTTGTCTCTCTTCCAAACACCCTTCTGCAGCATTACATTTAAATATAACACTATTGCTGATGGTATAATCACACAGAGAGAAGGAAATCGAAAGGGATGATTTACCTAGCCACTCTAAGCTGGCAACATTGCATTTATTATAGGCGGTATTTAATAGGGGTTGTCCGACATGCCCTGTTATATGTCTGTGATTTCCGTGGCTTATAACTTTGCCAAACATTGACTTGTCAGAGCTGAAATTTTCCCCGCTAGGTGTGTGTCCCTCAGATTGAATTCTTTGGAGGATTTGCATGAGAAAAAGCAAAGAATGTGTTGTTTTGCACAAATTAAAAAAAACCAACAAAAAATGTTAGCTTTTTTTTACTACATCTGTTTCCCTCCGTGTTTTGGGGCAGAGTCTTGAGATCTGTCCAGGGTTCTCCCTTATGTACTGCTCGCTATTTGCATTGAAACCTGCCTAAGTTTAGCCAAATACTGTACTCGAAGACTGCCACGTTGGACTTCCCACCTGCTCGTTTGCTGCGGTTGTTTGTAGGTAACAGATGAGCAATGGGCACACCTGCAGAATATTCATATGCACATTGCAGAGCGGGGAACATCTTAAGATCTCCTGACTTTTGGAGGTTTATACTCTCAACCCTTAACATAGCGTTAATGGAGGGTTTGGGTTTTTTTCCCCCATTGATTTGCAATTAACCTGATGCTCGACAACACTGTCTGGTTGGACCGCTGCCAAACAGAAATGCTGGGAATGCTTCCTGTAAACTCCACCATTGAGAATTCTTATGATTCAAGGAACACCTCATTTATCTCAATTCTGTACACTCTTGACCTTGATTCTCAAGAGATTTTTTTGAACAGCATCTTCTTGCATAAACTACTGAACTTTATATGACAGTATCTTCTTTAAGTCTGCATGATCAATATGGAGTGTAACGATGATGAGGGAGGGGTGAGGACAATTTAGAAGAACTAAACCTGGAACTCTGTTTTGGAATTTTCCCTGCAATAATCTGTTTGGTCATTAACAACCTGCTGGTTAGTCTTATTATATTTCCTTAAAATAATTTAGATGCTAATACATACCATTGACTGCTAGATGAGGAAAAACACCCTGATATCTCACTTTATGCTACGATCGGTTTCACAGCTGGATTTTATCTTCTCTTTTATTTTATAAAGCTAGGTTTAGTGGCCATAATTGGTCAAGTATTGAAAGCATTCGAGACAAAAACTCTCTGCTTCTTGGTGGATATGATGATGATGACTGGATCCTCCAAACCGGGCTTCTGTTGCATTAAATCCATCTCATTTTAAGGTCAGCAATGGGGTTGTTATATCGGGTGCTGTGCTCAGGAACAGGCCTGTTTGCATGCAGTTCTGTCGACGCGATGTTTCACTGGTGTATTGAACCTTTGCTGGTTTTTTTAATTAAAAAATGGGTTGTTTCAATTAATCTCTCCAGAGTTTTCATTGCAGTTTCCCTGATCCACACACAGCTCCTCTCATCATAGCTGAGAGCTAAAATCTTCCTGTTGATTTGCAGAGAGCAGGACACGTGTGTGTCTGCCACAACTTGATCCGAAGTTTCCCATTTCCTGAACAACTTTGTGTCTACAACTTGTTATCTGATGCCATTAGACAAAATAGAAAATAATTCAAAAAAAAAAAAGCAAAATGATTTCCTTCTGCTGCTGCCATGTCCGTACCTAGGTGTCCGACTCGCAGCAATGACTAGAATCCGTCAGGCCCTCGGCGTGTAAGGTTGATTTCGGCGAATGAACGCTGGACTCGGACGGGCAGCGTGTGTGGTATTTTATGGGAGTTGCAGCACGAGAGCAGGGAACCCCAAGGAAAGGCTGGGGGTGGATACGGCTCGGATGATGGACCGGTGCCGGCCAGTGTGGCCACCAGCTTAAATAAGAGAAGCATTTGGGACTGCTCTAGTTTCTGGCAGCAGCACCTGGGTTGCAGTGCAGCATGAGGTAGCCCAGAGGATCCAAGGTCTCATTCAATGTTTATGCCTTTTGCCACCCAAACTACCCCTTCTATGTTAGTGACTTCTCCCATGCCATGCTACAGTGCTAACACAGACCCGTTATCATTATACCGCCGAAGGGGGAGCACGGGCAGGGCCAGGAATCGGCAGTCTGAAGGGCGCGGATGGCCGATAGGTCCCACGTGCAATGGCAGAGAGTGGCTGGGAGGGTGTTTGGTAGAAATATGTGCAAGTTATATATATGAGAGGAGAGTTTTAAGAGCTGTGGTGAGTCCATTAGGAAGGGTAGAAAATTAGGTGTTTTATACTGAGAGGGGAGAAAAATTACTATTGTTTTAAAAAATTCCATGTCACACTTATTTATAAGTAGCTCAAGAGCTGAAATAATGAAGAGCAGAAACCTGAAATTGGGCAAGGAAAGTCGTAATTAATGGAAAATGTTGAGTGCTCCCATGAAAATCTGACTGGATTGGACTGAATTAGGAGGATTTGCAGATGGGAAGGTCTGATGTCTTCTTTGGGGAGCTGCCGGAAGTTTTCAACGCGGTGGTGAAGTTCGAGCACTCGTATGAGCTGACTGGTGGCTTCTGACTTTCGAGTGGCTAGCCGTATGCATCATTGTTGTTCCTTCCTTATCTTTTTTATGTAAGAGAGTCTGTCTTGTACCGAAAAGGGTGAAGGCATCTTTTAGAGAGAATCTATATTCAACAAATCGTGAAATCTGTTAACTTTCCCTCTCTTGTTGTGAATGCAGATACTCCTTAAACATCATATTTTGCACCAGAACGCATAATCTTTAAGTATTCACCAAGATGAATGTCTTTTAGATCAAAATACACCATGCTGTTAAATGTAGTCGTCAAAAGCTATTCAGCGATTAAATATTTTGTAAAAGAGGAAAATCTGTGCTGGCAACTGGTGCGAGTAAAGGATTTCCAAATTGCTTAAGAAATGTCTTCCTTTAGAAAGTCATCTCACCAAATTAACATTTGGGGCTTTAAAGCTGAATTCTGTTTCTTCTAGTTTACCAAGCCAAAGTAAGTATATTGATGCTTATATGCTAATTGCTCATATGCTTTTTAAATATTTATTGTGTGGGCACAAGAAATGCTACATAAAAGTTTAGTAACTCTTCGATCCTCTTTTTTTCCCCAATGAAGATGAATTTTAAAGACTAAATAAATATGTTTTGAACCTGCTGGTTATTCTCAGCAGATATGTGAACAGAAGAGAAAAATCAGGTTTCTGTTAGCATACCTATATTTCCATATAGTATTCTTTTGGAAAGTATCTTCTTCCTCTAGATTTTCTAGCCTGGGCCATTTTAGCCCTGGTACAAGTAAGTTTTTTTGCAAGCCTCGTGGCTGTTGGCTGTCCATGTTGTTTTCATATATTTCTCAGTTTAATTCATGGGGTTTTTGTTTGCTTAAAGCAGGTTTGCTTAGCCTCTTATTTAAAATAAATGAATTACTCCAGAGGAATTGTGCTCAAAGGGTAAGTATCACCACACATGCAGCCCAGGTAAATGATGATAAAACTTTAAATGATCAAATATGCATTAATGTTTCTTTTGCAATGCAGTGTTTTGCATAGTCATATTGAAGGCGATAAATAATACATTTCTCTTTTAGTATTCTGCAGCCTGCTGTGTTGTGGTGGTTTTCTGAGCAGCTACAGCAAGCTAAATTCTGGTCATCAAGGGTCATGTGCAGAAAACATTCGGTGAAACACCTTCACGTTATACCTTCTTCAGCTCTTTATCTGGCTCCAATGAAAAAACAAAAGCATCAGTTCATTTTATAGTAAGCGTATTATTTCACAATCCTATTTCAGAAGCAGGTTTAGGAAGTGAGGGAGATGGATGGGGGTGAATTTCAAGAAGCCAGGTGAACAACTGCAGGTTCCTGACTGTTTCCGGATTGGATCTTTATTGCTTTAGTTTGAAAGCGTGAGGTGTGTGTATTGAGAGATGGGAAGGTCGATCGCAAGTACAGTAAAATACAATTGTAGACACTTGCATCTAAATTAAGGTGTGGAAATGGATAGCTTTTTGGTAAGTCTTGTATATAAAAGTTTAATTTTAAAAACAGACTATTTCTGCATAGTTATAAAAATTGCATGACTATTACTTAAATATTCACCTGATTCTTGTAGTATTTGGATTAAACTATTATGTTAATGAGTTGGTCTTAATTGCTTATTTGGTCACATTCGCAGTTGTATTTGAGTTATCTACTGGGGAAAAAAATCAGGTTTGCTGTTGTAAAAAATCAAGGGAATCGGTTCTGAAAAATCGTTGGGAGCACTCTGACCTCCCACGATCAGCAGGCAAGGTTACCAGTGAAAAATTGGTTGCTTATCCACAAAAGCAGCACTTAAAGGAGAATTGCTCACAAACACCATAGCTGGCATTTTCAATACTACTTTTGACTGTTCTTTGGTTCTCCTTTGGGAACTAGTTTTAGCAGAATTAGATGTAGCAGAAAACTTTGCTGGTCTTTAACCCTGGCATAACCCAAGACTTGGAAGAGAGATTTGTTTTCAGATACCAGCTTCTCTTTGGCTGTGTGTAATGTTGATTGCACACGAGTGATGTCTGTCTAGCAACTCTGTAGAGTCAAATGAATGCAACCAGTTACGCTGAGCTCAAAAATAATTTCACACAAATCACTCGCTGCCTGTCTGTCTACCAGGAACTTTAAAAAAGGACTGTATTGTCTGTCCCAGATGGAAGGAACCTTCATCATCCTATTATGCAAATGTTCACAGCTTTTTCGGGCCATTTTTTTCAGGTGTCCATCTTCAATAATAATTGACAGTCAAGAAAATGATGTAGTGTGTGTCCTCTGGTTACCCCCATATGACATAATATCCATTGGCACAAGGTAAACTGTAGGTTTCCCTTTGGAAATGTGATGTACATTTGTGAAAAAAAATACTGGATTGCTTACCCTGCTGCAGCTTTGGGTTTCAGCCATGTCTCAAGCTATTTTTCAAACCTGGATCTCTACCGCTGTGCTTGTCATCCATGTACCTGTTGGCATCTAGAATCACAGAAAATGAGGGCTTGAAGGGAGCTCAGGGGGTCACATCTAGTCCAACCCCTGCTCCAAGCAGGACCAGCCCCAGCTACATCATCCCAGCCAAGGCTTTGTGTAGCCGGGTCTTCAAACCCCCCAAGGATGGAGACTGCACCACCTCTCTGGGTAACCTCTTCCAATGCTTTACTATCTTCCTTGTGAAAGCGTTTTTCCTAATATCCAACCTAAGCCTCCCTTGCTGCAACTGGAGCCCATTGCTCCTTGTCCTGTCACCTGCCCCCACTGAGCACAGGGTCTTCTCATTGGAAAGGCCAAAATATTGTCCTGTCTTCGCGTCGCGGTCTGGTCTTATTTCCAATGAAACAAATGGGATTTTAGTCATGGACCTCGGTGGAAGCAGGGTTGTGTCCTAGAGCACAGAGTAACTCCTCTCCCTGCCACTCGTCAACTTCTGCGATTCTTTTTCTGAAACACTTATTGCCAGGCCTGGTTTTGTTCTGGTGTCCTGATCTATAAGCCTTTATGACACACTAGAAAACTGGCTTTTGGGGAGTATAAGCACTTATATAAGCATGGGTGTTAAGAAACCAAATATGTTTAGGGAAAGATCTTTAAATCTTACTTTTAGATTTAAAAGCAGGCTGCATTGGATAGCACCAGGATGCATGCCATCCAGAGCTGTGCTCCACCTGCCCTGGCCCTGGCCGGGAAGCAGCGCGGCGCTGTGCATATGCCACTAATCTCTGTGTCTGAGCACAGCTTCTCGGTCCTCTCAGCCCTTCCGGCAGTGTGCGCTGCAAGGTAACCGCACTGTTTAGGAAGGCATTTCCATGGCTCAGGTTTAGATTTGCTGCCTTTCAGTTTCGTGGCACGTCCCTACACCCTAATGACATGGAGAGGGTGAATGGGAACATGCGACTGCCCCTCTCAGCAGTCATTAAGTGTTTTGTATACCTCTGCCCTATCCCTTCTGATTTGTATCCTCTCCATACTAAATGGTCTGGCTTTTCTCTCCTCATATAAAAGTCTTATTTTGAGATATTAAAGTAGGAAATTCCTGCTGAGATGTTATTTTCTACCTAATGCCGGTCAGAGGCAGGCATGAGAACATTGTATTAAGTATAGTATAAAAAGGGCAAAGTAGATATTAAAGAAGCAGCTGATTTCTTGTGGGGACCAGCCAGAAGCGGGTTCTTTCTCGGGTTGTATTGTGCAAATCCGGATGGTTACGTGCCATGGGATTTGTGTGCACGAGGAACTGAAGGAAGGATCGGATGCAAAGACCTGGAGATCAGTCTCAACAGACACTTATGTGGGGGGCAAGGAAATGGGACAAATTTTAAACCTGTTCCTTTTGTGTGCAATGAATACATTGCCATGGCTGAAAAGCATTGCAGGAAGAGCTGGGGACAGTCCTGGGTTTGCATCGGACAGACCATTTAAAGAATCTCTCCCCCAGCGCGCTCCTGTCCATCAGTCACTCTTTTATTCGGTAACCAAACCCAAGAGACGACGGTTAGGCTTCCCGGCTCAGAAGTGCTGAGGAGTGGCCTAACTCTTTTTTGGGTGAACTCAGAGATACAATTCCCAATCAAGTCGGTAGGAATTGTATCTTTGAGTTCAACTGGAAAAGAGTCAGGTCAGTCTTGAACACTTCCGAGAGTCCCACCCTATCTTTTCCTGTATGACGATACCTACACATCAGGCTTGCATATGAACTGGATCATTTGCACGCCAGAAACGATAATGCATGCAGTATTTTACTCCTGCATGAACTGTAGGTACAGAATAACAGGCTGGGAAGAAAAGATGCAAGACTTGGCTGTTGAAATCCACCCAAGAAGCAGGGAGAGACCAAGGACAGTTGTATAAACTCAACCCAAAATGACTCTAAATGAAAGTGCATAATTCTGTCAATAGATTGGGAGTCTGTCTGAAGGCTAGAGAGTCTGTTGCTTATGTTGATATCTTTTCATCTACTTGTAATATTTGCAAAGTTAATTAATTCACAATTAGTGGATCACAATTTTTTTTTTTAATTTCATTTTTGTAGGTACTAAACTTGCCACAAAAATAATTTCTTTTTTTTTTCTCTTGTGAAAAACCACTGAAAGAACATAACCACAACTAGAAACGATTGGTTTAGATAGCCCTGCATTTAATACCAGTTGCAATTCAGCTGGGCAAGAAAACAGTCTCAGGTAGAAAAGGTATAGAAAGACCAAATGTTTTGGAGCATCGTGGTTAAGGATATCTCAAGAGGCACTATCAAAAGACGATAGCGTACCTGTTCAAGCCTCCCTGTCTGCGTAGCGTGTTTGTAGATGAGGCCACGAAAGGTGGCTAAGTAGCACCGGAGTAAATAAATGGTCTACAAATGTATCCAATTGATTTTAAATAATTTGCAGAATTTTCTATAACTCTACACATTGATCATAAAGTATTTTAATCGAATCAGACGGTTTTCTAAAAGTGTTAATGTTTATACAAAGTATCCCATTTGCATAATTTATTCAATTGTGAAATCTATAGCCCCTCGACTCTCTTCTGTCTTTCTTTTTTTTTTTTTTTAAGAAAAGAAAAAAAGATAAAGCAAGGTAGCTTTCAGGCTAATGTTTCTATTTGATCAGGATGAGTAAAAGCAAAACCATCTGTTTTTCCAGACAGCTGATTCAAGAATACCTATTAAAAAAACTGTCTTCCAGGTAAGAGGGAGAGAATTAGAGTTTTCTTTCTTTCAGCGAGATGAAAGGGCTGCGGCCTGCAACAAAGCAACTCCAATTGAAAATAAAGCTTCAGATGAATCACATCAAAGATACTTCGCCTATTGTTAGCCTCTCCTATCCAGAGGAAAATTGGCTCATTAAAAGCAGGGAAAGTACATTGTTTACATTAGCAGTGCCTGATTTACAGCTTACAATGGCTACCGTATTTATATCACCTTGAGCTGTGTTGCCGCAAGAGAGCACTTCAACATGCGTGATGGCTCCTTTGAAGGTGTGTTCGCCTGAAAAGGATGGCTGTGATTGCCCCTGTTCAGTTTTCCCTCTCTCTTCTTCACTAATTAGGTTGTTACCGATTGAGCAATATCCAGTAGTTCAGACATAAAACAACATAGCACGGTCTGCGAAGTTAGCTGCATAATTACACTGATTAAGCAGTGCAGTGTTGCAAACACTGTCTTGCTTCCCCATTAAGTTCTTGTACTTCGGCACCTCGATCTTGTTGGCCATTTGGGCAATGCTTGTCTAATTGCTGGGAATATTATAATAGACACTTTATCCAAATAAAATGTGGCATCATTATTACAGGATGATCTTACTATGCTTCCGTCAGATGTTTTAGAAAAGGCAGAGATTTCTCTCTGGTTGCAGAAACCTAGATTTAAATTACTTTGATGTAATTTTTGGTTTGCTCCTTATACTCTCTAAGGGGGCAGCTGTCAGAAGGCGCAGACAGATCTATTGCTCTTCATTAGGATGTCAGTGCAGGCTAGAAATTTGGAGTTAGGTGACCAGGGGTTGTCCTTGTTTTTTCCCCCTTGCACCCACAATAAGTGTTAAGAGTTGAGGGAGGTATTCAAAGGCCATTGTATGAGCCCCATAGAAATACCTTAATAGGGAACTGACTGCACAGAATCAATTAAACAAAGGAAAAGTGATCGAGTCTAGGAATAATTCTTATATAACCCAAATCAGACTCATCATTCCAAAATATTCTGTTTTTATTTTATATTTTGCTATTTGCACAAGGTGATCTAGGCACCTTTTAGGATGGGCTTCAGCATACACAGAATTAATTTCCGTTGTGTATTATCGTTGCGTTATCTTGTCTAAAAGACTGGTACCGACCTGTATAAATTCCTGACTTTTCCACTGAACAACCAGCTAATAACAAAGTCCTGATGTGCCTTTCTCTTTAGATCTCGTGTAGCCGGGTCATTGGCACCCCTGACTTTTTGCTGCTGAGATTCCTACCTGGTGTCTGGACACGAGCTCTGGTTTCATTGAAGCCTGTCTATAATCGGTGTCTATTCAACAACAGTCAGCTCCTGTATCATTTTGGCAACCAAGGTTTTCTGCTCGTCTGCCAGTTCCCCGTGATGTCAGTACTCTTATGCTGGTATACCTGTAAAATTCAGATCGGCTTTATCTGTATCTTTTGTGCGACTTACGATTCAACCTGTCCCATTGTTCTCGTACTAGAAGAAGTAGCGTCTATATTCGCCTGGTAACTGGAGTTTGTGTCCTTCACGTGATCAGATGCCTACAGGGACCATCAAGTCCTGCTGGCAGCAACCTTCGTTCAATCCCCAAATCTTTCACATGTGTCGTGCCTTAGGTTAACTAGATTTGTGGCTGGTGGAAGGAAGCTTCCATTAGTCATGGGATGCGACGTGAAGCCTACCAAGAGGGCAATCTCTTGATTGCGTCTCTAATGCCATTCGGATTTTTTTTTTCATTTGCACATTTTAGAGCAGTTGCAATTGTTTTTGTCATTCAAGTGATGGGGCTAGTATTTCCATCCTTTCAGGTTACTTTAAATGATTTACTCTCATTATCGGTTGCCAATCCCAATTACTTTGGAATCAGTATTGTAGTGAAAAGGGCTTTGCTTGTGCTAAGTGGAGTGCACTGCTATGAAGTGGCTTTTTAAATTGGACAAAATTCTTGACGCTTAAATTTAGAGCACCAAGGTATTATAAGCTTCTTAACTCAATTGTGCTTCTTCCAACAATTGCTGTACAGCAGCAATAGGACCTGACTTTCACGCCTGGGGCATTTTGTTCATCATTCCAATCCTTGCAGAAATAAATCACTTCCCATTCATCTTTTTTCACATTTATTAACTACTTAAGTCATTAAAAGCTCCCTGATTCCCAAAGAGCAGTGAGTGACCGCCCGCTCGATGTTATATGTTGTATTTCCTAACGTATTACTTGGTAAACTGACAAGTTGTGCCAGTGGCGTCCTTGTGTGGTCCAGAGAAATGATGTAATTCAATTTTACTGATGTCATTTAGGGAAGAAAGTTAAATTGATAATGGTTAAAATCAAACATTTTCACTTCAAAGGGGCAACATTTTTTAAGCGATTTCAGCCTAACCTCTAATTTTTGTGCTTGTAGGTTTTGCACATGCAAATTACACAATTATTATTTTTCTTTCTATGGTGTCTAATATGTCTTGGCACTTAGCTGCCTAATTATCCAATTTGCATGTTCTGCTTCAGCCTTCCTCTAGGATTGACTGCTTCTGCGCTTGGTCTCTCTGGACTGTTCAGCCTCGAACCTGCCTCTTCTCTCTCGAGGGCCGCTGCCACCTCTCTTATGTGTAGGTAGGGTAGTGAGACAGACAGGGTAAGCTTCTTCCAGCAAAACCAAACCCTCCCCAGAGGGAGAGGAACTTAAAGCATTTTTTTTTTCAATTTGGTCCCCAGATATAAAAAACCCCTCTAATAATCAGCTGGTTTAAGTGTATATTATACAGGGTATTTATCTGGATTGCTCAGTGCTGCTGTTTCTATGCATCTCACATGCTGTCCTGTGGCTTATGGTACCATCAGCAGCTATGCAATCCCTTTATTGACCCTTATAAACCCTTTTATTGACTTTGAGCTTCTCTATTATCTCATACATTGCTTTGGCATCTATGTGGAGGAATTTCCCGAAATATGCCCAGCAGCAAAAAGGCTGGCAGAAGCCCTTTCCTTTTGTGAGGGTCTGGAAATGTTGCGACCACAAGTGAACTGAAGCACAGCTACTTCAGCTGACCAGCAAGCACGGAGGCTTGTGTTTGGCCCAGATATGCTCAGCACATTATTGATGCTTAATAATATTTAATTTGCTTGCAGTGCCATAGGCTGTTTATAGACGTCACATTTTTCTATGTTTAATCCGGACTACAGCCATCACTATATACATGTGGATGTTTGTAGTCCAAATTGAAATTGGGTCCAGTCTGAATTAACTAATCCTCATTGGATGAGGATTAAAGTTAATGCAAAGTAGGGCAGTCCAAAGGAGGCCATTTAAACTGTGTTAATTAATATATGGTGTTGGTTTTAGGAAAAACAGTCCTTTAAAAACTCAGATGAGCGTTCCTTAGGAATGCAGATAAGCATTACAAATATCAGTCCCCTCAAGGGAAACTCAGATGGGTTTTTGCAATACAACAGAAGCTATCAGGCACAGAGAAACACCTTTGCAAAGTCAAATATGCCAGCAGCACCTCACTGTCTACGTATCAGTATCCTGACTAAGCCCCCAGCCCTGCCCAAGCACGTGGGCTACTGGTCTGTGAAGAAGGGGGCAAACCCCCTTGATCATCTATTAACCCTGAGTTCAACGTGACATTTGATTTGAACTGTGTGATGTGAATCGGTGACTACAGTTTAGAAAATAGTATGCAAGTCTACAAGTTTCGTTAGCAGGATAGGTAGGGTGGTTTGGTCTGTAGCCAACTGAATTGGCCAAAAAGTTTTGAGTCTTTTAAAAATGCTTCCCTGTCCCTCATTATGAGAGTCAGGCAGGAAGCAATGCTTCCTATTTTTTCTCTGCTAAATATTATAGAAAAACATATTAAACTTGCATGGAAAATTTGTATACCGTTGGTGACCACACAGCTGTTTTTCAACTTCAGCTCCTTTATCAATGGCCTTTTCCACCAGTGAACGGGGACACAGATCCTGAAGTGGGAAAAGTCCTTGTCCTTATTGCACAGGCACTGTTGCACAGCCTCCATCACTTCACTCGCTGCAGTCTGGAAACTGTTGCCCTCCTAGTTGATCCTTCGTTCTCTATGGTGTATGGAGGATGGGGCAGCGCGGTCCATCCAAGCGAGGAGACTGACCCTGTGGTGTGCAAGCTGGTGGCTGGGCGAGCATTGCCATGCGGAAGTGTGCTTTGGCCTTGTCTCTGTTGGGCTTTTTGCATAGGAGGCAACCACAGAAAAGGTTGTGCGCTCAGGAGAAGGTGGTTGTTCCTCGATCACAGCTCTGGGAGGTTTCCAGCTAGCTGGCAAGGTTTTTTACAAGCCTTTTTGGCATTTGTTTTTGACATTTTATCAGAACCTGTGATTCCATCCCTTGAGAGAGTCCAAAGATTTGTCATTTGGCTTGATGAGACTCTCTTGATCCAAATTTAAACCATATTACTCCCATGCTTCTCCCATAAGGAGTTTTATGGTAGCTCATTTTTAGCCATTTGAATTCCATAAAAATAAGTTTTTAGTTTAAAAAAAAAAATCTTTTCATTGGCCATTTTAATAAAGACGAGGCATTTCAAGTACCTACTTATGTTTCCTACTTAATTTGCAGAACCTCGGTCCTGATTCAGTCAATATAAACTGTAATACAAAGGTCACGAAGATTAAATGGCATGTTTAAAAATGATAATGGCCTAGATAATGCAAATGCTTGGGTTAGCTCACATATTTTACAGTCTGAAATTTTCAACTAATATGATGAATCAAGAACTGTATTTGTTAGAAAATGAAGGTCTTTGACCTTAATTTGTGTGGATTGATCAGTTGAAGATGAAATGCTAATTTTGAAAAGGATAGGGGCCCAACTATTTTATTTTTTCCAATAGTTTGTGTTTGTAATTACACAATAACAGTGGAAAATGGTTGGTTTAATCAGAACAGTCTAAAATCTTGACTATATTTTATGATCTAAAACAGTGTTTCTCACACGGCACCAGATGATTTTGACCTATATTTTTGGGGGATCCTGAAGATGTAGAATAATGAGGCCTTGGCTGTACTGCCTCTATCCCATAAACAAGGAGATAGTCCTCATCCCTGTTAACCACGACACTCCCAGTTCACAGGGCTGTGCATTTGCAGAGTGGTCAAAATGGCATATGGCAAAACCTTGTGCGAATCATCAGTACCTCTCAAAACAAATCTTTCCAGATATGATAAATGCCTTGCCATGCGCAAGATAAAAGACAGCAGTGTAGCTGATGTTGGGAACACGGGGAACGTAGGCATGGCTTCCTGCGAGTTCAGTTTTCCAAGGCAAATGACCTGGCTGGAGCCATTTTAAACTGGCTGTGGTTATGAGAGTTTTAAGGGGGGAAAAAAGTTCCTTACAGCTATTTTGAACCTCAGACTTGAAAACTGAATAGCATTTTTAGGGGATCGCCGCTCTGCTTGGTGCAGTATGTCTGCAGCTTCGCAGAATTGAACGTGGCACACAAATATCATATTTGAACGTTGACCTCGTCCACTCTAATTAATCTGGCAGCGTGGAGGTAAACTTCAAATCATACTGAAAGCAGGGCTAGGGCAGGATGCTGAGATGTGCCTCGTACCCCAGGCCAGATGAACGCAAGTGAAGGCCTTTTGTTATTTTAGAAACCCTCTTCTCTTCCGTTCTGATCTGCTTTGTTCCTATGTGTAAGAGTAAAACTACTTGAAGGAGAAGGCTGTTGGGGTCGCTGTGATACACTGGCAGGGATTGCAGATGCCTGAATTTAGTTGGATTTTCTGGGTAACACCTGATGTAGGGACTCCACGCCAAGAGGTGTGAAGACATGAGGCTGGAAACCTTTTGGGGTGCTCTGGGACAGACCAGAAAAAGTGGGATGTGACAAAACGAGGTAGTGTACATGGTTTCACTTTGTCCATCCACCAGAACAATGGTGATGTTAGGGGGGTTGCTGATATGAAACTACACAACTCGTTCAGGAAATTAAACACTAACAAGTGACCTGACCTGCCTAGTCACTGAACCATTAATTACCGAGGAGATTTATTGCATGATTGGCTCTTGCCTACATTAATAATTAATAGATTGTAGCTTAGTCGCATTCAGCACCATGGGCAGAGCTGCGACAGTTCAACCAGAGCAATACAGGAAAGAGCTCAAGGAAAGGACAGACCTGGTGCCAAGCTTTACCTTTCGGTACCGGATCAAGCACCAATCCCAGATGAAAGTGTTTCTGAATCTGCGTTTTCGAAAGCTGGGTTCAAATTGGAGCTCCTGAGATATCAGGAGACCCAGATTTAATGTTCGAGTGTAGCTCATTAAGAGAGAAGTTTGATTTTTAACAGTCGACCCAAACGGAAGTTATGGATCTCAGTGTGAACAGGTTCACTTATCCCATTTACACACTGGTATAAATTACACTAGGATCAGGAACGGCCAGACAAGGCTCATTTACATGTGCTATTGGTAAGCAGCAATAAACTCCGGTGCTTATCGCGGTGGAGCTTATTGCTCCCGGGTGCGCCGTTTGAAGTGCCCCTGGGACCACAGCACATCGAGGTGGGTTGGAGATGCCCTGTCTGGCAGGGGCTGCTCTGACCCAGGTCGGCATGCTATGGAGGGGTGGCTGGGGCATGAGGATGCTCCAGTGCGGGACTAGGCAGCAGGCAGTCCCTGCGCTGAAGCACCCTCGTGCCCAGCCACTTGGGTCAGCGTCTACATGTGCGCTGCTGCATAGTAAAAAACTCTTCAGCAGGATAGTATTTGTATTTGCAAGCACTGCCCTGCTGCAGAGTTTATTAGTTTACTCCAGCCTAATAGGGCCGCACGTGTAGATATGAGACATTTACTGCAGAGCTAATTAGTCTACTACACAGTAAACGTCTCGTGTAGATGCACCCACATTTGGCTGTCGTAGGTGATATTACAGCATATTGCTACTAAGTGGCAGAACAGTGAATAGCTACCCTGGGATACGGGCAGGCAGAAGAAACCTAAATCAGTGTAATTTCCATTAATACAATTTTATCCCTGCTTCTTTCAGAGGTAATTCTCCACTGAACCGAGTAGTAAGTTTGCTGATTTAGGGATCTGCAATGCCTGTTCACTCTTTATGTATACAGGTGTAGCTATGTTTCATCTGTCCATGCTCTCAGGTTTGCAGTTGGGCCCAGCTGCTTGTAATAGAGACTATTCTTCCCACCCCCAACCATATGCATCTGCATCTGCATTTACTGGCAAAGATAGGCTACCGGAGAGAGGGAAGGGATTCTGTCTTGCTGCACAAAAATCTTCACTACTCACCAGTACGTCCTTAGGTGTAATTCACCAACTTGTATATCCAACTGAATGCAGTCAGTATAGCAAGCAGGTCTCTTCTCTCAGTAACTTTGGTGCAAGAAACACAGAGGAGCTCTCCTCAAAACGTGATGGATAATAGGCTAGTCAGGTAGAGAACAGTCATTTAGCTAGAGCTAGCCAGCACTGATGTTCCTAAAAAATTTCCTTGACACCTTTCAGTGTGGAAATGCCCTTTCAAATGAGGCAGATTAAGTTTCCCTGAATATCCCTGCCTACTTTGGGTGATGAAAAGGGACAAGGCTAGCCACATGCCTTTGAGCTTCAGAAATAGTGTTGGGGCACTGACACATTTCACAGCCACTGACTCTCTTTCTGGCAATGCTAATGCACCTATTACTGTTTTCAGACACTCTCCTTTTTGGCATGAAAAAAGCGTGTGCACTGAGTGCTTAATAGATCCCTTGTGAAATGAGTTACTATAATAATAATAATTGTAGCAGTCTGCTTTGGGGGAACTTGTGCTTTTGTCCTGGAGGCTACCTGTCTGGAAAATGTAACTTCAGGGCATTTCTCTTCCTTTTTCCGATGAGACCTGTTACTCCCGGTACCAGCAAACAACGCCCCTGCGGAGTTGGGGGGACCAGCAAGGAAGCGCAGGTATCGGTTGAAGCGTTTCTGAGTTTGCACCCGTTCTGTTAGCTTGGCCTGTGCTCTCGTATATTGAACGATTAGAGAGGGAGAGCCCATTAAGTCGTTCAGAGCACGGCATCGTTATGCTTCATACTGATGATCTGCAATTCAACGCATGAGTCTTCCTGTGCAGCCGGGCCGGCCGGTTTCGCCCCAGACCTTCGCCCCCTCGCTCATAAGCATGCACTGACTGACGCGCGTCTGCCCTTGCGGATCTCCTGGAAGGGCCATCTCCTCGCCTCCCCTCTCTCTTCAATCGTCCCACTTTGGCTGTGGGGAAAGCCTTGTTACAAAGAAGGTTTCTCCTCTGCCTGCGCTGTTATAATCCAGTTAGTGACACAAGAAATGTCACTCACGATGATTAACATTTTAAAGCAGTAAATCTTGAAGGTCACTCTGAAGCAGAGAACAGGGGATGCTTGTGGCTTTCCTTGCCTGTCTGCTTCCCATAAGGGAATTTACTGCTTGCGCGTACTGTTGGCAGGGTCATAACAACTCCCTGCCTCCCACTTTTTCCCAATAAAAAAAACAAAAAACAGAGGAAGGAGGTGATTCCAGACAGGATCTCATAAATAAATCAGAAATTAAACAGCGGCGTCGCTCTTATTTAAAATGCACTGCTTTGACTTGCTCCGGTGGCTTTTGGAGGTGTAAACGAAAGCACCTTTTTGTGGCGTGGTATCAGTTTGTTCTTTAGAACCTGTAATTAGACCACGGGAATGATACAATAGGAAAAAATAAAATAAAATAACATGGGTGTGAATGATCTTTTATGCTAAAAGTTGCCCCTTCCGTGAAAGCGACATATTACAAACCTCTCTCTTTTTTTCCCCCTAGAACATTTCTTGCTAAGTGCATTCTGATGCCACATTGAAACGTAAAATAGCTAGAATCAAGCAGCCACCAAAGGCTATTTATATGCTAATATATATTCCCCAAGCTGAAGTAGGCACCTAAAGCCTATTGCTGCTACTAATGATGGCTATGCTTTAACCTCTGTGGAAGAAAGAAAAGTATTTTCCTTAAGAAAACAACTCAGTTTCTTTAAGATGAAATGTAATTATCTATTATCAGATGTCCTTTAAAATGCAAGGCCTATTAAAGCTGCTAAAAATATTGAAGCCCTAATTTCACCATAATAGCATTTTAATTTCAGCAAATCACAGTTCTATTGTTACAGGACATTTTGCTGCAGGAATGCAGTAAGAGGTCCATCTTAGCTTTTTTTTTTAAACATTTTCCTTTCTTTTAGACATTCAATTAAATCTTTGCAATCATCTAACCTCCCATGACATAAAATTTTACTTATCAAGTGAGAAAACAATGGCCATTAGCATTTAAAAGAATTTGTTTTAAAAGTAGCTAAAGTTTAATTGCTTTGCATATTCTTGTCAGTATGTTCAGTCTGCTATTGGCTCAACATTTACATGAGAGCTGGTGTTTAATTGATCACTATATTCCATTTAAAATATTTATTTTATTACAGGACAAGGTAAGAAAAGCCTTCTCCGTGGACCATCTGTCCCCTGAGGACAATCTGAAGTTTAGAGTTAGATGAATGTACTCCAGAGGCTCCTATATTTTGGTCTTCAAGGTCATCTCCAATAGGTACTCAGTTGAATTGACTTTTTGAAGCCACTGGGTGCATCTACATGTTCATTAATGTGCCTTAGTTACTCCACATTTAGTTTAGTACCTCTAATAAGAGGTACTAACTGAATGCGCAGTAACTAGAGTTACTGCACAGTAGCGCCGGCACACGGTTTTTAATGATACTTACTGTGCATTAGCCTAATAACACTGTGCAGTAGGTTATCAGCACCATTAATAACTGCTATGCTATGCGTGGTGTTATTAGGTTAATATGCAGCAAACATCTCATGTAGACGTGCCCACTGTCTAGTTATGAGCCTTACTCCTGTGGCAGTAGGCCTACGGGGCGGTAAGCCCAGTTGTGGAGACCTCAGCCATGCTGGTGAGCTCTCACTCCTAGGTGCAAGTAGAGGAGCACTAGAAAATCCACCCCGCCAGCCCTCGGAAGGACCCGTGTAAAATGTGTTTTAAAAATGAAATGGGGTGGGGGGCTGCATGACGGTGTGAGACGTGGGAGGTAACCATGCGCTCTGCTTGGTGCTGGTTAAGCTTCGCCTAGAGCAGAGCTTAAGTTGAATTGACAATTTTTCCATGAGGAGGTCAGATATATGACGTCAATCTCTTCTCCCTTGTCCAGGTGCTCGGTCACCTGGTCGTAGAAGGACATGAGATTGGTCAGGCAAGACCTACCTGCGACAAACCCGTGCTGTCTCTTGCCATTGTCTCCTTCCTTCACCACTTCACATTCTTTCTAATTCCTTCGTATACCAAACCATTTCCTTCGTCTTGTTTGTCCTCCTCTTGGGTCTCAACTTCCTTCGTGCTACGCTGTAAGTTTTGAGCAGTCTTCTACTATCTGTATTAGGCCATTTCTTCCCTCTCCTGTGCTTTGAAGCATTTCTATTATAACATCTCCCCATCCTTTGTGCTTGTACCGTTGTGTCCCTGCCTTGCCTCTAGAATGGGATGGAGCCTGTTCTAGATAGTTTGGCAGACTGTGCCTAATTCCCTGTGCTGTTACACACCGGGTGTGGTGTAATTTGATGTGTATGGCAATTGAGTGCGCCTCTCGTATAGCTTTTGAGGCCCTCAAGTACTTTCACAAGCCACCAGTCCCCTGCTAGAATTGCAGCTTTTGTGTAGTGCATGCGTGTAGCTGCAACATATATGTGGTGGTGTCTGTATGGCCCCTTCATGATGTTTTCATGGTGTAAAAGCAACAGGCCTTGTAGTTGAGTTAGGCTCAACTTGGAGCTTGATACAGGGCCTCCTGTTCCTATAATTTCACATGGGGATTATCACAGGTAAAGAGGGGAAGTTGCAGTAAGCTTCACTGTTAGTAAAAATATACACTGGGGAAATCCTTGCTCCCATGGGTGTTGTTACAGCAAAGGCAGAGGATGACTGTAAACCGCATATGAGAAGCTGTCTGATGCGAAGCACAAGGATGATGCATGATCTGGTACAGAATGGCTGAGAGAGGTGCAAGCAAGCTGGCGCAGCATCGCATGCCTATGCGTTTAAAAAACGTATTCGATCCCATCCAAAGACAAAAACAAGAGCTGAGCTTTGATGCTAGCCAGTGCCTGCATTTGAGGATGGTATCAGAACCGTAGCACATAAATATAAGCAACAATTAGACTTGAAAATGGAGCAAGTCTTCATTTTTTTAAAGCTTCTCCAGTACCTGTAGCCGTATCCCAAAGGCAGAGGCAGAGCATCAGCACCAGAGGGTTTACTAACTATTTACAGAGGCTCTTCCCAATTCCTGCACCCTATATGATTAACAGGAAGCTTGGTGTTATGTATAATAAAGTTTTTGGATAAGGTGGAGCAGACGTGCTGTGGAAAGAGCTTGCATGGCCACTGACTGTCCTGTCCAGCGTCCGGTTCTCAGGGCTCGGTCAGGCACCTTTGACCAGTGCAGGTTCATTTTCGTGTCTGCATTATACCCACGTTACGTTTCCGCAATGTCAAGGCCAGGGAACTCCAAAGGAGACGAGTTTTCAAACCGCACGAACTTGATCCCTATTGTCTGTTCCGTTTATTTCGTTTAAACCGGGAAAGGTTATACAATGCAGAAAATAAAATAGGAAATATTCAGTGAGACCATTGCTTGATCCTAGGTAATGAATTAAAAACGGGTTCAAAGCAAATCGGGGTACAAATTGTGGTCATTCGTTTAGATATGAGGCTCAACGGTACGGGAGGTTGTTCCTTGTGACATGGTAAGTGTATTCAGCGACCTCTTCTGCAGTTGGGGTTGTGAGGGGCACCGCCAATGCAAATATTATTAAATATGTTCTTTCTGAGAGAGAAAAAGCAACAGAGTTTAAAGCTGCTTAATATTAAGCTCATTAACCCATAAACTCCAAGGGAAAGTGACTTTTTGTTAAGCTTCAGCCCAACTACAGGGAAGAAAATAGTAGGAGTTAAGTCAAGCATTGAGTCTTAAACTCCTGGATTTTGCTAGTATGTGTCACAACCTTCTAATTTTTTTTAATAGTTTGAGATATTTAATGCAGCAGATTCCATAATTTACACATCAAGAATGACACTAATTGCATGATTTCCCCTTCTAGCAACTGGTCCAACTTTATTTTATATTTTCCTTTTTCCTTTCCCTTTTGTTCTCCTGCCTTCCGGTGCTTTTCATTGAGGTTTTATGTTTGCACTTCCTCAATAAAAACATCTTTTGTACGTTGTATTTTTTTTTTTTCTTATTTAAGAAAGCGATTCTATAATAAATGAGTTTCCCCCAGAATATCGACGGGCTTCGATTTCTGTTCGTGGATTTGAACAAAAGGGCCTTCTGTGCGTTCCCAGCCTGACGGCTCACTTGGAGGGGTGGCAGCAGGGATGGCGGGTGAAACAAAACAGAGATCCTTCTGGGGCCTCAGATTTAGCACCGGTACCGCCATCTTCATTTGATTATTAGGGAGGCGATCGTGCATTTTGCAGACTGCAGGTCTCTCTCGATATGATTTTAAACGGTAAGAGCTGTGGCACTTCAAGCCCATGGATGAAATGTAATTTGAGGGCTCTAAGGAGCTTTGGCTAATTGATATACTATCTACTGGTTCTTCAGTGCCACTTCTGATGGGAAGCAGAAGTCAGCTTTTCAAATTGTGCAGCGTATGTTACATGTTTGATTGCATCTGGAAGAGCCGGTGTCTTAAGTCACCTTTGTCCACTCTCGCGTTCAGATTTATTTCTGAGAGACCATTGCAATTTTCTTATCTTTGTCACAAATTACTGCAGTCTGGCTTAATCTCACTAAGCAATAAAGCTGTTTGCCTACTAAGCCTATCAGAATGTCATAGCTGATAAATGGCTCCCTCCGGCTATA
Organism: Alligator mississippiensis; assembly: GCF_030867095.1. Taxonomy (NCBI): domain Eukaryota; kingdom Metazoa; phylum Chordata; order Crocodylia; family Alligatoridae; genus Alligator; species Alligator mississippiensis. Next base: position 1,662,571 of record NC_081829.1, on the reverse strand, counting down.
ATAACTCAACCTAGAACCTTAGATAAAATGTGGTTCTTCTCCGCTGTGTGATGCTTCTCCATATTACTTTAGTTAGCTGATTTTTCCCTCTGGTTTTCAGGTAAAAAAAAGAAAAAGAAATAATCCTGATTTAATAGGATTCCAATTTCCAAGTTCTGGACCCAGGCCAGCGATTGGTTTGATTGTAGCTGAATCCAGCACAAGCCCCTTTTTTGGATTATTTTAAGGTTCTCTTTCCCGAGAAAGAGCTTGTCCCGTGCTCCCTGCCTGCGTCAAGAAATTTGGGGTTAACAGTTTGACTTTCATTTTCCCCCAGTACGGTTCTGCTATTCCAGTTTTGGCACAGTGGTAATCACATTGGACGCTCGGTATAGTGCCCTTGTCTCGGTCCTTACTTTTATCAGGACGCGAAGGCAATAAAACTGCTCGGGCATCCCAGTGATCGGTGCACCTGTGTCTGCTGCACTGCTTCACTGGGACAGGAGGGGTCCGGGAGGGAGTTGAGAGTCGACGGATGTCACAGCATTTCCATCCATCTGACGTTTCCAGACTTCTTCCACCTGGCTTCCCGGTTTCCCTGCCCTCCAGCTGCGCTGCACGGGCTTCTGTGCTGGTCCAGCCTCCTCCCTGCAGGGCTGAGTCGTTCAGGGTAGGGAGGTCGAGCGTATGTGAACACTAAATGTACAATCTGCATGGAAAAACAGGCCATAACCATGACCCGGCCTTTGGTCAGTCCCCCTCTTTATCTACCTGATGGACTGCAGGTCCTGAAATCCCACCCAAATCAAAGTAGCTTAGTTGGCAATTGCACTGCCATGGCCTTATCTCAATGCTGCCAGAATTAAAAAGGGTGCTTTGCATGTGTGATAATTAATAGCTATGTAACGGCACTGATACAGATGATGTTTTTCAGATTGTCCAAAAGCCAAGAAAACCTAAGTTTCCGAACTGCCTGTTTCTAAAGCTTGGTATTTTATTATTTATAGTCACATTAATCTCTGAGCAATGAGATCTGGACCAAAAATAGAAGCTATAAATTTACTCCCTTACTCCGGAGAAGGACTCTTCAGGTATTCGTTAATGGTTTGAACGTGTTCCCACTTCCAGACTGTAGCTCTAGTGAGGTTAGGTAAAGAAGGGCAGAAGAAAATGGCACAACATTATCGATGTTGCTAGAATGAAGCACAATTACAAAGTGGGCTTAAGTCCTTTTGAAGTCAGAAACGGCCATTAAGGTGCTGACCATCGAAAGAAATTCTGTCATTACTCCTTTACCAAGCAGTTCAACAAATCTTTATTCCTTATTCGAAGAGCAAAACGAGTGAAAATCAGAGTGCAGCCTTTTTGCTGAGCCCAACATGGTCATGGTCTTACACTGGTCATGGGCTACGTTGTTCATGAAATCTAGTCAAGAGGCCCTGGGCATTGTGAAGCATATCTCACAGTAGGTTTTGTCTGTTTTGTGCCCTTGTTCTTTCTTTCTTGTTCTGTAAGGTAAGCTTGAGATGGAAAAGGTCAGATGAAGAAGGTCAGATGACCATCCTTGGTCAGATGAAGAAGTTAGTTTTTGGAGGGAGTGAAGAGTTGGTTCTTTGAGACTTGAACCTGGAGAGAGTAAGGGGTGGTCCTTTGAGACTGGGACTCCGGAGAAAGCCTAGAGATGAGAGTTGGGTGAAGAAGAGATTGAAGAAGGAAGGAGCAAGATCTGTGTGCCAGGGTGAGGTTTTGCAGGGCCTTGAATACAAGGGTAATGAAGCTGGACCTTGTTTAACTAGAGAGAAGAGAGTACCCGAGCTATAATTCACCACTAGACACTGCCTGTTGGGACCTTTAGGCATGACATCAGGAGGGGTTACCTGCCTGTCTGCTGAAACCCTCATCGTTTGTGACTGTGGAGGGACTTCATTGCTTTTCAGTAGCATTCACATAACAAAATGAGGTGATAAGGTTCAAGAGTGCACATTAAAGTGAACATTAAAATGAGAACCATGATGAGACTGTGAGGGAGTCTACATTATTCATTTTAATGTATTGTGCAAGAAGGGATGCAGTATAATAAAAGGAAAAAAGTACCCATAGTTTCTTTCCAACTCCTAGGTTGCAGTGAGGCCTCAGGGTTGCACCGAGCTCCTGGGTGAGCCCAAACACACAAGAACAACGTCTTGGAAGGGCCAAGGAGTCTTGTTCTAATTTTGATTGAGTAAAAGATGGCACTTTGCTCTCTCAAATGAAAGCCTAGCCATTGTGTTTCGTGCTTGTATTGCATCCAAGTTGGGCTACTACAGGTAGCGTTGCCAGAGGGATGGAAAGCAGCACCAGAGCCTGTTGCAAGCTACTGTCAGCATTGTTCTTAAACGATCACTTCATCTTTCTTTTAAGGAACATTAACCTTTTCTTAAATTGCCTTGCAGTGTCAGGGACTACTTCATAACCTACCACCCTGCAAGGACATTTCACCCCGTAGGAATAAAATAATTGGAAAAACCCAGAGCAAGACTCGCTGCTGCAGTTCCCTGGAACTGAGTACACTTCACGGGGGGCGCGTCTACATGAGACGCAGACTAATTAGCTTTGCCGTAAACAACTTGTGTCTACATGTGCAGCCCTATTAGGTCACATAACACTAATTAACTCCTCCTCAGAGTAGTACTTGTATATACAAGTACACTCCTGCTGGGGAGTTGTTCAGTGCGCAGCAGCGCACATGTAGACGCTGACCCGACTGGCTGGGGCATGAGGGTGCTTCACCACGGGGGCTGCCTGCTGCCTAGTCCCGCACTGGAGCACCCTCCTTGCCCCATCCAGCCCCTCCGCAGCGTGTTGAGCTGGGTCCGAGCAGCCCTGAGCTGGCCCTCTAGGTCCCCGGCCAGTTGGAGCTGCTCCAACCTGGCTTATTGTGCTGCAGTCCCAGGCGTACGTGCAAATGGTGCCCAGGAGCTTCCCGGGTGTAATAGACTCTGGCGTGATGTGCACCGGAGTTTATCGTCATGTGCTAATAATTGCATGTGTAGACGTGCCTAGGAGGACCAAGGCTCTTAATCCCTTTGTGAGAGGAGAAAAGATGGAGCCCAAGCCTGACACTATCAGAAATGCTAAACCCGCTGTTTGATAAAGGATTTCTCCAAAAACGTACATCTGGGCATGTGTACACACACACACACACACACACACACACACACACACACACACACACTTTCCAATTCGTGCAGAAGTCTTAAGGAGATCAGTGTAAGAAATACATATTTGGGTTTATGCTTTTAGCACTTGCATCCCAAGTTGATAGGCATCTTCGAAATCCCAAGCGGAGAAGATAGACAGCTCATTCTCATTCTGATTGGGAACAGGACGTTTGATCTTTTTGAGATTTGCATTTTAATTTTATCTAGCAAACATCTCTGACTCCCAAGAAATTTTGACTTTGCCACCCTTAGCTTTCCAAGTTCCAGTATGTTGGCATCTGCTCCTTCATGAGGAGTAGCGCGTTAGAGCCGGAAGAGAGGCATTCTCGGTTCTTGCCTTCTCTCCAGTCTTGTTTGCTGATTAATGGGATGTTAGCATACAACTGCTTATTCAGATTGTGTATTCATGCCAGGCAGAGCTTCCGGATGCTCTTTTTAACCTTCTTTTCCCAATAGCTAACGCTTCGTTCTTGTTCTTTTCAGCAGAACCTGCGTTTCCTCCTACCTCCGAAGTGCCCGGAGCGCGGCCGGGAGGCCCATCTCAGTGCCTGGAGTTGTGCATCTGGCATCGAGCTGCAGAGCAGGGATCGACTACGGCTCCTATTGGTTTGCTCAGAAATAAATAAATAAGGAACTAGTCCATCTATCAAGGGAGATATATGGGTAAGCAAGTATTATGGCTTGTATTTTAATGCATATAGATATCCATAATTTTTCAATGATAGTTGTTGCTCTTTGGCTTCCGGCACATTGCTGACACAGTTTTAACACCACAAAGTTTGGGCATTCCCTACATTATTGATTTTGGAAGTTGACCCATCAGATTTTGTGCAATTTGCAGCTCTTCAGCAAATTGGACTTTTCCATATGTCTTGGAGAAGAATGGGCAGTCTTTAATGAATCTTCAGGGCTGGTCAGAGGGGCTGGGGATTTATGCGTCTTTAAGGTGAAGTTTCAGTGGCACAGCTGAAATGTTGTTTCTGAATAGCCACAGCTGTCCTTTTCTGTTTGTTCGTACCTTAGCAATGTCCTTTGCATTTTAATCTGGTAGTCCTGGATCCCACTGACAGATGGTTTTGTGATACGTTTAAAAAACAACAAAAATAAAAGGCAAGATATCCCTGAGAGGCCAAGCTCTACAAATACAGCAGGCAGCACGAAGCCTGCCCACTTGGAACCAAAGTATTGGGACGTCATATCCATTATCCATACAGAGAATAGTAATAAAAACATAATTAGTAAATTGGAGGAAGAAAAGGATTAACAGCAGCAAATTCAGTGTTCACAAGTTAACTGGATAAGGTAGGTATCACTGGTTAGATCCAGGGCTGGAAAAAGTAGGTGCAACCAACTGAATGTGGTCCTTTTTGGTTCCCTTGTATTTTTGTTTCACGGTATTCTTTACGTCCATGCTACCATGATGTATGGAGGCTATCTACATATAGCACCGAGTACAGGAATATTCTCTGGAGGTCACTGCACTTATCTTTAAACTGTTTCAAATATTTTTAATGTAGTAGGTAAGACTGTTCTTTCGGACAAAAGGCCTAAGAGGAATTGTCAAGTCTTGTCAAATAATTTTCCTGTGCAATAGGATCTGTTAGCTGTGCATATTGCATTGACACCTCTCTAGACTTATGTAGCAGGCAACATGTACTAAAGATGCCCATTAGCATGTAAGTATAAGTATACACTTTGATGCCCAGGAGATTGGATAATCTGGTTTGCAGTATGTCGCCTTCAATTTTGTCTCCGAAGACTGACGATTATTTTTAATCGTCACCTTGCGTTAAACTCATTACTTACAGGAGAAGAAAAGAACATATCAAAACAGAATAAAAGGATTCTGGTGCTGCAACGTATGTGAATTAGCCTGCACTGTCATCTACTACAAGATATAATACACTGTCTACACCCTAATAGGTACACAGAGTAGTTATAATTCAATTAAACCCTAGTTATTCTGAAGTTGGAAAGAATAGCAGTGGCAGCCCTGTGTCTTTGCTATATGAAACAACCTATTTAAGCTAAATCAACTCCTACTTAAGTGAGCGGTAATAAGCATTCGTGGGGGCAGCTCAAGCCCTAGGGGCATCATTTATCACAGTGTAATAGAAAATCGTAATGAATAATAACACCTAGCTATTCAGCAGGAGCTTGCATATATTAGGGGAGAGATGCGAATAATACTACCCAGCAGAAAGATGAGTTTTTTGTTTCAGAAACTATGGCTGCAGCATGCACATATTGAATTCTGCTTGCTTCCAGGAAGGTTTGTGTTGAGATGTAAAGACTATTAATCTCGTGTTGCAGTCTATGTTGCCTATGTTTTCGGCGTGGTGAACATACTGTATGTATCAGCTTGCATAATATTCACTAAACAGGAAAATGAAGTCAAGAGAAAGCCATGGTTCTCCGGGGAACGTGGGCTTTGGCCTCAGCCTTAGCAGATATAGAAGAATGCAAAATTAAAATAAGCTCCCTAGGGCCCCGAGCCGTATTGTACAATCGCGGCCCCCTTTGCATTTGATTTCCAGTGCTCTGTGCCTCTTCTCCACCTTATGCCATCAAGAAACCCAACTAGGAGGCGAGTTGGAGAGTGCTATGCTTCTCCTTGCTGCCTGCATGCAGAGCGCACATCAGCTTCTGCTAAACGGGTATTTGTACAGACGACTTTGTGATAAATCGAGTCGCTCGTTTGAACGTGCAGGAGTGAGAATTCGGCTCTGCAAACTGACAGCAGCGAAGCAGGGGTGGGAGCAGCCTCTTCCAGCAGATCTGATGTTCTCCCACCGACGCGGGCTTTTTCCTGAGGGCTCCACGGGAAGACTTCTCGCGTGTGCAGCCGGCGAGGTGGGGGGAGGCGCGGACCCTGAATAAAGGCTCTGTTTTGGCAGTCAGGGAGGTTTTAATTGATTGCGAGTCCGCAGGAGCAGCAGCATCCAGCGTGGCCTTCTCTGTCAGGTTGCATTATTTTTAAGGCTTGGAGGAATAAAGGGTCTCCTAGGTTGATGTCTCCCTGGACAGAGCTGTGGGATTTATTTCCATTTAGAGAAAAATAATACTTGTGTGTATGCTGCGGCGTGAGTCTGAGGAGCTGCCATGAAGAGATGACTAGGAAACACCATCTCTCTTCAGGGATTTCTGGATGTTCAGTCCCTTTTTAGCTTCATTAACATAATTAGAGCCGGGATTCATTTAACAGTAACCAACTAGCTTCAAAGGCGCTAAGTATATGATGTTCCCTAGAAGCACTGTTTCCAGCTGGTGCCTCCATGGGACTTAAATACTGTACTGCTGCATCTCTGCTGCTCAACTGCTCCTCTTACTCCCTTAGGTGATGGGAAGAAAAATGTTGCTTCTACTGCGCTCGCATCTTTATTCTCAAGCTTGTTAAAAGCTATGATATCACCCCGATTATATCCGCCCCGGATAACAACGCAGGGGCTTCTGCAGTCAGAAAGTCTTATAAAGAGAGCAGAGCGTGGCCCACAGATTCTGCATTAGCAGCATGACGTTCGTGTTTTGAGGCCAGTGGATTTTGGCAAGTGGCTATTTTCCTTTGCAAGCAGCTTCTCTGCAGGGTGCTAAGACCCCTAAGTCCAAGTCCGCAGGCTTTTTTAGTACCGCTTCTGTAAGCGATGTCTCATATGAGAAACATTGATTATTTGCACGACAGAGCTTAATTATTATTTTGTGTTATATGTCTGTATTACAACATCACGTAGAAGCTGTGGTCAGAGAGCAGGACTCTGTTTTGCTCAAGGCAATATAAAGCAGGAACAGAGAGGGGCCCGGGAGAGCTTGCAGTCGCGGTAGGACAAGAGGCGACAGGTGACGAGAGAGGTGCAATGCGGTGATGTAGGTCAGTACAACAGGCCATCATCCGAGCACGCTAGGTAGGAATCGTGGCAGAGGAGAGCTTCGAGGAAGGACCGGAAGAAGGACAGGATTATTTTTGTGATGAAAAGCTAAACAGGTTCATTGAGATTTCATGGTTATGATCCCTCATTTAATTTTCAGTTCATTTTTCCGAGAATTGTACTTGGGACTTGTGAAAGCATGGGAGGGAGCACAAGGAAAGACTTCAGAGGAAGTTTTTTCCCCCACGCAGCATGCACTTAATTTGTGGCACTCATTGCCACGAGACGCCGTAGACAGCGGTGGCCTTAGGGTTGTTGAGACCCTGGGCAAGAGAGTCATTTGGGGCCCCTTAGTGGTACTCGGGTAACTATTAACCCACCACTGCTGTATCGTGGACCTTTTTAATATTCTTTGGGGGAATTAGATAAATAGTCAAGTGTTGAAGTGCAAGTAGAGCCAATTCCTTGCAAAAACTTCACTTCCAAAAAAATTTGTTGCAAAATTCATTGCAAACTTCACTTGCAAAAAAATTTGTTGCAAATTTTGGGGCCCCCAAAAGTAGCCTGGTTTGCCCTCCTCTAAGGCCACGACTACCATAGAGGCTGGTGGATTAGGGCTTTCAAAAGGGGATTGTTAGGGGAAAGGTCCATCAGTAGGTATTGAACACGGCAGGTAGGGGAGCAGCCTAAACCTCTGATTGCTAGAAGCTGCCGTGGGAGAGGAGCAGGCGTGGAAGATTTTGGACATGTCCTGTTCACCCTCCCCTCCGCATCCACACTTAGCCACCGTGGAAACAAGACCCTTGGGCGGGCGGAGAACCTATGGCCTAAGCCAGAAAAATCGGTTCTTATGTTTCCTACGACATATTTATCCATATTCAGATGGACAGTTCCCCACCTCCTTCGGTATTTACAATGGAGGTATGATCCGGAGCTGCTGGAATACGTGGAAGAAAACTGTTCAGAGCTTCAGAAAACACTCCTGACCTGTCTGACCACGTCGTAGTTAAGCTCACCGCTGCTGCCCGAATGTACGTGGTGTGAGTAATCAGTCTCCCGAGGCTTGCCAGGGCTGGTTTGTGTGTCACGTGGGTCCGATATATTATTCAGGAGGGATGTAGTTTGCATTGCTATGGCTCATCGCAATTTTGCATGGACAGGCTGGCTAGCTTCAATCCAGCTGGTCTTTCCTTGACCACTGCAGGATTGTTCCCTGTGCTGTATCTAGTGTTTCAGCCAGTCCCGTTTTAATTCGCGCAGGTGATGGATCTTGCCGCACTTCCAGATGATCAGCCTAATTTTTCCTGTGCTGCGTGGCACTATTTCTGTCTTAATTATAATTTCTTAAAACTACCTAAAAAATTCCTTTCTCTTTTCCCCTCCTTCAGTTAGGTTTAGATCATTAAAAGATTTACAATACGTGGCAAAATTGAGCAGTGCAATCGTTTGTTCGCTTCTTCTATTCTGGTCATAAGTAAAAATGACTGCTGTTTGTCTCCTAGTCTCTACTTATGCAAATCATCATACTGCTTTTTTCACAGCCAGCAGCCTCTGCAAGCCAGTTTTCAGAGTGGAGTAGTAGTCTGTGCTGCTGATTTGGACTGATGTGACTCAGTAGTGGTATACAGGAGATCAGGAATAAAAGAATAGGGAGGGTAGCATGTCAGACATAGACTGTACGACAAGAATAATGTGTAGCAACAAATCTGTGCTGTACCTGTCTTGTCTCCACTAAGCCTCTCCTTTTCAGAAACGTTAGATTCAGTTGCATATTTAACTATGCAATGTTGGCATTTAAGTTTTAATCAAAGTCCAGAAGACCCTATTAAGAGGAAAACCACCAGACCCACAACCCTACACTCAAATTTGACCTCTGTCTCTAGTCCTGTCTTTCTTGTAAAGAGGCATTTGCAGAATTTCTCAGTATTTCAAAATGCCTCAATTTACTTTAAAGGGCTGCAAATCTGGAAGTCAAATTATGTTAGAATTTCTCCTTTGTAGTATTTTCCATCAAAGCGGCAGTCCCAAATTACTTACTTTATGAGTTCTACTAAATCTAGCTCAACAAATTACAATAATTACTGTTTACTTTTATTCTGTCTGTGGATAAAGTCAACTGCTATGGCAGTGACCCATTCTCAGCTGGCTGTACACCCAATTAAAGGCTTCACGTTATGATGATGTAGAAGGGTTGTTGCCAAGAGTCGTGGAGGATAATTTGAGACATCTCCTGTATTTTTCTTCCTCCTGTAATTGTGTATTAAATGGAAACATGTAGCTAAAACTCCACACAGCCTGTGACCAGAAAATGTTTGGTTTAGAAGGGATCATGATAACCAGCTCTCAATTTTCTGTGATTTGATATATTTATTATGGACTTTGGTAAAGTTGTAAGAGCCCTGTGTATTTTATCCCTCTTTGAAGCCAAGGAGCTTCTTTTCTATTTGCTGACACTGCACTGCTTGCATTGACTCTGCAAATCACAAGCAACCATTTCAACTCAGACAGGGCCACGTGTGCAAGAGAAACGGTTTTTAATCCAACTGCCCATTACACTTCTTACCACATAGGTCTATTGGCAAACATTTCGAATAGCCAGCTAATACATTCCTCTCAAAGCACGGTGTCTCGAGGATTTCTTTTCCTTACCTATTAGGACAGTTTTTCATGCAAGATTTTCATAGGTGCAATATTTATTTCATTCACGTTAATGTTAGTCTAACCACTTAGTCTAATGCTTGTGCTTTCCATCTGAATACCATTTTGGTGCAGAATTGTACATCTGTAATGTAAGAAGATAAGGATTGTTCTAGCAAAAAGCAGTACTCCTAAGGAAGCGAAAGTGGCCACTCTTTTAGGAAGTTATTCGGTCATATATATTGTCATGCGATTTCCCACCCCACCCTCGTTCACTAATTGTTTATTTCGGTCGCATCTCTTCCCCATAGACGTACACATTAAATAATGACAAAATAAGAGTGCAAGCAGGGGATCACAATAAGGACAGAAAGACCAGCCAGAATGAGCTGCACAGCACCAAAGGCACCTGCTGTGACAAGCTTGGATTATTTAGGAAACTGAGACCCTGTGTAGGGCAATAAGGGGTGATCTAGGGCAGATTAGTGACAGCAAACAAAAACGCAGTTGCGGCGGTGTAAGCAGGAAATCTCGTGGTGTGTACAAATGCCCCGAGTGAGCAACCGGATTCATAGAGAGCAGATCCAAAGTCACAGAAGAAGAAAAGGGAGGAAATGGGGATCTGTGGACTCATACAGCCTCACGGGAACTTGGATAGTGAAGAGGCGGACAGCAAAGAGCGGTCGGTGTAGCGCTGCTAATACTGGTCACCTAACAGCGAGGAATATAGGGATTTGAGTCGGGGAGAAGATCCATTTCTGGGGCAGTCGGGAAAGAAGAAAGCAGGTTCAGAAGCAGAGTTTCAGGGTGTTCTTCCCGCCCGGACGAGTGCCCCGGGCCGGGTCTCTTTCAGTCGGAAAATATTTAACCGGGGGCCAGAAGCTGATATCAAGGGATAGAGGGAGACCAGAAACATCTTCAGTGAGGTCAAAGGCCCAGGAAGGTCGTTTCCATCAGTACCGGTATGAAATGAAGAAATAAATGGTCGAGGTGAAGGGAGCTGATGTTTCAAGGAGTAGGGCTAATATCAGAGGCTGACGGGTTAAGTGAGGTGGTGTCTGTCACCAGAGACGAATGCCTCATCGGCGCTTTAGATCTTTCTCCGGTATAGGAATTTCAGTTGCAGATGCAGGTTTTTAGGGGCACCTTTGTATTGCAAAAAGCCCTAGTGCCGCTATCCTGGCGAAAGGGCTGTTTGCTGATGCAGCCTGTTTTGTTGGCTGAACGGCTGTGACTTGCACTAGCAGGCTCTGCACTAGGAGGGGTTGCTGGCACACCCAGGCCAGCACGGCACGTTGCTCTTTTATCGGCATAGGTGTGCCTCAGCTTGTGAATATAGGTGTAGTGATGCTGGTGGAAGGCTGTTGATGCTCCTTGAGCTCGTTCCACTTCGGCAAACGAAGCAAGCGGCACAGGCGGAAGTGAGTTTGTAGTGCAAGTTGTGTCTACACGAGCCCTGTTTTCTCCACTTTACAAGGTCTCTAAATAGTCCGAGTTCAGTGGTCCAGCTGCTCACGTAGAGTTGAAGGCAAGATGTTATCTCAGATGTGTTTCTGAGTATTTCGTTAGCACTTCTCCCCACTGAATCCAAGCACAAAATGCACGTTAAAGACCAGGGAAAGGAAGCCAGGATACCTGGGTTGTAGGAGATTGTTCACAGCTTGGAGGAAAGCTGAGCAGCGAAGCAACCCAGACCAGCAACGTTGGTTACACAAAGACGTTTCTTTGTCATTTTTAAAAGTGTGACAAGCAACAAGTAGTATTTTAACAGTAAGGAGCTTTTTTAGGTCTTAAAGGATGCAAATTATTAAACTTGTTTCGGTGGGTTTTAACGGGGATACACAACATCAGGGAGAAGTAGGTATAAGAAAGAATCTGCAAATCAAATGAAATGCTTATGGGGAGCCGACCACTGAAGGGGAGTAGCCATACCCAAAGATGCTATCTGCTGATACAAGCCTTGCTTTAAAATAAAGGCTTGAGGAGGTGGACACGATAACGGGTAGGCTGGATGACGTTTGTGATGGGGTCTGAGGTGAGCAGGTACAGTTGTAGCAGCATTTTTCAGAAGCCATGCATGTCCTGATAAACATTATGGTAGTGTCAGGGTGATGTTGCAGCCATCCGTTTCATCAGCTCAGACCTGTGAAGAGCGTCTTGCATTTGAAATCTTGCCTAACTTTACTCCAACTATGCTGTAGGTCCAATGAAAGGTATCACCTCCCCAAAATCCTTGCCTCTCTGATCATTATTAGACGTTATTATCTGGAGGCTCTAATACACGGTACTAACGCGAAAATGGGAGAAACTTTTTGCACAAGTGAAACTTGTGCTGTTTGAGGAGTATGAAGAGTGTAATGGATGCCTTGTCATCAAAAGTTCACTAATAAGATTCAGGTAGTTAATATTCCATTAACAAGACCATTATAATCATTGAATAGAAACATACTTTATTTTAAGGAGCAAAAATCACTCATAAGTGAAGTGCAACAGCTGAGTAAGCATATCTGCTGATTTATGTTCATAAAACTTTAATTTATTAGCAACACCTTAATTTTGATGGTGTATGGAGTCACTAAGCCATTAACAGCCCCTTTAAAAGCTACTGGCTAGAATAATACTTTCTGTTAATGGACAAAACAGCACTTTTTAGCAACTCTCTAAGGTTATATACTCACTGATAAAGGCTGTTTTGTCCATTAATAGAGAATATGATTTTGTACAGGGCATTTTGTGCCATCACAAAGTGTAAAAGAAGGTGGATGATTTCCAATGGCCTATTAAGCCGTTTGAGACTGTCATATAAGTTGTGGAGCGAGCCAAGTTGAAATTGAATCCATGCCATCTTACTAACTTCTTCATTTCTGTAGTAAATGGTGTCATTAATTTAATTCCTACTACGTTCCACAACATCGTAATATGGTATTAACAAGAGCAAAATGAAGACGAGCAGTTATTTTGATAGTCTCCTTCAGAGGTGATGTTCTTCGGATGACTTGTTTACATTTTTGCTGCTTTCTAGATATAGATATGCTAAAAATTCCCCATCATTTAAAATCAAAAAACCTGTATAGAGTATATTAACCTTCCTGGCTGGCTGTAATTTCTTCCTAGTATTTATAAAATAAAGATCTGGTTGGGTTTGCTTCATGTTGTGGAAGGTTTTCAGTGCGAAGAGGTGATTCTTTGTATTTTTTACTGGTATAAAGCAATCAGGTTTTCCGTTCTGCGTCTTACTGATGAAAATGCAGCCTCTAATGCAAATTGCTACCTTATTAGATTGTGGGTCAGAGTGTGCGTTTCTCATCAGAAACACAGGAAAAGGTTTAAAGTAAAAAATGCACAATGCAAAACAAAACCAAGAAGTACAGCCATAGATACAGTGCAACGTGATGTTAAGAGCAGCCTGTCATATTTGAACGACTGTTATCCATACCTGCGTTTTGAGCGGGCAGGCGTATTCATTACAGATCACAATTAGCAACGGGCCTCTTTCTGCATCGGGTCCTAAAAACCTCTGCTTTCCTGGTGTATGTTTTAAGACCCCTCATTTTGAGTTTTGTTTTTGTTTTTTTTTGCTTTATGAATTTTAGATGCAAAAGAGGCTCTGCTGCTCCCCCGCAGTCTCTAATGGGTAAAAGAAATCTGTTTTCTTCTTTACACATTAGCACCATCAACAGTCAGATAATGGAAAACAAGTTCAGATTATTGTTAGCAATTCTAAATGATGTTGCTGGAGATGTGTGAGACAGACTGAGTACTGTGCGACGCTGCGGTGCTCAAACAGCAAAAAAGATTATTTTGACTAGCAAACATGACATGGGAGCCTTGGAAGGAGGAAAGCAGCAAGGTGCTATCATAAAGAGTGACATCTCCTGCTAAAGGGACACTAAGACGTACAGCTCAGGATACTTTGCTGCCTTTATTAGTCTCCTGAGTATGTTATATCATTTACTTACAGCGAGGCTTACATCTTAACCTCCTCCGGTGCATTAGCCACACAATCCTCCATTTAGTTCCCCTGAGGAAAATTTACTATCAGAGCTCGCAACTCTCATTTTCAGGCACAACTATGTTTTAAATGTTTGCTTCCTCCTTTCGAGCTTCTCTTTCTGCTGGGCGCATTCAGCGAGCAACTCATACGCATGGATTTCTCGAGCAAAACCCGAATTATTCCACAGTGTTCACATTGGAAGATAATGAGCAACTGGCATTATTTTCTTTCACATTTGTTTCTTTAGAAAATAAACCAAGAAAGTAAAACTGTTTTCTAAAAATGTCCTTTTGTTTTACTGGGAAGCATGTGTGCATGCATGCATGTGCGTGCGTGTGTGTTTTGGCCAATGGCTCATTAAGACCAACACGGCTATAACCTATACCTCATTAAGACCCATGCTTTTTGATCTTTTTATTCTTTTTTATCATTGGGAATGTATTTCTTACATTTACAGTTGTTAAAGGATAGAATAAATATTAAGGTAAATCACCGGTATCGATAGGCGGGCTGCTTCCCTCGTGTTCACTGCAGAATTCGCTGTTCAGGCCATTGGGGGTGAAGTGCGGTCACGTGGCACGGCCAGGTCTTCAAAGCAAGGCTTGTTGAGATGGGCTGAGTGTAACCCCTGTGCAAACCCCTGGGAGCTTGCGGGAGGTGAGCGGATGTGGTTCCACGTAACCACGGGAATGGAAGCTGTAGCCCAAAATGCAATAAATCTCGATACCAGCAAGTCTTTATGTATAACAGTCGCTTGAAGAAATGTGGACAAGTTTTCATGAACGTGGAGGAGGAGGAGGTCTTCACAGGGCCACCACGTTGTATCAGGAATATTGCAGTTGGGGCTCCACAAGTTGGGTCACTCTATAAAGGGGGTTATTAAATAGTTAGAGAAACACAGTCAAGGCAGACAACTATGAATCTATGAAACTAGGAACAGAAATGATTTAAGTCTTGGTCCTGCCTGGCTCGAGAGGTGGAAGCCTGACTTTGGTAGGCAGCAGCTTGAACCCTATGGCCCAGGCGCCTGCTGCAGAAGCAGAGACACGGGCCAAAAAGGGATTTTGAAAGCTTGAAAGAGCCCTGAACTGGGCAGGAAGCAAACAGGGAGGAAAGCTGGACACATGAAAGATTTAGAAGTAAATTGAGTTGGATGCCCTTTACAGGAAAGGATTGAGAGAGACAGTGCTCTAGGGAGTACAAGCGCTAGAATAATAAGGATGGAGGCACAAGCTAGTAATGACAGCTTAAAGCCAGATCATCCTCTTGATCAGGAATATTTCAGTCCCCAAATCTTCAGAAAATAAATGGCCTCGCTGAGCTGCACAGTAGCAGTAATGATAATAAATGATAACAACAGATGCTGAGAATAAAACCGAGGCTCCTCGGGCTGCAAGGCATTGGATCTCAATTGCAGCTTACAATAATCCTCCATTTTCCAGAGGGTAAGACTGAGGCACCAAGATGTGTTAAAAAAATCGGACCCCCAGAGGACACGGGATGAATCGGTGGCAGAGCTGATCATCTGCTGTAAAACTTCTCTCTCTCTTTCTTTTTCCCCTGCTCCGTGGTCTCTGGCCATTAGCCCGCACTTCGTGGCACAAGAGCCTGTACTGACTTGTGACCAGAGACAGGCCAAATAAATAGTAAGCAGGAGAACATTTCGACTGAGAAGTAGTTGTGGTTGGGAGACGCTTCCAGGCTATTCAGATTTTATTGTTGTATTTCGACATGGACTTCGGCACGTGTGGAAAGGCAGACGATGCAGTTGTGTGGCTCGTGCATTGGGTCCCATCACGCCTTCCCGCGAACATCTAGAGGGGCCGTCCGCATTGCAGATGAGGCATACGTTGCTGCCTGTGAAGGTATAAACCCTTACGCGTGCGTGTTGAATGAAGTTGCTTAAGGGTTTGTTGACTCGAAACATTTCATAACTTGAAGACTACTGAATTGAAACCGGTTTAGTTTGAGGTCTCCACAAAATAAGCCAAGTTTGGACAAAATTAGTTCCTTGGGCGTCAAGGTTTGGATGTTTAAGCCTGCCAGAGTTTGAAACGCTGGTGCTGAGTTTGAAAGGCTCCTGCTTCAGGACACAGTTTCCACGTGGCCTGAATCTGTTTAAAACAACTGTCCATTAAATCAAGCAAAGGTGGTTAGACACTTATCTTGCTGGGATCTTATGACCCCAGCTGACTTCGTTCCCTTTGGGCAGGGGGCTGGACTCAACGATCCTCCAAGGTCCCTTCCAGCCCGAATGTCTACGAAGTCTTTGAGAACCACCTTCGCGTATCAGCCATTTTGCCTGTGCGCTTGTCTAAATAGTTATGGCAAGAATTTGGAAATCAGGGGGAAAAAAATATTTTTTTCATCATTACAAACCTCAAAGATGGCTGCGGGGATTTTTTGTTCTCCAAATGTATTGAAAATGTTCACGCTTTTCACCGGAGACCAGCATACGCCGCGGAAGCCCAGTACGCAAACCTTGGGAGAAGCGCTAATCATTAGGAGCCGGGGGGTTGCAACAGAGAAAGCACGGCACCCTCCAACTCGAGTTCCTTCCACCAGACGCTCATTATTATATGTGCATAAATAGATAGATAATGACAAGGTGGAACTTGTTCAACCCGTTCAAACTACCTCCGCAGTCTTTATGCTCATGGACCTTTAGGATTTCCTACCAAAATAATGATTCTAATAAACAATGGTTCCTTAACTTTATTTCCAAACAATAAAACAGTCTTTGATAAATTATTTCACTGTCTATCCCCAAGTGCCCCTCTAAACTTAAGCCTTCCCCTCCCCCCTACCAGCCACACAAGCTCTGGCTCCATATATTATTCATTACAATCAAATAAGACACAGTGGTGGCTCAGTAAACTTGCTTTTCATATCAGAATTGCTTTTATTGAGTAACACATACTGCAGACCCTAGCTTCCAGCAGCCAGGGCTGAAATGAGCAATTCTCTCATTGTAATAATGTGCCTCTGTCATCTCCTTATTATCAGCATGATAAAAGATGAAATATTCACAGATGCTGCCCTCCTAACCTGATCACAGCTTGATATTTGAGCTTTGGAAATGAGTTTTATAAGCTTTAATATACTCCTTGGCGGAGTGACCCCTGAAATTAAACATTATTACAGAGCGGATATTTAAAAAGCCGGGGCCGCAAATTACATCAAAATGAAAATATTAAGGAGTATTACGACTATACCAAGTGGGAGCTCACTGCTTTTGAAGCTGTGAATGCCATAAAACTCAGCACGTTGGTGTCAAAAACATCAGAAAAAATAATAACAGCACAGGCACCTTGACTTCAGTTATTTTATACTTAGGACTAAACTAAATTATTGGAATGGATTTTTCTCCTATAGGCTGGTTTTCCAGGAGGAGAAAGCACATTATTCTCAACTTTATGTCCTTAGTACTTTCCATGCTTGGTTTAAAATGTACCGTCCTCTTCTTCTGTGCAAACACAAATAAAAGAAATACCTAAATATAATGAAACCAAAGATCACACTAAGAAAAGAGTGAGCAAACATCACTAGAAAGAGCCTTTTGATTCAATTTCCATTGCTATTGCTATTTTGATGGACAGATTTCCACTAAAGCCTGGGACATGAAGTCAGATGTACCTAAGAGCTGGGAGATTTTCTTTAACGTGAAAAGAGGGGAAGGCATATTAGAGACACGGCGGATCTTTCGTTCTGAATTTTACGGATTCTCCTGTTTACTAATTATAGCGCCGGAGAGGAGTGACTCTGCCTGGAGGGAATTTATCATTTGTTCCTCTAGCTTTAATATCTGTTAAAATCATCACGGTTGCTAGTATCGCTTCATCACCCAGCAAGCTCATTTTCCAGTTTAAATTTCAGTATAACGCGCGTGGAAAAGCAGCTTTGGAGAAAGGTTTAACAGCTTTGGAGTTCTGGTTTCAGACATTTTAACCTATCCTTTCATAACCTCTTTTGCTCTTTCTAACTCCAGTCAATGGAGTTCATTTTGTTCGAGGTTTTGCACATCCAGATGATGCAGAGCAACTCCGCTTTTTGCTGTTGTTGCAGTTTTTCAGGTTTTAAAAATCTCTTGGAGTTCATGTTGCATGGAGTATAATTACATTTTAAGAGTAATCTTTGCTGTGTGTTTCAGCTGCAAAAACTTTCATTCAAGCAATGGATGGCGTTTCTTTCTACACCCACCAGGTTCAGGACAGAGGAGACTACGCAACTCCCGGGAAGCGGTGCGCTGCCCGCGCTCGGCGGTGGGCTGAGGTGGCGAGTGCTCCTACGTAGCTAACGTTAAGCATGAGAGCATCCTTTTGTCTTCAGTGGGAAAGGAAGACTGTTTAGCTGGACTGAGCCGTGGGTGGGACCTGCCATAGACGTGCTGTCAGCCCCGTTAGGCAGAGGTAGTTATTAGCTGCGTCAGCTTGAAGTCAAGCAGAGGGGAGGGTGGATTTGCACCTCATGGATGAACTAGCCTTGTTAGATAACAGTGGGCACGTCTACACGTGCTCATTTACTGCACAGGAATTTAAGTTGTTGCACATTGACGGAAAATTACCGCACAGGTGCACATCTATACCTGCACACTTGTATTGTGCAGTAACTCAGGTGACTTATGCTGATTTGGGCATAAATTTGATACTTGGTAACAAATTTATGCTCGATTAATTCCTACGCAGTAACGCACATGAAGACGCTTTGCTGTGCAGTAACACTGTGCGTGTGGACTGACTTGGGACTAACTTTAGTCCCAAGTCAGTCCACACACAGCATTAATGGCTTCACGTGGAGACACCGGCCTAAAAACCACTTACTGTGCAGTAAGTTACTGCACAGTAAATGCACATGTAGATGTACCCAGTGGCTAGGGAGATTTAAAACCTCTCCTCTCCATTCCAAAAGCATAAAAAGCTGGCTCTATCTGAGAGGTGAAATGGGTTTTGTGTGTTTGGTGCTGAGGGCTAGAAGCGGAAAGCTGAGCTGTGTCTCAGAGGAGTTTGAGAGCCACATGCTTTTATTGGGGGCTTTTTCCCATCAGAGGCCTCAGGAAGACGCATCTAGTCCCACCCCTTGCTCAATGCAGGCTCATACCTATCAAGGTCCATTTTTCACACAACACAGTGCAAATATCTTTACAAGTATTTGGGTTGGAAGTATTGGTGGTAACAGAGAATAACTAAAGGAAATAGAGCAAAGACTCATTCCAGCTACAAAACATAGACAGCTCAGAGCATGAGGATGCTCCGGCCATTAGAGCCGTAGCGATCATTTCTAAAAAAAAAATAAATAATAATAATAATAATAATAATAAAAAAGAAGAATATTAGAAGCAGTGACCTCAAATTGCAGGATGGGATATTTAGACTGGATATTAGGAAGAACTTTCTCACTATCAGGCTGGTTCAGCATTGGAACAGGATGCCCAGAGAGGCGGTAGGATTTCCATCATCGCAAGCTGTCAGGAGCTGGTTAGATGTGCACCGTCTAGGATGGTTTAGCTCGGGACGGTCCTTCCTTGAGCAGAGGGTTGGACTAGCTGTGACCTCCTGAGGTGCCTTCCAGCCCTGCTTTTCCATGAATCTATAATAACTTTACATTTATTTCTCTCTCCACCCCCTCCGCTTCTTGCCTTTAAACATCCAAGGAAATCTTACTGTGATTTCAAGACTTCCTGAGCTCCAGGAATTTTGTCCGGGACAGAATAATTTCTAGTGTGAGCACTGCCAAATAAGAAAGTAATATAAAAATAGGAGGAAAATGGGGGAGGGGGAGGGGAGGAGAATGTATCCCTAAATTGGGGAGAACCCATGGAGCGTATAATCAGCGCGGTATCTTCTAGCAATGGCTTTGCAAACCGTTCTTTCCAATCTGTTGGGATTTCCTGCAGCAGATGAGAGGATTCCTTTAGGGTTTTGTTGTATGTGTATCCTCATAAATGTTAAACAAAGTCATTTTCCCTCTAACCACTTGAAATATGGATCGAAAATAGTGTCTTGTAAGGACTAGGAGAGAAACCTCTATGCAAATTATTAGGCCTTTTTTATGTATGCACAACAGCGCTTTCTTATGGAAAAGACGTATGAATTGTCCATGTACGGCCTGATTCAGTGGCTGGGAAAGACAATGGGAGTCTTCAGGTTGAATTCAGTAGGTTAGGTCTGCGTTTAGAGACCCTGCATGGCCAGTACGTCCAGACGAGACGGCTCTTAGGGGTTATCCCTTCATTCTGCATGAATAACAGGACAACTTTTCCATGTGACGTGTTGACACACCATTGCACCTTGCTACTGCTTTCTCCAAAATTTAAACCTGAAGGCAGTTCGACATGCACACTCAACTGTGGGAAACATAACCTTTTTTTTGCATTTAATTAATAATGTCTTTAAGCCCATTATTCTTATTTCATTTCATAGGATGTCCCCATCTGTCTTGCAAAAAAACCCCAACATTGGAGCAGTTCTGTTCAAACTTTGCGCACTAGGGCATTTACTGGTATGTGTGCAGCTTTCAGCCAATTGATACATTTTTGAGTTAGATATCTGTGGTACTTTGGACATCACCAAGTCAATGTGATTGTAATATTCTCTGCACTGATCTAACCAAAGCTCTTCCTAAATTGAGCTCAGCAGGAGTAAGTCCAGTGACCTCATAAATAGTGGAAATGATTGCAAATCAGAATTCATATATGTTCCTGTCTCAGTGGGTATCCCTGTCCCCCACAAAGGAAGCAATCATCTCTTTCAAATTTCTGTTTGCCCTTTCACTCAGATATGTTTGAAGATAATACAGAGAGGGAGATTTTGCAGTGTCTGGCAGAACTGTTTCCTGAAATCTGAAATGGGTGTGCTATGTATAACAGTGATACTTAGCGATGTATTTTTCAAATATTATCCATAGTCCGGAGGTTTTAGGGCATGGCACAGCCAACTTCTCTATCTCATTTAGGCTATCTTTGACCTTTACACCTGGCTCCTGGGTTTATTCTCCGATAAAATAGCTTCTCCATTGCTTTTCCCCGCTAGTCCACGACTCGTGTAATCATTAACGTTTGCAGTTTGACACTTAAACCATGGAGACTCATCTGCAGTCCTCTGTAAAGTCCTGTATCTTTTTATGTTAGCAGGTACCCGTGCTTGTTTCTGGAAAGATTGACAGGCTAATGATGCTTCTAACGACAACCGTGCATGTTTTAATATTCGTGGCTCCAAATAAATCTCCTTCTCCCTACCCATAGATTCATAGATGCTGGGGTTGGAAGGGACCTCAATAAATCATCGAATCCGACCCCCTGCATAAGCAGGAAAGAGTGCTGGGTCTAGATGACCCCAGCTAGATACTCGTCTAACCTCCTCTTGAAGACCCCCAGGGTAGGGGAGAGCACCACCTCCCTTGGGAGCCCGTTCCAGACCTTGGCCACTCGAACTGTGAAGAAGTTCTTCCTAATGTCCAATCTAAATCTGCTCTCTACTAGCTTGTGGCCATTGTTTCTTGTAACCCCCGGGGGCGCCTTGGTGAATAAATCCTCACCAATTCCCTTCTGTGCCCCCGTGATGAACTTATAGGCAGCCACAAGGTCGCCTCTCAACCTTCTCTTGCGGAGGCTGAAAAGGTCCAGGTGCCCCAGTCTCTCCTCGTAGGGCTTGGTCTGCAGGCCCTTGACCATACGAGTTGCCCTTCTCTGGACCCTCTCCAGGTTATCCGCATCCCTCTTGAAGTGTGGCGCCCAGAATTGCACGCAGTACTCCAACTGCGGTCTGACCAATGCCCGATAGAGGGGAAGTATCACCTCCCTGGACCTATTCGTCATGCATCTACTGATGCACGATAAAGTGCCATTGGCTTTTTTGATGGCTTCGTCACACTGCCGGCTCATGTTCATCTTGGAGTCCACTAGGACTCCAACACCCCTTTCCACTTCCGTGCCACCCAGCAGGTCATTCCCTAGGCTGTAGGTGTGCTGGACATTTCTCCTCCCTAGGTGCAGCACTTTGCATTTCTCCTTGTTGAACTGCATCCCCGATCACTTTGCAAAGCTTGTGGAATATGGGCCTGTTCCCTATGAGTTGTCCAGGTTATTCCTGTATTCCCTTTTTTTTTAAACAGAAAACATTTCCAGCAAAACTAGGATTGTCTTTTTTTTTAAATTATTTTTAGAAAAAGACTTGCTTCTGACATTCACTCAGCCTTTCAGTTCAGCTGGATCTGCAAGGTTCGGACCAGGCAGCTCCAGGGCTGTAATCACTTGCATGTTTTGTCTTCTGCCAAGTTATCGACTCGCCGGATCCAACACCTAGAGAATTAGGAGCCCAAGGTGGCAATTGAGACATAAAAGCATAAGCATGGCTCCGCTGGGAAGGACCAGCGGTGCTTCTAGTCCAGGAGCCGGGCTGCAGTCTCGGCGCGCAGGACGTGCTTCGGGGAGGACAGGTGTGCAGGGCACGTCTCGAGCGACCCGGTCCCTCTCGGACCCTCCCTGGCATTGTTGGTTTAGGGCGGTAAGAGGAGACATCGCTGGCTGTTTTGTTGAGTACGTCTCCATGGGTTCGTCTAATTCCTTTTTGAACCTGGTGATGCTCTCTGCCCGCGCAACCTCCCGTGGCAGCGAATTCCTCAAGTGAACAAAGCGCCGTGCAGCCCCCGCCCCGGGTCATCTGCTTATGAGAAAGATAATAACAGAAAATGAATGAATTACAGGCACGTTAGCTCCTTGCTTATAGAGCGCACCCCCCGTCGAACAGGCTAGGCAAGAAAAATCTCTGATGTCGCTGAAAAATATTTATGCTGGACATCTGCGATATATTTACAAAGCGTTAAAAGCAGGTACTAGGCACTTTAGTTTTTCACAAATGGGGGAAAGCACTTTATACCACTGACAACTGCTAGGCATTTATAAATAATAAATGTCACTTTAGCTTTTAAGATACAAAATGCTTTTTCTCCCCCCAATTTTTATTTGTATTTAGTTGTTTTAAATGTAAGAGCTTCTGTTTCCCTGACAGAAACATCCCACTTGTTTTCACATTCAGATAGTCTTATCTGAAGATCAAAAAACCTGCATTCAACATGCTTCATATTTAGACTCCTTCCCTTGCCGCAAGCATAATCCCAGTACGTTCCTGGGGGGTTAGAGAAGGGAAGCTGCTAAGCCAGTGACCGGTGCCAGATGTAAAGCCTTGCAGCTGTTAGCCTGGGCAGTGGGGATCAGGGAGAGTTTGCAGAGCTTACAGCTTCCACAGCAGTCGGACACTTGGGATTGCTGGCAATTTAGGTATAAACGGTTGATGCTGAGTAAAAAGCATCGTCTGGAAGGTAAAAGCCTCACAACGGCACATGACAACGGTGTCACATACTGTCCAGCACTCTGGCCAAACAGGAGCAATAGAAACAGAACTAGATCAGTGTGAAGAGGCTCTTGCAGCCTCTCTCCTCCTTCAAAGACCTGTTCAGCTCCAGGATCTGCAAGACTGGAGGTGTCTAAACCCACTGAAGCTATCCTTGCTACGCTTACCTGGGAACGAGCGGGAAGCGCGCCGGTCCGTCTGTGCTCCGGCACAACCTCGTGCGCTGTCTGTCTCCTCTAGCTTAGAAGCAAGAAAAATTGTGGTGGTATCTTTTCCTCGACCAGCGCTTTGGTTGGGAGAGATGTTGGACAAGCTTTTGGGCGAGTGAACATGCTTCTGTTGCCGCCCTTCAAGAAGGATGCAGATGACCTGGAGAGGAAAGCAGCAAGAATCATAGGAGGTTTAGCCAGCCATTGCATAAGAGGAAATGTCGGAGCACCTGGATTTGTTTGATCTAGAAAAGAGGAGGCAGAGAGGAGACGGTGTTAGCTGTCCTTCAGTATGTCAATGGTCACTGAAGTAGGATGGCGAGCCCTTCTCCTGCGTGCCCGCTGGGGTTCGGACCAGAGTACATGGGCTTAATCTGCAATAAAGATGATTTAAGTTAGATATTAGGAAAAGCCTTCTAATGACCGGAGTAGTGAGGCAGTAGCATTGGCTATCTGTGGAGACTGTGAAATCCTTTGACATTAGGGTTTTTAAGAGCAAGTTAGATAAACACCTCTCGGGACTGGTCCAAATAGACTTGACCCTGGCTCCATGCAGGGGCTGGACTCTGATCTCTTCAGGGCCTCTTCCAGTCCCAGATGTTGTCATTCTGCCATGGGCCGGAAACATGCCGTGCCACTACCTCGAGCGTGCTGGGAAGGTCTGTGCATCAGTGCACGTGCGGGTTTGACTAGACCTGAAAGCAAACCTTCAGGATCTGATGTTGCCCTGCATTATTTCTCTTAAATCCAGTGATAGCATACTGGAGAGGTGGCCATGGAGGGGGAACATCTGCTACATCTCACACTTTTCTTTTCCTGACTTGGTTGAACCATATTCTGCATTTTTTGGCGCTCTTGTCCCGCAGAACATAGCCTTTGCAAGGCAACATCTCCTCAAGCGGAGCAGTGGGGACGCTGGCCAACACATCATGGCATTCTTTGGCTTATGCTGGACCCCCTGCCTTCCTTCGCCGTGATAAGACAGTCAGTGTAATGTGAGAGCGATTGGTTGTCTTTGGTGTGGAGCACACCAGTGCACGTGCCAACACGAGCTGCAAATTTGCTTCACTAAAACGTATCTGGCTTCTTGGTAGATGAACGGTGCAGTTACAGGCAAACGATAGAAGCATCCTCTACAAAGCACCTGTAATTATTGTAGGTGAAACTGGGGATTCATGGAGAAAAGGCAGCGTTGTCTAGTATCAGGATTGGCAACTTTGCACTAAAACCAGGCTGAATTGACCCAGCCCGGTTTTATGGAGAGCTCAAGGCAATAACCATTGTGTCGCTAGACGGCTTATTCTTGTGCAGAACTTCCTAATGGCAGGAACGACAATACCGTTTTTTGGTGCGCTTGGTGGGCCAGATAAAATCTCTTTGTGGGCTATAGGTTGCTGATACCTGTTCTAGCCTATCCTCAATTGAGAGGGAGTTTTCAGTTCTCCTCGTTATTCCGTGACATTATTTTTGCATTAGAAGCTCACTTTTGCTTAGTTGCTCTTTGAAGACGTACCGAGAAGTTATTACCTGCAGCACAAGTGAACACAAACCCTTTAAGGATCTTGGTGTTTGATCTCAACATCTGTTGCATTTTCCTTTATTTTGTCTTTGGAGTAAATCAGGAGAGGTACAAAGCTCGTGCACAAGGTCATCTAAAAATACAAACAATCCTCTGTGACGTTCGTCTCACATTTTTAATATCTCACTTCAATGTGTCTTGTTGCATTCTGGGGAGAAGGCATCCGAAGAGACTAAACTGAATTACTATAGAGCACTTGACTCTTGTGGAATAAAAGCCTGCCTGAGCTAAATTAAAGATCCTGCAAAATTATGTAAAGTTGCACCAAAAGTAAATTAAATGCTATTTGGTAAATAGACACTTCCACATAAAAATCACTGCAAGTGCCTGGCAGCAGCCAAGGAGTGAGTGCTTTTTATAAGCTTAAAAGGCAGCAGGAGGAGAAGGGGGCAGAAGGAAAGGTGAAGAAAAGTGTTGAATCGACACAAAAGACTCCCCTGTGCCTTTGGCTCACGTGTTTGTCTCGCATCCAAAGAGGTTGTCTGTGATGTGCACTTGCCTAGGGTTAGGGTGAGGGTAAGGGTTATGGGGGATGCTAATCCAGGCAGTAGAGATGAAGTCAGCGCAGGGCAGTCTTCAGCGAGCAATGCCACCGGGGATTAGTAGCAGGGTGTGGTTGGTTGTACCACGGCGCCTGGGGCACAACCCCATCGTGCAAGGTGCCCTGCGGAGGTGGAACAAAAAACTGACTCTTGCCTCAAAAGGCTTTCAAGGATGTCTGGCACGAGAGACAACAGACAGCCGTTGAAAGTGCAAGGAAACCATGAAACCAGTCCTCTCCGTTGTGTGCAAACGTGACCCCAGCCCACTTGCACAGCAGGTCTCTTCCCGAGTGCCAGCGACTTGCAGACAGGGAGGTGCACCAGTTGGGGTGTTTGCAATTATTAACGAGATCAACTTCTCCGGCAGCCCCCGGCCAGGATGCGTCCCCGACCCCCACATTTGTTCTGCTGATCTTGGGGCTTGTTTCGCGTCCACGCCTGTCTGAATCGGTGGACTTCTTACCTCCAGTCACTTCAATGGAATTAGGCTGATATAATGCTGGTTTAAGTGAGATCAGGTTCAAGCCTGTGATTTATCACTTCTGTCAGCAAGGTGATCAGATTCGTTCTCTCCTGGGTTTATGCTGTTCTCATAACAACAGTTGCCTGCTGCTTTTCTCTTTCAGTTCCAGAAAAGCAGGCATGCCTACTAGCGTATTTGCTTTCCAGTAAGCATATGGATACTCGCAGTTGTTGCACAGTGCCTTTCCTTACGTATCGGACCGCTCTGTTAATCGGCAGCTGCTTAATATGGAGGCCTACGCAAGGCCATAGAAAGCCTTGGTTCCTGGGGACCCATCCATCCAGCATGGTTTTTGCTGAGTAGGGTGCAAAATAATTCCCATTACGAAGAACAGATTGATGTTTGTTTTCCCTTCAGCGGCCAAATATGTGTTGCAAGTTTATCTTCCAACTCTATTGTGCATGTGATTTAAGACTGGAAGTCAGCGTGGTTACCTCGGGAGAAATGATGAAAAGATGCAGCATATGCTGATATAGGCTATTGTGATACACTAGCCCATGGAAATAATATACCTCGCAAACCCAACAGACGATTTGATATGGAGAGCAAAGTCTCGCATACAAATAGGGGCGTGCAGAGGAGGATGCATCCGTAGAAGCGAGTACTTCCCGTCAGAGAGGCGTAGGCCGTGTCTGTGGAGTGCAGGCCGGTCCTGGGGTGGGTTCAGGGCTGCAGCCCCCCGTGGGGATCTCGGGGAGCGTCCAGGCACACGCACGTACATCCCCTGGGAAAGCCTCTTGGCGTGCAGCCCACTTCCCCTGTGCACCAGCGGCTGTCCCCATGCCAGCCTGGAGGGGAACGGGGCGACAGCTTTGCCTTGAACTAGCCCTTTCTGGCATGCCGTGCAAACCTGAGCCCTAATCCTATGAGCGTCTGTGCAGCGTCACCGCTAGAGAGGCTCGGCCCTGCCCAGATGTGCCCAGATGTGGAAGCGGCTGCAGCCAAGCTCTTCGGCGTCAAAGGAGATGCTTTCAGCAAGCCTGCTGTAGAGCGCCCGAGGCTAATTAACAGCTCGGTAAAGATTAGGTTCCCATACGCCGAACACGAGATGCACGCGTCTTCTGTTTGCGTGCATGGATATCGCCAAGAACAGGAGGTCGGTCTCCTGACGCTGGAAAGAGGCTGCAAGGAAGTGCTCCTTCCTCGCCTGCCTTGACGGCCCCTTTGTGGGCACTCTCAGTGAACCGGGGTAGATCATCCCCGACTCGAGGGCCTGCCGGAGACGAATCTCAGGACTACTTATACTGTGCATATAAATCCAGGTTTCCAGCATTAGGCTCTTGCCCTGTAAACTTCTTCAGGACAAGGAACTATCATCCTTTATTTGAAAAATCTCCTCCAAACTTATGAGGAAGATTTGGTACGTTACAGCGGCCACATGCTGCCCCGGTACATTGGACATTAGGTTTTACTGGGGAGCTGCGATCCCAGAGCAGAATTTGACTCCGCTGCGTTATGAATTGCCACCTTCGACAGTGGCCGGTGCTGGATTGCCGGGAGGAAGACCCCAACCAGAAAGCTGGATTTCACTGGGCTGCACACCAGAGGGAAATTTATTCTTGACTCCACCTAGTCGTCACTGGGTATGTTGGAACAGGAGGGTGCATTAAGTTTACCCGAACTCATGTCAGCGCACGTGAGGCACGATTTCAGACAACGATTTTTTTTTCACATCAGCTGAAATGATTCTCAAATTTTAGTGTAAAAGCAACAGAGAGCCTTCAATAAGGGTCGAAAATACCATCTCATACAATACCTGCCAAAATCAAAGACTGAAATATTTATTCAAATATAAATGAACTCGGATTTATCAAAATACTACCTTGTCCCCCCTCCCGCCGCCCCCTTTTCGGTTGTCATGGACACAAATGGCTGATTTTCTGCTTTGCATTTCTTTTGTAATGGGTACAATATGCTTCAGTGTCTCATTGGTACAGGAATGAAGATGAATAACTCGCCATTATGTGATCTTCCAAAAATGTTAACCAGTGGGAAACTTTCTTGCTTTCCGCTCCATTAGAAACAACAAGAAGGAACAAAGTTTGTATCTCTTCCATTTATGTGCTGCGAGGAAACATCTTTACAACAAGATCTCTTTAACGCGCTGAGCAGTTGCATTAGCAATTCTATGAAGATGTCCCTGTAGTTACAAGCCATCAAGACCACCCTTTCGATAGTGTCCCTGTTCGCTGCCACAAACAATGTTAATTGTGTTGACTTTGCAAGGGAAGTCACTGACCAAGAGTTTCCTGAAGCAGGACACTGCATAACACATGTACGAGAAATGATTTTACCATATATATATACATATATATAAAATATCCCATTGCTACACGTCGGAGAAGGTTTTTCTTTGCATGGTTAAGCTTCTGAATGTGGCAATTTACACTAAATGACAGAACAGGATGTTTAAAAAACACCAGCATCTTTGAAGCTTGATATAAAAGTGAAAGAGGCCAGGTCAGCTTTTCAGAATAGTGAAAAACACTCGCTTAGGAAATGAACTTGCCGAACACGATGTGCTCAAGTGCACATCAAATCACCGGCAGTTTAGAGAATAACAGAATTAAATTTCAAAGCCTCCAAAAGAATGATTGCTCCACTAATTTCCTTCCAAGTTCCCGCGCAGAAAGGAGCAAAGCGCAAGGCGGGAAGGACAAGAGTTGATTTCTTTGGAAATTTCCAGCCCACAGTTTTGGTCTTGAAATGTCTGCCGTGGGCTGATCAGAGTCCATAGCCGAGGAACACGCTTCCTCTGTTACAGCTAACTTTGTAGGTTCTGGCTGAGGAAAAAACAGGATAACGAGGCTTTTTTGCTATTCAGCGACTGTCTCAAAAGGCTTCTGAGCAGGCTTTCCCCTCGAGGCATATTGGTCCAAATTCAGAGGTGCGACATTTAAGGCAGTTAGGTTGCCTGGGCCAGATCCTGCCCCAGTTATGTGGAGACGGATCTTGTTGGCTTCAGTATAACTGTGAACCTAAAAGCAAAATGGACTCCTCTGGGGCTGACTCAGATTTGCACCCAGATTCAGATAAGGCGGTGTACACGCACGCCTCCCCGCTAGTTGCTTTTCTTGCTGTGCTCATCTCTCCTTGGTCCTGTCGCATGTTTGCCACACCAACCAGTGCATGTGTGTGCTTGAGGAGCTGGACTTAGTGTAAAGAAGTCTAACATGTTTGGCCCTTAGTGATATTTGAACCCAGTGGGCCAAACTGGGAGGTGGAGACTGTTCCTCTCTGCCTTGCATCTTGCCTAAATATAAATGCTACCAACTCTGAATGCCGGGAAGCAGCTACACATGCTGCACCCCTGGTTTCTGCAAGCTTTTGGTACTTGCACCACCGAATGTCCCCTTCCTGGCTCGTGATCCGCAGTGCCAGCACCTAGAAAAGTGGGATCCCTAGAAGAAAGGAGTGATGAATAAGAGGAATATTATTTTTGCAAACTAGAGATGACTAACTATGAATTACAATGGCAAACTCCCAGCACAGTATAAAAGCTGATCAGATTAGCAAATCATTGCTTTCCAGAAGCGTGTTGCGAGCCCCAGATTCACACAGCTCTCAAGGGAGCGGAGAAAAAGCTGCATCCATAACGAGGCACCAGGAGTGAAACCGTCCAAACCAATAAGCACGAGAGAGCCGTAGCTTTCCGAGAGGGGACCGGCTACAGATAGGAAGAGAGTGCGAGGTGCCACTAACCCCGCTTCCAGCGTTTGGGCAAATGCAAGCTGGGAGCGGGATGCACGGACGGAGAACGGCAGGGCAATGCAGATCAGCCTGTCTAATTTTACCACTGAGCATCCAGCAGGCAATTAATCACTGGCCAGCCTGCTGCTGGGGGAAAGGAAGGCAGCAGAGAAGCAGAGTTCAAATAGCCAGGCAGAGGTCAGGACTGAGGATGTGCCACTGAGAGACACTGAACTACGGAAGAAGCATAACCCAGATAAAAGGAAGGTGAAATATATGCAGAATTTCAAGCACAGCCCGAGCATCTCATCCACCGAAAGGTTGATCAGAACCAAATGGGAATCGCCCGAGAGACTGCACCTTCTTTCCCTTCCGATTCTCTGACACGTCCTCGTGTGCCTCCGAGTGCCACAACTCAAAAAAGCATTTGTAGAAAAATCCGCACCTTGCGCCGCATACTCATAAACCCGAGTCCCCAGCCCGTGATTTAGCCGTAATCAAATGCAGTGTTTGCATCAGATGTTTTTTAATGTCTTACACACTTAGTTGTATGTTTAAGTTGCCAGTAATTCATTTCGGAGTGCCTGTCCCTTCCCTCTGCCTTGGGGAGGCGACGTGGGAAGGGCTGATTCAATTGGGATTGATTTTATTTTGGGATGAAACCCGTTTGATGGAATCTGTGATTAAGTGGGGAGAGTTTTGCAGCTTTGTCGTGGGGATACGGGGAAAGCGCCAGGCAGCTGTTCAGAAATAAACTCCGAATCCTTTCCACATGTGCACGCTCATTATTTAATTTGTGTTGATTGCTTCTGCCCTTACACCCATCAGTCCTTCGTGCCCACTGCGTCCTCGTACTGCTCTGCCTTGTTCTCTGTTTCAGAGGCATTTATCATCTGTTTGAGCTGCCTTTTGGAGTTCAGCACCTCTGATCTGTACAGGAAACCCCATTATGTGCAAACAAAATAAGATTACCGGCATATTTTATGATTGTCTGCAAAAGCCCTGCACGATTTTAATTGCAATCTGGTTATTCATGAAACAGATCTATAGTACATTTTCAGCTCAAGTGCTGTTGTTGACCTGAATCTTTTTAGACACTTTGGAAAAGGGAAAGTTGTTTCTAAGGTTATCACCGGTGAATTTTTAATACGCTTCCCAGAAATATAAAATAATGCACGATTGAGTAATAAATCCTGATTTTGATGGAACCTCAGAAGGAAAAGTGAGCTTCCTCGCAGGGATGTAGACTAAAGTACTTAATGTAGCAATGATATGCCTAATTATGTAAGTGTGCTTACTACACATACATGTACATGTTCATTTGGCCTAGTCCTAGCCCTAATTTGCACAGGACTAAATGAAACCAGGATGGGCACTGACAGAAGTGAAGGAGCATTGACAAAGATATGCAGACAAATGTTCAGGGGTCTGTTGAGTTTGCCAGCGTTGGAGTAACGGTGGAACGAGGCGCCTTTCCCAGCAGAAGCAGTGGGAAGACAAGTGCCAGGTGGGTGTTGGTGTCATCTGGACTCACTCTTTGATGCCGCCTGTGAATTGTATACACGTGTGCTTTCCGTTCTGCGCGAAGGTTGGTGCCTTCTTGCTGGAACGTTTTAGGCATACAAGGCTCGACATCTTCACTTCTCAGGGGATCGCCTGGAAAGGGCTGGTCCTGGACCACACTCGTGGCACGTGAGCTCCTGCTGTATTGTATGCTAGGTTTTTCTCAGTTGCTCTCAAATAGCACTGCCGTTTAGAGTCACCTTCCCAGGGATTGGGATCGTTACCCTCACCAGCTACGGAGTCTGAAGACGAATTTTTTGGATCAACAGTTGCAACTCAGGCACGTGTTTGTGTGTGGGGTGGGTGGCTCTGGGGTCTTGATTTGGTTCATGATGCACTGTTTCTTCCACTCCTGTTTTTCTGCCTCCTGTTGCCATCGTAAGGCTTCAAAGTACGAAGATCCTTGCAGCAGACTCGTCCTTCATTTGGGGCAGTCCTGGGCCATAGTCTCCCGTGGGTTGATATCGATGTTGCATTTTTTCAAGCTGGTCTTGAGGACATCCTTGAAGCGCCTTCTCTGCCCTCCTCTTGAGCGTAATCTGGACTGAGCTGGGAGAATAAAACTTGCTTTGGGAGTCTGGAGTCGGACGTCTGGATGACGATATGTTGTGCAGCTGCCATATCCAGTGCAAAGTCTGTGCGTTCGCTAACTAGCCAGATTTAAACAGGAGAAGGACTAGAAAGCTGGTAGCAGTTTGCTCGGTTGTCTCCATCAAGTCCTTCTCCTTGTTATTGACTCCAGGTGTCTGCTCACCTGCCTTTGTCCCGCTTCCCTGTGCGGGGACGTCCCCTCCAGATAATCGCTGGAAATGGGGCAAGAGCCCGTACTCCTGCAGCTATGAAGAGCAGACAGCGTTTGAAGGGTGACGGTCCCTGACAGCCACGTGCCAAGCAATTGTCCTGGTAGAATTCATTGCATATTTTGTTAAATGTCCAGCTCTGAATAACTAGTCCTAGTTACGAGGAGGACTAGGAGAGATCAGCAGT
Organism: Alligator mississippiensis; assembly: GCF_030867095.1. Classification (NCBI taxonomy): domain Eukaryota; kingdom Metazoa; phylum Chordata; order Crocodylia; family Alligatoridae; genus Alligator; species Alligator mississippiensis. The sequence continues at coordinate 1,630,458 of NC_081829.1, read as the reverse complement.
AGATGAATAACATGAAGGCCTTGCGTACGCAGATAGCAGTAGTGTTCAAAGCCACGCTGCTGCCTTGTAGTTCAGGGATAACTGCAATTTTAGGCACTCGTTTCCAGCCTCCAGTGAAAAAGTCCACTTGGTGACACTTTAATAGATGACCAGAGTGTTTCCGTGGCTTTCCTGAAGCTCTCGCAAGGCACGTCTCTCCAACGATCGCTTGCTCATTCAGCAGCCCACAAGCGGCCGTGCTTTTACTGACCGCGTGGTCCCGCGCACCGTTCGAGCATTGCACACTGCTGTAGCAGCCTCGCCAGGACGGGGAGCGGGTGGCTGCGTACAAGACCACGTGCAGACAACACGCGTGGCTGCATACAAGAGCCAGCCCTCTTGATTCCCCGTCCAGGTACAAAACACAGGCGGTTTTGCACTGGACATTTGTGTTTTGGTAAGATGCCCCAGGACAGGCTTCCTTCTGGACTGTGGGACAGGCACTCCTGCCACAGCGCTTGCGGCACAGCTACGTGGTTGGCTCATCAGTATTTCATACACTTATTTTAATTTATTGTCAGTGTGATTGTCTGTAAAAATGCTCCGGGCACTTTTCCTTTGGTTTATAAACAGGCAAAGGACTCTCAGTAGAGAGGAAGCCAAAAACATACTGATGAAGTGAGTGAATTTGGCTGATTCAAATGATGATGATCTTGTTTTCTAATAATACATTTGAATATGGGGTCTATTGACATTAGCATTTCTCTCGTGTAGCTGTAGCAGATTCACGCTGATTGGAAGGGCTGTACTCCCGACGTATTGCCGGTTTGCAAACAAGGCATCCGTGCTCGATCGTCAAGTGCCAAGGATCCCGACCAAAAATAGGAGGCCTATAAATCCAGACCTCAGTCTCTAAGTGGCCTGATGTTTCAAAAGCACTGAGCACCTTTCTCTCCTGGTAGGAGAGGATGTGATACGTGCTGGAGATCTCGAATGAGCCTCTGGGCAGGTCTTGAAGAACAAGGAGGTGCCTCATTTCCCTCTCTGGTGCGTGGATATAATCTCGGTGCATGCCGTATCCACTGGTTTGCCTCCCCAGAAACCAGTTGTCACCCAGCAATCTCATGCTGAAAGTAAGGTTGCATTTCTCTAGCTTCTCTGGTCCTTAGACTTGCATTTCCTATTTCCCCTGGGGTTTGTACCTCGCAATAGCAATGTTCAGGACCGTGGTCAGGCTCTCAGGTACAAGCGAGCTCCATCCGCGAGCCGTGATGGAGCAGCTGAGCCACCCGGCAAAGTTTATCGAAAGACAGCCCGGGTTCTTGGAAAGAAGTATGGAGGACAGAAGTCACCGGGTGCATAAGGATAGCAAGGCGCTCCGGTTTTACCATACTGCGTATTGCACAAAGACGGGCCCAGGGGACGCAGTACGTCGGCTGCTCTCTTCCAGGTGCTCCCGCTGAGCTAGGCTAGCACTCCCACGCTGCGCCGCAGCCTCCTGCTGCTCCTGCGCCGTGCTGGCGATGGTGGTGCCGAAGCGACATCCCAGACGCGAGGACCATCTGTCGGCTGCTGAGAGAGGGGCTCGCGTTCAGAAGTGCTGATTCAGCACGGCACGAGCTGACGGCCAGATGGGAGTAGGCAGAAGACACGCTGTGGGAAATGGTGGCCTGACAGAGAGTAGGAGGACTGCAAAATTATTTAGAGAAGGGGGGAAAAGGGGAAAAGGAGGGAGGGAGGGAGAACCAGCCCAGGCCTGCTGCTCCGCAGCAACTTGCTCTGGTTTTTCGCTGCTTCCGGGCGAATGTCGAGCCTGATCCGGATCCGACGTGTGAAGCCGAGGACCTCGTTCCCATCGATTGCACTAAGAGGAGCTGAGCCTCGCTTGGTTTGTTAGGGCAGTGCTTCGTGGAGATGTGTGCACTGCAGTGGGGCAGGGGGGCTCTTCCTTTGTGCCCACGTGTCGTGCTGCAGGCAGGTAGGGCTGGACTAGGAGGCACTGCCCAAGGGATTTGCAACCGTGCAACTCCTCTGATCGCCTCTTCCACCTCTGTGCATGGTGGGAGACCCTCGGGCTTGAGGACGGTTGTGTGGCCAGCGGCCTGCAAAGCCCCTGCACGCTCCCAAAGATGCAGCTTGTGAGGGCTGAAGTCTCCCCAGGTTTGGTGGGAAGCCAAGTCCTCCTGCAATCGCCCTAGGTCCGGGTTGCCAACCCGCCAGGATTGCCCTGTAGTCTCCAGGAATTGAATCTAAATCTCCTGCTGAGAGTCACTTAGGAGATAAATGATAGGGCATTCATTAAATAAATATTAAGTGTTGAATTCGATGTATGCCATAGTCCAGCGGGCTTTTAAAACGTAATAGTAATGTGCATACGCCTTCCTGACGCAAGGCCTATGCACTGCAATCCCGAACCAACGCACGCGGGCACGTTCGCTCATTAATGTCGTTACGTCGTGTGATGAAACCTCCCGGAATAGATTGAAGCAGAGCTGGCCGCCCTACCTGACGTCTAGAAAAGGGGTTTCTTTTGAGCTCCCTGGATGATTGCAGCTCCTAGGGTCAGGTCAGGCAGCGGGGACCCACTCCTCAAAGCCAGCCTGGAAATCAGCTGCCTGCCCATGTGCAATCGGCCCATAAAGCACCACCGTGATGGCAGGAAACGCTGCAGGTGGGACACGGTGCAGCTCCACTTCCTGCGCCCACGAGCGAGCCGACAAAGCCGGGCTCGGCGGTGGGAGGAAAGGACGCGGCCGTCCCATCGGGTGCAGGCGTCTCTGGGCGCCTTCGACAACCGCTGCGACTTGGGGGTTGAGATGGGAATCTGGGAAGAGTCCCAAGACACGTTTGTGCGCGTCTTGAAACACCCAGGCGCTTCAGCGGTTAAAGCAACCGATGGCTAAACAATATGTATGAAATATTAATAGCCAAGCTGAATATTTATGTCGTAACCAGGAACCTTGGTTTATTCTTTGCAGGAAGATTAAAAATAACGGAGAGAAATTGTGTTAGGCCCTCCCTTCCCCGGTCTCTGGAAGAAGTTCACGACTACTTAAAATATCTATTTTCACCTCCCAGAGTCAATAATTTGAAGAGAACTTTTTAGAAGTTTCTCACAATGATGGGCTGGATGGAAAATGTGATGCAATCAGCACTGATTATCCAAGGCGAGGATTTTTAGTAATTCCCAATTTATTCCCTCTGCTGGATGTAGGCTGTTGTTTTAGAGAAGATGATCTGTGCGAAATGGCTGATCCACTTCCAGAGAGACTTTGACTTTCAAATGCTGGGATTACGTAAGGGGACACGCGTTTGGAAACGGCCATCGCTCCGATTTCGCAGACCACGTTTTTAACAGAACTTCTCGGACAAAAGGAATAACCGGGTTTTCTAAGGGGCGTCCGCATCAGCGCAGCTTCACGGTGCGTGTTGAAGCTGTAGCAAAACCAAGGCTTGTTTTTTCAGAAGTGATTTTATTTTTAGCAGGGAAAAAAATCCAAGACCCTTCAGTGAAAACTTTGAAGCAAATGAAAAGGGGGACATTTACTTTTTAGCCCTGCATTATAGCTGAGTCCTGTACAAGGAAAACTAGTATCTGGAGCTGGGTTTTTGATTGTAACCATGTCGGTCTAAGGACAAAATATCTGGAGTACACTTTACCCTGACGCTGATCTTCTCATCACTGGAGTAGGAGTGATTAACTATGTTTTAGCAAAAGAAAATGTTTGGGCTCAACTTCTCCAGTTTCGGGGCCTCCATTGGAGGAGCGCTCGTGTGCCGTTTCCTTTCGTTGTCTCTGTCTGGGAGGTGTGGCAAGCCACGCGTGGTCCCCGGTCGTGGTTCCTGCAAAGCGCTCGCCTCCCCGGGAGCAGCCTGGTCCCTGGCATGTATTTGTCGCTGGGCTTGGCAATGGCACTCCACTGAGCAGCAGCTCTCAGCCCACACACTTCTGCCTTCACTTAGGGCAATTCTGCGAGTTCAAGGTGATTTAATGATTTTAAACTAATTTTATCTGACTTATGCCAACTGGATCCGAAACTCCTTTTAAATGTGCAGTTTTCCACAGCCATCCAAGCTTAAAAGTTTCATAAAGAGCTCCAAATGCTCAACCTTCTAAAATCAAAAGGAATGACTCAAAGGTCATTATTATCCCCAGAACATAGTGGTTCCTATTTTATTACTATTAAGTAGGATTTAGCTCTATTTTATTAAGGCTATTTTTACAACCATGTTAGAGGTTAATGCATTTCACACATAATCCACTGCCTAGCTTACTAAATGTTGAACTCATTACAGCCAAGTAATACATGGTGAAATTTTCTAGATAAAGTGATGCATTAAATGCCCGTGAAGAGTGAAGGACTAAGTGTCTAAGAATATCCACGGGAGGCAGGTGGCTGGGCTCCCGCTGGCTCCACGCAGCGCTCAGAAGAGGGGTCCGGCCTGCAGCATTTTGCTCTCTAATTAGCACGGGGGTCAGGGAAAGAGATGTGCCTTGCTACGGTGACCAAAAGTCCCCATCAAGGTTGGTGCCGGCTTTGTTGGCCGCTCGCTGCTGAAGACGTGTAGGAGGTGACGTGGTGCATATTTGTGGGTGCACCGCATGCATCCGGCGCCCGGTAGCATTCCCACCTAGATAGAGAGCATTGCCCTGCTCCTCTCGTGCTCTTTATGGCAAGGGTGGATGGGGTCACAGCGGGTCTGTCGCTGAGCATCTCCTGCATGAAGCAGGATGATGCCCGGTTCTCCTGGCTGGATCGAGACAGCTGGCCGTCGGTCCTGTTCGAGAGCACGCGAGCCAGGTGGCTCCTCCGCAGAGTAGTTACGCCCCCTACAAAACCCAGATGGAAAGTAATCAGTCACGGAAAGAAAGTTATTTGGGGAGGCGGGAAAGGAGGGGGTTAAACCCCTTTTCCTGTCACCTGGGACTGAATTCAAAGGCAAGGGTTGGAAGAATTGCACGGTAGACTTGGGCCGTGGGAAATAACGAGCTTACCTTGGTGAACCTCTGGGGCGAATCGCCCTCCAACACGCACCAAAGCAGGCCCCGTGTCTGCAGCAGATTCCCTTATTACTTGTGACGTGACATCATTTCTTTGCTGAACACCATCATTTCATGCAACGCCATGACCTAGTTTTAGAGGCAGGCTGGGATACAGCGAATCTCACAACATATTCCTTGCTATGCCGAACCTTTGCTCCTGGGGCTGGTCCCCTTGTAAAACGGGGACCGGGCAGCGACGGAGGCAGGGCCCAGACAGGCGCTCTGCTCCGAGCCCGACGGCGGTCCCACGGACACGATGCGGAGGGCGCAGGGGAGCGCGCAAGAGACTCCAAACGGTCTCGTAGCCTCCTCGTTTCCACGTAGAGCCGGCTCCAGAGTGCTACCACTCCATGCACACTTTCAGACATCCCGTCTCCCGGGAGCTTTGCTTTGCTGAACCTGGATGATGAGCGCTACCTGATCTGAATGCAGATGCTCATCAATCACTGGATTGATTTCGGGCTCATCCTCTTGGTTTTTAAAAGCCACGGCAGGAAAGAGCCTCCCTGCGCCCCAGGCTGTCTCGCCCAGCTGGGCTGGCCCCCACAGCCCGTGCAGCTGCCTTGGCCGGCGGGCGGCTGGACCCGGTTTCATAGACCCACACTCGCTCCTCCTGACCCGTGGATGAGATTGTTTATTTTTCCCAAATGTGTCCTGTTTTAGCCATTGCTCAGGGCCCCTCTGCCTCTTTAAGGGGGTTTTCTATATTTTGTCTGACTTTCCTGACTGCCTGCTAGATGGTTGAATTACTGTTTGCGTGGTGCTATTTGGTGAAGGCTCTAGGACTAGGGAGACCATATTTTTGTGGTCTAATATGGAGCGTGCGGAGCTGTCTTTGAGCTCTGGTCTCCGCCGAGCGCGGCCAGGGGAGAAACCTGGACAGATTAGAGAAGAAATGCCCCCAAGCCTTTTGCTTGCCATGGCTGTTAAGTGATGTTTCTCTGTTTTACTAAACCCACAAGCTGCAAAGAGACGGACTGTGAGTCTGATGGTTGCATTTCAGGGCATGTCTGGAGCTAAGGGATGTAGATGGGGGAAATAAAAGCACTCGGGGGGGTTTCACATCCTTTCACTGCCGAAGCTGAGTGTCGCCCTTACAGAAGTCCTTCTGCTTGGGGTGGGTGGGTGAAGGAACGAGCAAAGGAAGGAGGTCCAAGATCAGTTTTGGCTGCTGGAAAAAACAGAGTCCGGTTTGGGGGTGCTTGAGAAATACTCACAAAGTTTGTGTTTGAATGGCAAAACCATTTCTTCTCAGCATTGTTTTTCAAAGGGCACCTGGGTGCGCGTGCGCAGACTCCCTGCTAAAGCCCCACGAGAAAGACGGTGCGATCCAGGTCTCGGTCTGGTCCTTTTGAGGCAGGGACAGCAGCAGGGACACTGCAGGTTGCAGCGGCACCTCCTGTGCCCACGCTTAGGGAGGGCTGCACGCGGCCGCTTCTTCCCGGGTCAGTTTGAGGTTTTGCTTTCTGCACCGTGGGGATGCAGAGATAAGGCTGCAGGGTTGTATCCAGCTCCGCAGAGCTGGGAGGCAGATCCCTTTGGGCTCCGTTGGAAATCCCAAGCTGCCCTTTGCTTCTCTCGTGCTCAGTCCTCAAAAAGTTCAGCTAATTGCTGTTTGCCGCTTGCGTCTCCCTCGTCTCAGCTGCTCTGTTGGGAGCATCAGGATGGCACCTTTGGGCTGGAGAGCCTGCTTTCCTGGATCAGCTTTCGGTGCAAGAGGGGTATTGCATTTAGACATTTTTCAGGGGAAAACCATCACAAGTCCTGTCTGTCCATCATCTCAGATCTACGGAGCGTCTCCTCTGTGACAGAAGAGGTTATCTGCTTGTACAGGACTCAACGGTGCTGTCACGGCAGATGAAAGTCCTCCTGAAGTCAGGAGGAAGTATGAGCAAGCTCCTCATGTTGGCAGCTGAGACACAGAAGGAAGCAATCGGTGTGTGTGCACGGTGAAGTGTGCACTTAGAGCGGACAGTTTGGAACAAGTGGGTGTAACGACAGTGGATGGTGAGCTGAAGTGGACACAGAGGCACAGCTGCCACGTCGACGATTAGGTCTCAGGCTCTTAGCGGAGATCTGTTGCAAAGACGGATAGCATCACCTCTTGGTGAATGACACGAGATCTTTTAGTGTCTTGATTCTGTATTTGTCAGTCCTGCGCTGCTTGACTTGCTTCATTTACTTTTATGGCGGTGCTTGGGTGTTATTGAATTAAGTGATAATAACACTGTTGTGCTGTTTTATGAGGCAATAATCCAGTTCCTGAGCGTGGAATCAACGAGGCCAAAGACTGTGTAGTTAATCCTGATCAGAGAGCTGGATTATTGCTGAGTAAAACAGCGTGATGGTCCTGTCAGCGCTTTTACAAGTGCTGCGAAAGAGAGGAACAGCGGAGAGAAGCGGCTGAGCTGCGGCAGGAAGCAGCGGGTCCCCGGGCCCGCAGGGCACTTTGGCAGGGTCGGGAAGGGGACTCTGGTGCTCTGCATAGGTTTTCATGGGGTGAATTTTAAAGTCCATCTTAGAAAATACGAGTTGTCTGTGGCATCAGTGCACTGGACAGGGGTGCTCCCTCCACTGCACGGTGCCATTTAAATCCATCTCGGTCTTCAACTTAGCCCACCAGCCGCCAAGAGAGAGGATGGAGATGGTCTGTTCTCTCTGGCTGCCGGGGGTGGGATTAGGGGGAGCAACAGGGGAGACGGCAAGCGCTTGTGGGTTGTGCTGGATCGGGGAGCTCCACATCTGGCTCTCCGGGTGGTTAGCATCCCAGGAGCTTGTCTCACTCTCCGTGCTTTTTGAAGACTTTTAGTTTTAAAAACCCTGGGTTTCTTTCTTTGTTTATAATACGGGTCGCAATAAAAGCTATACAAGGCGTTCATACTTTGTGTGCAAATACCACTCCCCATGTGCATATGTTTCCTAGGGGTCTGCTCGGTGGTGGTGATGACCGTTTGAATACCTGCGCAATATCTGAAGATGTAATTACAATTTGCCGCTGCCACACGTGACGTCTATGGGAACGAGGCAGTGTTTTTGGAGAGGGATGCTTCTGAGCTCCTGAGGCATGCAACCCGGTGGCAGTGCTGTATCTGACACTATAACCAATGCACTTCCTGCCTTTTCCTACAGCATGGGACATATTTAACCAGACAAGGACCTTCTACTTCTGGACCATAAAAGCCGAAAGATTAATCACAGCCCCAGTGAATAAGAGGTGCCTGGTGCTGATTATATTTTCAGCTCCCTTAGCACAACTGGTACGCCACGCAGACTTGCTTTAAGGCCCTTTGTCTCTGTCTCACAGGGTTTGCTGGGATTACCCCAGGAGCAGGGGGATGCAAGGAGCTGGCCAGGTTACCTGAATAGGCCTGGGGGCGAGTAGGGGACAGGGATATTCAGTTTGCAGTCTCTGGTGGAGCACGGAGGGGACAGTGACGCTTTGCTCAGCTCCGGACAAGCACGAGAGCATTTTCTTGTCCCTGCTAATTGCTTGTGTTGCTGCTGTGGCAGCCCTGCTGTGCGCTGCGAAGCAGCTCTGCAGATACCCGCTCTTCTTTCTGCTTTTGATGGTTAATAAAGCTCTTTATTGAATATTCAAACAAAAAAAAAGTGGGGGGGGGGGGAGGGAGGGAGAGGAAAATGACTAATTAATCTTTAAAGGCCTAAACTAGCACCAGTGTGTTTTTGCGGCTCCCCCGGCAGAGTTCCTCGCACAGTTACTGAAAGTCAAGGGAAGAGAAAACGAAGCACAAGCGAACCGCAAAGTCGATTAAAAAAAAAAAAATAGGGCTCCTACTTATTTTTAGTAAATAAAATCCAATGGAGGATGATTCACAGACCCTCGTTTCCTGGGGAGAGACTCGCTAAGTTTAGAGGCAACCTCTCAGTGGTTGCTCTAGGATTTGGGGGCCTTTAGAAAGAAATTCTAAGCTATTCCCAAAGGGTTTAGCGCGGTTGTGGCGCCGTCTTGGCAAAATAATTGGTAGAGCTAACAGGAACATGCTTGCATAATGCAGGGCCCCCCAGGCCAGTGCCCCAACAACACTGTAATTAAATCCACATCTGCTTCTGCAGTAGCTTGTCCAAAAAATAAGCAGCCAATCAGAATCTGTTAATGGGCATATTAATGAAGCCAATAGAGCAGTATTCAAGAGGGACAAGGAATTATTATTCTTGCCCTTTACATTTTCAAGGTGCAGCGTATCTCATTTCTAGGCATTATATCAATAATGTAGAGTCTTCTATGAGCAATAGCATACGAGCAGGGCACTTTGCATCTGGTAGATAATTTAGTCAAAGTGAAGTTGATTCAAGCTTGCAGAGCGAAAATTATGTCTCTGCTTAAAAGATTCAATATATTTTTGTTATTGAAGAGTGTGTATTTTTAAACTCTTTGTAATGTGTTTTCTAAAGGAAGAGAAAGGAAAGTGCAATGAGCTTTTTAAAACAGGAACAGGAACTTCCCTGGGCCAAACTGTGCCAAAATGCCTTTGTAGCGTATTATAAGTTTTATATTCGATCAAGGAACCGTAGAGACAGAGAGAGAATGAAAAGGCCGTCGCGCTCCCTCTCACTCCTTTCTTTTCCCCCGCGCGTTGCAGTCTGGACGGCAAAACCACGAGCTCGGGTACTCAGGAAGAAGCTGCACGTTGCTGAGGGTGAGGTGCTTTCCTGCTCCTGGGGGTGTAAATCTGACTTGAAGCTTTATGTATAATAATGGAGCAATGTTGTTTCCCACTCCCAGATTTCCTGCCTTCCCTCCGTTCTGGAGCGGGACCTCTCTCCTCCAAATCTCCCCTTAAATCTCACTTCATCTGGCACCTCGCAAGGATGCTCCACCACGTGCTGATTGCTTGCACCGGCACAGACTAACTTGGGAGGTGGGAAGCATTTACCTACTTGAAAGTCTGACCGTTGGCCTGCCTTTCATTCACGTTTGCCAGTGAGCTCTGTTTCTCGTTTAGGTTGCGAGCTACTCCACTTCAGGCAAGACCCGTGTTTTACCCTCTATCTGTATAGCACCGTGTGCCCTGGAAGTGGTCCGCAAATAAAGATATGTTGTGGGTTTCTTAATAATGAGCCTAATAAACTCACAGATTTAACAGGCTGAGTGACAAGGGGAACCGGTGCATCAGACCATGATGATAACTATAAATAACTGTGCCTTCGTATCGGAGATGCAGCGGTGGTGTCAGAAATAGACTCCAGTGGCAATGACGGTGCTACGGCATTGAAGTGTGTCGACAGAAAGAAAGTCCTCCCTGCACATGCACATGCACATGCATAATTGCATGCGTATACATGAGACCCTCCTCATTTAGCAGGACAGTTGTCACAGTCTTGTCTAACTTGTTCTTGAATCTCTGCAGTGTTGATGCTTTGACCAGTTTCTGTGACAGTCTGTTCCACTGGCCTCTTGTACGTTTTTGCCTGGTAATGAGCCTTAATTATTCCTTAGGAAGCTTCAGGCTGCAGGATGAACCTGCTTTGTTCACCTGCTATGAATCAGGCAGCCGTTTACAGGGCTTTGTAGTGTAGATGCATCTTGCCGAGCATATTGTGAGGTCTTCTCACCTCCCGTTTGCAATCCTGTAATGTCCCTGTGGCAACAACAGCGACTGCTTCCATGGAAAAACAATGTTAGGAAAATATTTAATCTACTCTTAGTTGCCTCAAATGCAATTTAGCAGCTAGGTACAAGGACCACAGACAGCATCATGTCACCAGGCAGCTCTCTGTGGATCCCCAGCAAGTGCTCAGCAGACTACAAATGGTCCCTGAATCACGGTTCGGGAGCACGGGAGTCTCTTGTATTCGTGAGATCCCTCCTGCTTTCACTCTCAGTATGCAAAGTGTGTCGCGTGCACTGCAATATTCACTCCAGTGACACCTGCCTTATCAATATCTTTTAACTCTGGTTTTAAAAAAATGCATCATGCAACTGGTACGCTAAGGAGACTCTTGGACTTGCGCGGTGGAGGCGAGTTAAAAAACACCAAAGTCGTATGCAGGAATTGGACTGTCTGGCAGATCTCGGTAGTTGCCAGAGCTCCAGTCCTGGTACGACCTTCAGTCCCGTTAAGTCGCATGACTGTTTTTGCAGTAAATCGTTAGATATATTTGCTTCTATCATTTCTGTAAATGATGCTGTGAAAACATTTTGCCCGCGTACTTTGCTGGTTGAGGAGGGAAGGGAGGCCGTAGCAGAAAGATTGGCCACGTGACAAATATCTTTAAAATATGACTGCCCTCTGGTAAGAAGACACCTAGCATTTACACTTCCTCAGCCTGACAAAGGGCGTTTGCACCCGAAAGCTTGCAAAGAAGAATTTTCACAACTCTCTCAGTCGGTCTAAAGCGTGCAGAAAAAGACAATATTTTTTGGCAATTTCCTAGTTGGTCTAATAAAAGGTATCATTTTTGAACCAAGAGCTCGATTTTTGCATTTCAGATTTACCCAAAGGACCTTGTCTGCCCGTGTCCGGAGACCAACACGGCTGCAACCCGTACCCCTGTAGCATTTACACCGTGCTTTTCAGCTTCAGAGCATTTCCCGCACATCAGCTACTCAGTGGTATTGATCTTAATTTACAGATGGAAAAATTGGCGACTTAGCGCCACAGAAGGCAGCGGGTTTCGAACTATTGAAGTCCCTGTCCTGTGCTGGGACCGGTAGACCACCTTGCCCCTCCTTTAATGTTCATATTCCACCTTCGTTAGTCCACGGCCCTGTCTCAAAGCCAGTCTCGTTGCATGAGACTCGTGGGATGGAGCCCCAGACTTTTGTAGCCACAACCAAAGTGGGCAGAGGGTGGGCTGCATTTCTTGGGGACTTTGCCAGGTTGTGCTCCGGGACGTCTGCTGACGGAGTAGCAAAACTCCCAGTGACTTTGGTGCAAGTGGGACTGGCCCGGCGCGGGAGGCGTTTGTAACGGGGTGGCTCTGTCGTGACCGCTGACCTTCTTCCCCCTTTGCAGAAGGCCTGCCAGCCCGGTGAAGCTTCAGATTAATCTCCGGCTTTCCCAGAGCCCGTGGAGAAGTACCCCTTCAATATTTTATTAGGAAGCCCCTTCATCCTTTGGCTGTAAGCGTTGTTATTTTCTGTCAATTAAATAGTACACGAGTGCTACAAAGCTGGGTGAGATGCTGACAGGCAGAGGGTGAAGCACGGGGCCGAGCCAGAGCTGGAAATTCAGATTTTAATTCCAGTTGGGAACCGAGACCAAAGCATTCAGAGCTCACCCAGCCATACTTGGTGGCAGCAGCAGCAGCTAACTTTAAAAAGTCCTTTTCCTTTCAAGCTGGTGACAGCACATTTCTTATCAGTTCTCCTGGTGTCTGCAAGCTCTGAAATGCATAAACATGTAACTCGGAGACTCGGAGGGCTCCACTTACCAAAGAATACATTAATATCAGGAACCCTTTGTGGAGGAGGGTTGAAAAAAAGTTTAAAAAGCTCATCTGAATTTTATTTTGTCACTGCTCCTTTTTATTATTCCTTCCTGCTCGTGTAAGGCGCTCGATCCCAGGAAGGACTCCGGCCCATTAAAACGGGAGCTTGTGAGCGCGCGAGCGAGCGCGGGGAACAGCACGGAGGACAAGGCGATTGCTTAAAATCCTTCCCCAAAGCTGCCTCCCCAACCTACGCAGGTGCATCCTGGGGGCTTTCCTTGGCTGCACAGCTGCGTGTTTGAGCATGAAAGCAGCTTTATAACCCTTCCCATTGCTTAATAAGGAGGTTTGCAATTCATAATTAAGCTTTCCCAGTAGAGAGTAACAGCTCAAGCAGCAGTGGGGAAAAGTGCTGCCGAGACTCCCCTTCATCCTGGGTCTTCATCACTAGTCAGAGCAGGTGCCGAGCCGATCGTACAGCGGTGGACTAGGTCATGGGCGTCTCCCTCGCACCTCACGTGAAGTAGATTTTCTTTCCTTGCCTTTGTTTTAAAAGTTGTTTCTGTTAAAGGGTCAAAATGTACAGAGCTGAGTTCTTATTATGGGCCGTCATATAGCAACTGGGTTTTAGTGATGTTCTTGCAAGTACAAATATACAGCTGCAGGATGCGTCAAGCCCCAAGGGTATTATCGGTCTCACGCCAATTTGGACAGGGAGCAAAGATGGGTAACCTCGTTTACTCCCTCTCGTGGCCTTTCCCACGTGTTTGCAAGAGGTTACGGTACTTCCTAGGTAGGAAAGGGACGGTCAGCGCCAGCAGGACCGGGATGGCACCGCTATAGCATTAACTGGACCTTTGTCACAAGGTTGTTTGTTGCAGGCTGAAACTTGGTACCGCTGAGTTCAGCGAGCCAGGCATCCTCACTGCTAGGGAGCTGGGAACAGGTGGCGTAAAGGCTCTGCTTATAAAGGTGCAAAAATTAGGGGCTGACTCTGTATGTGTGTGTGTGTGTGTGTGGGTGCGTGCACGTGTGCTGGGTGTACACACTGCTCGATGCAAAGGATTTGCACACACCTGCCTCTGCCTGCATGCTGCCCTGACTTGCCGGGGTCCTGGGACGTGAGCACGACATTCAAATGGACTTGAGAAGAACCTACCTTTTTTTTTTTTTTTTAGAGCGCGCTATCGAATATTTTGCTGTTAGTGACTTGTCATCGTGAACCTGGAGCACTCTGGAAGCGGTGTGCACAAGTGGGTGTGAAAGGGCAGCGCGGGGTTGGTGTCATTACGAAGACGCTACCCAGCGCCACGCGCTTTGGTAACGACACAGGATCAGAGTCTTGCTAGGAGTGCGTCTGAGCAGAGCTCGTGCCCGGCCCTGTTGTTATACGAAGCTCCTGGAGGTGGTGCCATTGAACAAATACATCACTCGGGCGTTCAGATCTCTCCACGCTCTCTGAGCTACCCTTACCAGCCCTAGGTGTGCACCAGTGCGGCCAGTTGGGGCACTGGAGGATGCTTAGCGAATTACTATCCAGGGAGATAGGGCTTCCCGCAAGGGGTCTGGCGCTCGGAGTCGGTGCAGGGCTCGCTGCTGCGCGGCGCTGGGCATCGGCAGAGCCCTAGGGAAGTCGTCGAAAACAAAGTGCGGAGCAGTGGCATTGCTGAGGCCCCTGTGCGTGATCGCTGCAAAGCCGGATCTTGTGTGAACTGGTTATATTGGGATCAGAGCTGTCACTTAAGTGCTTCTTTTCCGTCTAACTGGAGAAATGCTTTGTGAAAGCAGAGTGGAAGCAGGCCTGGTGCTGGTATTCAATTTGCCATGCAGGTGATGAGATCCCCCAAATGCCCCAAATCCTTGTGTTAAATCATTAGCTGTGCATGAGGCTGTGCAGTGAGTACCCTGGGCAGAGCGTGTCAGATTTGTGCCTGTCGTGTGCCCAGGAGGGAAACTCCTTTATGGGTCCTAATGGGTGAGATTTCCTCCGTGCACTCGGGTGGACGCGCGTGGTCGGCTGCCCAACAGACTTAACCGAAGAAGGAGCAGAGCCTGCAGCAGGCTTCGAGGAGCTTTGGGACTTCCTGTCAAGTGTGACCCCAGATTTCTAAGAGGGAGGTTGTGCATCTTCTAAATCCCTATTCCGAATTTCATCTCTCTGTTGCCAAAGTTTGACGAAATTGTGGAAAAGGGCAACAAAAAGTCCTGCGAGGCAAACCGAGTCCAGTGCTTGGGTGCCCCTTGCCATCCTGCCCTCCTCGCTGTGCTCCCGAAGAGGTGCGTGCTCCTACCAGGTGGTAAAAGGCTGCTGAAACACCCCAAATGGAGGATGATTCCCCCCTGGGTCTCCCGACTCCTTTCCAAGCGTCCCCCTCCCTTTTCTTTGCTTTCTTTCTTAAGCCATTTGTGTCCTTCTGTTCTGCAAAACTGACCCTGCATGGCTTAACTATTCCAGATAAGTCTGCGCCCCCCTCTCATGCCCCCCTGGGGTGCCTGGATGCCGCTTATTTTGTGCCCTCCGTGTTTCGACAGATTGGACAGTTCTGCCGTCCCCAGCTCCTTCCTTTCTTTATTTCCATATTTGTGTTTTGTTAACATTTTTCCCTTCTTGCTGGTATGTTATCACTCTTTCTGCTAATGTTGCTTCCTCCCTGCCCACACATCTCCTTATTTTAGCTGCTTATGCCTTCTTCTCTGCTGTCTTCCCTTATGGAAACAATAACATATGAAGCAAATCTCGCAAACTTCAAGCATGCTAAACTTATTAGAATGCATATTTCTCATTAAGGCTCTCCGTTGATTGGATGGTTATTAGGTCTGCTTGACCCTTTGTACTTTCTGGACCTTTAGGATTACATCCCATCTGTTTAGATGGCAGTAAGTTCATCTGCAGCCACTCCGTTCTGTCTCAGTTACAAACTCCGTACGTGGCTTGAAATCCCTTCTTGAAATGAGGACCGTGGCTATGTCACTTCAGCTCTTTGTGTGGCAGGTTCCTGGGCAGTAAAATGAAGATGTTGGTTGTCCACGTCACGCGGAGGGTATTGATATTTGTAAAGAGCCCAGAGGCGTTGCAGAAGGCTGCGGTGTCGCTGTAAGACTTCAGAAGTCAAAGCCATCGGGATAGAAAAGCCCGCACGGGTGTGTTGTAGGATCCCTTTCAGACCTCTGTCTAGCTCCCGTTTAAAAGCGGTTCAGTTTCTCCCACCTGCTCCCGCTGTACGGCCTTTCCAGAGTCTCGCCGAGGGCTAGAAGCCTTTCTTCTCATTTCCCGTTTAATATTTTTCATGCCTGGTTTGTACCCATTTCTCCATTACCGTAAGCGGTTGTTTTCTCTCCTTGACATTTGCCCTTCTTGATGTATTTGTGAAGAGCAATTGCATCCCCTGCCCGCCTTCACTTTGCTAGTGGGCCATTTCGCTTCTCTGTTCCCCTGGTCATCCTTGTAGTCCTTCTCTGCACCCCTTTGCACGGTCCTTCATGTTCAAGAAAGGTTCATTGAGAGCGGTACACGTTATTGCAGACGATGGCACTGATGCTTCCCTATCTCTCCTGGATAGACCGTCTCTTCTACATCACGGGTGTACATTTCCCATGTTCCCAGCCACCTGTGATCAGCTAGTACACCGAGATCCTGCTCTCTTCAGTGCTGTCTTCAAGTAATGAGCCTCTGGTCTCAGCCAGGGGTTTTATTTATTCCCTAAGCCCACGACTTCCATTTTGCATGGTTAGATTTCATCCCGTTTCTATGATTCCCATCCCCAAATTCATTCAGTTTTTCCTGCACGGCATTCTGGTCTTCCTCTGTCCTGACAAGACCTCTTGATTCGGTATCAGCACCAGCTTTAATTGTTGTGCCAGAGTCGTTAATGGAAATATTACATGGAACCGATGCTTGAGGAACTCCACTATAACCTCCTTTTACCTCGCAGGTCTTTTTCCAGCACTAACCATTGTCTTTTCCCACCTCCCCAGTTCTTCACCAGTATTGCCATTCTTATACCACCCCTTTTTTCTGCAACTTCGCTAACTATTCCCTGTGCGTCGCTGTATCCGATGCTTTTGCTGAAATCCAGCTAGATGAGGTTGACGGCATTTCTCTTATCTGAGTCAATCGGTTAGCTCATCAAAGAAGAGTGTCAGGTTAGCCGGCGGGGTCTACCCATGTCACATTTGATTGCTTTTTCCATTTACTGCCATGCTGTTAATTATTCTTTCCTTCAAAATTTGTTCTAAAGCATTGCATGCTATTGATGTCAGGCTGACGGGCCTGTTGTTGAGAATCGCACCTCTGAATGGGCTTTACGGTCTGGAGGCTTGGACACTCGGTTTCCTGGGCAGCTTTCCAGGGTGGTGCAGGCTGGCTGTACGGGCGGGGAGCTCAGCGCTGAAACCCTCCGGGTCTTTGCCCTGCAAACGCGCAGTCCCCGATGAACCAGCATCCCTCGGAGGGGATGACCACTTGATGCAGCCACTGGGTCATCAAAGGACCTCGATTTCTTTGTGGTTTCTGCTTCAGCGAGCTGCCGTGCTGCAGCAGAGGACTGGGATCTCTCTCGCGACACATTGCCCTTGCTTCTGGCAGTGCACCTTGCTGTGCCCGATGCCGCACGTGACCGGCTCGGCCTGTTGCTCGTTACCGGGTATTCGTAAGGTTAGCAACCAACGCTTCATTCATGTGTTGGTGCATATGTGTATAAAGAGAGAGAAAGGCCACTTTTAAATACAGCGTCTCAGTCCTCTTAGGCCCAGATGTAAAGATAAATCGATATAAAATTTACAAATATTCAATATTTAAACGTATCAAGAATCCTCCTTGCATTCCCTCTGTGTTGAACGTGCCTTTCCATCGCTCCAAACCAAAAGAAAAAAGCTGAAAGGGGAGACACAGTTTGGAGAAACTTAGTCTAATGCCAGCTAACAGTCAGCTCAACCCACAGCTTTCCCCCCCGCGCAAACAGCATGCAGTACATGCCGCAAATGTTTTCCCAAATAGTTTCTCATACTCTGAAACATGTCAAAAGAAAATCCCCCCAAACCCTTATTTCGCAGCCAACTTTTTCTGTAGGCATTTCACATTCCTCAGAGCTCTTTACACACAAAAAAAAGGCAAGAGGAGAGAGCGACAGGGAAACATAATGGGGGAGAGTGCATGTGTGAGTGAACAAGGCAGCACCACCCCCAGCCTCTCGCTCTCGGTGAAAGCAGAAAACAGCAGGCGAAGGGGAGAGATGCTTCTGCGCTTGTGGCACCCGCTGGAGCCCAATTAAATTCGATGGCTCCCAGGCATTCCCAGGGGCCTGCTCATGATTTATCCAAATGGATCCAGTCCCTGAACAGTTCGAAGGCTTTGGAACAAAATCGTGCTTCTCTGTTGCACTTTTGGAAAAGAAAGAAAGGAAAAAGAAGCTAGTTTGTGCATTTGAAAAAACCCAGACCCTGACCGAGCAGCTGAGTGCCGAACCATTCAGGCTGCTTCGTTGCACAGCTTTGGAGAAACTTTCTAATATCTCATAAAAAAATGACTATCATGACTAAGTCATGTTGAAATGAATGACTTGTACCACTTGTTCAACGGTTTGAAGTCATGTTCAGCCCTAATTTTCTGTACAGCTCTGTCATAGTATCTCCGCACTTTCTAGGAATGAATAGAAGGACAGATGTAGTGTGTCCCGGGCAACTCCATCCCCATCCTCCTCAACAGAAAAGCCCCAGCAAGGTGAGGACCGCTAGCCATGTTCATCCCAGCCTGGGAGGCTATCCAGCCGTCAGCTTGTGCCGAGCTCTGCGCTGCCGCTATTTTATATCTGGGCCGCTAGGAACAACAGGAGGATTCACAACGTCATTTAGACAGGACCCTTGAGTAAGCAAAGCCGTTTTCAAGTGCGGCGTCTGAACCTGTGCCCACCAACACACGTCTGGGTGTGCAAGCAGCTTGTGCATAACAGATCAGGCAGCGAGGTGTCCAGCCGCTCAGCCTTCTTGTGAAAATGCTGTTGTCCGTTCAAAGGTTTTTACAGACGTTAACTTTGAGATGGATTTTACAAGATTTTTAGGGAGTCTTTTGGGAAGCCAAACCTGATTCTGTACTTGGTGTTTGAGGTTCTTTTGCTCTGAGGAATTAAGTTGTTTCATGTTTCTAAAATACTCAGATGGACACGATGTGTGCCCTGCAATGCTCTTGCATTCAAATAGACCCTCTAAAAGACCAAGATGATATTTGCAGGCCTTTCAGGGACTATGTAGACTTGAATAGCCACAAACGAATGCTGTACTGGTTTGGAATCGGGACAGGCACAAATACAAGCAAATAGGAGAACATTGTTTGGCAAGGAAAGAGGTTTCCAAACCCACAAGGTCCTTCTTTTCTCTTTTCTCACTCCTTCCTAAGTGCCTTTCCCTGGACAGAAACAGACTTTGCAGCAATTCAGGTCTTTCATTGCTCTCACCAGGATTCAGAACAACTTCTCTCAATTAATATACTTTATTGGGTTTGATGGGACAGAAGGGAACAAGATTTGTTGGTTGTTGTTCTTAATTCTGTGGGGAGCTAGGGAAGATGCCATGCTTTTCAATATAATCCGCAGACGGCACAAGATAATTTAGCTTAAAGACGACAAGAGATGACTGTGAGCAACTTCAAGTCAAGAGACCTACCCAGATTAGGGGTGCATCTACACATTCATGAACGTGCTTTAGGTAATGCACATGAAATCTAGTACCTCCATTGTGAGGTACTAGAAAAAGGTGCATTAGCCTATTTTAATGGGCAACAGCTAAATAGCACTTTTTTGTGATGCTTTAATGCGTGTTAAAATAAGCTAATGCACATTAAAGTGCACATGTAGATGTGCCCTGTGTGATTAGATAACACGATGACTTAAGTTTAGAAATGCAAAGACCTGGTGGTTAAAAGGAATAATTGTTAAAGACTCATGCATATTCCTAAATTAGTGAATTCTAAATTAGCGATAAACCAATATCGTGTAAGGATAAAAGGGACACTTGTAATGTCTCTTGTTTAAACTAGAAAGGAGCTTTCAGGGCTCCCTCCAAAATAGGGGATACCCAGACTGGAACAAGCACATGGAAAATGGACATAGCCTTTTCCAGCCCCGGGGGTCAGGAATGAATGTTTTAAGCAGAACTGGACCCAGCAAAAGAAACGAGCAACGTTTCCCTGCCTTCTCTGCCGGTTACTTTACTGACCTCAGAGATTACTGAGAAAATCCCAGAACAAAGCACCGTGCAGTCATCGAGCCAAAAGAGCAAATGGGAAATTCAGCAATAAATTTTAAACAGCCAAGGCAGGCTCTTGGCACACCTAAAAGAAACTAAAAGGCAAAACAACTCAGAAGGCAAGAACAACTGTTAGCAAATAGACTTATGGGATAAACGCACACGTCTCTAGTGGCAATATGCAGGCAGCAAGGTGGTGGCACTACACAGTGATGAGCATTCAAAGCAGAATCCTTTGCACTTTAGCGTATTAAATATAGAATCAGATGGCTTAAAGGTAATATTTCCAGTCCCTTTGATGAACACTTGGCCCTGTTGTCCTAGACAGAGAATTGTAGACACTCCAAGCAATGAAGAGTTTCCCATGTGTGCGCTGCAATATGTCTGTCAGTGTGTGTGTATATATATAGAGAGAGAGAGAGCCGTCATCAAAATCAACAAAAATTGAATATTTCTGATTTACTTTTTCAGGGCTTTTTTTCCCCCCAGTGAGCAGGTGGCATGTGAGTCATCATCTCTCTCTAACTGAAATTATCACCGTGGTTTCATTTTTAGTCCAAAATCCACTAGTGTTTTGTTCTCTCTTTCTCTTCCAGACCTGCTTCTGCCTTTGCTGCAATAAATCTAGATGTGTGCATGCATTAACAATTTATAAAATTACTGAATTATGCTCTGTTCCAGGATGTGTACTATGAATTATACCCTGCAAGAAACATGAATTTGAAAACGTACAGTTGGTTCAGCGTGCTGCAGCAGGAATCACACATGCCTTTTGACCTTTTCTCACCTTTGCTTTTATATGGTTATGTTGATTTTCTGTGCAATTAATCTGAAACCTCAATCACTTATTCCCTAACCTTTGTTGGAGGGTGTGTGTTGTTATCAAGAGGAGCACATGACACAGACACTGTTTAAAACAAGTTCTTGGAGACACTGGGGAATAAGGTAATAGGTGGGGAATGGCAATAATTGCAGAGGTGTGGTACTGCCGTGTCTACATCCTGCCCGTCTGGAGGTGGATAACCAAGTCTCAAAAGCACAGCAAGAAAAAGGTGGTGTCTGCTCGACACAGCTCAACACGGACGTTTTCATGAGCATCACGTTGCATCCAAAACCAACCAACCCTCTCTAGTATCTGGTGTTTCTGGGGATGAGTGAGGAAGTTGAATGCTTTTTGTCCCAGTGTGAACGTCCTTTGTTGAAATTTAGGCAGGGCAAGATCTGTGCCTACATCTTGAATTTTGATTCATTTGTGTTGTAAGTCCCATACACAAGACCTTGGCCTTCTGGGTAAAAATCTTAGGTCCTGCAGTGGGCACAGCTGGGGTAAATACAATGAATACTCCATTCACTATTTACCCCAGCTGTGTCCACTGCAGGACCTACGGCAGAGGATGCTGTAGGCTCACCCTGGCCCCAACCCTCACCTCCCTGGAACCAGGCCCCCACTACAGAAAGGATGTGGACGAACTGGAGAGAGTCTAGGGGAGGGCAACAGAAATGGTTGTGGGGCTGGGGGACAGGACTGGTGAGGAGAGGCCGAGGGAAATGGGCTGGTTGAGTCTGCAGAAGGGCAGACCGAGGGGGATTGAATAGCAGCTTCACCTCCCTGCAGGGGGGCTGCAAAGAGGATGGAGCTGGACTGGTCTCAGTGGGGGCAGATGACAGAAGGAGCAATGGGCTCAAGCTGCAGCAAGGGAAGTTGAGGTTGGATATTAGGAGAAACTCTCACGAGAAGGGTGGTGAAGCACTGGGACAGGTTACCCAGAGAGGTGGTGCACTCTCCATCCTTGGAGGTTTATAGGACTCGGCTAGACAAAGCCTTGGCTGGGATGATGTCGTTGGGGCTGGTCCTGCTTGGAGCAGGGGTTGCACCAGATGTGATCTCCTGAGGTCCCTTCCAACTCTCATTTTCTATGATTGTATGAAAGTAGGGCTATTTTAATGTATACTGGTGTGTGATGATCCCCTAATGGGCTGTTATGCTGGCCAGGGAAGCACCAGTCCAGTCACACTCGCTGTGCAGGGCTGTTCAGTCCGCTCTGTGCATCACCAGGGCGCTGGATCATGAAGCAAGTGGATCAGACAGGGCCACGGTGAGGATTGTGTGCAGGTCCAGAGGGTCTACTGTGCATTTTGTTCTGCCTGGTTAAGTTTGAATAAGGAAGTCTAAGACCATGTCTGTTATGCAAAGGGGACATGGGCAGCCTGACCAAACAGCCTAGAGCCAGAAGTTAGGGGATCGGGAATAGGCAGGTCGGGTCTGTAATGGAGCAAGATGTAGGTAGATGGTCTCAGGGGGTAGAGCAAGCAGGAGGCTGGGGTCCAGAACCACGGCACTAGCCAGGGGTTGTGGAGCAAGCGGCCGTAGGGACCAGGATGTGGGCCGTCACCAACCTAAGCCATCGGTCAGAAGACAGGGGCCAGGAGCAAATGGGCCCGGGCCGGAGTCTGGAATAGAGGCAGCGGGGATCGAGTCAGAAGGCAGCAAGCAGGACCTGGAAAACTAGGAGTCAGGAGCTGGAGGGGTGTTTGCTGGTCAGTGGAAGGACTGCTGGAGCCATGCTGGTGCAGGTAAGGGGCCAGCTGGAAGCAGTTAGGCCATTAGGAGCCAGGCTCACTCAGCTCATCAAGTCCAGCTGGGGCTCATCAGCCCATCCGCTGCCCTAACTCCCAACAGCCGGGAGCAAGGGAAGCCAGAAGAAACCCACGTACTTACCATCCCTCTTCTTGTCTCTCTGTCCACAATGGTGAGGTATTTCTTTCCCCCCAGTCTTAGGATACCCTTGCATTAGGAAATGCGGGTTGGAAGGGACAGCACATCTAGTGCAACCCCTGCTCCAAGCAGGACCAGCCCCAGCTACATCATCCCAGACGAGGCTTTGTCTCCATCCTTGGAGGTTTTGAAGACTGGAGTAGACTGCACCACCTCTCTGGGTAAGCTGTTCCTACTTTCCTCGTGAGAAATACTTCCTAATATCTCACTGACACTTCCCTTGCAGCAAGCAGCGGTGGGGGCAGCTGGTACCTGCATGCGTGTTGCTGCGTGTTGGTGCACGTTGTGTCCTGAGGAAGCAGAGAGGGATCTTGTTCCCGGGGCGGTGGGTGCCTGGGGAGGGAGGGAGGCAGTACCGCTGTCTTCTGCCGGTCAGGGGTGGGAGGGAGTTGCTTGCCATAGTGGCAGTGCTGGAGAGGCCGCTCGGGATGTGTGCCAAAACAGCCCTTTCTTTGGCTTTAAATTTCCTTTGATGACATCTACGGATCGGCATAAAGTACAGTTCAAAATGAACGGACTCCTGCAGCAATTGCCCTAAAGCCAAGCGCCTTCTCCGGTCTTAAAAACCTCTCTGCATTTTGAAATGTCGCTTTAGTGTGATTTGGGCCACTTACCTCATGAAATCTTGGCTTTACTAAAAGCCACCTTCATTAATGAAGCAGTAACTTTTTTTTTTCTATTGATTTTTTTAAAAAAAAATATATTTCTGTATCTTCTGCTACAATAAACAGACTTGCTGAGCCACATGTATGATTTTTTCCCTCTTAACTCCTGCGGTGCCAACATCTTGAGCAGCAGAGGGGAGAGCGTTGAGAGTGGATGAGTATGAGCAGGAAACAGCTTGGAAAAGGTCTTCTAGAGATGGCAGATGTGGCATGGCCTGCAGCGGCAGGGTTTGATACTGCAGGGAAATAAATGGACGTGTCCAGCAGGAATGTTGTTTGAGATGCCCTGGGCAGAATTCGGATGCAGTGGTGCACCGGACACCCAAAATGTAGCTCGGAGTCACCTCTGCACTACCAGCGAGCGTGGAGGAGCAGCTCTGTTACCCCGTCTGAGTGTGTGCGGGTCCCCAGTTATCAATGGGGAGGTGTGTGCGTGTCTTCAGAGGGCAATCCTACTCCTATCATGCAGGTGCACACTCACTTACACATGTAATAGAAGGCAATCCTATTCCTATCATGGGGGTGCATGCGTGCACACACACATGTAATAGAGGGCCATCCTCTTCCTATCATGGGGGGGGTGTGCGTGCGCACACACACAGGATTATTAGAAAGCAATCCTATTCCTATCATGGGGGCGGGCACACACGCACATAGTAGGCAATCCTAGTCCTCTCATAGGGACACGCAGAGGAGTAACAGAGGGAAATCTTATTCCTATCATGGGGGCATGCATGCACACACATGCATGTGTGCACGCACATGTAATAGAGGGCAATCCTGTTCTTATCATGGGGCAGGCACACACAGAGGGGTAATAGAGGGAAATCTTGTTCCTATCATGGGGGCATGCATGCACACACACATGTGCACACACACATGTAATAGAAGGCAATCCTGTTCCTATCGTGGGGGCACACATGCACACACATGCATGTGTGCACACACACATGTAATAGAGGGCCATCCTGTTCTTATCATGGGGCAGGCACACACAGAGGGGTAATAGAGGGAAATCTTGTTCCTATCATGGGGGCACGCATGCACACACACACACATGTGCACACACACGTAATAGAGGGCAGTCCTGTTCCTATCGTGGGGGCATGCATGCACACACATGCATGTGTGCACACACGTAGGGGTAATAGAGGGCCATCCTGTTCCTATCATGGGGCAGGCACACACACAGGGGTAATAGAAGGCAATCCTGTTCCTATCATGGACACATGCGCGTGCACACACACACGTAGGGGTAATAGAGGGCAATCCTGTTCCTATCATGGGCACACACACACAGACACAGAGGGGTGCTAGGACTCCTCCTACACCCAAGGCAGGTAACTGAGAGTTGGTCAGGTCGCGCTTTGGTTACCCGCGAGGTGAAATAAAGCCCCGCACGAGCGGTGTGGGATGTGGGGCAAGTGCCAAGGAGGCAGAGCGATGCTTCTGTCCTGCCCCACGTGGTTGCTGACAGCCGGCTTGCCGGAGCGGTAGCTGAAATCCCAGGTCAGCGGTGCGGTGCGATGCAGGGCCTGGCCGTTCCTATCCTACGTGCTCCTCGCAGGGCAGCCCACCCGAGCTCAGCTGTGTCCTCGGGATGTACGCCTGGCGGAGATGAAGTCCAGCCTGAAGCTCAATTTCCAACTCCAGTCACCTGCCTGCCTGCGAGCGGTCACCTTCCTGAGAAAGAGGCACGTTTGTCTCCTTTACATTTACATGGGGATTACTAGAGACTAGGAAAGTGCTTTAAAATGATATAATGTCTCTGCACCTCATCAAACCCTTCCCCTTCCACCAATTTCTGCCTGATTTACTGTTAATATTGCACACTCCCATCACCCTGCAGTGAGAGGCAGTGATTATTTTTCCATCGCCATAAAGAATGTAAAAGAGATGGGAAAAATCAGTTCAATTCACAGAAGGTTTATTTAAAAAAAAAAAAAGATTTTTTTTTTCCCCTGGAAAAGCACAATAACATTTTGTAGGTCTGCAATAATCAGCTTCTTAGCCTAATGGATGTGTTGCACTTATCTTTGACAAAAAATTATTAATGGGAGTTGATTTAGACTGTGACTCAGTTCCCTTCCAAAGTCAAGTTATTAATTTTACTCTAAAGAAAATAAGGGCTCTGATACATTTCAAGATGTGAATTTGCAATTTCGACTGCTCGGTTTGTTTTAATGCTTTGGTTTAGACAAGCTTTGTCCAATGGCAAATCCCTCCTCGGTGCTAATTTAGGGGGAACTTTTGAGAAGTGGAAACTACAAACGCATCTCAAATGCTTTCCAGAAGTTAATGGCAGAAAACAAATGGTCTGACAGAATTTCTCTTGCTCCGAAAAGATTTTTTTTTACATCTATATGAAAAGAAAGATCCTGGGAAGCTGTAGTCCTTAGACTGAGAGAATACAAAGAAGAAATTATTGTCTGAAGCAGTGTACAGCCAGTACCAATTTTCTGGCAATAAGAGCGTAATAAGAGTAATAAGAGCAATGGCCACTTACCAGATGCATTTCCCTGGGATCATTTTTACTATCGCCTGTTCAAGTGATGCTCCCCATCGCAGCAACAGCAGCGCAGGAGCAGCTTAGCACCAGGGCACTGAAATGGCACCGGTTAAATTTTATTCAATAGATGAGAGCTTCACAGCAATGTAATGTGGATGCATGGGATGCAGTGCTGAAACGCGTGGACCCTGATAGCGTGTGTAATTCCAGGGATGATGCCAAACCATGTCCCTACCCTGCGATGATTGGCACCTTAGCAATAATTCTGTCTATAATTACAGAAACCTCTTTTATGCGCCTTTCAGTATTGCCGATTTCAGTCTCCGTCGACGAGTTTATTTGACTGCTTTTGGATTCCTCCTGTAGAGACCGAGCCCTGGGTTTTAGGAGAAACCTCCTCTGACTACGCCAAAGCACCCTCAGCTGGCTTTGCTTTTGGCAGACAAATAAAACCATCCCCTCCTCGTTGATGCGATGTCCATTCGCTGCGCAGCCGTGACACCTTGCTTGAAATGTGTGTAAAAGTGCCCGAGGGCCGTTTGCAGAACATGTAAGCGGGAACTCGGGACCCGTTTGGAGGAAACGGTGCCTGGGCTGGCTTGCTCTGGTGCGCGGGGATGCCCAGATTGAACGCCCTTTATGTCCACATCTCTGGGGTTGGTGTCATGAGAGCACAGGGAGGCTAAGACAGGCATTTCGTCGTGGGCAGGGGGTTTGGGCACTGGTGGGTGAGCAGGACCGGTCTGACTGCACCCAGCATCTTTTTGGTGCGAGCACGTTGTTTTCTGTAGGCCCAGCAGATTGGGAACGGGGTTTACACGGGTTCTCTTCCGAACTGCGCACGCCGCGCGGTAGGTGACCTAACCCCCCTCCGTTACTTTAGTCATTTATAAACCTGGGTGACAGGCTTTAACTTCCTTGCAGAGTCTCTATAAAACACCGAAGCGAGTGGAGTTTGTTGTAGCTTAATCCTCCTCCGGGAGCTAAGACCGCTTTATTCCTGAACAAAAGCGTTCGCTGGGGGGTTTAGTTTGCGTTGACTTATGCACATTGATTTCATACCTTTTTTGTGATTCTCCTTAACTTTTCTCCAAGTGTCTCTCTGTGAAGACCCGAGTTTGCTGCTTTTTGTTGGCACCGGCATATCTGAGCATCTTCGGTGTTAAATAATTGGCAACAGCACGTTCCCTAGTGGGTTTCAGAAAATCTCTGGCTTGTGTTAGCTCTGGATTATTGGAAGCTCAGCTTGGGGCCATGTTTTCGTGTGGGGTTTTTTTATGGGAAGGGGATGGAGGAGGACATCACAGTATACCTGGCGTAATGATTGTGGTGCAGAAGCGATTGGGTCGGGAGGCTTGCAGCATTTCCTATGCGTGGTCAGAATCTGGATTCATCTACTTTCTGAAAGATAATTCACAGGCAGAGATAATCAACTGTGTGTGCTTCGTCCTTGGCCTGATGCGTTTTCATGGGGGTCCACACAGCGACATATGATGGTGTCTTTAGCCTGTCCCAAACGTGCGTTGAACCAGGAGCAGCCCGGTGCACACGCCTGTTAATCTAGTGCAAACCCATCCAGAAGACTTCAAAAGTAAACCTGGAAAAATCAGGTACTCTTTTGATTCATGGCAGATTGAAATGCTCCGTGTTACGTGCACACGGCAAATATTCCCTAACACGGGTCCAGTCAGACCTCCAGGCATCCCACAATGCACCCGTTTGCTGTTGGTCCCGAGGTGAGGAATTTGCTCATGCCTGAAATCAGTCTTGCTCACTTCCAAACACACACAACATCGAGGGCAATTGCAATAAAGGAGGCAAAAGATGTGATTTTGCAGTCCTATGCGGGAATGTAAAAATTTAAATGCATCAAAATTGAAGAAGGCCGTCGTTTTGGGTTGCATTGTGCGAGGCTGGTGAGGAGAAGAATTGTCCCCACGTGCCCTGATGAGGCTCAGACTGCTTGGGAGTGTTCAGGACTTGCTATTTGGCTTTCATATCACCGAAAGTTTGTTTTCGGAAGTTTAAATTGTACAGCTGCCCTGTGGTAGCTTGTGTGTTGTAGATCAAACAGAAGTGAACTTAAACTGCCCTTTACAGTCAAATCAAATAGTCCAACAACACAGATTTATTTGCAAATCGTTCTTCAAAGTTCACGTAAGTAGCTTTCAAAACAGGGAAAATAAGCAGGGAGAATAAAGATTTTAACGTTTTAAAACAGAAATAGAGTGGTTATTTTTAACTTTCAAGCTGCTTTCCTTCCTCCTTTTCGACGGGGCTGGACAACTGTAATCTTTTGACTCGGGAAGGAAGGGCTTCTAGCCAGAACGGCCTCCGACCAAATCCAGCCTCCATCGTTTTGCAGAAGAGGTGCGGTGGGCACCGGGCGGGTGACACCTTGGCGTCTGCCGGCGTGTGCTCCACGTACCAGAAGAAAAGGCTTTAAAGAAGCAGAGACATTAAATGTAACCTGTATGGCGAAAGGGGCAGTGAAATGCACTCTACATATGATAAAGGAATGAATATGCATCGGTTAAAGTGTCGGCTCCATGTTAGTTTTGCCAGTGATTTAGTGCATAGCCCTTTCCCAGCCAGTTTTGGGCAGATGCATCTCTTCCTCCCCTCCGTGCCTCTCTCGTGGCTTGGAACGAAGCACGCCTTCCTAGCTGTAAAATGAGGACAATCATTCCTATTATTTAAGGGGTTGAGAAGCTCCCCAAGTATTTGGGCGGCATGTTAAAGGTGCGAAGCACTATGCAGATGCTAAATGCTGTTATCCAGCAAATGCAGTGATTAAATATCTACTTTGTCCATTTTGAAGGCTCACGTGCTCTTGGAATAGCCCTTAGCAAATTACTGACCGCCGGTTAGCGGCTAGATGGTTGGACTCCAAACTTCAAGTGTTGTAGGTGCTAGAGCAAACTTGTGCATAAGTTTTGAAAGAAAAAATGTTCAAAAAATGGAGTGGTGATAAATGATTTGGGAGGCAATGCAAGCAGCCTTTGAAGGATGTGGAATGATGCACAGTTCGTGGTAGGAAAAGAAAAATGAAACGCCAATTAGGTGATCTATCCAGTCGTACTTCTCTTGTTTTGAAGCTCCTTCTGTTAACTTGTCTTTGCTCCTAGCTCACAGTCCTCCTCCATTCCTTTAAGTGACGGTTTCCATTTCTATGTGGAGTTGGCTGAAAGGCTGGCTTCTGTTTGCTGTTTAGCTTTAAGATGTGCTTGCTTTTTCCCAGATTTGGAGAATGGCACCTTGTGCCTGAAAGCTTGTCTAACATCTCTCCCTATTTATTTTATTGATGTCGCCAAAAAACCCCTGATTTCTAACATCAGGGTAGTGGTCTAAAACCTGTGAAAAGTGTCCGTGTTCTTACCGGCACCATTGACCGTAACGTTGAGGAGAGCAGCAATAAAGTTAGGGTGGGACTATAAAGCTTCTGAAATATGCAATTAACTTTAATTATCCTGCAATAACTGTACCAGTTAATCTAATAACTAATAATTAGCATTATAGTTGAAGTCGGTCTTTGGTCTTATATGAAGTTAGTCCTTGGCCATGTGAGTTTTGGACGTGCATTCGCCAGCACCAAAACCTGCCCAAATGGCCATTGAGAATGCAAATTGTATCGCCCAAGGAGCAGGCATTAAAATCTATTAACTGCGCGGCCAGCTGGTACCACTGGAAAAGTGTGCGTGTAGGTATATTTGCATAAAAAACATTGTGCGATCTCTAGTGGAAGTCATGTCAGCAAATCGGATCCCTACTGAGGAATGAAAATGGCTTAATTAAATATAATCCGTATTTATTACATTAACCTTCAAAGCATATCTCAGCTGTTGTGTTCACCGAGATATTGCCACGTTCTGAATCGGAAAACAAATGGCGTGGCTGCAACCTGAAGTCTCCTATTGCAGGAGAACAAATTAAAGGGTACGGTGAGGCAGGTTACGTTATTAAATTCCTGGCAACGGACGCTAGAGGGAAGCAGCATTTAGGAGAGATTACAGCAAGGAAAATATTTTCCAGTGGTGGGAGGGAACCGCCGAAGACAAATTGAGAAGCCAAGGCCTGCTGTTTGCTTATGTATTCTCCGTGCAAGGGATGCGTCTGAATGACTAAAGCTCGATGCTCGTGTATCATGTCTCTGTCATTTCGGTTGTCCCTCCTCCACTGCTGCCGTCCGCGCCGAATCCTGCGCTGCTTTTATCATTGCATTCAAAGCCATCACTTGTGTTCACTGCAGTGCCACGCTGGGAAGCGTCTCCCTCGTTCCTCCCAGCTCCGTGGCGCGCTGTTGGGCCGCAGCGTGAGCCGTGTCGTGTAGCGCGTGGTGACTTTCAGGAGGGACGTGGTTTTGATCCCGTTGAAATATGTTGGGTGGGCAGGGCTCTGCTCGAGGCCGGGTCGCCCTTGTCTAAAGCCTCCCCGTGAAGTGTGGGTCTAACTTGCTCTCCAGGATGGCAATACCACCTCTTCTCTGGCTAGGCTGCTCCAATGCTGCCCCACCCTCACTGTGCAGAAGTTTTTCCTAATCTCCAACCTAAATTTCCCTTGCTGCAGTTTGCTCGTTGTTCTGCATCCTCTGGCCACAGAGAAAAGTCTATCTCCATCCTCTTTTTAGCCACCCGGCAGGTACTTGAGGACCGTTATCCGAGCCCCCTCGGCCTTCTCTTCTCCAGACTATTGGCGCAGGAAAGAACGAAAATGGGTAAAAATAGCAAACGTGCAGATGCTCGGTGCACGTGACCCCGTTCTGGGCTGGGTTTTTTTAAGTGCTTGCGGTTATTTTGAAAATGTCTTTCAGGACTGCTGTGAAATGAAAGCGGTGCGTGTTGGCTAAGCGCCGAGGGGCATCCGTAACACGAATATTTGACAACTTGCACAAATACAAATGGTCCCTGTCCCAAAGAGTTGGAGAAACCACTGGAGCAGGACACATAGGATCACACTAGAGCTGTGTATGGCTCAGCAGTGGGGTTTATTTCTTTTAGATAACACTGTGGAGTCCCATCTTTCTAATCTCAATCTGTGGGTAGTCGAGTAAGTAGGAGTCGTGGTGATTTATGGAGGGTGGAGAAATAGCAGCTGTCTTGGCCCAGGCTCCTCCACCACCCGGAGACAAAGCCTCCTAGTTGCACCTCTGCCTGTGGATGCCATTCAACGAGGCTACCTTGCATTACAGTTGAATTTAATTGAATGCATTACCTTGCATTACACTTGAATTCAATTGTGATCTTTTAGGCGAAAGGGTAATGTTTTCCCCTCGGAAAGCGTGCCCCTTCTTTTCTCCATAGCGCTCCGAGCCAGTTCGGCACGGCTCAGGAATATAATTGGCATATTTGGTCCTTTGGCTGGTGGAGACTTAGTGCAGAAGTGACAGGATCCGCTTTCGGGGAGAAGGGAGCCAGATGACATACGCAGCTGTCAGAGGCCTGGTACGACAGAAGCTGCTCTAACTCCGGAGGCGCTGCCTGCCCAGCTTCGCAGCCAACAGGAAAGCAACCCAGGGCAGAGCGAGCCCTGGCGGGTCGACAATACAGCATTGCTAATTCTGTCATCTTTGCATTGCCTCTGCTGCTCCGTGTCGAGCTCAAGTAGCGCAGAATTGCTGGAGAGAAGGGGAAAGATGTTCTTGAAGTCACTTGCTTCATGTCTGGCTTGTGTTTAGACCGAAAGAAGCACCAGGGGGAATTCGATGGGACTCCTGCTTTTTTACCCCACGTTGCACTGTGGAGACTAGTCAGGACAGGGAGCAAGTTTTAGCAGGTTACTTCTCGGGGTCGGTCTGGTGCAGCCTGAGCTCCGGCTGGAGGCTGCCCTCCGCGCTGGGAGAAGGGGTGTCTGGATGCACTTGGGATAATGCACCTTGCTAGGAGCCACAGGAATCCCACAATGGGATGTGCAGGCGCGTGGTCATAAAAAGGGAACGCAGGGAAAGCAAATAAGCAAACTCTGCTTGGATCTAGTATTAACAGCTGAGCAGAACCAACCTCTCCAAGGATCCCGTCTCCCAACGGGAGAGCTGTCGCTGCCAGGATGCCTGCCAGTTAACCAGGTGAAGTTGTATGAGATGGATGACACCTGAGTATTAGTTAGGGCCAACATTTCTCACAAAAATAACTATTTGTTGCTCTCTCCTCAGCCTCCTTGCATTTTTTTGTCTTTTGGGGAAAGGATGGTTTCCCTGCGTGATCCTGGGGGTGCAGCGTGCACATACGTTCATGAATTCACTTCTGACCCGTCGGAGGCTATAGAAAGAACAGATTGTGGCAAATTGGGGTAGTCATCACGGGTAAAGAGGAGCACAATTTAAAGGAACTTTGTGAGTTTTCTTTCCCAAATCGTTTCTAAAATCTGCAGGGCTGAATCTTCTCCAGGGTTTGTAGATCTGTCCTCTCGGGCACCCGGCGTGCTCCAAAGAGTGATGTTAGCAGAAGTATTAGCAAAGCTGCTGCATTTTCTTTAGCTGCTTGTTTGCTGAACATGCCCAAGAGGTGTTGCATTGATTTTGATAAGACTTGGATAACATATTGCAGGAGGAAAGCCAAATTCCAGGTAGCCCAGATGAAGAGGAATGCTGTAGAGAAATAAGTTTGTGTGTTTATGGCTTGGGTACGCTGTTCCTGTAGTCCCAGGAAAACCTCTCACTTGGATGACTCAGAGAAATCTGTTCAAAAATACATGTGGGTAGCCATATTCTTCATGAAAATGACTTTTTATTTTATTGGCAATGAGAGAAGGGAGCAGAGAGCAGAACTCCATGAATAACTTGGACCCAAAGAGAAGGCTGAAAAAGCCCAGTCCCATGTGTCCTGATGGCTGGGCCTTCCCAACCACTGTAACAGGTACTGACGTGACTCGGATCCTTGCAGGTTTGCCCCAAAGAAAAGTGCATGTAAAGTTGCACAAGAACTTTTTATGACCATATGCCTGTGTGAGGGATTTTGCACAAGGACTCCCCCAGGACGTAGCACAGCCCAAGGGGACGATGAGTATCATATCGGGTAGTCTTCAGAGTTTGCCTCTAGCTCAAAGGACAACGATGCATGTTGCAGACTGCTCAAGCATTCAGACCGGTCTGTGGCCTCCTTAGCAGAGTTTCTATTTAGTTCTCCACCCCGTTGAAATAGTATTGCCTTTTGATCCTTTGAGAGCCACTGAAACACGATTTCTCTAAAAGCTTTGCTGACCCGATTCCAGGATGGACCCCTACGCGGGAGGATGTGCGGTCATATCTTGGCAGCTTTCCCCACAGGGAGAATGGATAGCAAGAACGGCGTGTCTACTACAACGCACGATTCCTTTCCCGGCTTTGTGCAGAAACCCTACCAAAGCCTAGGATATTTTTGCTTCTCTAAGTGGGCATTTAGCTAACCGCTTGCACGGTGCCCAGCGTGACCGGGATGAGAGTGCCAGAGGGAATTTGAGAAATGCTTGGTCGAGTCAGTTAGCACATTTGCAGGGATATCCGCGGGAGTGCGATACGGCAATGAGTGTCAATAGAATAAAGTGGCCGGTTGCCTCGTGGAGCTTGGAGGGAAGCGCTGGGTGTTGGCTGCAGCCAAGGATGAAGATTTAAGTCCTGGTAGGACTTGAAACCCCCGAGGTTTCTGGCTAGAGGGTCTTGTTCTTGCACTCGGGGTCAGACTGGTCGCCACATTTGGGATTAGGGAGGAATTTTACCCCGTGCCTTCCTCTGTAGTGGTGACCGTGCCCCTCTTCCGTGGATCTCTAACACCTATTTCCTCTCCTGGCAGTAGCAGGACCTTGGCAGCGCCCTTGTCCCCTTGCTTGATGTGTGGCACGTTCAAGCGTTTGTGCATGCTTTGGAGCATCGTGCTGGGTTTTGCACAAGGGTTGTCTGTGCAGTTATAAGAACACGTGGCTGGGGCGGTCTAGGAGGGGATGATCCTACCTTGAGCAGGACATAGGTCTAGATGTGACCTCCTGAGATCCCTTCCAGCCCTGCTTTTCCATGGTTGTGTGCTTCTATGAATAACGTACACAGCTTTATTTGATTAATATGTCTGTTTTAGCTGTGCAGAATAGACAGAGAACTGTACTGAAATTGGGACCGGTTGGGATTTTTTCTCACAAAACATTTCCCCAGTGACAAAAAGTTTCATTTTGTTTTTTTCAATTCAATCATAGGAAAATTTGGGCTAGGTCAAAGTTTTCTGCCCTTTGAACGCAAAGACCCCACCCCCCACATTCATCGTTTCAGAGATTTCACAGACTTTTGGGCTGGAAGGGATCTCGGGAGATCATCGAGTCCAGCCCCCGCCCCAAGGGCACGAAGTCAGCTGGGCTCAAAGGATCCCAGCAAGGTAAATGTCCAAATGTTTCTTGAAAGTGCCCAGAGCAGGTGCTTGCACCACCTTGGGGGCTCGGACAGGAAAGGAGTTTTTCCTTCTGTCCAGCCTACGACGGTCTTGGAGGAGTTGGTGACCGTTGGACCTCGTCATCCCTTGGGGCGCTCAGTGAATTCATTGGGGTTTCTTTCCCCCTTTTCCTGTTTATTTCATTTTATTTTTCTTTTCCAAGGGAAATAAAATGGAATTGAGGAGGAAACCAAACCCCCTAAAAACGTTCAGCCAGGAATTGATTTCCTCCCCACCCCCTCCAGCAAATAAATTGAATTTTTGACCAGCTCTAATTAAAAGCAAGCTCCTGTGGGCTCAGCGGCTCTTTTTAGTCATCGCGGCGCTACCATTAATTTGGGTTGAACTTTGTTAAATAGCATATTCCCTCTTTTCCTGCCCCCACCTCCGCCGTCCCTTTCCCGGCTCGGCAAGGGAAGGTTTTCCGTGGGTCCCTCGCTCTCTGCAAGCGGAGGTTTCCTTGGGAAGAGAACAGGGGGTTAACAGTCATGTGGCTGCTATTTCATTACAGATACACAGTATGTCCTTGTGGAGTTTGCCTGGAGCGGTGCTAGCCCTGCCAGCAATCGTTCGCATACAGTGTCAGGCCAGTGATTTATAGCTCTGCTTAAGTGAAGGCCACGCTTACTCCCAACACAGCTATTTGTTTCGACTCCTTCTCATTTTTTTAACCACTTCAGAAGGATGTAGCTTCAAGGGAGCAAACCTGTAACTCTTCAAGTGCTGGCAGGGCTTTGGGGGGCTTTTTTGGGGGGGGGAAAGGCCAACGTTTTGTACTGTGCACCCATGCTGTTTTAATAAGGAACTGTTAAATATAACCAAGATAGATGCAAATAATGTTAGGAGGTTTTCCTCTTGATGATAGTAATTTTTCATCCGTAAATCTCCAAGGCAGTTAATAGCATTGTCCCCATTTCACAGCCTGGGAATGATTAGGAACCATATGTCTATCCTGAGAGTGGCATGGGAGAGCGTGTCCGCCGTGACACCGCGCCGACGGAGACGGTTTTCTGACGCGTCCACAAACACTTGTTTTGCAAACGCCTCGGTCGGATCCTTGCAAACGGGGGTGGGGAAGGTGTAGAAATGCAGCATTAGACAATCTTGGGCGTTATGCAATTGTTTGTTTGTTTGCTTCATCTTGATCGCCTCTGGCTTTGCATGATCAAACTGGATGTTGTAAGTGTGCCCTCAGTGTGGGGCACTGAATGCTGCGAGTCCTTAGGTACCCGCAGCAGGTAGGGTGTGTGTGTGTGTGCATGTTATACCTCCGGCTTCTCCACCTGAAGCCTCAAGGTGGGGTTTTTATGACAATAAGAGCTAAAAAGTTTATTTATGGAAATAATCCTGAGCCGTGCAACCACAGACTTGGTAACGGAGCGCTTACTTGGGGGGAATGTCCTTTGTGCGCGGTGAGGGTGAGTTGTCTCGCACCCAGAAGGTGATTTGCAAAGATACCTGCATGCTAACCTGGAATTTAGGTCAGCTGGTTCACATTAGGTAGCGATGCATGGATGCCATAGCAAACTTTCTCCTCTTTAAGGAGGCAAATAAGAACACCAGCAGGTTTCTCTTCAGTATAACACCTGGCCGTTGTTCCTCGCACATGCAGAAGGACTTATAGACAGGTTCAGGTTTGTAGCATGCAAAAGGAGAGCTGCATGTGTGACTCAGTGGCAGTGTGAACAGACTTTCCAAGAGGTTGCCTCTGCTCCATTTTGCCTAAAATTACCTCTTGCTTTATACCTGTATGAGCTCTTTGGTATAGGAGCTGCTTCTTATACAGAGCCCCACATCTGGGGGGCTTTTCGGGCACGACTCTAATATCCTTACAATAAAACGCACGTATGGTCCCGCACAGCCGATCATAAGGAGCCTCTTGTCTAGTATTTTCCCGACACCTCGGCGCAGGTACAGCAGGCAGAAAGACACGCCGGTCGGGGTCGTGCCACGAAGCTCGTGCTGGCTGGGATGGCCACTGGCCACGTTCCCTCTTCTCCTGTGACCTGGCTTGTATTGCACAGTTGTGACAAGTGTCTTGTCTGTTTAGCTGAAACTAGTCACCGTTTTCCCTTTGTAAAGAGAAACTAGCAGCTAGCTCATCAGTTATACTCTGTGGCAAAAAGAGAGAGGTAATGGTGATAATATGGGTCAGTGTGTGTGCAGTTGCTAGGCTGGCTCTTGATCGGAGACTGCCTTTCAGCTATAAAGCCAGTTTCTATGTGGGCTCTGTCAGATCTAATATTGGCTACAAAGAGAGCTGAATTTATTATGCTACTTGTGCTTCTATTCTCATTTCTACCTGTGGTGACCTTCCTATTCTCTGGGTCAGAGGGATGCATTTTTTAAAGACTTTCATCCTGGTTCATGGGCTTCAAGGTATTTAGTAGCTTCTGCACTTCTTGCTTCTCGAAGCCTGACAATGCCCGACCCTATGGAAAGCCCTGGAAAGTTTACAGCTCACTTTATCCCCCGAACTGGAGACCGATCTTGTGTAAAGGTTTGGATTTTGCTAATCGGGCTGGCTTGAAGGTGAGCCTATTCATCAATTTGTTTCAGCAGCGTGGAAGGTCTTGGCAGCAAGTAATTTGGGCCTTTACATAAATAAATGATTGGTGATCAGTTCTTTCAGGAGCCTATAACTCAAGGAATCTGGTATGGCCAGCGCGTCTCTTCCCTGGAAGTCTGCCTTGAATTAAATGCCACGTGGGAGGTGCCGCTGGGGAGGTGAAATGCATCATTAATGCGCAAAGCACCACAAAACCGCCGACATTGAAGACTGTTTTGCTCCGAGCTTCGAGTAATGAAGTTGCTTTCTAGCCCCACCGGACACCTGCGATCATTAGGCAGGTTTCGGGCCAGGCCAGGAGACGCTGGGGTGGGAGGAGAGGGAACAGGGGGTGTCTGGGGCGAAACGGGGATGGGAAGAGGGCCAGGGACGAGGATGACCGGCGTCCCGCTCGGCCTCGCCGCTTGCTCGACGCACGACGAAGACCGATTTCTGAACGCGCGCGCGGTGACAGCAGCCGAGTGGATTTCTGCCCGACTGTCTGGGTTAAGCCCGGCCACGTCGTGTATTTTTTGATTCGGTCTGACAAGGGGTCAGGGAGCGCAGCGACGATGCGAGAGCGTTTCTCGGGCCCCGTCATGCTGGGAGCAACAGGCTTGACGCACATAGGTGGTCAAAGCAGCGCGTCCGGGCTCCTGCAGCCCGGCCGGCAGGCACGGGGCAGGGGAAGAGAGCCTCCACGCAGGCGGCGGCCCACCGGCCTGGGCGCAGGGGTCATTTTTATTAGTGTTGATGTTTAACTGACAGTAAAGTTTCTTCCCTTGAGCTGTGTGTAAGAGCTGGCGATGCTGCGGCGCTCCCTCCCCGTGCCTGCAGTCTTTGCTCTCGGTTTGCACGCTGCTCGTTGCCTTTGGATCATGCAAGTGCGAGGAGGTCGGTGCCAACAGCATGACGCTTCTTTTTGGCTTGTCTTCAGCAGTTGGAGAAAGGGTATTCATCACTCGACACCTTGACATTGGCACAACAGCTTCAGGCTCTTTCTCCTACCCCCACCTTTCCCCTTCCCACCTCTGCGCTCCTGCAATGCTTTCAGGACAGCGAGCGAGGAGGGACGGCTAGCTCTGATCCGCCCCAAATGCAGCCGGGGCTGCTTTGCAGAGCCGCGCCGCGCGCCAAGTCTCCGCGTGACTCTCTGAACTTGGAAACTTTCTTAGTGGGCTGTTAACAGGGAGTTGTACGCCCCGGTGTTGCGTTCGCTTGGCTCTGCTTCCCACTCCTTATTTATTTTATCTCTGTGCCTGTTTAGACTGGCAGGATTATCTATTGTGTATGCCCAAAGCCTATCTGGGGAGGAAGAAACCTGAGCCAATATTTGCCTTGCACAAGCGATTCTTCTGAAAATAGTAGAGTCGGGGAGTTATTGTAGCTGCGCTGGTCCAGGAAATATTTGAGGCAAGGATTTTTTTGGTAGTACCGGTTATAGGATCAACTGTATTGCTGGGGGGAAAAAGGTTACTGGGTGTTAAGTTCCTTACTTAACAAAGAATAACTGAGACTTGCCTTTCTCCAGGGCCAAAACCTCGAGGTGTTTGATTCAGGAGCAAACCACACCTAACTGGGAAAATGAAAGTCACTCTGGATCAACAGAGGGTGGAGTTCTGGTCTCGAGCTCCATCGCCATAATAATAAGGACTAACACTTTAGCCCTGTAATTGCCCAATTTCTCCATTCCTCCCCTCTGAATTTGCAACCTGGACGTAACCTTTCCAATAACTAGGAGCTCTCTGTTCTCCGGCTGCCGTTCAGGAACAGGCTTCTCTGGCCGGGGGAGCACGTGTCTGTCTCCAGCGTCTCTGCCCCCCGCACTAGGAGACTTCGTGGATAGTCCCATGTCACTGGGCTCCGAACTCTGTCATTCGACCCGATCCCGGGTCCTCCGAAAACCCCTGCTCCTTGGGCAATGGCTCTAGTAGGTTGGTTTGTCAGCGGATGTGGTCTTGATGCCGTCTCACCGTTTGGCCATCACCGACTCCAATTTTAAAAGATAAGGGTCCCGTTTGCTCTTGGGTCCTGCCTGGAATCCAAGTAGGTTGGTGGGAACCGGCATTTTTTTTATGTAAATAGGATCACAGCCCCCCAAAAACTCTCTCTTTAGCATGATAATCACGGCTGTGTTCTTGAAGGGGCTGTTTTTGTCCTCACTTCTTCCTCCGTATTGGGATACAGTCAGTCCACATGAGTCCTGATCCCCCTTCCCATTCATGGCTGGGCAGGGTTCACGTGCCCGTGGTGGTTTGAGATGTGACTCGATATTTCAACAGAAATCGAGGCAATTTTGTCTCCAAACTTCCTCCGGCCATTTTTCTCATCCCTTCTTTGAAGGTCCTTGCAGCTCTCTCTGCAAAACCATTCGAAGTGGGGTGGTACGGTGATGTTAACTCCGTTCTTACTAAGTAACTCCTTAAATGCGTGACTAGTGACATTTTGGGGCATTATTGGTTACCAAAACCACAAGCAATCCGCGTGTGGCAAAAGTCTGTCGAAGCTCGTCGCAGGTTGCTTCTGAGGTTGTTGAGTTCCTGGGGTGCACTTCCAGGCATTTTGGATGAGCATGTATTATGGTCAAAAACATTTTTCCTGAATAGGGACCGACATAGTCTATGTGCAGACGAAGCCAAGGCTGTCCCGGCCGTTCCCAAGGATGCAACGGTGCCTTGATGTACTTGATATTGGGGCAGTGCTCGACCAGCTTTTCCAGGTCTTCATCTAGACGTGGCCACCACACACAGCTGCGAGCCAGAGGTTTCATTTGGGAAATTCCCAGATGTGCCTCGTGCAGTTCTGCCAGCACTTTGTCGTCCTTGCGGGGGGACTGGCCCTCGCGTGCCCCGCAAAATACAGCCGTCCTCTATGCTCAGTTTGGTCCTTCTGGGCCAGAAGGGCCGAAGATCTCCTCCTGGACTCTGTTTTGACCAGCCCTGTAAGGGTAGCGCATTGCCCTGGACAGGGTAGCATCCTGCCTAGTCCACGTTTTCATCTGAGAAGCCTTCACTGGTGTCTGTCCCAATTGTCCCAACCGCAAGACGGCTTCCCTGGGGCGCTCATCCGCCAGGGCTGAGTCCGGGAGCGATAGCCTGCTCCTAGGCTCATGCCTTGTAAAGAGTCTCGTACTCGTACGCGGCCAGGGTCAAAGCCCACCGCTGTAGTCGTGCCGCTGCCATCGCGGGTACTGCTTTATTTCCCTTCAATAGTCCTACCAAAGTTTTGTTATGATGGTGCAAGCCGTCCCACCCAGATACTGGTGAAACTTCTTTAAGCCAAATATAATAGCTAAACTTTCCTTTCCCAATTGAGAATAACCCCGTTTGGCTTTGCTGAGCGTCCTTGAGGCATATCCAATAGACTGTTTGTCCTGATCGTTCAGTTTATGGGACAACACAGCCCCTACTCCATAGGATGAAGCATCGCAGGACAGGATTACTTCCTTGCTGGGGTCAAAATGAACCAAAAGCTCTGATTTATGATTCTCAGAAGGCTTTTTCTTGTCGACCTCCCCAGTGCCATGAGGTTCCTTTCCTTAAGAGGTGATGTAAAGGTTGTAAGAGAGCTGAAAGGTTTGGAAGGGGCCGATGATGATAATTCAACGTTCCCAGATATGCCTGAAGTGCTGATGTGTGTTGTGGGGCTGGTGCCTTTTCAATAGCTGTGACTTGATCTGCCGTGGGGTGAACTCCCTCCTTGTCCATCTTATACCCAAAGTACTGCACGTCAGCCCTCGTGAAAAAGCATCTCTTTTGTTTCAAACGTAGTTCTGCTTCTTCCAGGCTTTGAAATGCTCTCTCGAGTGTTGCCAGGTGTTCCTCATCGCTTTTCCTCGTGACGAGGCTATCCTCAATCCTCACCACTACCCCTGGGATCTCCTTGAAGAGGTTTTCCATGACCCGTTGGAATAAGCCAGGGGGTGATGAAACCCCGTAAGGCAATCTGTGATATTGGTGCAATCCCCTGTGGGTATTTATTGTGGTGGCTTTCTTACAGTCCTCCTCCAGTTCCATCTGTCGATAAGCTGGGGACATGTCCAACTTGCTAAAGCGCTGGCCTCCTCCCAGCACTGCTACCAAGTCCCCGGTGCGCGGAAGGGGGTAGTCGTCCAACTTAGAAACGCGACTGACTGTGACGTTATAGTGCCCACTGATGCGGATGTTTCCATTCATAAATCCTAGCCTTTATTCCCTTCAGTGTACCCAGCCCCTCTTGGCATACTTCAGGGTAGGCGCCCAGGTTTCTTTTCGGGCGGGCGTTTCCTATAAGTCTAACTTACACGTTTCTTCCCGGTCTAGTCAGAGTTTTTTCAGCCAGGTCCTACCGAACAAGTCTGCCTTTCTCCTTTTACTGTTAAGGCCTTCAAGGTTTTCTGTTGTCCTTTACATGCACCAGGGACACTTGCTGATCCTCTTGCCGGGATGTTTTCCCCAGGGTACGTCTTTGTCTTTTCCAGTGGACTCAGGCCTGCTTTACCCCGTTGATAAGTCTCTTCCTGAACCCCTGGGCCAGAAGCCCCTGCATCTCTTCCCATGCATGCAGGTTGGTTATTTAACGGTACCATTACTCTGTAAGCTTCCACTTTATCCTCCATCACACAGTATATATACAGCGTGGACCTCTTTGTCTGCCTCCTCTCCCTCCTCCTCCTGTACATGATAAGCTTTTTGCTTTCTTTCCTTTTCTTTTGCCTGACCCTGTTGTGCAACCGGATCGTCCCCCTTGCATTTTTTTTTTTGCTAAGTGTCCCATCTTTCTGCATTTATGGCACTGGGACATTTTTGTGCCTGCAAACTGAGGCTGAATGCTTGCCTCCACCACAAAACCATCTCTCCAAAGTCTCTAAACTTCTGTTGGGAGCTTTGCACTTGGTTTATGGGCTCACCTTGAGTTTCTTTATTGTCTCGATGTAAATCCTGCACATTTTTGACTGCTGCTTCCATGGCAGTTACCACCTTTACAGCTTTGTCCCAGGTCAGGTCCCCATCTGCAAGTAATTTTTTGGGGATTTTGACATCATCAACTCCACAAACAAATCTCTCTCTCAACATATCCTCCAGGACGTTTCCAAAAGAGCATGCTCGGCTAGCTTTCTGAGCTCAGCGACATGCTCTCGGATAGATTCGCCTCCTTTCCTCCTTCTGTTCTGGAATTTGACACGTTCTGCAGCCGTGTTTGGCTTTGGAGGATAATGTTCAGATAACATCTTTTGCAACTCTGCCAAACTTTCATCTCCTGGCTTTTGAGGTTGCAACAAACTTCTTAAAAGGGAATATGTTTTGCTGTCACAAACACTCAGAAATATTGCCTTCTGTTCGTCCCCGTCAGTGATTTCATTAGTTTGAAAATAATGGCCGAATCTCTCAATATATTGCTGCCAATCCTTAGTGTCTGGATTAAATTCCTCGATTTTCCCATAGGAAGACATAGTCAGATTTTTCTTGTTGCCACTGTTAAATTCCTTTCTTAACAAAGAATAACTGAGACTTGCTTTTCTCCAGGCCCAAAACCTCGGGCTGTTTTATTTAGGAACAAACAACACCTAGCTGGGAAAATGAAATAACTCTGGAACAAGAGAGGCTGGAGATCTAGCTCTCCAGCTCCATCCCCATAATAATAAGGACTAACACTTTAACCCTATGATTGCAACCCTATAATTGCCCAATTACTACTGGTTTCAAGCCTAGACCCGGAGACCCTGAGAGAGGGCACTTTGGTTATAAACTCCTCCGAGACCATTTCAGGCTGAACATAAAGAAAAATGTCTTTACTGTCCAAGCCCCCAAGACCTGGAAGTGGTGCAGGCACCTACTCCGGACTCCAAGAAACATTTTGGACATTTATCTTGCTGGGGTCCTTTGAGCCCAGCTGACTTCCTGCCCTGGGGCAGGGGCTGGTCCTGATCATCTTCGAGGTCCCTTCCCACCCTAACATCTATG
Source organism: Alligator mississippiensis (assembly GCF_030867095.1). NCBI lineage: Eukaryota > Metazoa > Chordata > Crocodylia > Alligatoridae > Alligator > Alligator mississippiensis. The sequence continues at coordinate 1,587,977 of NC_081829.1, read as the reverse complement.
AAATCTTCCCGAGAGTTGGTCTAGCATCTTTCCCAACCATGCAGTTGGCCCAATAAAAGAGATCCCCTCCAAAATCCTTGCCTGTTCTGGAGATCCCATGTGTTTAAAAATGTGCATTACACTCATTTAATTTTCAACCAAAAGTCCTGAAGCCAGGTTGGGGGTTTTTTTGGAGATGGCCATCTCTGACATCCGGCTGCATGCCCCGTGTGCCGGAGAACCTTTGAAAGCTTAGGTTTGGCTGCTATTTTCATGAAGATAAGAGAGATCCCCCTCCCTGGTTACGGTTGGAGTACTGTATCATGGTGTGAGCAGAAGAGCTGAAACTTGCTTTGTGGCACGTCATGTTTTATATGTTGTTTCAACTTTTTTCTTCAGTTGGAAAATGCTTTTGAATGGGGAAAAATGAATCTTTGGCTCTGTTCTCAAAGCCTGAAGAGGTGAGAGCAAAAACATTTCGTAGCACCCCGTGTGTCCTTACGCTGCATTGGACCCCGTGGAGCACCATTAATCTTTAGGACAATTTGTGCACATTTTGCAGATGCATAGAGAACTAGAAATGGTTGCAGTTAAGTATTACTACATGACATTGTACTTGGGTAATCCTCACTTCCCATGAAAGCCTACAAAGCACTTTGGCGGTATAAAACACAACGTCCATGTCAACTGGTCTCATTCTTTACAATGCAGGTAAAGGAAAAGCCATTGGACCAGTTGTTTCTTTTCATGCGTCCTGAACATGAATCGCCCCTTGTGATGCTCACGCTTGCATTAGTTTGTAGCCTATCTGGCCCACCAAAGCAGGACAGAAGCAAGGATAGCAAAGCTTTCTACGTGCTCCCTCCACCAGTATGCAGCCTCGTTCCCCATGGGGAATGGTTTTTAGCTATATGTACTCGGCTGGGCTGGTGCGCGTACGGGCACACCGGTACCTTAAACGACTCGGCCACAATTCCTTGGCACTTGCCAACGGCGGAGTCAGGTTTCTTTCCCTCGGGGCTGTTGTCTCTGTCAATTAGGAGCTGAGGATTGCGGCTCTCATTTGAACGGTGAATTCCATATCAGCGTGTTGCAACTCACTGCTGTCGTCTCTTCAAACGTCGGAGCCTGTGGCAGCACGTCCTTATCCAGAGATGACACCGCCTTCTGAGGAACACGAGCTACGTGAGATTGCTTTGAAGGAGAACAAGGAAAAGGGCTGCTAGGAGGTAACGAGACACCCTACGTAGTAGGGAGCCCGACTCTGCCGTGTTTCGCACTGGAATTACGCTTGATCGGCTCGGCCCAGCTGAGGTCAGAGTCGCCATTCCTCTGTCTTGCATTTCACCACATGCCGACTTCAAGGTGGGGTGCACTGGTAGGTGGGGTGCATCGAGGTCTAGTTGGCAGCTGGTATCAACTGGATGCCCCAGGGGTCGGTCCCGGGGCTGGTTGTGTTCAATGTCTTCATCAATGACCTGGAAGATGGGATGGATGCACCCTCAGCTAGTCTGCAGATGGCACCACGCTGCGGGGAGTAGTAGATACACTGGAGGGTAGGGCTAGGATTCAGAGTGACCTCGACAAACTGGAGGATTGGGCCAAAAGACATCTCATGAGGTTCAATAAAGACAAGTGCACTTGGGGGGAACAATCCCCTGCACCGGGGCAGGCTGGGGTGACGGGCTGGGCAGCAGCTCTGCAGAAAAGGACCTGGGGGGACAGGGGACAAGAAGCTGAACAGGAGCCAGCAGTGTGCCCTTGTGCCAAGAAGGCTACCAGCATCCTGGGCTGCATCGGTAGGAGCGTTGCCAGCACATCGAGGGCAGTGATTATTTCCCTCTTTTTTTGCACTGAGGAGGCCACATCTGGAGTCCTGTGTCCAGTTTTAGGCCCCCCGCTACCAAAAGGGTGTGGACAAGTTGGAGAGAGCCTAATGGAGGGCAGTGAAATGGTTGTGAGGCTGGGGTGCCTGATTTGTGAGGAGAGGCTGAGGGAACTGGGCTGATTGAGTCTGCAGAAGAGCAGACCGAGGGGGATTGAATAGCAGCCTTCACCTCCCTGCAGGGGGCTGCAAAGAGGATGGAGCTGGGCTGTTCTTGGGGGGGCAGATGGCAGGACAAGGAGCAATGGGCTCAAGCTGCAGCAAGGGAAGTTGAGGTTGGATATTAAGAAAAATCTTTCTCACTAGGAGGGAGGTGAAGCACTGGAACAGGCTACCCAGAGAGGTGGTGCAGTCTCCATCCTTGGAGGTTTATAGGACTTGACTAGACAAAACCTTGGCTGGGATGATGGAGTTGGGGCTGGTCCTGCTTGGAGTAGGGGGCTGGACTGGATGTGACCTCCTGAGCTCCCATCAACTCTCACTTTCTGTGATTCAATGATGGGGATATGCTCATCTCAAATAAGGCTTCCAGCTTAGGGTTTTTTTGTTGACACTTCGGTTCTCAGTAGCGGAGACCAAGATATGCATTCATAAAAATTAAAAGGAAGGCAAAAAAAGGAAACCATTATTTTAAAACAAATGCACCTTCCCTCAAGTATTTACAGCCTAAACGCTGTAGCATAGTGTCAGTGAATGCGAACCAGGAGGTGAAGTGAGTGGCCCCAGACACAAATTAAACCATCTCTCCTTTCCACTGGGAAAATACCAGAAGTTGCAATGGTGAAAATCCTAGTTGTGCTAAAAATGTTAGCATTTTCAACACCTGCACATGGATAAAACAGAATGCTGTTACCTTAACAATGTTCTTTTAAGGAGAAGGCGTGATAAAATAGGGTGTATTTTTTTTTTAAAGCTAAAACACAGATTTGGTTGCATGCATGTGGCTTCCTGCTTGCTGCTGTGATTACTAGACATGTATTTAGTAGCATAAATCTGCACAGCCCTTTGCCCAGCAGAACGCTGCTGTTAGGACGGGCCTGAGAAAGTGGGATTAGAAGACGTACAGGATCTGGGAATAAATCACATTTTAGAATATGTATTAGGGAGATGATTGCTTTCTTCCATTTTAAAAGCAGAGAGCAGGGCAGAGCACAATGCAGCTTGAGTTATGCTTGTGGGTGGATTAATCAGATGCTTCCACAATTTTGTAAATGCACTTGGAGCCCCACGGATGCCGAGCACAGGAAAAGGCAGGGAAGGAGCAGGGTTAATGACCAAGATCACTGTGAGGAAGTAACTACACAAATTAATGAGGGGTTCTGGGGGTTTTGCTTAAAGAGAACTTATTTTGCTGCATCAGACACTCGGCTGCAACCTATTGAACGTTTGCGTAGAGTGTATCAATTAAAATGGTAATCTCTGGATTTCAAACCCTGGTGGGGGGGAAGTGCTTTTCAGCCCTAATGAACGAGGGCTCCTTCGCCTGGTTCCCTCTGCTCGGGAGCCTGTCTGGTCATTGTCACCTAGCAGAAGAACAGTTGGTCTCGGTCCTTCAAGGGAGAGAGCTGCAATACAACACATTCTGCACCATTGCATGAAGCATCTGTCATTAACACCCAGCCAGACAAATTAGATCGAGTCTCTTCTGCAGGCTTTCCACCCAGTGGGGTGAGGGGATGCAAAGCTCTGCCGAGACGGCCAAGAAACCCAACCCTGTAACAAGAAAATCGCAGCCTTTTCATCCCACCCAGGCCCCTTCTCATTACCGACCTCAACCTTTGGTACAAAAGTGAAGCCCTCTATTTCCATTTTGGATGGACAGTCTTGTTCTTAGGCAGACAACCGGGTTCTCTGGCAGTGAATAGTGAGCGGTGACTTTCACAGTAGGGAGAGAGTCCCAGAGTTCACGCGTGGGAATCGTTCCTTGTCGGTGGGAGGAATAATCGGAAACAAATATAAAAGGGGGGACACCCAGCTGGATGGCAGCACAGTGGAAAAGGACTCGGGAGCCTTGGTAGATCACAGATTAGTCTGAGTCTGCCATGTGGTGCAGCTGCATGGAAGGTGAATGTGGACATGGGCAGCCACTGGTCAGGGATGACCTAGGCACAGCCATGCCTGTGCTCTGCTCTGGGGCTTCCCCAGGTGTCGGGGCTTTGCTGGTTGCCCCCTTTGCCCCTTTCTGCTCCATGTGTCAGGCTGATCTTTAAGCCTTCCTCAGGGGTATGGGGTGCTGGCTGCAGCCAAGGCTGGGGATTTGACTGGGGTGCACCAGAGCTTCTGCTGAGACCCTTCCACTTGGGGTCAGACCAATGGCCACATTTGGGGTGAGGAAGGACTTGTACCCCCTAGTCAGATGGCTTCGAACTGGTGGGGTGGGTGGTTGCCTTCCTCTGTACCGGGGGCCGTGGCCCTCTCTCCAGGACCTGTTAAGCATACATCAACAACGCTTCATAGAAGCAGGATGTTGGCTGCCGCGGCTTTGCTTTTCCTGGGGTGTTAGGTCTGTGTTGTGTCAGGATCGACAGCAGTCTTACGTAGAGTTGAGATGCTGGATTCGTACAGGATGGTTTGGACGGGGCTGATCCTGTCTCAGGCAGGGGCGGGACTAGATGTGACCTCTGGAGCTCCCTTCCACCCCGCTTCTCTGTTGTGACTATAATTCTGATTTCAGTCCAGGAGTCTGGTCATGCAGGGGGGCAGCTAACAGCAGGCAATGGAGTATGGGCTTCAAGCAGGGCCGTGGTCTGACTCCAGCCATTTCTTACTTGATAACACCTGCCTTCAAGTTGCATATTTAAGGAGCCACCGTCCTGAGTGCAAAGTCTCCTAGCACATTATGAATACCTAGTTTGAGTCAGATCTGGCTAAACTCCCACTGCTTTGTGCAGAAGTGGGGACTCTCCACCCCCTGATCGTTACCGTTCTTCTGCTTCTTGCTGACCTTGGCTTTTATTTGGATTTTTAACATTGAGTCCTGCGCTGTATTACTAACCTCTCTACTAGCTGTTTATGCAGTGCAGTATCATAAGCCATCTTGGAGTCCAAATACATTATGTCTGCTAGTCCGTTCCATCAGTTCTCATTGCCACTTCTTTGCAGAAGTTAATCAGATTTGTTCAGCATGACCTCCCCTATCTTATGATTTCCTCTTGTACCTCTCCCTTTCCCTATGTCCCTTTATCATTTATGTCATTTATGTCCCTGCTGCTCATGGCTGCATCCAACACACAAACCTACTTTCCTTCAGCTTCAGTCTCCTTTGCTTTTCTTCCGTTTTCTCTACTGCTGCTGACACACGCTGTGCTGCTTTCCTCTCCAGCGCTCATTTTAACGCTCACCACTGCTGTCTGCTCTCTTAACTAGGGCCCCAATCCCAAGTTGACTGGAGTTACTGGGATTTGGCTCCGTCCCCAGTATGTTAGCTCGTTCAGCCCATCTGCACAGCACAGTGTCCTCGTGGTACCTCTGGCGTCAAGAGGCCCTGCCTCTTTTTCTTTTCTTGACTATTTTCTAGAGATGGCTTGCTTTCCCCATGCCCGCTAGGCTGTTATTTCCAGCAGGGCTGTTGTGCACCCAGGAACTGAGTGGTTGAAAATGGTTTTCTTCCTTTCCTCTTTCTTGTACGGTCTCTTTGTGCTAGTATCCAGGGTATATGCTCACGTCTCTCCTCACTGTTAACATGTCCACCCATGTAGGTGGTTGGTCCGTAAACGTTTCCTTCCCTTTCAACAGTGCTGCCACTGTCTCAAGATGTCCATGAAGCAGGAAATGCCACCAGTGCCTGATATCTGTGACGACGCCAAAAAACAGCCACTTTATCTCATGTGCAATTAGAGAATGAACTGAATTCACTGAAGTATTTAGGTACAGGGCTTACTCCCTTGTTAGTCTGTAAAAGCTTGTCTCCTTGCTGTTGATTATTCATCCTATCTGAAAGTGTTGACTTTCTTCTCCAGACTTTGAGTCTTCCTTTGTTTGTGGAGCACAATCAGGTCTGAACAGATTTATCTTTCTGGTGGAGAGGGCTGGAAATTATTAATTTTGTTAAGACACGAGCCCACAAAATGTGCTAGGTTCCCTCCGGCTGAACCAAAAGGATGTGGGTCTTCCCACTGGTGCCCTAAACAGACCTGAGAAGACCAAGTTGGGATCAGGTCAGCAAAACCCAAGGACCAACACCTGATCATGCATTAGCAGAGCTGCCCTGCTCGTGTGCTACCTTTTGACTCCTACTGTCTGTCTGTCTCCATGGTTTGTCTTTTATTTTCTTTGAATTTTAGCAATTGCATGCTTTCAGTTTTAGCTGTTTTAAATCCATGACTATCTTTTATAAATTTATTTTCATAATACTTAGTCTATAAAAGGGAGTATTTTAGGATGCAGTCCAGCCCAAGTGGGATGGATTTATTCCAGCAATTCATGGCAGCGTTGAGCTTTTTCAGCAGGTGTGTAATTCCACACAATAAGAAGTTATTGAATGCTCCTAGATAGAGATCAGTGCATAATTTATTCAACATATTTCACCTTTTTAAAGTCTGTCAGTCACATGTGATCAGACCGTGCTTTCCCTCAGATTGCTTTCCTGATAATTGTTTCTTGCACAATTCTTGATTGGTGGTGTTCGGGTGCAGCTGGAAGCGGGACGCGCCGCATTGCCTGCAACCCCTCACCGGAGAAGCTCGCTCTCAGAATCCACTTTCGCAGTTCCCCTTCAGTTGCATTTCCAAATCCTTATATTTGCCCCAAATTTCCTGTATCCACGAACACGACTGATCTTATGAATGAACGTATTTTCTAGGCTATTCACGCAGCCTAAATGCAGAAGAGGCTCAGCACACCCAAGGCAGGTTCCTTGTTTGTATGTGAGTGAGTATTAATGGGTACCGGGTTTCCACGGTGGTGCAGTCTCCATCCTTGGAGGTGTTTAAGGTCCAGCTCGACAAAGCCTTGGCTGGGATGACGTGTCGGGGCTGGTCCTGCTTGGAGCAGGGGGTTGGACCCTGAGGTCCTTTCCAACTCTCATTTTTTCTGTTTCTGTGATTCATATGAGGATCAGCCCTGACAAGAAATGTGATGAACCCACCACAATTTTAGCAGAAGAGGTGCCAAATTCTTTCCCTAATTCTTCCACAATCAGCACCAGCGGTTGCTAACCCCAGCAACAGAGAGAACAGAGATAATACTGCCTTTGGCCGTTGAGGACAGAGTTTAGATGCAAGTTGACAGCGGTTGTCCATTCGTCTGTGCCATCCCACTGTTCATTTAGGTGTCTTCTACCTGTTCTGCTTTTAACAGGATGCTTTTAACCCAGACAAGGATTATTTCTGTGCCCTCGAATCGGAGATGGCAAAAATGAACCAAGGAGTGGTTGCAATTTGGATGCAAACGGGGTCCTTCTCTGATGAGCCTGGCAGCGGTCTGCCTAAGCACAGCCTTGGAGAGCAGCTCTTACGATGTGGGAAATGACTTGGGGAAGAGGGATTGAAATGTTGTCATGGCCATAAATGTTCAAGAAGTATGTGAAAAGCAAGGGGTGGGTTTTTTGGGGAGGGGTTTTGGTGACATCTTTTATTGACCTCGCTGTATAGTTGGGAGAGATGAGATGAGCTTTTGGGAGCAAAGAGGGGACAGTATTTGTTAAAAAAAATCCCGATTTTGCCAGGCGTGGAATCGCTGCCCTAAACGAGGGGTGTTTGCACTGGCTGCTCTCGAGACGGAGGATCGTAGGTAGATCGTGTTGTTTGTTATCCTCTCAATATAGGACAAGCAGTGCTACAAGAAGAACCCGATCTAAGTTGACAGATCAGAGGAGATGATGGGAAATGGTTTAGAGGAGGTTCCTTTGGCCACAAATTCAATAAGAATATGTGCAGAACCAGGGAGTTAACTGCAAAAGATTTTTGCCTCAAAAACATGTCTAATTTCATTTTTAAAACCCTTCTAGTGGAGGTGAAACTGTCTTGCATCTGTGGATTATTTTACCCCAGGAGGGTTTCATAATGGACATCAAAATAGATTAGTTGTGACAGACACTTCCTGAAGTCTGCAGCAGCGGTTCACACTCGGGATCTAGTGGCCATCACGATTGCAGGGAGGGAAGTTCAGCAAATTCTTTAGTTGCCTGAATAGGATAATTTTGCGTCAGTGATTTGAACGGATGATTATGCAAACTTCATGGAGATGTAAAAACTCTCATTTTAATTCATCAGGTTAAAAATAGACCATGTAAGGGAGAGCTGTGCTGTGCCAGACGTTATTGGGATGCTTCACAGCGAGAGAACTATTCTTCTGACAAATACACCCCAGAACCGCTCAGACAGATTTGGTAGCCTATTCATATGCTGTTAGTGTTGTATCCGTCTCGTGCTCTTCTTTAAAGTGACCTGAAGCTGGATCTGTGGTCACTTCAGCACTTTTCGCAGTGTCCCCTCCATGCCTGTTTCTCTTCTGCCGATACCTCCTTGTTCCCCCCCTCCCGTCTCTTCACCAGCGTTGAATTAGGGGTGATGTTTCCCCGGACCGCGCCGATTTGTCACACGGCGTTCGGTCCCTTTTTTGGAGCTGCCTCTTTCATTTCATCTCACCGGAAAAGTTGGGCTCAGAAACTTATTGTTTGTACCTGAATTCTGCTTCCTTTTGGCCTCTGGGTCGCCGGCTGATGGGTTTTGTTTCTTCTCTGCAGCGACTCCCCCCTAACCAACACGCGTGGCCTTCCTTGGCTGTCCTGAGACCGCTCGTTGTAGACGTGGCTGTCCTCCAAGAGACTTTCCCTACGTGGCAGTCATTATGCATTCAGGCAGTTTTATCTCCTCATTTCCAAGCTGGCTAATAAACATTTTTTGATGGTTTTTCTCCCTTTACAGTTGAAGAAACCCCTCTGTAGTGCTGTGATTGTGCTAAGACTTTTACAGCCTCTGGATCGGCTCGGATTCATCAGTCAGCTCCTGTATTTGTTTTCCTGACTCCCCAGGGCCAGGGCTTGAAAATTTACCCAGCACCTGCTGACCCGAGGATCAAGCCCATTAGTCACCGCCGTAGCGCCTGTCCCGAGGCCGTGCCTCCTGCAATTTCAAGGAATGAAGCAGTTCGGCCTCCTTTTCAGCGGTTGCCACAGTTCACTGCAAGAAACCGCCTCGCTCTCAGCTTTCCACCGACTACAGTAGTACGTGGTACTTCTGGCGTAGTTTATTATGGACCGTCTGTCCCTTCCTGGCTTCTCCCCCACCCCTGGGGTCACGGGCAATGTCCGATGTCTTCCTGCTCGGTCCTGGTCGGTGTTTCCACCCATGTGTATTCTGCTCCCCCTATTTTCTGACCCTCTTCCTTACCTTACACGCCCCATTGCTTTCTTCAAAAGTCTCTCTCGTAGAGCTTTGGGAAGTTTTGGTCAGTTCCTGAGCCGGCAGACGCCGCACGCCGGTCCTTGGCAGGGCACGTTTGGGAATTCTTAGAAATGAGGGTGGGAGGGAGCTCAGGAGGGCACATCTAGTCCAACCCTTGCTCCAAGCAGGACTAGCCCCAGCTGCATCATCCCAGCCAAGGCTTTGTCAAGCGGGGTCCTCAAAACCTCCAAGGAGGGAGACTGCACCACCTCTCTGGGTGACCCAGTCCAGTGCTTCACCACCCTCCTGGTGAGAGAGTTTTTCCTAATATCCAACCTCAACTTCCCTTGCTGCAGCTTGAGCCCATTGCTCCTTCTGTCATCTGCACCACTGAGACCAGCCCAGCTCCATCCTCTTTGCAGCCCCCCTGCAGGGAGGTGAAGGCTGCTATCAACCCCCCTCGGTCTGCTCTTCCGCAGACTCAACCAGCCCATTCCCTCAGCCTCTCCTCACCAGTCCCATTCCTCAGCCCCCAAACCATTTTCATTGCCCTCCACTGGACTGTCTCCAACATGTCCACATCCTTTCTGCAGTGGGGGCCACAGCTGGACACAGGACTCCAGATGTGGCCTCCCTAGTGCTGCATAGAGGGGAGGAATCACCTCCCTCCATCTGCTGGCACCGCTCCTACCAATGCAGCCCTGGATGCCGTTAGCCTTCTTGGCACAAGGGCACACTGCTGGCTCCTGGTCATCTTCTTGTCCCCTGTCCCCCCAGGTCCTTTTCTGCAGAGCTGCTGCCCAGCCCGTCACCCCCCGCCTGCCCCGGTGCAGGGGATCGCTCCCTCCTTAGTGCAGGACTTTGCACTTGTCCTTGCCGAACCTCAGGAGATTTCTTTTGGCCCAGTCCTCCAGTTTGTGTAAGTCAGTCTGAAATGGCATTGATTGTGTATCCATCCGAATTTTTCACGGTGCGCGTTAGTAACGTGTCTGCCACGCAGCCGTCTTTCACATTGAATTCATTAGCAATCTGAGACGTTTGCAGAATCATCCAGAAAAGGTGAGGCACCTTTCGAATTTGTATCGCTGCCAGCCTAGTGAGGATTGCTGTCAAAGGACGAATTGCTAAAAAACCGTGGCCAGCAAAGGGTGGGCAGGGCGCTCTTTTTGGCTTTGGTGGCTCGTGTGCCGGCCAGCACTTAGACGGAGGATGGGCGAGGCCTGTGCGTTTCACGTCACGAGGGGAGTTTGGAGAGCCCCGTGTCCCATTCCCACGTAGGTACGCTGCCGTCATTTAGAAGCACACGACTGTTCGTGGTATCCCCAGCAGCTCCCTCGTATCGGTCGTACGGAAGGGGGACTCCTTTTCCCACCTTATTTTAGTCCTTGGCTTTTAAATAGAAGTCACTTCATCTTACCTGCTACGCGGCAGTGTATTTTGCCTGACAGATTTCTTATGCAACTGTTACAAACGAGGATCCAGGCTGTAATGCCCAAAGGCAATTCATTTAAGACATCAAATGGGACTTGAGCTGTGTTGCGATTGATGGGAAGTGAGTAACTTTATCTCCAACGCCACCCCGTTGCCCTCTAGTATGCTGCTCAAATGTGGTCCAAAGTCCTGGAATTATCCAGTTGAGAATGACTTTGGCACCTTCCAGTTCAGCAACAGCAAATTTCTGTCTTGCAGAGTTACCACTGTACTAGTTTCATGCAATGAGCCCCATTTAATATGCAGTGGAGAAACAGTGCTACAAAGAAAATAAGATAAGGTGGGAATGTTGAATATTCATTTTTCATGGTTAGAGGGTATTTTTCCTGTGGTTTAGTTATTCAAATGAGGGTTGGTTTGTAACTTCCATTTCAACAGCAACGTCTTAAAGAAACATAACCCCAATTACACCAGGGTTTCTGAGCTGTCCATGCTTTGTTTGCCATCTCAGCCTGGTAAGATCAGCTCCGCGCCAGAATTGGGTCCAGGGGATTGACCCTTCGCGGCTATAAGCCCGGCTGTTGCATTGGAGGATTGGTTGGGATGTCCTGCCTCCAGACCCTCGTTTTCCTTTCCCACTTGGTTCCTCTGCTAGACTCTTTTGGTCCAACTCACTAGCAAGAAGTCAACCCAAGACTTGCCAGCTCTCCCTGGTGCTAAGGCTGCTGTGCTTGGAAATGTGCTTATACTCTGGGTTTTGCTGATGCCGGAGGGTAAAACGAGCAGGGAAACATTAAAACATCCCCAGCACCCGTGTCTTGTCTCAAAAGAGAGAATATGACCAGTACTTCTATTTTTTTTTCAACTACAGATGAGTTTTTTGGGGGGGGAGGGGGAGAGGGTTGTGTTGTTGGGTTTTTCTTCTTCTTCATTTTTGCTTATCTGTGTTCTGGTCAATTAGGAGAAGGGTCTGACACCAGCCCCAGCTGCTTGGGTTTTTTCTGCGTCCCGCTTCCCCCTTTCTGACCTCTCACGATGGAAGGTGACTGATAAAGTGAATTAGTGGAGCCGAGTTTGTGCCTGTGAATTTGTAAGTGTGCTCAGAGCCACCCGGCTCTGACTCCTCCAACCTGTATATATTATTCTCTGTAGATGCTCAGCCTGATATTTGCACAGATTGCTCTCAGGGTTTCTTTGCATTTGCACTTGAGAGTGAAGCTCAGCATTTCTGCTGGCGCTGTCTGTTTGGACTGGCATCTTCCGAAGAGCCCTCTCCGTATTTCTACCAAGATGACCATGCTCGCTAATGAAGGGAGCGGGCAGCATCTCCTCCGGTAGCTAGTATGGTCGCACTGGCTATCGCAAGCACCGCGTGCGTGCGTGTGCCCCTCCAGTTCTGCGCGGTCTCCCTAGAATATACGAGGAACTTGCGCTGAATGGAAAAATGCTTCTAGGCGCTCGCCGCGGTGCAATTAGCAGCGAAGCGGCACTACGGAGAGCACAGGTTGGTGCACGGCTTCTCCGAGGCATCCTCTGCGGATACGGCTCTGCAGGACGTAGAGAAGACCAGACTGCTTATTTCTGATTTGGGAAAACGCACAAAATGGGGAGCTGGCCAGGCTGCGGGCTGCAGGCCAGGCAGTCGTGTTCGGACTCTCCAGATTCAGCCGCGTGCCTCTGGGATTCGGTATTTCCTCCCCAAACTTTTCCTCCTCCTCCCTTTCTCCAGCAGCATATTTCAGTCTGCTTGTTGCTCAGGCCCAGCATCTAGGTGCGGTGTCGCTGCCCTCCCCTGAAGCCCCGACACTCAGATTGCGTCTAAATTTTGCTGGTATTTATTTTTTCCCTTAGAGGTCCAGCTTTTGCGTGCACAGCCATACCAGAGCCCCCATCCATGCCCTCATCAGCTCACCTGCTTCACCATAATTTCTTCCCCTCTGGCTTTGACACCTCCAGTGCTGCAGCTCGTTAGAGGATGCCAGCGCCAGGCAGGACCAGCCGGTCTACCAGGGCAGACACCTTTCCCCTCCAATATCCTGGCTACTAATTGGGGGAAGATTAAACATGATGGGTATTTTTAATGTCTTTTTAAATATGGCACTTTTGGGGGTTTTTTTTCTCCATTTATCCGGTTGAACATCATCTGAGTCTCAAGCTGTGGCCTTTCCACCGACTTCCACATCTCGCAGCCTAGAGAGATGTCTGCCCCTGCGAGAAGCCCTCGTTCTTAGTTTCCACTTTCCAGATTATCTGTCCTCCCATAAATTATTTCTCTGAATGGCGATGTACTGCCTGACATGAGTGACACTATTTAACATAAGACAAACTACCTGTAAAATGAGAAAACCTTTAAGTCTTTGGGGTATATTTTCAAGGTTATTCTCACATCCCAGTTAAATGCTAAGCCTCTGTTCTCCTAAAAATGAGCCTGTAAACATGGGGACACAATATAAATGAAAAGAAACCTTGCCTTGGAATTTAAATCAGCTTTCTCAGGTTTTACAATATTTGTATGAGGCATTTTGTTAACCAAATTCCTTTCCTGCTCACTTGCTCTTGTAATAATATTGAAAACAGTCATGACAGAGAACTGTGAATTCTTCCTTTTGCACGAGGATGCAGGTTTGATGTGTGGGGGTAACTGGGATATCCCCCCCCCCCCTTACCCAATATGCAACGGCTTCAGTTTTGCATCAGTCTGATTGTTTTCCCCCAAAGCACTGGCCTGGGGATGGTTTGAAAGTGGGCTCTTTGCACACAGAGGAGTAACAAAAAGGGGGCTGCTAGCCTGGACACAAGGGTTGGTTTTTTTCCAGGGTGTTTTTGCATCCAGCCTCTCCCTTTGCAGATTATTTGCTGTTTCTGCCTCCATTTCCAGCAAGCAGCATGCTCTGACTAAACCCATTTCTCCAGGTCAGAGTGAGATTGATTACCCCCCGCGTTCCAGGGACTGCTCGTGTCTCCAGGCATAAATTCTGCCCTGCATTTTCTCATGCCGCTGCTTTTGGCACCGTGATGCAACAGTAAGTAATAGCGTGGGGCAGGGCTCAGCATGTCATGCATGCAGCCGTATGTCACAACAAATGGATTTACAAAAGCCACTGATATGATCCACAAAGCAAAATTTTTTTGCACCGTGAAATCCCTCCTTGGAAAGGGAATTGGCCAAAACACTATCGCTCCTAGGCTGCAAATGTAAAACATCAAGATTGCGAGTTGCACTCTCAAACGCTCAGGTAATAGGTGAAGAAGCAGGGAAGAATCTCTCACTTTTAATAACGAACAGCATTCCTTGTCTGGCATTGTAATATAATTACTGCATAGTGTAATAAAACAGAGCAAAAATAAGGTAACATGACCAAAAATGGATGGTAAAAGCTTTAAAAGCATTCTTCCAATTACAGAGAGCACAGTCGCTTAGGCTGGAGCTCCTCCAGATACGCTTTGGCAGAGTCGCTTTATTGTTATCTAGGGCTTGTTATGATGAACTAAATGTGTCCTCCTGTCTGATTCCAGTTCCAGATTTGATTCAAATGTAAGGCAGCATATGCTTTCCTGCAAGAAGGGCTGCGTGGGAACTTGGGCTCCATTACACAAAGAAGGATTTCAGTGCCGGGAGCGTACTGGGAGCCTTGGAGCTTTCTGGTCTCTCTGCCAGCGCTGCCACGACCTTGGATCCAAGCTCTTTTTGGCTGGGATTTGGTGTCTGTGGGCCCTTACTAATGCTTTCCTGAATGCGAATGCGCTGGTGGTTGTTTTGTTGGAAGAGGTCAAAAACTGAACGTGCCATTTGCACTTTTGCCCGTGTTGCTGTGCCAATCTGAGTGATTTAGAGCCTTTTCTTTGAGTGGATGATTGCTATGGCAGAGGTTTGTAGTGTATCCGAGGGAAAGGCGGTAGGGTTGGCTCATAGGCTCCAAGAGCAGTTGGGCCAGCGGGGCTCTTGGGGAGTCCCATCCCCATACTCAAGGCGAGAGCATCCCTGACTGCACCATCCCAGATGAGCATTTGTCTAAGCTCTCCTTGAAAACAGGCAGAGCAACCCTCGCAGACAACTACCAGGCAGAATACCCCAAACATGCGAAACATTGCAGAGCTACTGGCCATTCTCTCTGAAAGCTCGTGGCAATTGGGAGAGGTCCCAGATGATTGGAAGAAGGCAAATAAGAAATGGAAGGAGGAGGATCTGGGGAGCTACAGGCTGGTCAGCCTCACCCCCAGTCCCTGGAAAAGTCCTCAAGGAATCCATTTCTAAACACGTGGAGGAGCAGAAGGTGAGCAGGAAGTCGGCACGGCTTCACCAGGGGCAAGTCCTGCCTGACCAACCTGGTTTTGCCTTCTGTGATGAGGTGGATGTGGGGAGAGCAGTGGACACGATACACCTGGACGTTAGCAAGGCTTTTGATGCGGTCTCCCACAACGTGCTCATCAGCAAGTTAAGGAAGTACGGGGTAGATGAACGGACTGTAAGGTGGATACAAAACTGGCTGGATCATTGGGCTCAAAGGGCAGTGATCAAAGGCTGGATGTTTAGTTGGTAGCTGGTATCAGGTGGAGTGCCCCAGGGGTTAGTCCCGGGCTCGGTTGGTTCAACATCTTCATCGGTGACCTAGACGATGGCACAGAGCGCACCCTCGGCAAGTCTGCAGGTGACACCAAGCTGGGGGGAGTAGTGGATGGGCTGGAGGACAGGGCTAGGATTCAGAGAGACCTAGAAACATTGGAGGATTGGCCCAAAACAAACCTTATGAGGTTCAGTAAGGAGAAATGCAAAGTCCTGCACTTAGGAGGAGCAATCCACTGCACCGGGGCAGGCTGGGGGTGACAGGCTGGGCAGCAGCCTGCAGAAAAGGACCTGGGGGGACAGTGGGCAAGAAGCTGAAGATGAGCCAACCTTGTCTCCTTGTTGGCAAGAAGGCGAACAGCATCTGGGCTGCATCGGGAGGAGCGGTGCCAGCACATCGAGGGAAGAGATTCTTCCCTCTGCTCAGCACTGGAGAGGCCACATCTGGAGTCCGGTGTCCAAGGACAAGGGGCAATGGGCTCAAGTTGCAGCAAGGGAAGTTGAGGCTGGATATTAGGAAGAATCTTCTCACTAGGAGAGTATTAAAACACTGGGACAGGTTACCCAGAGAGGTGATGGACTCTCCGTCCTTGGACAAAGCCTTGGCTGGGATGATGTAGCTGGGGCTGGTCCTGCTTTGAGCAGGGGCTTGGACTAGATGTGACCTCCTGAGCTCCCTTCCCACCCTCATTTTCTATCAGTCTATAATTCTTGAACTTGGCACAGGTCAAGCAGGGGGACGAGGGCACTGTCAATGTGCTGCCACCGCAAGGATGGAGAGCCGTGGCTAAATGTATGCTCAAGACATCCAAGGAAGAGGGTCATGAGAGAGACATGAAAACCCCCACACTCCCTGCTGATCTGACCCTGATTTGGCTCAGTCTGACCCTGAGCAGAGCAATATGACTCTCTGGCCAGGAACCAGCAGAGCTATCAGCACATCCCAGTCAAAATCCTCCTCCCCACCCAGGTTTCACTTTTTGCCCAGTTAAACCAGCTGATGCCATGATGGAGTCAGTGGGGGAAGGGAGCGGAGGGTTTGAATTTCCTAAATCCGAGAAGCCTGGAGGAACTTCCCTGCCGAAAAACATGGAGCGAAAGGAAGTATTGGGCGGGCAGTCGTGCTACTCTGCTCCCCTTCTTGTAGGTCTAGGACTGGAAACAGAGACTGTGCTTACCCAGATGGCTGAGATGCAGAGACAGGAGTGGCACAGAGCAAAGGCCTTGCATAAGGTCTTGTATGCCGTCAGGGGCAGAAGATAGAGAAAATCGGGTGGATTCAACTTGTATAAAGCTAAGGAGCTGGCTGGCAGCACAGCATAAAATAAGAGTGACGTGCAAGAGAGATGAAGGCAGAGCCTGGCCCTGGCCCTGGCCCTGGCCCTGGCAGGCATGTGCCCTGACGCTTGTGTGACAGTGCTGAAGAGGGATGGCTGGACAACGGAGGTCATTTTAGCCTCCCAAGGCACGTGCTGTATTGCAGCCAGACCGGACGGCTGGTAACTCTGCCTTCACCGGGGAAGCAGCCTCTTCCGGTAGACCCCGCGTCCTCCCGCCGCAGCAATTCCCAGTTGGACTCTCATCTTGGGAAAGAAGTCCGCGCCGAGGGGCGTGCTTCAGTGCAGCAACACGACAAATCCTCTCCCAGTTCCTAATCATCGTGCAGCTGACACCAAGAGATGTTTGTGCTGCCAGTTTAATGAGGGGCAGTGTGGGTGGTAAGATAAGTCTCGGTTCAGACATGAATGTTTGGGTGCGGTAGTTTATACCCCATGGCAGACTGCTTCAGGCAAACAGCCAGCATGTGAGAGAAGGATACAGCAGGGCAAGCTGAACGGATCTGCAAACAAGCCCTGTTGCTTGTGATCCTTTATTGCTCACTTCTTAGAAAGAGGGTTCTCGTTAAAGGCTTTTTTTTTTTTATCTTGCACTGTGTCCTCTGACTCAGAGCTTGGATCTGAAGGTGTTAGCGATGTAGGCAGCTAGTGAGATGCATAAAATATTTGGGAAAGGGCGGGAGAGTCGGCCTGTGCAATCAGCTGTTGATTTAACACCTGGCATTTTCTTCTGCTAGGTGCTTTATGGATCGTCCTGGAGAGCGGAGAACTTTGACCCCCTGCGCTTTGATCTTAAAGCGGGGCTGGCAGGTTAAGTGCTGTGTACAATCATGTCACACTATAAAGAATAATCATAGGTTTTCATTGCACTGTTTACTCCCTTCTGCACCCATGCTGCTTGGTGAGAAACTGGAATTCCCATTCTTCTGCCAATTATATGGCAAAAGAGAAAGGGAAGTTAGGTAACGTGAATGCCCATGACCAATGGAGACGGTGTCAGATTGTCCAGGAGTCGTAACCAAGGAGAAGGAAGCATCATTGCTTCAGTCATTTAAAATTAAGCTAAGGAGCTGCCTGGAAAAAGAGTGAATGAAAGAAACCCTCGGATCTTCTGTTCAGACTCTTTTCCTTAAAATCATAGAAAATTCAGGTCCAACTCCCTGCTCCAAGCAGGACCAGCCCCAACTGCATCATCCCAGCCAAGGCTTTGTCTAGCCAAGTCCTATAAACCTCCAAGGATGGAGACTGCACCGCCTCTCGGGGTAACCTGATCCAGTGCTTCACCACCCTCCTTGTGAGCAAATTCTTCCTAATCTCCAACCTCAACTTTCCTTGCTGCAACCTGAGCCCGTTGCTCCGTGTTGTTGTCGAGCCCATCCCAGGCCGAACAGGCAGCATCGGCTCCCTGAAGATGGAGTTGCTTTGTGTACTTCTGTGTGCAAGATGCAGGCGGCCGGGGGCTTGTCTTTGCCCATTGGCAGCCAGGCGTTTCCCTCCAGGTGAGGCAAGCAAGGAAGTAATATCTGGGCATAGTTTCAGAAGCCCACCTGAAAAGCCCCAGGACTGCAGGTAACTCGGGAGATAGGCTGGTTGCTGGAGAAAAAGCCGCTGGGCTGACGATCCCCGCTCTGGAATCCGCCCAGGTAAAAGCCTTCGCAAAGAAATCCCTTTCCTGGACTCGCAATAGCAACAGCTTTGGTCTCGCTTAAACTTGGGATGTTTTTCTCTTGTTTTTTTTAATTGCCTGCCAGGCTATTGAAAGGTAATGGGTATGTTTTTCCCTGCTGGCAGGTAAAATAACAGACTAACAAATACTTCTATCTGTGAACCAGTTCATTGCTACTGTTAATGTGGGCAAAGAAATGTTTGGGTGAAGTGTGAGCTAATTGGATGCATTTGAACACACGCGATTTCCACACACTGCTCATATTTATACCCTTGAAAATACAGCCGATTTGGCTATCACCGTGTATTACACAGAGATAACGGACACATTTTCAGCTCCATTTGTTATAACCACCGAGTGATTTTTATTGCCATTGTACAAGCTAAGCTGGTGCTGTTTCGTTTTTATTCGCTGAATAGTGACAGGGCTACAGCTGCTCAGTTTTTAAAAATAACTCTTTTATTCTAGCTAGGACAAAAACGTAGCCAATATAACAGTCATCCGCCATGACAACTCCTGCTTCCCTGCACAGTCCCACACACACAGCCACCGGTCAGCCGGCACGCTGGACACGCGGCCAGACCTCCCCGGCCTGGTGCAGAGTCGCGGAAGCGGAAACCGTTTAGCAGAAGTTTTGCCCTGTTTTGAGCCCTCTGGTTAAACGCTTCAGGAGTCCTCGGCTCGAGCGTTAGTCCATGCTCAGCTCTGAACTGGACTGGGACAAGACCCTTGGAAACCAGCTCTGACAAAGAACCGGCGTCTTATTTTTCCTTACTTCTTTAGTGTAGCGCAGTCCCAGCAGAGGCATTAGTCTGCCGTCCCCTCTGCCCTCTCCTCTTCTTCGCTCTCCGCTCCAGCGGAAGTGAGCCACAAACCCCAGCTGCTTTGGTAGCGTGTCGAATTCCCCTTCGAGGAGCATCTGCCAGCGATGGACGAAGAGCAAGAGGACAGAGGGGTTTGGATCCTCAGACAACTCTGGATGTCAAGTCGTACGTGCCCAAGCAGGGGTGCAGTTATAAGTCGTCGCTACAAATCCAGGGGCATGAGTTCAAGCCTGGATCGGGCTGGGGCTGAAGGCTCCCGATCAACCCAGCTGTAAAGAGGAACCTGCTCGTTGTGCCTGGAAGAGTTGGAGGTGCTGGACGTGATGGGAGCCACCTCACTCTGCTGCGTGCCATTCAGCTACAGACTTCATAGCTTTCATAGATGTTGGGGCTGGAAGGGACTTCCCAAGAGCGTCGGGTCCAGCCCCCCGCCCCAGGGGCGGGAAGTCAGCTGGGGTCAAATCCCCCCAGCATCCAGTGCACCATAACCGTGCAAGGCTGGTGCCACATCACCTCATCCCTACCGCCACCCTTGCACTGCAGCTGCTGCTGCGTGGCCTCCCTGTTTGTGGAGCCCTGAGCCCGCCAGGGCAGGGGACCAGGTGGGCATGCTCGTGCTGATGCCACATCTACCCTGGCTTTTTTCTCATTTCTCAGTGGAGGGACCTGTGAGAGTCTCCCTGTGTGAGGAGTGAAGGCTGCCTCCTGCCCTAGTCCCTTGTAGGGGCTGGTGCCATTACTGGGCTATTCACCGGAGCGCCCTGTGCTCTGTTCCCTTCTTCCCTGCCTTGTCTCGCTGGGTGTCTCTCGTTACTCCACCCCAATTAGGAGGGGAATGCATTTGCAAACAGAGCACTCTCTTTGACTTCGGTGTTCATAAAATGAATGTGCTGTGGTCCGTTGGGGCAAAGTTCTCACCGGTCACGTCTGCACGTGCATTTATGCCGGCTTAAATTTACTGTGCAGTAAGAGGGAATAGGCCAACACGTACACGTGCAGGGGTTAAAGCACATTAACGCGGTGCGTGGGCTGACTTGGGACTAAAGATAGTTCCAAGTCAGTCCACACACACACACACACACACACACACAGAGTGTTACTGCGCAGTAAAGTGTCTACACGTGCGTTACTGCGCAGTAACTAATCGGGCATAAATTTGATACCTGCATGATGCAAGTATCAAATTTACCCTCAAGTCAGTGTAAGTCGCCATATTGACCACGCAGTATGGGCGTGCACGTGTAGACATGCACCTGTACTGTGCAGTAATCTTGGATACTGCGCAGTAAATGTGCACATGTAGATGTGCCCACTGTCTCCTGGGCGGGAGCGAGAGCCTGGCTGGGCACTGGGACTGCACATGGGTTGCAGCAAGCAGAATGGGACTTGCCCAGTCCGTCCCCTGCCGCACGTCTCTCTCGTGAGCTCCCTAACTAAACTAAACTCACCGGCTGGTGCATCGGTGAGGGCCCGTTGCTTTGCTTTTGCCTTTTCACAGGGTGGCCAGGGAGGGCCGAGCTCACTCATCGCTTGCAGGAAGCGTTTTGTGCACCTCTAGTATTGGATGACCTGAACTGGAGAGAGGGATCTTGAGGGATGGTGGCACTTTCTGCTGCTTTTCTGTGTCCCTTCTCCATCTGGTCAGGTTTTTCATCCCAAGGATGCTGCGTTGCCTCTGAAAAAAGCTTGTTTCATTCAGGAATCCCTCCCAAATCCACACATTTCTTTGTTGTCTCGTCGAGGAGGTTTACTTCGCTACCAGATCAGGTTTAAAGTTTTCAGTATGTTGCTGAAGATTGCCTTGGTAGAGAGAGAGCAGTATAAATTGCAGCTAAAAATATAATTTTTCTATAACTGTCATAACAACATTTGGGCTAATTGATTCTCAATAGAATAATGACATCCAGTATGTAGTGAGAAATATTCATGAAGGAATCTGTGAAAACCTAGACTTGCCTCAGAGCCTGGGTATAGCAGCAAGATTCATTAGAGTCCGTTATTTAACGAAAAAAAATAAATTAAAACCCAGCAGCTGTTAGGGATTCTTTTCCCCACTGATTTCAAGAAAGTTGGAGTTCCTGTTAGTGTCAGTGAATTTGAACTTGGCAGAAGCCCAGCGCTGAAGGACGTCTGCAGAGCATGTGCCCCTAATGAGAAGGCCAGAGAAATGCAGCGGAGGGGAAGATGCAGAGCGGCGATACGTGGAGGTAGGAGAGCTCAGCGCTTGGGAAACATGGCTTGCATTGGCCTAGGTGATTAGAGAGCCGGAGCAGGAGAGACAGGTCTCCGAGTGGTCACTTGTACGTACGCTTTATCCGGAGATCTCGGAGCGCTCCTTAAACCCGGCCAGCCCTCGGTGTGACGTGGGGCGGGGGATCTCCTGCTGACTTCTGCGCAGCGCTGCGGGCAAAACCCTCTCCCGGCAGAGGTGCCAGAAACGGAGGTGCCTTTTGAAATGGGGAATGCAACAAAGCAGGGCATGGAGACCTGGGCTTTCATCTGAATCTTCATGCAAATGTGTGATCTGCAGAATAGCACGGCCCGGCGGGGAGCAGCAGGCTGGGGCTGACACCCGACATGCAGATGTGCGTTCGCTATGCCTGGAGGATTTCTAGCAACACGGTTGATGAGGCGGTGGTGCGCTCAGCGAAGGTGGGTGGAGGTCCTGGCTCTTCATGAGAAGGTCATGCTGTCACACACTGGAAGATAGTGCTGTAATGTCCTGCAGATAATGCTGTGGTATGTCTGGAGAAGAAGTAGGGAGATATCCCAAACAGGGAACAGCTACTTCTCACCGTCCTGTTGATGGACAGCAAGGCGCTTGGGCATGGGATCTAGCAGAGATCCACCAGTGCCTGATGACTGATCCTTGCACCCTCTCCTAGCCCTGTCTGTCTTCTGAAGGTGCCGGGGGAGACTGCCGTACCAGGATCGGCGTGTGCTCCCTGGCAGTGGCGCACATCCCAGGTGTTTCCCACTTGCACAGACATGGAAGGAAAATGAACCCAGCCCCGTGTGCTTCGTACAAGCCAGACCGAGTCCTAAAAAATAGTGAGCCAAGCAAAATGCCCGGGGGAATCATAGGCAGCCCTTCGAGGAGTGCTTTTCCACGTCTTCATAGTCTGCGTGCAAGCAGAGGGCCTGGAGGTCTGACTTCTGTGCTGGCTCGGCTGTCCCAGGATGTCTTGCTTTGGGGCAGGGGATCGCATCCTGCCCCCATTTGGCAGCTGTGACATCTGCCAGGCAGCATCGGACTGATATCTCTGAAGAATGAAGGAACCAAAAGCTGCTGGTCATTCGGGGAGCAGAGGAGGAGGAGGCGGCAGCGAGGGCACGTTTCGAATCCAGGAGCACTCATCCGCCCAACTCTTGGCTAGCGCACTTCTGTGGTGTCGCCGCGAAGTGCGTGGCAGGCTCGGCCGCTCTCCTGAGATCCTCCCAAGGTGCCAGGGCGACTAGTCTGCTTTTTCTCCCATGTCCTCATCTTGTTTGTAGTTTGCTCCGGGTCGAGAAAAAGCCCTGACGGTGATACAGCGCGATGCCGCAGGCGGCTGTAGTCTGGTCTGGTCTTCCCCCTCCAGCTGCTAGCTTGGTGGGGAGGATCCACCTGAATGATATGGGGAGTGGGGAAAACTTTGGGTTTTTTCTCTGTTAAGTTTGAGCTTTGTTTCCGTCTGTGCCTCAGAAGTCACCTGGGCTCCGCCGGACCCGACGATCTGCAAGGCCCCTTCCAGGCCCTAACCTCTGTGAGACTGGGAAAGCAGACCCACATCTAGTCGCACGTTCTTGCAGGTTGGGAAGCATTTCACACCGCTCAGCTTTAACTCTGAATTCAGACGAGCATTCAGGTATTTTCCTGGCTTCCAGCTGCAGATCGGCGCAGTTGTTTCTGTAGCTGGGCTCCTCGTCCAGCCTTTGCAAATCCTGGAAACGTGCCATAGTCCCGGGGAAACTACAGCGCTTCCACCCACAGGCCAAACGTAAAAGCAGCCTGCGTGGCATCTCGCTGCTTATTGTTAATTCACGTATTGTAACGCCGGCCACAGCGGTGCTCGCTGCCTTCTGTGCTGACATTGTTCCACCGCCGCTGCTAACGATGTGGCTCTGACATTGTGCTGACTGCGTGCCAGCCATCTGCTGAGATCGGCCGGGGTATTTCGCTCCCCGTGCTCTGGGGCGATGGGATCACTGGGGCATGATCGGGAGCACTTGACAGCCACAAGGGCTCAGCAGGGAATCTGGGATGTGGGCCAAGGCCGTCACAAAGACTGCCGGTTTATTATGGTTTCGTTTGCGTGTGGCTGCAGCGTGGTCATTACCCCAGTTGCGTTTCACCGGGGCCGAGGTTAAATCACGGCAGTTTCCCTTTGTTCTTCTTGTCCTTTAGAGGGAGAAACGTCCGCGTTTGCGCCCGTGGCAAGAGGCAGTCGCTTCGCGGTGTGCGGTGCGAGGGGCTTCCACGCGGAGTCGGTGGCGTTCGGTCGTCTCGCCCCGATCTGAGATGCTCGGATTTGGGATTTGGTCTCCTGCCTCAGCATTATCTTTCTCCATTATTGAGATCCTGGAGCGAACGGCTTACGCCATCTAATTCTTTCATTTAAACAAGCTGCTTCGCCCCCAGCGACACAGACCCCCATGTTCTGTAATGTTTTCTGAGGCGGGAAATTAGAGGTGAGCATTAAAACCGATTAACACCAGGCTTCTTGCTAAAGCAAAGAGCGCTTGGCTCGCACCAGCCATCTTGATGCACCCGGAGAGCTGCCCTCCGTGCCGGGGTAACTGGGACGAACACGACTCGCGAAGCAGGCAGGAGATGAGCAAAGTCTGGATTGCTTTCATCCAGCTCATCAATGCCGGCATTATTTAGGCATCTGAACAGCAGATGAATGTGTGGGCCTTTCCCGCTGCTTTTATACAAACCCTTTGTTCTTAATCAAAGGAGCTGACGTTAAATTAAAAATCGCTGGCAAGTCGTCGCTGGGACACGTGCTGCAAGAGGACAGAAGCTGGAGGATGGTCCTGACGCTGCCTCTTCCTTTGAGGTTTGCGAGTGCAAACAGCTCGAACACAACGCAAAAATATGCACCCGTGTAATATCGTCTTCCGACTTTTCAGGCAAATTCATATTCATGAGAGCAGTAACTAATCTTTCCTGCTCACATGTAGTCCCTCGTATTACTGCATGTGACAGCTTCGGTGAAACCTCCTTGGCTTAGGCTTGCGATGTTTCATTAGTTCTGTAACCGGGTGTCAGGGCTTTTGTCTATGGATAATCCCAGCCGCGCTGGTACGCCCCACGTTAAAGTATTTCAGTTTTTCTGTGCTAATTCCTGTTTCAAAGAAGAGAAAATGGTGACTGATTTCCTCGTTCAAATAAGTACCCGTCTGCATCGTCAAGCCCGCGAGTGGGAGAAAACGAAAAGGTGTCAGTAGGGTAAGTAGGTAACGTCATACATTGGGACGGAAATAACAGATGCTAATTGTAATAATGTTGTTTTTTGACTCATTACTTTATTTCTCAACTTTTCCCCTCCCCTCCTGTTCCAGATTTATGTTTCTGTGCGTGCATGACTGCGTCGAGGCGGTGTCCAGAGTTTCACCTAGGTGAGAAGGGAGAAGTAAAGAAAATACAGGAGTGGGGTGGGGAGAAAACCAGGAGAGGGGAAGAAAATGCAGCAAGACCAGATACGATTTGTATCATCAGCAGTTCTCCTTGGCAAGATTGCAATAAGAGATCAGGATGGCGCAAAGTTACTTACAAATCCAACCCCATTATTCATGTAGCCGAAGGAAGACAGCTCCTCGATGGGCACGAGGAGCCGTTTCTAGAATCGCTTATCTTCTAGACGGTAGGTAGCAGAAATTGTAGCAATTAGCAGCGGCGCCGTAATTAATATTTACCTCCCTCAGAGGCAGAAACCTCGCGCAGTGCAAAGACAATGACATATTCAGTGAACGTGAGATTTTGGTATGCTCTGCAGCGAAAATGACTCTATCTCCTGATAGAGATTTTTTGGAGACCAAGTTTACAATGACTCATGCAGACGGCGAGAGCCAAGAAGCTGATCTAGCGGCGCGTGTTGAAAGTCTCTCTCCATCTCCGGAAAGGATTCATGATGCTAGCTGTTATAAAAAGCTATTGTGTGGAGCCAAGGTCCAGCTCAGCTGGGAAAGGAGTCCTTCAGACGCTGTAACCCAATATAAAAGACGGCGCCGGCCAGCCCTTGCTCCGTGTCCCTGCCTCTTTACGGTCAAGCCGCTTGCAAAGATCCCGGGCGCTTCCCAACTAGGCTATCCAATCGTCGAGACTCCTGTGTACTAAAGGCGTTTTAAACGAAGTGCGTAGCTATGCTTTTGATAGATCGATGACCTAGAGGACAAGTCCTTTCAGCGCCTGTGATAAAACAGTGAAATCTGTCATAAATCTGCCCGGGAAACCCCCTCCGGTTTACGTTATAAAAAGAAAGAGGCCCATTATTAGCCTAGCTTGCAAAAGGGACTGGCAAGGGCGAGAGACAACTGAGTTGGTGAATAATGTTGTAGGAGGTGAAGAATAGATCTTGGAAACTCAACTTCCTAGTAAGGATCTGACAGAGACCACATGATCCTAAAAGCCCATTATGTGGTCCCTATAACCTGAATTAAACCATCTAAATGCAAAGGAGAGTCTCACCTGGGTAAATGGGAAGGCAGTGTTTGGTAAAGCGCGGTGACAAATGCTTCGGGGGTTTTAAAGGCAGTTTGTTTATGGGGAAGTAACCGAGAAATAGGAGCTCGCAAGCCGTTCTGCTGCCTCCGCGGAGTAAATTATCAGGGAGCTTGCACTCGGTGTTACTCGTGTTAGGGAAGTATCAACTTGCTATGATATATCTGCCTAGAAAAGCCATCCATAAAAGGGACACCTTATCAAGGATCAACTGAAAGGAAATAAATTGCCAAGATTTATTGATTATGGTGAAATGGAATTGACAGTCCGTAGTCTGTAACTCGGCTTCCTGTAACTGCTGGAAAAATTGTTACAATAAAAAAGTCAAATTACGGAGATGAAACATTGTGAACGCTTGCAGGGGGAATAACGTCTGAATGAAATACAAAAAACCTCAATGGACGGTTAGCATCGGGGACTTCGGTAAATGAGCAGGGGAAGCAGAGCTCCTGTCGAAGCTAGGTCGGAAAAGATAATGCCCTCATCTCCCCATACCGCCCTTCCCTTCGGTTATGTACACATATGCATTGCACGCGCTATTTGTAGCTCCCTTTGCAGAGCAGGGTCCTGATGAACCAGCTGAGGGCAACGGTCCGACAAGTGCATACTGGTCTTTGCTGGGCATACGGCCAAGGGGCCGCGTCTTCATGGAAATTGCTGCGCACAGCGAGAGGGAGGTCTTCTACCTACCTTGTCTTCGCCCCCAGTTTGGATGGTGCCCATCAGCACCCATGTAATGGCACGCCATTTCTTCCCTGGCTAATATAAAATGATACTTTTTTAAAAGTACTATTTAACACCTTATGATTCAGGGATAGTTGTACAATCCCGTTATACTACTAGGGATATAGCAAAGGAAAACCAGTGGGGTTGGAGTGCTGTGATAGCTCTGGTGGTCCAGGAGCTAACGAGGTGTAAGGGGTTTTCTCTGATATCCCTTATTGGACCCACTGTATAGTTGGAAGAGATGCTGGACAAACTTTCAGACACAAAATACTCACTTTGTGCCTGAAAACTCAAAGAAAGGAGCCAAGGAAGGGCATTTTGTGCCCAAGGTGTTGTCCGAGATCTCTCCCAACAGTTGGTTCAATAAAAGATATCAAGCTGTATAGTTGGGGGAGATGTTGGACAACCTCTTGGGCACAAAATCCCCTTCCTCAGCTCCCTTCTTTGGGTCTTCAGGCACGAAATGAGTACTTTGTGCCCAAAAACTTGTCCAACATCTCTTCCAACTATACAGTTGGTCTGATAAAAGGTATCGCAAAAAACCCCTGGTCCTCTGCTTGATCCAAGGTATTTGGGTAACACTGAATTGCCTGTGACATGGAGGGAAGGCAGGAGAGACGGTCAAGTGTCACCTGCGAGCCTGGATTTCAACAGACGTGTCTATGTGCTGTGTTCAGGTTGCAGACCTGGAAGTATGCCTGAAGCTCCTGGGTGGTGTGGGATCTTATCTTCACCTCAAGTTAAGTTGCAAATATTCCTTGGTAACTCCGGAGAGAAGCCTTCGAGCAGCAGTGATTTAGAAGAAAGAAACAAGCCACAAAGAGCTGGAACAATTGTTAAGAATAAACACTTAAAATCCCCTGGAAAGGTCTAGCGAGGCCAAGCAAGCTCGGCTGTGTTGCGGCATCTCCACCGCTGTCTTCCAGTCTCTTTCCCGTCCGTTAAACGTCCAGCATTAGCAGCAGGAGCCACGTACTGTTTACTTAAAATGCACTTTCCTGAAGATGCCATTAGACCAGATTGGGCCCAGTGGAAGAAATAACCTAGCTGCATCAAATCCATTTTTAAGACAGTCTCAACATTATCCAGGCTCTAGACACAATGGTTGTGTAACTTGGCTGCCGGATCACGCGCCGTCCTCTCTCGTGCCCCTCCAGCTGAATTGTCTGTTTAATTTGCAGGCTCTGCAAGGCCGGGGCAAGGGGCAGGGGTGGGATAACTGGGTATCCACTGGCCAGAGGGAGGGTGTGTGGGAGCCTTTACTGCTGCGTTGTCGCCAGGGCGCTTGCCCAGCACTGCGGAGATCTGGGTTCTAGTTCCTGGACCTCGGAGGCAAGCTGTAACGACAGGGCGGTCGGACAAAAGCAGGGAACCGGCATCAGGTCTTTGTGCAGGAGGAGGAGGGTTCAAGTCTAACCCCAGGAGAGAGTTCATGGCTGTGAATCCCACGGGGAGGCAGACATCCAGCAGCGAGGGCTGCAGCTCCATCTTTCTTCTTCCCCGCGGTGCTTCCTACCAGCTCTCATCGGCAGCTCTGCCTCCAGCTAGGAAGCTGTTGTGCATCCCACGGTCGGGCTCCTAACCGGCCCCAGGCCTGGAGCAGGAAGCCCAGCCCAGGTGGAGGGGTCTACTAGGAGCCAAGGTGCCTGGAGGTTAGGCAGTGTGGGGCCTACGCGCTCTTCTCAGTCCAGCCCCATGCCTCGTGGGCACCGTCTGTCCGGCGCAGCGTACCAGCTGCATGCGCAGCCCAGGCCATCGGCCAAACCCTGCACGCTGTCCAGCAGACTCGGTGGCGTTGCACCTCCTTCCCCCAGCTCCTTTCGGCTGGGCATTTGAACCTTGCATTATCCAACGTGCTTGGGCTCCTTGCAGCAGGGGGTCGAGGAAAGCCTGCGCTAACTCCTCAGTCCTAAACCCTCTGCATAAGCATGAATAGAAAGGAGAGTTAAACACATCAGCTGCACGGGCTAATGCCGGAGCACAGACCAATTTCACAGAAGGCTGATTGGATGGCGTGCGGTCGACATTGTACCGTGCGCGCTAGTCTATCCGGAGAGCTGGCGCAGAGGAAGTGGCTCCACGTATGAGTTGTTTATATTCTGTGTATGTGGCGAGAGCAGGTATTCGAGTGGCGAAGTCTGCTCCATAAGACTGATTTGTTGCTGCTGTGCCTCGTTAATCAAATCTTACTACAAGAAAGTCTAATGCAGCTGCTTGCAGGTCATTGTGGGAAGGATTGTAAGTATGCAGCCAGTCTTGAAAGGGAGAGAGAACATGGCCATAAGTCTTTCTAGTAGCAGACATCTCTGCAATGAGCTGTAGCTGGCATTTTCTAGGACCTTTCCATAATCTTTGGTTCAGGGGTAAGGATTTTTTCACGAAGATGACTGGAGTTTAGGGAGAACCGGGGGGGGAGAGGGTGCCTGTCAGCATGAATCGTTCGTGCCAGCGTTGGAAACTGCTCTTAGGCAGAAGAGAGAAAAACCTCATCTAGAGACTGGAAAATGCTAGTCTGCAGGTCCGGGGAGACGATGCCTACAGAACGGGAAGGAAGCGATAGAAGGAAATTATTTTTATTTCTGTTGAAATGCCTGCTCTTGACTTGCGTGAAACAGTTCAGTGCACGGACTGTGTATGAATAGAGATTATGGAAAGCATCCTCTGCTAAAGAGAAATATTCACCATCTTTTGTAATTCCTCTGCAAATAACGTGTAAAACCAGCCCATTCGGAGAGCAGGCAGAGTCTTTGGGAGCGATCGAGTTCCCTTCTTGCTTCTGCTTCCAAACCTCTCATCCCCCTACCGGTGAAATTTAATTTGAGACGGTCATTAGTGAGACTGCTAATGAAGCAAATTCCTAATGTAACCATGCCGTTCTGTGCCTTGTCAGATGTGTCCTGCAAATCATTTCTTAACGGGGAGCTTAGGACATGGGGTTGCTTGTAGGCATCATGGGGAAGGCGGTTATTTCCCTTATTAAATCGAATAGATCTGTTTTGCGGAGTTTTTTTAAATTCACTTTATTTCGGAGTTGTGAAAG
Organism: Alligator mississippiensis; assembly: GCF_030867095.1. Classification (NCBI taxonomy): domain Eukaryota; kingdom Metazoa; phylum Chordata; order Crocodylia; family Alligatoridae; genus Alligator; species Alligator mississippiensis. Next base: position 1,558,494 of record NC_081829.1, on the reverse strand, counting down.
TTAAGGGCTGTCAGTGCTGGAAATTGAAATCCTCTCCATATGCCAGGTTTTAAATAGCTAGATAGAAACAAGTTTACACAGGCTGATTTTCCTCATCTCAAACTTGCATCGACTCCACTGTTCAGACAAGAACAGATTTTACCTTCCCCACTTAGAGGGGAGATTTCTGCTTGTTATTAATGAAGAGAATCTCCTCGGCTTGTCTGTAAAAGAAATCATTGCTCAGGTAAAGGGCTCACGTAATAATGAGCCTCCATAAGCTACAGGGAAAAAAATGGAGTCCGTGCTAAATAAATGACACGCTTTTTTTGCACTTTATCGATATTCATGTATTTAGAGTGAAACTCACTCCCGTCCCGGGGGCCGACATGAGGTCTGCACATCTCTTAAAATCTGTTCGAGGGCTGCAAATGAGCCTTCACTTGTGCATAAGCCTTTGCGCAGAGGAGGGTTTCACTCCCTGTACAATTTGCATGCATACATGCATTTGCTAGCAAGGTGCTTTCTGTGAGGAACAGGCCTTCAGGTAACTGCACTCCAAATAATTGGATTGAATTTAGATGAAAAATCATTGTTTGTCTGAAGATGCTTTAAACTGATATGCCTTAAAGAAAGGAAGCTACAGTTCGGTTTGCCTGCGACGCGTTCAAACGACTGTCAAGAAGGAATAAAATTACAGTGTTATTATTCTGTGACCCACTATGGGTCTCTTCTTTAGCTCGAACAAGATGATTAGGTATCAGTGGGCACAACGATTCCCACGTTTTGGCTTTTTTTTTTCCCTTGCATGAAGATATGCCTTTGAGCATTGGAGGGCAATCGGACAGAGCCCCATGCTATGGGGTAGCTGGTGTATTAGCATACGATGGCCCGTGGCTATTGATTTAATGAAGGTGACAGGTCCTTCAGATCAGCGTGCCGCTGAGATTAGGTAGCAGCTCATGCAGTCTGCAATGGTGCAAGTCTGGAAGTGCTGGAGCGGCGCTAGTGAGCTCGGGGAGAAAGAGCAGCCCAGCGTGGCCAGGTACGGACATGCGAATCCGGGGCTGGGGGATGCCAGCACTCCCACGGCCTCTGTGTCTGCCTTAAAAATCAAGATTTCCCAAAAGAGAGGAAGCCAGGTAAATACAGTAAATAAGCCGGGGTAAAGTCTGCATATGCACGGGTGGAAGTCTGAAAGGGGCCGATAAAGGCTGAAAAGGGCCATTTGCATGATGGTGGCTTGAAATCAGTCCTGTGACAATAAGCGGCAGCCAGCAGCGTTTAACCTCACGTTGAGCGGCTGAACAGACCTTTTTAAAGGGAAAAATAATAGGAGCGGGCCCAGAGACGAGTAGGTCAGGGAGGTCACGCTTGAGTTAGCAGGAGCTCCGTGCGGAGGCCTGTCTCCTCGCCCGGGAGCAGGATCGCGCTACCCTGCCAAAGTCTCAGATGGCTTTTTGGAAGCTGCCGAGCCGAAAGGAAGGTCAAGACACTGGGTGCAAGACCAGGGATGAACGAGTCTCGTCTCCCGAGCTGTTTCATAGCCTAGGTGAAAGAGAAATGTGGAGGGGGAGGTGATGAGGGCAGCACGGCGTGGCTCTTGGCCCTCCTGACTTTGGGAACGGAGGGAGGGATGGCCGGCCCGAGCCCCGCAATACCTTTTTACTGCGTGGATCATTTCGCAGCAGCCACTTCAAGCTCATCAGAGCTTCGAGCGAGCATCTGCTACGGGGTTTCATGCAACAGCTAGAGCTGGACTCCTCCGCCATCGTCTGCGAAGTCCATTTGCTTGGGCTCTAACCGGCCTAACGACCGAACGTGCAAACGCCTTGCTCCACCGTTGTTCACTGAAACACAGATCGGGGCTTCCCAGGGCAGGAGGGAGCATCGTCCTGGAGAAGAGGGGCGTTGTGCGGCCCCAGGCCTACCCACCGCTTTGCTGTCTGGAGGCTTCAGAGGAAGGGCCACCCCTCTGGGTCTGCTCAGGGGAAAGGACTTGCATTATGGTGCGGTTCACAGCCCTTTCCATGCGGTGTCTGAGCAGCACGGAAACCCTTTCCGAGGGGCATGTGTGCATGGGGGGTGTCAGCGGCACACCAGGCTGTGAGCACAGCAGTGTACTCCCAAGCCGTCCATGCACGGGTGAGACACGAGGCTTTTGCAGAGCCTGTGGCTCTCCTCTCTTATCCCAAGCCTTTCCCATGCACTGCCCTAAGATCTGCCGCGTGTCACCTGCCCCTGGCTTGGCCACATGGCTCTTGGGTGCATCCGTGCGCTGACAGATGCTGGGGACCTTGCAGGCGAAGCAAAGCATGAAGCGAGCAAAGCCGCTTCATCCTGCAGGAGAATTACCGCTGTTGTTCCAGAGGAGGAAAATTCCTGATCGAAGAAACATGTCGGGGTTAATTGCTCTTTAAAAAGTGATCACTAATTGCTTCTTCCTTCACGCTGAGCTTGTTGCTCATGCAAAAGCAGAGCTTGGAAGGATCTCTCCGTGGACCCGGACACGATTACAGACCAGCGGAGCAGCGCGCCCAGGGTGAACATCTGCATGACCCGCTCGCACAGCGCGGTTGATGGGACAGTGTGCTCGTGGCCTGAGGCAGCTCTCGGGACAGCTTACGGTGAAGTAAAGCAAACAGACGTGCAGCGCGGGGTGCAAGCAGCCTCCCTTTTGCTTGGTGCTGGACACACGGCCTCACAAAATCGGGCTCTGATTTAACGCCCGTGAGAAATTGGATATTGCTGAGATGGCTCCACCGACCCGCCGAGGGTCCACAGACCGTCCTAGCCCTGCTTCTGCATTCCCTGCAGGACTCAACAAGGGGATGGTGATTGCCACTAGTTTGCCTTTGCAGCCTTGTATAAGCAATAGCCTTCGGTCTGAAGCACGATTAGGGGCCAGTTCCAAAAACCTATTGGAAAAATGGGGTTTAACTTCAGGGATAGTAGGCCGCCGACATGCTTCTTTTCTGTGCTTGCTGGTTGCACCCAGCGAGCTAAACCCATAGCTAAAATGGGATGTAAAGGATGCAAAAGCAGATGAAACGAGAGACGCACCTATTCCAGTATAGCTGTTCTTCCCACCCCGCTGGCCCCGAGTCTGCTGTGATCCCATCAGGGTATTTATTAGTAATAGTATTGACTCTTGCAAACCGGAGTCCTTCCTCAAAGAGCTCCCCCAGTACGGTAAGTAGATATTTGGGGGGTGGGGGGTAGCAGTTGCTCAGAAAAGGGAAGTTTCCTGGGTTGGGAGCGTTCCTGGTAGTGGAGGGGCCTCGGGGTCAGCCCGTTGTTGCTCTTGGCCCAGTTCAGACTTGAGGGTTTTTATTCAGTCTCCTTAAATCTCCCTACCTATTTTAAAGGGAAAAGGGCATTTTTTTCTTCACGTCATACCGTGCCCAGAAACCCAGAGGCGGGTGTATTAGTGATCCACATCATGTTGGTTCCTGTTGGCACCAAGGCATCGGATAGGTACAAAGCTATTTCGATTTTCTTCGGTTTCCTCCATCTGGCGGTGGTATTTTGTGCGTGCATATCGAGACACTCTGCCGCGCTCGCGTGCTTTTAAAGTCTACAAATATAAGAGGGGAAAGATAAATCTTTTCCTTAATTGTCATTGAGCAAATAACAAACGTAGGGTAAAAAAATAAATGACTTGTCTTCTCCAGCGACAAAGCCGTGAGAAGCCATGAGACGCGAGCGCACTTCTCCCACCAAGGGCTTATTCCTTTGGTGACGTGTTTGAAGAAAGTATTACAGAACATTAAACAAAATGTGTCTCTGAATCCACGATTAAATAAGCTTCATGTTCTGTCGGCACGCGAGAGCAATGGATTATTTGATTTTGCTGAAATTGAGCAGGTCATTGAATAAAATATTCTTTCATGGCTTCATCGGTATCATCTCGCAAACCCCTTCTTCTTATCTTGGTTTGCAAATGGAAGCAGAGTTTGTGAAGACAAAAAACAGGACCTCGGTGACCTCTTTCAATTTGACCATATTGCTTGAGAAGTTGCACTTGAGCCATCTGTCAAATAATACAGTCATGCTTCCTGCCCTAGCAAACCTAGACCTCCTCCCAGCACTAGCTCCCTCTCGGAAGAAGGAGATGATAATATCTAACTTGAAGAGGTGTCGTGAAGCTTTGCTTAATGTCGATGAAGAGCTTTGAAATTTATGGCACCTTTTCTCTGAAGTTCATGGTTTTATTATCATTAGTTACTAGCCAGCTGTCTGCAGTACCAGAAGACTGTCGGCATTCAGGGTACGGCTAACCACATCCTCCTTCCTTTTGAAAGAAGCCAGCAAGGCAGCCCCCGAGATCCCGAACCTCTTTAAACCAAGGCAAAAAATGTACCGAGGGCAAATGTTTTATAAGTGTTTAAGTCAGTCGGTGGAAGCTGTGAAATGACAGGCGCGCAATGTTTAAAGTGCATCTTATTTTTTGGCTGAAACAGTTTGGGCTCGGGGTGGACCATCGAGGGGCTGCCTCCCTGTTATCTCTTTTAGCAACACTGACCGTTCAGGAAGGAAACCATCTCCGATCCGCAGGATCCAGCAGCCGAAGGAATCGAGGGGCTGAGAAAAATGTAAAAGCTTTGAAGCTTGTTACCCATTTACCACCTGACCCAGAGACCCAGATTTTCTCTTGCTATTTTAATTTGTCTGTAAGAGCAATGAAATAACTAGTTCTTGCCTGATTTGACGTTCAGTTTTGAAGGACAGCAGCATCTTTGCTATGCTGGTCCATTATGACCCTTTAAAGACCCGTTCACTGCATCAAGCTTGTAGTTTTGTCTTTCCCAGTCGTTGTGGTCCCCTGAAAACCCCCCAGGTACTTTGCACCAAGGGTCCCTGACCCACAGTGGGGTCTTTGGGAGTGAGCTCTAAGACTCAGTCCTGATAACAGCTATTCAAACACAGCCCTAGAGGAACCATGGCAAGCTCTTCATCTGCAGTGAATTATAACTTTATTTAGCCTAACAGCGTCGTTCATGTGTTTGCAAATCACACTCGGGGGTTGAATGTACCTTGCACGTACTTGTGCAACGCTCTGCCTCTGTCAGTAGTGACTTTGTGTCTCAATTAGAAGAGAATGCAAGCTGCTAAATGAGCGCGTTCGTGCGGCGTTAATGTGTCACGGCCGCGTACCTTGCTCAAAGCAATGCGGAGGTGTTAATCATAACGGGAAGCTCCCACCCCACCCATCAAACCCAGCGACTTCGAGATACTGTCAAAGAAAAATGCAGAAGGAATGAGGAGTCTTTGGGGGCCAGCGCTTTTAATTATGTGCATGCAATGTTTTATACTGTCTTCAGAGTGAGCTTTTCCTTTCTTCTCCCCTCTTTCTCGTCATTTTTTCTGCCATGTGCAAGGGGGGAAAAGCTGCTTCAGAATTGCTCCTGCTTCAAAGCGGCTCAGCAAGACTAGGGCCTAGGTTAGCGACTCTGCCGTGCTCGGGAGACGGCGGTTCGAGTCTTAACGCCGCCCGTTCAGCGAGGGATGGCAAATGAGGGATGCGCCATGCTCCTGGATCACAGTGCACAAGCGGAGGCTTCTTGCTTGGGGCAGCTGCCCCCAGGGCGGTGGGACCGAAGTCACAAGCGTGCACACGTGCCACGAGATCGCCAGCGTCGTTAGAGGAGAGCGGCTTTCAGTAGGTGCCGTGCATTGTTGCCCCAGTGGGGTTCGTTAAAGAAACGGGCCAAAGGGCATAACGAGGAAGTTGAGAGCATTGTTTTAAAATGTCAGGTTCTCAATGAAGACGTCCTAATGAACGCTCTTTTATTTAATTCCTGGATTCGAAAAGAGGCCTATCTCCCTTCATCCCCAGTTAACCCGGGTTCTCTCTGATAACGTTTCGGTGTCATCGAATTAGCTCCGCGAAGGGTGTAGCGCATATAAAGCGCGGCTCCGCTCCCCATTGATTGAAATCACTATCTGTGAAGGGAGATAGAAAATATTAATAACTGGACTCTGGCAGGAAAAGGCGGCGTGTACGATATTTCCTTGATATCACCGGGTCCTCTCTTCCTATTGAAAATGAAATGATCGCCGTTTGAATACCACGCAGAGAATGGCATGTCGCAGGTTTAATTTTGCCTTGCTGCAATAGACTCTTAAGTGGAGCGCGCATTAAAAATACAAATACAATCGAGTCCTTTTATGAACTGAAATGGTTTCATGGCACCGCTCTTGCAGGTATCCATCCCCGGCTCTCGGGTTTTGCTGTTTGTTGGAGCCGACGGACCGTTCGGCGTTGTGCTCGGCAGCGAGGAAGACGTCGTTCCACCGGTCCCGTTATGTATTTTTGAGACGTAGAAGCTAATTAAGAAATTATTTTGGCACTTGAGGCAGCTGCGAAATAAATATAATTTTTTAACTGAGAGGCTTTGTCTGTTATGAGAGCATTTGTGTGTGTGTTACGTCTCGGGGATGGGAGTCAGATTGACAAATAATGTGTAGAACCAGATATTTATGTTATTGCTCTTAGAAATACAAGAAAATTTGTTTCTATGGTGCAGGAGGCACCTCCGCTTGTGCAGACTGATTTTCTTCCTGCCGCGTGATGAAACTCTGGCAAAACACGGTTTGATGGAAAGTAATAAATTCTAATAGTTTATTTTATAACTGTCAAAGAAGAAAAGAGGTTCATAAAAATACGTTTTGAAGAACCCCGGGTAGGTAAAAAGCTGCCGTGCTCGAGTTTTAAGTAAGGAATGCAAACTTTTACGGCCTGGCCTAAGGTAAGCTTTTCCCATCAATGTTCAGGCTGCGCGGTGGCATGCTGCTTATGTTTCAAACATAATGGTCCCATTTCTAGCCCAAACATCCTATATATTTAAATTGCAGCTTCTAAACTTTTTTCCATTTATCCAGAATCATTTTTTAGCAAGCTTGCCATGGGGCTGGAAGCTGCAGCCTGGTCCTTAATGCAGAGTCTAAGCAATCCTGCGGTAGTGACATTTCCTATTTTAACCATGCCGTGATCTGGACACTGAGAAGCTGCCATCGTGATTCAAGGCTGAGAGAGAATTTATGTCTTTTATTAAAATTCTTGATCTTGGGGAAGGGAACTTTGCTGTAACTCCAGTGCACGCGCCGGTGGGGATTTATGATTTTGTTTAATACACATAAAGAGGGAAGAAACAGGGGGAGAGAATTTGTAATGGGCTCCCCGTGGGCTGGGGAAGGTAGCATCTCGAGCAAACAAAAAAAAGGCTGAGCGGTTTGGAAGAGGTTACAAAGCTTTTCTTCCTTTAACTTCTCCCGGGGCTGGCACAAATAATACAATTAACCTTTGGCACAAATAATACAATTAACAAAATGTGCTGGGGGCACTGTCGCTGCTGCCTCTCCCCGGGGACCAGACAGGTGTAACGTTCCCCAGCACCGGCGATTAATGAGTGAGACCTGGAGGACCCTCGCGGGGCTCGAGCAGCAGTTTGGCGGCCCCCACAAACGGCGCGGGGGGAGCGCGCAGGCGGTGGGCGCTGCGCTCGGCCGAGGCCCTTCTCCTCCCAGACCACAAATGCACGGCAAGGTTTTGCAGCCGAAACTTTTGTCGGCTCAGAGATGCCATCGTTGCCCGGGGACCAGCACGCGTCTTAGCACCTACTGCATGTTCTCGACACAGTCAACGAAGCCTTTTCCTTTATTCTACATTTGGCCAGCTGTACAGCGGCACTTTAAAAGGGACGGGGCATCGTCCGCTTGCGTAGAGGTGTGGTCCCTTCCACACTGAGAGGGCACGGGGAGGGGTGAAACGCCGAATGCAAGTATGTCCATAAAACAAGATGTTCATGGGCCCCCATGGAAGGGGCACGCGGGGTCAGAAGGAGGCATTGACGGAGCCAGAAGGAGCGAGGGACGGCTGTTTTAGGGACTGGAGGAAGTAACTGGGTATGCGGGAAGCCGGTTAGTCAAGTGAGACATCTGGGTGAGAGTTTTAGCGGTGTGGGCAGAAGGAAATACAAACTTTCTCTGTGATTTGGGCAATGTGTCAGTGAAGAAATATCTCCTGGCCGTGTTTTGCTTGTGCCTGGCTCTGTCCGTTGGCTCCGCGCTCACATACCAGTTGCATCTGAGAGCTAATGCAAAAGGGACTTTGTCTGTGGTCCGTACCCACGCCGGGCTGAAGGGCTGCCTGGGCCTTCAGCTCTTCCTTCTGCATGGGAGCTGGTGCCCCTCCGCCTGTTTGCACCAAGCCAGAACTACTGATCCATAGTCTTGAACCAGTGACACGAACCACTGAACTATTTGCAGAGCTGGTCACAATCCCATAACTCTCAGGAAATAAATATGCCCCCCATCGTGCTGTGGGCATCCCCTGGCATCCCCCACTCCATGCGCTATGGGCATCCTCCGCTGCAGGAGCACAACCTGTGCTTGCGGCGTAGCTCTCCCGCTCCTTTACAGGGACACAGGCGTTTGGAAAGCATCTCACCTAATTCATGCCGATGCCCAGGATGTGGCAGTCATTTTAATTATATTGTGTCAATGAGCGTATTGCAAATAAATATCAAACCTCTCTAACAACTGTAATTAGCTTCTGCACTGTAATAAGTATGGGAAATAGAGGCTTCTTAATTTCCAAAGCATAAAACAGTTTTATTTGACTTTATTCATGCAAATCATCCTCTCTGGAGCCAACTAATTCTGCTTGATTTGTCTGGTGACTGCTTCCTTCATCCACTTTGGAGATGTTTACGTGCCAATTACTGCACCTCTTCCTTGTGAGGCCAGCGCCGATGGCCTCGGTTAATGCTCCGTTCCCATTACATTTCGGAGTTCGCTGCCAGCGTGCCTGCCGTCTCGGCGTGTGTACATTGATCCGATGCCAAGCCGCTCGCAGCTATTGGCTTTGTGACACTGCCTTGTCAAACGGCTGGCCCGTTTGCGAGAAAATGACCCAGCTCCCGGAGGCCCTTGCGCTTCATTCACGTGCATTGGTTTTCTTCACTGATGGGTTGCAGATGCAGAATCCGCTCCCCGGGCTGAATCAGACCTGGCGTCCGCTCCTTGGATTTCCTTCCCTTCGGTCTGTTCCTCGCTAGACGCCCGTGGCATTTTTCTCTGCCGCTCAGAAGCCAACTCTGCGCTCCGGTTTTGCCGCCCGGCGGGAGGCTGGCGCGCGAGAGGGGTACGTCGCACTTCTGTCTCGGAGACGAGGCACATCCATCCAGGACCTCGCTTACACGCGCTGATGACTTCTGTTTGAGCAACACGGCGGCGAACGGCGAAGGGAAGGAAGCGTGCTCCTACTACGCGAAGGCCAAGGGAGCGGCGTGCGAGCCGGATGCTGACGTACCCATTTCTCTACATACCCACATCCAGATGTTAAAAGCACATCTCCCAGCTGTTGTGAAAATGGGAGCTTGTTTTAGGGACGGTGGGAAGGAAGATACTTTGGGAGTATTATTGGGTTGAAAATCTGTCTGTGCGGGCATCCCAGACCTCCTGGGGCTGCAGTCATTTCTTTTTCTGGGTCTCCAGTGGATTTACCGTCTTGGGTAGGACAAGTTACTGGCTGCGGTTGGCTAATAATGTGCCACATTGGCAATGAAGCTGTACTCGTGTCTGGAAAGTGTTTTGTGAGAAAAGGTTGGGGAGAAGTGTAGGAAAACGAAACGATTTATTAAAAAATTAAACAAAAAAAGAAGAGAAATCCAGAGTCGTACGCTGCAGAGAGAATCCCCCACCCCCAACCTACATTTGATTTAGATTACTTCACACCTGGTTTTGGTGCCCAGGGCAATTGGCAAGAGCTTCCTGATCCGGAGAGATTTACAAGACCAAAGTCAGTTTAATTTCCAGTGTTTCAAATTGTTTTCACTTTTGGGTTGTAGAAAAAAATAAATGTATAATGACAGAAACCTCCCTGATTTATGGAGCTCCCCGTCCCCTTCCCCCACATCCTCGTGCACCTGGGCCCATCGGAGATTTATTTCCGCGTTGCCATTGAGGTGATATATGTTTAGCTGCTCGTGGGCTAGATCCTAAGGGATTGTGCGGATGAAAGAAATGTTCTCACCCAAAGGACAAGGGAAACCAAATCAGACTGTGGCTTGCGGGCCTGAGTCCATCTTTAGATAGGGCCCGATTCCTGACCCGGGGATTTCCAGCGTGGATGGCTGCTCCGTCTCCCCTTTCCTGGGTTTTTCTCCTATGCACCTACCGTAGAGAACGTGTTAGTTAAGCGCCCCGCAATAGCCACATGGAAATAACACTCATCGCCCACTGTTGCTTTTGGTGTCTCGTTGATGTAGAGCTCAGTGAAGAAGAGCGACACCAGGTTTATTCCTAGGGGCATGCACCGTGGGGACTGTCCTACAAGCGCTTCTTCAGGGAGGAGGAAGTTTGCAAGAGGGCACCGCCAAACAAACTGGCCCCCCGTAGCAACACGGACCCTACGGCCCTTGGGTCTGGCTTGCGGTGCTTTCAGCGGTGGAGGCCGAGTAGGAAGGACACCCTTTTCGCTGCTGCAGGGCTTGCAAGCAACAGGAGTCCGTGCATGACCCAAATGCACACCCATGCTGCTGCACTGATGACGACGTGCCCTCGACTGAGACCCTGCGTGGCGATGAGTGCAGGGAATACGCTTAGAGAGGCAATGACTTCCAAATGGTTGTAAGATATTGTGTTTCCAGCCACGCTGCAGCCCCAAGACATTTCCAGGGGGAGAATCCTGCCTGCTCGCATGTACAAGGACACTTGTCTTTCTTGAAGCCATTGCTTCGTAGAGGTCCAAGACACTAAAAGCATCGTGGTTGCCTTAGTAACTGCTTCATGGATGTGTATTTTGTTAATAGGGAATAAATAAGTTCATACGCATGCATGAGCATTGGAGCACGTTAGACATTACGGCTGCTTGTTCGTTGGCGTCTGCAGGCGAGACTTGCAAAAAGGACGAGTGGTCCGGGCGTCCCGTTTCTGGATGCGCGTTGTGAGTCACCTCGCAGGGTGTGATCTCGGCTCCAGAGCTTGGCTGTCTTTGGCCTCTTTTGGGGTTTCCTGTTGTTTCATTGAGGTGCAGCTGAGCAGAGGCCCTGCGCATGGACAGAGAGGGAGAGGCAGACAAGCCGGAGCCCTGGAAGCAAGGGGCACACGGTGCTGCTCAGCTGGGCTCTTGGAGCCAGTCCTTCAACCTGCCGCTGGGTCTGTTGGATGCTCTTGCATTTGCACTGTTGCATTAGTGGTTGCCTTCTCACTGGAGAGGAGAAGGGAGCGCTTTCAACCTCAGACTGCAGAGAGTAACCATTGGGTGACTTAGGAGCACCAGCTCCAGACTAATGGGGATCTGTGTGTGTGTATGTGTGTGCTGTCCATTTGCTTGCGAACAAGGGACATGCAATAGTTGGAAGCGACTTCCAAAATACAAACCCACGTGTGGCTCGTTGGCTGGGTTGCACCCTTTTCTTTCATAGGTTTCATAGACTTCATAGACATTCGGGCTGGAAGGGACCTTGGAAGATCATCGAGTCCAGCCCCCCGCCCCAGGGGCAGGAAGTCAGCTGGGGTCACAGGATCCCAGCAAGATAAACATCCACATTTCTCTTGAAGGTGTTCAAATTTCCATTTACTGAGTTGAATCCTGGCCAAACACTCTCCTGTGCTGCTGTATGCAGAGTCTAGCGGGGTTTGTTGTCTGAGAAAATGCATATTCAAATGCTCTCCACTACCCTGAAGAAAGGCCCTTCCTTGGTACGGCACGTGCGCCCTTCGTAGCTGTGATGTGACTTTTGAGCTCTTTGTATTTGCCGTAGTCGAGACGTGCCACCTTGCCAGCGCCTGACCGCCGCGTGTCGGCGTTGGGAGCTGACGTCGCAGGCTGCCTGCAGGACTCAGGAAAGTACCTGTGACGCTTTGTGGGAATCTGAAATTTCCTGCCTGATTTGCAGACCACAAAATGCCCAAGGGGAGCTGTCACTCGCTCAGGCTTGGCGATGCTGTGTGATGGGATGTGCTTTATTTCTCTTCCATTGATCCTGTCATTTTTCTTCCTCTTTTTCCCCCCCCCCATCACTTTTTTAAAAGGATTTTGTGGCGAGTTCCTACTAAAAAGTGTGCGTGCGTGCGTGAAGGTGCGATCCTGCAAGCGACATCAGTTCCTCTCTCGGTAAAACAAAAGGCGGTCGCGCACGTGGTGACAGCGAGACCTCGCGCAGTCGAGCGTGTTTGGAAAAGCACCTTCCAGTGGTTTCGCGGCGCACGTGGCCGGCGGGTGCCCTCTGGACTGTAACGCTCCCGTTTGGCTCCCCTCGCATTTTCATGCAGTGCCAAGTCCGGGTGGAAACCCTCAGTCAGGCCACTGGGATGTTTTCCAGTGTTTTGACCAGGATTTCTGGTAATCTGATTTTTATGTTAAATAAAATAAACCCGGCCCCCATCGTTCAGGCTTTTGTATCCTGGAGGCTAGGCTGCTGCAGCGCGCTGTGTGTGGAGCTGCCCGTCTGGAAGCTGCGCCCGGGGCAGGCTGCAGCCTTGCTTTCTGCCGGAGGTGGGTTGCCAGGACCGTATAACACCCGCGCCTCCAGCCTGCGCCGGCTGCCAGTAGCTTTCTGGGTGCCGTGTGAGGTGCTGGTCTTGCCTAAAAAGCCCTAAATGGCCTCGGTCCTGCATACCTGAGCAATCCTCTTCTCCTTTGTGCTCCATCATGATCCCTAAGGTCAGCGGAGAGCAACCTACTGCAAGTGCCAAGTTCACTCGGGAAAAGTACATGGGAGGTCGTTCTCAGCAGCTCAGGGACTTCCTCTCCCGCGAGCCCAAGCCCTGACATCGGGAAGCATTGTAAGACCTTCTTAGGGCCGGCGTTTTGCAGGTGGGGTTAAGTTTTGTGGGGTGCTTTTATCATTTATTGCATCTTGGTTTTTATTGCAAGCCTCCCTGAGTCCTTTTTTGAAGGGTGGCATAGAAATCCAATCAACCGAGTCTGAGCGGTCGTTCACAAAGCATGCGACTGTTGGGGTAGCGGTCGGAGAGACGGCTTTTGGGAGGGACGATGGTTGAGTTTGTCCATGCCTTTCCGTTGTGACCTGTGGTTTGCCCAGGAGGCCTGGATTTGCTTGCAGGAGGGTTAGCGTGTCTCACCTTGGTCCCCTAAGGACACACACGTTGCATTGGCACTTCTCTGCGTGGCACACTTCAGGGCTGACGCATCACCCAGCGGCCTCCAAATGCCCACAGGTTCACCAGCCTCTGAACTGGCCTGTCTCTGGTGGAAATCGCTTGACTGAGGGCACGCACTTAGCAGTAATGCACTTTTTGTAAAGATGATCAATCAGGGGTGCCCATAATGATCTGCCAGTAGCTAGGGTGAGCGAGAGAGTTGGGCCATAAATCCATGTGAATTTATATTCTCGCCGGATCTGTACCATTACTTTACCTCTTGTTAGAGCCAAACAGCTGCCTTTGTGTTTCGCCAGCCTCTGTTCGGCAGGATATACGAGCGTTTGTATGCTCTGGCTGTTGTAACAGTGCCCTTGTAATGCATCCGTGTTGTACATCCTTAGGGCACCTGTGCTATTCAGAGCAATTCCCCCGCCGCCACTCTCATTTGCTAACGGGCTCCGTTCCCCGTCTGATGCATGTAGCTGCGTCTGCAGTTTGCTGAAGTTGGGTGTTTACCTCGGCTTTAACCTGTGGCAAAAGTTTTAAACTGCTGGTTTTGATTAAAATACCTCCTGATTTTTCTCCTTGGGTAAGTATTAGATTGAAGCAATCCCCTAGTCCCCCAGGTTCGGCTTCCTTTCTTCCTTATTTTTTTAACATGCAAGATCTACACTAGCACGCTACCAGCTATTTCCTGATCAATGGCAGTTCCCACACCAGTTGTTTCGCGAGCCGCACCGTTAGCCGAAAAATCAGAGCCAACCGATTGAGTGGCCGGGGCACGTTGCATGACTGTGACTTGTCCTGAGCGTCCTCGAGACTCTTCTAACCGCTGGAGAACATTTTCCGATTTGTAGCGGTGCTTCTTTGAACGCACCGCAGCCTGTCTTTGATCCAGGTCTGCAGGTAGTTTGTTTGACAAATATTGCAGTCGCTGGAAAATACAACGTTGGCGGGAGACTGAACGCGACTCAAGCCATCGAGTCCACCTCCTGCTCGAGGCAGGATCACCTCTGTCTAAACCAGCCTACGCAAGCGCTCGTCTAACCTATTCGTAACACTGCATGACCTACCCTCGGGCAGAGCCACCGGGCACAGCGTCTCAAAACATCAAACACCCTCATTTGGCCGAGGTAAAGCGGGTGCTGCCAGTGTTGTGCCACTGCAAGGGCAGGGAGGAGTTGATAAAACATGATTTGGAGAGCCGAGGCAGAGGGCCGTGCCCCAGGCTGCAGAAGATGGTAAAACCCCCCGAGGTCCGTGCTGATCTGTTCATGATCCCAAACGTGGCGTCACCTTGTAACGAGACGGCACCAGTTGCTCGAGGAGTTTGCACTCAATGCTATTTCTACCTGTGGGATCTCTGTGGGACTGAAGTGGAGAGAGAGAGGCTGAAGTGGGTGCAAACCTATCTTTAGGTGCAAAACAGCTCCAAGTCCGTGTAGCGGGGAGGGCTGAGGATAGCACGCCGATGAAACCAGAGCTATATTAGAAGCTGATGCATCTCTGTCACCCTTTTGTAGTTATACTCCTCATTTCGGTTCATCCAGGCACAGTTATTTTCAGGCAGGAGGCTACATACAGTACTTTCTGGAATAAGAAATCCCAATGGTTTGTCAGACGTTTATCCTCTTATCCAGCATAAACATGAGTGTTCAACTCTGGATTTACTTCCTTTCCTCATCTAAAGCCCTTGCTAGGCATCACAGAATAGGTCAGGCCTGTGATGTAGAGTACCATCCTGCATGGGACCTGATGAGAGGTGCATGGTGGAAGGATGCAAGAGATGGAAAAAGGCCTCATGACGCTGGTTTAAGGGTTACAAGCTGTTGAAGCAGCTCTGTTACTTTATCAAAGAGCCCGGGTAGTACGGACAGAACGCAGTCGTCCCGTGTTATTGCTCAACACACGGCGCGGGAAATAATAGCAGCTTTGAATATAGGCTTGCAGTGCGTATGCACCGCCAAGCACAGGGCCCAAAGCAGGATTAGTTTCCCAGACAGTGCAGCATGCAATGCACAGGAACGGGGTTTGGACGCTCCCATGACCAATGCAATTCACCTTTGATTAATGCAGAGTGACATACGTGGGGAAAGCATTGCCTAAACTTCTGCTACTTGCTGGTAGGCAGGGTATAGGGTGATGTAAGCACCGTGGAGCAGACTTAGGAGTCATTATGGATAGCTCAATGAGACAATTAGACATAGCAAGAGGAAACATGGTATATTAATAGATAATTTTATAAAGCCACGGGATAGTGGGGTTGGAAGGAAGCTTGTGCTGCATGTGATTCAGCATAGTCCTCCTTCTAGCCTTTCCCTTGTGCTCTCATAGATTCACATGGACTGTCAAGAAAGGAGGATGGCAGCCAGAAGGCAGGTTTCCTGCAGCAGTATGTGAAGAGCAATGGCTATCTACCTTCATTTGACCATAGGTACCCAAAAATCTGGAGGTTGCATTGCAAATCCTGAGAGTTTGAAATAAATGAGGGGTTCTGTTTGTTTTCCCCGCGGTAGCTGAGCTTTTCAAACTCGTACGCCCATTCGATGCCAACGAAGACCACTGCGTGCATCTGTAAGACTATTCCAAATGAAATGCAATGATAAGATAAGTCCTGAGAAATCAGAGCATGGGCACAGGTACCTCCAATCAACTCATGCTGCAGAGGCAGGGATGGACATATTTAGGGCACCTGTCCAAAGACCTCGATAACAAGCCATTTAACTTTGCTTTTCTTTGAGCTCAGGGCCAGAGAAGGAGGCCAAACCAGAGGCGCGCTGCCTAGCAGCATATGCATACCGGTTGGCACGGCATTATTTCACTTGAATGCAGAACACCTGGAGAAACTTTGCTCAGGAAAGGGAGGACGGCGAACATTGGACTTCCCTGGTGTGCCTGCGCATGGGGTAACACTGGGCATTTCTCAGCAGCTGCCAAGGCTAGAGATGCACATTCCCCGCGCTGTCTTTATTGCTTTAATGAAAACTCACGCAATCACAGGCCTCCAGGAGCTGCACCTGAAGGAAAACCTTGCTTCTCACGAGGCTTGGCATCACTGCGTCTCACGGACACGGACACTGCTACAGATCTGGGAAATTATTGCCGTCTGTGCAGTTCCCATTCACGCTGGCAATGTGGTATTTTATCTGAACGTTGTGCTGGACCTGAGGCGTTAAATACCTGGGGCTGTCGTCTTAACCAGAGCGCGGTAATGTTTGCAGAAGCAAGAGCAAGTCTTTGAGAAGTTGTAGTGTGAAAAAGAAGACGTATTCTGCAGACTGTCCTCAGATTTATCCTTAGCTCATTTTGGAGTTCAGCTTTTTAAATTGGGCCTGCCAGTACATTAAAGCGAATGAATCAGACTCCAGCACGGACTTGATTAATATGAAGCCAGAGCAGAAATTTCACCACTCTCCACACTTGTATTTTTCAACATTAGATCCAGTTAATAAAAATGCATAGGCCCGTTTTTATACGGCTCCTTCCTATGTTCTTCTCTTGGATCTTCTGATTTGTCTGAGGATCAGGATGCCGAACAGATTATAAAAGGCCTTGATTGAGGTATTGATTTATGAAATTAGATTCTACACGTCTTCCCAGGAAATGCCATTTTCAGATAGCTTTGTCTTCTACTTCCTGATTATGAGGTGAGTCCTTATCTAGCTAAATGGGCCCTAATCACAGAAGGTAAAAAATGTGACACGTCTTGATTTTTCAGGAGCGAACCGTCTCTCCCTGCTCATTTGAGGGGTTTAGCGGGCTCAGCCGGTGCTCGGCACCTGAGGCTTCTTCCTTTGTTTTTCTCCTTAAATCCTATCCTCGGTGTTGTGAGCCGTTCTGCTAAGGGCCATTTTGCTTTCACTGTATTTTAGAAGAAATTATTAACCAGCAAGTCTCGGAGAGAGGTTAATAGGGGGTCTTGACTTAGCAGGGGAGGATAAGTGCAGCTTCCTCCCTGACCTGGAACCAAACTCCGACAGAACAAAGATAGTACAAATGAGTCCCCTCGGCTGCTGTCGGCAGAGCTCATCTCCGCTTTCATTTTAGCACATTGGGGGAAGCGATAGGGTGGACGCTTTGATCGGTAGCAAGACCGTGCCTCTGCCCCCCCTTTGTGCGATGCACGTGGGTCTGGGAACAGGGGGCTGGAAAACAGACCCAGGAGATGAGAAATTTTGCAACCTGCCAGACCTCTGCACCCTCCAGCCCGGCTCTGGAGCAAGCTGGATATTTTTCTGGCCTCTCCAAGAGATCCTGCCACGTGCCAGGTGGCTCCTTTGGGGCAAAACGGTGCAGAGGGAGCTCCCTGACAAGCTCTCCTCCCGTCATTCAGAGTCCCTGCAGGGCAATCCCGGGTGCACCAAGGAAGAAATGTGCTCCAATTCCTGCCCGTCTCCGTGCCCCCAGCTTTGTGATTGTCCCAGGCTCAAAACACCCGCCGACATTTTCTTTCCTTGTCAAGGCCTCCTTTGGTTTTCGTGCAACCAAAATACCCATTTCTGTAGCAGTGCCACTGATGGGCACTAATGCTATGCAGCCTCCCCTTTGAAATACCCGCACAGCAAGAGCCAAGCAGCTGGTCTTGGGCACCGGGTGCACGAGCTGGTTAATGACTAATGATGATTAATGTCAACCGAGCAAGTTTTTTGGGTGTGTATCTGAATGTAAGAGGTGTCAGGGCAGTAACGATTAGATCAGACTACATGTCTGAGGGGTGCTTTGTCATAGTTGCTTGTTTGTCTTCAAGACAACTCTACAACCTGGAAACGAACTGACTGATTTAATTGTACTAAATATTGTGCCAGGTTCCATTAAATCATTTTGCCTTGTGCTAGTATGGCTGGGATTTGGAGAGAGAGAGAGAGACCGAGCTGCCATCGCTTGATGGGTCTGGGCTGATCCTTTCCCCCGTGACGAATAACATAATCTGTTATTTATTCAGCAATCATGCCCGAAGGCCTCCCAGCTCCAAAGCAGACGTCAAAAAACAACCAGGATCCAAAACAAAGCCTGCGCCCGGGCGGAGACAGCAAGAAATGCATGTGTACCCCTGCCCGCAGCGCCATGTTCATGGATAACACCCCTCCAAGCAAAGCCTCCCAATGCAAGGTCAAGATGCCATCAGTCGTATCCAGGGGGCCAAGATTATGGCCTGCATTAAAGGGGCAAGAAAACATCACTTGTGACTCTTCATTGAGAAGAGCTGGTCTCCCAGCCTCCAAAGATGATGCAGGATATTCAGCTTCTTCCCAAGGCGGTAGAGCAGGACAGCATTTTTTTTGTAGCTTCGTGCAACAGAAGCAAGCGTCTATAAGCAAGGACTCGAGGCTCTTCCCTAGCCGAGCTATAGGCAACAAAGGTAGCTCGGCAAGTGTGGGGGTCACTAAGTCTTGTGAAGCACCTGAACCAGCAGGTTTACGGGGAGCCTGCGGACTCCTCTCTCCATTTCTTTCCTCTGCTCAGACCAGCAGCGGCTCAGTAATTATTTCATGTTTGAAACACCTGTAGCCCCTGAGTGGTTATAGCCTACAGAGCTGGGAATCGGTCCAGACATGCCCTCAGCTGGGAATCCTAATCAGAAACCAAGGGAGGAATTTCCCCCACCAGGAACAGCAGGGACGAATTAGCCAAGAGCAGTGGACGAGGACGAGGACGAGGAGGAGGAAGAGGAGGACAAGGCCTTCTTACCCCTCGCGCTGGGCCATTCTCCCGGACCAGCCTGGCCTGTCTCTGTCACGGGTCCCTTGGATAACGGGTAAGCGCATCTGTGGGCAGTTCTGGGTGTTTAGCCTGCTCACTTTTCCACAGCTCGTGTGAAAACAGACTTTTCATCTGGGAATACAGTCTGTGTTCAGAGCCACCTTGGACTTTCAGTGGGAAACTCTCTCCAGCACACGCTCATGTTCAGGCTTCAGCTCATGAGAGCGGGGATGCCTAAATAAAGCAGTATTGCACATCTGCTGCTTTTAGGTGAGACTGCTAATAATACTGGAGGTTCAGTGGCTTTTTTGGCAGGAACCCAGCCTTCCCCAGAGGCAAACCTCCACCTCTTCCTCCCCTGAAACCAAGCTGACATGCTGCTTTTCTCTCCTTCCCTGCAGGTGAGATCATTTTACATGGGATTCCTCATATAAGCTGCTTAATCAAAATTATTCATCACCAGGGATCCTGGTTTTCTCTAGTTTAAAGAAATCCCCAATTTTTGGTTAAAAAAAAGTAACCCCAAATCCACATTTTTCCATGATTAAAATGTAATGCCACTATATCTATATCTATAGAAATGCTTATAGTAGTGGTGTTTCATTTAACTGGCAGAAAAATGTGGAATTGGGGTTACTTAACCAAAAATTGGGGATTTTTTTTTAAATTGGAGAAAACCAGGATCCCTGTTCATCACTTTGCTATCCAGGTATTTATTACAAACCCTTTCACAACTGAGATCTAGGCTAGGCTGGGTGGCCCAGATATCACTAGTGGTTGTGTTAGGATCCTAGAGATCTGGAGCAATCTTGAAGGCCTCGTGGCAGGTTGTGTGGTTCTTGTGACTCGCAAAGTTTTCAACATCTCTAAACCAGCACTGTTTTCAGCAAGTACAAATCGCTGCTGGTCATCTTCAGATAACCTGTTTGCACCAATGAAAGGGGAATTTACACAAGTATACCCTAACTTGGAAAAAGTTTTCAGCAGCTGCTATTGCCTCTTCATTGTGCTCCTTCAAGGAGGAGATTTGGCAGAGTCCAGCAGATCTTTTCTCCCTGCCGACAGGAACCAGCCGTTGCGTCGCTGGTCCCAGTCCACGCACACCGGCACAATGGTAAGAACTGGGTGTGTGAAACGACTGCCATCTCTTCACACCGCCACCCCCCGTTAGGAGCCAGGCAGTGGTTTCTTCAGACTTCCATTAGCAGAAGTGGGTGTTTTGCATATGCCACTGGTTTGTCTGAGCAAGAGTGTTTAATTGCTAACAGGCCATATCTTGCAGGGAAGAGGGTTGATCACACGCCATCATTTGTAGCAGGGCTCCCGAGGGATTGGGGATTTGCAGCAGATGGCAGCTGAAACTCGCTCCTATTGTTTCTCTGGGCACCGTGCTGCGCTGGGCGGTGCATGGGCATCACCCCTGTGCGATATCGCCTGCCCATATGCGATATGCTGCAACAAAACCACTGCTGACCGCAAGTCCACTTCTCTGCAAATCTTGGCTTCAGGTTAACAGTGACCACAGGGATACGGACCTGGGTGGAAGGAAAGAGCCCTGCCTTTCAAGGCTGCGCAGTTTGGGGATCAATACATGGTGCAACATTTGCAAAACAGACTTTTTTTTTCATACAACATTGCATAGCCTTATTTTTCTTAGATTACAAACCCTATGAGACAAAGTCAGCAGAAAGACGGTCAAGTCTTTGTTTGAAGCCACATTCTTGTACGAAGGCTCCCGCGGTCACTACGAGGGTGCCAGCTGTGCACACCTCTGTTGTGAACAGACCGGCGCTTTCTGAACCAAGCCCAGACCTGGGGAACCTCACACGGCAGTCGCGTGGAGGCACTCGTCTCTGCGCCTGCAGAAGGCTGTCAGATGCAACAAATCCCACATTTAAAATGTTCAAAGCTTGTATCTGACAAAACAAAATTTGTAGTTTCTTCTGTGCGCAGTAACTAGTGGTGGGTGGGTACTACCGGGCACTTCAAGAGTAAGATGACTGACTGCCGGTTTTAGGTACATCGGCCGGCGAGGTCATTTGGGTGTCTTTGGATTTTCGGGGTGTGACGTTTGGGCGATTCACATGTCAGAAGAATCATGCGGACCTGTGTGCGTGCATTCCCAGAGCAGACACTTCATTTACAAGTGAGGTTTACGGTCCTTCCAGCTTCTCATTCAAGAACGGCTCGTGTCACGACCTCCTGCCCTAACGAGCCGATGGTTCTGCTTCTTCTGCATCAGCGTGTATTAGTGGTGGCGGCCGGGGGCTGGCGAGCGGAGAAACCTGGCAAGCTAGCAATGGAAACAAGAATACCTTAGTAATGAAAATTAAATTGGCAGAGATGAGTGGTTTGGCTGAAGCTGGACAGAGTTTGTTTCATCTCCTTCCTCACAAAAGAAACCGTGTCATTGTAGGAAAACTAATTTAAACAGTATAGTTGGAAACACAAATTAAAGCACACAATGAACTGTGGAAATGTGCTGCACATGGTTTGGAAACTTTCCTGGGTGTTGCAGTTTTGCCATAAAAAAATAAAAATAAAAATTGTAAAACAAAAACTGGAGGATTCACCCCGTGGGCTGCTTTGTCGGTCTGAGTACTGGATAAGCGGGGGGAGGTTGTTTGTAAGCTTTTGCGGCCCTTATTTGACCCTCTCGGCCAAACTTTTTCTTTCTTTCTTTCTTTTTAAACTCCTCTTGGCAAACTTGCCGTAGCGAAGCACTCGGCTTGAGAGCCTGCGGAGAGGCATCATTTAAAGAGCTGCAGAAACGCCAGTCTCCGGCTGTATTTCGGGGACTTGCCCACGTGATTCATGCCTGCCTACCGAAGGGCCCACGCGCTTTGCCCGTTGGGGCCGGCTAAGTCTTGCTGTGGTCCGGAGGGGTCGGCAGCCAGCCAGGGTTTTTGTTCCTATACTTGCCGTTGTATGACGTAGCCAGAAGTCGTGCCGTGCAATCACGGGGAACCTGAAAAGAGCAAAGATGGGGCGCTCGGCCCCTGAAACAATAATGGGTCCGGAAACCAGGTTTTTTGTGCTCGCCCTGGCATTTGTTGAGCGCTTGTACGCACCCCTGCAGACGGAGTGGAGACGCTGCATTTGGCATCTTTATCCTCGCACGGGTGCTAGCATAGCCGCGGGGTTCGTTGTGAGCCTGGGGTCCCTCGTGCTTGACCTGTACGGTTTGCCGACGTTTCGTGACACCTTTCTAATCGCCTCTTCTTTCATTCGTCTTTCCCTCCCCTCGACGAAGCAGGCCAGCGTGTGTGCATTTTCAGCCTTCAGTTCCTCTCGCTTTCTCTGCCCATGTCTCAGTCTCGAGCCAGCACGTGATATCTCCCCTCTCAACCTCACGCTGAGTAAGGTGACTGCCCTATTTATTTTGGGTAATTGTCCTGATGAATTCCTGTGTGCAACTTCTGCATTTGCATATTTTCTTGTGCAAAGATTGGAAGGCATTTGAGTGCGAGAGCCAGTTGACACGACCAGGTCCTTAGCAGAGGGAGGTTTTCATCTTGAACTGCGCAAATATTTGGAGCCAGGTCTATGCCAGCAAGCGGTTAACTCCTATGTGGATATATGCTGCTGGTGGGTAAGAACTTGGGCATGATCCTCAGCAGAGACCCACCATGGCAATCCCTGGCTTCTGCACCTGGCAGGGCAAATTCCACCAATACCAACCCTCCCCCCCAAAAAACCCCTCAAAAACCCCTGCATCTGAGAGACTGGTTTTATAGACCTTCAAGGAAAGCATCAGGGGCTCCCAGACATGTGCCTTTTGCACCTTAAATTTATATGTGCTTGCAGCTGCGATAGGTGGATCGCAAGCCCCGTCCTAACATAGCCCCACCACATGCCATGACTTGCATTTGGCTTGCAAGTTTGGTTTGGTTCTTTTTGCTCATTTTATAACTGAAAAGTATCCAAATGATTAAAATTTCAGGTTTCCATCTGACACCCAGAGAGGAGCATGCAGGATCTTCTGGTTGAATTGTCACACGTTTAGAAGTACGAAGGGGAGACGGGCTGGAGGAGGAGTTTGGGTTTAGCTTCTGCAGCCTCGGCACCCTTCTGCTGTTGGGGATTTGGGGGCTACGTGAGGGGCCCGGTGCCTCGATTGCAGGATGATTCGGGGTGTTGCTTCTGTCCCTACAAACCGGCCAGGCCGTGGCATCTGCTGTGGGCAGGAGCCTCAGCCTGGGTTTGCTGGTGTGCCTGGGTACAAGCTGCCCACCTCCAGCAAGTCGCGATGGATAACACACATGCAAACATAACAGGTACAGTTATAATGGTTTCACTGTCCAGGCCTTGCAGGCTTTTTATGGCATTTCTCTAAGAGGAAAAAGAAGTCGTATGTCATGGAGTCAGGGCAGACAGTTATGTTCGTTTGAAAACTGTTAATCCAGAATAACTTAAAAGACAGTGAAGCACAAGAAGATATTGTTAACATAGGTGCTATAATTTGCAAAGTGTGTGCGCATGTGGTTTGGGTTTTTTTCTCCTGATACGCCTACGTTACGATATAATAGAATATTATGGTATAACAGGAGACTGTTTAAATTGTGTATTTGCTCTACAGCACTCTGTGGACTAAAATAAGTCTTAATATTGTATGTAAAGAATTGGACAAACTGCTCAAGAGATTTGACTGAGAGCGAGTCTTGGTAGCAGCCCGGGCAGGCTGCATAGCCCTCATAGCAGAGGCTCTTTTGCTTTCTTCTTTTTTGGTCCCCTCTTCTGATGTGGCGGAGATTCATCAGTGCTCTCTGGCAAGTCTCTGGCAGATGCATCTTCTTTACCAGTTTCTTGCCCCGGTGCAGGCTGGAGACAGATGGGCTCTGCAAAAAAGGACCTGGGGGTTACAATGGGCACTAATGAGCCAGCAGTGTGCCCGTGTTGCCGAGAAGGCGACCAGCATCCTGGGCTGCATCGGCAGGAGCATTGCAGAAGATCGAGGGCAGTGATTCTTCCCCTGTGTTCAGCACTGGGGAGGCCACATCTGGAGTCCGGTGTCCTGGTTTGGGCCAGAAAGGATGTGGACAAGTTGGAGAGAGTCCAGCGGAGGGCAATGAAAGTGGTTGAGGGCTGGGGGGCATGAGTTGGGAGGAAAAGCTGAGAGAACTGGGCTGATTTAGTTCGGAGAAGAGAAGACCAAGGGGGGATTTGATAGCAGCCTTCACCTCCCTGCAGGGGGGCTGCAAAGAGGATGGAGCTGGGCTGGTCTCAGTGGGGGCAGATGGCAGGACAAGGAGCAATGGGCTCTGTCTGCAGCAAGGGAAGTTGAGGTTAGATATTAGGAAAAAGTCTCTAATGAGGGAGGTAATGAAGCACTGGACCAGAGAGGTGGTGCAGTCTCCATCCTTGGAGGTTTATAGGACTTGGCTAGACAAAGCCTTGGCTGGGGTGATGGAGTTGGGGCTGGTCCTGCTTGGAGCAGTGCTTGGACTAGATGTGACCTCCCGAGCTCCCTTCCACCCTCATTATCTGTAACTCTATGATTTCTCTTCTTGGACACCCCCTGTCCCTCCCCATGGCTACAAGGCATCTTCTTATGTGGCTTCTTCAAAGGGAAGTCTCAGGAGGAGAAGCATCTCGATCCTGCAGGCGTCCTACCAGTCTCACGGTTTTTGTGCAGCTTACAAACACGATATTATAAAATGCCTCTCTCTCCACATCGCTCCTCTCTGCAGCTTTAATAAGCAAGGCCCCCAGTTGCCTGGCTCTAAACCAGCGAGTGCCTTCCTCCCAATGGTTTGTTAGCTTATTCCTTGAGAAAAGAGAATGCAGATTTTATGCTGGTCTGGAATTAGCAGCTCATTTCTTCCATTCTCGTTAAAAAGCCCTTGCTAGCATCTTGATTTATCTTCTGCTGCTGCTCATCGCTCCTAGCCTCTTTGCCACCCACTCTTCTGCTTTGATTGTCTTTACCTTCCTCCAGTCAAGCAGATATTTGCATTGTAAATGGTGTGTGTTAGACCCCAGAAATAATATTAATCATTTATAACAATTATGGTGCATAATTTATACATAAAAAGAAAGGAAGGTACCTTTTTTTTTTTTTTTGCATGTATTATATATCCAAGTAATTCACCAACCTTTTTTCCCTTGAATAACAAGGGGTTCCCGGTCCGCTCTTCCAACACGAAAAAGGGACGCAAAATAAGCGCGTCATCCATCTGTTCGTGGCATGGATGTAAGTTCACGTCAACGTGATAACAATGGAAACGTGTCGTGGGCCCAGGTATCAAGCCACGTCCGAATAACTGGAAACCATTTGTGCAAGACTGGAATTCAGGCCTGTCCCGGCTCTGGCTGGATCCAAAAGGATGCGGGATGCTGGGGCCACCTCCCCGGTTAGGGGAGGCACGTTCGGGCTTTCATGAATGGCATGGACCTGCGCGCTCCTCCCCGGTATACGAGTGGGATCCTGAGGCCTTGGCAATGGGATGCAGCCGTGCGAGGGAGAGAGACCTGCCACTTCCTCGGGCAGGAGCAGTCACCGAGGGCACGTGTACAGTTTGGGGGAGAAACGTCTCATTTACTTAAGCTTTTTATAAAAATGCTGCTGACTTATCCAGCCTCATTTAAATTATTTATGCAAAGTGTATTAACCGTTCTTGGGATGTGTAATAAATGTGCTCGGCGTGCGTATTATTTACTGCGGGGCCCTGACAGCTCAGTCAGCACAAAAGGTGGAGGAGGCGCGGAGGGAGGGAGCCGGCTGCGAGCTCTCGGAGACGCGGGGGGCGACGTGCACGGTGCAACGGGGAGCTTGCTTACCGGGCAGGGCTCGTTTTCAGGCGTTCGCAGGAGAGACGCTGAACAAATGGGTAATTGATAGCCAAATTAATCCCAGCGCTCACCTTTAAACAGATTAAGAGTGGTTATTTCCCTCTGGCTGCTCACGGGAGACTAGTTCGTGACTGGTCACTGGGTGTCACTGTTACACCACAGGAATCGGGGTGGAAATGGGGTACTTTGGCTCCAAATGAAAGGCTCTTAAAGGCAGATGGGTTTTTTTTTAGCAGGGCGTGTGTCGAGGCACTCGGTGTTGGGATCCATGTAGGAATTTGGCCCATTTGAGGAGTTCAGAGTCAGGGCTGTTGCATGCGATGGCCCGGATCATCTCTGCCAGCAGCGGTCAGAGCTCTTTCCTGGCGATCCCAGCACCTGAGCCCTGGGTGCGGATGCACGGTGTTGCACTTGGCTCCTTTTCTCTGTGCTTTTCAGCAAGAATTACGAATCCCATAATGTGCTCATACTTGGCAAATCCAGCCAAGACCTGAAACAAAGGCCTTATCCAGGGAAATCCTTGTGAAAAGTCCATGTGTATGGCATCTGTGGGATCGGTGACAAGTCATGTTTGAGCGCATTGTGCAAACTGCTGAGCTGATCTGCAAGTATCTGCTGCCTTTTTGTGTTTGGTCTTGGATTTCGGGAGAACGCTGTTTAAGGGACGCTATCCACTTACTGCTAATTCTATTATAAAGAGAGCACTTCCTATGGCTTAGGGGGTCCCACAGACCCTGGGCTGGTGATTTTATGTCCCACTGAACGTGGGGTTTCTAATGTCTGGCGAGTCCTCCGTTTGAGAGGATTCGTGCTACTGCTTTTATTCACCCCATGCCCAGGGAGCCCTGGAGAAGGACACTGCTCTGTCCTACTCCATGATGGTCACTTGGAAGCTGCTTGAGATGGGAAGACAGCCCTGTGGACTTAAAATATTAGAGTAGATTATTTAACATCAGGGATTTTTACGATGACAGGCTGAGAGCCCTGGGGCTCTTTAGCCTGGAAAAGCGCAGGCTCAGGGGTGATCTGATGGCCACCTACAAGTTTATCGGGGGTGACCACCAGTATCTGGGGGAACATTTGTTCACCAGAGCGCCCCAAGGGATGACGAGGTCGAATGGTCACAAACTACTACAAGATCGTTTCAGGCTGGACATAAGGAAGAATTTCTTTACTGTCCGAGCCCCCAAGGTCTGGAACAGCCTGCCACCGGAGGTGGTTCAAGCGCCTACATTGAACACCTTCAAGAGCAAACTGGATGCTTATCTTGCTGGGATCCTATGACCCCAGCTGACTTCCTGCCCTTTGGGCGGGGGGCTGGACTC
This sequence comes from Alligator mississippiensis, assembly GCF_030867095.1. Classification (NCBI taxonomy): domain Eukaryota; kingdom Metazoa; phylum Chordata; order Crocodylia; family Alligatoridae; genus Alligator; species Alligator mississippiensis. Next base: position 1,531,582 of record NC_081829.1, on the reverse strand, counting down.
GATGATCTTCCGAGGTCCCTTCCAGCCCGAATGTCTATGAAATCTATGAAATCTATGAATTTCTTGGGAGAGGAATTGACTATTTATTTAAAGGACTTGGATCTAGCTTCATAGGATCATGGAGAAGTACGGGGTCTCAGGTGATCGTCTAGTCCATCCCCCTGCTCAAGACAGGATCACCCTTGTCAAGCGTCTGTGTCGTCTCCGAAGGGTATAGGCTGCCCAGAGCGTTGGTGGGGTCTGCTCCAATGTTAAACCATCCTCATCATGAGAAATTTCATCTTAAATACCCAACCCCAATGCAAAACCATCCTCGTCGTGAGAAGTTTCATCTTAAATACCCAACCCCAATGCAAAACCATCCTCGTCGTGAGAAGTTTCATCTTTAATACCCATCTTAAATTTCCCTGGTTGCAATGTGAGAGAATTATTGTCCTGTCCCTTGTGGCTACAGAGAATTGCCTATTACCATGCCTTTTTATGACCACCCTTTGGGTACCCTTCAAGTACTGTATTTGAAGACTTATCCAATGCCATCCTCTCCCAACCTTCTCTTCTTCCTGCCAAATAATCCCAGTTTGTATGGATGAAGGGTGGGAAGCAATTACCTGATGACAGGGTGCTCTTAGTGAATTAATCTTTGGTAACATGAGGAGACAAGATGGTGGTAAGTGCCATTCACTTCTGCTGCCTGACGAAGGGTGTTTTACCCGAAAGTTCACAAAGAAGAATTTTTCCCAACTATTTTTTTAGTTGGTCTAATAAAATGTATTGGATTTACCCAAAAATCCTTGTCCGACAGAGATAAGTAAGACGGGTGAACAGCTAGCCTCTTTCACTCTCCTTGGCTCTTAACATGTGGCTGCCATGTGTTCCCCGCCCAGATGTTGGTGTTATAATAATGCAGACTGTGACTCCTGCCTGCCTCTGCGGTGTGAAGCGGTGATTTCCAGGACTGCCGAAATAGGTGCCCCGGTTCCCAGAACTTCAGTCCGCAGCTTGGAAGCGGCCGTTTCATTATGTCGTGTCCTGTGCGTTCACATATATGCGACGAATGCAAACGCAAGACTAAAGAGCTACTTGCGGCATCTTCCACTACACTCATTTTTGTCAAACCAGTTACAAGGCTATGAGAGCAGTGTCTGGACTTTTAAATGAGTTGGCTTGACTCGAGTTGGCATTGCACTGAACTCGGGCACGTCTCCGATGATTTTTCACTTTTGATTGGCTAGCAGAACTTGTATATTTTATTTTTATCAGGAAGCACGGGGGGCTTTTTGCAAATGAAAGGCATAAATGTATTTTTGGAGGGGTTGTAGGTTTTCAAATGATAAAAATGTTTAAATATTTCAATATTCAGAGGTTTCTGAGGCCTGGCTTTTATATAAAGAAGTCAGGATTATCTCGTCGCGGCTCTGGAGTTGAGCGCGCGGTTACATTTTTGTCTTTTCGTCGAGGTCGGTAGAGGAGTCTGCTTGTAGGTCACTTCCTGGACTGACCTCTCTGGCAGGATGGAGGAGGGCAGTGTTGGGATGCCAAGCCAATTGCCAGCAGTTTCAGTTATCTCACACTTGTTGCAGACTTTCTAGATAATTAAATGCCATGTTTATCATTACTCTACACGGGCACATGCTTTTATGTCTTCTCTATTAATCTTCCCACATTTAGCAGCTCTGATCAACTCCCCTCTCTTGTGAATTCCTGGCAAACGAAGGAAAATGTTGCTGTATCTATTCCCACTTTTTCACTTATTTTCTGGGAAAAGGAGGATTTATTGGAGACATTCCTGTCAGTTGTCCTGACAGCTGATGCTTTCCTCACAAGCATATTAACATGACCTCATTAGTTTCTGCCTCTAACTCCTCTAAACACATAAGACGGTCTTGCGGCGGGAGCCAATCATGCTAATTACACCAGAGCAGTTTGCATATTCATAAGGCACTGCCTGTTTTATGGACAGCAAAAATAAACACGGTATCTTTTTAATAATTTTAAGTGGGTCACTTTCAGGACTGTATCTACTTTAAATAAATTATCATATTGTTAAGGGCCAGAGTCAAAAGCTGTATTATTATTTATTTTTTTTAAGGCAATGTGCTTTTTGTTTTGGTGGGATTTTTTTTTCTTTTTTTTTTTTAATTAAGGCAACAATATTTGCTTGAAATAACCCAAGCAGTCTGTTTAAAATTGTGATTCTGTGTGTGTATGTATATATATTAATTTTTTATAGACGAATCCAGCTTAAAAACTACTCTGTGCAGCGAGGCGGTAGGCAGCTGGTTCAGTCTGGACCGACTGGAAGTAGGAATCTCGAATCTTGACCCCGTGTTGCACAAGGCGGCACTGGAGCCGTCCCGAGGGCGTTTGCATTCCCATTTGGATGATTTCACGACTCTGGGTCTCGTCGGGCTCCGTCAGCGCTCCCCGGGGCAGATTCAGCGCTGTTTCTCATGAGTCGGATGTTATGGGGGGTCAAAAGGCTGAGGGGTCTTCTTGCACATCCAGGGCCGTGACTTTGAGCCTTCCTTTGGACTTGCCCCAAAAGCCGCCCGCGGCCGACCCAATTGTAAATGGGCCATTTAGCTCGGCCACATTGCTCTCTTGCTAGCCCGATGGGCTGCAAGGGATCTGTGGACCTTTTGGCTTTTTTTTGACATAGATGCACATGGCATATTAAAGGCAAATATGCAGACAAGCTCCCTTGCCTTGTTGGGCTCCCTTCACATCCCTTGACGTGTATAACCACCGATGGCACGGACTAGGGGCAGCTACGGCATGAGGTGACAGGGCTCGTTCCTAAACGCCGGGGGATGACTCTGAGGACCATGTGTCCATAGCTAGGCCCTGCTATACAGAAACAGGTACTTTTGACACCGTCCTGAGCTGGCCTTATCCCCACACCCGTGCACTGCTTATGCTGCTGGGGCACGTTGACTCTTGGTGGAGAAGATTTCTTCCTCTTGCCGCGCAGCTCTCGATCCACCAAAAGGACACTGGTCCCCACGGATGCTGGGCTTCACTACCACTTTTTTCTTCTGTGGGTATTGCATCCACCCAGACCCTTCGGTAGAGACCTGTCGCTGCATCTCCAAATGCCCGTGAGTTATGGGCAGTGTCGTCATCTGCAGACCTTGCGAGACTCGGAAAACGCGCCGTCCAGAGCTCTCGTTGCGGGCTGACCGCCATGTTCCCAGAGACATTTTTTCCCAGGTATTTTCTAGTCTAAACCTGAGAAATATTTGATAGGAGTCACTTCAATTCTTGGCTCTCCTCTGTACCTTCACAATTCCTCCTCCAGTCACAAGTAAATCTTTATATTGTTATCTAGGCTGAAGGAAAGTTTTATACCCAAACCTCCCTGATTTCTGTAGTATACCATTATTTGTGCAATATAGGTTGGAATTACACTTAATAATTTCAGTAAATCCTAACGTATCGGCATGTTTACCAGTTCTTTTACCTCGGGGAAATATATAGTGTTCATTTCTTGTGTTTAGTCTATTTAAAGTAGGACTAGATATAAAGCAGGACTGATTGACAAATTAATGCTCTCAGCTCCTACTCAAAAGTACTTGAATTATAAGTACAAAAGGCATGTTACAAACTATAATAATTTTAACTCTATTCCATTGCTAAAAGCTAGCAATAATGAAAACAAATCAAAATAGTAATGTATTCTAACGCATGCAAGAATAAAAGAACAGGCAGAGGAGGGCCTGCTCAGCAAAATAATTAGTTTCATTAAAAATCAAGGAAGGGTAAGGCCATTACGCCATTTTTGATGGATTCAATTCTGCAGGGAAAAAAGGGAAAAATGACTGAATCACATAAATCATATATACATCCATCTCCCCTAACATGGTGCAATGCAAAATGGGTTGGGTAATACGCATGCCCGTGTTTACTGGCATTGAAGGATAAAATTATTAACTTGCGACAAGTCTCTTTGGTCCCGTGTAGTCATTATATATATATATATATATATATATATATATATTCAGATAGGCTATAGAGGCCAGTGCTGCAAAATGCTGATTCTGGGACGCTGTTTCTCGACATCAGAGAGGGTGGCTCAGCTATTAGGAAAACATTTGTCAACACGATCCTGATTTCCAGCAATATAAGCTGACATTTTGCTGTGTGCTACCGTGGCAGCAAAATCTATCAACTGGTGTTTGTTTCATATATTCTTCCCAAAGAAAATGTAATGGCAACCCAGGAAACTATTGCTCAGCCAATAGGGCTCTTGCCATACTCCAGTTTAAAATCACCAGTACAGTCGTGGAAGCTTTGATTTCCCTTAGTTTTGGGGAGTGGCGTCTGGAGCCCGTGAGCACTTGTGCCACGAGTTTCTTACCCAGGTGGTTTGTTGGCCTGCTCGGTTCGACCTCGTGACACGAGAAGGATTAGTTATGGTGGGATGTGGCTCAGTTGCTGCATCGTCAAGAGTGTTAATGCCTCTGAAAAGAGGCCGGTTCCCAAGCAGGTGCTTTCCAGACCTAGGGAGGGGATCATCTCTCGTGGGTGTTGGGAGGAGGTGCGGGACCGGGACCCCGACTGCAGCCACTCTTGTCTGCGTGTATTGAGTGTTGGTTGGACTCCATGCACATAAAGGGACGTAGCCCTTCTTCAGATGCAGATTTTTTGGCGTGGGAATGATAAAATGGAGCAGAGAGAGTGCCAGGTACGTGTCTGAGTATCGTCTGAATGTGAACAGTTTTCTTCTTGTGGACCAGAGTCTAGTCCTAAATCCTGCCAATGAACAGGATGGTTTGGGAAATGAATGCCTTTGGTTTCAATGCAGGATGCCTCATACTACAAATGTCTGTGCATGGCTGAAAAGTGCTGGTGTAATGCATGATCAACTCCACAGAGCTATGGTGGGATGTATTATTTGCTGCCCAGGCCCCTGTAGTGATAACGGCTGATGCAGCTCATTAGCAACGAGAGGGAAGGATGAGCACCGTGCAGGTCTGTGCTGGTTCTGCGATGTGCTGGCCTGTTTTGCCAGCCGTGGCAGGGTTCACCGTGCCCCCACAAAGGCTGGGGAAGAGCCCTGTAATAATTGCATCTCTGTGCGTAGAACCACCTTTGCATTCAGGATTCGAACACTGCACTTCTGTGGACGCACAGACTCGCTGTTGCTAATCCCATCTTGCAAAACCTGACAAATTCATTCTCAGGCAGATAATTAAGAGATAATGTCAATTGAAGGGAACATTGTCACAGCGATAATGGCTTCCTGCTGCTAGATTCATGTCTCAACAAAGTCAATGATTTCCCCCCCAAAAATGGGAAACCTTGCTCCTGTGACAACCGTGTGCTGCATTCACTTTCGTCCCATGTACCTGTAGCAGTTCTTCGCTGTACCAATAATGAAAAGCTAAACTCCAGATCAAGGAATAAATTTACGCTCTAAAATATCTGATGTGGTTAATAACAGTTCAATGCTTGCTTGTTTTGGGGTAAATTCTGGGATATTTGGGTTTATGCTTGAGACGCTGAGAGCAGAACGTGGCTTAGTGGAGTCTGTTCTGGTGATACCGGCCCTAAAAGGCAGCTGCTGTCATGTTGGGGGTGTATCTTCCAGGTCTTTACTGTGGATTTTACCCCTGGGTCCAGTATTCAAACTCCCATCCGGCTATAACTCGGAGGAGCTTGCTGAGTGCGTGGTCGCGCTCTTAGATATGGCAGAAAAAGCTACAGGCCTTAGCTGGGACGTGCCACAATCTGTGCCGAGCACCTGCCCGATCTGTCCATAGGCAACTTGCTCCGTGGTACTTTTGGGCGTCTGTCATCCTGGCACATAAGCCCCTGTGCCAGCGAGTGGCTTGTGACACCATTGTCCTTAAGGGGCTCTAATGCAGACCGTGCCCCAAGTCCTGTGTGATACAACTGAATCCATGACTGATCCAAGGGATGTCTGGATAGCGGCTTACCTTGCTGCCAGCTGCCACTGCTTCTGGCGGTCACAAGGAGGGCATCCTCGAGTGCTGTTGTTTTACGAACCAGTACATCGGGGACTGTAAATGCCGGTTTCCCGGAGAAAGGACTCCAGTCAGCTAGTCGCTGACTGGTACGACAAGGGCAGGTGGGTATCCTCTTCCCAGCTGGTGCGAGAGGGAATGTTGCATGAAAGGGTTAAACATTTCTGCCTGTTGACTTGCGTCGAGACATCACCTTCCCATTCGAACCTACGCAAAATCTCTTCAGCCTCCTTAAGTAGAAGGCGTGTTTGCCGTGCACCACTTTTGAAAGCCACATTTATTTCCTGCATCAAACAATATACACCATCATTCAGAAAGGAGCCACTTGAGTATGGAAGACCACTTAACCTTTCTGATTGGTGGAAAGACTATTGTCAAGGCCCTAAGGTCAAGTTTTTATGAAAGCTTTTTTGAAAACCAATTGTCTTGTTTCTTAGTGTTCTGTTGTTTTACCTTCCAATTTTTATGTAAATTTGATTCCATTCCCCAAACCTAAATAAGTGTGATTAGTATAAATGTGTGTCAGCTCCTTTTGTTCAACATTATCTGGGCAGAGGAGAAAATGAGAGGAGCACCGGGTTTCTGCCTTAGCTTTGACTGAGGTTTTTTTAGGTATTAAGGAACGCTGTAAAAATGTGTATTATCGAATTGGAAAGTAACTATTTTGCTTTGCTAAAGGGGAAAGCATTTCCTAGTTTAAAAATGCTCATTTGCACATACTTCCAAGAAAAAGATCATTCTTGGCAATTGTAAACCATTAGAGACCTTTGCATATAAGCACAGGTGCACGTGCAGTAAGCTGGTTTTAAGAGCTGCTCATCATGACATCTACTTAAAGCTGATAAGTGACTATATACCTTCCAGCCGTCCGAATTCAGGAGTCCGGCACAGATATAGCTTACAGTCCACTGCAATTGTTGGTCAGACTCCCTTGACTTCCATGGGTTTTGGATGCCCCAGTTTTAGCATTCGCAGGAGAAGACGGCAGTAACGGGAGCAGGTAGCTGTGGCTACCGAGCAGATGCAAACTCTTTATGTGCACAGAGGCAGGTTCTGCAAAGTCCTGGCTGAGGAAAGGAGAGAGGATTGCATGGCGACGGCACTTATGGACCTTTCTTCCCAATGAAGCGCACATTCGGTCCGTGTTAGCACCGCTGATCTTCCACAGACAAAGTGTATTTAAGTAGGTACACAGCAGGAAATGAAAACAGAGTAGCATCCTTCAAAGTCTCAGATTTCCATTGGGACCCTTTTTTGGTTCACATGACTTGAAAGAAATTTGGTTGGTTTGCTTGTTGGTTCCTCTCCCCCCAATTAAAGTCTTAAAAATGGGCCGTGATGGAAGAGGCGTGCATCATCTGTACGATCCTCTTGTAAATCTTCAAGCAAAGCAGTCTCCCGATGCAGCTAATTTCCGAATTTTTGAACGCGTTTGGTACAGAAGCTAGTGGGCAAGGAGGCACGGAGCAGAAGGGCATTATGCACGGCAGCATTGCGTGCGTCTCCGCTATCGGCGAGGGGTGGTTAATTGTCAGCAGCGCGGAGCTGGAGCTGATGTCAAGGTCTGTGCGCCATGGGTGTGGCCAAGCAAGTTCTTGGCTTTGAGTTTTATGGGCAAGCAGTGGCCAAAAACCCTTTCTAAACGCATTTTTTATGGGTTTTTTTAACGGAAGAAAAACTATTGTGTGAGCAACAACATGCTTTTCAGGACGACAAGTGAAAATGGCCATATATCTTATCTCTCCTCGCTTTCATCATTGATCCATGTCATACCGCAGATCGCATCGGGGTATTGATACGTGCAATAGGCAACGATTTGTAAACCCTTCGGCAGGAATATGAACAGATGTTTGCACCAAGCAGTTTCTCGGTGTGGATGCTTTCCCCGGTCAGGAGTTGGCTTGGGTTCTGGTACAAGTCCTGGGTTTGCTTCAAGTTAATTTTCAGGGAAACGGGAAGCGAACCCTCATGAAGGTTTGGTGAATGTAAGCAACTAAAGAAGTCGTTGTCATTCTGGTCCTCTATCATGCCGAGCTTCCAAGTGGGAGCTTTAAAAAAGCCAGGGGATAGAAAAGGCTTGTTTCTGCAGACCAACATTGTCCTCCCACTCACCTGTCCTGTTCAGGTACGGTCACTCAGCCACTTCTTTCCATAAAGATGCCTCTGCTTGAAGGCGTGTAGAGAAAAACCCATTGGTTTAAGCTGTTATGTTCTTGGGATCACTAAAGAGAGATCAGGGTCTGAAAAAGAAATACCAGATTGCATTATTAAAAATAATTAGTTGATGTGTCTCATAAATTTACCTCTTCCTGCCTGGAATCCTGGTTAACGTCTGTTGTGACCCACTCGGAGCCAAATAAGGTGATTTTTTTCCCACATTTAATCTGAAGAATAGCTATTTTTCTAAATCGGTATTAAAAGCAAGGCTGCTTCTGTCGCATGTACTCTATACACCCCCCTGTCCTGTGTCAAGAGACTTTCTTCTTGCAGTAACTTTTTTTTAACTGACTGTGAAGATATTCATTGGGGCTAGTGGAAAAACCGAGACTCCCCGTCCCTAATTCTCCACCGAGCTGCGTTGCTTTTTTCTAGTGACATTTTGTGGACCTACTAGTGTGGAAGTGGTCATTGCAATAGAGAGTCTGGCTCTTTCTGAAAGATCACAATAGTGAGAGACGTCTTCGTTAACTGTTAACTAGTCATTTTGGGGAGAGAGCTTTTTAACTGGAACTTAACTTGAAATGGATATAGCTAATCTCCTGCCCTGCCCCTTTTAGGCATGCTGAATGATTAATAAAAATAAGTAGATTGCAGATTTGAAGACTTCTAAATATATTGGGATAAATTCAAGTACAAACTGGCAGAAGTGCCTGCCTGCCTTTAAAGTTATGCTGCAACAGAGTCCCAATGGGGGGAGAGAAATCCCTGCAGTTCGATCGCTCAGTCCTGTGCTTGTATCTAAATCCACGCAAGGAGGAAACTTCCCTGCTGCTTTTCCAGTATCTCTTCGGTCTTCTTTTTCATATGGACAAGTCCTAGGGAGGACTGGTGGGGAAAGAGGACTTTATTAGTTAGTATTAGTGTGTAATATGCAGGGATCCTGGTTTTCTCTGATTAAAAAAAATCCCCAATTGAATTAAAAAAGTTGACCCCAAATCCACATTTTTCTGTGATTTTTTTTTTCAAATGAGATGCCACTAATATATACATACATACATTTTAGTTATTTTAGTTATTTAAATAAAATGTGTGTGTGTATATATCTTTATATATTAGTGGCATTTCATTTGAAAAATCACAGGAAAATGTGGATTTGGGGTTACTTTTTTAATCCATGAATTGGGGATTTAAATTTTTTTTTTAAATCGGAGAAAATCAGGATCCCTGGTAATATGCCATTTGAAAGGCATTTGTTTCAAACTGGAAAGCTTGGTTTGGAGATGTCCACAACAACCTCCCTGTAGACGGAGCGTGGACCGGTGCTGCGTCTCGCAGGACCTGGCGGGTCTCCATCTGGGCAGAGCTTCTTCCAGGATCAGGGCCTACGTGGCAAGAGAAGTAAAGGGAACAACTGACTTCGAAATATTTCAATGCAAAGCCGATTTCTGATTGCAAATGTGATTTTGCATGGAAAAAAGCCAAAGGGGGAAACCAAAGGTCTCTCCCATTTCTCTCTAGAAGGGACCCAAATCTATAGTTAATGAATAAAAACCAGTAAAATTAGCAGGGAGGTTAGGCACGTAGATCGTTTAAATTGCAGCAAAATTCGGTGAGGGTTTTTTTGGTTCCTTTTACTCCCAGCTGTCTCGGTCATTATTTCCTCTGTGGTTTTTAGTTATTTACTTGATGTTACTGCTTTGCAGTTTTACTCCGTAGGATTCAACCAGACACTGTGAAATCTTCAGACTTTTCCGCATACGAAGAAAAGATTGTTGTCATTTCACATAACGGGAATACAGTTTGTTTAAGTCTGTATTCAACGAGGAAGGAAAACTTCCACTCCTTCAGCTGTTCAGTAACTTGCAGATAGGAGGAGATCATTATAGTTGGAACAGTGTTTTATTTATATATATATATATATATATATATATTTTTTTTTTTACTAGATACTAATATGGTCATTGTCGTTGGAACAATGTTTTTTATATATATAAACATTGTTCCAACGACAATGACCAATTACTGTAAAAAATATATTTATTTATTTATTTATGTATTTATTTACTATATACTAATATGATTATTCAGTAGTGCTGTGCTGGCACTGAAGCAGATTGTTGTTATTCAGGCATCTACAACGTTACCCGCAGAGAAGAAACAATGAACTTTTGAAGCGATTAGCAATGCGTGCGTTCCACGTCCTGTTCCTTGAATCATGACGACGATGATTTTTAAAATATTTTTTTTATCGCTCGCTAACCATTTGTTTAGCCCCGTTGGCCGCGGAGAGCCCTGGCCGCTGCCCCAAGCCGCGTCCAGTCGCAGCTGCCGCGGAGGAGGAGGAGGAGGAGATCAGGAAGAGCCGAAAGCAATGCGGCGGAGCGGAGCATTACACAACAGGCCAGAAGCCAGCCCCATGCGAAATGTCGTGCGCAATCCGTACCCCTTCCCAGATTTCTTGCTCCCCAGAATAGCTCGCTCCATCTGGGACTGAAGATGGGTGCCATGGTTACACCTGCAGCTCCTAAAAATGCGAAACATGGGCTTTGCATTAAAGGGCTGTAGCGTACCCCCTTGCAAGCGCGCCGCCCGAGCGCCCGGGCCGGCTCGCACTTGGCAGGTAGGAAGGAGCAGGCGAGGGGCCGTGAATATAATGAGGCGAGCGGGCCAGACTTGACAGTTTCACTGTGGAAGTTTTCAAATAGCATTGGGAATGTTTGTATAATCGCTCAAAGGACGCTGTTTCCATGTACCTGTTTACGCTCTTTACTTCTGCAATTCTTTCAGCAATCAGCCCGTAGAGAGCCCTTACCCAGCACTTACGTGCCCTTGATTGCTAAGGAGAAAAAGCCCTGTTAGTGAATCACTGGGAAAACATTCCCTAACAAACTGGTCTTTTAATGAGGGTCACCACTGGCTTTGCAGCGGCGAGCCGGGAAGTGTGTGTGGGGGGGACGCGGTTTTGTTGTGAAACTGTTTGAGACGCACAATGGTGGAGGAAAGAGCCAGACACCGGGCCTTTGTGTGCAAATTTCCCACCAGAGCTAAGCCACTTTTTACAATTTAATTAAGTGGGTTTGGAGTCCAGAGCTGGCCTAACAAGCTCTTCTTCATGAATGAAGGATTTGTCTCCGGCAGGGAGGCAAGGCTCCAAACAATGTCAACAGCAATTACTGCCAGCTATGGCCGTTTTAACTGCTCACACGAACACGAGGGTGCTGGGAAGACAGCACGGCCCATCAAGCCGGCAGGGGCGCAGCCGGGGCTGCCCTCGCCCACCGTGCCGCCAGCAGGTCGGCCCCGCACCCGGGACCCCCAGACTCGCCCGGGCACGGGAGCGATTTAAAGGCTGCGATTGCGATTGCACAGGGGGCAGGTGTCGCCAGTGAGCTCGGGAGGGGTGCAGAAGTAGAGGCAATTAAAAGGTTTGGGGCGAGGAGAGAAAATGGGAGAAATGCCATGTCTTGGGCAGGGTGGACGAGGCCCCGGGCTGATCCCTGCACTGGCCCACGCGGGAGCGATTTGATGGGGATCTTCTAGATCTTTGCATTTTGTCTGTCTCTGCTCGCTGTGGGAACTGTTGCAGACCCCAGCTTTTACTTTGGGGAACTGAATCTGCTGGCATTGACTGCCGCACAGGGTAAAATACTCGCTTGGGAAACGCAGGAACGTGGAACGGCGCCCACCCACCACTTCTTATGGTCAAGAAAAGTACGTGGCGCAGGCAGGGGCTGTAGGTCCTCCGTGCCCCCTTTGCTTTCTTGGGAGCAACCATCTGCTGATTTTTGTTGTTGCTTTAACTGTATCCTAAAACAATAAAAATCAAACCAGCTGTTAATTTTGTGGGAGGCGTCAAGGTGGCATATTCCCTTGCAAAGTTGGCTCAACATGGAGAAGCAAATGGCTCCTCTGTGTTTCGAGGGAAGGGAGGATCTTCCACTTACTGTTACAACCTCCAAAAACAGCTGTTTTTTTATTTTTTATGTATTTTCAGCCCTGTCTGACTCTTGTATGTGCTCACTATTCCAGTCTGTGAACACTTTATACCCCCTGGGTACTGAGCTTCACAAGCTGGCCAGCCTTTCTGAGTGAAGGATATATTATTTGCCCATCTTGTGTTTCTGAGCAAAGTCTGATGGGTCCACGTCTGACTGTTGACCTGTTGCACCGACCGCACAAGCCACAGGGACTAAAGACACTTGCATTTCAACTTAACTCCTCTTTCCCAGGGTGTTGGCTGGAGCAGCCTCTCCTGGGCAGGCAGATCAGAGACTCGCGATCAGAGTTATGGGAAAATGTCAAACCCAATCTGATGTCTGTTGAAGTGGATGGAAGAGCTCTTCTCATGGACTGATGTGGTGGATGTCGGGTTGGGTCGGGGCGTTGCTCGGGCACGGCGCCGCACAGCCATGCCGGGGGAGCCACGGGAAACCTGAGTGATGTATTCTGTTGTAGGAAGCTGAATGACACAGTCCCCCAAATCCATTTCTAAATCATGGTGAATAAATATAACTTCAAAAAACTGTGGACACCTCATTAACATGAAAAAGAATAAAATTTATCAGATCAATCGTTGGAGTAATCACTAACTACTTGTTTTTTACTATAGTGGGGATCCCGGTTGGAAATGCCTACCTGTGGCATAGGAGTCGATAAATGATTGTGCAGATGAGTCTGTTTAGTCATTCATCAGGCATTGCCTTAGGAGTGCTTCCAGGGAAGGGGTGTGGGTAGAAACCCAACGATTACTGTCTCGTTCCTCGTGCTGCTGCTCTTACGTAGGCCCGTTGCACGTGGATAAACTAGATCAAATATTGACACGTCTGTGAGACGTTGGAAGCTGCTGGAAGTTTTCAGGTTGTAACTGAAGTCTGCGGGTCTGTGCGTCGTGCTGAAGCACTGGGGATTTCTACAAGGGTTTGCTCTGCGCCGGCTGCAAACGGGCTTTGCCCCCAGCACCTGGTTCCACTACATCGAAGGAAGGATGGAGCCAAGGTCCTTTTTAATGTGATAAGTTATATGATCTGACATCCCGTGCTGTAAGGGAGGCCGATGCATTTGCACGTTTATCACTGCCTAAATGACTTTCTGAATTTTGGAAGAGGGGATAGCGCACTCTCACCTGTGCCTAGGTAACGACAAGGGCTATTCTCCTCCCAACCCCTCTCTTATAAGCGCTGTGAAACCTCTCAATGCCTCGTGAAGTATTGTGAAACGCAGCAGAGCAACACTGGGAAGATTTGTGGTTCTCCTCGGTGAGATCCTTGCAGCAAGTGTTATCACAAACACCCAGTACGAAGTCAGGAAGCTATTAGCTACCGCGCAGCCGGAGTTCTCTCAAATCCCACTTAGCCGAACTCATTCAGCATATCCTGTGACATTCAGATAATCCTGGCTGTACTGTATTTGCACTTGTTAAACATAATGTGGAAATAAGTCAATGTAATTAGCACTGATCATTTAGCACTGTGAGTGAAAGTACTTTGGCAGATGAAAGATAGGTTATAATTGATTTAGTTAATCAACCAACTAGTCGGAGAATCAGCTGACAATGACAAATGTCTGGAGGGAAATCGGCTTCTCCTATTCCTCGAGAGCCCGCGCAACGCTCGTGGAGGTGTCTTGAGTCAACTGCCGGAGGGGAAAGCCAAACTGGGGAGTTTTGACATCCTGCCGGGCTGAACTTCCCTTCTTTGGCGCCCAGGGAAGAACAGAGAGCGAGGCCTCCCTGCCCGGTGCAGCCGTCACGGGGGTGGATCCGATCGGGGCAGCAACCAAGCGCTGGTGGCGGTGCTAAAGCATCCCTTGTTCCTAGGTGGTTTTATTTGAAAGGGAAACACCTCGGGCAGCCCTCCTCCTCCCGCGTGTCTCCTCTCCTGCCATCGGACCCGCTTAAGCGTTGATCATCCCCAACTAGACGTCGGCAAAGACACGTTTCCCCTCACACGTCGATACTCGCAACGCTGCCATTCTTCTTTTCCCCCCTTGAGCTTACGGTACTTTTTCTTTGGGTATTTTTTTTTTAAATCCATATCATCTTTTATCTGTCTGTTTTAAAGTAGATCTCTCGTCGTCTTTTTGTGCCGCGTCCTGTTTTACTCGGTGGGATAAACTGTGAAATAAATGCCCTGTTACTACTTGACTGGTCAGAGAGAAATTGTGTGATATAACTCTTGAGCGTGTCACCGCGTTCCCGGAGATGTCAAACGCTGCCTGAAATTGCTTCTTTCTCGTCGGGTTTCTGAACGCTGCCTCTGACTCGGGGAGTTTCCTGTCAGCTTGAAGCCCTGACAATGCCTTTAAGAAGTTGACAAGACGTGCGATGAACTGCCGGAGAAACAGCTTGAATCAGACAATGAGAAGTTCTCTGGGCCATTTTTGCAAGCGGATCAGAGTGAAATACAAGGCTCGGCATTAATGTAACATTTGATATTTTTCCCGAGCACTTGGCAGACATTAACTAATTAATCATCAGAGTACTTCTGTAGTGGGGGGCAGCAGTTTTGACTGTGTTTTCCAAATTAAAGGAAAAGGAAGGGTATTTTTTTGTTGTAGCGGCACTTCTTGGCTGGCAGAGGCTCGTACAGAAGACAAAACGGGGCTTCCTCGACAAAGTGGGCTCGGGCGCTGCTGCCAGCTTGCTTGTTACCCTCGACACGCACTTTTTTTGGAGCGCCGGATTCTTTTTTTCTTCCCTCTTCTGTGAAAGAGCTTATCCTGAAACACCGAACAAGTGTCATTCGTTCCCTTTGAACAGAAGACCGCTTTGGTGGCGTTCGCACTAGTTCTGCTTTTTCCTGCGCTTGGAGCAGCGTGCACGACGCTGGGTTTTTGCTTCTGTTAACACCGAACAAATGATTTCTGTACTGGGGCTTGGACACACATTTTGTAATGTGGTTGTGGGGGGGTTGATTGATGAATGGAGAAAAGTGCCAATTCTGGAGTGTCAGAAATTGTTCTTGGGATTCGGGTTATGACCCGTCCCCGCAGAACGGGTCGTTTATTCGATCCGATTGATAGCTACAGTCGCTGAGGCCGCCAAGGAAGTTGGTGGCATTGCTGGCATGAGACCCCTTGGCTTTGCCCATCTCCTTTAACCTCCGGCTCATACTGCGTTGCTTTTCAAGACCTGTTTTGAGATGATGTTTAGGACAAATCTTTAACTTTTAATGATCCTCTGTCCACTTTTTTCCATTTGATTCTTGCCTGGGAGGGAGGAAGGCGTGATGGAGGCATACACGTCCTTGCACAAGTAGTCGTGCTCAGCCCAGCCCGTGCCCCTTCCCATGTCTCTGCTTATTATGCATGCCCTGGGACATGCATGGAGCACGCGTGTTTTCTCGGCCTTTAGGACTCTTAAGATCCTGGAAGACGCTGCAGCATGCAGAAGAAAATGGGCAAGAGAGAATAATGACGGTGACTGTTTAATAGCGCGGGACTTGTCTTCGTGCCACATGATGCCGTATGAAAAACCACAACCCCCTGCTTTAATAACTCGCTCCCTTGAGACGGCGCGGCACGGCGCAGGCGGCACGGCGCCCGGCTCTCCAAGCGACGCGGGAGCTCCTGAGGGTACAAATCCAACGAAAACAAAACCTCGTCCCGTAGCCCCGGAGAAACGAGGCCCGGAGCAATGGATGCTGCCGGAATAACCAAATTGCTCAAGTTCAGCAAGAAACCTTTTTTTTTCCTTTCCCCCCCCCACCCCCATCGCGTTTTGTTCTTTTAAAGAGAGATTTGCTGAAAGGTTGTGAAGCCATTCATCTATTTGTAAGATATTGGTGTCCCTGCCTGCCCATGGCTATAATTACAGCTGAGCAAATAATTCAGAGCAAATAATTTATTTGACAAATTTAACTTCTTTTCTTGCTCATGAAATATCCATGAGCAGCTCACCAAATCCTCACATTTATTTGTTGTTCGTATTTATTCAATTATGTTTGCCCGGTTGCTATTGGCTGCCTCGGTCACCTGGTCGGGCTTGCTCCATTTCTCTTTCCCTCGCGCCAGGGGCTGTACGCTCATCCTGGATATTGCGTGCCCAGAGGTCTGCGTGGTGGAGACGTCTTCTCCCGGTTTATCATTTATGAAATATGTTTTGCAGTCGCTGTTCCCTTCGTGCCTGCACGTCTCTTATCACCTCCCTGCAACCTGCTCTGAGCATCTTGCAGTCTCCACTCGTAACGCCCTTGCTGAGGGGCAGAAGTGCCGTCACGTCCATTTTACAGGCGGGGGAACTGAGGCACAGAGGGGCTAAGGGGGTGATGTATGTGGCACGTGCTGCAATCGCAGCACTGACCGAGGTGGCCAATGTCTGCAGTGCCTGGGTTTGGACCAGAAATCCTTGACCAAGCAGGCGGCTGAACCCACATCCCCCCAGTCCCCCGCCCCCAACTCCAGCCCCATGTGCATGTGCCACATGGCAAAGCCAACAGCAGTTTGCTTGTCCAAGCTCTGGGACGCTGTTCATATAGTTTATTTCTGCTCGTGGCTGTCTCACGGTAGTAACAAGCAGCACCCTGGTCGAGATCAAGCCTTTGTGCACAAGCCAAAGCGAGGTTTCCTGGCAGCTTGTTAGCTTGAGATCAGCGCTGGCACTGCTCTTTCTGCATGCCAAGCACCGGGTTGGACGATAACGTCTGTAACGCCATGGATAAATGCTTCGATTCAGAGCGGCTCATCTCGCTGTCCGCCGTTTCCCCTGACTAGCTGCACCAGCATCCTCCCTTCCCCGCTCCCGCGGTGCCACGCGCACCCGGTGTGCCACGAAGTCTGCATTGGGGTGATCTACACAGAAGCCAGGAACAGCAAATCTCATCAAAGCCTCATTTGATCCTATCAAAAACCTATGCGGATCCTCACGGTCACCACGGAGTCTGTTCCCGTGCGTCTCCTGTCTTGCAGCGTGTGCTGAAAGTCCGACCTGCTTTCCTGGATGCCAGGCTGGGAGGTTGTGACCTCTCGTGCAATGCAACTGTAGTGTGCGTTTCAACCCCGTTACCTGCTGATCTGTCTAAGTATTGAATTAGTTTGCCATATTTATTTGGTCAATGCAGTGATGTTCTTTCTTGGATGGGCATAGTTTCATAGATTCATAGATGTTAGGGTCGGAAGGGACCTCAATTGTTGGTCCATGGCAATGCGCTTCTGCCCTTTTGGGTCGCATCTGTTTCTTCTGCTGAGATCTGCCACCTTTTGCTGAGTTTCCTCGTCCAGTCCAGGTTCTCAGCGCAGAGGTGATGCCTGGCTCCACAGAAGAGAGGCTCGTAACTAGTTTAGGGCGTGTTACTCTTGCCTTCATCCTCGACACCTGTCTTGCAGCCTCGGGCTGGCACGTGCTGCCGTATGCCTGAGACTCTGGGTGTGCATGATCAAGAGGGAGCGAGCAACCACGTCTGTCGTCTGTGCCGCTGGAAGGCTTGGTGGGTTTTTCTGCCTTTGGGTTGGCTTCAAGCAGCTCTTCTTACAGCACTTCTGTGCCCAGTGCGCGCGGTTCATTGAAAACCATTCCCTGAAGAGTAAGACTGTTCACGTATTACAGTCAAAGCCTTTATGTACTGCATCTGCACAGTGCTCTGGGTTCATGGATTTGAGAAGTTTTTGCTTTGGTGATGCCACAAAATAATGAAGCAACGATGATTTATCATCATGCTTTCCTAGTTGATCGCTCTGGGTCGGCTGTTGGCGAGCTGCACTAATACATACCTGAGAATTTTGCTTGTGTTGAACCTTTATGGTCACGTCATGCACATGTAACTAGTAATACCAAATCCCTGCTATTGTCCTTTGGGAGACAGAGATGCTCCCTCTTCCTACCGTTATAATCGCAATTAATCAGCTATCAACATTAAAAAAAAATAAATTGTTCATGGCGCTTTGCCAAAATGAGCTGTTTGCTTCTTTATACACTTCTTAGTTCATATTTTTGTGCTTTGTGATTTTTCTATTCACCTTTATTATATGCTATTACCAATACATATGACAAACACAGTTAAGAAACATTGAGTCTGGTAGAGGTTTTAACTGAGAGAGTTTTTTCTGATTAGGTCATTTGGTCATTGAGACAAATTTGGACTAACGGAGGTTTCCTCCAGCACAACGTGGGGCTCAGCGGGCTGCACAGCTCATCTCAAACAAGCCTTGGGAACGGTGTAGTCCACAGCCTTGTCCTCCATGCAGGGAACCCATGCGTACCTTTTTCTGCTGTATTTTTGCATGTCTCTTGGTCATTTTATAGGAATCTGTCCTTCACCGTATAATACTTCTGTCTTGGGAGTTGAACAAGCTTCCTTTTTTTGCCAGCCATAAAGAGGTTCATGAATTCGCGGTTGTGTTTTCAGTAGTGGAACACGACTGACTTGTGTGGACACTTTTATTTCAGGGTTGGAGCCTGCACAGGATCCACACCGAACTTTGCTGAATATCCTGGAGCTATTCGCAATTCCTTCTGACAGCCGCTTAAGGAAAACAGATGTAGTCTAGCATGTAATTAATGCTGGTGATTCTGCTCTGATCATTTTACCCCTATAATGTGCTTCTCTGACTGAGAGCGAGATAATGGACAATCACATAAGAAAATCCTTGATTATGGCTTGATTGAGCTTGTGTGAGCTGTAGACAGCTAATGTTGTCATGGTTTCCAAACCATTTAGCGTATGGCATTTCTGCACAGACAGGAGATTAGATAAAGTCATCCAAAAATTCGTAACCTGGATTATGCTGGACTTTTTATTTTTAAAGATTGGATCAAGTTTATCTTTACTTCTGACCTGATAAAAGAATATTATGAAGTTATCATGTCAGAAGCTCTGGCAGCCAAGACTGCTTTAATATCAGATTTGCAAAGTAGGTAGGTATCTTATGATTTTTGCACTACACTTTAGAGTTCGTTAGAGGAGGTTACGGCTCATGCGATGGATGAGAAAAGGTTGGGGGGTTTTTGGTACAACAAGTGATATTGCAGTTACTAGTAAAATATCTCTCTATTATATCTGCTGCCTTCTCTGCACTGGACAACCTGGACCCACTTCACTCCATTGTTTCATGTGGGTCATTTCTAGACCTTGCGTCTTCTGGACTCTTCCAGTTGGTGCGCATCTTCCTTGAAGCGTGGTGCCCACAACTGGACACGCCGCTGCAGATGAAGCCTGGTCAGCCCTGAGCAGCGTGAAAGGTTTCCTTTCCACGTGCTGTGTGAACATGCCTGATTCAGCATTTCACTCTGAGCTCTGCTTTGGAGCAACAGTATGGCGCTGTTGACTTGGATTTGGCTTCATGGCCCACGGTCGGCTTCAGGCCCTTTGCTGCAGGACTCCTGCCTGGTTGAACGTTTCCCATTTCAGTATTTGTGCATCTGATTATTACTGAGTGTGCTGCTTTGCACTTGTCCGTATTGAACTGCAGTCTATTTATTTCAGACCTTTTCTTCAATTTGTCAAGATCATTTTGAATTCTAATCCTGTTCTGCACAGTGTTCGCACCCTCGCCCAGCTCGGTATCATCTGCAAATTTAATAAGTTTTGTAGCCTTGGATGCTGTTTCCAAGGAAAGATATCCCCAGACTGTAAAAGAGCCGGCCTAAAGTTGGATTCCTGCAACCTGTTTTAATGTACTGGGTTGAGAACCTGCAGTGCATTTTACCAGCCGGGTTATGTAGTTTGAGCGCAGAAGTCTTGCTCATTATTGTGCGATCAGTCATATCACTTCCCATTGAGAGACATGTTTAGCCAGGCATTATTTACTATGCGCGGTGCAGTGTGTGGCTTTGCATGCTGCCCCGAAGTGCGGGGAGGAGTAGGTGTTGGCGGTAACTGAAGTCACATCTTGCCATTATACCTGACAAACAAGTAGCATTTTTAGGGACTTTACCCTTGTAAAAGCATAAAATGAAACAGAAGGCAGACAAGGTTTTTTTTGGGTGAATCTGATATCTTTTATTAGACCAACTCAGATGGTTGGGAAAATTCTTCTTTGCTAACTATTTTTTTTTCAACGATTTGAGTTGGTCTAATAAAAGCTCTCAGATTTACCCAAAGAACCTCATCTGCTGACGTCCTTAGACCTATATCGCTGAAAAATGAAACGGAAAGATTTGAGGTGAAGGGACCTGCTGTTCGAGCTCACGTCTGCAGGACCCGTTGCCGACTTGCGTCCAAGTGACGCTAACCCGCCGTCGTTGCTGACAGGGCGTTAAATGGAGTTGTTGGTTTGGTTTGTTGTTTCTCAAGTCGTCTTTCTAGAGGGGCATTGCTTTTTGAACGGGGTTCTCGTCTTTAAGGTTTCCTCACGCCCCAACATCAGGGCCCTTTCTGCCCCCAGACTTGTCACTCCACCCAACTCTCTCCTGGAGCCCATCCAGGCACCTTCCTAAGAGGCCACAGGAGTTGCTGCCCTGTGGGATGTGCTGCCTCCGCTGCACCCCCGGGGAGCGTCCGGGGGTGCAGTAATGCAGCCGCCCCCCACAACCCTTGGATTCCTGCTCCACCCACACTTTAAAACCGACTGCCTGGGAGGAGCAGTGGCATTTCTATTCAGGCAGTGCTAAGGGAGTCGCTTGACTTCAGTTCATCATCATCTCCCTGATTCCTGCTACTCTGTCCCCACTCCACAGGTGTTGATGACCTTCTGTCTTTCTTAATGGTCTTGATGTTCCACTATTCAAACTATCCTTTTTTTCCTTCAATTTTGCTAGTTGTTAGCCATTTCTAGTCATGTGTCTTGTCCGCTTCATGGCTCTGCAGACTGCTTTTAGCTCTAGCTAAAAACTTCAGCTCTGGTGATCATATTAACTCAGGCGTAGAAATGACTGACAGTGAAGTGTTGGAGGCACTGTCAAGACACTCAGGAAGGCTACATTTTTGTTTTATGAATCTGAATAAGAGACGTACATTTAACTCTAATGACTACAGGGCTAATAACACAATATCTTTTGACTATTTTGAATTTTTGCCAAGTCTGTTTTTTAAAAAAAACCCAACACTTTATATATAATCTAGCAAATGAATGCACATCCCAATAGTTATTTGTTGTTGCTTTGATCTTAAACTGAATAATATAATGCTAGCTGCCTAGCACATTAGTAAAGCTTCTAGGTTCACTTTAACTGGAGAAAAGTGTGCGTTGTGCTATATGTGATGATGCATCGCACCAGCTGCACCCACCTTTTCCAAGCCCTAGGTCCATCTACGCACATGCCTACCATACAGCCAGGCTGGGATGGATCCTGCCTTGGTCATGCCGCAATGCAGAATTCCCCATTGCTTGTAACATCCCCTTAAACATCAGCAGCGCTTTGTCCTGAACTTGGGGAAGTCCTGATTTAACGTTAATATTTTCCCCACTCCCCATTGCAATCCCGAGGCCTAAGCCAATGTGGCCTTTTCCTTTTCAAGCTGTGTTTTTTGTGCATCGGCAACAGAGCTGACATCAGGAATGGTTTTCTAGTCACAGGTTCCCGAGAGCCAGCAGAGGGAGCACAATAATAATAATAATTAATTAATACTTCAAATATCTCGACTATCTGTCTTCTGGAAACCTCCGTGTTTTACAGCCGTTTGGTGAATTGCCGCAGCGTCGGTCAGAACACCGTCCTCTCGCCGCGGAGTGACCCCGAGGGGAAGGGCGTACGCAGCAAAGGCAATTAAAGTGGCAGGGTTGGCAGGGGAAGGATGGAGTCCGAGCTCTTGATTTGCTGCTCCGGGGGCTAGATTTGCCCCATCTCCCAAAGACGCACCTGACAAAGTGTTTGTGAGACAACTCAATACATCTTGGGTGATATCTGTGTGGTCCACCCGGTGTCCCACAGGGGCTGGAAGGTGGAGAGTGGTGGTATTGTGTAACCTAGACTGGCTGCTCAACTAAGTGCAGCAAAGTCCTGGTCCGGACTGAGTCTCTGGCTGCTACCGTCCTTCTGATACCAAATGCAAAGAGTGGTGACCCAACACGCTTTGTTGCAGCTCTACCGCCATGTTCGCTTAGGCCAGGGGCACAGGCGAGCGTGTCTGCGTCTAGTTACCCAGGGCAAGGGTTGCCTTTTTTGTTCCCCAGCTCACGGGCTTGTGGGCACAACCACAAATCATAACGTGAGTATAACTCACGCGCAGGGCTGGGGCTCCTCGTGTTCATTTGTAGGTACTTTTCCCCCCTAACTACAGCCCTTGCTGTGCTCATGTCTCTGAAATTAGGACCAAGTCTTTGCATGGTTTTTGAGCCCCATGCATGCAGTGGGTCTCTGGGTCCTGCCTCCTCCGTTATTAATAGGGCGCAATAATAGTTGATTAACCGGGTAGGCGGCTTTTTGGCAAGACATGGGCCTCTCCCCCTGACCAGCAGGTTTGTCTCCTACCCGTCGCAGTAGCCGAAGCGGTGCTAAACGGAGGTCCCCCAGAAGCAGCCGTCTGTGCGTGGACACGGAGGGCGCTTCTGCCTTTGTCTGCTCGGATCATGTTAATTTGGTTGCTCAAAATAAGAGCCATTCCCCTATTACTATTACTCGTTGCAGGTCCTGAATCATGTTGACGGATGCGACTTGACATTAACCAATTTGCCTAATTCATCACCTTTACGTTTTTTATATAAAAGACTAAGTACTAAAGCTTCCCAGCCAGCCTCACAATTTACTTTTTTGTCATCCTCTGGAATCAGTGAAAATGAGGCTTAGATGAGCAGGGAACACTCATTTCTTTTCTAGCGGTCGGCGCCGCGTGGCTGAATTGACTGGCCTGTAATTGTTGGGTCTGAACCGATCCCGATGCCTCCCCACCGCACCTTCCTGTCAGAATAATTCTCCTGATAACAATTGCTCTGTCTCTCTTACGCATCTTTGCAATCCAGAAGAGTGATTAACATAGTGTTTTATCACTCTTGCTCCTTAGCATTCGTATGTGTAATTTAAACGTACAGCTGCCATATTACGTTTCGGACTAAGCAGCGCTATGAAGTCCCCTCTTGATGGCAAGTCTTTAGTATTCTGCACGTTTACAGAGTTGACACTCTCATTTTGCTCCTGAAAGTTGGAGCTGGTGCTCAGACGGACTGGGCTGTAATTGTTGGTGCCCAAACCAATGTCTTGCTAAACTGCTTTCCCAGGCCTGATGTAACCCATTTAGCATTCCAGAAGGGCGATAACTAATGTTATACAGGGACTGTTCCGGGTAACGCAGCGATGTGTGCATCAGCAATTCCCCTGGAACCTCTGAACCCTCATTTTCGGTAAGCTAACTCGCCTGCAGACGTTTGATTCGTGCCGACGCTGGGCAACGTGACGCCAGCTTCACATCTGGAATATGCACGTGCCCCTGATCTGTCTATTCAGGCCTGGCGTGCACGACTGGAGTGTGCTGGGTTGTGTGTGCAATGACAAAGAGCCTGTGGAAACTCCACGTCTTTGTCGGGGGCCCACAACTATGGGGCCGGGACTGGCAGATATATGGGAAGTCCCTGTCCAGAAAGTTTGTCTCCCTCGAAGAGAAACGTAGTGGGTCAACTCCCAGCCCTCGGTCCCTGTGCCTGCAATCGGGCTCGGGGGGCGGCTCGGTTTGACTGGAGATCAGCAAGGCCGGCCTCTTTCCCAGAACTGATGATAAAGAGAAAACTCTCCTCTTTTTCCTCCTCCCTTCATTTTTATTTATTCTCCATGTTTTACATCACCATCTTCCCCTTCAGCCTGTGTATTTTCATGTGCCACTTTTTTTTTTCACTGACCTGGCCCAGCCTTCCTCATCTCCCAGAACAAGGGCAGCTTTTCTGAGACAAGCCTTCGGAGCTTGGCCCTATATTGGGGCTGGGAAGCTCTTGATAAAGTTTTACTGAACTAGAGGTTTGAACCCCGAGACTCATTTTGCTTTGAAAGCCATTGTGTGTCCTGTTGCTCTTGAATACCTTTCCTCCCACCTGGGCCTTCGGAGAAAGGTTATTTGGCTGGGGTGGGAGGTGTGAGCTTGATCTGAGTATGATGAAGAGGCTGATGTGCCTGAAACGTGCTCTGTGGAGTTCACAGACCGTAGAGCAAGGAAGTCCAGGTGCAAATTGCTGCTGCTTTTGGATGGATTCGGCCTGCCGTGAATCCCCAACCCTGCTGAAACCAGCTCTCTGACCACGTTGAATCTAACCTGCCCCACAAACACGTGAGACCGGCTGAGCAACATCACATCTCATTTCCACTGCGACAATCTGGCTGTCGTCCCTGTTGCACGAGCACCATGGCCCGGGGAGGTGCATTTCCCACATGGCCGCTCGACTGGATTTGGTGGGCTGGATTCCTCCAACACGGCTGGTTTCGTGTCCACTAGCGTGGACTGGATTTTACTCTTCAGATCTGAATCCAGCATCCCCTGGGATCAGTGGAGACCTTTCCATGCCTGCTAGCCATTGGAGTCGGTTGACTACAGGGAGAGGCTCCACGTCCCTGGTGCTACAGCACGTGTCTCCATAACCTCAGGGAAGCCGCGTTACTGCTTTTGGTGACCAGCTGGTTAATTTACTGGTCACTTTAAATCTGCTATGTTGGGTCCGTGTTTCGGCGGTACTCTCTCTCTACTACCAAGCTCCTTGGCATCCGTGCATGTGTGGGCTGGAGCCTGGGGCATTTGGATCTTCAGCGAGGAAGACAGGATTTGCAAATTAAAAGTGGAATGCTAATCACTTAGTGTCCTTGTTTGTTCCTTTTTAAACTTTGTGGACTAGACAGATAATCAATTATTTGAAATGATGACTCTTGCATTGCTCACATATTAACAGCAACACCCAAAGTGAGGCCGGTGGCTCTGAAGCCCAGCAGACAATCTTGTAGTAACATTGTGAAACGGGTAATAATTGAATTTCTTAAACTGTGTGTAATGGAATGCAATACGGGGCACTCTGCGCTCATGTTTCTTTTAATCAAATCGGGAGACTTGCAGAACACCTTTCTCTTGGTCCTGCTGTAGAAAACTTTAGTTTAATCCTGAATGAATAGTTTATTTTTGCAATCTAACATGTTCTCTTTGTTAGGGTGTGCATTTGCTCAGCTTTGCACAAGTGGGTTCATTTTCATCCTCTATCTGCCACTTATCCCATGCAGACTCATGGGCTGCTCTTGCGAGCCCCTTTCTAAAAGAAAAAAAGCTGTTGGTCAGACTCGGTCACCCCCTTTTTTCATCTTGACATACTTTGCTTACAAGGTTCAGAGACTGGGCGGGCATCATGCAGTAGGTATAGCTGCTGCGTGCCTCTAAAATAGACCCAGGCTGCCTAGACACAGCAGCTGTCTGGTCTGTTCGGTGCTGCACTCTGAAGCAGCGCCAAAGACGGTACTTCTTGGAAAGTGTTTCGGTTGCTGGAGCACCCCCACAAAGTGCCTGCCCGCATTGGGCCAGCGCTCCCAGCCCAGGGCCCGGCTGGGTCTGGGTCAGGACCGGGCATGGCCGTGCACGCGGCTCCCTCGCACTCCCAGGCTGCTCGGTGCAAGAGTTGCACGAAGGCTTGTTCCACTCTCACCGCACGTGGATCAGTTTGCATGTCCTAGCTAGCCATTTGGTCTCTGTTATCTTACCGTAGGCGGGCGTCATCCATGTGGTTGTATCTTTGTCTCTAAAAAGCTACCGGAGGAGTGCAGGCCAAAGGACCGCAGTACCGTGGCTGTCCCACGTACTCCGCGTGCAGCTGGATGCATTTGCACCGGCAAGGCTTGGACAAAGAGAGCAAATGCCTAATGATCAGAGCTCTGCTGCAATGAATGACCAAAGGGGCAGTCGAGACTGTATGCCTTTCAGTTAAATGCATATTCCCTTATCAAGTATCCTCTTAAGAACAACAGCAGTGATTACACACAAGCTGGGTGCGACAGGGATTGAGGGGGACAGAGTGGCAGATGTGGGCTGCTCTGAGTCCTGTCAGGGAGGAATGATTAATGAACACCAGCTCCAGCTGAGGCTAACCTTTGGAGAGCCGAGCAGGACATCTGCAGAACTGTCAGCGCTCTGACAAGGACAGAGCTGAACAACCAATTATTCCACCATCACTAAGGTGGGCTGTCAGTTTAATCCCAGCCATTCACTTAGGCAAGGACAGGGAAATTTCTCCTTTACATAGCGGCGCTACGCTGCGACCTTAACCATTTCAGCGCTGCTGAGGGGACGTCTGGGGCAGCGGCGCTTCCGCACTCCCTATGCACAGGACCAAAGGTGCAGCACCGCGTGCGCTGGGCCGACGTGTAGGTGCAGTTTTAAGGGGTGCTTGGTCACCCTGATGGCTCGCAACACCGTGGTAAAACATCCTCCATGGTAAATTTTTATTTTAACAGCTGTAAACTGCATCCAGGCTCCTTCCTGCTTTCCCACCCCGTTACGTGCCGGTCCTTATTCTTCTTGTGTCCAGAAGGGGCAAGGATCCAGTGGGTCCAGCTCTGCCGGGGGTCACTGGACCACCTCCAAGAGCCTGTTCGGCACGTTGCAGCCGATGGGAGCTTTTTAGTTGATGGAGCGCGCCGAGACTGTGCAGCGCCTCGGAGAGACGGCCATGCACGCTCCTGGGGCTCTCCTCCTGGGCTGTGCATCGCTGGGCAGTACATGGCTTTGATCAACAGCTGCCGTGGGCTGGGCCCTCCTTGCCCCTGCCTGGCTCGCGGTGGGAGAGCTTGCAGGTTGCGCGGAGTTGCACAGTTTAGGTTGGAAAGGTGGTTGCAGCAAGAGCGCTTTCTCCTCATTCAACGTCCTCCTGCCCTGGGCAAAATGCCCGAGGAATCGGGACACGAAAGCTTCAGGTGTGGAGCTTGGAGAGCGATGACAGGTGCAGGAAAAGGCTGGAAGTATGAAACTCCCCTGGGTGCCTGCGGACAGGCCCCATCTCAGGCGGTTAAGTCAAGATTGTCCAGTCCGGCCCTGGAAAGGAGCAGAAGTAGCAGAGCTTTCTTTCTAGAGACATTTCTGTAATGCTAGACTGTCCGACCTGTGTTGGGTTTTCAGCTCGCCTCTGCGGGCCAGGAGGCTCCATCCCGACACACCAAGGTAATAAAGGGTCTATTCTGCCCTCCTTATGTCATGTAGTGCTTTACTCTGCAAACAGCCCTGCCGATTTTTAAATTTTTTTTCCCCATAGGGCTGAACCAGAAACGAAGTACTATTTGCTGTAAGTAGGCGTAAAAGAGTACGTCTGTTGGCTGAGATCCCGAGGCGTTGGTACAGAGTGCTTCTGTCCTTGCAGATTTAGCCTTTGGTATTCAACACGCTGCCATCCATGATGCGTCTCATGCATTTTGGATTCTGTCCGGTTTGGGGGGACTGCACGGAGACTGGTGGATAAAGCTGGCTTTTTTGTTTGTTTTAAGTCTCTATCCACGCGAATAGAAAGAAGCATTGTTGCCCGGAGAAAGCCCCCTCAGCAAACCGAGGCTTTAAGGCCACAGCTTGGAGAGTGGGTGGAGAACGGAGGAGACAAGAAAGGGACTGGTCGTGTAAGGAAAAAAAACCCAACAAGCAAGTCTCCTAGCACGAGCGAGAGAGGAGAACACGCTCGCTCTCCTGGTGTTTGATGTCGGTGGTTTCCATTCAGACGCTCCCCGGGCAGGTTGTGAACTGCAACGAGAGCCCTCCTTTGCCAGCCTGGCTCTGTCGGATGCGGGCGGCTCCATTGGGAGGCTTTCCTTCGCGGTGCCGGTGCTCGGAGGGCTACACACCGCTGCACAATTCGGGGAAATTGCTTTAAACACGCACACACTTAATAACCTGAATGGGATGCAGGAGGCATACGCCGAGCCTGGCACGTCCCCTCCTGGCAGTCATGCCTCGCTCTGGGGGCAGCCATCTTCCTTGCGGGGCAGCTGCCCGCACAAAGTCCTCTTCAGCCAGGACAGATCTGGCGTGGCACTAGCGAGTGAGCTGAAAACAAAATTCATCGATGTCTGGGGCCAGAAGGGACCTTGCAAGTTGTTGGGTCCAGCCCCCCGGCTCTAGGGTTGAGCGACCCCAGCAAGGTGCCAGTCCCGTCTTCTCATGAAAACCTCCAGGGTAGATGAACAGCTACTAATTCCTTGCATAAATAATAGGAAAATGAGGAAAGTTTGTCCTCTTTGATAGACCACAGGGACTCCTTTCTGTCCCTGGTGCTGCTTTGGGCGCTTCAACAAAACCAAGGTCCGCGTTGGGTCATCGGGAGTGGATGTGGATAAGGGCCGGGTGTCCCCACGCGGGTAAGAGTGGAGCGCCCGTTCCCCCAATCCCGGTACCAAGCTGCACGAGCGGCCGCGGTGCTGTTGTATCCCTCGGGCTTAAAGAGCGAAGGCATCGCGCACCTTTGTTTTAAACACGCGCAGTACGGGCCGGACTCAAACCCCCCGAGTCCGAACAACAGACCCAGATAAGCCAGGACACTCTGGACATCCTGCAAGGGTCAGATTTGAGGGCTGAGCAGGGTCGGTGAAGTCAGAGGCTTTGTGCTGTTTTCACGCAGTCTGTTTCCTAAGCTGGGATGCCTTCTGTTCTGATATGCTATGAACTTTAAAGGCCTTGCAAAAAACCCTCACAAAACCTTTTCAACTGAAGATTTACAAAGAACCAGGTACTCCTTTATCTGCCAGACATGAGAGCAGCTCTCTCTGCTCACGTCGCAGCTCCTCTAGACTTTGGGTTGTCATTTTTTTTTCATTTTTTGGGACTGATCACAGAGTTTGTGTTTTTGCTGTAAAAGCAGCTGTTTAAGTCTGTCATGTAATTCAGGGAGCTGTCACGGGCGCTCCACATCCGTGAGAGAAGCAGCAAGCGACTGGGGGAAGAAATGCAGTTTGACTGGGAGCAGCGTGGCCGTGTCTCTGCCTGCCTGGCCGCGTTTCGTGCTCAGTGGACATCGGGACGGTCACCCGGGATTACGGCGGTATCACTGCTGTGCTCATCTTGCCATATCCTCCAAGAGGACCTGGACTTTGGTATAGTCCCTTTCCCTGTCTTAATTAAAATGCCCTGCTAGAAATCAATTTAACCGCTTAATAGAGATGAAGAGGCCATGAAAAGATAGTTCGAAGGCTTAATATGAAATATCCTGTGCCCGCCAGAAATGGTGTTTGTCATGTTTTTGGTTTGTTTGGAAAACTTTACTAGGCAGCTTTTGTATTAAAAGACTAGAATGGATTATCTCGCACCTGCTTTACACCTGATTACACGTCTGGTTGGGTGTGCCGAAAACGTGCTAATTGACTCCTGGTTAAACGGCAGTCGTTACCAATTACTATAGCATGCCGGCTCAGTTACCGGCCAATAACCGGGGCCATTCCAGTTCGGTGTGACGTTGCGCCCCATGGCTCGCGATAGTTGTACCCGAGTCGCGGGCGTGGGACATGGTTACGCTTGGTTTGAATTTGTGCGTGGTTGGCTCTGCTTCTCACGAGAAACACTGCAACCTCGAGATCTTCAGTGGAAACCCAACTGTAAAACACAGCTTGAATCCAAGCATCTCCTTTGCCCGAAACCCCGCTGTCGGTGAACGGGCCTTTGAACACACTCGTACGCTCTCTCAACGTAAAGCAGAGTTATTGCAGTTTAACACCCCTCCTGCGCCTCCCACCCACGGCCGCTTTACACTGGCCGGTTGGAAGAGCAACAAGTCCTAGTACATTATTTCCTTCCTACCCTGTCCTAGCTATGCCCGGTTTCTGGGTTTCAGCCATTAGAGTGGAATAGACTGAACCAGAGCTGAGCGCGTTCCCCGGATAAGAAAGGTGACCGAGCACATGCTTGTTAGAGATGGATTGCTAGTTTTCAGTAATATTTAATGATGTGGTTTAATAGACTTGCATCATTTGTGGCAAGTTGGCAGTGCTCCAGACCTTAAGCTTGTAGTAGTATTTGTGGGGAAAAAATGCCATTAGCCAGCAGCCTTGGCACCTGTAGTGCACCGTGTACTGTCTATTTGAGAGGGACACCTGGATAAGTCCCCAAATAACTGTGTTTCCAGCTTTACTGGAGTGTCTTAGCTGTGAAGGGTGTGTATAGCTATTACTGTATAAGGAGCCAGTTAGAGAGCTATGGAAACCGTAGGGTTTCCCATCAAGATGACTTTATCGGGGTCCCCAAATCCTGTTTGGAACAATGTTTTCAAACAAGTTCACTGTGGAAAGCAACAAAATATTCTCAAAGGACTGCTTCCACCTGTTGCGTCTTGTCATTGCCCTGCTATTCGTGCAATACATATCACAAAGGAGCCGTGCCCTGTGGTCAGGGATGTTAGGAAGTACTGCTATGCAAACACGAATTAATTACAACAAATGTGTGGATTTGTATATAAGGCATCAGCCACTCTTTGCAAAAAGTCAGGAAGGAAAGTTAGTTTATAATTGCTTATATACTACTGTATATATAAACTGTGTGTGTGGCTTGTGATTTATACAGCTTTAAAATATATATGTACCTGTTGCCCAGTCTGGGGGAGAATTATTTTTAGTACTTGGATAAATCGGCAAAGAGAAAAATGGAGTCCCCTGAGGTCAGCGGACAATTTGGTCTTCAATTTTAGAACAGGCTCCATGCTCCTGCAAACGATGGACATTAAGTCTGGCACGGTAGAGAGGCTGTGCGTGTCTCAGGTTTGAATATTGATTGTTAGGGGCTGGATTACAACCCAGAAGTGTTGAAACAGCATGTATGCAAAGCAGAGCTTCCGCAGCTAAGGTTAAGGCCAAACTGATTGCTCTCCCTGCTCCGAGATGGATTAAATCTGAAATTCCAACATTAGCTTCCTTTGCCCTGCAAGGATCATCTTTAAGAATATTTTTGTTTCTTGGTCATTTTCCTTTCGTTGTGTTTTTTTTTCCTTTATCTTGTATTTTTCTTTCCTCCTTTTCCCCCTTTCATCTGGGGTTTATGCAGTGTATGGCATAATAGGGCCCTGATTTCCGACCGAGGCTTTGAGGACCTTCTGCGACACGCACACAACGTATGCTAACAGGGGTTTTTGAAGGCAGAACATCTTTGGGAAAGATGTCTCCATTTTGCTTCAGTAAAATTATACATATGACCAAGGCATATTCTTTATTTTTCATCCCATCCAGGAAGAGCGCACACCCACTGCTGAAACCTCCTTAGCCTGACGAAGGGTTTTTGAACCCGAAAGCTTGCTTAATAACTATTCTCCAGCCATTTGTGTTGGTCTAATAAAAGATATCAAATTCACCCAAGGAACCTTGTCTGCCTATGTCCTTAGACCAACACGGCTACAACCTACACCCCTACATATGACCAGGGCTTTTTTGTGAGATCTTTCCCTTTGTGTGCGTGTGTCTAAATTTAACCATTCTGGTACTCTGATCAAGTGAGATTGCAAATTGATGCCCTGCTTTTCTGCCTCGTTTTCTCAGTTAATACGGTCCCGCTGCAGAGGTTTTGCACCAAAGATATTGAGGTAGACCCAGGGGACATTAAAGAGAGATCCTTTGTGATTAGAAATCTGGTCACACTGATACCTTTGCAAGGTAGAGAGTACATTACTGCAACACTTCTAGAAAAATCTGCCTGGCATCATGTACAGGAACAAGTTGCAATACACTGGGTTTTAGCTTTGGTTTGATTTTTTTTTTTTTTTTTGGTACCTGGATTTTAGGTGAAAGCATTGCTGGGGGTGGAAAAAACATTAATTTTAAAGAGCTCATTAATTGAGTCATTTAAAGGCAGATAAAGCAGCACAGCATTATTTTCACCATCAGTGAGCTTAGTCACCTTAATGGGAGCAGATGCCTCTGTTATCTCATAAGATTTTGCAGAAAGATTCAGTGCAGTAGCTTGTCTGTGATTAACTAAACAGGAATATTGCACATTCATAGAGGAGAAGTGAGTATTTAGGATTCAGCACATCCCCATCAACTGACATGTTATTAATATCTTCAACTAAAAGTCATGCCAGCTCAGCAGGCCTACAGTCTCATCCTCCTGCCGAACAAGAGAAGAAACCTCATTTCCTTTGGAAGATTCTCTGCCCTCTTGGGAAGTATAATTAGGGCTTGGACAGTCACAGGCAAAATGATCAAACCAGAAAGCTTAGAAATTATTCTGCAACTTAGGCATAAAGTACCATTTAATGTAATTTTGCTGCTCTCCGCTTTCTGTTCCAGGATGTCTGCGATGTCCATGCCGCTCTGCTCGGCAGGTCACTGGCCGTGTTCCCGGGGAAAGGCCATCTTTGCCAGGTCCTGGACTTCACCGTCTCTGGCATAGCTGGGTAAGCCCGTGCACTAAAGATTTTAGGGATGGATTTGAAAATGCTTCTCTCTCACCCCACCTTATCTGAAATAGGATCGTGTACTGGAGCATCGTGCAGGGCAGGATAAGTTAGCCTACCTTGTCGTCCATTAGACTTGCTCTTAGCCTGACTTACTTCCCCTTCTTGATTTATGGAAAGGAGTCTAATTTACTCCATGGGTGGGGGTCTACATTAAAATAGGATTGACTTTATTTGACCCATTCTTTCATCCTAATTGCTGCTGTTGTAGACTCAGTTTTCTGGCCTCTTGGCCTACGAGTCGGGCCGCTTTGGGCTCATTGAGGTATGCGTGGTAGTATTCAGAGGTGATGCGTAGCTGGAGGAAGGTCTATAGCGTGCTTTATTCTGCTAGGTAGGCATAAGGCGGGAGTCAGTATGATGCGCATGGTGAAGGGGCTGGGAAACAGGTGCAAAATAGGCATGCTGAGGCTCTCTTTTGAACGTGCCCTTTGTATCCAGTGCACTGTAAATGTATCTATCGACAGAAATGGCAAATACGAAGCTATCTGCGTTATTCATGAAGTGGCAGATGCTCAAACGCTTCACTTATGCTATCTAAATCAGTATAGTAAAGTTTAGAGCATCGCTTATGGAAATGTAAGTAAAGTGTTCAAAAAACATTCAAATTTCCCTTTCCTTTGGCCTGCTGTATCTAAATTGCTACTGGGAATTATAGCAGAATCTTATTTTGAGATGGGGGAATAGGAAAAAAAATGGAAAGTGCATTCTGGCTCTGTCATAGTGAAAATTACAGAAATTTCTTTGATGTCTCTTAGCATAAATGTTCATAAAACTTTGGAGAATAGATCCTTAAAGTCTATTGTTCTGTAACATATTTATTCACATCACAAAAGCTGCATTAAAATAGCACTGAGGGTCTGAGAGACACATTCGCAGGGAAGCATTAACCTGCTAATCCAGCGTGTGTGACAAGAGGGTCTTCTGGGCAAGCTGGCTGGATGTGTTTTGAAGCAAGTTTGGACCCTCGCACACATCAGCTGCCCGTGCCAGCTCATGGGGTACTTGTACACGACACGATGTGTATGCAGGCTAACTAGGGGCATGGGTTGGCGTAGGGTTTGAAGCTGGAAAGCATCTCGTGTTGGTTCCACGTGTGTGTGGCAGGGTGGATGGGAGGGCCATGCCATTCCTAAGGACATCGTGGCACGGCAGGGTGGACTTGGCTGATACCAACCAGACTGTTTTATCTTCTCCCTCCGTGGTCTTTTGGACTTGCTTGTTCTCGGATGTGGCAGATAAGCCTCAGAGACCAGAGAGCACCAATGAGGGGGCCTTTGCCTCTGTTGGGAAGTATAATTAGGGCTTGGACAGGATCTCTGAGAGTAAAGTTTTTCAGCATAATTCAACACTGGTCCAAGGAGAATCATTAGTGAGAAGAGGAAGCAAAGGCTTTGTGACAAAAGGGACAGGAAGGGAAGTAAAGAGTTCGATTTGTTTCCTGGGTGGGAACCTAGGCAGGTCTCTTTAGCATTTTTGCCTCCTCTACACCATGTACAAAAAGATAGGTGATAACTCGGATGGAATTAGGGTTTGATGTAGAAATGGTGCAGGGGTGTAGGTTGTAGCCGTGTTGGTCTAAGGAGATAGGCAGACAAGGTTCCTTGGGTGAATTTGATATCTTTTAATAACTATTCTCCAACTATTTGGGTTGGTCTAATAAAAGATATCAAATTCACCCAAGGAACCTTGTCTGCCTATGTAGAAATGATGGTGCTTTGCGAAAGGTCAGACTAGATTATTCCAATATTCTCCCTTGGCCTTAACACCTGTGGAAAATAGGCAAGAGTGTTTCCCTCCCACACACCCAAATGTATTCATGCTTTCAAATTGCTTTGAGATCCCTGGATAAGTGCCACGCTTTAGCATCATGACTCCTTCTTCAAACAAGTTATTGGTCCTTTGTCTGAAGCCTAATGGTTCATGAAAAAAATTCACAAGATTCAACGAGGTTTGTTTTTTTTTCTTTCAATTTTTAGTCCTTTCTCTGATTTTTCTTCCTTCCAAAATGAAAGTCCTGGAGAAATAATCAGTATAAAAATGTCTCTAAAAGCATTCGCAGGATGGGGAAAGCTAATAGACATTCACAAGTTTGCCTTGTAAACATTGGCAGGCAAGGTTCTTTGAGTAGGTGTGTTCTGCCCAAAGAAAAATTGTTCTTTGCAAACTTTGGGGCACAAACGCCCTTCTTCAGGCACAGGGAGAGTCTGCTGGTGAACTGTGTGCTCTCCTTATGTCCTTAGGCCTTAGACCAGAGGTGGGCAATTATTTTGGGTGGAGGGCCGCTTACCAAGTTTCAGCAAGCCATCGAGGGCCGCATGACAGGCAGGCAGGGGCAGATAAATATTAATTTTCTAAATTTTTTAGGGGCCCCGCGGGCCGGATAGAATGGCCTGGTGGGCTGCATCCGGCCCCCGGGCCGCATCTTGCCCACCCCTACCTTAGACCAACATGGCTCCAACTCACAACCCTTGTAAATAGTCACTTTTCCCATGCTGAATTTTCACATTTGCTTTAAATATTCATATTTTTTGCCCTTGCAAATGTTTGTAAATCAGATTTCCAGGTGAGTGTTTTCTGGGTGAAAACCACCCCATTCTTGCAGCTTATCGATGTAAAGTTTGTTTTTCTCTTTAGCTCAATGTGACTTTACATGACTGCAGGCTGTATCCGTGATGCAAAATAGCTAGATCATTTCTTAGAAGAACAGCCATTTCTCTGAACAAATATTTGTTCCAAATCTGCAATGGGTCAGGGAAGACTGCTGCCACTGAGAGCAGCGGACAAGCTTCTTATTAATTAATTACTACTGGGGAAAGTTGACTTAAATCTCCCTAAATGAATTAAGAAAGGTAAATCTACTGATTACTCCACAGGTTGCTCGCTGGCCTTCTCTCCCTGTCAGAAGGAGATTAATACAGAGGCTGCCTCCTCCAGTCTTGCTAATAAATATTCACTGAGACATCCTACAGAGAGATTTGATCCTGATTCTGGAAGCATGCATGCCAGCCTCACTGCGAACCGTGGGGATTCGGGTCAGCAGAAGGTAATCAATTTAAACTTACAAATATTAGGAAGTTTATTTCTTATCTCCCAAAGTCATTTTTTTTTTTAAATATAGAAAATGGATATTTCCCTGTTTTCCGTCGTTCAGCACTTTATTTTTTTGCTTTTGTCCACGAATCCAAGAAGCTCCAGGCAGAAGAGTTTGTCTCCTAAAAGAGACAAAACTGTGAATATGCAAATGAGGGGGATACAGAGTTTGTATACTAATGAGAGAAGCTGCTGCGAGTGACGGCGGATGTAGCTTTGCCCGGTTTAAAGGCTTCTGATATGATCTTCAGTTCTGCGGGGAGAAAATGGAGCTGGTGCTTTTCTCAAGTGGGTTTCTATGCAGGATGAATTACACATGCTCCCTTTCTTCCGCGAGGCTGACCCTCAGAGAGGAGCTCTGCCCAGCTGCCCTCCTCTGCGCCCCTCGTGCCCCCACCACGACTGCGGCCTGTGCACAAAGCCCTGCTTGTGAGCGCTGAATTTTTGATTATAGATGGGGAAGAGGACAGACGCATTTCTTGTGATTCAGCTTTGTAAGATGCACTAAAGCAGACACAGGTTGTTTGTGACCCGGGTTAGTGAAGCTGCTCCGGACATCGGGGGAGTGCCAGCTTCCTAGCACCCATTTTCTGCCCAGTTTGCAAGGCTTCCTCACTTGACTTAATTGCACACTTGCCCATGAACGTATAGGTACCTAATCAGGCTTAGGTGCACAGAGCACGAAGGAGGTGGTGTGTATGGAAGCACCTCCAGACCAGCACCAGCATCAAAGAGCATTTTAAATGGTGCCAGTCACCCTGCTCTGCAGCCTTAGATGTTGCTTGAATATCAGTCCGGTTTTATCTCTAGCAAGCTGTTCCCCTGCAGCTAACGCGCTGCTGCTTCGTGCCTAGGGGAAGCGCATGTTGGTTTTTAGGGTCCATAATCAACAGGTGATGATGAATCCACTGCACTTCGTTCCCTGGGAGATTCTTGTAGGACGTGATTCAGGAAGGGGGAGAGAGTAAGCGTGGTCCTGACCGCAACCCAAGAGCCCCTGTCTTCAGGGCTAGGGACGGACGTTATACCTAAACCGATTTTAAGTGATCAGAAATGGGTTTAAACCTGTAAGAGAACAGCAGCTCGGTGCACATAAACCAGACTCAAAATGGCTGAAACTGGTTTAAGGTCAACCTGGTTGAATGCAGCATGATTTGGGTCAAGCTGGTTTATGAAACTTGTCCCAGACCTAGGTGCATGCTGCGTGGTGCGGTCCCGGAAGGAATTGTTCGGTGCTCAGCCCTTGCACTTGTGCAATTTCCTGGCTTTGACTGTTGAGCTGTTTTAATGACCTTTGGGGTAATAAAACCGCGTGCAAAACGGGATACAGAAAGGAAAGAGCCTCTTGCCTAAGACGAGGGCGTTCTGTGTCCTCCTACTTCTTGAGTTTGGTGATGAGAGCAGGTTATCGCGTGCCTCCCTCGGAGGGCAGCAGACGGCAGGCGTAACACGAGTTACGCCGCCCAGCTCGGGGACTGTCCCTGCAGAGGATGAGCCGCGTGATGCAGGCAAAGTCCTTGGATTCCCATCCCGAGCGCTCCGGACTGATCGCGTTTAGCGTGGTGTTAATGGGTGTAATTGAGCATACACGGCATATCGACCTCTTGTCACCGTCCCAAACCCGAGCAGTGCAGCCAAAGCTAACTCAGTCTGCAGCTTCCCCAGGGACGGGGCAGCGAAAAGTCAATTGGTGCTGGGGAAGCCCTTTTTCATATCCTAGGAGCCAGGAAAGGAACTCGGAGGCCGGCTGCGGGGCCAGCGTCGCGGTTTTCTCTCCAATTCATTGTGTCTGCTCGAGTCACTCGAGCGCAGGGCTGTCTTCATTGTGGGAGCTTCCCATGGCCCACACAGACATCCTCCCCTTTGTGCTTGCGGGGCAGACAAAGCTCAAGGGAAAGGGAAGTGCCAAGAGGCATTGCAGAAAAGCCCAGAGCGCAGGTTTTGTGATCTGAGCAGGAAAAGGATCTCTAGCATCCTGGGAACCCTGTCTGCTAGGCGATAAATAATCGGTGCGTGCTATAAAAGTCACAGCGTGCCAGCTTGTCACTCCACAGCCGACTCCTCCATCAGGGCTGTCCTGCCACCCCATCCTTTCCAGATGCATTATAAGTTCATTTCTAATATAGGAACATAAAAAAAAACAAATCGTGCCTCTATGCTACACGGCATCATATTAAGCCCTGAAAGATTTTGGCGTGCATGTACAGATGTTAACAATGCAGCTATCATTTCAGTTCTCTGTAGTGTTAGGTTTCTCTCTTAATGTACAGTATATTAATTTGCATGGCTTTTTAGAAAAGGACTAGTTTATTAAGGTTATAGAAATCAGATACATGTGGGATTCTAATGTAGTTATGGATTATGCGGCTGTCTTCTCCCTTTTACTCTAAAAAATATTATGAAATTGAGAAGCGCTATCTTTGATATTGTCTCCTGGGAGCAGAGCACGTGATGACTAGACTTCCACAGTGGAAGAGATAGGTGAGGAGGTTAAGTAAATTTTCTTTGTGTAGTTCCCATTAAACTTCAATCAGAGTTACAGAAAGAAATTTCCTTTAGGCTTCTGTGAATACAGGTATTGGTTTGACTTTAATAAAAGTCATAACTGATCTCTCTGAGGTCTCCTGTGAAATGAGCTCAGCAAAATTCAGGCAGGTCCTTTGAGAGGAAGAGAGCCCCACTTAAACATCACATTATCCTAATAATCCCATTCCAGAGCAGTCATCCCATTATTTTAAAGGTCTTCATTTGCAAATTGTGATATTTGAAAGTTTTCTTTTTACCTTATTGGAGAAAGGGGAGTGAGTATTTTCCAGGAGATGAAATTTTATTTACAGAACATTTCTCCTAAAAAAAATAAAAAAAAAATCATAACCAGAAAAAGAAGTAAATTGTGAAATGATTTCAAACAGATAAGTACACTTGCATAAAGTGCTTGATGTGGCCATGTGGAGAACGCGTTCTGACTTGAGGCCGAAATCCCGTGTCTGTTTTAATGAGCTCTCCGCCAAGGCAGAAGGGCTGCTTTGCCATCTCGAGTTGGACATGGGGATGGATTCAGGGGAAGGATTTATTCAAATTTAAATGGAGAAAAAGTTTCTTTGTTCTTCATCCATTTTCAGGTGTTAATAAATAAAGCTGCTAGCACGGAAATGATGCTGTACTTATGAAGGTCCAGGAAATCTGTGAGAAGCACGAGGTGGTGTGGGCGACGTCCTTTTGTTTTACGGGCTCAACTGCATGGTTTGGATTAGATTTAGGCTAAATTTGGAATGAATAAAACTGCAGATATCATTGAGGTTTCTTCTTGATCGGCTGGACTTTTTGCCTGTCTGTTTGTTTCTAAACCCATTGACTTCAGGCCACATATTTATACGCTTATAGAAAGCCATCAGGCACGCAGAAAAGAGCGTGCTTCCAACAGTTGGGGAATTGCTACTTTTCTGAATAGAGAGAAATGTGAGATTAGGAAGGCAGCGCGCAACTGCCATGTTTCTTTTCTGTTGAATTGATCCTGTGGTTGTTTGAAAGTTTGCAATTATTTTAATACACAAGACACGTTCCCTTCTCATGCGGCGCAGACATGACTTAAATGGACTCACCGGGAGCTTTGAGACGGACGCGCGGCCCGTCCTGGACTGTAGCTGTGTTTGGTCTCCTTTCCTTCAACTGCTCAGCCGCAGACGGCGACACCCCACAAATTTAGGGCAGGAAGTGGGAAAAATAAAAAACTTGAAAACTAGCTGCAGAGCATAAGCAATGTGGTTTAGAAAAGCTGACTTGAGCTCTGCTAGTCCTTGCTCAGATTAATTTAAAACAGCTTTCAAAGCAGTTTTCAGTTGCATTTGGGAAGTTCTTCCGTGCTCTCGGTGCAGCCGTTCATCGCTGTTGGACATTTCCTAGAAAAGGGCCAAGCGTGCGTCCACGCGTCTGAAGACGGCTCTCAGTTCTGCGTGGCTCTTCACCGACCCAGGCAGAATGACTTCGTGCTGGTTTCCTAGGTTCGGCAAAGCGTATGCCGTCAGATCCAACCTGTTGCGAAGACTGCAAGACGGGTGCCAATGTTTGAAGACGCTTTTTACCAGTTAAGGTGGTCTCGCGGTTTCTTG
The DNA here is from genome assembly GCF_030867095.1 of Alligator mississippiensis. Taxonomy (NCBI): domain Eukaryota; kingdom Metazoa; phylum Chordata; order Crocodylia; family Alligatoridae; genus Alligator; species Alligator mississippiensis. The sequence continues at coordinate 1,491,996 of NC_081829.1, read as the reverse complement.
GCATTGCATCTCCTCCGCTAACAACGCTCAAGGAGACAAAGGTCACCAGGGACATCCTGGCCGGTTTGCAAGTCGAGGTGGGTTTGCAAGCTAAGTAAAAGGGGTGCAATGAACGTGGAAGGGGGAAACCTTTTTATTCAGCATGTTCTGCCAGTCTGAGCACATCCCGGGCCCCGGGAGGGACTGGCAGCGCCGATCCCACCGGCTGCCTGAAGCCCAGCAGCGGCGGAGATGGGGCTGTAGGAAACAGCCAGCTGATCTGCAGTGGTCCTCCGTGTAGCTTTTCACTTTGAAATGAGCTTTTCCTTTCTTCTGCTCCCCACGGTGGAGCTCAGATGTGAAGTTGGAGGCTAAGAACTGGCAGAGCTTTGCTGGAGGCCCTCGGAGCCTGTTGTCAGTCTTTGCTTCAGAGCCGAGACGTCGGCTTTGTGTGTAAACAAGACGTTTCCAGCAAGCATCGCTGGCTCACCCTTGCGTTGCCGGCTCGGCTCTCGGAGGCAGCAGCGTCCTGCCGCCCCGCTCCTGGACCAGCCCGGCACACGCGCAGTGATTTGTGTTTGTGCGTGCACGTCCGTATGAATATATACACTCAACAGCAGTCTAACGCTAGGCCCCTTCACCCTGCGGTTAACTCGCGCGAGTCCGTGCGGCCAGAGCGACAGGGAGAAATCTCTGCCGTCTGTTGTGGGACTGGTGGAAGCGAAACACCACTTTGCTGAATCGCTTGTTCCATCTCCGATATATGTTGGGAATTTAAGTCCTGTACAGCTGGAAGCAGCCCAGCTGGGGCAGGCGCTGCATCTGCTTTGCTTGCAGCCACGTGTAGCAGGCGCACGCGCTTGCAAGCGATGCCTTTCTACATGCACCTGCAGGGTATAAAGGAGTGCAAATCCGAGTCGGAGCCTGACACTTTGCATAGATTTATTGGGATTTGTTTTTGAGGGGAGGAGGAATATTAAGGAGGTTTTAACTTGGCCATCATGATGTATAGGATCAAATTATCCAGGCACGGGCAAGTGTTCTGTACACTAATGGTAAAGTTTGTGGCTGACACCACCGGGGATTAAATGATTTCCCCAACCTCCTGTTGCTCATTTATACATATAAGAGATTGCCACATGGACCTGCACATTCCCCTGTTCATTAGTGCTGCATTATTCCCTAACAATATAGATGAAGTAACCACCAAATGAAACAAAATAATTAATTACTGAACACAATGACACCATTTAGCCCTAAATTTTCACAACTACAACAAGGATTAACTAAATATGTAATGCATCACTGAGCCATTTAACAGAGCATCATAACTCTTTCTTTTCACCATAAATTGTAACCCGGAATTGTTTTTGTAATGCTAATTGCCTTATCTTCATAAATTCTACAGTCTTACATAATTTAACCAGTATTGTAGCAGGATTTCCCAAGAATAAAAAAGCAGGTGCCGTCAATGGTAATTTAAATAAGAAAAGACATGTTAAGTGGTTCTTCTCTCCCTAGTAATAGAAATTAATTAGCTTTGAGCAGCTTTGGAGGTTTTACATTTTTTGCTGTAACCTGTTATGTTTTATAATTGTATGGAAAGTAGTTTTGATTTGATCACATTATCTAGTGACTGAGAGGGCTCTGCCGGGAGGCAGAGGGGCATAAATCGAGTGGCAGCCCTGGCGCGCGCAGGGGCTGCACGGGGTTAAGAGGGGAAATTCAAATCTTCCAAGCAAGTCTTTGAGCGTGTCGCCAGGCCCAAGCTCCCCGTCTGAACGCATTCTCCCTCCGAAACGAAGAGCAGGCGAGCGTCGGCGTCTGACTTCGCGTTCCCCGTTGCCCGGGAGGGGCGATGCCGCGGCAGCTGGTCTGGTCGAATCGAGATCGGACTCGGGTTTTAAATGAAGTTCCCGTGTCCACCCCTCTACAGAGCCGTGTCCTGCAAAGCTGTAGCGTCTTGCAAACACCCTCCTGCCTCCCTCCTGTTGCTGTCTCCCTGTTTCTGCCGCGCGGGTAGATGATCCCGTCGGATTTCTGTTTACATTTCTTGTTCCAAAAAAGTCATTAGTATCTACGGTGTGTCACAGCACTAATAATATCCCCACCTGACATCGCATCCATGTTAATAGGATCTGTTTATTAATAGTAACCTCAGCCAGTCCCATGCGGTACCCACCGTGCCGTGCTTCCTGCTTATCATTTATAGGTTGAAATGAATTATTAGTGAATGACTAATGAATAAATCCCCCTTTATTTGGAGGTTGGAAAGAGGGGGCTTCTAGTGCTCATTGTCTTAGCGCAGTTTATTAAATTAGTGTTTGTTTCTGTTACTTCTGGGGAAGTCTTATAATAGAAAAAATGGAGTCTGACAGTCGTATGTACCTTTTTAAAGAAGGCCCACGTTTTGGGCCAAGCGTTCTTCGGTGTTCATACCAGGAATCAGACCAACACGGCTACAACCCAAACCCCTACCAGAAATCAGTGCACTTTAGGGAAGGATAGGTGGCAGAAAGCCATAACTTTCTCTGGGTCACCTGGTTACGTATTTAGGGGCGGCCGCACAACTCATTAATGTGCCGGCCACAGGTAGGCAACGAGGTGGTTCGTTGGAGGTGGCAGATCTGCTTGAACCTTGGTGGTATCCCTTACATCGATGGAGAGAAGAGGCACAGCTCGGTAATGAATGTGGACATGGCTGGGATGTACAGTGCTAGCTTTTAGACTATACATCCCTCAGCTTCTCAGGGCCTTGGTTAAATGGGGATGGGATCTCTTGGACAGTCCTGCTAGGAAGTGGCTCAAAAAGAGCACCGTGTTGGCAGTCTTGCGTTTATTCAGTGTACCCCACACCTCATAAGCATAAGGCCCTGGATGCTAAATAGCCATAGTACCCGGGATGCCAGCACCTCTCTCGTTGGCGTCTGCAAGTAACTGTGTCTCCAGGACTGGACCTTCTTTGCCAAAAAGGTGGATGGCAAAAAGGATGGGCTGAATGGGAAAGAGCGGCATTAATTGCGCTCGGGATACTTTTTTGCTGGAAAACCCATTGCTTTTGGGTAGGTCACCAGCTGGACAGTGCCCAGTTTTCTGTCTAAGTTGATCAAATCTCATTTAAGCTAGCCTCGCCAATGAATCGCTGCCCATCCTTGTGCCGTCAGTGCCAGGTACAGTCATTAAGAGTCCCCGGGCTGTACGTTTTCTCGTCCCACTTATGTGAGAGGCACAATTTGGTCACTTCGCTAGAGTTACCCGCAAGCCACCGAAATGACTGCGTTAGTATACCAATAGCAACTGGTGTAATTAGGGCAGCAGAAGCAGCTTCTATCCTAATTCTCTTTTTTACATTTATTTAAAATTCCTTAAGGTTTTCACCTTTCAGATTAAATCGTCTCGAGCTTTGTCTCGTTCTGAATGTGAACGTGCTGAAAAATATTGAACAAGCTACCTCAGCCATGAGAAGAGTGAATGAAAATAGGTGTTTCCCACATGGATTTTTTTTTTCCTCTAAGTAAACAGATGAGGGTTGGGAGTCGAAATTTTAGCACTGAAACACCCCGCATTGAGGAGGAGAAGTACTTCTGAGTGTTTTGGAGAAGACTGAATTTTTGTAGGCTTGAGTTATGTTATAGGAAGGTCTTGTTTTATAGATAGATATATTTATATAGATACATCTAATATATAGATAGATGTATTGCTATAGAGATAGATAGATAGATAGATAGATAGATAGATAGATAGATAGATAGATAGATAGATAGATAGATAGATAGATAGATAGATAAAAAGCAAGACAAATGTTGACATTGTGCCACGTTCGCCTCTTCCTACTCCAGCAAAAGTGTTAAAATAAAGAAATATTATACAAAATCTTTTGTTTTAAGAGATCTTGCACAAAATCTTTCGATAATGGTGCTTCAGCACTGCGCCACAGTGTTACAAATATTACAAAACTGAGTTGCGTGTTTCTGAAGCTGTAAGAAAAATAGTTCTTATTTATTGCAATATTTGGGTAACAGTAAGGGACCTGACAGTTTTTATATTGAATTACGGGTCAACATTAAGATTGTGCACGCACCGGTCATTTTGACACGCCTAGGTTGCACGATTGCACGTTGACCAATAAAATGTTCCTGCCGTGCAGATGCAGAAGTCCAAATGGTTTCAGTGCTGAGCAGTCCTGGTCTCGACCCCAAATCTTGAATGCTCCTGACTGTCTCTCTTCTCTGTAAGTCTGAGTTAGGAGTACAGCGTTTCTGAGGTGCTCAGTGGTTGGCTGGTGGGCACAGTTAGGTCAGTATTAAGGGTTTTGAAGCCTCACACCTGTGGTTTTCACTCCAGAGATGAAGCGAAAGTTGCCTTGTTTTCTCTGTCTGGGGGGAGAAGTGAAATTCTTCAAAGCAGAACAAAGAGATGGAAACCCTTTCTTAAAGCACAGTGCTAGAATGACTCCAGGTAGCCCGGTTCTTTTGGGTAATCTGATCTCTTTTATTAGACCCACTCAAATAGTTGGAAAAATTCTTCTTAGCAAGCTTTTGGGTGTAAATACCCTTCATCAGGCTGAGGAAGCATCTGCAGCTGGTGTGTGCGCTGTTCCTGGATGGAAGAGCACACCAGGCAGCCTCGCACCCGCAATCACATACTTGCTATGCCGTAATAGTTTTTGCATGCAGCAAGCCTGGGCCAAACCTAGTGAGCTGCATTAGCAGATACCAGGAGTTGGGACCCAGAGAGCGATTGGGGTCAAGCATCGTTTCGCTTCCAGACACGCCAAACCCCATTTCGATCCGCAGCCAGACCTCAACAAAGCAGTTTTGCTCGTCAGCCAGGGGGTCAAACGAGCCTGCTCCGCTCCCACAAGTCAAACGGTTCTTCTCTCGGAGCCAGTCCTTCCCGCTGGGCTCTCTGCAGGGATGCACCGCTGCAGAGAGGACATCAGCCTCTCGGCTCCTGCTCCGGCAGCAAAGCCCGCCGCTCCTTGATTGTGCTCCTTCGCTTCCAACAGAGCAGTGGCTCAGTCCCTTCCAGCTCCTGAAAGCAATCCAGCAGATCCAGCCCATCGGCTCCATGCACGCGATGGGTCACATCAGCATCGTGCCATGTTTGGCTCTTCCCACTCCAACAAAGGAGCGGTGCTGCTGGGGCAGGAGCAGAAGCCAACCCTTGACCCTTCCAGCTCTTTGCGAAGGGACGGAGAGTAAGGAGCTTGGCACTGGGACAGGTTGAGCACGTCGGCCGGGACTCTGGTTCCCTGCCAGAAACTGGGGTCGCTAGCAGCAATGACTCCCCTTCGGTTGGCTGGTACCTGTTGGCCAAAAAGTGGGTGTTAGCGGACAGCGTAATCGCTCCGCTCTTCAATAGATGTCTTATTGCTCCGTTAAACGTTGAGCAGCAATGACGATATTCAGCATTTTAGCTGGTTGCTCGTTAGAATTTTTAGAAATTCATTAGGCAATTATTTCAGATTCCTGTATGGAATTAAAGAGGTTTGAAATTAGACCCCCAAAGTCTTAACTATTCGCGGTGCTGCAAACCGTCATCGATCGAACCACAATAGATGACTGTCAATTTCTACACGAGCATAATAAACTGGTTCAAATTAACATAAATGATTACAATAATGGCTTTTTATCAAACGAATATTCCTAATTGCCACTTTATTAACGAGTTGCAAATTAGTTGTCATTAATGGTTCACATTTCCTCCTCCCTATTTTGGATTTACTATTGTCGGTTTTTAATTTGAAATGTTAGGGTCTCCCTGAGTCTGAGTTACGAGCGTGGTTTTTCTTAGGTGCTCGGTGGTTGACTGCGGTGGGGGCAGTTAGTTCAGTATTAAGTGTTTTGAAAATTCAACCTTTGATGTACGTGTAATTTTTATACTAGCAGTAGGTGTGATGGTTTCCTTCCCCTGAGTACAAACTGGGGCATCGTGCCAATACATCCTTGAGCCACAAGCACCCACCCCTGAAGTCTCAAAAGGCGCCTTGCAGAAATGCTCCTGAAAGCAGATGTGGTTGCAGGTGTGCTACCTTATGCAAAAAGCTATTTCTCACGTGTGATCAGCAAATCACGGGTGAATATTCTGCTGTGCTAGGGTAAAATATGTATGTTGGCTTTGGCTCTTTTAATCCAGTTTTGCTCTTGGAGACAGACTGGGTCAGATTATTACAAAGTTAGGGGTTAACTTCATCCTCGAAGAGAGGCCCATCACAAAGTCTTCTGCACTATTTATACCCTCAAATTAGGTTTAAGTGGGACTTAAAGCAGTAGATAGACCTTTTCCAGGGTCTACTCTGGAGCGATCTCTCGCTTTCTGTTGTGCTCTCACTTTTTCTAGGAACAGGAGAATATTCGTCGCGTCTCAGGCGGTCGGGACTCGGCTAGTATCGGTTACTCCAGATACAGCCCATGGGTTGAGAGATGGGAGAGGTCTTCTTGGGGGTTTGGATAGTCTTTGCGTAGTGAGAAGTGTTCTCGTTGCATCTCCCCTGATCCTAATGAGTTGTGAGCTTAGACGTTCAAGACCTTCATTTATTCTTCATAACCTGATGCTCTGAAAACATACCGGGACATGCTTGGGTGATGCACAACATTGATGTAAATGGTCCCAGAGACGAAACGTCAGCTTCCCTTTTCAGATGTTGACTGTTATAAGAGGAGTTTCTGAGCATGCTGCAGAATTTAAAGAGGTCTGCGACACCTCTGCAGGATTTTCCAGCTGAACTGCAAAGTCCTTTTAAATAACAGCAACAAAAAAAAGATCTACTTGAGTGAATTAAGCCACCGGTTCTTCAGGGTAGGCAGCCAATGCAAAGTCAGTGCTGTGCAGCTCAGGGAGATGCAGCAGGGAATAGTGGGAAAACCTCCCTTTACATTAAAAGCTCGCTGGGTTCTTGGGAGGTTAATCACAAAGTGTTTGCTAAAAATGAAAACCTTGCTTTGGACAGCTCATAACGCACTGTCTATGGGCATTCATAAAAAAGGTGATTAGCGCTGTATTTTAAACGCATTCAAGACAGCATTTAATTACTTCTCTAGGAGCCTGGAAAATCTGAGTTGCAGGCTTCCTTGTCTGCCTGAGCACGCTCCATCCCCGTGGCTGTAATCCCTGGGCCCAGGCAGCTGCTGCGGCATTTCGCGCTTCTGCCGCCTGTCGCAGGATCTCGCAGCGTGTTTGCTGCGGTTCTTCGGGGATCGCTTGCGAGCGGGTGATGGAGACGAGCAAACTCGGCAGACACAAAGGTTACTTTCTTCTTTTCTGGGACTTATTTACATGTAGCGTAATTAATTCCTGCAACCAGAATATAAATGCACGTTGGAAACCAAACTAGATTTTTGGCTCCAATTCACCCAGCTCAGAGCCCGAGATGTAATCGCAGGGATACAGCGCTCGCTCGCTCTCTCTCTTTTTAGGTCAAACTTCAGAAGAAACAAAGGGAAATATTTTGTTGCTTGACCTCTGGCCTCCGTCTAAAATATAGAGAGAATAGCGATGAATCTCCAAAGCCTGCTGGTATAGTAAAGTGCTTGGTATTCACTGAAAACCATCGTGTATTCCCTAAATAGTTCATTTTGTTTTCTAAAGTTCTGAAAAACTCGCTTTATTGAAATGCATGTTGTTGCATCGATTTTTCTAAAATACACCTTGTTATCTTTTCTTTGGTAATTGGTGACTGGTAATGACTTTGGCAATTTAACATGTTCTTGCAGACACTTTTCCCATTCCCCCAGATAACTGAAGTCAAGAGAGAGGGCCTGTCTGTCAATCTCTGATGCCTGTCAACCTGCTTGATTGACGGTTTTTGGTCCCACAATAGAGACCATTTTTGCAGCCCCCGTTCTGTTATTTTCCTCTTTTTTAATACTTGTGGGGGATGGTGTTTGCTTTATAATCTCCGTTTAAAATCCAACTTGGAATGAGGCCAGTTCCTAAGAAATTATCACAATGTCTTGTTAGCTTTGCATCAGGGAAATTCTCCCGAGACCGACTTAAGCTATGATTCCACCTTCAGAAATTACCTTTGCTTAAACCTAAGCGTCGTTCTTCATCCAGAATCCCCTTCAAATTCCAGCAAAAAAGCTACGAGGTCTGCCCCGTGCGTTTTGATATAAGGCTCTCACAAAAGTCATTTGTTCATGCTTTATTTTACTTGGGATGTTCTTCCCTCGTGGGATATTTGGAGTACAAAACCTCACGTATAATGAATGTCGGAGAAATCCATAAGACTGAGAGGGTGGGGGAAGAAGACACTGGCACAGCGAGGAGAGAAACCTTCTATGCAACGTAGGGAAAGAGAAGGATTGATATGAAAACCGTGCTTGACAATTCAGTCACTAGGCTAGAAAAATAATTAATCTGTACTTGTTCAGAACTAAAATAGGCTTTTAAAATCATCCTAATAAATGCAATACTCACCTAAACACATTTCTTGAATGCCTGGATATGGGGAGTTATGTTTGAAAGGTCAAAAGTTGGTTTGTTTTTTTTGTTTGTGGCGTTTTTTTTATGACACGAGTCTTCTGGTCGGTAGACCTAGTTTTTTATATAAAATTAAACCAGTAAAATTCTCCCCATGTCTTTAGCGGGGCAAGGGGAAAATTCCCATTTGAGCTACAGGTAACTCAGCTAATTTTTAGGGTCCTCCCCTCCCAAACCACACACGGAGGGGAGGACCGGTACCCGACTCCTCGGTGTCCAGCTTATCCATGCACCCCTTCGCGGCCTCGTCTAAACACCGTTGGTAGCAGAGACTGGGCAAGCGAACGTCTGCAAGGGTAGCGAAGTGGAAATAGTAGACGGTGGTGTTCCCAATGTTGCTAATTTATATAGCATTCCCAGTGCAACGGGATGAGGTTTCTTCTGACACATTCTCCATTATGGATGCACTCAAGAGAGAGATGGAGGTTGGGAGAAAACTGAAACGCCGTTCGTTGCCCTAGGCATGTTTCCATTCATTTCATTGACTTCGTTCCACGGGGTCTCTGAAATGGGGGGGCCAAAAAAGAAAATGCAACCAAAAGAACTTATTAAACAAAACCCAAATCCTTGTCTTTCAACAGCCCTGGAGCTCTGGATCATCCGAGTCTGAGCATGCAGCATAAATGCCGGCTAACATTTGGGTTTATTTCATACGTTGACAAGCAAAATAGCAAAATCAGTTCTCAGATGCCCTCGAATAACTTCCTGGAGAAAAGGAGCAGTTTCAGCATCGACTGCATTTTGGGCGCTCGCTGGTACAGCAAGGATCCTTGCTCTTGTGTAAAGGCTGATGGTGTTAGCCATTGCTTTCAAAGAGAGTGCCATTAGCTGGGTGTGCGTGCACACTGTGCACATGGGTATATACACAGAACTGTGCACATATGTATCTAATGACTCAGAACTTTAATTATTTACTGGAAGTTTGAGTTCAGAGCATAGTACCTGCTTGCTGACCTCTTCAACTCAGTCCAATTCAGGTTGCAAAAGCAGGTTCAGAGTAGAAGTGAGCTCTTCTCCCTGCGGAGAGAAGTGCCTCACCTGGTCACTAGACTCTGGCGGGAGCTGGGTGGACATGTGGGTTATCCGAACCCCACTATGATTTCCTTAGTGGGAGGCTGCAGGGGGTCTGTGGGCCCATGCGGTCTGCGGAGGGCTGGGATTCTCGACGTGTCCAGGTTTGGGCACAGTTAACACCATGTCCTTTCTTCCTGTCTGGCTTGCTGGCTTATTGCTGGTCAGCAGCACAGTGCTAACATGATTTAAAATGACTGCCTCTTGTTTAATCGTTTCCTCTTTGGCAGCCTTTGGGAGCAGCACGAGCAGCGTGGTTAAAGCCAGCCTTGCCTTGGGAGAGGGATAATGCCTCTCACATTGTGATCGGCAGCTGCCGGCTAAAGTAGCCAGCGCGGGAGACTATTGCCACACCATTAAAAATTCACAGAAGACAAAGCAGGGAAATGGTCTCCATCCCTGGGAAACAAAGCTGTTTTGACACGCGCTTGGGCAGGATGTTTCGGAGTCGTCCTGCGACTCGAATAGCTCGACAGGTCTGCAAGGAGAAGGTTTCTTGCATCCTTACGGGGACTTCCCTGAGCGCCTGCATCGCCGTCGTGCCAGCGCCTGCCCTGGCTGAGCAGAACAGCTCCATGCGCTGCGCGCTCCCAGGGCGGCTCCCGTCTCCCACCGCCTCGGGAAGGGTTCATTTGCTGAGCCGTAATAGTGCCAGACGTGCACGCGGTCCCTACATTTATATCTGAGAGATTGCAGAACAAGGCCCTGGAAACACCCACTAATCATAGTTTTAGCAAGAATACTCTAAGTGACATTTTAATTAACAAGCTGTTCTCTCCTTGCTTCCTTTTAATATAAAGACTTCTTGTTGCTTTAAATCTAAAATTAATTAAGTTAAAGTTCTCCACGGGAGTGGAGTATATGGATCATAGACAATGGACAAGAATGATAAGGCAAAATATATTGTTGGAAGTTACTGGACATAAAAAAAAAAAACCCCAATAAGTCTTCCAACGATACAAAGCAGAAAAAGCAAATGCTTGTGCCCAGTGCTCGTTGCTGACGGGGGGTGTGCAAGTTCATCGGGGGAGTCTCATTTTAAGCCACCGCGGTGCCTTTCCAGACTGACCCCTCATGTGAAGATGTTCCCCCGGGAGAAAAATGGCTCTCGTCTTGTTTGTTTGCTTCGAGGATTTTGCTCTTTTAGTACCTCTCCTTGATGTCGTGTTCCAGGTCTCCGATTATACATTTATCATGACATTTTTGTATAAACAGTTGACAAAAAATAATGCATGCAGGCCAATGGGAAAAGAGACCTGCTTCCACTAGAGCAGAGCAGAGATCGGGCCCCGTCCGGGGTCTGGTCTCTGACCGACGCCGGTCTCCTACAGATGTTTCTCGCAAAGGACGGCACGAGGAACACAGCAGGGAATAATAAGACGGTAAACTGCATCTAAAAGAAGTGTCTTATTCACCTAGGTCAGTGCCTGGTTGGTTTATGTTCTGAATCAAAAGGGTCTACAAAGCATCTGAGCTGATATACCTGTAGGTGTTCCCCCTTCCCGTACTGTCTTATACATTACATTTTAATTCCAATTAAGCTCTTGCCCTTAATAATCCATTGGTTTGTGAGCCTCTGTTGTCCTCGCTCACTCATCTCCTACCTAAATGAAACAGCCACCATTTCTTAATTTCTCCTCCGATGGTCACTTTTCCAAGCCAAGAACCACTTTTATTTTATTTTATTTTATTTTGGTCACTCTCCTTTGGATTGCCTCTTTCTGAGAGAGATTCTTTGCAAAGCAGGGCAAACAACATTGGGCCTAGTCATTCGCACGCAGGCATGTGATTAATTCATAGATTCATAGATGTTAGGGTCGGAAGGGACCTCAACAGACCATCGAGTCCGACCCCCTGCATGGGCAGGAAAGAGTGCTGGGTCTAGATGACCCCAGCTAGATACTCGTCTAACCTCCTCTTGAAGACCCCCAGGGTAGGGGAGAGCACCACCTCCCTTGGGAGCCCGTTCCAGACCTTGGCCACTCGAACTGTGAAGAAGTTCTTCCTAATGTCCAGTCTAAATCTGCTCTCTGCTAGCTTGTGGCCATTGTTTCTTGTAACCCCCGGGGGCGCCTTGGTGAATAAATCCTCACCAATTCCCTTCTGTGCCCCCGTGACGAACTTATAGGCAGCCACAAGGTCGCCTCTCAACCTTCTCTTGCGGAGGCTGAAAAGGTCCAGGTTCTCTACTGTCCCCTCGTAGGGCTTGGTCTGCAGGCCCTTGACCATACGAGTGGCCCTTCTCTGGACCCTCTCCAGGTTATCCGCATCCTTCTTGAAGTGCGGCGTCCAGAATTGCACGCAGTACTCCAGCTGCGGTCTGACCAGCGCCCGATAGAGGGGAAGTATCACCTCCCTGGACCTATTTGTCATGCATCTGCTGATGCACGATAAAGTGCCATTGGCTTTTCTGATGGCTTCGTCACACTGCCGGCTCATGTTCAACTTGGAGTCCACTAGGACTCGAAGATCCCTTTCCACCTCTGTGCCCCCCAGCAGGTCATTCCCTAGGCTGTAGGTGTGCTGGACATTTTTCCTCCCTAGGTGCAGCACTTTGCATTTCTCCTTGTTGAACTGCATCCTGTTGTTTTCTGCCCACTTGTCCAACCTATCCAGGTCTGCTTGCAGCTGTTCCCTGCCCTCCGGCGTGTCCACTTCTCCCCATAGCTTTGTGTCATCTGCAAACTTGGATAGAGTACATTTGACTCCCTCGTCCAAGTCACTGATGAAGACATTAAAGAGTATCGGTCCAAGGACTGAGCCCTGCGGGACCCCACTGCCCACACCCTTCCAGGTCGAGACCGACCCATCCACCACGACTCCTTGGGTGCGACCCTCTAGCCAATTCGCCACCCACCGGACTGTGTAGTCATCCAAGTCAAAGCCTCTTAACTTGTTCACCAGTATGGGGTGGGATACCGTATCGAAGGCCTTCCTGAAGTCCAGGTATACGACATCCACCCCTACTCCCGCATCCAGGCGTTTCGTAACCTGGTCATAGAAAGAGACTAGATTGGTCAGGCACGATCTGCCCGCCACGAACCCGTGCTGGTTTCCCCTCAGCATAATCTGCCCTGCCGGGCTCTCGCAAATGTGAGCCTTGATAATTTTTTCAAAGACTTTGCCAAGGATGGAGGTGAGACTGACTTGATTTAAACAACGGCAGGCAAACTCTTTGGGTAGCGGCGATCTCTTTTAGTAGACCAGCTACCTAGTTTTTTCAACTCTCTTTAGCTGGTCTAATAAAAGATATCGCCAAAGAACGTGTCTGCCTTTGTGCGTAGACCAATGCGGCTGCAGCCAAGATCCCGGTTTAGAGAAGGGCGTTGTATCTGCAGAGCGGTTTTCCGTCCCGTTCCTTACGCACGCGGGCGCTTTGTTTGATTGCGCCGTCCATGGACCAGAGGGCTCTGTGAAGATGCCCAGAGTTGTTGCAAACAATTCATAATCTTGCAAGGCGATGTCTGCAGTCAGAAAGCTGACCTCGGTGGGGTAAAAAAGAAAGTGGTCTGAGACTGGAGACAAAGCAGCATCTCCTTAAAGAGTTTTGCTCCTGGAGTCCGTGATAGTGCATCTTCAGAGACCTGCAAGGAGTGAGTGTGTGCACGGTCCCTTGGATGTGTGCATCTAGGCCACGGTTGCAATTAAAAGCAAGATTCAAAGTGCTTTAGGCATGAATGGGATACCTGGGACCTCCTACCTGGACATTTTTTTTAATCTCTATGTACTAGGCCTTTATAATTAATAACCCCCTTATTATTTGCGTCTGTGCACTTACCTCCTACCTCTGCTGAGATCGCTGTGTGGGTAGAGGGGAGGCTGCCCCGAGTTGTGCAGAAGGACTGAGACATCATTTCTGAAGTAACTCCACACTGAAGCGGCTTTGTGTACTGCATCAGTTTATATTAAAAGAAATCAATACACTTTCTGAAATTTAGTCTCCGCTTAACAGCCGTGACAGTTCATAGCAACCTGAACTTGAAATGAACCCACCCTACATATAAATAAAACGTGTGATGTCTTCATTAGTTTCCCGCATGCCATTTTTCAGCCTGCCCGACTGCGGGCTCTGCAGCTCGCCGGTATGGGTTTTGCAAGAGGAGTATTTAACCTTCTGATTAGTCACTGTATGGAGTACAATGACAGAAACCCTGATTTTGCACACAATGAATTTATTGATAGATTTATCCCATTAGTTGTATTTATCTGTCAGTTCTAAGGACACTAATGAGTTGTTTTTCAAGGACTAATGAGAACTGTAATGGCTAATGGATGTTTACAGCATCACTGCGTTGCACCATGTGATAATGTGAGCACCAGCTCACATCCCTTCAAGTCTTTAATTGGCACCATCAGAGGAGTCTTTAATTACATTTCAGCAGACAATAAAAATCTCCGCCAAATCAATGAGGGGAAGGTGGTGATCCTGCTGGAGTGGCCGGTGGCTCTAATGGGCACTTTCCTTCCTTCAGCGTTGCAAGCTCGGTTATAAATTCCCTTAAACCTCCTCTGGAACCTGCCTCGCGCGGCATTGCAAACTGGATTTGTGCTTCCCAGGTTTTCTTTCCTTCTCACGAGGTTTCGTGCAAGGGCGCATGCATCCTGCCCCGCGTCCCGCGTCCCCCGTCCCCGGAGCGGAGTGGAGCCCACTGTTCGTTCACGTTCGTGAGAATCGCGGGCAAGATTCGCCTGTCTTTACAAACCTTCGCCATCGCCCTCAAAAGTAAGACTTAAATGTTGATTTAAATTGAAGCAATTTGCAGCACAGAGGTTAAACACCAAGTGGGGAACTTGGATTTAAATCCTCCTGTTTAGCCTTATTTTAGGTTTTGTACTTTTTAGCGGTTTTTCTAGAGAGAGGTTCGTTCTTGCTGGTTGGAATAACCGATAAAGCGTGTTGCTTTGCAACCAAACATAGCCTTTTCACTAAATTTGGTACTGCATTTGCTTAATGGGAGAACAGAGTCATTTTACATGGATTGATTGAGCAGTTAGAGGCTCAGCACGCACCTATCCAGATCCTTAAATTTTCCTTTCTTTTTTTTGTTGTATTAGGAAATGGTGATTGATGCATTTCATAGCAGTACGGGGGGATTTGTACTTGCCACTTGCATCAGGCAGCCTTTGGATTAAAATTGTAATTCAATACATATGCAGAAGAACGGCGTCTTGAAATGGTTGTTGGATAAATCAAACTGCCGTAAGCGTGCCGGTTACATCAGCAAGTCCTTTTTCCAAAGCGTGGCTTGTGTTTTAAGCAAACCGATTTATGAAACAAAAGCAGTGATATCTGTTAGTGGATGGGCAGATGTTCAAAGAAGCAGGTTAAATGCACAGAAGTTGACTCAATGGGAGGTAAGTGCTCGGTGGGATTTTCCCATGGGCCCAAGTGGGTCGGTTGTCTGTCTACATCGTTAGCTACCTAAATACCTCTGAATAGCTGGACCAGCACCCTTCACGTTTAAAAAATTGCCAATCGCATCCTGTCTTGTCTGTCGTTATTACAGTGGGGGAGAAGAGGAGGAATGGAAAGGTATCATAGTTTTCCAGTTTCCAATCAGGTTCTCCACTTCGAATGAAGTCTGTCCTATTGAGAGCATGCTCTTTGCACCGTCTCGCTGAACCGAACCTGACAGAAATGCAAGTGAAATGTTGTTGCACAGATTAGACACCAAAAGTGTGGGCTTTTGGGGCCAAAATGTAAAAAAAACTAAACAAACCCAGCCTTTGCTCTGTCATAAAAAATGGAACGTGATAGAAATGCTTAACGCAGCACGTCGCTTTGTGATGTATTTATAAAACTAGAGTTGTCCCACAAGTTGGCAAAGTTTTTCTTTAACTCTGTACATAACTAAAAAAGCTGGACCCTTCAACTCCAGTAAACTGTGAATTATTGTTTTATTGATTTAAATTATTTTTAGCGATCGTAGCTGTAGCACGGTGTCGCTTAGGTTCAAACAGCCGTTGTTGTCATTTCCAATTGAAGTTGAAAGAGACTTAAGTTTTTTAAAAAGAGAAACGTATTACATTTCAATGTAAAGTAAATCAGATTTAAACTAAATATTGTGTTTATTTGAAGTTAGTCATCAGCAGGGATCCTGGGTTTCTCCGGTTTAAAAAAAATATCCCCACTTTTCAGTTAAAAATAAATAAATAAATATTTTTTTTCATGATTTAAATGAAACACATCTATTTATCTATGTACATAAAAAGACATTTTTTCATGATTTAAATGAAACACGTGTCTGTCTATCTGTCTGTCTACCTAAAAAGACATTTTTTCATGATTTAAATGAAACACTATCTATCTATCCATCTATCTAGATAGATAGATGGATAGATAGATGTGTTTCATTTAAATCATGAAAAAATGTCTTTTTAGATAGATAGATAGATAGATAGATAGATAGATAGATAGATAGATAGATAGATAGATAGATAGATAGTGTTTCATTTAAAACATGAAAAAATGTCTATCTGGGGTTAGTTTTTTGTTTTGGTTGTTTTTTTAAGCAAAAATTGGATTTTTTTTTTAAATCAGAGAAACTGAGGATCCCTGGTCATCTGTTTTCACCCTCTTTGAACCCGGCGGTGCCTCCTAGTTTCATAGTTGTAGGGTATGTATTCACCTATTGCTGCTGCCCCTGCTAGCAGAAGGGAGGATTTTGCCCTGCATGGGTTCGTGGAGAGGGAGGAGACTGCCAGGGGCTAATGCTAACGACTCAGGCAAGTGGGGTGACTCCAGATTCGCTAGCCAGCCAAATCCCATGTGATAAACTGGTGCAGATTTTAAATCCCTGCAAAATCCTAACAGACAGCAAAACCCCTGAAGACACTAGCAGGGTCCCAGCCCGGGGGAAATCCACAGGCATCAGCATATACCGGGGGAAGCAGCCCAGCTGAAGTGTTCCCTGTGAGCAGCTGGAGAAAATGGGATTGCGAGGGGAGTAATGACAGGCTGTGCCTGTAAAACACCTGTCCCGGGGGACACCTGTGCATCTGCTTTACATTCTGGTGCTTTCCCACCGGCGCTTGCAGGGAGAAGGCCAGGGAGCATCTCATCTCATCTCATCTCATCGAGAGTGAAAGGCCACGTGGTGCCGGAGCCGCGGGGTGCTGGGTGAGAGAACCTGCCGGGAGCCTCCGGGCCCCTTGGGAGAGCGGCAAGGAGGAGACTCCTGCAGGGCCTGCCTGTCGGTGTTGCCCTGGATTTTGATTTGCAGATGAATCGATGTGATTGCATGTCTTCTTTGGACTGCGGACGCCTCCCCGCACGGTCACAGCGCAGGGAAATGCACGGAGGTGTCCCTGGAAAGCAGGTCGGGCGGTAGCAGCTGACGACAACCTGGAGCTTCAAAGCGATCCTCCGGTGATTAGGGCTTGCATTACAGAGAGTGTGACCCTGCCCGGCCTGCACTTACTGCTGTGATATTTTTTAATTTTTAATTAATTATGGTTGCCACAGAATGAGCAGCTAGTTTTAACTTGGTTCATGTTTCTCCTGGACAAGCTGCTCTATGAGCTGGGCCCTTTATGCTTTCAGGGCGTAGGATCAGCTATTGAATAGTTACCAGGGGGCAGTGGGAACCTTTGGGGATCCTGCAACCCTTTGCAATTTTACGCAGCTGGTTCCCTAAATCCCAAATCATCGTCATAATAATAATAATTAAAAAAAAGCACAACGTCTATACCCCCAGACTGGAACCTGAGAGTGATTGTAGCCTCCTTCATGCCTTGTTTTTCCTTCCTTTTCCTCTACGCATCTCCCCTTTTCACTTCTGGTTTCCCGTTCCTTCTGCTCGCACGTTTTCTAGAAGCATGCCACGTCCCCCAATCCCCGCGGACGTGTGCATCCCCTAATGTAAGAAATAAAGCACTAGAAGTGCTAGTGAGAGACGTTCCAGATTCGAAAATGAATGCCGCGCGTAGATCAAGGTCGGTTCAAGCATCGTCCCACCGTCTGTGCAACAGGGTGCTTGTGCTTTCAGGGATTACACTACACGACCTGTTCCCGGTGTTTGCTGAATGACGGCCTTTGTGATGATCTGCACAGCACATGAAATCCAAATGCTTCACCAAGTCATGCAGGCTTTCTGTCGGTGCCTTTAAGCTTTTCAATGGAAAGGACCCGGTCCTGTTTTAATGCAACGAAGGCCGTTCCTACGCACACGAGATTTGCTAGTCATCAACAGGCAGCCAGCTTTCAGCAGTGTTTCTCCTTGGCCTGTAGCCTCTAATTACCTGGGCTGGAAAGACTTGAGAACGGTACTACTTGGGGGGCGTTGGAAACAAAAAAACCTTCAGTGCCGTGATTTTACCGGTTCCTGAAGGAACAGAAGACTGAAAGCTGAAGTTTCGGTAGTTCGTCCTTTTTCCTGCGAGCGCGCGTGGTGGTCTCCGCTGGGCCCAAGACCCAGAAGCCACAAGGCAGGTGAAGGAGCTGAGAGCAGCTGGCCGGAGGCCGGACAGGTGCCGATGGGACGGCTGTGCTGTTGAGCCCATGTTCGGGAAGTGCCCGAGCAAAGACACCCCCTGATCTCAAACTGCTGTGGCTTCCCTAACACCTCGTGCAGACCAAACGTGGCATCTTTTATTAGACCAACTAAATTGGGGTTCAGCAATGTTTTTGGACAGAGCGCACCATCTTGCAAGCGGGGTTTGCAGGCGTTTTTGGCACTTTGTCCAAAAACGTCTGCAAACTCCGCTTGCAAGGTGTTGGTGTGCCAGGTGCGGATGGCGGGAGAGCCACCAGGGGCCCGATCCTGGCTGTGGCAATGCAGCCCCGGCCCCTTCCCTGCTGTCTGCCTCGAGGTGCGCGTGCCAAGCAAAATGCCTTTGCATGCCACACTGTGCCAGGGGTTGCCTACCCTGAACTAAATAGCTGGAAAAATTGTTCTTTGCAAGCTTTCGGGCACAAACACCCTTCTTTTGTGCCCGAAAGCTTGCAAAGAACCATTTTTTATGACACGTTTCCCCTCCAATATCTCCCTCGGATCTGCTTTTGGCTGCCAACTCTCCGAGAATTTTACTCGCAGTAAATTTAACAGCTGCATCACCGGCTCTTTCTTTGCCTTGCTGTCTTCTCTGGCTCCCTGCAATCTGGTAACTCTGGGGCGGGTGAGCACGAGACACCGGTGTGCTCTCCTGTGCCTCCTCGTCCTCTTTCAATTCTTCTCTTGGAGACGTGAGGGGCTACGCAAGAGAGGACGTCTGGTTCCTTCTGCCTGCAAGGTACTCCGCTCTTCCTGGGAGAGACTCCTCTGACATGCTGGTCTGAGGACAACCAGCCCCCGTGGGCAGTGCCCCGTCTCCTTTCTCCCCCACCGTGCAAAGTGGGATGAAAGTGGACTGCAGCGATGGGGCGGCGCGTGTGCAGCCGGCGCCATCGGGGTGATTGCTGGAGCCCCTTCCCAGCCTGGTCCCACGGTGGATGAAAGCGGCGGCCTGGCCCTCTGCAGAGGCCGGGCACCGAGCGTGCCGGCGCTCGAGGAACAATGAACATCCATCCCGCGGTGCTATCCGCCGCGAGCGGGAAGCTTCCAGATTGGTGATACCTGATGAAATGCTCCTCGTCCTCCTCCCCCTCTTTTGAGTGTGCAGATGTTTCCCGGTTAGTTATTATTTAAGTGAGCGGCTTCTCACTAACATGTTAATTAAAACCTGCTGTCCGGAATCTCTTGGTACAATTTGCAGTGTAATCTGTAGCCTCTAGTGCATCATTGTATCTCTATTAAAAGGAATTCTGTGTAATGATGCTGGGATTTAATTAGTTTCTTTGCCAATGTTGTAAAACATAGTGATAAATGAGCTAACAGGTCCATGGATCATTATTCTCCTAGAGATGAGCTTATTAGCTGATTATGAATCATTAACAAAGTCTACATGGGATTTTCTTATCTAATTCAACACAATTTTTAACATTCAATGCTCTACATTCATTTCTTTCAACCAGCAACATTGTATTTAGATTGCAATCTTTGTGTCCTTTCTTCTCGGCGTTTTTTACTTAAGTATTGAATTCTAATTATATTGCCAGAGCGATGAGGAGCGAGGACCTCGTCATGTCCATCTGTGACGAATGCAGAGCCGAGCGGCGTGCGGGTCCACGCGGGCTCTGGCCCCTTTGCTTACATACTGTCCGCCTTGGCAGGAGAGGAGAAACGGGTTAGATCCAGACAGGCTGGGGTCCGTTCGGACGCCGTTAACTAGGAGAAGGGAGTTTCTTGGTGTTTCTAGGCTCCTGCAGCATGACTAATCCCTTGTGACACTTCAGCGGGTCGCTTACAAAGGTTAAAGTTTGCTCCGCGGCGCTTGGCTGTAGGAACAGGCCCAGGACGCGCTGGTGTATCGCTGCGGCCAAAGCTCAGCGGCAGTTCAATGGAAGCATTAAAAAGAGACGTTTCACACCTAGCAAGAGGGTCCGTCCTGGTAGCAAATGCAGTGTTTAAACGCTTTGGGATGTAAGAGGTCATTAAAAGGAGACTGAAGAAGAAGAGTAAATTGTTCACCTTCCAGCGCCGCCGCATCGTGCAGCCAGCGGTGACCACGGCGGAGACAGACGGACAGGGTTTTATTGCAACCCTCGCGTGGTTGATTTCAAATATAACAAGAGGGAAAACGCTCGCACTGCTGGTTCACTTAGCAAGCCTGTATCTAAACCGAGATGTAGTTTTCTTCCCTAAAAAAAAAATTTGTTTTCTTTACAATAATGCCTGAGCAATCATTGATGTGATTCTTCTCTGTGCTCCTTTCCTTTATGGGATTTATTACTGTGATTACTGTTAGACTTACTGATTGGGGACTGTCTGCACGCACGCACACACCGAACTAAAACGTTACCTTTGGTACCCTTTGTGCTGCTTTTTCCATCTGCATTTGTCCCGTCTTCTCGAAGATGAGCCAGTTTGGGGTGGGGACAGTCAGGTGCTGCACGTTTGTACGGTTGCCAGCCCGGTGGGCATTAGTTGGGCGCACCTTCCAGAGGCTACAGTGATTCATAAAAGGAAAAAAATGTGGGCGAGGTAGAAATTGGAGCTTGTTTTTACCAGCCAGAATGAGCCTGCGGTCGTGAGATTATGGGGGTCCCAGGCTGGCGATGAATAAATTGGCAGTGGATATCCAGAGACAGTGCACCGAGAGTTGGAGGTCTGCCCGTTGCACGACGTCCCGCTGCTTTGGCTCGAAGGGTTCACATTCATCGAGCCTTCAGCGGAGGATGGCAAATATGAATCCACGTACGAAGCGTCCGGTTGGGATGTTCCACCGAGTTGCAAGCGTCTTTCCCTATCGAGAGCGGACGTAGGGGGAGTCTTATCCCGTACGTTGGTGCAAAGCCACGACAAGTGCATGGCCTGTTCCCCGGACCTTGGGCCCTCCTCGGTACCTGCGAGTTCACCGTGCGAGGCAGGGCTCTTCCATTCAGAGATGCTCTCCAAATTAAGATACAGCTTTGCCATTGCAAATAATTGCAGTACAATCACCCATTGCTCCCTCTGCATAGAAATGGTTAATGATACTTCGTAATAATAAACGGATGCTGGTTTCTCAAATGGGACAAAAGGATGGCAAAGAAAACCACAAAAGAAGAAGCCAGCTGCCAGTGCTGCACAGTGTTATGTAAGGTGAAGAAATACCGGGATATTCCTCAAAAGTTGACAGCTGTAAGTGGATATGATTTTCCTGTGATTCTGGCAGGCTTCCTTCCTTCCTGGTGGGGGGGTTTACAGCGCCATTTGTTCTAATCCTTTTTGATCTTTTGCTTATCGTGTCAAAGATAAATACTGCTTGGTTCGTCCCCTTGGGAGCAAAGAGCATACTGTTTTTGTTTGTATGCTATTTTCTCTCCCCGAAACAACCTGTTATTTCTTCCCTTGAAAGAGGCTCATAAAATGACAGATGAATTTCCAGCAACAATAATACTTTCTAATGGTTAGCAAAACAGGAGCACACCGCAAGAGTGCAACCATGAAGAAAAATAAGAGGGTTAGAAAGGCATGCTTTAAAATATAATAATATAGGAACCGATCAAATGAAATGCCTGGACTGGTTAGAGTACGATACGGTGCAACTTGGAGAGTCACAGGGCGAACACGTGCCCTCGCCTTGAGCCGCTGTTTGTAGGAAGGCAGCTTCTTTCAGTGCCTGGATCCAAGTATCCAGCGCATCTTATTGAGCCAATCTCCCTCCGCTCGCTGCGGGTCGGTTCTGGCTCGCTACTGCTTTGTTCATTTGGAAGCCACCGTTTTTATTTACCACCGAATTATTCCATATGCAATAGGTAGCTTCGTTTAAAAGAAACTGGATAAATCTGTACGGGGGCCTAATGTTTTGTCTTCTCTCGTAGCGATGATTAAATCTATCTTCACAGAAAAGCAAACTGCTCTTGAGGAATTAGCAAGAAAAAAGTTAATTTATTGTTTTAAGTGTGAAATGGAAAAAAAACCAGAACAAAACACCAACCCTGAATCCTATTTAAAAAAACCCAAACTGGCAAGCAGCAGTTTTTCGTAGCGGGATCTGTACTGGTGTCGTTTTGATTTGCTGAGAAAGCAACATCGCTATTTCTCTGGTAGAGCACGCCGCCGTTTCATAAGCAGGAGGTTCTCAACATTTAAATGAATTGAAACAAAGCAGGTTAATTATTCAGAGACCTCAGACTAAAGTAAGTTAAGTCTCAAATAATGCAGCGTGTGCTCTCATTATAACCTGAATGTCGCTAAATTACTGTGAATGTGGCCCTTGGTGTCAGGCCAGTGTTTTCTGTCTGATTAGTGGCTTGGGGTTTTGAAATCTCTCTTTGGCTATTTTTAAAAATCTGTCCTTTTTGTGTTTTTTTTTAAGGTCCGTATAGGTCCCTAGATGGGGCTGGATCTAGATTTCTATTGCAAGAATACTGATTGCTATTTTTAGTAGAGTTTGCATAAAATGTGGTTAGGCAACACCGCTCTTTGAAGAACATTATTAATACCTCTATAAATATACATAATAGCCGATAGCGGAGAATACTAACTTTTAGAGGAGCGTTTACAAAGCTTTATCTTGTCAAGGTGATGTCCTTCAGCGGAGGACAATGCATGGTTCTTAGTTCAGCAGTTCTGTCAAGTCGAAGGCAGTCATTTGATTTCACTTTTATACATATGCTTAGGTGTTCAGAAATGACTGTATGTAGAAGAGAAGCCCTGAATACTAGAAGGGGAGGTCATCACCAAGGAGGTAGATTTCCAGATTCTTATTCTTCATGTTTTCTGTGATCTGACTTTATCCTGACTTTCATTTGCTTTGCAGGCAATAGAAACGTGCGGAAACATCACACGCGCTGCTCCACACTTGATTTCCATTTGAACCATGCTGATGCGGTTGGGGGCGGGGGGCGGTGTATTGTTCAAGAATTAGCAAAATCACGTGTTTGCATTTTTTTTAATTTCTGTTTTGCAAAAGTAACAACATCAAATATATATCGGAAGAAGTGTGTGTGCGGCATGAGGTGTGCGAGCCAAGTCTGACATGAGTCTTACCTGTCACTTCCCCAGATCATCCCCCTGCTATTGACCCGATTGTATGAACGTGAGGACGAGATTTCTCGTTAGAGAGATTTATTCTAGCAAAGTGGCACGGTGTGAGCCGAGCGCTGGAAGTTGAAGCAAAGATTTGAACTCTAAGGGTGATTAGCCACTGGAGCAGTATACCATAGGTTCTCCGGTTCTTCAAGTCTTGACTCAAGAAGGGATTTCTTCCTAAAAGATCTGCTGTAGCTCAAGTGCAAGTTATGGGCTTGATACATAAATGAAGGGAACTTCCTTACCTGTGTGATAGGGGAGATCAGATCAGAGGAGCAAGGTGGTCTTTCCTGTCCTTAAACACTGTGAGCTTTGCTTCCCTGACGTATTCCTTTTGTGTGGTCTGCATCTCATTTCCCCGTAGACCGTGCGGCCTCTTTGGGGATGAACTGCATCTCTTTCTGAGCATAAAGCGGCCTTTGGAGACTAGCGCAATAATGACAGCTGGAAATCGGGTCTAATCCAGGACACACCTGGGGATGCTCATGGAGCTGCCCGTGAGTGATGGTTTTGCCCTACAGTGTCTAGGATGCCGAGAGCGTTTGTGTCTAATAAAACTTCAGAGACATTTGTGCCAAGGCATTGTCGGAGCGGCATATGGTTGCCGAAGTGAGGCCCATGGGTGTTGGTGTGTGCATGGGTGGACACAGCATAGATTCATAGATGCTAGGGTCGGAAGGGACCTCAATAGACCATCGAGTCCGACCCCCTGCATAGGCAGGAAAGAGTGCTGGGTCTAGATGACCCCAGCTAGATACTCGTCTAACCTCCTCTTGAAGACCCCCAGGGTAGGGGAGAGCACCACCTCCCTTGGGAGCCCGTTCCAGACCTTGGCCACTCGAACTGTGAAGAAGTTCTTCCTAATGTCCAGTCTAAATCTGCTCTCTGCTAGCTTGTGGCCATTATTTCTTGTAACCCCCGGGGGCGCCTTGGTGAATAAATACTCACCAATTCCCTTCTGTGCCCCCGTGATGAACTTATAGGCAGCCACAAGGTCGCCTCTCAACCTTCTCTTGCGGAGGCTGAAAAGGTCCAGGTTCTCTAATCTCTCCTCATAGGGCTTGGTCTGCAGGCCCTTGACCATACGAGTTGCCCTTCTCTGGACCCTCTCCAGGTTATCCGCATCCCTCTTGAAGTGTGGCGCCCAGAATTGCACGTAGTACTCCAACTGCGGTCTGACCAGCGCCCGATAGAGGGGAAGTATCACCTCCCTGGACCTATTCGTCATGCATCTGCTGATGCACGATAAAGTGCCATTGGCTTTTCTGATGGCTTCGTCACACTGCCGACTCATGTTCAACTTGGAGTCCACTAGGACTCCAAGATCCCTTTCCACCTCTGTGCCACCCAGCAGGTCATTCCCTAGGCTGTAGGTGTGCTGGACATTTTTCCTCCCTAGGTGCAGCACTTTGCATTTCTCCTTGTTGAACTGCATTCTGTTGTTTTCTGCCCACTTGTCCAACCTGTCCAGGTCTGCTTGCAGCTGTTCCCTGCCCTCCGGCGTGTCCACTTCTCCCCATAGCTTTGTGTCATCTGCAAACTTGGACAGAGTACACTTCACTCCCTCGTCCAAGTCACTGATGATTGGGGTGTTGCATGTCCAGTCTGGCATTAATGTTTGCATGAGTGGCCTGATGCAGACACAGGCATGCTGTCTCTGCTGTACTCAATGTTAAAGTACTATGCTGCTCCTCCCTGCAAGTTGTCCTGATGCATGCCTTATTTATTTTGAGACTTCCTTCTCCGAAGCCAGCGTCTTAGCAGAGATGTGCAGCAAAGGGCCTAGGAAGTGTTTTCCATCCGAGAGCGGCAGCAGGAAGCGAGGCAGAGCCGGCTTCCTCACTGCCCACGGTGTGTCTCGTCTTTGTCACGCTGCCTGGAGGCAAATCGAGCCGTGATGTATCCTGTCGCATCAGGTCGGGTCACTTCGTGTAACGCCGGATCACATCAAAGGCTTCAGTCACCTCCGTCCGCAGACAGGTCTGGAAAGGAGCAGGCTCTGCCGCTCGGAGAGCGCGAGCGCTGGGTTGCCAAGAAGGATGCTGGCACGTCTCCGTCTCAGCAAATCAAGAGAGAAATGAATCCCTCCATGTTCTTGCTACGGGACTGCACACGGACAACACTGCTTCTGGTGGGAATTTGTCATTTAAAGACCGCTGTGAATACCTGGCTCTGAAAGGGCAAGCAAGAGAGAGTGGTGCTGGTCACCCTGTTCCTGTTTTGTGCATCCAGGTTCTTCACCCCGTAAGTACATGAGCTACGAAGCACCTGGAAACTTGCACACCTGTCGTGCAAGTGTTCCCGTCCAGTCTTTCTCGGTCCATGTTAGGCAATTGGTCACTGAGAAGTGCGCTCAACCCTTGGACTTGTGGATTTGACCCATCTTTCATGGCTGGCCTGTCTTCCAGCCATGCCACTAGTTCACAAAATCAGAAGCAAACCAAAACGTCCGCGTTTAATTTTTTTTCTGATGAGTAACTGGCTCGTATAAAAATATAAGTGGGGGAAAAACGGGCCCTGATTCATAACTAGAAGTAAGTCTCAGTCTCGGAGATTTTGATTTCAGTTAGAGCAATGCGATTAAAAACTAAAAAACTATCAAAAAGTCGTAGAAAGCCAAATGCTGCATTGCTCTTAACCTTAAGACAGTGCAGCTAAAAACGGAGTGAATCAGCCCCTACAAAAATGAGTCTGTCTGTAAAGGAAATAAAAAAAACGAGCTGCGTTCAGTTTTGGGTGCTGAGCTGTAATGAGGTTTCCCAAAGAATCAGGAAGTTCTACATATGAGTTTTAATTAACTCGAATAGGCATTTAATGTAGATTTAATAAGACAGTTATTGTATGTTAATTAAATGTCAACTGATTGCTAAAAGGTTTTTGCAATTATTGAAGTTTACTAATTATCTAATAGATAAATCAATTCCCCATGTAAATAAGTCACATCTACATAAGCAATAAATATGTCGTTAGATAATGCGTGCCGCTGTATCGAAGCGAGAGGTGCCCTACCTAGAAGGCTCCGTGCACCTGCCCGGCCCGGTTACAGGCAGCCCTCTTCACCTCTGGAGGGCTTTTAGGTAGCAAGGGCATGTTTAGCAAGAAGCATGGGAGAGATTTTAAGACGGGGGCAGCTATGGGATGCCAGCGCATACTTCTACCACGCGCCCCACAGCTGTAGGATGAGGACATGGCCTAGGGAGCATGCAGACCCCAGGAGGCCCGGCTCCGTTCTTGACTGTAGCCGGGTCCATCTCCTCTATCCTTGACGGGTGTCTCTCCCTTTTGTTTGCATACACCTCTCGGCAGCATCACGCCTGCAGTCGGCACCACGTGAGCGAGCGGTGCATCGGAGCATGCCGGGACCGCTGCATATTAACAAGGAGGACGGCTGTGATCAGCTCTGATTTTATGCAAATTAAATGCAGCCCTCAGGCTCCTGGTCAGTGGCCAAAGCAGCCCTCCGGTGGGCAAAACGTGGGCACCGCCACCTTTTAACATAACATTTTTTCTTCTAATGAGGGATTCTCGCTGCTACTCGAATGGCTTATACGCCTTTGCTGAGCTTCCCTACTGGTCGTTCTGATTACTCCGAGCGCTGGTTCAGGCAGAGCCGTACCTCTGACATCCAGCTTTTCCAGGTAGTTAATGAGTCAGGCCACCTGAGAGGCACAGGTAATTACCTTAGCATGTAAAACTGCTCGAGGGTAAGGGGCATTGCGTGTAGGAGCAGATGAGCCCACCCGAGGGACAGTCCCATCCTACCTGAGGATCTGCAGTGCGGGGACGAGCGTGTAATGGCCCTTTCTGAGGAGTTTTGCAGAGGGGGAGTGCTGTGTTGCAGTGGTTATTGTTTGCTAGCGGGGGGTTTCCATTAGTCCGGTAAAGCTTTCTGTTTAGTCCCTGGGTTCCTCCTGATTTCCCCATGGCACCCGGCCTGTTCTGGGTGGGTCCCTTATACTGCCCGTGGGTGCCCAAAGCACCGTGCAAGCCAGAGAGGTGGCATTGGCAAGACAGGGAAGGAGCCCATAACCCTCCTGTTCACAGCAGCGGGGCTAGACAGACACGGTTGTTCGGTGCAAGCGGCTTGCAAGAGAGGGCACAAGTCTGGGGCCTGTTCGGTTGCTCGGGAAGGCCCGTTTCTTTGGTCTGGCAGCAGTCGCGGTCTCGCTGCCCCACTCTCTGCTGCTTTTATGGGCTGCTTGGGGGGGGGGTGCAGGTGAGCGCAGACCCTGTGGTTAAGCCCTGACCACACGCCGTGCAGGGCTGGTCAGGGGGTGCTAAGGGGATGCTTTGGCTAACATTTCTGTACAGCAGCTCTTCATATGTTCATGGTAGGGTTTAGATGGGGCAAGGCACCCGGGTAGGCATGCAATACAAGGTCCTACAAGGCTATGCTAAGTGTAGCGCCCACAGCCCCTGCGTAGACGGCATCGCAATCACCCCGGAGGTGGGAGCCTAGCCATGAACCTGCAAAGTTGACATCTGTGCCTCGCCGAGTCCGTGCCGCACGGCACCCGGGGAGCTAAAAACCGGGAATATGGAGCATTTCTCGCCAACTCAGCTGAGGCGAGCGGGACTTGCACGGGCCGGCGGCAGGGGTTCGAAGCAGTTCTTACCAAATCCAAATCTGTTTGTTTGTGACCCTTGAGTGCGAGGGCGTGCTCTTCCCATTCCCAAGCCTAAAGGCTAGACCGCTCGCTGCAATTTGCTCCGCAGCCGAAACGTCCGGCAACTGCAGGGCGCAATTACGTTCTGAAAATGTCAGCTTCCTTCATTTTTTTTTTTGTTTTCTCCCTCTAACTTCTCTATTCCTGAAACTTGGAAAGGGATCCTGGGTAAAGCCCTTTCATTCAATGCCGTCGACGCAGTCGACCGTACATCCAATGAGCGAGAGCGATCCGAAAGGAAGGGGCTGCTCTCGACCAATCCCGAAACAAACAACACCCGTGACCTTTGGTGTCAAAGGGAAAGGAGCTGCTTTATTTATGTGCAAATCTTGCCGGAGCCCTGCTTGGGTGGCGGGCATGCTCCGTTCCTCTCTGTTCAGGATTAGTGGATTATCTCTGTTTCCCTCAGTCTAGGAATTAAGCACAGCTGCCCCAGGCTCTTTGTCATGGAGACTTTTTATGTCTTTGGTATTCTCCAGCCCCCCTCCGGAGCAGTCATTATGCTGTTCACTTTCAGAGACAAAAGCTAAGAGGCGCCCATTGACCAAGTAAACTGAAGTTCCACCTAATCAATAATGGTGGTGCACGTGGGTGACACAATGCTGCTGATGGCTAATCAATAAACGCTTCCTGCTGACTTCTGCACATCTGGCGTGTTTGGCGAATAAAGCAGGGGAGAATTTGGCCCCAGACCTACATCAATTATCTTTTTTTTTTTCATTTTAAAGCTTGACCCAACAGATTTTTTTGAACCCCCCTGGGAGTGCATTGCAGCCCATCTGACACTTGGGCGTCACACTTTTTGGGTAACTGCTCTGGTTGCAAACGTGCATCTGCAATGAGGTAGAAGCGTAGGACTTCAATGCAACAAAGGGGAAAG
Organism: Alligator mississippiensis; assembly: GCF_030867095.1. NCBI lineage: Eukaryota > Metazoa > Chordata > Crocodylia > Alligatoridae > Alligator > Alligator mississippiensis. Next base: position 1,463,359 of record NC_081829.1, on the reverse strand, counting down.
TGCTTCACGACAGCCATCCGCGCAAGGCTAAGGAAAGAGAAATCTCTTCCTTTTACAGACAGACAGACCCATGGGTCTTGCGTCTTCACCGGTGTCGGTGGCATCTGTTCCAGAGCTCGACAAAACGAGGTCTAGGGTTTTTTGGAGAGTTTCTCTTCTTTTGTGGGCTTGAGTGTTAAGGTGTTGCTTAATTACCACTCTCGACCGACGTTCGGTTTTCAGCGTTCATCTTTTAGGAACGGCCTTTTAAGCCAAAATATCTCGCAAACTATCTTAAGGCCCCCAGGGGTAAAGATCTTTAGATCTCTAGGAAAAAATCCTTGCTTAGGGTCATTTACAGTCCTGTTACTACAGCTGTGCAAAGGAGCGGGCTCTCCCTTTCTGTTGCATCCTTGCCAACAGCTGCCCTGGCTCGCATGGACTTTCTTCGTGTGAGAGACCCTTGTGTCAAACGAGTTTCAACTGGTGGTCAAGAAAACCCCATTGTAAAATGACACATGCCTCCCCCCCACCAAAAAGTTCCTCCTTCCTTCCCTTGCTCTCTCATACGTACATGCTCAGGCACGGACATGCACAGTTTTGCACACACAGTTGAAATCGCGCTCCCCTCTCGTCCCTTTGTATTGCATAGAGAACACACAAGGGAAGGAAGATGCCCTGGAAATGGCCTTGCTGCTTCCAGTATGGGGTAAAGCAAAGTTCATCTGTCTGATGCAGCACCAGCCTTTTCCCTTCAGTGTCTGCCTAGCAAAACGTGCCCGGGAGCAACAGCGGTGACGACTGGGAGCTCCCGTGGGTACAGCTATGCCACGAGAGGAGATATTGCAGCTGGTGGCTGGATACGTGGGTGAGCATCCCTCTTTCCTTTCACCAGCAGTGCCAACGGCATGGGGCCGTGCCGGGAGGGGCAGGTGCAAGAAGTGTTTGCTCTCGCCCGGGTCCCTGGCGCCACGCACGGGCCCAGCCAATATGCTCTCCTGCCTCTTCTCTCAAGCCACCAACTCTTTTCTGGTAGCAAGGAGACCAGTCCAGCGGGCGAGCGGGTGGGGAATCGATCCCAGATGCATACCTGGTTCTCCAGGAGCTATTGCAGTCCACTCCTTTGTAGCTTTTTCTTTGGGAAAGCCCCCCTTCCTGATCTTTATTCAGCCTGGGGCAGGTTTTCCTTGAGGGCTTGACAGCGAATCCCCAGAGGCCGTGGGTGTATATCGACATGGCAGTCACAGAGATGCCTGCAGTGTTGTATAGAAAACCAGTGGCTTTCTACATGGATTTTAGCATGGGCTAATTTACTCTAAATACCCTTGGGGATAGTGCCCAGGTACCACATCTTCAAGGAGCAGATACCCTCAGGAGCATGTGTGTGGGGCCGGTGAAACGTCTTCCCAGCACTTACGTGGATGGGCTTCAGTGCTGCTGGGGCCCGTGCTGGGGATTTGCACCCCGCGGGAGTTATTTCTACAGCACAGCGATACAAACCGGTTTTAACATGGCAGTGCCTTTCCGACAGCACCCGACTGCTGCATCTCCTTTGCCTTAAACCAGTTTCCTCTTACTGGAAACGTTCCTCGTGCATCATCACACGGTGCCTGCTTTGCACCACTTTCCCAAGAATTCGGCATTGCCTAGACACGGCATCTCTGGCATAAGCCGTGGCTCAAGGATGCGTAGGCGGCGTGCATCCTCCAGCACGTTGGAAAATGGCTTAGCAATTTGCCGTCAGCTAATGAGATGGGATAGTGGCCAGGAAGCGTGGCAAGTCTGATGCGTGTAGCCGTTCCAACGTTGCTCTTGGGACCCAAGGCTCCCCGTAATTAATTCCCCAGATTGCAGCGCAGAGAACGGCCGCGCTCGTGCAGACTTGAGCACGCAGATGCTGATTGTTGCCCGTCTTAATCCGGGTTTTGGTGTCTACTTTCCCCGTGCGGTTTTCCCAGGCTGCCAGATCCCCTCCCTTCTCCCCCATCCCGTGGGCCCCTCTTTGTGACGAGCTGCACCGCTGAGCCCAAGGGTAATGCGCGGGTTGTGGCTAAGCGATGCAGCAAACTGAATTTGAACTTTGGCCTTCTCCCCGCCTCCCATTGTCCCGCATTACTTTCACTCTTGCGGAGGGGAAAACGAGCGCAAGCTCCTACAATGGCTCCGGGGCTGGAGCTTCCCCGTCTGTGTACACTGGCCCCAGCAGTCTGCCGGCTCCGGAGAGGACCTGCGTTCTTGGTGCTGCCATCTGCATATCCCATTTCCTTCATGAATCTGTCACCTTTCCAGGCTGCCATCTGTAAAGTGGAGCCGCAGAGCGGGGCGGGAGGTGCGGAGGGCACGTCGGGGCTCTGGGGACGCGAAGACAAAACCGACTGTGTAAACAAAGGGCATCGTCTATTGATTGTAGTTTCTTTCTGACAACTCAACCGTTCTGACAGGTTAAAGAACAATCTGGCCCAGGGACTCCGGACCGACAGACTTGATCCTGATGCATTGTAATGTCGTCTTGCTTATGGTAATTCTGGCTTTCTATTAAACGTGTCTGCAGCGGGGACGTTTGCAAAGTGCGGAGCCGCCTGGAAGAAGGTGCAACCCGGGTGGCTGGTGCCAGGCTTGGTTACCGCCGGACCAGCAAAGCAAATATTTTCCAGGGGAAATTATGGGGAAAAAAAAAGGCATGATGTTTCAGCCTGGAAACCCATTTCACTTTTTAAAAATTGCATTGATTTTTTTAAATGGAAACCTAAACATTTTTATTGAAAAAGTTTTAATTTCTGGTTTTTATTATTGGGGAAAAGAAGCAACATTTTCACTGAATTGTGTAAACTTTTGTTTTGGCGAAATACTGTTATTCGCCCAAGCGCTGACACCGCTTGTATTCCTGCCCTGTCCTATGGTGGAGATGCACGGGTGACGAGTCTAATTTAGGTCCCTCGATGATGTCCGTGTCTCCGGAATAGCATTGCCTTGTGTTGTCTTGTGTAACGGGCGTAGAGCTGGCGGTGCACACACGTGCTCGCCCCCTGCGTGGCGTGGAGCAGGCTTCCCGTCCCCGCGCGCTACCACGTATGATGCCCCATCCATGTCGAAACACGACGCTGGGACTTTAACGCGAGCCGCGCCTGGCCGTGCCTTTTTCACAACCGGTTTCTTTTCCGGCGCCGGCGGCTGAGCCGAAAACTATCCGGCTGCCTTCGGCCCCTCTGAAACTGCAAAACCGTTCTCGAGGGCGGTGCGGGAAACGGACCGTGCCGGGCAGGCGATGAGCGCGGCGGTTCAGCCACGAATCCCCGACGGCGACGTGGCCGGCGAGCATCGACGTTCCCAGTGCCGGCCACGCCGCGGGCACTTCCCGCCCCTGCTTCACGCTCCGGCGTCCACCGTGTTGTGTGCCGTTCAGGAAGGGTGTGCGCGGAAAGCAAACGAGTTCAATCAAGACCTCGGGGCCGCGGCGAGAGCACGGATCCGAGCCTCCTCCCGGCGCTCGGTGAACCCACCCTTTGATTCGACTATATCATAGCTTTCTTTTCTTTTGACTGGGCCATTGTTATCTCGCTGTTGACCTCTGCCCTCCCACATACAAACCTGAACTCTGGATTAGGCTTCCCAGGGAATAAACTGTGGGCAAAGTTGAACCTCGAGCTGGAGTAAGAGGAAATGGTTGACGCTGCCATAGTAACGTGACCTTGTCCTGTCTGCCTGGAACAAAGCCCAGCTTCTTGTCCTTTTTTCTGCCCCTGTGAGTGTGTAAGCCCCCCCGCTGCTCCACGACAGGGGGGCGAGCGCAGCACGCCGTGCGCCGGCCGGGCCGGGCCGGGCCGAGCCGAGGGGTGCTCCCCCGTCTCTAAAGCAGGGCGCTCGGCTGGGACGCCGGGACCTCGGGCGGCCGGAAAACACAGCCTCGTGTAAAAACCGGGACGTTTCGGTCCTTCGCGGAAGGGGGGAGATGGCGAATTTCCAGCTCTCCTCCCCATGCAAGCAAAACTGCAGGTTTTAACTCAATTAGTCTTGTCACGTCCTCTTCCAGCCAGCCTGGTTCCACTTCCAAAAGGCCAGCTCACATCCAGGACGCTGGCTCTCATCGGCCCAACGGGACTGGAAGGATGCTCGGCACCACCTCGGTCCCCGGCAGGTTGTCCTCCCACCGCCGGTTCTCTCTTGGTTTCGGCAGGAAGGCTGCCTTGGGCCCCGGGGCGCAGGGGGTTGGCACAGCTCATCCCTACCCTCCTGCGACTCATAGATTCATAGATGTTAGGGTTGGAAGGGACCTCAATAGATCATCGAGTCCGACCCCCGAGTCCCGGCTGGGAGAGCCGAGGCAAGGGCCCGATTTGGCTGTGTCCAGGTCCCTGTTGCGCTCGGGATGCTCGAGCCACCTCCGTTGTCAGGCTTCTGCACAATTTTGGCTTTCCTTCACCTCCCCACGTTAATATGCAGAGGCCGTTCCTCGCATTTTTATATCAGAAATCATCTTCTACTTAAAATATTTAACCAGAGATTATCTCTCAGAATTACTGGCAATTCATTTTAAGAGAGCTCTGTCAAAAGATACAGAAGAAAACCTTTTGGCCTTTTTGTGCAGAGTGGTTTGGAAGACTGAAAATTAATGAGGATCTCAGCCAGACGTCTGCCTGACCTGTCACGCAGGGAGACTCTGACATGTTTTCTGTAATTCCACTTAGAGCTGGAAATGGGACTCTTTCATATTTGCTTTTCCGTGTCTTTTTCTTTCCCCCTCCTCGAATCATCTTTGTAGTTAATCTCCAATTCCTGTGGTCTGGCAAAACGTGCTTGGGTGACACGGCCGCGATTGAGACCCGCTGCAGGGCGACGCTCGGCACAGAGGCAACGGAGCCGGATAAAAGGGTGTCGCGGATCGACTCGCGTTTGCTGACAGCTGTGGGAAAGTCGGAGTGGTGGGAAGCCTCCCGCCTCAGGCTCCGCGCTCAACTTGTCATGTGCCCATGGATAGTCTCCATTTATAACGCAGGGGGCTGCCGTGACGAGTTCTCCGGCGTTTGGGTCGTCTTGGGTGGGAGGCACTGGAGTGGGTGGTGGGGGAGGCGTCTACATTTCCTCTTGCTGCAGCGTGTTCCCAGGACGCGCCACGTTTCCTCGTCATCCTGCCTCCAGCGTGCATGCTTTTGTTGGCCTCCCAGAGGAAAAGCGATGATCAAAACAGTGCTTTATCCTCTTTTCTCCATCCTTAAGCCCCCACCCTGTTTGGGCCTGGAAAATTGGTAGGTTGGACCTCAGCACGTGGCCACAGGTTGGGGGAGCAGGACCCCGCTCTCTGCTCAGCAATCGGCATCCCTGGGACCCCGCCAGAGGCCATGGGGAGGCGGCTGCCGTCGCAGCACGGAGCAGGGGCCGAGCATCTCCCCTGAGCCCTGTCTGTCAGCTACACCTGTCCTGATTTCAACCCACCTCGTCTCCAAGCTGGTTCCCTGGGCTCACATCCTGGACCGACCCGCTGGCGGGCAGAGCGGTTCAAGCACGGGGCAGCATCACCCTCGGCCTGTCCTGCCTCCCTTTGCATTTCTCGGCAATCTCAGGAGGGACGGGGGCAGGTCGCGGGCTTTAATCCCGATATATGGAAATATTACGTTGTCCCCAATTCGGAGTATTTTCAGTGCTTTTACACATGCTGCTCCCGGGAGCCCCTACCGTCTTGGCAGAACGGACAATTTATCAAACTGGCTTTGAGCTAGTGCAAAGCGGCACAAGGGAGAACAAAGTCGTGTCGTTCCCCGTCTGACACATTCGCAGGCAGGCTTTGTTTGTGGGTGGGTTTACAATAAGTCATTCATTAGCGTTGCCATCCGTCCTTCCCGAGCACCGGGCCCCGCACACACGGCTGATCTTGGTGGGCCTTTTCCAGACTTTGCTGGATTGCTTCCATGACTGCAGAATATTTTCTAGCTCGAGTATTTCTGTTTAATGGTGGGGGAGAAGCAAAGGGAAAGTGTCCACCCCCATTTGAATCTCCTTTTTTTCCCCTGACCTTCGTGCATTGAGTCGTTGCTGCAAATAGGACCCCGCTCCTGCTGGCAGTCGGGTCCGAAGAGGAGCAAGAGCCCATCTTTCCATGGGGCTGCCTCGTAGTCCACCCCACGCCGAGCAATAAATATATCAATACTGAGCTGCTGACCATCGATTAAAGATTTGGGGAACGCTGTTCACTTTAGTCAAAGAACCAGACTCATTAAAATTCTGTACGAGTATCGTTAATAGAAATTGGGAGTAATGAACTGGATGGGCACTGGGCAGCAATTTCAGATCCTTCCTTCCTCCTTTTTCCTCCATTTATTTTATGAAACAAATCCAGTGAGGTCTGGTGTCTTGTGGTCAGTTCAGTCTGCTGAGAGACATCCTGTTTCTTCCCAATTTGGGGCCAACCCCAGTCGATGCAATTCATAAAGCAAATGCCAAACAGACACAGTGGGCGTCTAGTCGTACTCACTAGACTTGCACATAAAACGTCTGCACCGTGTTGCCACCCAGGAAGGAGGAGTTCGTTTCCCACATATGTAACGACCCGTATCTTCCCAAAAGGGTTTTTTTTTCCCCCCTTTGTAACTACATTTCTGGAATAAGCCCTGCTTCGCGCTCGCCGCTGCCCTCTCCGACGCGCTGCGTGTGTCTGCAGCCTTACAGCTGTGACAAACTGACAAGAGTCAGGAAACGTCGAGCGAAATCTCCCCTTTTGCCCTCTGTTCTGGGGCCGTGGCTTTTCATTTTCCCAGCCGCACATCTTCGGCGCAACCTGAATATTAGTTAAATTTCCTTCTTTGGAAGGTGACGATGCGGAGCAGCGATGGGCTGCACGGCGCCGCGCCGCGCCGGGCTGTCCGCTCTCGCTCGCTGTTCCCAAGGCAGCGCTTTAATCAGGAAGGGGGAAAGAAGCAAAACCAAATGTTCCAGCTAGAAAAAGGAGAGGATTTGTTTTTTCTCCACCAATAAAATAGGTAACTCGGAAAACCACAGGAAGTACCTCTGTAGGCACCAGTACACTTTGGGCTTCGCCGATGGCCTTCAGGTCCGTAGCTCTTAATACCCTTTCAGTTGTCTGCTTATTAACATCCGTAAATGAACGAGCGCTGCCGTGCCCTTTGGTTTGGCCGCCGGGCGGGCATCCAGCGGCACCGGGCGAAGCTGCGATAGGACCCAGGGAAGGTCCTACCCGAGATCGACCCAGGTTGGGAAACGATGCGTGGCAGCCGCCTCTCCCTGCTCCCGGTAGCACAGCTGTCGGCAAGAGCTCTCCCCCCGCGTGATGCACAGCGGGGCGGAACAAGGATGTAGCTTGGCCTTAACTGACTTCCTCGGCTTTGCGGCTTCAGGCCAGACCCCTCGTGGTGTCTGGACACTTCTAGAGAGCTAATTTGCTGGAGGAATTTCATTTCTTTATGTATTTTGGTTTTGCTCTTTAGAAAGTCCGCGCAGGCTCTTGGCAGTGGTTGCAAGCCGACACAGCTCCTGGCAGAGACCTTGGCAGTGCTGCTTGCCAGGGCCGGGAGGCCAAGTAGTGCCAAGTCCCCAGCGCCCCTAGGAAAGAGGTTGATCAGAGACAGACAAGTGCCATTAAAAGGATAAGGCAATCAGCACTCATAGTGGAGATATCTTTTATTAGACCAACAAGATTTTTGCAAAAAAATGTCTTTAATTGCAAGCTTTTGGGCACAAACACCCTTCCTCAGGCATCGGAGAAAAGATTGTAAAAGTTCTCCTGGGTGGAAATGAAGGTTCATATTTCATAGGATTTCACAGAGGAGTCAATAGATGGAAAACGACTTGTTGGTCTAATAAAAGATATCGTCACTACTCGAGTCCTGCTTGCCTTTTCCTCTAGACCAATACGGCTGCAACCTGGATACCTGACGCATTAAACAGATTATGTGCAGGGTGCCCTTAATGCCAACAGCCTCTGGGAATGCAGTTCAATCCCAATTTACTGATGGGGGAGAGGGGCACAGGGAGGGTCACAGCCCGTGCCTCGTTGCCCATCCCTTGCCATCTCCTGGGCTAGGGACAGAAGTTACACATAAACCGGTATAAGTGACTGGAAACTGGTTCAAATCTGTAACACAACAGAAGTTCAGCGTACATAAACCACTTTAAAAAAAAAATGGCCAAAACTGGTGTAAGGTGAACCTGAATGGATGCAGTATCAGACTTGACTGATTTAGGTTAAATCTGTTTATTGTATTGAACTTCTGTCCCAGTTCCTGCTCGCTCCGCTGACAAGAGCATCTTGACGTGAGACTATGAAGGCGCAACAAGAGGCAAAGTTTCCGTGGCTTAAGGTTCACAGTACCACTACCGTGCCCGGGATGTCCTCGAGAGTCGCCTGCCAGGTCTGGCAAAGGGATGTGACCGACCCGCTCTTTTGGGACGGAAGAGGGGCATGTGGCGGTTGTTCCTTGGAGAGAATTGCTCGGTGACCAGACACGTTTTCTGCAGCGCCCCCGGGTCGGGGCAGCCCGTCGATCCCCCAGCTTTTGTTCAGCCGCTCAGAGAAGGGCCTTTTGCCTCCCATCCCTCCGAAAGGTGCACGATAAGACGTGGAGAGCTGCATCCTTCCCCATCCCGCCGCGAGAGGAAATCTCCTCCAGGGTTCTCCGAAGAACAGCTTCGAATTATCCTCTCATTAGTGATGATACATCCCTTTTGAACACTGTGCCATTTCATCGCACCATCTCAGCATCTAACATTAGGAGATAACTGCCTTCACAACATATGTCATTACTCATTAAGGGACTCTTCCTGGATTATGGCTGAGGTTTAATGACTTGTTAAAGATGTTTAACACTTACAATTTTGTTTTTAATTTAGGAAGCAGCATGATCAAAGTGTGCCCTGAGACTTTCTCCCCGATTTGGTGAAATCTGCAGGTTGGCCTGTTCAGAGGAGGTGATCCTTAAATTGAATTGCAGCCCTCCAAGGCGTGTTTGGATGTCAAGCACTGCCATGATCTGACATGTTAATGGGTTTGAGGAAACAATGTGTTTCAGAGGTAATTGCTGAAGCAATGCATTCCCAGCAACGTTTTACTAGAAAGAAAGGCGCTGCTTCTCCATCGCGAAGCCCAGAGCAGTGACACTGCACAACTCAGTGCTGCAAACCTCTGCTTGTCTTTTCATGGTCATTAAATGCCCCTAATGGGCTGGAACGGGGCCTTTCTCCTGCCCGTTGTTTGAAGCCGAGAGCGGCTTTGCTGCTGCTAGTGTGGTGCACGAGTTGCTGCAGTAAAATAAAACCAACCGAGGACTCCCGTTAGACCCACAGCACTGGCGCCATGCACAAAAGGGGTGAGCTTTGTGGGCTTGCTCCAGCCCCTCATGCCTCCATGGTGTGCGGTGTCTCCGGAGCGGTCTTTCAGTCCTGCCGTGCTGCTCCTTGCATTGGGGCTGGCAATGCAGGCTCGCTCTTCCCAAAAGCAGCTTCCAGCAGGAGGGGCGCTGCCAGCCTGCGGTCCCTGCCCTCGTGGACTGAGGGGTCTCCTGGGGCCTGGTGTGCAGCCGCTGAAAGATGCCCCAAGGGCACCAAGTGTAGGGTTACTCTCGTCCGGGCTGGGTATTACCCACAGGGCTTGGTGAGCTGGCGAGACCACGAGCCCGCAGTTGCCGGGCTGAACCGCCCGTTCAAACCTACGCACGAAGGATTTTTAATAACCTAAAAGTGGATAATGTAGTTGTCAATAATTGTTATAATTAATCCAACAAAGCCTGTTGCCAGCAACAAGAGGCAATTTAATGGTGCGTTCTTGGCAACAGGCCCGGGCAGGAATCCCTCTCTGCACGGGGACACGCTGGGCACACGCTGCTGCACAAACCTGGAGGTGTCAGGTGCGTTGTCGGTGGGAATCGTGACGTCCTGGAGCGCAGAATTCCTGTTTGCTACGAGTGCCGCGTGTGTGAAGAGATTGGGGAAGAGAGCGGGTCCCACGCTCTTCCATGCTGCGTGCCCGCGGGCCGGGGAACAGGCGGCAGAGATCAGGGTGGGAGCGGAAAGGTCTGCCGCAGTGCCTGTGCAGGCTAGGTGCGCGGGTGTTTCTTGCTGCCCTTCGGAGATGCTGCTTCTGGGCAGGATGGAGACCTCGCTTCTGGAGTCGCTCTGGGGGAAGCACAGACCGGGAAGCTCCGGGACCAAGGGCGATTCCTTGATAAGTCCAGCACCTGCAGCAGGAGCCCCCGGCCCCTCTCTCCATCACGGCGGGGCGGCCCCTTTGCAGACCGAACTTGTGCTTGTGCCATTTATGCCAGGGGAGCTGCCTGCTCGCGTGTGCCAACTGGCATGTGCACGAGCACGGGTAGTAATTGCACACTCCTAAAAGCAGGTGGAGAAGGCGGTAGACTTGTGGGTGGAGAAGCAGGCAGCTGAGCAAGCCTCGGAGCAGCCCGGCATGCTCCCTCTTTCTGTCGTCAGGAGCACAGGGAGCGAGAGAGGGCTTTTCGAGCCAAGCAGAGTAATCAGTTGGCCGGAGCGGCCACAACGCGACGAGCAAGCGAGGAAGGGAAGGCGTGCGCTGTGCCGGTGGAGGAGCGGAGCCCGTCCAGAAGGAATTGCCTCTGAATCATCAACCGTAGAAAAGGAGGGTGGGAAGGGACCTCAGGACGTCACATCCCTGCTCCAAGCAGGACCAGCCCTATCTGCATCATCCCAGACGAGGCTTTGTCTACCCGGGGCTTCCCCACCTCCAAGGATGGAGACTGCACCGGTTCCAGTGCCTCCCCACCCTCCCAGAGAGAGATTTTCCTCGTATCCATCTTCACAAGGTCTCCCAGAAGCAGACCTCGTGAAAGGCTCCAGCAGTTCAGGCCTTGATCTAACCCTGCTTCCACCCTCGGGCTCAGCCCCAGCCCCTTCCCGGCTGGCCTGGGGGGGGCACCAGGTGGTGGCTGACCCCCCCACCCCTCCTGGCTGCCTCGGCAGGGACGGGGAGGCGAGGTGACAGCTGCGGTTATAAATTCCCCTCCGTGCAGCCTCAAGTTGCGATGTTGTCATAACGAGACAAGCGCGCCGTGGTGGGAACGAAACATCACGTTCTCGCCCCGGTTTCAAGGAAAGCGGAGCACCTTGCAGCTTCTCCTCCGACGTGAGAAGATCCATGCTCTTTCCTCTCTCTGGCGCGTGGAGCAGTTATTTTCCGGGGGGTCTTCTGTTCGACGTGAAGGCCCAGCTGCTCCGCGCTACGGTGGATCCTGCAGCATCCCGTGGCAGGGCTGCGTGCACGGCCCAGGGATGGACTCTGGTGAAGCATACTCCAGCTCATCACCAGCCTGCGTCGGTCTCCCGTTGCACACGGGTTTTAGGAGCCTGTCTCCTTCCAAATACGATGCTAGCACCTTTTGCTCGCATCTCACGCCTTTCCAAAAGCAGCACCTGGGTGCATAAAGCAGCGGAGAGCGCAGGACAGAAGCAAGTCCCGAGCCAGGCCGCGCTCCCACAAGTTCCCTTACGCCGCCCACCACACGGACATTAATGGTCTCCTTCGCACCCTGCAGGAGGAAGGAGGTTGAGGGCCATTGAACACTGTGCATCCCCCGATGCAACACAATTACACAGCCATCTGTCCCCTGAACGCCACGCTGGGTCCGTGTAAAACATGCAGGGTTTAATAACCCTGCAGCTTTTCTTACCTGCCGCGGGGCTGGGCTGGTAGCAGTCCGCACGAGGCTGCGGGGAGAGGGCCCTGCGGCCGGCAGCCTTGCAGGACGCTGGGATTTCCAGCCTGTCTGCTGCTTCTCTTCCTTTTTTCCTTTTAAAAAAGGAAGCAGATGGGCTGGGTTTGCACGACATGCTCCACGTGCGGCACGGCAGACGGGGGGCCGTGTCGAGAGGCGGGCTGGCCCCCCGTGGGGGTTTCGGAGCTGGAGCAGCGCTCCGGGCCTCTGCCACAGACGCCCTGGGTGGCCCCAGGCAAGTCACTGGTCCTTTCCCTGTGTCGGGCCCTGCTTGAGGAACGGGGATAATAAACCTCGCCTCTCTCCGTGGGGTGCGCCGGGGTCATCTAATGGCTGTGCAGCGCTCGGGGAGGCCTCGGGGAATAGGGAGTGGGTTTTTGACTCGCAGCCTGGGTTTCCTAGTGCTGCCCTCGGCAGGGGATGCTATTTTCAGTGTGTCCAAAGGATTTGGGGTCCTTTATGTCCTGCGCGGCGCTCAGAGCTGCTAAAGCGTTGCAACGCAGCGCTTCTCTCCACTGCCTCAGCTCTCCAAGCCGTCCCTCGCACGGAGCCCGAAAGATGTGGCTTGCCGCGGCTCAAAAGCAGGCAGCATTGCCTCGTTGTCCCTGCCGCCGGCATCGCTGGCCCTGTGCCCAGCCCTCTGCGGCGTCGGTCCGGTTTGCTGTTAATGGCTCAAACTTCACCTCTTAGTTCACGCATTTGCACAAGACTCGTGACCTGCGACTCCTTAATCGCCTCGAGGGCCAGGATATTGATGTCCTTCACCACAGAGGCATCTCTCCGGCTTTTCTCCTCCACCTTGAGGAGCCCACTCGGTTCTAATTTTCCTGTCAGCATAGCCATGTAGACAGCCTTCATCATCCTCTTCGCACGCACCCATGATGACCTCCGCGCTTCCCTTAGTACTTTAGTGTCGCGTGTGTCTCAGGGTTTTATCACACAAAGGCAAGGTCTCTGGGTGGTGCGACTGGGATTTTAGCTGGCATCTGACCTGCAAATCTTTGCCCTGCATGTTAACAAATGCAGAAATAAGCCTAGAAAATTAAAAGCAAGGTTAGGCAGGTGCTTTTTCCAGCAAACCCTCCTCCGGAGATGGGCTCAGATGTGCCATTGGACTTGCAAGAAGTAAGATCGATCGATCAGACAAGCGATGTCCAAATACTTGGTTCTGAACCATTGTCTTTGGTTTCTAATTATCAACGAGGTAACCGTTTTAACCTTCCGAATCTTTCCAAAAAGTAACAGGGTTTTGGGTCCTCGTCCCCTTTCATCTTACAGCACGGTGATTCTGCTGGCTTCGGAGATTTAAATCAGGGTGCCGCCCTTGGTTTAGCCCGGGTAAACGGAGAACTGAGCTCCTGCTTTCCTAAAACAGCTACAAAATGAATCAGTATGTTCAGGGAGACTGGAATGTGTTAAACTCATTAGAAAGGCCAGGGGGTTAATTAGCACATAGATTTTTCTATAGGAAACTAGTTTTCAGGATGACTTGCAACACTTTGGTCTGCAGAGGAGTCAACTCAATCGAAACGCTCGTTCACCTTGTATTTATTTCCCAAATTCTCGCTGGTGGGACGGATGCAGGGTGGCAGCGGTGCTTCTGTTTCGGGGGCTCTCGTCCCCCTTGTCGCCAGAGCCCGCGGTCGCCCGTCGTTCGGACGAATCGGTTCCAAGTTCGGATTCGCATCCGCGGGAGTTTGCTTTTCTCTCGGAGAGCGCGGCGATCACGTGGACTGTAATTAAGCATGTACAAATATGATGGCACAGCTCAGAATACACACCCTCGGGGTCCCATTCGGGGCCGTGCAGCGCGGTTTCCATGGAGTCTAGCGGCATGACTCAAGCTGTGGCCTCTATAAATGATTTATTGAAAAAAGGGCCTAATTTACACATGTGCATTGATGCAGAGGGAGATTTATGGCTCGAGGAAAATCACGTGTGGGTTTAGTGCATGAACATGGGAATTCCTCTTCATGACCTAATAAGGACACGGCGCAGGTAGGATGTATGTAGCAGTCGTTAGCCACTGACAGACTCATTATACTCTCCTGTTAGGTGTTTTACCATCACGTTTCCGACAAGAATTAATGGCAAAAAGATAAATGAGATGGATGAACCCTGGGGAAAAGGGACCTGGATGTTTGGGCTTGCCTGTTTTTGGATTAGGATGGTAATGAGTTCTCTGCTAATTGATAGAAAAATGTGCATTGGGCTTTCCACCCCAAGTCGTGTCCAGCTCTGCCTGGGGTTCAGCTTCTCAGCATCGAGAGAGATCGCGGCGCGGCTACAAGCGCGGCCGTGACGTAGCGCAAGCCCGAGCGTCGACGGGAAGACGTCAATGGGAGAAGCGAATCATTCCTCTTTCCTGCGCTCGCTGGGAAAAGGGCCAGCCATTTCATTGCTGTATTTTTAGGGACTTGCAATAACAGGAGCATCCTACGCCGTGGCAGGTCTGAAGCCCAACCACGAGCCTGGGGAAGCCACGTCATAACCGAGACGGAGCTCAGCTTATAGGACCTACCAGGGAGCGGGCTATCTGGGTTTCTCATACGGTATCTGAAACGCGGTGGCCTTGGGGGCCAGTGTTCATCACCTTGAAATGCGAAGCAGGGAGGACGGCGGAGGACTCCCTGCACGCTTGGCGTAACCTGCTGCTGGCCGAGCAATTTGCAAAGCGCTTCGCTGCGGAAAAGAACCGCGAGCGGGATGAGATCTACAAGAGTTAAATATTCCTTGTCAGAAAACTTGATGACTTAGTGGACTGGAAATTTATTTCACCTGCCTTATCATACATCTGGAGTCTTCACTTGTGTACCCTCTTGGCTGTTGCCAGCCTGCCTCAATAATTTGCACAGATATTGGTCTTTATCAGGAAAAGTCCAAATCTGAGCAAAGGCGTGAGGGTGACTGAAGAGTAATGGCTTGAGAACACTTTGATGCAGATAAGGAAACAGTAGCTTTTCATTACTTCTGAGGTTTTCTGAAACTTAGCAAAATGCATGTGTGATCCAAGTGCACAAGGAAAACAGGAGAGCCTGGGTAGCCTGGCTGTATTATTCCCACTTCCTTTTGGATATGGACATAGGATAGTCTTATTGCATTTAACTGCCTTCAGAAATATTCATAGCTTCACAGATTCATAGATGTTAGGGTCGGAAGGGACCTCAATAGACCATCAAGTCCGACCCCCTGCATAAGCAGGAAAGAGTGCTGGGTCTAGATGACCCCAGCTAGATGCATATCCAACCTCCTCTTGAAGACCCCCAGGGTAGGGGAGAGCACCACCTCCCTTGGGAGCCCGTTCCAGACCTTGGCCACTCGAACTGTGAAGAAGTTCTTCCTAATGTCCAGTCTAAATCTGCTCTCTGCTAGCTTGTGGCCATTGTTTCTTGTGACCCCCGGGGGCACCTTGGTGAATAAAACCTCACCAATTCCCTTCTGTGCCCCCGTGATGAACTTATAGGCAGCCACAAGGTCGCCTCTCAACCTTCTCTTGCGGAGGCTGAAAAGGTCCAGTTTCTCTAGCCTCTCCTCGTAGGGCTTGGTCTGCAGGCCCTTGACCATACGAGTTGCCCTTCGCTGTACCCTCTCCAGGTTATCCCCATCCTTCTTGAAGTGCGGCTCCCAGAATTGCACGCAGTACTCCAACTGCGGTCTGACCAGCGCCCAATAGAGGGGAAGTATCACCTCCCTGGACCTATTCGTCATGCATCTGCTGATGCACGATAAAGTGCCATTGGCTTTTCTGATGGCTTCATCACACTGCTGGCTCAGGTTTCACCTTCTTCTGCAGCACGGATGCGTGTGGCATCAGAAGAGCGCGCGGGCAAGAGGTGCAGAAGCTGTACCTGGGGTGGGATGGGATGGGATGGGATGGGATGGGATGGGAGCAGCACGGCAGAGCGGGCAGGAAGGTGCTCCGGCAGCAGAAGAAGGGGAAGCAAGCGGGCAGCAGCACGATCTGCTGTGGGTCTGAGATGGGGGAGTCGATTCCATACCCTGCATTTCAGTAACATGTTTCATTAGATTTTAAGTAATTTCCTCTGCCCCCATAAGGATCCATGTCCTTTTATCACTGTTTACATCCTTGATATCGTCTTTGCCACCCTTGGCCTCCACAGTAATAATCTCCTTTCTGCAGGACAGCAAACAGTAAATGGAGGCAGCTTTGTAGAGATCGAGCTAGACGGTGCCCTGTCAACCCTGCAGGATGCAATGCTCCAGGCTGGAGCGAAACAACCGGGCCCGTGGTATCTGATTTCTGTGGACGCCGCATCAGGCAGTAGCAATTTCTGCTCATCAGATCCGGGGGCTGTGGTAGGATGCTGCCGGGCCATTGCTCGGCTGCCCTGTGTGGACAGAGCAGGAGATCCAAAACAGCCGCGGCATGCACAGTCACATCATGTGCATCGGGTGCTGAAGTGGACAGCAGATTGATGAGGCCGTGTTTCAATCGCTGGAGTTACCACCTGTTCCTAATGATGCTCGTTGAAGGTTGATGCAGAAGAACGTCCTTGGTGGCCGCCTCCCCTCCTTTAGGTGGTCCCATATGCTTTAATTAAAAAAATTATGAATGAAGGGGGCTCCTATTTCCCTTCTGGCTTCTGAACCACCTCGCTTTCAAAGCTCTTCTTTGCAGCTGCCAAGACTTTTTATGCGGTGAAAGTAAGAGCTCCGATTCTCGTGCCGATCGCTCGATGCGAAGGGCGAGGGCTCTGAGAGAAGCCCGAAATACCACGAGGCTCATGACAGAGCCGCAAGTTTTGGCAGCTCTCTGACTTGCAGTTGACTGGGTGCGAGCTCTACGTGAACTCCTGCTGAGCAGGAGCTCTTTGGCATCCCAGCTTTTTCTGTTCACTTTTTGGCATTCACCAATTCCAGAAATCATCCAAATCTGGTTTCGGGACCCCTGCTTGCGTCTCCCATCTCCTGGCAGGAGCTGGAGAGCGGGGGGCTGGGCTCAGGTCATTTCTTCTCATTAGGTTTGTGTCAGACTTGCTGTCCTTTCAGGAGCTCTCGGCACAGCCTGTTCCACAAGCATTTCCTGTCTGCGGCGCCGTGCGAATCACACTCATGCAAAGTGGTGTTGGTGCTATAAATTAGACGGTTTAAGATGCAAAGCTGCTGCTGTGTTTTGAGCCTGATTTTGAATCCGATATGGATGACAGCCAGAGAGACATGGCATGGTTTGAGCAGAGTCGACTACTTCATCGCTGTGATGCCCCAATGAACCTTGTCTGCCACCCTATGGGGACCTGCTCCGCGCTGGGAAACGCTGCCCTACCTAAACAATACCCAGCCTAGCCTGGCGTGCTGTCTGCCTGCCCAGGTGTGAAGCAGCGGGGCAACTGAGAGAGGGCACCTGGCCCAGGTGTCACCTCTGACTGTGATGTCCAGGCTCGGGCTCTGGCTGCCTCGAAGGGGAGGGAGATCCGGCGCTGAGGAGCGACTGCTGAGCGTGACCTCGCCCGTGTTTGCACCAAGCAGCGGTGCACTGATGCTTCTTGCAGGACGCTGCCCTTAGAAATCCCGATGGGGCGTAAGGGAGAGAAATGGTCCCTTGGCTATGCAGGACCCAAACCATTTAGGCTTGATGTTTCTGAGCTTTTGGAAAGGCCCCTGCCTCCAGAAGGGACCCGGGACCTGACCACAGCGTGCTGCGACTAGTAGCACTGGGCCACAGCGTGCTGTCCCATGTGCAAAGGGATAGTGCAGACTTAACCCTCCAAATTCAGGTCTAAAGCCGCTTTTGGCATTGCCCCCTGTCATTCTGGTCGGAGGAACCGGGAAGGAGCGTATTGATGCGTCAGCCTGGGCGCGCACCCGCTTTCGATGCTCTCCGAGCGTCAATCGGTAATAACATGCAGACGTTATTACTGCTAATTTCCTGTTATTTTTGGCGATGGAGCCGATCTCATGGACACCCTTCCCCAATGACAGTTGCAAAACCAGGTCCTCGACAGCATGTTCATGCTCCTCAGCGTGCTTTAATTGCTCATTTCAGCTTAGCTGATCCTGGGATACCGCGTGTGGCTGGCTGGCATTTTATAATGAACCGGGCAGGCAGAGTTGGTGGTCGGGAGGTGATGTTGTCCTTTGAGATGCCTCAGTGCAGGTGGCTGAGGAGCGTACCGGCGGTGAACACTCTTCCTTTTGTTCGCCGTTCCGGTCTCTGCACAAATCTGCCTCGTGGCAGGACCCACGGACTGTGGCTCCTTCCCGAGCCTGCTGCCGTTGCTGTGCGGTGACCCCTCCGCGCGATCGAGCCGAGGTTCGTGACTCCCCTGAGCCCGAGCCCGTGGCACTGGCGAACCCCGAAAAGCCCATTGATAATAGTGGAGCTTGGGAGCTCTGTCCCCCCCGCTGTACTGCCTCCTATTTGGATGCACGGACACTGTTAGCCATCAAAAGCACTGGTTATAAACAGCTGAAGGCTGACTCTCGTTGAACAGGTGCTCTGCTATTCAGGAAATTGGACGGTGAAACGATCCCGTACTTCCTCTGGTTTTGCCTTGCAGAGAGAGGAGATGGTGCTGGCAGCGCTGGGTGCAACCACTTTACCTGCTCTGACTTCTCTGCATGACATCGTCTCAGACACACATTGACAAGAAAATAAATCTCATTTGAAGGGCTCTGGACAGTGAGGTGGTTCGGGTTTGTGTCGAGTCAGGAGGAAGTCTAGTCCCGCGGTGAGATACCACCTGGGCTCTGTCCAGCGCTCTGCCGCGTGACAAGGCCCTTCGGTGCAATCGTCCTAGCTGCGAAATGGTGACTGCGGGACTTTGCTTCCCATTGCAAAGTACTTTGAAGGTCCTCAGAGGAAAGGATGCTGCACGAGGGCCGCTCGTGTTCGCGGCTGAGTCCTTGCGCGCGGTAGGCAAGCGATTGGTTTTGGACCCAGCGGGTCAGGTAGATCTGCCGTACAGGGGCACAGACGAAGTTCTCTGCAGGTCTATGTATTGAACCAAAAGCGAGCAGAAAGCTGCGTCTCTGGCAGAGAAGCGGCCTCGAGGCTCGCCCACTTAGTCCATTTGCAAAGCAGCAGTTCTGCCCCCAAATCCCTGCACGCTCCCTGGGGGCTTCCTTGGGGGGTTGGTGGCCGGGATTCTTGGCAGGTTGCGTTAGATAAAATTCCCTTCCCTTTTTTTCCCTAGGACTCTCCATTTGCCGTAAAATCTGCCACGATTATCTGGCTCTATGTAAATGAAGGGTCTCATTCGCCTTCCGTTGACTTGCGGCGGCTGAGGATTGCTCGGCATGCTTAGGGGGATGCTTGAGAAAGGGTTAAACTGCAGCCAAAACAATTTATTGCAAGATCTTCAAAGCAAATTCAAATTTTTTAATTATATCAAATTAAGGTTATTAAAAGTTAAGTTCTGTACTGAGAGCATTTTCCAATGAAAGGTGCTGTAACATCATTATTTCTCCCCAAAACGCACTTACTGTACATTTCTCAAAGCCATCAGCCTTGATTGAAAGCTAATGAAAAAGCTGTCCTGCGTCAGTTTATTCCTTGTATCCATTAAGAATAATTACGGCTGAACAATTTTTGATGCCTGTAACCTTAGCAAGTGTTGCTAATGGCATTATAAATTGCTCCTTGTCCAATGACTACAGTCTGAGGCTTAATTCAAAAGCGCTCTGTCAACAGGGCTGATTTGTGTGGTTAATGAGTGCGTTTAAAACAACAGCCTTGGCTCATGCATCCTAATGTCGATAAGAGGATGTGGTTCAATAAAGAGGCTTGTCCGTAATAATTAGCAGCGACAAATGCTCCGGATTAGACCGATCGCAGCATTAATGACTCTGCTTTCAGCATATCACAGAAAAAGTTTCCCTCTCTGACTTCTCTGGTTCTTGCTTCTAACTTTGAAGGTGTTGGTTTGAATAAGCTGATGCCGGGGCTAAGTAAATCGATGGCATAAATCCACTCGGCGTGCCAGAGGGTCACTGACCTGCCAGGAGTCACTGGACCTTTGCAAAGAGCTTGAGGGCGGAAAGTGTTCTCTTCCTAAACACGCTACGGTTGGGAGCAAATCCACTCCCCACCCGGGGTCGGGCCATGGAGGGGAGGGGAGGGGAGGGGAGGGGAGGGGACGGAGCCATAGCTGCAAGTCCTATCTGTCACTGCTCCAGTGCATCATATAAATGCTTTGGCCTCCTCACCTTCATGGCCCCATTAACAGCCTTTGCTAGTGGATGCTGTACGGGGCATTTCTTGCCCTTGCGGTGTGTCTGCGGCAGGCTATACTTCGTCTTTCCTTGCTTGTTTTGAGATCATCACGGGACTTGGCATCCTCTCGTCTTGGGTCCATGGGGATGCTGCTTTTCGTACGGTTTGTTGAATGCTTGACGCAGGTGGCCGTTCCCTGTGCAGCCTGTTCAGTGGTAGAAACCTCGTTCCTGCCCCTAAGGTGCATTTTAAATGCACTCGTCAGTTTAACGAGAATAGGTAAGTAGACACAGTAAGTCCATCAGAAGTAGTCCTATCCTGTGCCAACAGGTACTCACCATGACACAAAGGAAGACCCCAAAACCTTGTTCATCCCAAATCACTTCACGTTCCACGGTTGCTCCTGGAAACTTGACATGTGACGTGTGACACGTGACATGCATCATGCAACGCATGGCATGTGACCTGTGACATGTGACCTGTGGCATGCAACATGACGTGACGTGCAACATGACATAACGTCACCTGCAACATAACGTGACACGTGACTTAAAGCTCAAGACTCAGTGGGTACGTCTACACGTGCAGTCACTGCTTTGTGGCTTTACTGCGCAGTAAATTTGATGCACAGTAGATTAATTTCCTCCTTAATAAGCACCTGCATGTGTAGACGGTGACACTTTACTGTGCAGTAGATGAGTCTATTGTGCAGTAAAGCATCTCATGTAGCCATGCCCAGTGTCTCCTAATGGAGGTCTAATTGAGACCCAAACCATCCGTCGACGTGACAAACATGTTCCTGACGCTGCCATCTTAGTCTGCAGACTTCTGTCAGATCTCAGTATGCAAATTCCACATTTGAAGACTCAGTGAACAGAAAGCAAAAGCATTGCATGTGGAAAAGTCTGTCTCTGCTAATGCACGCTGCATTCGGCAGAAGTCAGGCAGGATGATAAAAGCCACGCGTCGCAGTGTCACGAGGAGGAGGATGTGTTTGGATGTGTGAGAGGCGTTAATGAGGAATGGGAGTGGAACAGCACTTCACTGCTGGGTCGAAGAAGTCCTCTTGCAGCACCTTGCAAGGATGCTCCAGCAGCACTTGTGTCCTTACAGACATGAGCGCTCCCGAGCGAGTTCTCCTCTGAACTTTGCCCAGTAAAATGCTGGTGAGAAGTGCCAAGGTATTGACTGATGGAAACGTGACATGTGAAACTCCTCTCCTTTTTTCCAGAAGGACATAGTAAATTAAATGTATTGGACCACAGATGCGATGAAACAAGATCCCTAGCAGGACCCGTTCCTTAGAACAGAATGACAATAGCACAAATCGCGAAGATTTGTCCGAGACCCAGCACGCCAGACGTCTTGGGATAGCGCATCCATCATCGTGCGGCTGAAAATATTCCCAAGCAGTTTCAGAGATATTCTTACAGTTTTGGTACACACGGTCTCCTGCACGCCAGCTGTAAATCACCGCATTCGATTCGGAAACATCCAAATTCTCATAGCAGCGACGCCGCTCATCCATCATCCGGTCCAGTTGCACCAGTACCACGTGAAATGGTTTTGTCACTAAATTCAGAAAAAGAGAATCTCGGCATCATCATAAGGTAGGAAAGATTTTCCCCCAACCTTTATTAACAAAAACCACACGCACAAAACATGTAGGAAGTAATGCCTAAAGCGCCAAACAAGAAACACAGCTTGTACAACGTTGGATATTCCCTTTGAGCTGGAGTAGCTTCGGAGAATTTAGGAAAGCTCTGGACTTCTATTTTTCAAACGGCGAGTTCCCTTTTTTAATTCGAAACATTTTTTTCAGACTTGTTCTTTATCGAAGGGCCAAGCAAAACCTTCCACTGATATTGTGGCACTTGCGATTAATTAGACATTATTTTGGATTGAGCGGTCTTTCTATACCTGAAAGTGAAGATCGCATTAAACAGCAAAGATTGGTAACAATGTAATAAAGCCCCAAATTGTATCCCATTTAGATATTTAAAGGAATTCTAAAATACGAATATTTTAAATTAAGCAAATTGCTCGTGTTTTTGCTTTCCTGTGAATAAAACATTTTTTGTAATAAGGATGTCACTTTATACTTTTTACATTTTTTCTTGTTTTGCCAAAATACTGACTGATTTGGTTCCCTTTGCACCTTCTCCTTGACCCCTGCCTTGTACTCGAATTCAACCATATTTAAAACGCTAAATAAAACTTGGCTGCAGATGCAGATGAAACTTTTCTGATTTTTTTTCTCCCCGTGAAAGTCCTTTCATGATATTTGAATGATTTAACTGAAGCTATCGCTGCAGAACAATGAATTCAGTATTATTTTGTAGTACAATGTAAAGAGTCTTCTTAATAGCACAAAATGATCAATCATAGGAAAAACTCTAGTAATTTAAAGTAATATCTCTAAAATGTGTTATGAGAATAGGGTACATAAAATAGTAAGGTGGTTTGTCTGGATATGTATAGCAGTTGTGTTATTTTATTACTCTCGAGAATTTTTTCCCTATCATTTTATGTAGAAATAGTAAAATGTGGCTTAACGGGAGAGAGGGCAAAAGGCAAAAGGAAGGAACCGAGGGTCTCATCCAAAGGCAAGCGAAGACATTAAGGCTCTTCAGACTGGTCCGTAGGACGGGACACGAGGAGGAAGGAAATGGGAAAAGAGGGAGGCGCGCACAAGAGACGAAAGGGGACAAGGGCGGAGGGAAGAGGAGCACTGAGATCGGAGAGAAGCAGCTGGGCACAGATACCAGATCCTGGGTGAGATGCTCTCGGCCGACCAGCCACACAGGGCTTGTCTTGGCCAGCCTCGGGACGTCGGATGTTTTTTGCATATCCAGAATAAAGGTTCCCAAACTCCAGAAATGGCTTTTGGGGGGGCCATTTAGTAGGCTTTAGCTTGCTTACTTCTGCCTCAAGACAAAGGGAAGTTTGGGGATCTAAAATACCAACATCACTCAGGCTTGGTGCAAATAAGACAAACTTCCCCTTCTGCCTCCGCTGCTTGGGGTCTGCCTGATGCGACTGGGCCCCGGGCGGTGCGAGACGGCCCCGTCTCCAGGGCTGCGTCTGCACCGGCCCGTTGCAGCCCTACGCTTGCTGCTGCGAGCTTTGAAAATGATAAAAGCAGCGGGGCGCTGGCAGCACGCTGCTCATCCGACGTTTTCTAGCTCTGGCTGAGCCCGTGTGAACTTTTTGCAGGTACAGACAGTGAATTTGCACCTGGCTCATCTCTTCCCTTGCCGCAGCCTGCTGCCGTCCCCCCTTTTGGGGTATCCAAATGCCCACAAAAATGCAATGTGGGGGAGGCAGTTGCTGCCCCAAAGTGGAGACCACCCTCCTGGAAATAGATCCCTTTTTTTCCTTCACTTGTTCCCAATTTTGGGCTCGTTTGGTGACCTGACGATGGGAGCCGCATCTGGCCGAGAGCCTGTTGTGCGGGGCGGTGCTCGGGTGCCCGTGCCCTGCCCTGACCCCTCTGCCCAGGCTCTTTGCCGTGCTTGGCCTCTGCTGCTGTACAGAGCTGCTTGCACAGCCGTCGCGAGTCGCCAGCAACGGGGAACGAGGAGGCATTTGGGAAGTGTCAGGATGTCTCCTAAGCAAAGCATGTGGAGGGATGGAGCGGGGCGTTGCAAGGCTGGCCTCGCTGCCTGTGCCCACGGAGGTGCCTACGAGCCGTGGGGGTCAGCTTTGGCACGTTGAACCCTGGGAGGGGTGTCACATCACCTGTGGATCCTGTCACTCGGCCCGCTTCTGCCCAGGTGTGGCATTCATTTGGGGATAGAGCCCGGAGGATGCCGCCAGCACCGCAAAGACGGGAGCTTGAAAATAAGAGCCAAGCCAAAGCTGAACTGCTGCAAATGCATCTGAAGAAGAAAATTCCTCCTCTCAATCACAGTGAGCTTTCACACAATAGCTCATTTAAAACTAAGTGTCAGATAAATACGGAACTCAAATAATAATTTATTTTGATGCCTGTGTATTAGTCAGAGCAATCTAATGTACATAGTTTTAATTTTAGCCCACTCAACGCAGCCTTCTTTTTATGCTTAATGTAGGGTGTCAGCGAGAACGGCGCGGAAAGCATTTCCCTGTTGTCGTGAAGAAGCAAAGTGGCCACTCTCTACCCTGGAGTTAGTTAATGCAATCTCTATCTTTCCGTTCTAGCTTTTATGTGCGCTAAAAAATATTTATAATCTCAAGCTGAAATAGATTCAGCTTTGCCAAGCGGCAGATAGAGTAGGCCTGATATTTCTCGACGCAACTCCCAAAGGGCTGCATTCTCCATTAGGGAATTTGACAAAACTGCCGTGTTTCCCCCCTACACACACCCCCTCCTTCAAAGATGTTGGCGGAGGAAAGCACTGGTTGCAAATGGCAGGTTTCTTCCCCTGGCTGGGAGAGCTCTCTGGCAGGCCAGATGTGCCGGGGTCCTCCCGGGACGCTTTGGACCAAATGCAGAAGAGGACGCAGGGAGAAAGCCTGAGCACGCGCAGGGTCCGAAAGGGAGTGCTCATCTGGGGCCTGGCAGGATCTTTATCCCCATGCAAGAGAGCTGCGCTGTTGTCCTCGATAATGGCACGCGAGGTTGATTTGGATTCCCCCTGTCACTTGGTTTTGCTGCACAACGGTGTCCTGACTTTAGGGTCAGAGGCACAGAAGGAAGGGATCAGGCGGAGCCGCAGGTGGGTGCATTTCGGTGACTTCATCCCACCATGGAGGTACTACCCATCGGGAGAGAAACTCCCCGAGCTGGGGGTCCCAAAGGCACTCTGTGGAGTTGTTCCCACTTGGGAGAGTGGATCAGTGCTGTGTTGGGTGTGAAACAACCTCGCCCTTTAAATATCAGCCGACCGGGAACTTCCCGAATGGCTCTTCCTCCTTGCAAGGAACTTTCCCCCAACTATTTAATCAGTCTAATAAAAGATACGGCATCCGCCCAAAGAACCTCGTCTTCCTCCTGAAAACAATACGAGTCCAGATTTGGTTTTTTTCTGTCTGGCTGCGAGTTGCATTAGAAACTTTAATAGGAGAGCTGGAAATACGGCAAACTAAATACAGCCTCATCCTAATTACCGTGCCTCAGTGGACGAGAAAAGGCTTTCTTCTCAGAGCTCAGCCACAAATACATCCTACCATTGGCTTTGTCTTTTATTCTGGAGAGCTGTGCTCCTTCATGCCTGGTTTCAAAGGCAGAGAGACTCATTCGGTGGAGGTTTTCACGAGGCGCTACATACGTGTATATTATTACTTCCTAATATGCCGTGAATATTGCAAAATATTCAGCCGCTCTCCAGCACACAAGAGAGATGCGCTGTCAGGTGCCGGCGTTAGGCTTTGGGTTCAGGCTTGGACGACAGCGTTAGGCTTTGGGCTCCTCTTTCTCTCTGGGACCTGGAGGTGGGTCCTGGGGAGAGGGGGCTTGCTGTCCCCATTGCGCCCCCTTTAACCAACATACAGTTTTCATTTGAATCCCCTTAAAACCAGGCAGCTAAGAACACATTTTTTGGGGAGCGTAATTGGGTTTTGCATGCGTGTTTTTATTTAGCTCGATTTTTAAGGCTCCTCAAAACTGGAAGCAATTAACAGCTATTTCACTTGTTGGCGTTTTAATTGAATGTTGAGTCGAGTCAGTTTGAGGCGGCAATGCATTCGGGCATAGAAAGCTCTCATTATCCTTTTAAAGGACTCTCCGCGCGCGGGAAGGGATAAGAGGCAGCAGAGGGAAAGGACGGGGCTGACTTTGTGGAAAGGCTGGTTTCTGTATTTATTTGCGGCGGGCAGCTGGTGCTTTCATTGAAATGTAATAAAAAGGGCTGCCTTCTTTCTACGGCGCTGTATGGCTGTGAATATTGCAGGTGAGAGCCTGGGTCGTTTCATTAAAGAGGCGGCTGGGAGCAAAGTGGCGAGGGGAGCCGGATGGAGCTCGGCAGAGCCCCGGCCGGTGTCAGCAGCGACACGCGGCGCGCGCCAAGGCGGGGCGCGGAGCAGAAAGGACTCGCTCGCTGGCCAGCGGAGCAAGGACGGGGCACGGCATGACGCCGTTTGGGGGCTTCTGCTAACGCAGCTTGCTTCCCCCTATTTCCGCCGGCACACAACACGGTGCGGCGCACAATTTGTTCCAGAAATACCTTCCTGGGCACTTGTCTAGGACTTTCGTCCTCGCCCCCTTCCTCCTCCCGTAGCTCCACATGTCACCAACTATGTAGGGGTAATGGAAGAGCGATGCTATCGGGGGAAGTTTTTAAAAGGACAGTATTATGTCTATAACATCTCTCTGACATGATTAACGGAGCATCATGGATTGTAACCCCTTCATTTAGCGCTCTCTCCTCAAAGTTGGTACTTTGGAGCGACGTGCTGTGGCTAACACCCTACAAATTGCTGGAATGGGCAGTTAAACGGGGAGGTCGGAGGTTAAATGAACACGGTTGTTTATGAGGACACAGCCCGAATCCATTTGCATTTTAATATTCTTTCTGTGAGACGAAAAACCATTTTGAGGACAGCTTGTTTGGAAATCCCATTAACAGGTTATTTATGGGACTCATGACTGCATGACCCTTAGCCTTGTTTTGTTAAACATGAACTAGACATGAATCAGATGGGCGGCCGGGCTGCTGCTATTGTTTTCCATAGCATTAAATGTCATTGAATTCAATTATTCTGAATCTGACACTTTCTAAGTTATTACCCTCATAATGCTCAATTTTCCTTTTTCTTTTGTCAACCTTATTATTTCTATCTGCTTTAAAAAGCAGCAACACTTTTAAGAGGCCATTTCCTCTCTGATCGGTGATCGAGGTGAGCGCAAAGAGCTTATCTGAGCCATGATTTAACAAATCATAACCTGGAGGAGACAGTTTGAAGAAATTGGGCAATTCCGGTTCCAATCCCTGGTCGTTTTATGGGAATACAAACTCTACAGATGCGCTCGGGGGGGTGAGCCGTGCGAGAGTCGCCTGCCAAGTGATCCAAAAAAGCAGCCTTTTTGCCAGAAGTATCAAATGATCAAATGACAATCCATCTAGACCTACGTGAAACCACAATCTTAGTGTCAGTCAAGGCCCGAAAAACACCATTCTGGCCAGCATCACATGGGTATTATAATGTAAGCCCACTTCTTTTGCCTCCTGGCAAATTTGTCTGGGGGTTTTTTGGATGGAAAAGACGTGGTGTAGCGGACGACAGACTGTATCAGAAGTTACTAGAAAAACACAACGTTTCGAAGGTGAAAATAGCGCTGTTGGTACCGGTGCTACCTTTAGCAGAAGATGCAGGACGGTCTAGTAAGCGTTTGCTTTCTGGAATCACCCGCGTTATTTCATGGCTTTGAGGGCAGGGACTCCCCGAGACCAGTAAAGATCCTACAAGTTTCCAGCTCTCCCAGCATGAGCCTTGCACTGCAAGAAAGGACTGGCACAAAGCCCCTGCAACGAGTCAGCCCGGAGAGCTTCTTGAGGCAGCTTGGGACCCGAATTGGGATGTGGGTGGTGTCCGCACTTGGGAGGGCAGAAGTAGGATTGGAGAAGTTTGTAGAGCGAGGCCAGAAGGAACGAGGAGGATCGTCTTGTCTGCCCGGTGAAACAAAGGCCACGGCACTGCCCTGAATTCAATCATGGTTGAGCAAGAGCATCTCTGGTAGCGAAACGTCCACCGGTGGGAAACCCACCGCCACGCCAAGCAGCTCAGCGCCGCGCTTAATGACCCGCCCTGGAAAGCGGGCACCTTTTCATCTGTATCTTCAGCTAATCCAAACCCAAATCAGGCCCAGATCACGGACCGGATTCGGGTTTGTACTAGTTTGCACTAGGATTTGGGTTTGTACTAGTTCCTCCGCGCAGGGCCTCCTTTCACTGCAGTCAGGGAGCGTAGCAGCAGGCAAGGTGCTTAGAGTAAGAAGTTGGCAAAACTTCAGAAGAAAGTAATGGAGAAAAATTTATTTTTTAAAGTGAAGCACAAAATGGACCTAAAATTAAATGGCCAGAGGGCTGGTGCTTTCCCCCCTCCTCTGTTTTGCACAAGGCAGGCTATGGGGGTGTGAGGGGGGACACCGTGGCCAGTCCCCTCTGCATCTGCAATATTGTTTTCTTTAAGAGCATCGTCTCCGATTTCCTAGAGAAGGGTGTGCAAGGGTTGGGCTCTGGCCAGCCTACTAGTTACCTCTCTTGCACCGGGCCGGGCAGGGGACGAGTGTGCACGTGCGCTCACTCCTCTGCTCCACGCCTGGGCACGGCAGGAGACGCTGCCAGATTCTTGGAGTTCATTTGCCACGGTGTGCAAAGTGTATCGACGGCCTGTGAAAGAACAGCTAGCATGTATTTGAATAGTTGATTTCCTATGGGGAGCCTGGTTTGAAGCAGTGTGGGCAGCCGTTCTGCGGAGTGCATGTTAAAAGTGACTGCATTTCTACATGTACCTTTGTAAGTATTTGCATTTAAATGTAAATGTAAATTGTATTCCTCTACACACACAGTCTCTCTGGGTTTTTTTCTTTCGCCTTTTTTTTTTTTTTTTTTAAGGAAAAAAGCCTTTATGACCAAGTTTAAAATAGATTTTCAGTTTGAATTGGCCGTCTGTGGAATTCTTCTTTAGTGGTTAATTCATTCTTAATAGAATGTGATTTTTTCAGAAGAAAAGGGAACAATGCGTCTTTAGAACAGGTTTGTGAGTGTCATGATTTTTCTACTAATTTATACTACATCCTCCCCTTTTAAATGTTAAATTACCTCATTGTATCTCTGAATATCATATATACTTGGGCCTGAAATTAAGCTCGCTGTATAGTTGTCAAAATGACCACAATTTGCTGTGTGAAATGCCCTGATTGCATGTGTAATTCAAAGCAATCCTAATCTCTGTATAAACCAGTGCAGACTGCTTAGGGACAGAGTTTATATATGCTGATTGGGCCTTCAGTTTAGCTGATCGTGAATACACCTGCATGTTGAAAATATGCATTACAGATTTTCAAAATCCTAGCTGTTTAAAAAAGGGATTGAGGAGGGGAAAAAAGAGAAGAAAAAGTCCCTTCACTTCACCTCAAAGAATAAGGGTTACGTGTGCTCGGTCTGCCACGTATCCGTGTCTTTCCGGGCTCTGCCGAAAGACGAGCACCGGAGCGCTCGTTAAGTGAATATATGCAGCTATCGGGGAGTCGTCTTGCAAATGTGGAGTGGGACGTTTAAATTCTGGTTTTATCCCTATTTCTCATTGCAGCTTGTGACTGCAAGAAGAGCAGTCCATTTTAGCAAAACGCTTTAATTAGCTGTAGGATAATAACGGGGACCGGCGGATCAAGGCCAGTTCTTTGCTGGAATTATTTACTCTTCAGGGTCCTCGGCGGCGCAGTCGCAGGGAGCTGGCTTTCAGCAGAAGTGGATAGAGATCTTTCCGCTAACTCCAAGATACACAGGCAAAATCTAGCTCTCGGAGAGAGATGAATCGGTGACGCTCCCCGGAGAACGCTGCTCTCATAAACCCACGAATGGATTACACTCTTTCATATATGCAGTTTGTTAAAAAAAAATCAGTGATAGATATAACATGGATTCGTTTAAATATTTAATATTCTTTATTTAATAATTAATCCAAGTGTAATGTAACACAGGTTACCGGCATGCTGTAAGTTAAAAATATTCTCCATCTCCCAGGACTGTTTGAGAACAGCACGGCTGGGAGCGTGCGGCAGGACGGGAACAGTTTCTATAGGCGTAAAACGGGTGTGCATTGCAGGGCCCGGCACGCTTTGGCACAACGAGTGTGAGAACAAGGGGCACTTACTGCATCGATTGAGTTTCTCAGGTATTTGTGAGTTGGTGGAGTGGAGGAGCGCTGATGCTCTAGCCAAAAATGCCTGGTCCCTATTTACTGCCAGTCACCGTCACTTTTGGGGCTGAGCAAATCACAATGAATAATGTATTCAGAGAATTTAGCCCGTGCCTCATATGCGAGCGGGTCACGAGTCCCTTGAAATGATTCAGAAGCCAAATGAATATAACTTGAGACCAGTTTCAACCAACCTGAAGGATAAAATAATCAACTTTGGGCTGTATTGTCTGGTTGGGATTGGATGGATATCGCACGTGGCATTTACTGTGTTTGGGCATGAGCTCCCCCGGCTCCCAGGAGCTCCTGGAAGGTGATGCTGGGAGCAGCACAGCCCCGTTGCAGGCATTTCGAAGTGGAAACAGGTTTTCTGGGTGCTTTAGTCGCTATGACATGGCCATTAAAGAAATGCCTTGGAAGCCAGTCCTGCACTGGATAGCAAGCAGTAGGCATGAGGAGTGGGCACAGACTCGGAGGCGATATTTTGCGTGTGGCCGTATGGAAGGGTTAACAGCTCGGCACGGCCGAGCCGGAGAAGCCTCACTCCACGGCAGAAACCCGGGGGGAAGATGTGGTCGGTGCCACGACCCAATGCCCTTTTGCAGGCAGAGATGTGCTGAAATTTTCTGCACCCTGATTGCTTTCCAAAATGCAAGATTTTACTCCGCGTTCAGTGTGGTGCTGCTGGAAAGTCGGCATGCCTTATGCCAGGGAGGTGATGGAGAAATGCTAAAACGTAAGCAGCTCCCTCTGCCTGAAGAAGGGTGTTTGTACCCAAAAGCTCGCAAAGAAGAATTTTTTCCAGCTGTTTTAGTTGCTCTAATAAAAAATATTGGATTTACCCAAAGAACCTCGCCTGTCAAAACATAAGCCTGCATCAAGTGCGGATTAAAATCAAATGGGAAGGCAGATTCCACTCATTGCTGTCATTAAAGTAACAGAGTTGGCCATAAAAAAACAGTGAGAAATAGATGACAAGGCATCAGAAGCGACGCGAGGGTCCGATGACCCCGTGCCTTGCCTTTCTCCCAGGCAGAGCCCCCGGACGAGAAGCAAACGGCACCTTCCGCGGGCTCGCCGAGGTGTAATTGCCTGCCGCCGTCGGCCCTAAGTGCCTCAAATCTGTGTTGTGATATCCCCTAAGGGCAGAATCTGCTATGTACAGAAATTACAAATTGCCTAAACTGCCGAGCCTGTTCTCGTTGTACGTCACACCTGTCGGCTCGTGCGGCGTGCGTGCACACTGATGGGCAGCCCGTCGCTGTTGGAGCAGCGTCGCCCTGCGGCTCCGAAACCTGCCCGAGCGCCGCGGCGCGTAAGCCTGGAAGGGTCGAGGCCGGCCAGTTTGTGGAGCCAACGGCACACGGGGGAACAGTAAATGAACCAGCGATGCACAGAGGGCCGTCTCGGAGCCTGACCTCTCCCACGCCACGCTCGCTGCCCTGCTGTGCATCGTTCCAGTCGGTCCACCCGTGTCCGGTCCGCGCACATCGACGTGAGCGTGGGAGTGGGACCTCCAAGCGGGGCTGCTCTGCCCTGGGACGTGCTTTGCCGATAACCCATCAGGATTCACCCCTGCTGACTTCCCAGGCAGAGCTCAAGGACCTTGTGTCTGCACGGTGCTTTTCCCGGTGGGACGCCGGCAGGGTTACGATTTCCTTCTCCTGACTTGGAAGAGGACTGCCGACCTCTAACTGGCAGGAAGCCAGCTTGTAAGATTGCTGTTTGCTGTGCAGCGCGAGCGCCTTCCCATTGGTACCTTTTACTGGTAAAAAAGGGACCCAGGCGCCTGTCTCGCTGCCGAATGCCACGGCTACATCCCCTGCGGTCAGTCCGCTGGCACCAAAGGCCGCTTGCAAATGTCATTTCTCTCGTTCGCCGCCGCAGAGGGAATAATGCAAGTGTTGCAGAAACGAAACAGAAATGAAGCATTGAAATGGTTTTAATGTTTAGCACTAAGTACAGAATCGCCATCCTTTTGTATCGGTTGCAACCTATCTTGACATGGCAGTTTGGATGCTGAAAGGTAATTTGGTTAATGCTACAGGGAGGAAAACATGGGCACGGAAGCTCATCCATCATCTTAACACACTTCATTATGAACCAAGCGAAGATAAAGGCTTCCTCTTCTTTTGCACTGTCTTTCAGTTTAGGGACTTTTTATATGTTTCTTTTTTGAAACAAGATGTAGTGCCATCTTACCGTGGCCTGTCACACACACCGCAGGGATAAAAGTCATACAGGATAATAATTATTCCGATTGCAGCTGCGGATCCCAGTCCTTACTGGTACGCTTGGCACTGCGCAGTATCTCTTGCACTTCCAGGAGGTCAAGGTGTCTCTTGAACCACTTAATCCAGGAGATATGAGAAGGGGCAAGCAGCCAATGAGACATCTGTGTCACACTTAGTCACTGTGTCCCCTGGAAACCTCACTCCAGAATTCATGTGCTGTGTGACATTGAATATTTTTATTGCATAAATTGAAGGAAGTAATAAATAAAGACATCACGCGGTGACTCTGGAACTATAGTTCCCGTAACTTGTTGCTTGGACATTATTAATGCTTGAGTGTTTTCCGTGGTGTTTTTGATGAACTGGGAAATATCTGGATTATCATTTATGAATCCAGTGTGTGCAAGTGTGCACGCACATGTGTGTGTGTGTTTCTTGTGGGTTACTTAGAGTAACAGCCAAGTAAGGCTGAAAGGGACGTCCAGAGGTCATCTCAAAAGGGCGATTGAAGGAACCGGGTAAGCAAGGTAAAGCAAAGGCACCGAGCAGAGCCCTTCAAGAAACAAGGGGGAGAAAGAGAAACCTCATTCGTCTCCAGTGAGGTCTGGCCAGCCGGCACGAGGACAGACGGACAGAAAAGGTGGCGTGGCCAGTCTGCTTCTCACGAGGCAGGCGTGAAAGCAGGTGAGAGAGAGGAAAGGCACTGCTGTTTGCAAGGAAGGATTTAGGGCTGGGTAGAGAAGGGCGTGGAGAGACCGTCATCATCCTTACGGCTGCTGCGAGAAGGAATAAAAATACATTGGAGTCGCTCGCATTAATCCACTTGCTAGTCTCAGGCCCTTGGAGGAGAAGGACTCACGGGTCCTGAGGAGCAGGGATCTGAGCTGCAAAACTATGTGGAGAGGTGCAGAAAGCCATGCCTCTCACCCTGTTGGGTGCCCCCAAAGGACCGAAAGCCCCTACAATGCAGTTTGCCCCAAGAGGATAGGAAGGTCCTTACTTCGGTTCAGCCATATATTACTCCCTGAGCTGACCAGGAGCACTCAGCTACCCGAGACAGCCAGCGTGTTTTGCACGTTGTGTTGCACGTACACTGGCGATTCAATATTTTCAGTTTAATTTATTCCTATACCACAAAGGGCTGGTGCAGGAAGGTGAATCCCATTGCACACGTGACAACACATTGTATCGGGAGTTCAGAAACATCCATTTCAGCTGAAAGAAGCTCAGGAAAAAGAAATGAAACCATAATAATACCTATCAGTGGTACAAAGAAACACCCAAGAGGTTAACGGAGATAAAATGACTAGAATTACACATGCTACTAGAGTTCAAAATGTGTCCCGGATACTGACTGTCATCTAGTAATCTCATATCCTGGTATATTAATTACATAAAGACGTGTGGATTGTGTAGGCGAGAGACAACCTCTGTCGTTTTATGTTTGCAAATGAAGACGGATGGATGCCACCGGGCCTTACCTCCCTCTGCCCGCCCTATAGATATTCTCCAGCCCAGGAGTGACCCAGGAGCACTATGTTTTCACTCAACTCCAGGAAATACTGCCTCCCGCAAGCAGTCTGAATGAATTCAGAGTTAATGTTGAATAAAGAGTACTATTCAAGGGAGCAGTGGCCGCTCCGTCGGGGTGAACTGAGCCGATAACCGACGGACGGACAGACGGACACGGACCTCCCCGCGGGTCAGGGAGTTGTGTCCTTCTGCCGCGGGCACCACCATGGCGAGACGTTTGTAAAACCTTTTCAGAGCGTGGGATTTGTCCTTCTCTTCTTGTTCTGAGTAACCTCTCTATT
The DNA here is from genome assembly GCF_030867095.1 of Alligator mississippiensis. Taxonomy (NCBI): domain Eukaryota; kingdom Metazoa; phylum Chordata; order Crocodylia; family Alligatoridae; genus Alligator; species Alligator mississippiensis. The sequence goes on along the minus strand of NC_081829.1, from coordinate 1,429,626 downwards.
TAGGCCCGGCGCGGGCAAACAAGCCATAACGTTAACTCAGAAATAAACTTAAATGATTCTAAATGGAGCATTAAAACAAGTAGGTTTAGTCGTTTCTTCTGGTTCATCTGGATTTCTATTAGAAGATGATTGTATGATATCAATATGAATGTCTTTCCACATGCGCGGGGATCAAATGTAGCCATAAATGTGTGTAATGACTCTGAACAATTGCTCGGTGTCGGTAGCCCTTCTCCTATTGAACGGTGGAAGGAGCGCTGGATTTGATCTCGTTAAGTCGTGGTAAGATTGGTCCGCTCGTTTTTGTTGTTTGTTTCGGATTCATTCAACTCCTTGTTACTTGTGGGTAGCTATCGCATCTTCTCTGCGGTATCTTCCATGACTTCTGGAGACAACAGATTAAGAGCACGGTCAGCAATGGGGGTAAAGGTTGAAATGCAGTCCAGCAGATTGACCCCAGGGACAGGTTTTTTTCCCCCAGACCTGGAAAGTTCACACACCATCCTTTTCAGTTTTCTTAGCTTCAGTCATGTATTAGCAAAGGCTTCTGATTAAGAACGGGGGCTTAATAGCAGTAAATAAATTTTGACATTTTATTTTTACTCCTGAAAAAAAATGTTCATCATGCTGGTGAAAATAAGCAGTCACATTTTATTTAACAGCAGAAAAGATTTGTACATATGGCCCTGCAGGAGCTGAGGAATCTATTTTCATTATAACAAACATTGATTTTGCATTAAAAAGTCTCATTATTTGAGATAATGACTGTTGGGTTCCTTAGTTATTCTTCTGGTTCCTAAATCATTAAAACTATAACATTTAAAGAGCAAATGGGAATGCAAAGCACCCAAAACTGTATTAAAATTCACGCTCATTTTGTATCTTTAATTAAAGGTGCAATTGTCTTCAAGGCAGATATATAGGATCAGAAAAGCATCTTATTTATTTGGAGCTGGTTTAGCTGGCAACAGTATTTCTGCCCACAGAAATACCACTGGACCTGAATCTATTGATTTTGGGATTAACATTAGTAGAATTAATAGGTGGGCTCCTGGGGGCTCATTCACCGCAGAGCGCTCCCGTTTCACACCAGTGTAATTCCCGCAGCCGCGAAGCAGGGGCTCAGACCCTTTATTCCTTACAGCGCGAGTACAAAACGTGCCTGCACGCCTGTGCTCCCGGGCTGGAGGGGCTGGCTTGTTTCTTTCTGTAGTTAGAGATGTAGTTTGAATAATTCTGGGTTGGTTTGGTTTTTTTTTTAGGAGAAAAAAAAGGGCCAGGAAGGAAGTAAATAAGCCCCCCGCTTTCCCCAGCGCGGGGGCTGCGTGGGCATTAATGTATTCCGTATAATGTTAGAGGCTAGCTGAATGCACCTTCGCACCAACAGCACTATGAATTATTGACATGAGGGATGTTCCCTGGTGTATACTTTTCCAAGGTTATACTCTCTGATACTAGATATTTATTCTGCATAAGGTAGGGATAAGAACCTCATTGGCACATTATGTCTGACACAATCAAGTTTTGGGGAATTTCAACAACATTAGAAGATTTGTATAATGTATTCTTTTAGAGGCAGAGGCTCAGCTTTAAACAAAGCATAATCCCTACTGCATATCAATTCCAGCCTATTGCAAGGAGAAGAAGCAGGACCATAATGCTATCGGCATCATTTCCATTTTGTGTTCAGTGGCAGGGACTGTTCACCTAAATATTCACAATCTGCGTATTCATTAAATGGGGCAGAATGACGAAAAACTAAAAACGCAAGGGAAGAATGAAATAGATTTCCTGGAAAGTGGCATAAAATTGAGTTATTAAAGCTAGACGTGTGATAAACTATTTGGAAATAATTAAATAGTTGATATCCGCTGTGCTTTCCAGTTCTCGAACACTGTGAAATTTTAATATTTCTGATGCAACCACTCTTCCTAATCCCCCTGAATCAGATATTGGTTATTTATACATATCTACTCGGTATAAGAGAGGAATCTCTCTTGGCGTTTCAGTCATTGTGTCACCCAGCCGCTCCTTGCCAGCTGCTTTGTTAGCCGGGCAGCAGACCCTTTATCCTCCCTGCCCTCCATTGTCAGACAACACAAGAGAAAAATTTCTCCTCCAGCATGTTTGTTTAAAGGGCCGCTGTCAATTAAAAAAAAAAAATCAGCCCTCCTCCATCCCCATATTTTTTGCAAAATAAATGCCTTTCCCCAGACTCTTAGTTAACCGGTTATGCAGTTCGTGCTGCAAGAATTGCCCAAGTCATTCCAGTTTTTCCTATTTACACTGCGTGTTTGTGGTTTACGCTCCTCTCGCCAACCGCCCAGAACCCAGATTAGTCATTTTTTTGCCTTTCATTTGAGTCAGCCTTAATCCCTGGACCTTGCGCACGGCTCCAGCACTGGGAGACTTGGGAAGCAAAGAGGAAAGACTTCGGACAGGCGCCTCTGTTTTCAGTGTACGGCTTGAGCCAAGGTGCCACAAAGTCATTTCTGCTGATAGCAGATTTTGCAGAAAGCTGGAACGAGCCAACAAACGGAGCAAAGCAGTGGCGTCACGCCCCTCGCCCCGTCTCGTTGGGCAGAAGCTCACTCCCATCCAGTCCTTCCCGCTCCAAATCCTTCTTCTCCTCGTTTTTGACTCGTGCCATCCTAAACGCCTTTCCTGCCATGATCTGAAATATGTATTTAGCCGCTGTTGCTGGTGGGTTAGCACAGCGTTGCCCCGTTACCAGCCCCACGCCTGCTGCTAGTAAGGTGGAGGGTAGAAGCTGCCCCAAGATCTCCAAGCTGCAGACGGAGGCAAATATCCCACTGGAATATATTTTCAGCATACGATGATGCCAAAGGTATAGACAGGCAGGAAAATACCGGGCATTTGTTGCCTGAGACGTTGTTAAACCCTATTTATGGGGTGAGGGATTTCTCCTGCTTCTACTTCCCAAGCGCACGTGCACGCACGCATCTCCCCTCCCCCTTCCGCACATAAATCACTGGGAAATCCCTTGGACAAAGGAGAGAAACTATCTAATTGCCAACCGAGCTGCACCATCTCTCTGCTGGCAGAGATGTCCACGTGAGCATCCGCCTCGGCACACAGCACCGTGTCCTCGGCGTCACGCCGAGCCCCGGGCCTGTGGGCTGCAGGTTGTCAATAGGGCTCAGCACGCAGCCGTCCCCGTCGCGCTCGAGAACCGGGGTGGAGAATGCCCCATTGTTCCTGGTGGCAGCTGTTGGGTGGAAATCTGGCTCTGCATTCATTAAGAACCATAAATTAAACGCAGAGAAAGGTTCTAAAGCACGCCCGCTCTCGTGCACTTGTGCGTGTGCATGTGCATACGTGAAGCCTTTTTGGGGGGCAGGAGGAGAACTGCTTTTAAGAAACGAGCTTTTTCTCTGAAGGCTTCTCTCATTACGGGAGCTTTTGGGTGAGATGCTCCTGGTCCTCACCCCGTGGTAGCAATGCCTGGCAGAGCGGGCTGCGTGCCGCATGTGCTGGAGCATTGGCTCGTCCCGTGTGCCCGGCCGTGCCGCTTCAGCCTTCGCTTGTCTTGCCCGTACTTCATTGTGTTTAGACACGCTTGCGGGCTGCGAGAGGTGTGTTGGCTGCAGAGCAGAGAGTGTGAAGCATGTCGAGGTGCCACAGAGAGAAGAGGCAAGAGGACATCCAAGCACAGGTATCCTCCGCCTGTGATGAGTCCCAGTGAGCTTGCCCATCCATTTCCTGAGCTCGTGCTGACGGGCGTGGAGGAACATCCTTGAATTATTCGGGGCTGCGCTCTGCCATTGACCTGTCCGGATATCTGGCCTGTTATCTTCTCTACGGTCTTTTCCTCATTTGTGAAGGCAACAGCTGCGTGGCCTTCTCCCACCTACTCCCTCTTGTATCTCTAATTCTCTTTTTCTCTGCCCCGCTAAAGCAGCTTGTGTCTTGTTTCAAGAACCAGAAGCCTAAGAGGCCCGTTGCAGCCTTGGCTTGCATCAAAGCATCCGTCCCTACGTGTGTCGGCTTTGGTCTGGCAGGGAACGACTGGAGCGAGTTGCCCACCTTGCAAGTGCTCACGTTGACTTGCCTAGGACCCGAATCTCACGTCTGTCTGCAGAGGCGATCTGTCTATAGGTCCAGTTCTCCCTGCAGTCTCTACAGGCTTGGTTGGGGTCCTGTTTTGCCCTTGCTCGGTTGGGTTTCGGTGAGGTTTGATGCCTTCGCCCCCGGGGTCCGTGCGTCATGCATGCCTGGGATTTGCTCTCGCTGTGCGATAGCCGGGCCTCCGTATCTTCCAGTGCTGATACGACCGGCCTGCTGTTGAATGGCATCTTTCACCGCAGCTCCTCGCTGTCCTCCTTGGCTGTTTCCTTTGATGGTTGTCTTATTCATCCCGTTCCCAAGGCCCTTGACCTTGGAGTTGCATTTGATTCGGAGCTCTCTGGAGGATCGTGTTAATCAGACAGTAAGGATGTCATACTACCATCTTGGGGAATCTCTCCAGGCTGTGACCCGTGTTGTCTCACCAGGAGGCAGAGACACTTAGACATGTTTTTATCATCTCCTGCTTGGATTAGAGTAACTCATTACTTGCTGGTCTACCTTGGAAGTGTGCAGGGCACGCACAGCTCTGCTACCAGAAGCTTTTTTTTTTTTGGCTTCCCTGGATTCCCAAATCCAGTGAACGTCTTTCAGGCCTGAACAGAATGATTTAATTGCCTTTTTCTTACCTGGGATGCCTGGTCCTGTTGGCTTCGCTGCCCTTGTGGCATGGCCGTAGGACCATAAGGATTCCTTACTGATGGAATTTGCTGCTGTCCGTGGCGTCCTGGTTTATTTGTGGCTCGCGTAGGGTGAAGGTAGCATCTCGGCATCACAGACCACATAAGTTTGCTCAGGCAAGCAAAAACCAAATTGCATTTCCTTCATGTTATTTCTGCATCTCTCCACCCTTGCCTTCAGCCAGTTCAAATCCCAGTATGGGAGGAATTTATATCCAACTTTTTTGTGTGTGCAAAGCATTCCCTGCATCAAGACAATGACTAGTTTGCTCTTGTTTCACTTACGCAGCTATTAAACTTCATTATCTTAGCAAAGCCGTATGTGCACGGCAGGCAGGAAGAAGAAGGATTGCACTATTGCCTCGAGGCTGAGGTGCTCGTCCTCCTAGCAGAAAGGCTCACCCGAACGGAAAGCCATTCAAAGTGTAATTGAGCTGTAGCTCGGATGAGGTGTTCAACTCCCGCCTCTTGATCTTGTACCTCGGCGCTTTGCAGAAAGACACGGGAAGAGCTACTCTGCAACGGCGGCATTGCCGTGCCAGTAACGCACTGGAGGCACGCCGTGCTGGAAGAGCGGCGACACAATACGACGTGTGCGGCCTTTCCGCGGGGTGCTTTCAACGACGTATTTCAGTCTGGACCGTTGAATCGTATCTGGGCAGAATGGACAGCAGTGTCGGGATTGGAGACTTACTGGACTGGACACCGTTGTACTGCAAAGCCTTGAACTGGTCGCGGGATCTCTGTACGCTGAGACCGTGACCGTTTTGTCCGGCGCTAAAGCATCACTTTCTTCTGAGGGCCTGCGAGCAGTTTGCACGCTCCATCCCCATCTTGCAGTTCAGACAGCTCGGGCACTGCAGTAGCGTAAGCCAAGGTCACACGCGGATTAGTTGGAAGGGACAGGAGGAAACCCTGTGACTGTGCCTGAGTACCCTAAGGTTATGCTGGTGCCCTAACACCCCTTGCCCTCCCCGTGCTCAGGGCATCACAGTTGCAACCCCATACTTCATTCACTTTTTTGTGCTAGATGAGTGGTTTCCAACCTTTTTTCATTTGCAGACCCCTAAAAAATTTTGAATGGAGGTGCAGACCCCTTTGACTTGAAGTCTGGGGATTCACGTACTTTTGATTGATCGCAGTCACCCCTTAGACGTAGTCTGTGGACACAGGTTGAAAGCCGCTGCACTAGATCAAGTCAAGACTTGGGCCTTGAGCAACCTAGTTCTGTCCTCTGGTTCGGTGGCTGCTCAGTTGCTCTTTGCCAGCTTTATGCGTGCAAATTTTGCTGGTTAGATGGTTGAGCCACCAGTTCCCACCAGTGCATTCACCAGCAAGAGTCATCCTTATTCTTTGCTGGGACGAGCTGCAAAGTGTCAGTGGCTTTCCCTCCATCCGTGCCTCTCCGCTGGGTGGGTCGATCTCTACTCAGAAGGGCTGTGGCTATAAGCAGCTTGCTCCAGTGTCTTTCTCAAACACTTCCTAGCACAAGGGATGATTTTGCTGAGGTCCAGCTGCAGGGAAAACCCTCCCCGTGTGCAAGGATGAGTGGGAAATACCTGTGATGCCAGGCATAATGGCAGCCTTTCAAATCCTACCAGGAATAGAAGAGGTATTGCATGATATGTGAAAGCTAAAGGCGAAAAGGAATTGAAGAGGGGGCACGGAGAGCAGAGCTCTGCCAGGAATCACCTTGCATTGGCATCCCGTGGGGGATTTATTTCATGGAACAGGACCATTAGCAGCCAGAGATGGAGGCCATCTAGTTAAAAGATTTGGCCAAAGGAGGTGACCAACTAAATCCAATGTCCATTGACTGCAGGGATTGGCCGTATTCAGTCAATGAATCTCCTTTATGATGCAGCTTAGGACTCTGAATACTAAGGGGGAGGTGGGAGATTTAAAATTAATTTTTTTTGAATGTACAAGTAGAAAAGGAAAAGCCCCAGGAAGCAGTGAGACGATACAGCACGCTCCAGTGACACAGCCCTGTGCAAAAAGGAATTTGAGAGGCTCAAGGTGCAAGGAAACACCTGGGAAAACTAGCCCAGAGGATTCAGGCAATCTTTAGCACACCCAGTCATGCTCCAAACCTGAGAGCAATGGAGAAATGCATAAATCACTTCTCAGCCCTGCAGTCATGCGGAGTTCATGCTATTCTGCTGGAGCTGGGGAGCAATATCTGAGATCAGGATTGTCTCCAGTCATCCGAGCACAACCGGGATCGTTGTCTGGGGTTTGCACAAGGCTGGGAACGCGGCGGCTCATGACATTGCGCCGTAGAAATGGACTCTGTCTTTGCTTTTTCCTTACCCGTTGAGGATCCTCCTATTCAGTAATCCCTGTTCTTCTCTGTGGGCATGCCTGCTCTCCTGGGTCTGGGGATATCTCCTGAAACTGCTGCCTTCAGACTGGCCGACGTGATGTTCCCAGCTCCTGGTTTCCCTATTCAGCAGTGATCTGGATTTGCCACTTCTGCATCCAGGGAGCAAGAGACCCATCTGGGAAGCCATGTGCTCCAGTCCCTGGCCGTGCTGGCATAGGAAGGGACGTGGCATCTCTGCTGAACGGGGGGTTGGGACGCGTGTGCGTGATCCTGGATTGCTGTGGATATGACTCTTATAACAGGGACCCTTGAGAATAGATTTTGCATCTTTGAAAAACTGCTTAGCAATGGCTTAAATAATTTTGCATCTCAGTGTAATCCACTTTTCTTTTCTTTTAGTCTCCATTCAATTCTGCGTTTACTAAGACCAAGGCTAAGAGGGCTTGATGCTGCTTAATGACACGTTCTGATTCCAGCTCTGCAGAGCGAAGCTGTAAGCGAAAGCATGTAGGAAGGCAATAATTTATGATCGTCTTTACACCTGGCTGCAGCCCCGCAGTCACGGTCGCTCTCATCTTGGGAGCCTTCCCACGTGTACCCCCGTTCCTAAGCCAGAGCTGAGCCGGGAAGCACAGCTGCATTGTGCCCCAACTTCCATGCTCTCAGACTTGAGGGGTGTGCTGCTCTGAGACAAAAACACTTTTGCAAAATGGGATTGTGTTGCAATGCCTGTTTCTGTGTCGAAGGGGTCTTATCTTTCTGACCAGAGAGGCCACCCGCTGCACAATCTCACCAGTGAAATTTTCATCAAAATGAGTGTGTTTCCTGAAATGCTGCAGCTTCAGGTAAAACAGTGTTTTCTGATCTAGAAAAGAAACCAATGTTTTCTCAAAGCCATTCCAGCCAGCTCTCTCTGTTCAGAAAACAATCTGTGGGGTTTTTTAAGCTGGACAGCAAGACGAGGAACGTACCTGAGCAAACTTGTGTTGCAGAATATGTGCAACTCGAGTCGTCGCTGTTTAAAAGCTGCATCTTAATGGGTATGGGTCTGACCTAGTGCCTGAACCAGGACGCCTCGCCCAAGTCAGTGCATCAGGAGTCAGCCCTAGCTAACGAAGGAAGGGCAGGCCAAGGGAAGAGCGTGCAGCCAGGGAGAAGGGGGCTGCACGTTGCAACAGCAAAATGAGCATCCGAGGGGTGCAGCTGGTTGCCTTTCAAAAGGCCAGCTTTGACTTAACCATGCTGCAAAAGTCACCTTTAAATGAGCAAGCCTGAGCTGGCCCGTGGGACCCATGAGGCTGCAAACAGATGTTGCCCTCGTGCCACCATAAACAGTTTTATGATAGCACAAAACCCGAGCAAGCGGACGTCCACCGTGCCCAAAACTGTGGCCGCGATAATTTGCAGCAGTAGTTTGTGCCGCCTTCTCATAGCGGATGTCTGTTTGCGTTGTCCTACAGGATCAGGCCCTGTAGCCCTGGGAGCAACGGGGGCCTGAGCCCGCCGGACGGTCGCCCCAGATACCAATGAAGCTGGGACACATCCTGGCACAGCCGATCCTGCTCCAAAGACACCGTGTGTCTGCTCATACCCCGAGAGAGCAGGTTTACAGAGGGATGCAGCCCAGGGTGTGCGGAGCGGGCATTAAGCACGCTGTCTGTTGGCACGCGTTGTCCTCCTTCGGTTTGTTCGAGCGGTGTGTTGGCAAAGGCCTGAACCACGAGAGATGCAAGAAGCAGGCAAGCGGCTTGTGACTGCGCCAGGGAGAAGCTCGCACAACAGCACGGTGCTGGACTGCAGAGGGGACGTTTGAACGTGCAAGTCGCCCGTGTTTGGGGCGGCTGGCTCGGCGGTGGTTTCGGGGAGGGGGGGTGCACATGCATGCTAAAGGATGATGGCAAGCCATTGTGCAAATACAGTGAGCAAATCGATGCCCCACCATGTGCTCAGGTGCTTGTATTTACTCAAGCGCTCCGACACGCGCAGGCTCTGCTTTCTGCTGGGAAGGAGAATCTATTACTGTCTCGTGAACGTGCATTTTCTAACACGCAGCACGCAGCCCGGGGGGGCGGCGCAGGCCCGGTCCCGGGACGCGTCTCCATCCTCGTCCCCAGCAGCCTCCTGCGCACGCTGGGGATTAGGACCGAGCGTCGGGTTTAACTTTGCGTCTTCTGCATTTGTCAGGTTCTGTCACAACCTTAATGTTATTTAAATGTAACTTTGTGCCTGCGAGTGTTCGGCAGGATGCCATTCTCCATGGAAAGCTCTTTTTAGGCGAATTAAATCAGATAATTTGGATTTATTGTGTCTCCTTTTGCAATTTGTAACTGATCTCTTGTTTCTGGAAAACATGTCATGTTTGTCCTAGGTGCAGTTTGGAGGAATTAGGCTGAGCTCTAATTTACACTTGTTTAACTACAGATGCATCCCCACTGCTATTTGTTTATCTCACATTTATTACACTCTTCCAAATTCAAGTTAAGCACTCAGGGGCTTTTTCTAGTAGCACTAATGGAGGAGAATAGATGCATTATATGTGAATAATGTATTATGATGATACAATTTGGGTCTCTTAGCTCTAACCGAGACCAGTCCTGCCTTACATTATTTATAATTTACACACACCTTCCTGAACATTTTTATGTAAATATTTAATACCGAAAATGAGTTAACTCTTTCATTTGAGAGGTTTCCAGTCACAAAACAAAAACCAAAGAGCATGTGAGAGGGAGCATAAAGGTCCTTGCGCTAACAAGGCAGATGACCAGTCTCAATTACTTAGAGAAAATAAAAGGAAATGTAACAAATGGCGCAGAAAGCATTTATGTTAACACAGGACAAAACTGCTGATCTTTCTCGCTGCAAGCGGTCTCCGTAACTTCAGTGGCCACTTGCCTTCCTTGGGTCATTGTCATGTATATGGCAGCAACTTTTGTCCATAGTTGTTATTCGTTGGCGTATGGTAGCGTAAGAGCGATGCTGTAGCTGTGACGGTCCAGAAATTATGCGAGGGGGTGAGATCTTTTATTGGGAAAACTATCATAGTGTAGCTGGGATGAAGTTAGACGAGCATCCCGATGCGTTGGGAAGCTTGCCGAACTGTTCCCAGCTACACTGTTGGTCCAATAAAAGATCTCACCCTGAGAAAGTTTTGCTTTGGCTTAATAGTCAGATGGGTTTGAGCACGTGGTGGGCTGCTAATTTTGGAAGAAAATAACTACTTGAGAAATATGGCATTAGGGACAGAAGACTCCCGTTCTCCAGCATAATCGCAATAGTCCTTGAGTCCCCTTCTCCCCTTTGAGCGCTGCAACCCTTTTCCACATCTCGGCAATCGTTTGTCCGGACTTTCAACACCTCGTCCCTGGTGTCCTCGCTTTCTTCCCCTCTCCTGCCTCTAGCGCACGTGGTGGGAAACGTCCTCTTTTACCCCTCCCGTGCAACGGTCGCAGGCAGACTTGGTAAGAGGAAGTCCCACGAACAAATGGGCAATTCTTCATCATCTCCTCTTTCCCGTGTTCCTCAAGGAGGGGCCCTGATCTTCGCCGCAGCGTAATCACGTGCAGGCACTAAGTTGACCCTCTTTCTCATGATTTTGTTTGCTCGCTTGGCACAAAAGCAGCGGGGCATCATAGCCGCTCCATAGCTGGTGTTAGGCACTCATTGCTGGCAGCAAAAGTGCTTACCCACCCGGAAGTAAAGGCTGGTGAAATAATTTTACCTTTTCATACCTCTGGTGCAAAGAAATGAAATCCAAACTCTGGCCGTCCACTCCAGATGCATCTTAGATGAGGGCCAGTCACTACATGTCTCTCTGCAGTCACTGACTCGGAGAAAGGCAAGTTGGCAGGACCTTCAGGAGGTCACGCCTAGTCCAACCCCCGTCTCTGAGCCACCCCAGACAGGTGTGTGTCTAACCTGGTCTTGAAAACCCCAGGAACATACTCTCAACCGCAGGAACCTCTCAACCTCCAAGAAGACCCTTTATCTTGCCCCAGGTAAAGGCAGGGACCAAGGGGCCTGCCAATGTCCTGCCACGGCAAGGACAGGAAGGAGTTTGCTAAAAGGCGCTCGAGAGATCCAAGGAAAGGGCTGTGTCCCCTGCTACGGATGCAGGCGAAAACCCCACGGTCTGTACTGGTCTGTCTACGGGATAAAATTCTCTCCTGATCCCAAGTGTGATGGTCAGTTTGGCCCGCCGGCCAGGAATCTCTGGATTTTCTGTTTTCAGCCATGCCTTCCAATTGCCTCGTTCAGTGCCTGCTCACGCCCCGCTGTGGATCTGGATGTAGCCCCTCCGCACCGAGTACCGCCGCTCCCCTCCACCCCGTGAAACGCGCAGTGCTCTGCTTGCCGGGTAGCTCGGGAGGGCGATGAGGATGATGTGCCCGTCACCGGACAGCTCCGCGGGATGGAGGAGAGCCGCCTGCCAATACTCACGGTTGCTCTGGCACGCGGTCCCCGGCTCAGCACAGCTGTCGCAGCAACAGGTGACCGGCGGTAAGACTCTCAAACTCATCGACCTTGCGAATTTGCTCGTATGTGAGCTCACGGCGCTAACGAGCTGCGTAACCTGAGGGACGGCCTGCTCCTCTGCCTACTCCACCCCAGGCAGAGAGCGAGGTCTCGGCTTCTCTGAAACCAGCGGGAGCATAGCTGTTGACTTCAGCAAGGTCGGGGTCCAGCATCCTGCGCTGCTCTGACCTCCCCGGAGCGTGGCATCCAGAGTCCAGCAAATGTCAAGCCTTTGGGTGCTTGTATATGTATGTATGTATATGTATATATATGCATATGCATGTGTATGTATATGTGTATATATATGCATATGCATGTGTATGTATATATATATGTATATGCATGTGCACGTGCTTGTATATGTATGCATATGTATGTGCATATGTATGTATATGTGTGTATATGCATGTGCATATGTATGCATATGTATGTATGTATATGTGTATATATATGCATATGCATGTGTATGTATATATATATCTATATGCATGTGCATGTATATGTGTGTATGTATGTGTATGTATATATATGTATATGCATGTCCATGTGCTTGTATATGTATGCATATGTGCATATGTATGTATATGTGTGTATATGCATGTGCATATGTATGCATATGTATGTATGTATATGTGTATATATATATGCCTATGCATGTGCTTGTATGTGTATGTATATATATATGCCTATGCATGTGTGTGTGTGTATATATATATATATATATATATATGTATGCATATGTATGTGCATGTGTGTGTATGTGTATGTATATGCATATGCATGTGCTTGTATGTGTATGTGTATATATGCACATGTATGAATATGTATGTGCATGTGTGTGTATACAGATGCATATGTGTAGATGTATGTATGTCAGACACCCTGCTATTTTCTGCAGAGTAACCTGCAGTCACTTCTCGCCTCAGAGCAGCACTGCTGGTGTCAGTAACACCCTTCCACTCCGTGGCATGTCCGCCAGCATTCCCTTATTTTTATCAAAGGACAATGCGCTCTTTAAAGACACAAATTATGTCAAGTGCAAGACTGTTTGGCTCTAGACAGCACTTCTCTGTTGACTGTCTGCCAGCTCTGTTATCTCTCTAACAACTGGGTATGCAAAGCTGCATTTATTAATTAGCGTTGATGCTGAAAGGAAGTATTTTTTGCATCAGTCTCGGGGTAAATCTCAGCTCACTTTTCAGATTTTGTTTAATAATTTATCATCTTGTAATCATAAAAAAAGATTAACATGAGTGAGATAATTTGTTCTTTGTAGATAAGAGAGTGTCAGCTGAGCTTTCAGTGAAATCACAATAATGCAAACATCACAAAAACAGAGCGTAATCAGGGATCGACTCCTCACCGGAGCGCGGAGGCAGCCGTGCTAAGTTACAGAGTCTGGGGAAGATGCTGGTTACGTATCTTGTGCTCTGCCGCTCGTGAAGGATGCTGCCAACCCAAGCTCCGGCTGATAAAGCCTCCCTATCTCACCGCACTATCAGGCCTGTCTCCGGGGATGACAGCCTGTGTTCGGCCCGCTCCCCGTCTTCCCGGGGACCAGGGCTGCTATTCTGAACCTCTGAGCAGCTCCCGCAGCTGCCATTTGAAACAAAAACCAGCCTCTTCTTCATTTTGTCATGAATAGCTCTAGTCTGAGGAGCAGGGATGGGCACTATGTAGCCCCCATGATGAGTTCAGGCCATGCCGTTCGCAGCGCTTCCCTGCGAGGACAGAGCATGCGCTCCCAGCCTTGCACGGTCCTACGATATGAGACTCCAGAGCAGTGGCTAGAAATGCCTTGATGGGGGCGTGCAGCAGGCTCAGTTCTGGCAGGGGCCTGGATGGTTGTACTTTCAGCTTTTGCTGGAGGACTGCATTTTATGTGCATGGGTGAGAGGATGTGGCCACTGTCTCAGACCCCTGTTCTGGGCTCGCTCCGGGCTGGGGATCTGCAGTCGGGCACAGGGAGACGCCAGGAGGGAGCCCGCTCTTGTCCAAACCCTGCAAAAGGCTGACAAGTCATTCAGCGCCTCCCCTTCCCTCTGCCCTGGAGAACCTGACAAGGGGCCGATGGGTCGAGCTGGCCGAAAGGCAGGATTTCCAGTTTGTGGGGAAGTTTGACCTTCTTATTCGGGTTTTGTCCCACGTTGGAGCACAAATGTATTTTCATAAATTTCTAAAATTGGAAAGTCTGAAAAAAGCTGATGTAAGAGCTGGGTTTTGGTTAGGGTTAGGGTTCGGAGATGCTGTCCCCCATCACTGGAAGAAGCAGAAGCTCCCTAGTAGGCGGGAGGCACCCGGCCACGCTGGTGATTGAGACCGAATGGAGCCCTACGCACGTGCCGAGACCTGCCTCGGATATTCCTCGAACTGGGTTACGTGCTTGATACCAGCTTGCCGGGCAGATACGCCTGGCTGCCTGCTCTGTGTGTCTGAATGCAGGCCGGCAGTGGGCTTTTGGCCGGCATCCCTCGCCTGCTGCCAGTAAGACCATTGGGGTGCTACGCGCACGAATGCAGACAGCCAAACTGCTGCAGATTAAAACCTCTACAATTCACACTCACCTTCATGCAGTCCCTCCGTAACTGCCCATCTGCAGCTAAAATGCCTGTGCAAAGGGGTCTTCACCTTGCACGCCATCTCAGCCAGCTACACAGTTTGTCCAATAAAAGACACCCCAGAAAACCCGTGCTTCTTGTATACACCATGGACCATCCCCGTTACAACAACCCTCCAGCTTTGGACTACAGCTCACTATTGTCTGAAGACCTGTCAGGTTACAGATACCAACCCAAACCTTCAGGTTGGGTCGTAGCAAAGCCGGGGCACCGGCTGAGCGGTGCGCGTGCAGTGACCGATACCAGGTTGGAGCAGCGCTCTCACCAGCTGGTTGTGCGCTGACTAGTGTCGTCACACCGTTAATGCCAAGTAACGTCCTGGTCATTTCATAAATCGCGCTGGGAATAATAGTTTGGGAAGATAAAGCACCGGGACTCAATAGCCCCTTGCACTTCAGCCTCCTTCTCTCCCTGTGAAGTGAAAGCGTCGTTATCAGCGGCGAGCTGGTAAGCACTGTAAATCATTATTAAACTATTTTCTCGCCATCACGGTAGCCTGTCGACTCTGCACAGATAATCCCGTCTCCTCTTTGATGCCGCGTATATCTTCTCAACCTGCAGCACTCGAAGGCCGGCACGGTGCTCGAGAGCTGTGTAGACTTCAGACTTTCGGGGCTGGTCTGCTTCTGTTCTTTTAACTTGTGTCACGGTTCATGAATTACTTAGGGTCTGTCTCTAACGTGATGAGGGTGAAATACTTTATTTATTGTGACACTCTCCTCACAAATGCTGGCAGTGAGAAGCAGTCTGAAAAAGGGAAGAGAGCATCTTTTTTCCATATTATAAATGTCTGAGGGGTACAAAAGGAGGACTGAAAAGCCATGACTCCATTTAGGGTACAGCTCACTTTCCCCGTGGTATTGTCGCTCACCGCCAGGCAGGAGATGCACATTAACCCTGGAAACAAGTTGGGGGTTTTTTTCTGATAGTGTCTTTGACTGCACTGTTGGGAAATGCTAGACACGCTTTTGGGTGCAAAGTGCCTTTCTTCAGGTTTTCAGAGAGAGACTTCTGGGCACGGAGACCAGGGAAAGGGCACTTTGGGTCTGAAAGCTCATCCCTCCCAACTAGACCCCAGTTAAAGATGTCACCAAATAACTTGGCTGCTTGCACCATCTCACCCTAAGCCTACTGCATCCTCACTGGGGGTTATCTGTTACCCCCGGATGGGTGGAGGAACACAAAGCAGTCCCATTTAGCTGAATGCACAGGGTCCCTTTGGACCACCGGGTCCCCCATTTGTGGGCTCTAAGGGCAGGACGTTTAGATCTGCATTGCCAGACACCCTGAAGTTGAAGTGAAGTTCCTCCTTCCTTTCTCTGCTTCCTTTTCGTGCCTCTGTTCAGTGATTCGCATCAGGTCTGAGGCCAATCTGCTGTTTGTAAAGTGTTGCTACTGGTGCAGGTTAGATTTTGCCTTCAGACTTCGGTGCTGGAGGAGAGAAGCAGAAATCTGGAGCCTTTTGAGAGCATTATTTTAGCCAGGGTTGACATTTCCTTGGAGAAGGAGTTGAGGTCGGGGCTGGCGGAGCCACCGGGGGTAGCTTTGCAACCGTCCTGAACCATGGGCCTGGGCAGAGGAGATGGTTTTCACTTCTCCACCTGTTTAGTACGAATCAAACCTGTTTGGAGCCCGGTGACTTGGACCCAAGGCAGGAGAGGTGGTCGAGGGCCATTTGTGGCAGGAGGGATGGGTGACTGAAGGTAACAGCCCCATATGCAAGGCGGCTGAGGGATGCTTGAGGATGTGCGGCTAATTGAAACTCGACGTCTTAGCCTAACGAGGCTGGCCTGGCTCTCCAGGGTCGAACACGTGCGACCCCCAGCGAGGAACGGGAGATTTAAGGAGCGTCCTGCGAACAGCCAGAGTCTGCGGCGTAAGGCTGGAGTCTGCAGCTCTCACACGCCACCGACCTGAGCATCCCCCCTTCGGAGACGCCGAGGCAGAGGCTCCCCGAGACATCCCGGCCGTCTGGCTGGGCTCTTTCCAGGGCGATTACGCTGTACAACTTGCATTTTGGCAGCACAGGGCTGGAAGTGGCACTGTCCTCCGAGCGGAGAATTGCTGCAGACCCAGCCATCTGTTTTCAAGACGGGTGACAACTGCTCAGCTCCTCCGTGCCCCGCTGGCACTAAGGAAAACCCCATCCTTGGCCAGGAAAGCGTCTGCTTTCCCTGCCGCTGCTTGTTTTGGTGCCGGTGGAGATTTGAAGTCTCCCCGTAGCTTCCGGGCACCGCAGACTGGCAAAGACATCCTCGTATCCGGAAAGACGAGGTTGTAACCTCAGGACAGAGAACCACAGGTCTGCGACGTGCCGATGGCAGACGCTAGACAGGACCTCGAGCAGCTCCAGCGTTTCCCCTTCCCCCTCGGGGAGAAAAGGGGGCAAGACGGCTTGCAAGGGGGAATGGTGCTCCCGCCACGGGGTGTCCTGTGCCCACCGCCCCGGGGCTGCACCTGCAATGGACAGTCTATCCCAGGAGACAGAAGGTGAATAATCCACGTATTTATTTGACCGGAGACAAATCTGCTCACCTTTGATGGAAGCTGACAAGCCCGGCGTTCAGGTGGCAGGAGGGGTTTCGGGCGCTGGAATCCCGCATCGTCTCTTTTCTCCTCCGTCCGTCTGCCTTTTAGCGAGAGAAGTTGGCTCTCTCGTCTGAGTTATTGCTTTTATTATATAAAAAATAGGAACATTAGCTTCAGGTCTTTTGAAAAATATGATCCTGTAATTTGAGTTCATGTACCTACAGATGCAGAGCGGGCGCGGAGCCAAAGGGACACGTAGATGAAATAAACATTTAAAAAGACAACTGCATTTTGAAACCTAGGAATTGAGTTATATACATTTTTGACAGCTTCCTGAATCACAGCCCACATCTGAGATGAGTGAAATAGGTATCTGTCCCTTTAACTGGGTTCCATTTCAGATAATTAAAGACTCCCAGAATTAAATGGCCTATATGGAAAGTGGCTTTCAGTGGACTAAATGCCTGAAGCAATCTCCTTGCCTGAGTGTAGAAGTGACACTGGCTTGCAGATCAATATCATCTCTGTTATTAATATCAAAAGCGCATTACTTTGTTTTTGCCTGGCTGCTCTCCAAGCCCTGGGCCCCGCTCGCGCTCAGCCATTTGCCTGGACCATAATTTACTTTCGTGAGTTTTTAAGGTATTGTTTTGTCAGGGCCAATCACCGTGAAGTTATAAATGATTCTGAGGACTTGCACTCTCCCTTAGTGGCATATGCGGTGAAATTAATTTTTAAAAGTTTCACGTCAATTATTCCTGTCCTTGAGTTATGCAAGGGGACAAAAGAGCAGAGACTTAAAGACATGAGTGATATCAAACAGATGAGGTAACGACAAATAGAAACAGCGGCTTGGGACCGAATCAGACATTACACTATCTTTAATTGATGCATTGAATTAAACAATGCTAAAGCCAAATAAATATTGACCACTTAGCAAAGGAACCATTGATTTTTATGATGGACAACATTTACATCATATACCTCTCTGGTCTGGGGATTTTAGGCTGTTAGCCTGTCAGCTCTAGCACAGATACTTTGCAGGGTTGCTGATGCTGGATTTACTGGAAGAAACGTTTATAAATAATGGGGGGTTTTTCTCTCTTTCATTCTTTCTGCCCCTGGAGGTTATTCTCGAACAGGTGGGTTCTCTCGCCCTGCGCTCGCCTGCCACGGCTCTCCCGTGGCTTCAGTGCACGGGGCTTTTCACGAATAATATTGGTAGCGTCGACTTCTTGAGCGGGGCAGTGGTGCCTGTGCAAGCGTGGGTATGGCGCCTTATGCTGGGCAGGTCTTTTGGACACGAGGACTATCAGTTTCTGCCACGGTTCACAGGGCATAGAAGAAAGCGGGACAAACTTTGGGTGACCGACTCTGCGGTGTGCAGGCGTGGGTCGTGGCCTCGTGTCCTCTCTCATGGTCAATGCTGCCCAGTATGATCGAGTAGACTTGGCTGGTACTGGGAGGCGGTGTAGTGAAGGGGTCACCTTTCCACCGGCTCCTTGCGCCTCGATCCTGATGCTGACATTGAACTTCATTACATTAATATTGATTTAGGCCCATAAACCATTCCCTGCGTTAATTTTGTGCTATGTACATGAGCCGGGAACCCTTCCCAAAGGTTGACGTAAGTTGTTGGAAGAGCCAGAGCTTGTCCCTTGATTACCAGCCGGGTTTGCGGAGCGAAATGGCTTTAAACTAAAATTTCCTGAGCTGACTCAGGTGCACGAGGGCAAGGACACTTGGATGTGATCGGGTTGGTCTCACATAACACGGGCTGTTTGCGATGATGGTCCAAATACGAGTCATTAGCACGGGATGCCATCACACCTGCTCATCGCCAGGACAAAAGAAATGCGTGGTATCTCCTCCTGGCAAGGCCTTTGTGCTTAGCAATGCCAACGGGAGTCACAGACAGCTTCCTGTTTCTGTGAGAATCGCCAAGACACCAGTTAATAGCTTATTGTTTCAATTAGCCCCTGATTACTGCAGCTAATCTCTAATTCCTCATTGTTGTGGCTCCTTTTGACTTCACTCCAGTTATTAAGAAGCAATTGGATTTTATTACAATTGACAGAAACTCCAGCCTTCTCCATAGATAAAATGCTGCCTGTTGCAGGAGAAACTCAGAATTAATGAAAAGAACCAGTTGAATTTGTTTTTAAGGGATTCTTAAAATTGCATCATAAACACAATGTACAATTCAATTAAGCCGGAAAAATACAATGCTCAAGGGGGGGAGGGAAACCGGGCTTCCTACAAAGATAAATCGGAGAGTCTTTAATTAGTTTTCTAATAGACACACAGCGAACTTGGTAAAAGTAAACTAAAACACAAAATAGCACGAGCGTATGTTGGTAGCAGCGGGGTGAGCCGGACGGCCGAGACAGCCTCACGTTGCCCGCACCTCTCTGGTGCCCGAGGCTTGTACGGCGCGGCCTCGGGGGACTCGGTGGCTTGGTTTGGATCGGCAAGCGACAGTTCGGACACCGCTGAACGGCTGGTCTGGCAGCAGGATGCCGGCTACAGGAGAGCAGAGACCTCCTTCCAGCTCCATCTCTGCCACGGGGACTTGCTCGCTTAGGGCCCAAAGGGTCCGACCAACCCTTCCCCACGGTGGGGCTGCCACGCTGGTTGTTGAGGTCTGGGCTTGCTGAGAAGGCAGGAGAAGAAGGGTGGCCCGGTGGTCCAGGGACTTGAGAGAGCAAAGTTGAGTTCCTTGCTTTGCCAAGGGCATCTTTGAGTCATGCCAGGCAAGTCTCTTGGGGCCTGACCCAGAGAGGTCCGTGGGCACCCAGCTTAAATAGGACTTGGGTCTATCTAAACGCCGTTGAGGGTCTGGGCCTGCCCATGACCTGTCTCCGGGATGGGGACAGCGGCGTTTGTAGTGGAGCCCTCCTGTCCCCTGTGTGGCTCAAGGGCTCTGGGCAGGACACAGGCTCGGACGCGCTGAGTTGTAAAAGGTATCAACGGTTCGTTATGCACAATGATTACGCTTAACTGTGCCAAGCTGGGACCCCGGGGCCTGCGTTTGCCCTGTGGTGAGGGACTTGCTTTTCACCAAGGGATGCTGCAGCAGCAGCACACCTTCGAGCCTGCCTCCCTCCGACTGGGTTTGTACACGCAGACTCCCTCGTTTGACATTGCAACCCGTCCGCCCTGGACCATGCAAGCACGTGCGTGCAGCCACGGACCATGCAAGTGTGTGCGTGCAGCCACGGACCATGCAAGTGCGTGCGTGCAGCCATGGAACATGCAAGCGTGTGCGTGCAGCCACGGACCATGCAAGTGCGTGTGTGCAGCCATGGAACATGCAAGCGCGTGCGTGCAGCCATGGAACATGCAAGTGTGTGCGTGCAGCCACGGACCATGCAAGTGCGTGTGTGCAGCCATGGAACATGCAAGCGCGTGCGTGCAGCCACGGACCATGCAAGAGCGTGCGTCCGCCCTGGACCATGCAAGCATGTGCATGCAGCCACGGACCATGCAAGAGCGTGCGTCCGCCCTGGACCATGCAAGCATGTGCAGACCTCACCTTGCTGTGCCAGCAACCTCTGGTCTCCCTGAGGGTGAGGGGCCCAGGCAGTGTCCCCAGGTTGAATCCCCTGCTGAAGGAACCCGCTGTATCAGTGCAGCCAGGAGCAACCTACTTGTACCCCCTTCTCGGAGAGCCGTGTCCCTGCCGGGGCTGCACGGGTTCCCCGTGCGTGACGGTGTGGACGCTGGCTGCCCTCTTGTCACCTGCAGATCCCCAGCACCAGCCAGTAGCAGCAGTCGACGCTGGTTAAGCGGAGATGGATTTATCCCGCAGCGCCAACGTGTGTGTGACAGCGTCGGTAACGTGAGTGCCGCTTACCATATATCTCACATTGCTGTTAGGAGAGAGATGAGCTGCTTCATATTTTAACAGCAGGGCAGGGAGCAAAATGCTATGCAAAGAGAGTCTCTCATTTTTTTCACGAGGCAGAAGGCCCCTGATACAAACATAGCAATTTAAAAACATGTAAAAATCATAAATGAGACAGCAGCTGTGTACAACTCCAGCAAAATGCTAAATTGCTGCATCACTGTGGACTCTAAATGACAATAAACCTTCCACCTCTTATAAATTAAGCAGACTTTCAAAAAAATGATATCTACTACTGCAACTTTTTATGGATGTTTGGTAACTTTAATCATTTTGCAAAATGCAATTCCTGGCCATAAATTCTCTCCCAAGTACAGATTTAGGGAGATCTAGAGGACTGCAGTGAGTTGATAGGTAAGTTTTAATCTGACAAGGCCAAAAAGTCTATTAGATTTATACTGAGGCAGTAGCTATCCTGTAATTACAATAGGGCAGACTTAACAGAAATTTGGAGCCCCAGGAAGGCAACTTAAAGGGACACATTACAGGTTCAGGAGATGAACTTGGAAATATTACTTCCCTGATTTTAAAAATTGATGTTGGAACCAACCTACCTCCAGAGGTCGAGGACGCGGCTGAAGGACAAAGCTGTGTCAGAGGCTGGCTGGGGTGGAGGCAGCGGTTCACAGCCCTGATTAACGAGCCCCCCGTTATTTGCATGGGTTGGGCCCCACTGCTCATCTCCATTTCAAAGACAAAGCTTTTTATATTAAAATTAAATCCTATACCTGGAGCATAGCAACAATCCCCTGCCGTTCACCCCAGGAAGCTCCTGGGCTGCAGTCGCGTTCCCTTTGGGTTGTGCTGTCGCACTTGCTCTGTTTTTGGTGTAATACCAGCTTTCTTAACCAAAGTGGAGAGAGCCGACAGTCCTCCTCACCTGGTGAGGTGCTGGCCTATTTATATGCCACGAGGGCTGGGGTATTTCACCCTGCAGTCGTAATGTTTTACCCTTCGTTTACCTGTCTTCCATCCTGGGATCTCAACGTGCTTTATGGACATTTGTGCCCGAAAGCTTGCAATTAAAGTTTGGGTTTTTTTGCAAAAATCTTGTTGGCCTAATAAAAGATATCATCTCTACTGTGAGTCCTGATTGCCTTATGGACAATAATTTTTTGTGTGTGCAAAAATCTAGTTGGCCTAATAAAAGATATCATCTCTACTATGAGTTCTGCTTCCTTATAGGCATTAAAAAATTCAGCCTCACAACCTCCTGTAAGGTATGGCCACGTCCTGACCTCCCTGGCGCGGAGTGGGTGGCGCGACCCTGGGCAGTTTTCGCAGAGTGGAGCCAAAGTTGGCCCGGCGTGCTGGGGCAGGAGTGGGGACGGCTCCTGCATGGCATTCACTCTCTTCTGCTCATCCGGTGGGCACCCCGCTAGCTTCTGGGAGGGATGGGCTCGCGAGCCAAGTTCAGATCATGTGTTTTTGGTTGATGCGCTATCGTACAAACCGAAGTGGGAGCATTGCAGAGCCAGGGAGGGTGGGTTCCCTGCAGGGCAGTCTTTTTGCGCTGGAGGGAGTAGAAGTGGAGCCTGTGTTGTGTGTCTTTGGGTTCAGGGGCCTGAGGGCTGCTGGCCACCTCCATGTAAACAGTAAGTGAAGAAGACGGGAATCCCTTTAGCTCTTCCTGGACGACAGGAAGGTAAATGTCCCCCAGTCCCTATTTCAATGGCAGCCGTTTAGTCCCTTATTAAAGCAAGCAGGATATCCTTTCAGGAGATGACTCAAGTCCCTCCTGAGCTGAAATGAGATCCACAAACCCATCAATTTGACTGCAAGCCCTGGTTTGTGGGAGTGGGACAAGAATTCATGGCCATCTGATGTCGGGGGTCAGTGCAGTGCTGCAGGATTGCACTGAGCCAACAGGCCAGATCAATTAGAGATGGCATTTGTGATTAATTAGGAGGCTCGCTGGAAACCTGATTGCATTTATTACCATTTACTCTGTCTAGAACTTTATTATAAAGAAATAATTTTTTCAGTCTGTGAAATGCCTCTTGCAGGAGCGGGAAGCTTGTCTTTACTAAAAGCCACATGGAGGCAGTCCATACTCACCCACATGGACCACAGCCACGTTCCCTTGACCCCGTAGCCCGTCCAGGCTGCTTTGGTGAGCAGATTTAGTCTGCACTGAAACGTGTGAGACCACTCGTTGAACAAGGGAAGCAGCAGTAGGGAAGGCTGTGCACGCGCGATTCGTCTGCGCTGGCCATGCGATAGGAATTCCACTTCTTCAGACTTGTAAAACTTGTAATTTCTGCATTTTCAAGTGTTTAAATATTGCAAGTGTAGCTGTTGCCTTAATGTGGTTTTTGGCAAGCGCTAAAGTGCTTGTTTAAATTCCACTGATGTTAGTGGGATTGAAGCGGGGGGTTAACTGCCTTGCTGAACGCACGAGTCGTGTTGTCGACCTGGCCAGGGAGGGGGGTTTCTCAATACAGCCTACGTTCAAAAGCAGAGTGGAACCATTTCTCCTGCCTTTCTTTGAAGACTCTCCTTCTAAATATAGCCATTTTTCTACTGCTGTGTGGGTGCAGATCACATTAATATCAAGTTACGTGTGCATATGGATAGGAGAACATACCCTCAGCACTGGTTTTCTGTCTGGGTCCAGAGGCAAAGCTCTACATGTGAACGCTTACAAGAACAGAAACGCTCGCTCTCAAGCTTACCTGGGGGAGACGACAGCCGCAGCCCCGGATAGCACCGTTTGGCTCAGGAACAGCTCTGCTTCCAGGTGACAATTGGAGGCGACGTTTCCAATGCGATGAAAAAAAAAAAATCCCATTTGGAATAAAAAAAAAAAAAGAAAGAATGTAAAAAAAAAAAAAAAAAAAGATATAAATGTATAAAATATATATAAGCATTAGTCAAATGAAATTAATGCTTCCAATATTGTTTTAAGCTTGCTCATATGCATCAGCCGTTTATGAAATTGTAGTTTATCAAGTAAGAATATTGCAGTTATATATTAGCAAACTGTCTGCTGGCCATTCCAATATCTTATTACTCTATGCACTAGGGTAGCATTTTTAGGATAAAGTCAACCTTGGTGAAATACATCATGTTTCACTAATGTATCCTCACATGCCTGATAAAAGGCCTTGCCCCCAACAACATATGAATATTTAAATTATTGTTAATTATTTATAGTATATTTTTATTAACACTGACTGCGGTGTGGCCAAGTAGCAAATAAAGCTCATTATGCATCAAGGTTGAATGTGCATCTCACACACCATTAATGCTCTTGAACAGAAGGTAACGCTGGAATTTCAGCCTTTGCATCCGTTATGGCTTTCGGTCGGAGCGAGGCTGGAGGAAATGCATTGGAAAGAGGCACATGTTGATTTGATCCGATTATTTTGGAGATGGGATTTTCTAGCCTCGCGTGCACCCAGGTCTTCAAATCTATTTCTAATGGGGAAATGCAGGAAACAAGCCCGGCCCAGTTCGTTGCGGCCACGAGGTTCAGCGGCTCTCGGCAGGTTGTGCGCGGGGAGGTGTTGTGACACTGCTCGTCCCACTGACCCGTGTTTGGTGTTTTCACCCGTCAAATCTCCAGCCCCCTTCCCTCTTCTACAGCCTGATGCTTCGTGTGAAATTTAGCCTGACTTCTCCCCGCGTTAATTTTTTCCCCATTAAAGCCTAATTATATCCCCCTGTGCATGAGACTACGTAGCTCCTCTCCCTCCTGGGTGTCGGAGCGCTTCATCCGTTTGCACCGTCAGCACGTAGTCCTCTCCTGGCCAAGCTGAACGTGTCCTGCCCATTTAATCTGTCTTTAGAGCTGTCCCTCCGGCTACTGATCTTCCCTGTTGCTCTTCTTTGAACTCGGTCCGGCTGGTGGCTGTTTTTGTCCCGGAGGCTACGGTGAGGAGAGTTATTTCAGCGCCTGGATCAGCGGGCAGGTCTTCCTGCAGACTAAATGCAGCGCTCCCTTTGAGGAGATGCTGGAGCTGTGGAAAGGGGGCCTGTTCTGTAATGCAAGGTGATGCCTTTGCATCTGTAGCTCAAGATTACATTAGCCTTCTCTCCAGCCATATCTCATTGCAAAGCCCATATCTAATCTGCTGCCTGCTGTCTCTGCTAGATCTCTGTCAACATCCCGCGATCCTCTCCTTCTCTCTCTCTCATTGAGCATCTCTGTTTTGGATTATTTTTCCCCAGAGGTATTAGTGTATATTTTTCCATGTATGAAGATAATAAATGGGAGAAGCAGAGAAGGGGAAAGAAAGAGCGGAGACACGAGGGCAAAATGAGTCAGAAGCAGAAAGGGACACAAAGGAAAGACTGACGGGGAGACAAAAGCAGAGGGGAAAAAATCAAGGAAAGAGAATACGGAAAACTGAAAAAAGGAGTTAAATAATCAGAATAAATTAATTAATCAGAGCGCAAATGAGACAGCCTGGAATAGCAAAGCAGCATCACAGAGAGCTAAAAGGAGCCAAGGATAAGTTAAAAATGCAGTATATGTTTTCTAAATAAGATATTTCATAATTCAGCTGGGAACGTTAATTTTATTTGACTAGTCAGACGTGGCCTTTGCCATTTCTTTCAAACCACAGGGCCATAAGGGCTGTGGCAAATGATTGTACAGAGCACCAGCTATTTTCTTCTCAGCAGTGTCATTTGCCATTATTATTACTATTATTAATAATCATACTGTAATTCTCAACTTCCGACCCCCAGCCCTCGTGCCAGGTGGCTCCGGGCCGTTCTCCCAAGGTCACCGAGGTAGGAATCGAGGCACGCAGAGGTTAAGGGACTTGCTCAAGGCTCTCAAGAGAGCGACTGGCAGGATCAGGACGGGAGCATTTCCAGGCCCCCGACCTGCATCTGCCTCCTTGCTCCAAGTCTCCGCGCCAGGGTGTAGTGGATGGCGGGTCCCCGTATCGGATTCTCCCCCTGGTTCACAGGGTGGACCATATCTCCTGCTCGCCTCGTGGAGGCCTAATTCCCCCTCCTGTTGTCTACGAAACACGCTTCTTCCCCGTGGTATAAATCCCGGTGGCAATCGTGGCAATCGCTTACCTAGAAAATGAACATTAGGGGAAGCGTGCCATGTGCCTCGCTGCTTTCTAATGGGATTTTGCAGCAACAGAGCCACGGCCACGTGGCCAGCCTGCTGCCTGCAAATGCAAGGGGGCCACGGGCCACGGGCTGGAGACCACTGGTCTAGCGCAGGTGGGGGGGACCTGATCTGAGCGTGCGAGGCGCTCCTAGATGAGCGTGATAAATCACAGGGGGGAGAACGAGTGTGTCGGCAGACGACAGGACACGGAGCAGGGGGGCTCGGTGCCGAAACGGAGCCGGGCACATTCAAAGAGCTGGTGCACAATGCATTACTGCTCAAGGCGCTCTCAGTAGAGCCCAGGGCTTCGTGCGATTTGCATAGAGTACGCGGCGATTCCTGGGGGACGGCGACGGAGAGATCATTTAATGGAAACAAAAAATAAACAAGCTCCTTACGGCCCCCAGGATACGCAAACAGGACCGGACGTGGGGCGCGTGGGGGATGATGAATGGCTCAGCGTGCGCAAGGTGAGGGATCTATAAAGCAGAGATACTTCATTTCCCCCCTTTTGTCCGCGGACGTCTGCTCACTTGCTGCTAAGGAGGGTCAAGTGACTGTCACGGACTCGGCGCTGGAGGGATGTAACCTGTGTCACAGCTGCCAGCCACTCTGTCTTGAAAAGGTCAGCTCCCCAGACACAGGTGGCGATGGCACGAGTTAAGTGCATGTTGGCCTCTAAAGTGCATTAGAAATCACCGAATGAGATGCAGAGCCAGTGCCCAGCCCCGCCGGACGGGCGGGTGTCGTGACACGGCCGGCAGGGGAGGCATCTGGGAATAAATGGGCTCGGGTCTGCAACGAGACCTGCACGCTCCTTCCTCCCTCGGGGAGCCCCGGGGTCGCGCTGCACGGGGCGGACGGGGTGCCAAGGCATTTCGCGCCCCTCCACGTAGTGCCACGGCAGCCTCCTTTCCATTCCCGCGCTGCGGATGGGATCTGGCTAACGGCTAGAAACTTATTGCAACCGTGACCTTTCCAGTATTTTGGGTCACTAAGATGTCCTGTCGCTTTGGCCTGGGCTAGAGTTGAAATGACGTCTTGTAAGGGAAAGACCAGAGCACGAGTGAGGCAGGCTAAGCTCCTGGCTCCTGACCTGGAGAGCTGTAAGTGGTCCGCAGACCACCAAGGCCCGTCCATCCTGTCCTGGGAAATAGCTGGTTGAGATGATTTTTGGCCCTGAGCATTAAGGAAAGGCACCGCCTGCTATGCAGAGTGGTTTATTAGGCATCGGTCCATCGGTTGACCGCTGATTCTGGAGGGCCGGCAAGCACACGAGCCACGAGACTTAGCCACAAGATCTCGGGTGGGGATTTTCCCCTCTGTAGGTAAAGGCTGAAACGCAGCAGCCTTTTTTTGGTCCCAGCGTCTATATGCAGCAGGGTGACACAGCCAGCGCCGGTTGGAAATACATTTTCCTTATTATGCAGGCTGTCAGGCTGCCCGTTCCAACTGCACGCGAATGAGTCATTCTCACAATACATCTAAACGTAGCTTGATGCTGTCTCCCACAGACTGTAATAGGTATTAATTTCTCCGGTGTCCTCCACCTGCAGCAGTGATTGCAAGGAGGGCAGAGAGTGACCTCGCGTGCAGCTGGACGTGGCACGGAGAGCGTGCAGCGGTGCACCTCGCACTCGCGGGCCCTCATTGCTTCTGACGCTCAGTCACATCTGGAGCCTTCTGGGTGCCCTCAGATTTCCTGGCAGGATCAGACTGGATAGTCATTCGAAAGGTGTTCAAACAACGAAAGCGAAAGCTGTCACAAACTTTGCTCACTGTGGGCGTGAGTTCTTCCCTTGCCGCGTTCAGCGTTTCTTTGGGCTACAAGCGGTGTTATCACTCCAGCTGCGGGTGCTCGGCAAATCAGACCACTTGTGGAGGTGCCTCGGAAAGATTTGGCATTTGAAAGGTCAGACTCGCTTAGCACCCAGCACGTTTGGGTTAATGGATCGGATTTTTTGTCTCTCTTGCCGGCTACGTGATGGGCCCCAACCCACAGAGAAGCATCAGGAGACCCTGAAAATACCGTCCAAAACCGAGCCCCGAATCTGGGACTGCTGTCACTGCCGATGCCCGGGCAAGGTTCGACTTCTGCTGAACTACCCCACTTAAAAAGCACAGACTTTTTAAAGCCGCCTTCCCGCGGAGAGCTGGTACCCGCTGGGCTGTCTCTGGCGTGCGTGACGCAGTCTTGCCCATTCACTGGCGCGCCATGCGGGAGGCACAGTATTGACCTGGCTGGAGCTAATCCATCCGCAATGACATTTAAGAACTTTCCCTTTTCAATTCCTGGCTCATTTCTGATCCTTTCTGAATGCCGGAAGAGCCTGAGAGCTGCGGGGAGAGGTTTATTGGAGCAGGCGATGCCCTGCATATGTGAGCCAAGTATTAGGAAGAGTTTTAACTGCTATATCTAATTGCCCCAGCAACTTTTTTTTTTGTTTTTTTTTGTCAGTCTTCTCATTTTTCCTGGGTTGGCATTTTTGTGGCTGAATACCACTGGGAGTTGGGACTTGCTGTGACTCTCACTGTTACTTATAGGAGTTTTGCCTGCAGCAGTCACACAGTTGAAAAATAGAGATCCATGTGACTGCTAAGAGACCACTGAGAAGCCAAGCAAGTAGGACTCACGGCCATTTTGCAATTCCACCTCATTAGACATGTTTTGGGGCTTATGAGTGTGCTGTGAGGATAAATAAGTATAAATATTATATTTGCCTCCAGGTTATCTTTAAAAATGTATTTCTTTCTCTTTTTCCCGCCCCCCCCCCTCAGTTTTCGATGTAGTCTGTCAGCTCCCGGTTAGGTGAGTTGCCACCGGGGTGGTCTCGCGCTACAGTGGACCGACAC
Source organism: Alligator mississippiensis (assembly GCF_030867095.1). Lineage (NCBI taxonomy): Eukaryota > Metazoa > Chordata > Crocodylia > Alligatoridae > Alligator > Alligator mississippiensis. The sequence continues at coordinate 1,401,035 of NC_081829.1, read as the reverse complement.
GAGGGGCTGTCTCATAAAGGGCTGCCGAGCGCTGCCAATTACTCGAGATCCCCGCGCGGCAAACCCACCGCAGCGTGATTAAGGCAGGGCGCGAGGGGAGGGTCACATTTCCCCCTGCAACTAGTTTTGGGGGAAGGAAACTCTCTTGCAGAGAATTTTCAACTTGTCCTCGCGCGGCAGCTTCGAAACCGGGAACAAATTGGGCAGCGGCGACGGCGTCCTTCTCGTCGTCCCAGGGACGCGGGTGGGAGTTTGCAGCGAGACGGAGCAGGAGCGGCGGAGGGGCTCGGTGAAGTAGGTATCTATCGCAAGCCAAGCGGCTGCACAGGTGTTGCTGTCTCCAGCACAGGGGGACGGATCCTTCTCTGGGTCTGAAATTGGAGGAAGGACCAGGACGAGGCTTCGCTGCCACCCACCGAAGGTCCGTCTCTGTTATCTGCAGTCTGCTCCGGACCAGATCAGATCCAGGTCTCGCGCCCCGTCTGCACCAGTGCCAGCCCACTGGTTTCACTGGGCTTCTTCCTTGCTTGCGCTGCGTTAGCTGAGCAGAAACAGGAGTCACGCTTCCCTCTGAAAGCAGCGGGCCAGTTAGCTTCGTTCGCCAGAAGTACCTTTCTTGCCTTTCCTATCCTTCATCTGCCTTTCTCCTTGAGGGGTTTGAAGGAAGTCTGCCTGGACGCGACTGTCCCGAGCTGCTCGAATCCATCTCTAGTCCAAGGCTCCCATAAAACGCACAAAGGAGCAAATGGATTTCATGTCTGCCTGCGTTCTTGTTTTATGCTTTCAAAAAATTGCTTGTAAAAATCAAGATTTACACCAGCTTTTCTGCTCCGGATAATGGCCTGTCCTTACTCCGCTCTCAGCCTGGAGACTGATAAGCAGAGCCGGCCTTAGGAGCTGGGGAAAGAGCATGAGAAAGCACGTGCTCCGCAGGAGGTCTCTCGACCGCAGCAAGCAGATGTCGCTGCAGTTCCCGGGGCTTCATTAATATAAAAAGGCCGCTCCGGCCTCGGCACATCCATGCACTCCTCGCTGCCAATGTGCTTTCAACCCCGGGAATATCGGTCCAGTCCCACTGCCTGCCTCCTATTGCTCCAGCTTCCCAGTGCACCAGTTTTGGAGGCACAGTACAGCCGAGGTTTTGCTGTCCTGTCTCCCGGGGTGCTTGGGGCAGGCTGCCTTCAGACAGGGCTTCAATGATCCACTTATATTTAAGTGACTTTTCTCATCTCTAGTCATCAAAGCATCCATTCCTGCTCCCTTCGGTGCTGAGAACAAGGCGCTGCTGAGGCTGAATTCCTCCGCTGCCTAACAAAGGGTGTTTGTACCCGAAAGCTTGCAAAAGAAGAGCTTTTCCAACTGTTTGAGTTGGTCTAATAAAAGATATCGGATTTACCCAGAAAGCCTTGTCTGCCTCCATCCTAAGGGGAAATCCTACCTAGGACCAGTCACAGCGGGAAAACGCATTACTCTTCTCACGCTCTGGCTTTCTGTCTCGAAATCACTTACATTTGAATATCAGCCACATTCCTATTCCAAATGTCACTGCCTGGAACAGCTTCTCAGCCCTCATTACACCAGCAAGAGCCTACATAACTGATTTTGCTTCAAATATATTGTAATCAGAGTTACTTGAATGGGGCAAGACTATTATCTCATTGATCCATGAATCAACACAATACAGTTTGCTCTATAAAATACGTTCCAGTTGGAGTCATGTGCAAAACAAATACATCTCTAAATAAGTTATTATCCTGGAATCCATATTGATTATTAGGAGTTAGTGTTATATTTAATGCCGTAAAACAGAAAAAAATATTGGCGTCAAACTGCACTAAATCTCAGGAGCTTAATCACTGAGCAAATTGCTAGAATATTTTTGTGGAATTTATGGTATTGCCACTGCTCCGTCTCTCGCAGGGCCAAGTGCTTGATCTCCGATCTCGTGGGGCAGCTGTTGGCGATAGTATCGACACAGCCGCCTTTGAGGGATTTCTCTTATCTGTTTCTTTATCGCCGACTCTCGCATCCAGGGTGTTTTTCGGCTGCTTCTGACAGCCCCCTGCTTCCCTGTGTCTGGCGCCGGGGGTCTGAACTCACCCAGCCTGGGATGACTACGGCCCAAGGCTCCTTGGTCTCCGCTGCCTGGCCCCAGGTGTTCCCATCCACACCTGGGCACGGCGGCTGCACTAGCTAGCGGGGCGGTGAGGGGAAGCTGGACCCGACGGCGCGTCCAGCGGCTGGGGCGATGCGCTGAGACGTGGGATCGGCAGCCAGGTTCTGCAGGGCAGACCAAACAAATTATTTACCAGCCCGCCTGCACTCCCACGTTGGATCTCAAGGCGTCGGGTTTAGTTGAGTTCTTGCAGAGTTAACTTGGTGCAAATCAGGTCGCCGTCGGATCCAGGGGGACCCCGTTCCCATGCAGGTTAGGGACTCGCTGTGGGGGTTTAGGCGAGCGGTTCCCTTGTTTGCCTCCACGTGCCCCTCTCTCAGAGGGTTTAAAAGGCTGACCTCTTTGCACCCAAAGCCTTCTGAGAGCCTCTCGTGAGCGGTGCCGCGTGAGTGCCCAGCACTGCTGGGTCATGTCCAGCCGTGTTCGTTTTCCCCCTCGGTCTCTTATCAAGCATCCCCTTTTTATGCCTCCTTTCCCCCGCGCTAGTGAATCAGCCTCCATCGCATACTGCTTTTCCGGCTCACCCTTCACCGACGACAGTAACAGCCTCAATTCGGCCAAAAGCAGGCTCAGAAGAGTCTGAAATTTGTGTGCTGGTCTGCAAAATGCCACGGGAGCCATCGCTTCACGGCAGAGCGCAACACAAGGGCTTGCATAACGGAGCAGGCAGAGAGACGTCTCCCGGCCGTGCCGCCAGGAAGTTCCCTACCTCCTTTTCGTATTCAAATCCAAGCAGGGCTCTGAGGCTTGTTGGCTCCCACGGTGCTGGAATCTGGGCCCGCGACGTCTCTTTGCAGGTCCAAATCTTTGCCCTCCAAGACCGACAAAGGCACGGCAGCCTTTGTTCCTCCTGGCGTATTGGTTCACGTTCGTTCTTGCTTCTTGATGGCTGGACGGCATCACTCGCCAGACCCATTTGCCGGATGGAGTTGCAGGTTTTCATCCCGTTTCATTTTAATCACGTCCTCCTCCTCCTCACTTGCTTCTCATTATCTGTTGACCAGTCTCCACTTGCAAGACAGAGGTTGTCTAGAGGAGGGGTCTGCAACCTCTGGCCCCCGGGCTAGATCCAGCCGATGAAGCCAGCCCATCAGCCGCAGGAGGGATCAGCTGCATTTGGTGGCAAGGGGATTTGTGGCCAGGTCATAAATAGTGGTCCGCCTTCAGATCCAGTTGTGTGCATTCAGCCTGCTCTTGCTAAGAGGTTGCCGACTGACTCCTGGGCTAGTTGAGCGTGCATTTAAAAAGGCAGGTGAAAAACTCCTGCGGTCCCTACGGAGAAGTCGAACAGGGAAGCTGCCGTGTCGCATCTCTCTTCTGCAATTGCCACGGACATGTTCTAGGTCGTCAGCTCTCTGGGGCAAGGGCCGTCTTCGGTGACGTGTTTGTGCAGCACCTAGCTCTGCCCCATAGCGGAGGCTCGTATTGTGCAGCGCCGTGCCCCGGGATAGGCAATGCAGAGTGGTTTGGCAATGCAAAAAAATAACCTCTGCCCTTCTCACTGAATAGTCTTTTATCTCCCCGGAGAATCAGTACCGACTGGGGAGCGTTGACAAAACCGTCCAGAACAAAGCAAATGTGGAGGACCATAAGCAGTTAAATGAAGGAACAGGAGGGTGCGTTCGAAGCAGTGGCCATCCCATCCTCACCTACCCCTCGCACAGCATCTTTTGACATGACCCAGTGCAAAGACTGCACCCTCTTAAATGAAAGGCAGGAGAGAGCCCAGCTCCCACCCATGCACATGCGTGCATACGTACGCACGCATGCACAGAGGACATGTACACCAATGGCAGAGTCCAGGGAGACATGCATGCAGTCTCTTGATCTATTTTCACTAGTGTTGTTGTTGAGAAAGCTGTAGTGACAGACTGTGCCCACTCAAGCACCTGATTTAATTGTCTTCTGTGCGTTTCCTAGAGGGCCAGTGGGTGACCAGGAGGTGTTAATGCCAGATGCAAACCAGCTAAGCCATTTTAATACAGCATTTCGTGCTGAAGCCATAAATGTGTGCTCTATTTAAGAGTAATAGCAATGGGGGAGAATAAGGAATTTTTAACATTATACCTTGGTATCCAAGATCAGTGGCCTAATCTGCATACAACACTAAACACATACAGTATAAAGTCATAAATAATCTCCGTGATTATTCAAGGCACAATGTACTGGGAGGAAATCATTATTACTGCAAAACTTGGATGAAACAATCCTTTTATGGCAAGAATTATGAGTCTGCAGACTCAATAAATAAGTAAAGTTCCCGGCCGTGCACAGAACTGAGAAGAATCCTTTCCAAGATTTCGTGGGCAGACACGACGCGGAGGGCTCCACGCGCCTCCTGTTTTGCATCCATATGAGGAGGAGTCTGCCAGTAGATCGGGAAGTCACTGGTGAGCCCTTTACAACTGCGAGCAAAGCATCCTCCCAGCGTGCCCCAGTAAGAAGGGGCTGGAACGTGCTCCCACCTGGGCTGGGGCCGGGATGAAGCTGTCTGCGATAGCTGAAAGGCACACGTAGGAGCCATTTATACGTATGGGTCGTATTTAGAGGATGGATGATGGACATCTTGTTTGTGGTCCAAGCAGGCATTGGTCTGTGCTTCCTCACAGGTTTGGCCATCCTTTTTTATTTCATGGGTACTAGTGCACCATCCAGGTGGCGTGCCCGGTGTCTTGTTGCAAATCAATCAGAAGGAGGTGCAATCTAGAGGCACCTGGGAAGTGCAAAGGGGACGTGATGTAGCTGGACTGCTCTGTCCTTGCTCTGGCACCACGTGAGCGCTAGTACCCACGAGATGTCTGCCGTGTGTTCACACTGCCAGGGCCAATCTCAGGGTTTAAAACACAGGAGGAAAGTGAGTTTCTCTGCGGGTCCCCTGAGCGGGTTGAATTGCACTGCGTGGTTTGGGTCTGAGAGTCCCGGTTATGTAAAACTTCCTGGCGTTTCATTGTAGCGCGCTTGCATTTGCTATAGCCTGTTATCCAAAGAGATGTCCCTGGGAAGCCAGAAAACAAACCTGCGTTGGGAGGTAATTTCCCTCACTGTTGGCATGTCATAGACATTTAGCATCTCAGTGGCAGAAACCGGCTCCGCGGTGCCTATAAACCTCGGAGATCAGGCCGTTCAGCTGTCTCCATGCGGAGTCTGTTCAATTCATGCCATTGAAAAGAGACAATTTCCTCGAGCAGCTGAGTGTTGCGTTCTTTGTGAAAAGCTTTGTTGTGCCACCAAGACGTCATGTTTGAGGAAACAAGGATTTTGTAATGTCGTCAGCTCAATTACATGTTTTTTAAAGAAATTATGCGAAGCCTGGTAGGCTTGAAGGAAATGATCCCCCTTGTTTCCGCAGTTCCCTTTGGCCCCGTGTCGCCAGTGGGCCGTCTACCCGGGAGAGAGTCCCGTTGCAGCGTCCGGGAAACACTTCCGTCTCGGGTCTACGCCGTGTTGCCGGGCAGGTGACAGACGGAGAGGATGCGGTGGGCCCGGACGTACCGACGGTAGCAGGGAGCAGCGCCTTCTCCTCCTCTCCCGGGGACGAGGGACATATTCGACTAGCGATAGCTGGCTCCAAGCTGTGCCCAACACCCCCAAAAAAGAAATCTCATTACTTGACAGGGCTCAATCCTCTCCCCCCACCCCAAATAAAAACCCAACCCGGCTTCTTCTTTCAATTCCCTGAACAAGCACAAAAAGAGAATCCTGCAAATAATTAAAATTGAAAATTGATTGTTTGGGCAACATCAGATTTATTCAAAAGGGCCCCTGCTCCTTGGGGACTGAAAGGAGCAGGTTTGGAGCCTTATTTTGAACAAGCTAAGCATTTTTTCAGATTATTCCCAGCATAATATGCCAAGGGGAATATGCTCCATTTGTTATTTCCTTAAAAAAAAATCAATGGACTGAAACATTCCCTCTAGACCTATAATATTTATTTCAATGTTCTGTCAATAAATATAACAAGGTTAGCTTTCTATCAGGTTAGTTGGAAGAATCATTTGAGGGAAGTTCTATTTGTTAAGCTCGATTACAAAAAGCAATCAATAAGAAAAAATTCCCTTGTTGCTATCGAAAAGAAATATGGAGCTCCGAGGAGTCGTCCCGTGATAAGTATTTATGCCTCTTCCCCAGAAGTCTCTCGCCGGCTCCTGAAGGCCAGTTTGCCGGGCTCTCCCCTCTCTTTGCTCCCCCTTGCACACCGGGGAGGGAAAGGCCACGTGAAACGGTGCCGGCCTGGGGCTTGGGAGACCTGGGGTCATCGCTCTGCCCTGCGACGCGCTCTCTGCGTCTCTGTGACGCTTCCTCGGCCTGAAGAAGGGTGTTTGTACCCAAACGCTTGCAAAGAAGAATTTTTCCAACTGTTCGAGTCGGTCTAGTAAAAGAGATCGGATTTACCCAACGAGCCGTGTCTGCCCGTGTCCTTAGACCAGTGGTTACAACCAATACTCCTGTGTCTCACTTTGCCTCTCAATGCTGCCTTTTCTCATCTGTAAAATGGGAAAAAATAGCATGTCCCTCTGCCTTAGAGGGCACATCTCCTGCGAGCTTCCCGTGCTTTCGGGGATAGGAGTGCCTGACCTCTGTCCCGTGGTGCAGAGGAGAGGGAGGTGAGCGGTGGAGGGATGGCGCGGTGGAGATTTCAGTGCATTTAACTTCACCTTCCAAATGCCTCTAATAATCGGGGGACCTTCAGCTTCCTGGTCCGTTGGCTGCTCCGTGATATCCCTTTCTCCGCCGTCATTTTAGTGCCTGCAGGCTCACCGGGGCAAGGACTGCATCGTGTCTGCATTTGGGGGACAGTGGTTACCAAGGTCGACCCCACAAAAGAAATCTGGCACCTCTACTTACCTGAAGCGGTGGAGCCGGTTCAGGTCCCGGGGCACTCAAGAGCTCCACATTCAAGCTGCGGGCAATGCATTTTAGAGCAGGCACAAAGCAGGTTTTGATTTTTAATTTAATTCAATCCATACCGAGTTAAAATTTGCTGAAGGAGTGCATTTGTAACGCCCCTGGTTTCCTCTAGCAGGCTGCACAGGTGTGGCTGGATGCGCGGTGCACACGGAGAGAGCAGCAGCGCATGACCCTGATGCTCCGCTCTGTTCTTCTCCTTCCTCGTCACGGTTTATTTTTGGTACTTGCCATTTCCGTAAGTCTAATCAGCCTCAGATCCTCTCCATGGGAGGGTGGCAGCGAGTGGGAGCGTATGAAGAAAGCACCAAAGGAGGCTGTCTAGGCGCTGCAATCTAGTGATGAAGCAGAAGTCGCCTGTAAAAAAGGCACAGAGGGAGGGGAATCAAACCCAGCTTCCCAGGTCTGGTGGTTTGGCTGAGCACGCACACCCAAATGGACAAGCACAGAAAGGAGAGGGTTTAATTTGTGCGAGCACTTCACCAGGCTCCCAGATCTAGGAAACCTGATACTAGTCTAGAAAAAGTTTATCGTGTCCGCCCGGGTACCAAGGTCAGGAACGATACAACAGACGAGGATTTTAGTGGGTGATCTCTTTTATGGGACCGACTGTACAGCTAGGAGGGACAGACAAGCTTTCGGGTTCAGGTGTAGACCAGCTCTTCCTTACCACGGCCAAACACACGCACCTGTCTCGCTCTCTCTCGCTCTCGCTCTCGCTCTCTATCCACCTGCATTTCCATATAGAGAGAGAACTATTGCACATTGTTTTACACTAACCTGAAATAACCTGATCAGGGAGTCAAGCTGCAGGTTGCATGAAAGATAACATTACATTCAGCCCAAGCATTTTCTAAAATATTTGGTGCCTTTATATGTTATGCCTCCAAATAATAGCACTGTGTGGAGTTAGTTACTTAAATCAGTCCTAATTCGCCACCTGGAAGAAGGGACTTTGTCTTTTGTGAGAAGCAGCAGAAAGTCCAAGCCAAGCCCAGCAACAGACTTGTTCTGTACGGCCCTAAAAACGAATGGCACCAGAAACGGCGAGTCTCCGCAGTTCTTCGGGAGAACAAAGCCATCGGGAAAACAAACACACAGAGTGAAAATAAGGGAAAAAGCAAAATACTGATGGTTTCACACCCACCTCTTCTGTTGTGAAAAGTAATAGAAACGTGGCTCCCAGTTTTTTCATTAAAAGCATCTGGGGGAAGAAGGTACTTTGCAAAGCTAAGGAAGAGCCACATATTATCAACCAGAGCTCGGTATAAAGGCAGTCTCTTAACTATTAGTGGATTCAGTATATTTCTGCAATGCCTATTGTATGTTATTGTTATGGGGTATGACAGCAAATTGCCCATTTCCAGCCCTTCAGTACTCTGTTTTACAATCCAGCTCTGGGTATACCTGCCTTCCCTGTCGTTTGGGATTGCAACACCCTTGGGAAAGTGAGCAAGGCATCTGATTTCTTGCAGGTGGAAGGAAGAGGATTAAGGCCTCATAAAAGTGTGCATAAATCCCACATAAATTGTCAAATATTTTATGAACAAGGTCGGCCATATCCAGCTCAACGTAACAGTTGTGCTGAAAAGCAGCAGTGTCTGGAACTTGATAGTAAAAATCGCAAGGAAGAAGCTGGGATGCAACATTTTCCAGTTCTGGTATAGCCGTGTAGGACGCTCACGTTTAATGTTTAATTAAGAAATGTCCGAGCTTGCCGGGTTGCTGACCAGACAACAGCGCGAGCCCTCTAAGCTTTCCAGGTTTGTTCCTAGACAAGCTCGCCCTTACCTGCGAATGCTGAATTGCTGGAATTCGCACGGTTACTTCTGCAAAGTCGAAAGCAAAGCGCCTGCCCTGAGAGCTGGGCTGCCAGAGCATTACAGTACTTTCCAAGCTGGGCTTGCTAACGCTGCAGGAAAGCCACCCTCCCTTCAGTCCGGGCTGAGCTCTAACGAGTCGTGCCGTTAGCAGGAAGGAAGTAAACCAGCCTCAGAGACGTGCACGTGGAAGGAAAGGGGCTGAAGCGCGCTGTTCGCTGTTGCCACCGTTCGTAGAGAATATTCTGGGCAGCCATTGCCAGATGATTTCAAGGGAAAGGCCTCATCAACTGAGCTCAATGCTTCTGGCATCGTCCAAAAGAGACGCTTCTAATTCTGGTTTTTAATCAAACAAAAAGGGAAAGGGAAATAGCGGCTGGCGCCAGGTCCAGGTGAGCGTGCAATATTCCCGCGACTGAACGCGGTGTCCCAGCGGTGGGGCAGTCAGGACATCACCGTGATAACGAGGAGAGCTAACAAATGCCACCGCGGCACGGAGAGCCCAACTTCGGCAGTAACCGGATGTGGGCATTTTGCCGTATAATTAAAGCGTGCAAATTCTTTGGGGTGGATCCTGTCAGTGCGACTGCATTAATACCAGTGTGGGATCTCAGCTTCCTGCCAACGAGCAGTTTGGTGTCATGCAGTGATTTTCTTGCTCGTAATGACACCAGAAGAGTCGGGAACTGCACGAATTATGCACGGCCTTTGCGGCCGGGCATTTTCGGATTGAAAGGCGCACGTGCACGTGGAGACGGGGGATAAGGGCGAGGGGAGGCATTTGAGGAAACCAGGATGATGCATCTGAAAATGGATATGTGCTTAGTTACTTCAGGGTGCCTCTCTGGGCAACCCCATCCAGGTCCGTGAGACATCAAGGTTTTGCACCAGGAGAATTTCAGCCTTTGCTTGCTCTGCCTGTTCAGAGGACAAGGAAGGAGTGCTTTGTTCACCAATCTGCTGGTGTCCTTTCCTTTCAGTAAGTCCATGGTAGCCCTTTCTCCATTGCATTTGGGAGTCTGGTAGCTTGGTACAAGGCACTGGACGGTGAGGATCTTCCACTGTCACCCAGGGACAGTCCCTGATGTACCCTCCAAGTGAGGGCAACCAGTGCCCTTGCAGATTAAGAGGAGAACCTGGTCCCTAACAAACGAAACCCTCTGGGCTCGGCACGGTGCCAGGAGCCCCGCGAGGAAATGTGATGACAGTATGCAGCTCAGAGTCGCTTCGAATCGTCACCTTTACGGATTTCAGCAAAGGTGGGGAGCCATCAGGGCCACGGAGAGTTGATGCCGTGGGGAGCCGGTGTCCAGGCATGGCCCTTGCACCTTGCTCTCCACCTCTCCTCGTGCACTTGGTCTGGCAGAGCGTCGGGACCGGGAGAAGGCTGCAGACCTGGTTGTTTTGTGGTCACCCAGGTAAGCTAGCAGCTGTGCAAACATGTCCTGCCCTCAAAACCCCCCAAAACCTCGCCCAGAACGGGTCCTGGGGCAGCAGCACGAAGTACACGCGTGTGATCCCTGCAAGGCAGCTGTCTGACGGCAGGGCAATATTCCCAGACACACTGAGGTCTCTGGGAATATTGCCGTTGACTTCAGCGGAGCCAAGAGTTCAACCCGGCGGTTTTGTCACCAGGATGCTCTTGTGCGACCCTTTGGCGAGCAGGTCTCCTCCGCCCCGGTCACCCTTTCCCCCGAGGCTACCCAGGTCTGTGCCCACGTGCACATTTGCTGGACAAGGTAGGGTTCAGCATCATCTGAGCAGCGTGGGCCAGTATCTGACTATTATTTTTAGTTTGCCGGTGAAAGCAGGAAAAAGATCTTTGCCCATGTATATACTCAAGTTAATTCCCAGACAAATGACCTTTTCTGTTATGATCTGATGGCTGAATTTTTCCTGAGCCGGCTTTTACAGCTGGCAAGTCTTTTCTTTAAAATTTCCCTCCCATTAGCCTAAGAACATGATTCACAGTGACAGAAAAAGGAGAAACAATTGTCAGAAGGTCGTGATCCAGTGACCTTCAGAGAGCCGAGGGGTCACAGCCCACACAAACTGACTCAACCAGACAATTCAGGGAGCCTGTTCAGAGAAAACACTGGGAAAATGGACCACTTAGCTCTCCATTTGAGTTGAGCCAGAGCGTTTGACAAAAGACCACAAAACGAGGTGGGCTGACGGGGAAGATTTTGCAGCGTCCTTCGTGGCGGCTGCATGGACAGTTAACATGCCGAGATGAAGTCATTAAGAAGCTTTTGTCTTGATGATCATGCCATACTCTGGGGGTGAAAGACCAGCGGCAAGTTTAGGAAGAAAGTGAACGTGGACCTTACAAACCAAAGGGGCATCGACTGGAGGGAGCGAGAGGCTTGGTGCTTTTCGGCAACTGGAGGTTGGCCCCGCGGGGTTTCTCGGTGGCGGACGAGTCCAGGCGGAGGAGCCTCCTTTATGCCTCCGAGCACAACGCGCACCGTGACACGACATCGGCGGTGAATACTCTGCTTGGCTGCTAATTAAACTATAACTTGGGATAACGGCATTCTTCAACTTGCAATTTTCTGAGGAGCAGGTATTTCAAGGATGGCAAACATATTTAGCAGAAATGTTTTAACTCCCTATTTGCCAATACCATTAAAGATAATAAGAAACAAATCTATTCAGATGCCCTGTGCTACAGTAGATAAGTGATTTTTCACTATAACAATAGATAAAAGCCTGTGCATTGAAGTGCAGCTAGAAATTATTTGTAATTGGTATGAAAGAATCCTTAAATCTGTATACTGCTTTTAACATTTTGGGCTTAAATTACAGTTAATAGTTCCCATAAAAGAGGTAATAGGGGAAATACTAAATTTCAGAATCCTTGAACGTTAAATGCTATCTAGATTTCCAGCCTTGGCATCATCTCTAATGGCTTTACTGTCAAAAAACAAAAGCAGAGAGTTGTTTACATGAACACACGAGAACAAACTTTGGGAACGGTCCCGGCACTGCTCGGCAGAGCACGTGGGCTCTCGGGGCGCCGGCGAGGGGCGATCCCAGCGGGCATCCGGCAGTTCGAGACCAGGTGTGGTGACTCCCAGCTCCCTCGCTGCCGGGCTCTGCCCGTGCTCTCTGCCTCGATTCACTAATACTGCACACAAGGGGCACGTCTACACGTGCATGGTCACTGCACAGTAACCTCAAACTACTGTGCAGTACAGGCACGCATCTACACGTGCACGCCTGTACTGCTCAGTAACTATGATGATTTACACCGACTTGTGCATACATTTGGTATCCGCATGATGCAGGTATCAAACATATGCCCAATTGGTTACTGTGCAGCAATGCACATGTAGATGCCTTACTGCGCAGTAACACTAACTTTAGTCCCAAGTCAGACCACACACAGTGTTAATGCGCTTTACCACCTGCACATGTAGACACTGGCTTATTTCCACTTACTGCGCAGTAAGTGTAATGCAACATAAGCGCACATGTAGACGCGCCCAAGGAAGTGGGAGCTACTAGGCATTCTGTGCTTTGGAGAATAAGGCTGTGCCAGGGTCTCGGAGACGATAGGCTCAGGACCCCCCACCACACACTTGCAGGACGGGTCTGCTCTCTTCGTAGCCGGGTTCCTTCCGTCTCGCAGAGCCACGCGGGTGAAACAGTGACGGGAGAGATCTGAGAGCAGCAAACCGGCACCTGCCGTGGGCAACAAACGGCGCTCGGATTTTTTTTGCATCATCCATCTCTGGACCGCGTGTCAGTGATGGATGAGCTGACAAAAGGTTCCGCATTACGTTCCAAATTCCCAACTCTAAATCAATTAGCAATAGTGCACATTTCCCCGGCTTCAAACTTCCACGGTGCGCTGCTGCCTTCGCCTGCCTCTGGACAGCCGCAGCCTTGCGACGGGGTTGTCCCGCGTCCGGGATGCCAGGGCCCGTGCAGAAGCCTGCGGCGGTGACATAGTCCATTATGTACGTCTCTGCTCAGCTCTTGATTCTCCCTGGGGACGGGTGAATGTTAACCCGTGGTGCTGAGCAAAACTTCCCTGAGTTTCTCCGAATCTATTCGAGGTTTCCCCGGGGGATACGCATTGCTCCCTGCTGTGACTCCCTGGTGTCGTGTTGTAGTAACGCTTTCCTTTCTACCACCCTGTTCTACTTTCTGATGTATTTATAGCCTTTGGTCCATCCATCCTTTAACTCTGAGCCCTGGCTGCCTACCCCAGTACAAAGAGCGTAGGGGCAAGTACAGCATAAGATCGTTTAATTAGCAAATCCCAAAGACTCCAGTGCAATCAGCTCCACGTCAAGTCTTTGCAAGTGTGAATAAGCGTGTCCAAAATGTGCACTTCTCTCCAGGGCTCTTTACACATACTGGATCTTTGTCCATTTTTACAGTACAGGCAGCAGAGTTGTCTACCCTGGGTGGTGGTTGCAGCAGGCATCCACTGAAACTGGGAATTTAGGAAATGATATATAGCAAAAAAACGCCCCCCCACCTTCCAGACCACCCCAGGTGAAGCACAATAAGACTTGGCAGCTCCCACGGGAATATCCACTTGCCATCGACACAAAAAGATCCATGTTTTAAAAATGCTCAGGCCTGCAGCAAACACAGTGCGTGTTTCTAGAGCACTCGCTGAATATATTTATAGCTGTTTTAAATAATATGCCCTGGCTCTAGTTTCCTGAAGTTTCTTTTGCTCCCAGTTCCTAACAACCCAGTCCACGTGAAACTCAAGCAAGGGGGACTAACCATTTGATGGACCGTTTCAAGCTCAAGTTTGGATTTTCCCCTCATCCCCTGCAGGTGCGAGTGTCCAGGACTTGGCTAGCTCGTTCTTTCTCTGCTGTTATTAAATATCTGTTTTGCTTTCGTACCAGACACTCTCTAGTGACACTCTCTGGCATCAACGGTTTCTGCAAAAAAACCCAAATCTGCTTGTGAAAATGGTTTCCCGCACGAAACGGCCAAGCGGCAACGAAGGTGCAAACGGGAGCGACTGGTTGCAGAGGGCACCAGGAAGGGCCACCCTGTTGTTCCCATACGGGCTTTTCTAACGTCGGTGCTCCCCGTGGTTTGAATCCAAGCTGTTCTCATCTCGGGGCGCTCACAGCAGCAGGGCACGTCCCCGGGGTCTGGTCTTGCACCCCTCTCTTGCTGGCACGCGCATACGACATGAGCCTGCGCTCCTTCCCGTGGCTGCTTGCAAAGCTATGGATAGACTTTGCAGCTGGCCCTGCTGCTTTCCAAGGCTTTTAAGAGCCCCATCCCGGCTTACACGTAAGAGCCCTTCCTGAGTTTGTTCTGACACCTTTTATTTGCAGGCAGAAATGCCCAGAGCTTGGCACTCCCTTAGAAACGTCTCTGTTTCCAAGAGGACATTTTCCTGGCCTCTGTGCTACCCACGCTCTGTTATCCCCTGCCCCTTCCACCCTTGTACTGCGCCCTCTGTTTGTGGTTCACCGAAGGATTTGTGTTAATTGCTGTGTCGGTGTTTTGTAATGCTTTAATTACATGTAATTGCTGCACAACACCTTGGGCCAGGGGGCGGGGTAGCATGACACAAGTTGGCGTCCATAATAATTAGAAAAATGTGGCCATGAGCCCGGTATGGAAAGCTGACTCCATCCAAAGCATCTCTGCTCCCAAATCCTTGCGTGGCCAAGCGCAGGGCACCAAGTGTGCCAGCACCGGAGGGGACTGGGAACGCTGCTTTCCGGCCAGAGATCCCCCCCACTTTTCTCGGCCTGGGTAAGCGGCCAGGGGAGGACAGAGACGTGGCGGAGCACCGTTAGTCCTATTTAGTGCCGTAGCATTTACATAAAGCTGGTACTTGCTATTTCTTGACAGCACACCAAGGCTGCCTGTGGATTCTTGTACATTTTTTCAGATATCCACAAGGAAAGGTAACCGTTATTATACATCATTATCTTGCTGTGAAGCAAACAATCCATCATATTGCACAGCAAGCCCTTAAGAAAACCAATGTTAATCCATTTGCCTTGAGATTTTTCCCCCCCCCCCTTTAGCCCAGCGATTCTTTTCATTAAGAATTCACTCCGAGTCGAATCCTTTGTATGGAAGAATTCCAAAATTCTCGCGCTCCCTTTCCCCGGCGCATGAGCTAATGTACGGGCAATGCCGCTGCTCGGAGGTTTGTAGGCATAGAGCTAGTTTTAAGCAAATGCATCTTTTATCCGCGTAAGTCAACAATGAATACTGGCCAGTGCATGAAAGATAATCTCTGAACTGAGGCAAATAGAAGACTTCCCATCATGCCAAAGTTATATTTTTTGTGGTTTTAAAAGAATGTTGTTGAATCTACACTGGGAACTGTGGAGCTGGATCTTATTTATAGCTCTGTTCTGTCTGGTTCATTTCCTCTAACTTCCCTGCAGAATGATATGAATGAAAATGACACTATTGACTATCTGGGTAACAATAAAAGACCTTATAGAAATAAGATTTTTATAGTTTCAGGACTGAGGGAATCAAAAGCCTAAGAGTTATGGGCCCGAGAAGAGGAAAGGAGTCGGGCTGTGCCAGCTGAAGAGGTCCCAGTGGTGGGTCTTCGGTTTTTTTAACAAAAAACACAAACTACAAGCTCATATAAATAAAGTGATTGCCTGGGAAGACTTATGCGGGCAGAGAAACTTCAGGTCGGATGGCTATAATTCTTGGCTTCGTCTGCAGCTGAGCTGCCGAGCAAAGCGAAATGCAGCGGCTTCCTCTCGTACACGGTGAAATACCATCCTCGAAAATATCTTTTTTGTTTCTGCGAGTTAATTGTCCACGGTTTTTGGGTGATTTATTTATTTAGGTATTTCTTTTTACATATCTGGGACTCCATCGCAGAAGCGTTCGACATCCGTCCCCATGCAGGCAGCAAGCGTTAGTTGCCTAAATACACCCAAAGAGATAGTGTCTCGCTGGTGCCGAGAGTCTGAAATAAAAAAGGAGAAATATGAAAACCTACAGTATTTCCCGAAAGCAGCGCTCTGGGGTATAGCATTGGGGAAAGGGCCACGATCCAGCCAGTTCAGCGAGGCGAGCGGCTATTTTTATTCTAGTAACAGCCCTTGTGTGCGGGTCGCTGTCCGTAAGACACGACGCCTGCCCCAGAGTTTGCTGTTACGGCTCGGGGTGAAAACTGGGAGTTTGACCTTGGCCGTGACGAGTTTAAGGGGACAGCGAGACATGCCGGAGCGGTGGAGGCAGGCCCGGGGATTCGGCCCGCTGGGATTCCCCGCAAAGGGAGCTGCTTGGGCAGACGGAGCCCAGGGGGACGTTTGCTCGGAGGGACAGTTCACAGCTCCGGTTGCTCCCGGTGGGACTCCTGTCACTGCCATTAGGACGTATTTTGCAGTTCTGCCCAAGGGCCGTGGCGTGCCGGATGCGCGGGCATGATCCGCTAGGACTGTCATGCCCAGGAGCCTGCGCGGTATGGCTCTACGTGCGCTTTTGCAACTCCGCAAGCATTTGGCGGAGGTTTGAAGGGTGTGAGCAAAGGCCTGGACACCACCAAAACACGCCGACAGGACAGAAGGGTGCTGTTCAGAAGAAATCTATGAGAGACTCTTTTAGATTAAATAAAAAGCATGAAGATAATTGACGGTATCTCCCGGGTAAAACTGTACGTACCAACACCTATTGTCCAAGCGTGCATTCAGCATTCATCACAAAGAGTAAGTAGGCACTGCTGCCCTGGCATTTAATACCAGCTCAGCCTACACATAATGAGTGCTTAGAAGAAAGTCATCAAAATGCGAACCCAAAAGGAGAGGAATTGCCACAGTAATAATGTGCAACTGCCAAGTAACAAAGGAAGAAATCCTGATTCTCCTGGAATGTAACAAGGGTCTGTCAATAGAAAATAATATGCATAAAATCAAAAATTCAGCCTGGTTGCTTATAACAAATAAATGTTTTACAGGTACAAGGGAATTCTCCCTGACAGGCTGCATTTCTGACAGTGTCTTTGAGAAGAAGATGAGGGGAGGCAAGTGGGGGGCGAGGGGGACTTGCTTTTTCTCTGTGCTTGCCTGTGCAGCACATACACTTTGCTGTTTTAATTCCTCCGCTTCCTCTGTGTTGAACCTGAATGTAAATGGTCTCAAGTGCTGTGTGTGAGCTGCTAGACGGTACTGACGGGAAATTTAACACGAGTAAAAAAAATATTTAGGGAAGTGGGATTCGGAGCCCAAAGTGCCCACAGAGCCTGGCTCTGCCGCGCCGGGGTCTGAATTTCGTATCACGGAGCAAGGCTGGGCTCTCCGTGCTTGCACTGACTGAAGCCGTGAGTTTATGGATCTTGATTACACCCAGCAGGGACTCCTTCTTAGTGATGAGAGAAAAAATATTCAGCAGCCTGTCTTTTCAATCTACTGTCAGTGCTGTAGAGGTAGAGAGAAAGACAGATAGGTTTCTACATATTTTTCTTTTTTCCTCCGTGCTTGAAAACTTTGGCTCCTAATTTTAAATCCTCCCTTCTCTCTGTAGTTTTGCATTGCTTTCCGTGGAAAGTCACGATAGTCCTGGCATAATTATGGCTGAATGGGCATGAAGAAACAGGCTGCATCTAAGACCCTGCTTTTAGACGTGCATTTTGGTGGGTGAATTGTGCCGTGCGTGTTCCCAGACCCAAGGTGATTTGGGTGCGTGTGCTGTGTTGTCTCTCTGGACGTTTTTTGAGAGGAGGTTTTCCTCCGTTAGTCCTTTCCCAGAATCATTCTCCAAACCGATAACTAATAATTGGTTTTGCTTTAAAATTCATAGCTGGCATGTACACCGTCCCCAGTGAGGAATAGCCACTTTTCTAAATGTGAACCAATTAATTGAGCGGTGAGTGGCAGCACAATAGCATACATTACGATCCTTATCAAAAGAGGTGCACAAAGTGTGGGATACAAATGATTTATTTTAGAGAGATGGTATTTTAGCATTTCAGGGACCGAGCAGTCAGATAAATTCGAGTGGTACATTTCTTTCACTTCTGAGCACACTTTTACCTCTCTTTGTAGTTTAACCAAGGAAATTAACTGCAAAAAATAACATATAATGTAAAATTATGGCCGACTTGTTTAAATTTGGGGCTGTATAGATTTTTGAGAGACGGCTGGCACAAGTGCCTCAGCTTTGCAAACGTTGCAAGAGAAATGTAATGTATAGCACAGAAGTCAGAGACGAAAAGGACGTTTTAAGTCATCCAGTTTGCTGTGCAAGGGCCGGGCCGCCATCATTTCTGACAGGCTGTTCAGCAGTGCTTTGTCCAGCCTAGTTTTAGATGTCTCCAGGGATGGAGCTCCTGCCCTGCATCACCATATACCATCACAGCAAACAGCAGACAGGAGCTCGGTGGCCGCATTACAGTTACTGTGGGAACCATAACTTCAAAGTTTGTGGCGTGGTGCATCTGTAGGTGTATAAAATCCCAACCAGGCGAAAGTTCCTGCATTTATTACAAATTGGTCAAACTATATCAGAGCATGACATTGAAAAATTAATCAAATGAACTTCATGCGATGCTTCCACATGCTCAGTAGATCAGGGTACCGGCGGATGTCTGCAGAGGGCTGAATTTAGCACTGCCAAACAAGGCAGTGCTAGGATCCCAGCATTCACACCGACTGAAGCTGCGAGTTTATGGATCTTGATTACACCCAGCAGGGAATCCTTCTTAGTGATGAGAGAAAAAATATTCAACAGCCTGTCTTTCCACTGTGTCTGTTGGACACACTTCCCTGATTTCGAATTAGACATATGCAAGTTGTGGGAGCAAGCCTCCTTGTCACGGGTCCAGAAATATTCCCCTTGACATTACCAAAGTCGAAATCTAATGAAGCCAAAGAATGGGGAGACGGGAAACATAGCCCTGGAGAAATTGCAACCCCCGTGCCCCCGTCTCTGAAGGCATTGCCTCCCTCTCCTTCCCTTGTCTGCGGGGTGGTTTATTATCGGCACCGCTCTGCTAATAAGGACTTGAGCATCATGCCAGGACTTGGCTATCGTCATGTTAACATTGTATTAGTTTCATCATTGCATTTCTCTCAGGGTACCGAAGTTTCACAGAACAGAAGGGTTGATATCTCCCGTGTTGTATCCAGAACGGCTTAAAATAATGTCATTTGTAGAGCATTAAACTACAGAAACTATGTCAAAGTCATGGTGAAGTCTGTGAGCTAAACCCACTAGAGACCGGGGGGGGGGGGTTGGAGAGGGAGCTGAACATGTGTAAGGAAGCCAGTTCATTGATATGAGGGATCACAACCCGGTCCGTCTGTGAACGTGATCTGTCTGAAGTGATCCGGCCCCGTCATACCCTCCCAGGCATCTTCCATCATGGCTTAGGGGAGTCAGAGGGGACATCCCTAGTTTTCTCCCCATCGGCGTCTCCTACGTGACTTTGTCGACCCCCGTCTGGAGCCTGGCTGGACTCTGCCTCTACAACCTCCTGTGGCAATGAGTGCCATGAGTTAATGGAGCCCAGTACCATGGCATGTCATGATTTCTAAGCAACCTAATCTTGAGAGCAGAGATATTTGAGATAATCTTAAGGAACAGCATTGGTCCACAAATCCGTGTTCCTGAGAAATTGGCTTGTATTCACGGAAAGCCTTGCCAAAATGAATAGCTGCTTCAAGCCAAATTGGGGCCCTTTCCCCATCAGATGGCTTTTTTTTATTTGTCAAAAACATACGATGCAAGAAATCGGGATTGTGTTTGGGAGCATTAAATGCAGCAATGCCTCAACGTCATGACAGGCGGGGAAGATCTGAGTGGGAAGCTCCCATGAGCGACCGTGGCAGGTTTCATGCTTCTCTGCCAGAAAGGGACTGGGCATCCCTGCTCTTGCGGGAGTCAGCGTGGCCGGGAGAGCCTCAGCCCCCGAGGGTCAGACCCATCGCTCTCACCCGCGCTGGCATCACCTGGGCAAAGCAATGGCATTCATTGCTCCTGCAGCTTTGTGATTGCTCCCTTTGTCCTCGGTATCCCATCCTGATCTCCCGCAGCCCAGCACGGGTCAAGGTCACGGTCCTTCTCCCTCCTGGGTCTGATACGGCATACCTCGCTGGGTGTCTGAGACTCTGGATCGCGTCCCAGGCTGGTAAAGCTGCTCTGTACGACGCTGAACGTGTCTTGTCAGGGTTGGTTTTGTGCTGCGCCCCTGTGCGGGTCTGCTCGCAGGCCGTGCGCACCTGCCGTAGAGCAGCGGTCCTCAGCCTTTTTTGTGCCAGGACCCGGTTGTAAGCATCGATAGCCAGTCCGCACCCAGTGCCCCCAGGGTCTGGAGCAGGCTCTGCCAGCCTGCAAGGGAAAAGCCACCGTTTCCCACATTTTCCTCCTTTAAAAGAGAACCCATTTTATTGATCCATTTTTAAAGTTTGTTCAGGACCCTGTTACATATTTTGGCGACTCATTTTTGGGTTGCGACGCACGGGTCGAGAAGCGCTGCTGTAGAGGGTATGTAGGGGATGCGTCTCACGAAGAGAGGATGGGACTGGCTGTCTCTAGGAGCGACGGTGTAAACGCCCTCCCTGGGTGTGCTTTCAGTGCTAAGTGGCCAAAACGATGGCTGCTCCAGGAGCAAGTGCCTCGCAGCCCCGTGAGCGGTGGGGAAGCCGTGGTGCCGCTCTCCTTGTTTTTTGCACGCTTTCCGCACTTCTGGAGACGCCTGACTCAGGGTAGGATTGGGCAGACACAGATTGGTATCGATGCCACCATTCCTCCACCGGTGACCAGCGCCTGCATAATGTGCATTTCCATAGGATTGTCTCCGTGTTAAAATAGCGGGCAACACGGCCATGACTTCTGTTGAGAGGGCACCGTGCTGGCATGAGCTACCCAGGAGAGCAGTGTCTGTTGTGGGTGAGGCGGAGGTTTGCTTTAAGCGACGATCAACTGATATTTTGAGATGGTTCAGCTGGAGGTTTTCAGGGATGCTGCTCTTTGAGCCATCGACGGCCAAACTCTCCCGGGAGCAGCGTGTGCCTTCTGCCCACCCGTGAGGATGCTCGACTCGGTAGGTGTCTCGCTGGCTGTGGGGTCGGGAGGCTCGCCTTGCGTGGTGCAACCCGTGTGCCACGTGTACGTGTGGCAGCTCCTGGCTGGGCACTATGATTCATTGTGCCGCGCAGTTCAAGAGAGCTCCTGCCACTCCCAAAAGCAGCATCTTGGGGAAATGAGCCAGTCCCACCCAGGAGAGGACACGCTTTCGAATGCAATGCAAACCTCCGTGCTCAGGGAAGGCGGCCGAGCATGCTTCCCAGCCAAACGTGCGTGCAAATGCGATCTCTCCATAGGAGCAAAGGTTTTCTGTGGACACGACTAGTACGGCCGACCAAATGCAGGGGGCATTTCACGGAGGTGCAACTTCAGCAAGAGCCTCGGCCGGAGGAGTGCCCGGAAAACCAGGGCTGGCTTTTGTGCTGCATGTCTGCTTGCATGCGTAGGGCCACTGTCGAAGGCTGACACGAGCTGCAGCATCGGGTGGGTGCCACGCTAGGCAAGGGGAGAGGGTGGGATGGACTGTGTGTCCGTCTGCCTGTTCTTGCTGAGACCCTCGTGCTAGCCGCCCCGCCGTGGCAGCGAACAGAGAGGAAAAGCTCCCCGGGTCCCTGCACTCCCCTTGGGTCTAGGGAAGGCTCTGCATCCCGCTCAGCTGTTCTTCACACTTCCCCGAGTGCTTCCCTGTTAAACACGGTGATAAGAACATGAGCTAACACTTTAAATGAAGTGTCTTGTGCGTGTATTTTAGTGCGAGCTAAAAAAAGGAGCCGGAGCCTGCTGTCTGATGCCGTTGCTTAATAAAACGCGTGGATGGAGGGTTGGGGCGACCTGCGGCGTGCCAGGACGGGCTGCCTCGGGCCTCTGTGTGCGCCCAGCGCCCGGCTGCAGCAAACGAGGGGCAGGTTTGATGCCCCAGCGGCTCCGGGGCAGGAGTGACACTGTCACCGACCCCCTCTCCCCACTGCCAGGAGCCTCTTCTGCTGCTCGCCTGTCTTGGCACACGGCTCCTGCCCGCCGCCCCTCCTCCAGGCAGCTGAGCCCACCGCACATGCGCTGCAATAAGTAGCTGGGGAGTGGGCACGGCAGGGGGGAGTCGCTTTTCCATCTCTGCTCGCACCAGGGAGGGACCCTGCCGGAGGGGCGAGCGGAGGGAAGGAGAGGCTGCGAGTCTCCTGGCTGCAGGGGACAGATGGCAGCCCCTAAGCTGAGCCCCCATCTTCACCTGCATCCTCCATGAGAAAATCCCCCCGCTCCCAGCTGCTGCGTGCGAGCCCAGGAATGCCGGGAGCGGGCCGGCATGGGGGGGCACGCGGCCCCCTCGCCCTCCTCCGTGCACCTGCGTCGAGCTGTGCCCCAAGTCAGCATCTCTGCCCTAGCAGGGCAGGCCGGGTGGAAATGCGGTGCTGAGGGTGATGGGCCCTTATTCTTGCAACCCCCTAGTTAACGTGGGAGTGGGTTTCTGTCCCCGGCCCTTGGCATCCCTGAGCCGGATGCCCGGTGCCCGCCTCGCCGAGGCAGCGTTCAGCATCCCGCGTGCATTTTCACCCGCATCCCAGATGCCTGCCCTCCTCGCTTGGGGAGGGTCCTGGAGCGCGGGGAGGTGATGGAGCAGCTGCCATTTCCCATCCGCTCCCCGTGTGACACTGGACACGCAGAATCGGCGTTGCTGCGACGCTTCCCTCCCGTTCCCCGGAGGCCTTCTCTCTTTGCTGGCCCAGTTTCTCTCGCCCCAGTGAAGTCTAGTTGCAGCCCAGGTCCCTTTTCTCTACCCAAGGGAAACTCTTTGTATTCACCGCTGGAATCTCGCCCCCCGAGCGCCGGAAAGGCAAACAGCTCAGCGCGTGCTTTTGTTCTCCCGTCTTGCTCAGCCAGGCCCCGTGACAGGCCGGCTCCTTTCTCGGAGACCTTCCAAACCAGGCTGGAGTTTCGGGAGCGAATGTATATCTGACACGGAGAAAACCAGAGTGTAAAAGATGCTAATCAGCCTTTGTTCTTGGCAGGCACCACAAATATACAGGACCTGAAGTATAGATTTTGTATGGAGAAAGATAGATTTTAATTAAGCATCTTAATAGAGAATTCCTTCTTGTTTTTTACGGAATAAATTAAGGGAGTAACTTTGATGCAATATCATTTTCATCTAATCAGTACCATTCTGAAATTACCATGTTGTTTTCCCGTAGAAATACCATCATCCAACAAATCAGATAACATTATTTAACAAAGCTACAGTGCCGGCTCAGCTAACATGCGGCTGGGTGTGTGTACACACAGAATAGCAGATGGAGACTAAATTGACAAATGTTTATAGGGGGAAAAGGGCAGACAGTATCAACAATTTTATATACTCCTTTGAATCAGATGCCCAGATCTGATCGAGATTTACTAATACTCAAATAAAGGGCTAATCAGGTCCTTGCCGTCTGCAGACAGAAAAGTCTGATTAGTGGCACCAATAAAAGACAAAGTGGTGTTAGCCTCAAAACTCAGACAATACACGCATCACCGTAAAGACACTTGGCAACCTCCTAGCTGGGATGAATCCTGAGCTTCCTGCTGTAAGGATGCTCTGTTAACTCGGCAGCACTTCCAGTAGCTTTTGCATTACAACGTCAGACATTTTTAACATGCAAAGTGAGCCGTACGGGAAGGGTTTGTACTCACTGACCTGGGCAGTGCCATTCTGGAGCGGGACGATGGTGTTGGCTTTTGGCTGTGCTGATTTCACGTGCGTGTGCACACGAAGCGGGGGCTTTGGGCACAGATCTGCCAGGCCCCTTGTGTTGGTGGGAGGATGGAGCTGGGCAGGGTTAGACTCCAGCTCCCAAGCACTCAGGTTTTCCTCTGATTTTGCATTGCAGCAGTGCATGGAGAGAGGTCCAAGTGCTGGCTGCGCTGCCTCCGAGCAAGGGGCTGGCAAGATGGACAAAGGATGGAGGAAACTGAGGCACAAAGAAATCACCTACGATTGCAGCGGGAGTCTGTGGCTCAGCCAGGAAGGAAACGGGGTCTCCTAAATCCCAGGACAGCTCTTCGGCGAGACCAGCCCAGCGTGATGATCCTTCGTGCCCCAGCCACGTGGTAAGTCCGCAGGTGCCTGCTCTTTGAATGGGTTCCTTGAATTTTGCCGACAAATCCAAGAGAAAATAAGGAGATGTGCAGTGGGAAGCATTGGGAACCAAAGCGAGCTTTCTCCACTTGGCCTTGCAGCCTCCGCACGTGAGCTTCAACCCAGGTCATCGGGGCGGGGTCTGAGGGCCCCGCAGTCCCTGGCTAGAGGGGTCTGAGGTGCAGATGGAGTAGGCGCCCGTCTCTCCCAAGGCAGGCCCTGAACACAAGTGTACTTGTGCCATCGTATCAGTTCTTTGGTGCTGGCCAGCTTTGCCATCAGTGGGTGCAGCAGGACATTTTAAGCATGGTTGAAATGCTTTAGCAGCAGAGGGGAAATGAGCCCCAGGCCTGTCCGGCAGCCTCCTTGCGTGCACAGAGAAGGCCGCCCTGCTCCCCTCGCACGGCGGTTGCATCCCCTTGGCTTGCACGATGGCATCGGCGGGCGGCAGGACCGCGGCGTGTGCTTGGGCTCCGGTGGCTCCCGGGGCGAACAGCTTGCATTTGGCAGTGCGCAGGGAGAACCACGACGTGCATATTTGCCCAACAGCGGTTCGTAACTAAAGGCACCTCCTAGTTAGCAAGTGTAACCTGTCGAGCTGGGTTTCTCCATCCTCAACTCCTCCATTTCCAGCTTGCCATGGTAGTGAAATGCTTTCTCCCCCCATCTCACCTGGCCACACCGAGTATGTGCTAGGTCAGCTTCAGGGCACCACGCGGTAGTGCCCTGTAGTCTGCATGGGGCAACATAGGGTAGCACGGGGATGCAGTTTGCTATGTTGAGAGCACAGACACCGCTGTGACCGGTGCAGTCCCATCCGCAAGGACACGACACCGTATCATTTCCAGTACACTCGGTCGCAGAATAGCCCTTGCGTTCGCACTCTTCAGTTCACCTGCTTTGCTTTGAAACACGGGTAGCAGCTTAACCTACTGAGAAGTCGGAGGAAAAACCCTAAGAAGATGGTAGGAGTCAAGGACAGATGGGGAAGGCGAGACTGGAGCGTGAATTTCCAACACCCAGCAGCGTGTGTTTCAATTCCTGCTGCCTCTCCTACTGTCAAGGACTGAATTATGTTTTGCACCTCAACAGGGGACACCCCATCGCAGGCAGGAGCTTTTAATGAATCCTAGCCTCACGCGTGCTGCTCTGGAAACCTGCTCTCAAGAAAAAGGGATGTTTTGCAACATATTACCCCTGTAAATAAGAACATAATTCTCCCTAGGAATTCGTATTCAAATACCCTTCCATATTTTAACATGGTTCTCTCTTCTGGATATGTATTACCCCCCGTGCATGTGCTTTTAGCTTTCTCTGGCATCCTTTCGCCTTACAGATGCTGATAAGCCGTAAGTAGTGACAGCGGGGTTTTAGTGCCGCGCATTGTCTGTCGGCGGTTTCTTCTACTGATGGAGGGAGTCGCGGTGAGAAGATCCCAACCCGCAAATGATTTTGTACCTGAGCGGGCGGGCGGAGAGGCTGGGGTGAGAGGGATCCATCGAGCGAGCAAGATACTGGTTTGAATGTCCCACGGGACCCTCTGCCTTGCAGCAGTTTGTAGCCACGAGAACATTTGGAGATGGCCCGGATTCGAATGCGCTGTTGGAGGACGGACCCCAGGGCATGCAAATGCTCCTGGAGCGTTGTCCGCTCCCTCCGCTGCTCGGGCGGGCGCTCTCTGAGACGCGACCTCAGCCCAGCCGCTTTGTGCAGCCCACTGCCTATTGCGGAGGGTGCTTTCCCGGGCTGTGAAGCACGTACAGAAATCCAGGCCATGCCAAGATGAGCTGAGAGATCCTGTGGTGGTCAGGAAGGAAAAAAGCCCTTTCACAGAGGAGCTGAGCAGGGGTGGTGAGGAGTGCCTGAGGGACGTGTGTGCAGTTGGACACCTGCGTGCACTGCGTTTGCACAGTTGCACGTCGGAGGCCAGCTGTGCGTGTGTTTGTGCTCACGTAGGTTGATCACACTTCGACATTTCTATTGTCCCGACTTCGATCTACATGTAGAAGTCCCAGGTGCTGTTTTTTCAGGAGTCCCTGTCCAGATAAAAACCACCCTTTCCAAAAACCCAGGAAACCCACTTCTTTTTTCCCTTAGAAAACTTTTCCCCTCCCTGAGCTGCCTCCAAAAGCATCCTGGGCTGGACACATGTGACTGGAATCATTAACCAGCATCTAGATTTGCCCATGAAAAGCTGATACCCTCCACCTCCCCGGAGGAGGAAAGGCCAGCAACCATTTCAAAACCAGTCCATCTCCAATCTGTTCTCCAATTCCACCAGTGACGCCCCTGCCTTGCATGTGAAATGAGCCAGCTGTTGCACGGTTTCACAAAGGGGAGAGGCCGCCTCAATGGCTGCGTGTCAGAAGATCAGACGTATTCAGAGCGGCTCGCGCTCCTTCTGCACCGCGGCTCCCTGCCCCTTGCCGGAGGAGCCTGCGAGACGTGTTACACGGGGGCGAGCGCTGCAGCCGTGCAGCGGGGGCCGAAAGCTGTTTGTGGCCGGCTTTATCCAGCCAGCGTGCAATGTGGCCGGTTCTCAGGCATCAAAGGAGCCATCTGAGCATCCTCTCATGCTGCAAGGGCGTCTTTCCCCCTGCTGCCTTCACATGCACACAGCTCTGAGTGGGATTTACGGTCTCTGTAATGGTGAGCTTTATGCACACCCACACTCGTGCTACTCTGAGACGACTCCATGAGTGTAAGCAGAAGTCACGCACACACACATACACAGACTGTCCCTGTGCACACACACACATGCACACAAGCAAGCACAGGCACAATAGGCACGTGGAATACCAGGAGCAACGCCATACCCTGATTCCCAATCCATAAAATAACCTCCTCTTTTTTTACTAGTTCAAAAATACAAAATCAAAAAATCCATTTTCAAAGTTTCTATAAGTGATATGCGCTACAACGGGATTTGTACATTTTTACTTTAAGTATAAAGAGAATACCGTACAATTAAGGGGATATTAGGGTGTAGTAAATAGTAGCAATAAATATTATCAATGTTTAGGTTACAGATGTTATAACACAGGTATTTATCCACAGAACATAAAACGCGAAGGAAGCTATAAAAAGAACATAAAAACCGGGATGCATTTAGATAGGGTGTGCTAATCATTTCGCTGTAGGGTCTATTAAAACTACTATCTGTTAAGAGAATGCATGTTTTGTTCACCAAAGCAGCCGTTCTGCAGAGGCAGCGTGAGGTGTGTGTGGCCAGATCCTTGCTCCGGGAAGGATGGGCTCGGAGGGCTCTCCATGCCACAAAACTCAGCCAGCAGTGTGCTGGGCCGGTGAAAGGATTGATCAGTTCAGTGAACACGTTTTCCACGCACCAATCTGAAATGCGTGTTGGGAAAGAGCACGGCCTCTGCATTGGAGAGCCACGGAAGGAACAGAGCTGCTAAAAGAATAACATTTTGGTGCAACAAGCCGATCTGTTTAACAGCTTTCGAATGCTGTTAACGTATGCGGCGAATGTACTCGCTGAACATGACATCCTACTCGAATCGCCCCCTTTTAGAGCTGAGATTATATAATCTGGAAATGCCAGAGTTGTTGCGGGATTAAAATAGCGCTTTGCCCCATTGATTCGAGATGCCAGTTGCAACCCCTGTTCCTCTCCGCTCTGGTTGCTGGCTTGGAAATGGTCTTCCTCGAGCGTAGTCTGGCACTGCTGAAATGAATGCTGTGCCTGAGAACGCCGCTCGCGCGAGGACTGTCAGCCGGGGCATGGGAAAGAAGAGAGGAAGGAAACCCTAAGAGAGAGAGTTCATCCAGCACCGGCTCCTCGAGTGTTTGACCTTGTCAAGCTCGGTGCACGGGCAGTCACAGCCGCCCAGCAAAGCTGATGTTAAAAGAACAGCAAAAGTCTGGCAGAAAAGAAAAATAACACAAGGAAATTCACAGCCAAGGAGCAACTGTTCCCTGGGGCAGGTGGATCTGCCTGCAAAGCTGGCACGGGGAAAGTTTAGCAGAGCTGGCTCCAGAGGAAAAGCTTCACCGGGTCGCATGGGGAGCTGCCCCCACACCTCATCTGGGCTGGGGTTCAGTGACCTCGGCTCTGGGCGGAGGTGTTTTCTGCTGCATGAACGACAGGTGAGGGATGCCTGGGGTTTTAGGCTGTCACTGTCCCACCCCAATCTGCTCAGCAGCGTCTGTGCCCCTCCTGCCTCCTGCCGAGCAGTTTTAAAATGAGGACGTAATTCGTGACTAATCTCACAGACATAAATTGCAAAAGCAGAGGACCGGGAGCTTGGCCCTTGGCTTGGCCCTTGGGTGTGAATGGAAATGGCCAGCCCAGAGGGCACAGCCGCGGGGGCTCAGCAGGGAAAGGAGGTCGTCAGCCGGGAACTGCAAAAAAGTGCCGAAAGGGGCTGCAGGTTGGGGAGCTGCTGGCCCCTCTCTCCACACCGAAGCTGAGTCTGAGACCTCGAAGCAACCTGGAAATAAAACCTTCCTCGCAGAAGCCATCTCTGGAAAGGCAATGCTCCCTGCAGCTGCTCAGTGGAGCAAGTGGAGCACAAAGCAGATTATGGCTCTACCCTGAGTGCCCTCGGAGATGATTCAGAGTCACAGTCACAGCCGCGGCGCTAACTCCAGAGCTCTCACACCACTGATCTGAGAGACAAGCTCCAGCGCTGGTTAAAATTAGAGCTGCAATAAATACATTTCCTCCTCCGATGCCCTCAAATGGAGCAGGTTCTGCTGGGATGCATGAAGGAGGAAATTAGGATGTGCCCGGTGCTCTCTCTTGCCGGGGAAACCACCGTGGCCTTTAACTTCTACTGATATCTGTTTTTTCTCCACACAGTCGATCTTGGCTTTCCATCCCGAGCCATTATGCGTCTCGGCTTTTGAATACAAACGTGTCTATTAGGGGAGGACATACCAACCCCTAGACTCAACGCCAGCAGCTGCTGCAAATGAGAGGGCAGCCCAAGCAAAGCAGAGGCACCCCAGGCTCCAGAAAGGAGCTGGTTTGCACTAGCCCCTGCCCCAAATTACCAAGGGCCAGTGCTGCTGCGGCTACACCCGGCCTGGCACAGCACCAGACTCCTCGGTACACGGGGCAAACGTTATCTTGGCACGCACACGTGCATCCTGAGCATCCTCCTGGCCACGGGCTTGGGGGCGAGCTGCAGGACGTCCTTACAACAGCTGCAGATTAACCTGGACCCGCTCTGCGCCGAGCAGCACCTCCCTGCTAGGCCATAAGACTCGGGCTGGATTTGTCGGGCTGCGCCCACCGACTCCGAATGGCATAAACGGCATTTCGTACGGTCGCTAATGGCATTAAAGAGTAACTGGCACATCCACGCTGCGGGGAAGCCCTTTTCGGTATTCCCTGCTTTGCATTACAGCGCCGCTCAGTATTTACAAGCATCCTGGATGGAATTCAGCCAGAAGCCTTAGCAATGATCGCCGCGGCCAGGAGCCGTCGGCAAGCTCGGGAGCGTAAGGTTGCCCTAGCCTGGTGCCCGCGGGGCTGTCGCTGGCTCGCCTGGCGGCCGGCCGAATGGAGGATGTTTGACCACACTAATTGTTAATGCACTTGTGGGTTGTGATGCCTTGGCAGTGGCAGCACACCAGGAAGGAAAGCGAAGTCGCCCGTCTGCTGTCCTGGAGCAGGCTTTTATTCATCTCCGAGCCGATCGGGGGACAGGATCGCCGCCTGCGATCCTTTGCCGGCTGCGGTAACGGCCCGGGCTAATCCCTGCTAATATTCCTGGAAATCTCAAAGGGGAGCTGCTGCCTTTTCAGTGGATTATAAGCTCTTGGAGTGAGAGCGGCCCCACGGTCATTGATACGCAGCCAGCAAAGTAATGGAGCTGCGAGACCCCGGTGCATGCACCGCCGGGGCCCGTCTGCTTTGGGTGGGGTGTGAGGGGAGCAGAGCAAAACCTGCCAAGGCTGCAGGGAGCTCCCCTCTCCGGGGGGGCAAGAAGGGGAAGGCGTCCCGCGCGCTGCATGCTCGGAGCCGCCTGAGCTCCTAACCGGTGGCCCCGCTCCCAGGGGAGCCCCCGGCCACCGCTCACCGCGCCGTGCGGCTCCCTCTGCACACGCGGCTTCCAGATTGCTTGGGCTGAGGCCTCCGAATTTCCCTCAGGTGTGCTGAACATTTCAGGTGATGATTGACACATTCTCCCTGACATTTGTATGATGATTAGTCTCTTCTCTATGTGCTATTCAGCGGACAGCACTGCTCATAAAAAGCAGATAGGAGCCAGTTGGGCTGGTGCCCCTGGTGTATAGGGGAGAGGATGGGCTGATTGATGACCCTTGGCTGTTTTCTGATGCTGCAGTTGTTTTTTATGATGTCATTAGGAGGCTATAGTCACATTAAGGAATCCCTCATGACATCATAAAGGACTTGATATTTCGCTAATGTTATTTCAGCGGAGTGAAGCTCTGGCATTTTATAGTCCTTGCTGTCCCCAAAGAATTAAGAGTTGTCTAACTACAACCTGGAAGAAATGCAAAAATAGTCAAATGCCGGCTCCAGAAGTTATGGCTGGGGAATGCTAATATATTTGGCTCTTCCTGAGCCCACGGCACCTTTAGGTGGAAAACATGACGTGCTTGTAAAAGACGCCATCGCCGAGTGCAAATCTTCACACAAGAAGCCCAGGCCTTTTGCTTTTATTTTGGGGTAGAGCCAAGAAACGCGCTGTGCTGGGCCCTTTCCGCAGAGCGGAGAGGCGAGGCGGTCTGTGCTCAGGTGGAAACGGCCGTGAGCTTTCTAGTTTGGCAGTGCCCTAGTCCCGGCGTGAGGATGCAGAGCTGTCCGAGGGATGGGGAGACAAATGCTCAGCTTTCTCGATGGGATGCTGAGAGGGAGATGCCAAATGCCGCATGCTGGACGTGTGCCGTGTATTGGTAGAATCAAGGGATGCTGCTCCGTGGTGGTGGCTTGCTCCGTGAAGAGCCGTGGCTGGTCTCACGGAGTTGAGAGGCACCGATCCTGGCCATGAGAGCTATTCCTAGGGGAGGAGCGTGGAGGGGTGGGAAGGTGCTGCGAGGGGAGGCTCCAGGTTGGCATGAGAGCCTGCAGTTGCTGCAATGCAGCCCATGGCACCACGAACCGGGAAGGCAGGATTGCAGCACCCAGGCTGCAGCTATGTGGGGCACGAGGCCAGGGAGCTTCATTTCTCCAGGGAGAAAAAATATTTTGCTATATAGGAGTTGGGAGGTCGAGGAAGGGAGAGACAATGCTATCACTTCTGAATGGATGGGCAGAATGGCAGTCCCCCGTTCCACCCTGACAGCCATCGGTGTATCGCACACCTTGCACTGACGGCTGGCACCGCCGAACCTGAGCGCCACGCACACGAGCCAAGTGCCCTGTCGCTATCGCCAGGCGTTTCCTCTATGGCTCCGAGCAACCTTGACGACACCCAAACTGGTTTTCTTAACCTGCATTTCTGTACGCTTTGCTCTTCTCGCCCTGGCAGCTCTTAATACTGCTGCGGCGACCAGTCCCAATAATAGTCGGTGCTAAACTTTCCCCTTGGAGATTTCTCTGCTCCTGAGTTCCTGTGGGTGACCCGTTACTTGGGGTGGGGATTTCAGCGTGGGCATCCAGGCTGGACGGCTGGTTTTGGAAATCCTGCTTGGAGGTTTCTAAGTCTCTTGTAGAAATGGGATGTAGGGTGTTTGGTCACCAGGGCTCTTGTGAACGTTTTCTGCCATGCCACAAAAGAAACAGATGCTAGTCTCGGAGCGAGTCTCTGTGCTGGGTGAGCATTACACGGGCTGTGAAAGGATGTAGCCCATATGCAGCACGCTCCACAGTGCGAAATACATGCTGGGGATCCAGCCAGGGATGCCTATAGATGTCCGCGTTGGAGGCAGTCTTCATATTAGAAATCTGCAGGGGAACGTAAGGAAATTAGAGCTGCTGCATACACAGGAAAAACCTGGCCTCTAACCGATCAAAACTATTTTCTTCTGAAAAAAAACACAAAAATAGCAACTCGCAGAGGGATCTGGCATCAGCCACAGGAACATTTTCTCAAATAAAGACAAAAAAAAAAAACCAACCCAACACCGAAAACCCAGGCCCCAGAATTAGTATGATAAATAGAGCTGGCTTCTCTGTAACGTGGAGTCGAGACTGCAGCGCTCAGGGTATTGGAAAGCATTGCAAGGTGCCAATTTAGAGCAATCAAAGTGACCTTGTGTTTATGCCTTTGGTTTGGATTGCAGGCTGGAAGGCAAGTGGAGGGGCTGGAACGGCCTCTTGACATTCAGCATAAGGAAATGAACTTAAAAAATGCACATGTCATTAGAGAAAGCGCTGGAGTAGGAGGGGAGGAGATGGACACTGGGGAGGTGAGCGCAGGAGCTGGAGGAGGATGGGTAGCGCCCACCCCGCTAGCATGGCGAGGAGGTGCTTTTGCCTTTCCCACCACCTTCGTTGCTCCCTGCAGAAGGCTCTGGAGGGGCCCCGGGTTCCCCACCCAGGGCAAGGGAAGTGCCGGCAAGCCCGAGCTGCCGCTTGCGGCTCAGCCCAAATGCAGAGCAGTGGCGCTGGCTGCGGCTCCCCGCCCGGCACTTCAGATGTACAGCTTGCACGTCAGTGCCGGCATGGAGGAGCCTTCGCCAGAAGGCACGAGAGAGCGGGGGCCAGAGGAAACGTGAATAATAGGCCTTCCCCTTCTCCTCTTCATCAGAG